>NC_136061.1:2127626345-2130026345 GCF_964261635.1 Lissotriton helveticus
TTATGTAAATCAAGTCTTTAGTTTTGCAATTCATAAAACTTTTTATCTTGTGTTCCACTCCATTGTAAGAGATTATGTTGCCCTTCATTTGTGATGAGCAATTCAAGCACATATTGCAGGCAAAATTACCTGTGGGAAGGGGTGTTTTATTAATTGTACCTTGAGTATCGCAGGTATTTTCCTTGAAAGTGTGGACAAGACAATTTTTTATAGTTCTATTTCTCCGGAAGCTAAACATGGGTTTTGGAATATTCACTCCTTGCCTGTCATTGAGTAACGACCAATTTCGATTTATAATATTTTTTATTTATTTATTGCTGGCTGCACTGAAATTTGTAACAAAAATTAATTTGTCCTTAGTTCTGTCGTGCCTTTCTTTATCTTTCTCAAAGAGTGCATCTCTATCATAGTATCTTGCGCGTTTGTTCGCTTTTTTGATGAAACTTTTGGGGTACCCTCGGTTTCTGAGTTTTACGGATAGCGCGTCTGCGTGTTTATTAAAATCTTGCATATTGGTACAGTTGCGTCTGAGCCGTAAGTATTGTCCAAACGGTATGTTGTCTTTTTAGCTTTTAGGATGGTTACTCTTATAGTGTAACAAAGTATTTCGGTCAGTTGGTTTGGTATAGAGGTCAACGCCTAAGGTTGCATTATCTACTCTAATCTTGATATCCAGGAATTCAATTACTTCCTTGTTATAATTGGAGGTGAATTTGAGGTTTTTGTCACCTAAATTTAACCAAAATATAAATTCAGAAAGTAAATCAAGGGTGCCTGTCCAAATAAAGAAAATGTCGTCGATATACCTCGACCAACATGTAATGTTTTCACTGAACGGTGCTATGTTATTGAATATGTGCTTCTCCTCAAAGGCTGCTACGTACAAACATGCCAGACTTGGTGCGCAGGTTGCCCCCATACTGGTCCCTTTGACCTGTTTAAAAAAATTATTCTTGAATAAAAAAATATTATTTTTTAAAATAATCTCTGCACAGTCCAGAATGAAAGTTGCATGCTGGCTCAGGTCTTCTTCTCCTATTCTGAGGAGGCCCTCTAACATCTTGATGGTGTCATCCTGCGGGATGTTTGTATAGAGGGCCTCTATGTCAAGGGTGACCAACCATTGCTTGGTGATGTCATATGGTAAACCCTCAGTCTTTTCAATCATGCATGTTGTATCTTTTATATATGCCTTCTGATTAATTACAATCGGTTGAAGAAACTTGTCTATATATTTACTCAGCGGTTCTGTGATGGAATCTATACTAGACACAATGGGCCGCATGGGTGGGTCAGCTATATTCTTGTGGACTTTAGGAAGCCCATAGAGGGCAGGGATGATCTGATTCTGATTCAGAATCATCAAAATCATTCGAGAGGCAATGGGAGAGGGAAGTTCTACCCTCAACCTCAGCAACAGAGGAGATACTACACAAGGAGTCAACCCAAGTGGGATTGAACCAAAAAGCGGCAATCATAAATCTCTCTGACATTACCCTAAGTAAAATAGAGAAGGATGTTCTTGAAAAAGGCTTAGGCTTCGCCATAAGTACCGGAGTCAACAAGTATAATTTAGAAAGAGACTTACAGGGATTTTTCAGAAAAATAAGACTTCTAGATTTTTTTAGAGATAAACCCCCAAGAGAAGGCCCTATAAACAAATCGGGTCTAAAACCTAAATCTGTATGGACCCCTAATGTAGGCATGGTAAATAAACAAGTGGATCTGTTTGTAAAAGTTGTGGAAAGCAACATCTCAGAGCTGTTAACGCACCCAATGACAGGAGTTAATAATCTGAGCACTAATGAAAGAGCAGCACTAAAAAATTTAGAAAATAATGATCAAATAACCATTAAACCTGGAGATAAGGGTGGCAGTATTGTTTTAATGAAAACCGACGACTATAATAAAAGAATGATGCTCCTTCTAAACAATACTGAACATTACTGTCCATCTAGTAGACGAGAGTGGAATGCTTTGATCCTGAAAGTAAACACGCTTCACAACTTCGCTAAAGAAGATGAGATAATCTGTCCAGATGAATATAAATTCTTAAAAAATGAAGCACCGATCATCCCTGCCCTCTATGGGCTTCCTAAAGTCCGCAAGAATATAGCTGACCCACCCATGCGGCCATTGTGTCTAGTATTGATTCCATCACAGAACCGCTGAGTAAATATATAGACAAGTTTCTTCAACCGATTGTAATTAATCAGAAGGCATATATAAAAGATACAACATGCATGATTGAAAAGATTGAGGGTTTACCATATGACATCACCAAGCAATGGTTGGTCACCCTTGACATAGAGGCCCTCTATACAAACATCCCGCAGGATGACACCATCAAGATGTTAGAGGGCCTCCTCAGAATAGGAGAAGAAGACCTGAGCCAGCATGCAACTTTCATTCTGGACTGTGCAGAGATTATTTAAAAAAATAATATTTTTTATTCAAGAATAATTTTTTTAAACAGGTCAAAGGGACCAGTATGGGGGCAACCTGTGCCCCAAGTCTGGCATGTTTGTACGTAGCAGCCTTTGAGGAGAAGCACATATTCAATAACATAGCACCGTTCAGTGAAAACATTACATGTTGGTCGAGGTATATCGACGACATTTTCTTTATTTGGACAGGCACCCTTGATTTACTTACTGAATTTATACTTTGGTTAAATTTAGGTGACAAAAACCTCAAATTCACCTCCAATTATAACAAGGAAGTAATTGAATTCCTGGATATCAAGATTAGAGTAGATAATGCAACCTTAGGCGTTGACCTCTATACCAAACCAACTGACCGAAATACTTTGTTACACTATAAGAGTAACCATCCTAAAAGCCAAAAAGACAACATACCGTTTGGACAATACTTACGGATCAGACGCAACTGTACCAATATGCAAGATGTTAATAAACACGCAGACGCGCTATCCGTAAAACTCAGAAACCGAGGGTACCCTAAAAGTCTCATCAAAAAAGCGTACAAACGCGCAAGATACTATGATAGAGATGCACTCTTTGAGAAAGATAAAGAAAGGCACGACAGAACTAAGGACAAATTAATTTTTGTTACAAATTTCAGTGCAGCCAGCAATAAAATAAAAAATATTATAAATCGAAATTGGTCGTTACTCAATGACAGGCAAGGAGTGAATATTCCAAAACCCATGTTTAGCTTCCGGAGAAATAGAATTATAAAAAATTGTCTTGTCCACACTTTCAAGGAAAATACCTGCGATACTCAAGGTACAATTAATAAAACACCCCTTCCCACAGGGAATTTTGCCTGCAATATGTGCTTGAATTGCTCATCACAAATGAAGGGCAACATAATCTCTTACAATGGAGTGGAACACAAGATAAAAAGTTTTATGAATTGCAAAACTAAAGACTTGATTTACATAATAAAATGCCCCTGCAATAAAGCCTATATTGGAGAAACAGCAAGAGAGGTTAAAACAAGAATAACAGAGCACAAGTCTGCCATCAGGACTCAGAAGAAAACCGCCCCGTTAGTGGAACATTGGTTAGCACATAACCATAAATTGGAAGATCTAAAATGGTGTGGGGTCGAAGCGATGTCTCACAGCATGAGAGGTGGAAATGGAAATATCAAGAGAAAGAAAAGAGAGCAATTTTACATGTCGTTATTTAACACCTTTCGCACTGGATTGAATAACAGAGAGGAATGGGAAAGATTAATCCTATAAAAACCCAATTAAGAACCAAAACACTTTAAAAAGTACACCTTTATAGGGATCTCTCTTTCTCTTTTCTTTTTCTTTCCTACAACAGTCTTTGAGAAAAATGTATAATGTCTATTTAAAAGCTGTTTCCCTAATACGTTGGAGTCATTCTACTCCACTCCAGTATACATTTATCCTAGACAGTGCCCCCTCTTTTAACCTGCATCACCTGATAATGTACCAATTTCCTGAATAAATTCCCAGAACCAATGTCCATCTTCCTGGGAAAATATCAATAACAAAATTCCCTTTTCAGTGCACTAAGCAACATATATATATATATATATATATATATATATATATTTGAATCATGTATGTCAAGAGTAGTACATGATGATAGTCTAACATGAATATGATGTACCAAGCCCCTGTGGTAGACATTATAGACAGTCACCTTGAAGGGAATTATTTCAGTATACATGCAGTTGATATATTTGTATCAAACACAGATCTTGACCATAGTCCCCCGCCTCTTTTTCGTTTACATCCATAGATATCCCCTTTCTTTTAATCATGAAAAGATCCGGATGATCAGCTATCATCAATTAATTATATCTAGATAACCAACTGATGCAAGAGTTGGTGAGTATTGGATCTGGATGATATGTTTCAAAATGTTAGTCCTTATAACCAGCAAATACTAGCATTGGTTTCATATAGATGTGATCTTTATGTATATAGGTCAAAGAATTTAAGAAGCTACTCCCTCTATCAACGGTGGCTCCTCCGTGCACATAGAAGACCCTATATTTGATCTGTAAGGTAAATAATGATCTAATCTATTATAAGCATAATTTGTAAGACACCTATATATAAAAAAGACAGTAATAAGTGGGTTTCATTGTCTTTATACCTTTGTAGCTCTAAAAGACTGTGATTATCAGAGAAGTCAACAACAAGTTGGAAAGCAATTGAAACGCTTTCTCTACTCAAAATACAGGTACATTTACCGACACTGTATAGAAACATGAGGGTAGACCCAAATATTTTTTGGATAGACCTAATAGATTACGGTTAATTTCAGTATTCAGGTTAGATAAAATTAGGACTTCCTCATAATGAGTTGACAACATTAGTTTCTCAGAATGAGTTGAGTAAATATAAGGGGTCAAGCATGGTAAATAATGTTTATGTAAAATAGAAAAGAGCAATGTGTGTAACAAGAACCCACAAAGTATATAATTATACTAAAACATTGTTATTTAATTTGTAGATACGGAGTCAAATGTTTTTAATGTCCTGATGAAGGTGTCAAGATCAAATAGCACCGAAACGCCGCGTCAACTGTTTTTACTTTGACTGTAACTATATTCATTGTATTACCACTCTTGGTGGTTTTTTAATTGTTTTTTTATTATGTTTTAGATTGTAACCCAGTTGGGAGGAAGAAAATAAATTTAATTATTTTGAATTTTCCTTTGTTGTATCTACTAGTTGTTTTACTTTAGTTGCCTGCTCTTTTCTGGTTATTAAATTTAAAGTTATTAGTGGTATTTGTAATAAATCCACTATCCAACACAGACCCCCCTCAAAGTGTGTCTCAGCGATTCTAGCCTGCTACATTCATGACAGGGACTTAAAACCTTTCTCTGACTCAATATCCCCCTCCCTGCTATACACAACAGGGGAACCTCCTATATCTTTGAGTCTGTAATTGAATCATTGATGATGGTGTTTAATTTAATTGCTTGGACGGTTACCTGGTGGTTGTATGTAAGGATCTCACTAAATCGTTTGAGAAAAATATACAAAGGCTTTTGCAAGTATACGCAGTAGTACTGCAGGAGTGATAATTCATGCACTTGTAAATGCATTCGCGTATTTGACCCGAACTTGGCAACTCCCTATTAGTAAGAGTGCAAATGGGCACCATTCTACTTATTTGTACTAATTTTATATGGATATTCACTGAATATTTCAATTCTAAGTGTTTGGGGCATTCCTACAAATGCATTTATCAGCCAGTGAAGGAGTACTTCTTCAAGTGCTGAAAAATGTCTTTGTAAATTGGCGCCAGTGTTATTTAGTGCTATTCATCTCAGTTGAGTTGGGTTATATTAAAATGAGAAGTAAATAAATACCCACCTATTGGATCAACCAACTATCATTCAAAAGCATGAAATATGAATAAAGATAACTGAGAGTCCAAAAGCCTAGGCTATAGAAAGCTCTCTTTTGTTCTGACATTCTATCCCACCATGCTGTTCAGGAAACATTATAAAACTGACCTATTCAAACTTTCCTTTCACCGAAGTCAATACAATAGGGGTCGCAATCAAAGATTTGTTGACAGTGCAAAAAAAGCTAGAAAAAGAACAGTGAAAAAGTGGTCAGAGTGAACGATAAATGGAAGTCACAAAAAACAGAAACCAATGTGTTAGCAACAGGTACATAAGAAATACCACACTAGCACTCCTAGTTTGATAAACTAGAAGACCTAACAATTATTTGAGGAGTGTGACTTTCTGCCTGGTGGGATGCATCTGTGAGTAAGTTAAGGGTAGCTGCCACACAGATAGGGTCCATAGGTGAGGAGAAGGGTTTACCATGGGTCAGCTCCGTGGCTCAAGAGAGTGTAGACAGAGAGATCAAATTAAATTCAGAAAGGTGTAGAACTGGCACATGCCACTGCAGTAAAGGGCCACTGTCCATGTTCTATTGCCAAAACAGGGAAATCCATCAAAGCATTTATTAGTCTCCCCTGTCTTTGAGCTGGATTGGGGTGGGGTTGGACATGTCACCCTCAAATGTTGTGCCTCTCCTGCACAATTAGCTTTTGTTGGCCTTAAAACTCTGTACACTTTATCGCTGCCAACCACTGCCAAAGTACTTGTACTCTCCTAATCATGGTTACATTGGCTTTTACCCAACCGTTGCATTTAATTTACCAGTAAATCCCTAGTAAAGTGTGTGAGAAAGTGGCTCTATATCTACTGGACCAAAGTAAGGTACAGTGAGTATAGAGTCCACAATCCCCAGAGGTATAACAGAGGTTAAAGTCAGGGATGACCTTACTCTCAAAAGTGGTAGCTTGGTCGAGCAGTAAGGCAGTACCAGAGGACAGTGTAAAGCATTTGTTGTACACAGTCAGCAAAAGGTTTCACACACTCAAGCACTGAACTCCAGGCCAATTGTTTTAATATCAAAAGATATAGTTGTTTTATTTTTAGAACCAACAGGTATCAAAATCTACTTTTCTCAATATGATTACTCTCAGGTCATTACTTTGCATAGAGGCAATAAACTTTGTAAATACAATTGGCGCAATGGTTGCAGTAGGCAACACAATTCTAAACACAAATGAACGTTGAGCTCAATGGGTTTTCCTACATAAATGCAGCTGATTACTTTATAGATCACTTTTGTAACTTCAGGACTGGATCCTAGATTCAGTCCTGGGATCTAAGCTGAAAAGTTTGGTAAAAACGTTTTAGTTATTGCAATGATTTTCAACGAATATAAAGATATTTTAAAAGTTGACACTTAGAAACTTTTCAGTGAAAAACTCGCAATGTTATCCAATGGAAGAAAATTCAAAGCACAGGTAAAGTAGATTCTCGTTACTTCTGTAATCCAGTACTGGACTCCTAGGTTCAGCACTGGGGTCTCTACTTAAGACAGGTAAGTAATTACTGCTGAAATCGAGCATTGCCTGCTCGGTAGCACCAGTGGGCAGCATAGACTCAGAAAATGTCAGAGACGCTAGAAACGCTGACCGCCATTCCCGCAGGCTGCACGTCTCCCCACAGCAAGCCAAGCGTCTTCCTCCTTCCCCCGGCCACTAGTGGAGTGTCGAGCCGGACAGGAGACCAGGAGAACGGGAGACCGAGGGACCGGGGGCACACCAGGCGGCTTTCAGCAGGGGCTCGGTGGCTCTGCACTAGTATTGGTGCGACTTCAGCACCGGCAACATCAGCAGCAGGCGGGCTCCGACCTTGGCCCCAGCCTTAGCCTCAGCAGCGGCCAGCCACAAGGGGGGCAACAGCTCCGGCAGCACCCAGGGAGTGCTCGGCCGAGAGTCGGTTAGGCCGCCAGGAACTTTTGCGAACCAGTCACCGAACCAGTCACCGCTCCCCCAGACTTAACCTGAACACACCCCCGAACTCGGCAGCTGGCGGGGGTTAACTGGCCGTGCAGCAACCGATCGTGCAGGATGAGCTGTGACTCTGGGCTCGGGAGCAGTGGCTGTGGTGTCCAGAGCAGCACGGATCACAGAGCATCGAGAGTCTCACCTGGTGGAGTGTTGGGGCTGCGGAAGGAGGAGCAACAGAGGTGTATCGGGGGAATCAGAAGCGCTAGCGCGGAGCAGAATGGAGCAAAACCGGAGCAGAGGAGGAGAGGCACCCGGACGCAGCGTGCAGAGAGTCAAGACCCCCAGGTGTGCGTGGGCACAGGCTGCTGGGCAGGCAGTTGAGGTGAGACTCTTTTCAATTTAGCCTTACCTCCCTCGCCTCTTGCTTCCCTCCCCCCGGCCGCCCCACTTATTCCCCCACCTGCCACACGGCTGACCCCGGCGCTTCAAGAAATCAAAGATCCAAGATTCCCGCGCCCACACAGACGGATGCGCCTATTAACAAAGGATAATAAAGTATAGAGCGCAGCCCAAAGACTACAGCCAAAACACTAAAAGACTAAAACCTAAAAAAATCAGCCGTCACGCCAATCTATCCAACGCAACTAATCGAATCAGCCAATCACTATTCACCATCCGCCTCGTTGTGAGTGGCGCACCGTGGGCGGGCAGTGAGAGCCTCACCGGCCACGCCAAGGCCCTCAGTAGGGGGGAGCCCTCAGATCCCAAAGCTGTTGGACGGAGGAAAAGCCTGCTACACCTAGCCCCACCCAAGTTGTAGCCGTTGTGCAATGTCAATTCAAATCAACCCTGGTGAGACAATTAAACTTTGAAAAACATGCAGACCAGAAACTCGAACCTGACACTACTACAGGAGAAGCCCCGCCCCCATAGATCAGCCAGGAGACAGAAGGCGAAACTATTCTATCCCCCAGGAATAGGTGGCTTTTATCCAGGGCCAGGTCTCAGAGACGAGGATCAAACAGGAGCGACTGGCGCAACCCCGATGTCACCGGAATTCCCAGCGGAACTCCTAGCTTTGACATTAGCAACACCAACAGAGACCCTCAGCCCATCAAAGTCGATAGGCCGTAAGTCCCACCTCAGTGCAAAAGAAACGCCTACAAGGCCAGTTGGAAACAGGGACATAGGAGCCTTTTTTAGACCCAAAGCACACACACTAGTGGAACCTTGTCCGACCTCGACATCGACCACTTCATCGCTCACGAAGGCAACAGATGCCGGGGAGACTCTAAACCCCACAGCCCCCCGGGCATTCGGCATTCCACTCGGCATCCCACTTTCGCCAAAAGTTATTACTCTCTATGGCGGAGCACCCTTTAAACCTGTGACACCAAAAGCAGTCCCTCCCCGGCCGCCTGCTTGGACCCATCAAAGCCTGGCAAACTCTCAGCTGAGTCCCACTCCAAACGGTGCACCCTTGCCTGACGTGCCTAATAGCTTATATGCAGATGATGAGGGAAGAACACCGTCATCACCCATTATCTTACAAACCCAGTCTCCGAACTTAACAAGATCAATTTCTTTGGACCACGTTAAAATGGCTCAGTCCCCAACTTCCGCGAGCAGAGACGCGGACAATGGGGAGAAGCCCCCATTGATCACAAACCATCTGTTGATGATCAATGAGGCGCTCATTTCAATGGCAGGCGCGGCACTAATGCACGCGGACAAGCTTGATGCTCAAATTAACATCTTACATATCGTCGCGGGTCTGATTTCTGGGATAGATTCAAAATTGGACCACCTGAACTCTCTGATTTGCCGAGCACAGGACAGCACTTACCTAAATTCAGATGTATGTGGTTGTAGCCCAATTCTACTTAGTCTAGAAAAACTACCTAACATCATGACTTCACTAATTGAGGACCTCAAGTACGAAGTAGGTAAGAACCAGAACTTACCCGCACAGGACTCCGTCCTGGCATCCCCAAAAACACAAGGTACAGCAAACCCTCAAACCAACCGCATAGAAACTCCTGGAGGGGAGAAGATTACGGGTTCGGTACCTTCAGTGATGACCCAAGCGAGTGGATCAACTGCCATCCTGACTCATACCAACAATAAAGACTTACATCGCATCCTTAACTGGCTAGTCCAGAACTTCAAAACCTATCAAGGAAAAATAAGAAAAAATTGAGAAAACTCAATAAAAAGAGTAAAAACCAATCACACTCCACGAATCTAATTCGGCAATGGCTCCTGCCCGTCAATGGGAGATTCAGTGACATCGAGACGCAGAAAGCAACCCAACCGGCAGTCACAACCATGACAACAGGGAAATTTGAGTCATCCGCGGAAGCTTTCCATTCCACTAATTTGGCAACAGACCAGAGCATGCTGGCTTACCCCACAGTCTCCCAGCCAGCCCGGGCATTGAAATCACAAAACCAAACGCGCGACCCGCAAGGACAACGCGATGGGGAAGCAAATCAAGCCCCCCCGAGTGACCGCGAGTCTTGCCCAACAACTCATCATCCCCCTGTTCATATAAAGTCCATATTGAGCAGAGTGACTCTAGCGCCATCAGCTGCTAATAAACCATCAGTGACCAATGCAAAGGTGGAAACCCCTCAGTGCGTTCCCCAAGGCACTCCTGGCCTTAAACCCGAGCAGGTCGGGGACTGGTCATTGCACATCAGACGATTTAGCCCTCCCCTTGTGGTAGCATCTCAACAAATAATTGAGCCAACAAACCAGGCATTTAACAATTTGCCCAGGGCGGGACAGCCATCACTCACTAGCATTCAGGATAAAATCTGTAAGGACGCGAATGCTGCCAATAACCCAGTTCAAACAACACCTCAGGAGTGGAAAATAATGTTGCACCCTGAATACATCTCACAGGGTAAGTGGGACATCCTCAACCGCGGCAACATCCTAACACTCTGCGCAAACATCCCAGGTTTGGAAGGGATAAAAACAACAGATATTGAGACCATCTCCTTCCTCCCGCCGAATCCGGAGGAGAAAAACGAAACCACAGAGCTAACTTTCTGAAGCTCAAACATGGTAGAGGCCCTGAAGAGACAACACACTTTACTGGAAAGCTGGGGCATAAAAATAAAGCCCCCCCATGTGCAAAAATACCCATCAATCTTAAAAACTCACCACCCGCTCTCCGGCCCGGAAAATCAGAAGCAGCCCACGGGGGGGAACACACGTCTGAAAGCTCTCTCTGATTACGCTCCCCACACGGCGTCAAATCTTCAGGGGTCCAAAGGCAGCATGAGCAAAGGTTTAACCAATGGAACCCCGATTAAGATAATACCAAACTTGAGTCAAGGCAAACGCTTGTGCGTAACAAGGGGGTGTGCGAGTAAAGATTGGTCCTGGTTGCCGTCAGCATTAAACCCCAGTTCCTAACATGCACTGTCTTGGAGAAACTGTCCGCTTTCCCCAGCACATGACTAATGGGCAAGTGAAACACATAAACCAACCCGCGACCATCAAGACCCTGAAAATCATGACCTGGAATGTCGCAGGATTCAAAACCTTGTTACATAATCGTGCTACAGTGACATTCCTCGAAGAGGCAGATATTATCTGCATACAAGAATCATGGGTAATTAATCCTCTTTCACTAAGAGGATACGCAGAATACGGCAAACCTGCAACAAAGACTAATATATTCGGAAGACCATCAGGGGGGATGTGTGTTCACATCAAGCACTCGTTAGAATTAGAATTCAAGGAAATAAATAACCTGCCTAACATGCTCCAGGCGGGTATTTTGAAAGGCTCCCTCACGACTAATGGAACCTCTTCTATTCTGGTGAATAACATCTACCATAACCCGCATGGATCTATAGCCTATTTATCCACACTCATAAATCATCTAGAGGCCCTGTTACTACAACTTCCGGCATTGGATTGCATCATCCTCGGCGACCTCAATACCCACAATATACGGGTTATATCCCCACAAAGTCTCCAATCTGGGGCCACCAAGGCACTGAACGCCCTATTAAAATCCTATAAACTGGCGACAGCACATTCCGTCCAACTAAAGAACAGGCCAGGGGCCTTTGTCGCTCCCAGATAGAACAACCAGACTACGATTGACTACATCATCCTAAGTGACAACCTGCAATCTTTGATGTCAGATTACTCCGTTCACCAACGCAGTGACAGCGACCACGCCGCCTTAAAAATTACATTGATTTTGACAAACAAACACACGCCATAAGTTACAACACATTCCGGCCGCAAACGGCGAGGAACTGATAAAGTTACCTAGAAGAATTAAATGGGGGCAGGCGGCAACCATCACGTTCAATAATTGGACAGATGCGTGGACAGGCTGGCAGCCGAGTGACCACATAAATGGCGCTATGGTAACATGGGAGGGAATCGCCGGGACCCTAGCGGAGATACTCTGAGGGGACACAGCAAGGGTAACCCATTGGCACCCACTACCCACACTCGGATTCAACCGGGCAATCAAAGAAAGCGCCAAAAATCTGAATATAAAACGAAAAGCGCACCGGAAAAATGGCACAGCTTCAAACAAAGAACAGCTACAGGAGGCCCCAAGAAGCCACTCGGCGAAGGTGTGGGTGGCAAAACGCGAACTCTGTGAAGCTCAATGGCTGAAAATCTTTGACTTGCTGAGCCCCGGGAAATCGCAAGAATTCTGGAGCTATTTAAGCAACCTCGGACGAGGTCCAAATCACAGAGAAAACTCCCTTGAGGCCCCCATTTGGGTTGCCCACGTAAAAACTTTATAGAATGAAGATCAATCCAAGAAAGCATTTACACCAACAGAAGAGCCAGATTCCACCTCCCACAGGAAGGCGCCGCCTGGTAAACTACTAGTGTCCAAAAAAAAATTAAAAATCAGACATAACGGCGCCCCGGCCCTAACGGCCTCCCAGGACTATTGTTTAAAGCGAATATAGAATTTTGGGCCGAAAACCTGACCCATCTATACGCCAAATGCTGGCTCTTGGGGGATGTGCCAGACTCCTGGAGAGGTTCGCTCTTACACCCAATCCATAAGAAAGGGCCCAAATCAGACCCGTCCAACTATCGATTGATAGCCCTCCTGGACATCGAGGGCAAAGCCTATGCCAGTGCCATCTTGACAGATCTTACAGATTGGGCAAGTGAAGAAGGTCTCCTGCCCCTCTGTCAAACCGGATTCAGACCCGGGGTCCTCAACCGTAGACAACATCACTGCTCTTTCTTACCTGGCCCACCAAGCTCGTTTGCGTAAGAGCCTCCCTTTATTTGTCTGCTTCATCGACTACTCAGCAGCATTCGATGGGGTAGACCGTGCCATCCTATGGAGAAAGCTGGCCCAATGGAACATCAATCCGACCCTATTAAGAGCAATTCAATCATTATATCAAAAAACGTGGGTCCGAATCAAACTCTCGAGCGATTTCGCATCTGAGAAGATTGACACGGATCGAGGGTTAAAACAGGGGTGCGTTCTAGCACCTCTGCTGTTCAATCTATTCACAGCAGATATGGAGATAGCCTTGTCCGGGGCAGCCCTAGCCACTCTGAGGATTGGTGGAACTAAAATCCAGTTTATGCAATATGCCGACGACCTGGTACTTCTGGATCATACCAAGATTGGCCTGTAAAAGGCGCTGACCGCCCAGGCAACCTACAATGATAAGAACCGGCTGGTAGCTAACTCTTCCAAGACAAAGATAGTAATTTTTGGCCACTACCCAAACAAAAAACTAGCCAAATGGAGGCTTGGCCATCTGACTTTGGAAAGCACACAGCAATACACTTACTTGGGTGTCTGCTATCACGAGTCGGGACGTTCTGGTGCCCATCTAAAGAAAATCCAAAGCAAACGGAAAACTATCACCTATGCGCTCTGCAAATTACAAGCCACTCTACACAGCCCATCGACAAAGGCTATCCAAAGAGTACTCAAAGCAAAACTAATGCCAATGTCAATTATGCCCAACAAGCGTTCCCGGGTAAATTTAATAAGGAACTGGAAAAAATCAACTGCAGAGCGTATAAGAAATTATTCTTACTATCGAAGTGTACCAGAAACACCCTTGTCCGCCTAGAATTTTCGCTCAACCAACAAAAACTGGAAGAGATGGCTGCCCTGTGTAAATATCACTATCTTATAAGAGTGGCACAGGACAAGTCACTGAAGGCAGTTCTGAAATACATCTTTACGGAACCCGGGAACTCTTGGTCAACCACCTTCACCATGGCGAAGAAACTCCTCAATCTCGCCACTGATCATTGGAATTCCGAGCTAGTTGATTATGCGGCAATTAAAAATACCATCAAAAAACAAGTTCGTATCCGCTCCCGGGAAATGGATATGGAATCACTGGCAAAACGAGGTTTCCATGAGTCCCTATGCCTGCCGCACATAGTGCATAATCCCAAACACCATCTCACGCATCTCACGCCCTGCCCTTCACAGGATATTAGCCTACAGACTACACCCCCTGCCTACCAAAGAACTATATGCACTCGAACGGACTGGTCGGGGAGTTCCGGAATGCAGGCTCTGCAATTATAAACGAGAGTCGCTGGCCCATCTATTACTCTGCTGCCCGGCCCTGCGCGCAGCACGCAACCTTTATCTTAGGCCAATCCTACGACAAACGGGGACACACACCGCAAAGGAGGCGGTCCATCAACTATACACATTGACTATAATAAAGCAAATGGCTTCCTTCGGAAAGTTTATCCAACAGACACGGGCCAAGCTGATAGCTACCCTGGGCATAAACGATTAAAGATCCTGCAGTCGCAGGCGGGGATGCCCTTGCAAAGACATTATTCTTTGGAGTTTGCCAGCGCCTAGGGACTCACTATATAGACTTACCAGCTGACTAACTTGCTCTTTTAACCTTTTTTTATAATTCTGTAATTTGTTTTTAATGTGTTTTTATGTAATGGTTTTGAGTAACCAAACAATAAAAAATTAATCAATCAATAATTACGTTTTAGTAGTTGGTACGATTTTTAAGGAATATTTGTAATTTTCAAAAGTAGACAGAAGAAATTTCACAGAAAAAAAGTCAATGTTTTACTATGGAAGAAATTTAGATTACTAACAAACACAGTTGTGATTACTTTTGCAGTTGAGTACTGGGCTACAAGGTACAGTACTGGCTTCTCTCCTGATCACAGGTGAGAAAATTCAAAATTCGTTATCCGGCTGATTTTAGATGAATATTGTAAAATTTCGAAACGTCATACTTAGAAGATTTTTCGAGTCACCCCAGTCAATGTTATCCTAAGGCAGGAAAGTGAGTCATCGGTTTTCAGGTGAGTACTCAACTGGTGAAGTTAAGGTTCTGGGTATAGACTCAGGGGTCCCCCAGGGTCAGGCAGGTACAGCTGGTAGGCTTAGGACCTTTGTTTTTTGAAAATACTTGATACCCATGGTCCCAAGCCATTTAGTGGGTCCCCCTTGTTTGTTTATAAAAAAGGTACACCCTCAGCGGCACAGGGGCAGCTGGGTGCAGAGGTAGGTAGGCCCAATGTTATCCATTGAGAGGCAGGGGGCCTTCGGTTGGTGGCTGCTGGCTAGCAGGCCATGCGGCTTTGGAAGCTGGGCTCCTGGCCACTTGCTCAGGGCAAATTGGGAAGTAGAATAGGGTACATGTTGTACTGCCAGGGGCACTCGGGCGGCTGGGTGCAGGGTGCTTTTGAGCCGGTTGGCGCTCAATGTTATTCAATGAAGATCTTGAAAAGGGAACAAAGGCTACAGGCTCGGGGACGGAGGATCTTCTGGAGCGACCAACACTTCGTGAGGTAAGTTGGGATCTTGGAGGATAGGTAGGCACCAAGGAGTTGTGCACAGGGGGCTGTGGGGCGCCGGATGCAGGGGTGTCTTTTGAGGTCGGGAAATCTTACCCCCTGCCGGTCGCATTCGGAGGGGTCCTTTGTCTTGAGGCTGCAGGCGTCGTCGGGGTCATCGAGGAGGGTCCTTGGGCACTGGATTCCAGGTCAGAATCGCCAGGGGGACGTCCTCAGGGTCGTGATTCACTCCAGCCCAGGACAGGCTTGGCGGGTGCAGAGTGTGCAGGGTTCGCGGTTCCGGGCTGATGCCAGGGCTTGTTACTTGCTTTGAGCAGTACCACTGCTTGTGGGAGACTCAGGTAGTCAGAGTCACAATGCAGTCAGGTCCTCTGGGGTTTTTGAGGTTGCAGACCACTGGAGACGCCGGGGTTTAGCAGGAGCAGGTTCGAAGGTTCACAGGCCAGTAGGGCTGGGGCCAAATCCGTTGGTGTCTTCCTCTTTTTAGCAGCTGCACGGCAGGTCTTCTTGTTCCTTGTTCTTCTTTCTTGTTTCAGAATCTGGATCTGTGGAAATAGGTTCAGGGTGCCCCTAAATACTAAATGTAGGGGTGTTACAGGTAGGGCAAGGGCAAGGACTAATGGGTCCTTGTCCTGGGGTGGGTACACCCCCTAGCCTGCTCCTCTCCTGTGGGAGGGGGCAGGTGCCTATCTGTGATTGGGCAGGGCTCCCCATCTTCACGATGGCCGGAGCCCGGGGTCGTGCATCACCTCGCCTCTTCCACCTGAGGGGTAGAATTGGCACAGGCTGGCACCCCCCTCTGTCTGACGTAGGGTTTCCCGCCAGTCTTCCCACCAGAGTGGGGGTCAGAACTGGTGGGGGCCAGTTGCTGAGAACAGCAAGTGGTCTGGAGAAGCTCACAAAGGTGGAATGCCTTTGAAGCTTCCCCTACCCATCCTGGGGGAGGGGGCTTGGCACTTCGTCACAGGATGTGCATTGTTGCAGGCCCAGGAGAGCGGGGGCTCTCCATCCAGGGGTCCAGCAACATGTCTGCTGTTTGGCAACCTAGGCAGCCTCTCAGACAAGATGTGGATTGTAGGTTAGGTTTCACGGGGCATCTCTTAGATGCCCTTTGTAGGGCTTTTTACATTAAATCCCAGACTGGCATCAGTGTGGGTTTAACGTGCTGACAAGTTTGATATCAAACTTGTCAGCCTTCAGTGTAGCCATTATGGTGCTGTGGAGTTCGTGATGACAACCTCCCAGCACCATATACTCTTAATGGCATCACTGCACTTACAGTGCCCAGGAATGGCCCTGGGTACTGTAGGGGCACAGGGCTCATGCACCTGTGCCCACACCGCTGGCATAGGGCACCCAGCTAGACAGGTGGCTGATGTATGCCAGGGCAGTGGGTTTGTGGGCATAGCACACAGGGATGTGTGCCATGTCGACTCTTTGTTTAGTTCTGCACCAGGACACTCAGCCTGCAAAGGCAGTGTGTGTGTGTCAGGATGCAGGGCCCCTAAGGGTGGCACAATAAGTGCAATTTTTTAGGGGCTGACATGTAGCCAGAGATGCCAATTGGGTTTAGGCTTGTGTACAGTTTTTGAGGAAGGAACACAGGCTCTGGGTACCTGATTGGCAGGGACCCAGGGCACACCAAGGAAAAAGTGCATCAGGTATCAGGCAAAAACTGGGGGATACTGCAACAGAAACTCACTTTCTTACAAAGTGGCACTACATGTGCCCAGGGTCTGTAAATTAAATGCTACTAGTGGGCCTGCAGCACTGTTTGTGCCGCCCACTTAAGTAGCACTTTAAACATGTCTCAGGCCTGCCATCACAGATCCTGTGTGTGCAGTTTTAAACTGCCATTGAGATCTGGCAAAGTAAACCATTTGACAGGCCTAAACGTTCTGTTTTACTACATATGTCACCCTTATGTTAGGCCCTGGACAGCCCAGAGGGCAGGGTGCAATGCATCTAAACAGCAGGGCATGTACGTTTAAGTTTTACATGTTTTGGTAGTAAAAAACTCTTAAATTCACTTTTCACTACTGCACGGTCTACCTCCACTATACGATTGGAGTTGCTTCAGTACATTTTGTAATTTCCAATATGGGAAGAGATAACAAGTTCATGTTTGGCGTTTCTGGAATCCTTATTTAAAATCCTAACTTATGGTGAAGTCAGATTTCAAATTGCAATTCTGAAAAAGCCACTTTTAGAATGTCAGCATTTTCTTGCCTAAGCCATTTGATGCCTGTGGCCTGTTTTGGGTCACGTGACTATGTGTAACTGACAGTTAGACTTTATGAATTCCACCCAGACAAGTTTTTATTACAAATCATTAAAAAAAATATATTCAGAATCAGTACTTCCACAGAAAATTTTGCTGACTTCTTTTACACACAATCGTTCTGCAAAAAAGAATAACTCGCAGGAGCAGACTTACTAAGGATTTGTGCAATCATAAAGTGACTCAATGCAGCACACAGTGACACATTGGTGTTTACTTTCCAGTGCAAAAAGTATTTTGCCCGGGAAAGGTGGCCTTTTTTCAATGTAAAAATTACTTTGCCCAACTTTGTGTCAAGGGGGTATTTCTTGGGCAGATCAGCTCAAACATCAGAGAATTTGACACAAAGCCAGACCTACTAAAACAGCCAGTCGTAGGTTTGCGTCAAAAACAAATGTCTTCCTGAACCAGGTATTAACAAGGGGAAAATGTTTTCATTTCTCACACAAAACAAAAAAAACACAGACTATCTATGCTGGAAGTGCACATCATACATCCAATGAGTGGGATCCTTCTGAGTGTTTTCTGGAGATAGGAAATGATACAGGGACATATTGCTTCCAGTATAAATACTATGCTAGACAGAGTTCAGTCATCTCTGTGCCATGGTGCAGCCTGCAAAGCAACATAATTTAGGGCATAGGTGCAGGGATGAGAGCAGCATCAGGCCAATCTTAGTAGATATAGCGCTGCGCTATTTTTTATCAATGGCACAAAGCAACGCAGCCAACTTGTTTTCAGCATTTTGTTTGGTAGCTTAAGTCTTCTTAAATCACTACCTATAGTTATGGCATTTTTAAAACGACATACGCACATTGGTCTAGAATGATTGCATCAATATTGCACAAATCCTTTGAAATTAGGTCACATGATATTTTAGGCGTACCCAGTATCTGTAATAACACGCAATTGAAAAGTAGCCAGTTGGGCTAATTATTATATAGTTGTATTGGTGGCCTTTAGGAACCTACACATATTACATAACATAGAGAGGCATTATCCAAGAGCCCATCATCTAAAATCCATTAGAGACAGAAGCATGTGCTCCTCGTGAGCATGTTCGCATTCTGTAAATGAACCTCAAGGCACTTAATTGCTTTCTCTACTTGCGTGCAGCAAACCTTTCACGGACCAATTCCTATGATGAGAAGAGAATGCTAAGGGATTTGCAAACAATTAGAGCAATTACCTAGCAATCAATGCAATTATGATTTTACAGCTGCCATTTCACTCAAGCAACCCGCAATTTATTCTCATGAGCGTGAGGATCGAAATTAAGTTAAGGCTATGGAAATCTGATGGGTAGACAGTTTGCGATAGACTGGTGGACACAAAAAACACGATGTGCTACAATTAATCGCAGTCACGGCCTCGCTTTTCAAATTTCTGAAAAATGAGTGTGAAGGCTCCTGATGTAAAGTTTCAGCCAAATACATGGACAGCTTAGCCGATAATTAATTGCTGTTTTATTAACTTTGTTTCATAATACCAACACAAGATACCTTTTCAAATGATATCTTTTGCCTTCTTTTGATTATTATTCCTTGTATATTTTATTTAACTGTCAGCACTCTTACTGCTGCAGGTTTTGGAAAAAAACATTAAGTGTTTTCTGCCTTCTTACTTCCATTAAACAATTGGCTGCCCAAAAGTTTTTTTTTACTTGTATAAAGAACACTAAAAAAGTGCTAAAAATGGTCAACCTCTGCTCACGAAACGCACTGTTATGCGGTGGAATTTTGTTTAGCCACACATAGGAGCGCCGGACCTACATTTGTTCTCGGAGGGATACTCTAATGGTCGTGCAAAGAGCTCTTGTGAACACATGCATGATACCTTAAGAGATGCGTACATTCTGGTCCTGCATGTGGTCATTGCTGACTGGGTGCAAGAAAAGGGGGCACGACACCCAAACAGACGTCATTTGTGAACAAATCTGCCTAGCAGAGCACCTGTACAGCTGTACACATTAACTGCATGTTTTTACCTAGGTCTTCTTCTATTCGCCCGATTTCCTAAGGGTACAAATCAAAAAATGCACCCTTGGCAACATGGCTTCTAATGTCCATCTACTGAAATGTGTCCACAACGGTGGAGGAATCTGCTGATGGAGCAAGTGACAAGAATACCTATATAATCTGGCCCATATTTAACACTGACCAGGCAGCCATGGTCCTGCATGGTTGATAATACATTTGGTTGTTTTTCCACTGGAAAGTATTGTACGGGAGAGAAGATGCGCATCTCCTTGTCTGAGCCTGGTTTGCTTGGGCCTGTGATAGTCAAGCTCAGGACTCCAATGTAACTGCCCATTTCACCATTTGGACAGGCAGACTAAGAAGTGTTCTGTGCCACAGCGTCGCCTAACGGTATTGTCATGGAAAGAGATTTTAACACTTACCCATAATCTAAGATTTACATAATGATTGGGTGCATGATGTGCTTTTAAAACAGCATAGCGCCAGCATTCCACAGTAAAGTGTATTCCAGGATTTAGATTGTGATCGAATTTTCTAAACAGTTTTCAGTGTAGTGACCTGGCATTTAAACCTTTAAGCAGATGCATTTATATACTTAGATTTTTTGAAACCAGGTCCACTTTTTCCAAGAAAAGACTACGATGTCAATGTCACAATGTTTGATGCAAATGAGTGATGCAGCATTTTAAAAAAAACCGTTATAAATGACTTTAGCAGAAAGCATGTCGGAGTTACGAGATGCAATTAAAGAAAAATAACAACAAATAGGTAACAAATCGACACTGATGGCTACAAAAAAATGATCAATTTCATACTGGACATTAATGATATAAATCAACTTGATTCAAAGTTATACGTTTTGTGACTAGTCAAAGGCTGCAGATGCCAATACATGTATCATCCGTGACTCAAACCATTGAGATGAATTTTATATTATTGTTCCTATGACAATG
Source organism: Lissotriton helveticus (assembly GCF_964261635.1). Lineage (NCBI taxonomy): Eukaryota > Metazoa > Chordata > Amphibia > Caudata > Salamandridae > Lissotriton > Lissotriton helveticus. The sequence continues at coordinate 2,127,647,161 of NC_136061.1, forward strand.
AGGGGTAAACAGTATCAGCAAAGTCATTATCAGAGAGGGTAGGTAATTGCAAAGATGTGTTACAATTACTCTAAAGAATCTGGTATGATTATGGAAAGACAACAGTAGAGAGCTGATAATGAAGAAACATCACCTATACTTCTAAAGCTAGTTTTTAGGTTTCGCCTGCACATGTGCTTGAGAAATCTATTGGTTTTAATATAAACTTAAAAGGAACTTACATTCCGCCTCATCTATTTCCTGGCTTTTCATTGGTTCCTGTGCGTGCAACTTACCTTTCCTCCATTTCTATTGGCTGTAGCATATTTTCCTTCATTTATCAATGCTTGTTTCTGGTCTGCTTTACTTAACAGATTACCGCTGGCAAAATACTGTTAACATTCGCTGTGGTGGAGCTATATTTTATCATAAAGTTTTGCCTGTTATATTGCAGCATATTTATATAACAATTTATCAGCCTGAGAGATTATGTGATTTGCCTAAAATCATAGGATGTTTCGCGGTGCCGCCAAGATTCGAACCGGGATACCCAGCTCTCAAGTCAGCAGTTCTGGCTGTTACGCCACATCCTCCCCACTCCTGTGTTATCTATTAGGGAGCTCTTTCCTTCCCCCGGACGATGATTGATGAAAACAGCTCTTTATTCATTACATAGGTGAAACCAATGCATTACCAATGCTTATTGCAGCAGCTATCACAATGCTAATTGAAGTATGTTGACTGAGGTGAAGGTGCTCTGGGCTGGGTGGTACCAGATTATTATAGTACCCAGGAGAAACGTAGGCACAGAAGAAACATCTTGGTCATTATCAGGCATGCTAAGTAACTCACAGGGAAAGTATTTAGACCTAAGCAGTTATTCATACAGTTCAGTTGCATTATAATATAACTATAACTTTAATGTGAAGGAAAATGAAATATGCTAGTAGTCTGTTCTCAAAAAACCCAGAATGTATTTAATGGGTGTTAACAGGATTTCATCTCTGCATTTTCTTGGTAATGTAGTAGCCGACTTTCCAAAAAGTCTAAGACAGCTTGACAGCTCAATGATGAGTGACAGACTTTGTGTATTCTCACCTGAATCTGGTTGCTTTTGAGGAAAAACTACATTCCAGAATCCAGGCAGATATTCCTTATCAGAGCCGGATGACATGGCATTCCTCATCCGGAAAATCTCCTTGATTTGCTACCTAGCTCTGCCCTGAACCCAACTTCACAGCCATTTTCTCCACCTGAGCCAAACTATATCATGCCAATAAAGCCCTGGACGAATTATAAGCTTGTGCAATGTGGTAAACTGAGATTGTAGCTGATTAGAGGTTATGAAAGTCTACCGATTTTGTTTGGAAGATTTGCCTATCAAACCTAAAATCTGATCTCTGTGTTCCCACAAATCGGGAAGTCCTATGTGAAAAATATCTTCATATTCATATTGTTAGAAACTGGGTTTCTGATTCGCAGATGTATGCACCCTTTCTAAGCAGTATCCGCAATCCTAGTCGGGGCAAGTCAAATACACTCCTAGGTGTCTTGGTACTGTTACTCTGCCATAACTTACAGCTGTTCCTCTTGCAAGACACCGTCTTTATAATATGCGTTATCAATCACCGGTGCTGATTTGGCTGCTTGTCATACAACTGGGAAATATTACAAGGATAACCTCTCTGTGCCTATGTTCATTTCCCAATGAACTCAGTCTCAAATATACTGGGCTGAAGAGTGCTTCCTATGCTATTATAATGCTGGCAAAAGTTCCCTGAAAAGCCCCTTAAGCATCAGCAGACTTCAACTATCAAACATTGGCCCAGCGCTACTATACTAGAGCTAGGCTATGTCCGGATCCTTCGCCGGTTCCATAACGGGAGCATTAACCCAACTAAGAGCACAGAAACTAAAGCCTTGTCATCAATATACAGCTCTTCAAGTATAAATATTTACAAGCGCATCAGCAGCAATATGTCCTACCGTATCAGTCGCTGACAATCAGAATGTTTCAGAATGAGGCCAGTATATTTTGCCCATCTCATTTTCTTGCCCAGTTCTGAGTGTATCTTGGAAGTTTACTCAGTGCACATGCCCAGGTCACATGACTCAAGTCAGCGTTATGCCAATCAGACATGCTCCCCAGAGCGCAGATCAGTACCACCAAGGAACTCTGGTCAAGTGATTAGCAGGGTGAGCAGGAAGCAACAGGGTCATGCTGAGCATGACAGTGATGCAGTGTACTGCATGGAGGGGCAGGGCAGAATTGCCACATATCTCCATAGTAATGGGCCATTCCTGTCCTTACGCACTTAAGCATTGCAGCCCAGCACAGCGAGCTGTCTTTCTGTGTTCTGCAGGAGCATATGGTGATGGAACACAAAACATTCCCAAGAAGTCAGTATTTGAAGCAAACTCATCTTTGCAGTGGAAACCAAAGGACCTGTGAACACATAAATTAACAACAGTGTTGGTTATATCACTCGCACTTCCCAGCTACCCCGAGGACATCGCCGAGACACGGGGTCTTCTCTTCCTTTCGCACATGGTCAGCGACTAGCTGCCGCCTCCCCCCCAATCCGGCACCCAATACCCAGGAACGTGGACACGAGACGTCTTTACTTTTTGGAAGGCGGGCGCTAGTCGCCCGGCCGTATTTATTAAAGTATGAAATTAAAAAAGGATTTTTAATTGCATAATCAACAATTTATACAAAAATTCAGCAGGACATTTAGGTACATAATTCTTAGCAACAAGTTTGAGAGCCTGACTTTAACAAAACTCTAATACATGTTGTTTCCTAACTTAGACTAAACATCCTCATCTAGAATTTTTGTACATTTCTGGCCATATGGCAGGGTCACTACCGGTGTCAGGTCCTACAAGCTGCGCCTCCCCTCTGGATGTGCGCATGCGCAGTGTTACCCCGGGAATTGCCCGGTCTACGCCCTGAACTCCATTTACCCACTAAAGGAGGGCCCTTACTCTGCGCCGGTGGCGTCATGAGTCCACGCGCGCGGGGTGGCTACCAGCCTAAGGAAAGCGTGAACTACTCCTACCCGCGCTCCTTTGCTTTGCAGCATCCATTACCTTGCCCCTGGAGTTCTGGGAGTGGCCCGCAGGCCCCTCCCCCTGGGCGGGAACCTCCATAGGATGATGCCCGCCCCCTCAGACCTCAAATATGTGCTCACCGATAATGACCTTACCGCATGCCCCATACCTAATAAATACGACGACCTATGGGAAAAAATTCTAAAGGACAGCTACACTGGCTAATAAATAACAGTATCAACGTATAGCTAAAAAGGGAAAAAAGGCCTAACGACACATGGCATTAAAATACAATTCGCTTCACACATGTTTCGCTAAATAACAGTATCAACGTATAGCTACAAAGGGAAAAAAGGCCTAAAGACACATGGCTTCAAATACAATTCACTTCACACATGTTTTGCTAAAAAGGGATAAAATTCCTAGACAAAAGCATCAACAATATACCAACAGTTCCATCTCTATTATCCTGTGAGACCCGTGGACCGTACCTTCAAAACTTACCATTCAACCAGACATAAAAACTTACTCCAAAACTTTTGTTCCAAGGGATGGTGGGTGGGAAAACAAAGAAGCCCCGAGCGCGGGGCACACCGTTACGGCGAGGGAGCGTCCAGGGACAAGGGGGTCTCCTGGGCGCTCCCTATCTCTTTATTCTCGAGGGGCCAGGTGGCCCCTCCTATCGCCCGCCCCCCCTGACCCGGACCCACTTCCCAGGATCCGGGTCAGGGAGGCCGCCAGCCAATCGGCGGTGGGCCGCGCCCCCCAGGGCACGCCCCCACCACCGAATGGCGACAAAGGAGAGAGTGGGGGCGACGGTCGCCGCGCCGCCATGCGTGCGGGGGGGCCGAGGGCCCCCCCTTTTCACATGGTCAGCGACTAGCTGCCGCCTCCCCCCCAATCCGGCACCCAATACCCAGGAACGTGGACACGAGACGTCTTTACTTTTTGGAAGGCGGGCGCTAGTCGCCCGGCCGTATTTATTAAAGTATGAAATTAAAAAAGGATTTTTAATTGCATAATCAACAATTTATACAAAAATTCAGCAGGACATTTAGGTACATAATTCTTAGCAACAAGTTTGAGAGCCTGACTTTAACAAAACTCTAATACATGTTGTTTCCTAACTTAGACTAAACATCCTCATCTAGAATTTTTGTACATTTCTGGCCATATGGCAGGGTCACTACCGGTGTCAGGTCCTACAAGCTGCGCCTCCCCTCTGGATGTGCGCATGCGCAGTGTTACCCCGGGAATTGCCCGGTCTACGCCCTGAACTCCATTTACCCACTAAAGGAGGGCCCTTACTCTGCGCCGGTGGCGTCATGAGTCCACGCGCGCGGGGTGGCTACCAGCCTAAGGAAAGCGTGAACTACTCCTACCCGCGCTCCTTTGCTTTGCAGCATCCATTACCTTGCCCCTGGAGTTCTGGGAGTGGCCCGCAGGCCCCTCCCCCTGGGCGGGAACCTCCATAGGATGATGCCCGCCCCCTCAGACCTCAAATATGTGCTCACCGATAATGACCTTACCGCCACAGGCCAGCATTGTTAACCGACGATCTGGCCTCCCCCCTCTAGCCCCTACCTAAGGAAACCCACCTACTTTCAGAACCCTCTAGCCAGGCCCAGATATTGTCAGACCACAAGACATTACCCTCCTCTGTTAAATGAACTCCGTCCTTTAAGTAATACTTGTCGCCCCAGATGCACCCATGAGGTATAGACTGCAACAGGGGGGCTCGAAATAACCTATCCAACCATGTGTTGATCCTCTTTACCGAATTATCCAACGCCCTGACCGACTGTCCCCCCCGCCACTGTAATCGGGGTATGAGTTGTGACCATACTAGTGTGCAACCGGGGCAGGTCCTGGCCAACCAACCCGCCGTTGAGATAATCTCCTCAATCAGAATGCGCCTACCCAGTGTTGCCAAATCATTCTCCCCGAGGTGAAGTATCACCACTGACGGTGGAGATTGCTGGCGTGCTAAAAAGCCCTTTGGAAGAATCCCCTAAACTCGTGCAGACACAACCCCCCTCTGCCAAAGAACGTGATGTCCAACCCTAGTTGTGCCGCCCTTTTCCTCTTGTCACCTGACATGAAGACACACTCTGCTCGCTTCACATATGAATGACCCACAATCCACACACTGTTCTTCATTGTTTCCTGGTCGCCGCTCCGTGCTGATGTATGTTGCCGGTGCCCGACGACAAATTCCTCCCCTGCGTAACAGGTCTGAGAAACTGTAAGAGAGTGGAAAGAAACCAAGCGTGAGTGACATGTAATCATAGCATGTCAATCCGAACATAACGTTTATAGCATTCTGAAGACCATCTCCCAATTGTCTTCACTCTTTCCACTGGGAGGCCCCCCGCCACCGCCTCAGTTGCTGCCCCAATCCTGAAGGAATGAGAGCCAAACTCTTTTAGGGTCAAGACCTGCTTTCCTACCCCCCATCTCTAATACTTTCCTGAATTGATACCTGGTCAAGGGGCTCCCGTCGGCGTGACAGAGCAATGCCCTGCCCGCTGATCCTACCAACAGTCCGTGGAATAATTCCACGTGCCTCACCGAGGCAGCAAGGGTTGGCGGGGGCCCGTTGCAGAACTATGGTGTGACCCCTAGCCTCCTGGTCGGTCTTTGACTTCTGGATAATCACCCACATGGTGTCCTCCCTTATCGTCACACTAGCCTTTTGCAAGCCGCCCAGTGGGTCTGACTTAGAACCTGCCACAAGTTCGCTAATTCTCAGCGCCCCATAGAATGCCAAAGAGAATGCCGCCCTAAAAAGAAGCACCTCCCACTCCGAGCTACAAACAGTCTCCAGCGTGCCCAGTAAGGCTGTCAGCCGGGCCAATCCAATGGGCTTTCTCTTATCCCTCTGATGTCCCTGAATACGGCGCCATCCCCTTAAAGCCTTACGTATCATAAAGGTATTAGTGGGATCCCGGAAGCCCCTAGCTTGAGCGAAGAATGACACCGCTGCCCTATGTCTGTTCGCAGCTGCCACCGAGCGCCCCTCCTTATGCATCCATTCTAAATAGGCTGCAAAGCCATCCTCCTCCGCCCAAAGCGCTTCCCATTGTTGCCCCAGAAAAGAACAATGAGACAGAAAACGCCCCTTCGTAAGCCGTCTTGGTCCTGGGGGCTAGGCTAGCGACCACGAGGTCCTGTAATCTGGGGCACCAATCTGCCAAAGTACTGCTGGGAAGTGTGCTGGCGAGGGGTCTGCTGTGGGAAGATGCTCCCTGAAAACCTGCATTTTGAAGCGAGAGAGGGAGTCAGCTGCATTGTTTAGAACCCCAGGGACATGTTTGGCCCTAAAATTAGCATTCAGTTTAAGGCACCGCAGAACAATTTCTTTGATCAGATGAAGTATGAAAGGACACCGCGCCCCCTGCTGGTTGATACATTCCACCACCGTCATGTTATCTGACCAAAACACCACTGATTGGTTACATAGGTGTTCGGGCCAGATCATCAGTGCCACCCATATTGGGAAGAGTTCAAGGAAGCCAATGTTGCTGGTCAGACCCCATGTCCTCCATTCTTCCGGCCACTGTTGAGCGACCCACCTGTTCCCTAGGATGGCGCCAAAGCCCACACTACCGGCCGCATCAGTCCATAGGCCCAACTCCGCTGATGCTGTGAGCGGGCCGGGCCAGACCACCCTACCGTTAAAATCCTCCAGGAATGCCATCCAAATAAGCATATCCTGGCGAATTTCAGACGATAGGCGAGTGCGGTGGTGCCTTTCCCTCAGCCCCTTCATCGCGTGAGCAATGGAGCGAGAGAAAGGGCGAGCCATGGGGATGATTCTCAGTGCGAAATTCAATTGCCCTACCACCTCCTGTAGTTGCTGCAGAGTGACCTTCTCCTTGCGGAGGCATAAATGCAGCGCTGTCTTGAATTTGTCCACTTTGTCCCTAGGTAATCTAAAACATCCTTCTAGTGAGAATCTCAATGCCGAGGAATTCTAAGCCGGTGGTCGGGCCAACCGTCTTCCCGGGCGCAAGCGGGACCCCAAAAGCCCGCATGAGCACGCAAAATTCCTGCAATGCCAGTGCACACTCCTGAGATCCCGCTGTACCGAGGAAAAGGAAATCATCAAAATAATGCATGACCCGCTGATGGCCCGTCACTTGTCTCATGGCCCATTCAAGAAAAGAGCTAAACATTTCGAAGTAAGCGCAAGATATCGAACAACCCATGGGCATGCATTTGTCCATGTAGAACATATCCCCAAAGGTGAAGCCTAATAGATGCTGGTCGGCTGGGTGGACCGGGAGGAGGCGAAAGGCTGATTCTATGTCTGATTTCGCCATCAGCGCCCCGGGTCCCGTGGTCTGTAATAAGTGAACAGCCTGATCAAAAGAGGCGTACTTAACACTACAGATACCCTCGATGCTCCTAAAATGCTTGTAGGGCAAAGTGTAGTGATCCCTGCAGGGTGAAAGCCTGTGCCGGTCTGCTAATCATCAGCGAGGAGACACCGTCAGGAAATGTTCACTATCTCGGGTGTGTTACCCAGAACCGCCGTCCCTACCCCATGATATACTTTCTATTTGTGGCAAAATGTTGTGACCCTAAAGGAGGAAATGCTGATCTGAGCTGCAAACTTCCACAGGTAATCACCCTTTAATAACAAAATTGCCTACTAAAGCAGCGCATAGCAACTCCTACCGTTGCCAGCTTACCTGGGCCGTTGCCATCGGCGGTTGAATTTAGCGGAGCCTAAAACAAAGACCTGCCCCATCACATGTCATAACTTACTTTATACTGACGGGGTGAAACTGACAACTGTGTACTTTGCAAAGCATGTTAATCGTAACAAACAACCGATTCTACCACTAGCGACGAAAGCAGTGGAACCCATGTAGACTGTCCTAGGACATTTTTTGACCAAACATATTGTCCTAATGTCACCTGAAAAAGAGAGGGGAACCTTATTTGTAATTCTTGCGTCCCACCCGAAAGATGTGGTCACCTAAAGTAACTTGAGTGGGCTATTGTGCATTACAACTTGGCGATTGAACGGATGGGGATGCCATATATAATATGTACCAAAGGCTTCAACCCTTACTGTGCCCATGTTATGGTCGTGTTCCTTGCAACCTGCACCAGCCTATGTTAAGCTTTTGCATGCTATCACCCACCCTACGCCAGACTGCTTATGCTCCGTCTGAAGAGTCATTAGTTTAAGGTTAAATAGTGCCCCCCCCTTCCTGCCTGTCCGTGTTTTCAACAGAGTACGTCATCTGCGCTGCAACAACCCGCTGGGTCACAGTAAATCAGAGCGGGAAGCATGAAACCGTCCGGCCCGTCCACTGAGGTAGATTCGAACCCTTGACCAGCTATAAATTTATGGGGAGCACATTCCACGGCATTCTGCATTTCATGTATGCCTACGGTCAAATCATCAGCATTATACCTTTTAAAGGCATGTTTCATACTACCAACGCTGTAAGCATGAACGGCTTGAAAACAGAGGACTGCGTTCTGATGTATATTGCATTACAAACAAAATGAAAAAGACCTTGTGTTGTGTTTTTGCTTTCCTTGTCATTTAGATTGCATTTCCAACAAAATGAAAGAAACCTTGTGTCGTGTTCTTACTACAATTATACAAAAACAGTGTCAGCAGCGGTGGGCTGTCCCAAATGCCGGAGCAAAATATGAGGTGTCTGTGAAAACACCTGCATAATCCTGCTATGAAGTGGCCCATAGAATAGTCATTGTCCAGTGCATGACTTCCTGACCCTCCATCTCGAGTCAGGAAGCCCGGCACCAATGTATGGAAGTGATAAAGTACCTAAACGCACTATTTAAGTTCGGGCCAACAGCTTAGAGAACAATGAGCACAGACTCCCTAACGAAGTGCCACTATGCTCAAGGGATATGTATCACATTTTGGTTTTAAAATGTCACCCATTTCACAAGTCCCTAAAAGGAGAAACACGCATGTGCGACCAACAAAATTGAAGCTGATCTCCACTACCACAACTCATACCATGAACAAATTTAGGGGCGTTCCCCAGGCCGTAAAACTCCAACATCCGAGGGGCATGCCGGTGCCTGTAGCGATTACCCTGTATATCGCAACTGAGGTGGAATTCCTTAAAGAACACAGCGTTGGCCAACAGCATGCGTGCATTATGAACACATTTGTGCACAAGCTCCCCCACACGAAGAAACACGGCGGGCACAGGAATATTCCCCATCCCCCACCGACATTATAAGTCTTTCTTAAGCTCAAGCTAAAGCGACCCTTATTGATAGCTCCTCCATCGCCTAATTTGACTTGGTGAGCCCGGTTAGGCAAGACGCTGCCCTTCGAGATGATATCGATATATGAAATTGGCTTTACCGTCACGATTTGCTCCTGTACAATTGCCCCCGCTTTTTCACAAGGGCCCCCCAGCACCCGATACCAGCAGTGAAGGTTCTTACACTCTTACACTACGCGCACAGCTTCCCCAGTACAAGTTGAGACCGGTGCGCATGGAGAGCTTGGGGGAAAGCGAATAGCGCGCTCCCCTTCCAACATAACTTCGATGGGAACAGACGGCCAGTACATAGCGCGCGGCGCCCTGACTACCATCCATCAGCATATCAATACCCACTCAGATTCATTTCCTACCGAGTTACACGCGCGGCTGCGCCGCAAACAAAACTCTACCCCGAAATGAACCACCATTAAAATCACTCGCAACCCCCGGCTTAAACTTTCACGGTCCACTGCATTTCATTTCTGGAGCACAGCGGCTTCTACCATGACAGCCGTGCCTGATTGAGACACACACCGGGCGAACCAAGAACAGCCTCGCTCGAGCACTCATACCCATCGATGCGGAGCACACGTAATACAGCTGCTTGCCCCCTACTTAACTTGTGCCCTCCGAGAACGGCTGCCACGATCCACCCTGCGGCCCGGAGCTTCTCCCCGGCAGAATCACAGGCCTCCGGTCATCCCGCCCCGCGCGGGTCACAGCTATTCCGCCATTCTCCCCGCCGACTCCAGGTCCACTGCCGACCACGGACATCTGGATATCACATCTGCAGAGGGAGAGAAACAGAAAATAATTACAGCCTCCTAGAGGCTGGAAGGCAGGCCGTGGTGCGCAGGACTCCAAAACAAAGAAGCCCCGAGCGCGGGGCACACCGTTACGGCGAGGGAGCGTCCAGGGACAAGGGGGTCTCCTGGGCGCTCCCTATCTCTTTATTCTCGAGGGGCCAGGTGGCCCCTCCTATCGCCCGCCCCCCCTGACCAGGACCCACTTCCCAGGATCCGGGTCAGGGAGGCCGCCAGCCAATCGGCGGTGGGCCGCGCCCCCCAGGGCACGCCCCCACCGCCGAATGGCGACAAAGGAGAGAGTGGGGGCGACGGTCGCCGCGCCGCCATGCGTGCGGGGGGGCCGAGGGCCCCCCCTTTTCACTCTGACCGCTTCCTGGTATCTTCGATGGTCGCATAAACCATTGCTTGTAAAAACGACCATTGCCGCAAAGGAATACCCATCCTGCTTGACTCCATATCGGCGTCCATTTACTCGTTCTCAGCTCAATTTTGAAGTGAAGTACTCCCCACGTTGGAACTTGTAGTTCTGGATATACACTTCCATCGTTTTTTGTAACATGGATACAACTTATTTCCTCATTCAATCCCAGTGAAGACTCCTGATTTTTATATATATGGTCCGTTTCCTGTTTCTCATACCCCCGACTGGGTTGGAATTATCACCGGCAAGGGGATTACTGATTCCGTCCATTTGGACGAGGCCCTGAAGAGTCAAAGCTGAATGTGCTTTGACGAAACACGTGTCGGCTGGCTGAGTTCTATGCAAACTTTGCATTAAAAGAAATAAGAATAAGTCGTGGCGAACTTCTTTCTTCCAATTGCATTTGATGTAACAAACACTGTTGTTAATTAATGAGTGCACAGGTCCTTTGGTTTTCATGATATGTGTTTGGAGTTCCAAACACTAATTGAGGAGTTAATAGGGTCACCCCTTTCCTGTTAGCACCATATTACCTAGTCTCTTGTCCACTTGACAACCGCTTATCCTGCAGTGACCAACTGTTCCCTTTACACTAAAACCCTTCCCATAGATTCCTCTTTGCAGTGGGTCTCATACATGGACTAGCATGCAGAATGCCATAACTTTGCAGGAACATATTTGCAGCTAATGCCATCACGGATCATGAGGAACAGTTGTCATAAACAAAGGCCGAGCCTCAGGTGTAGATGTTTAAATGACATATGCAAAGAAGTTATTCATGCATGCGTGGGGATACACAAAACACTGCAGGTGACACCTTTCCTGGGCAAATTAATGTAAATATCACATCTGGCCACAGTAGACACAATACACATTTACCATGCTTTGCACAGCAATGCAAGGAGGCTCAAAAGCCTGTAAAAAAACACAATAAGCAGATGAAGTTGCAATGTGCAGCAGTAACCAGAGAAGTAAGACAAGGGAGATTGAATGGGGTTGTTGGATATGAAATTATCCCTCCATGGGAATAGCAGTGTACCCCTGCCCTGATTGCCCAACTGCATAGTTGTGTGGCTCTCTAACTCTGGTACATACCCAAAGGGGAACATGGAATATGTATCTGAGTATGATGACATAGGCCTGTGTCATGAATTGCATTCTGCTTGGAGCAGGAGGCCTACACAAACACCTGTCCTCATAGAAGATGTATGCTTCTGCCTTTGCCAGGAGTAAGATAGAGCTAAAGTGGGGATGGCAGCATTATGTGTAGTGAACAGTAGTAGTGTAAATTACAATTCGAGCCTAGTACCACCACAGCGGGATTCCCTCCGAATCCCTCTTCCTCCTAGTACCTCCCCGCCACCACCACCTCCTTGTTGGTGGATGGTCCTTTTACCTCTTATTAAATAGGCACCACATTTAGAGGAACAGCATCCACATTTGCTTAAAGAACTGAATTTCACTGTCAGTGCCGGGAAACCTTGTTGGGTAGCTGCGCGTGTTATAAATCTTTAAATAAATAAATAAGTGCAATATGCCAGGCCTCCTTTTATCAAGTCTCAGCGACATGAAAGACTTCCACCCACCCTGCTTCAGCACCTGTCATAGACCAATAATAGTGGGTCTAAGGTGTTTAATCCAGCAGACGCCATGCTTCTATTGTAGATCCAGCATATCGACTCTAATGAGAGGGTCAGAACCCATGCATCGCCCCTGTTGTGCAGGTCAGAACCCACGCATCGCCCCTGTTGGGCAGGTCTGATCTAGCGCATCACAACAGTTGTGCGGGTCAAAAACTGCACATCGCCGCCATTGCGTAGAACTGGCTGTACTGCAGAAGTGCTACTGCCCAGTGCATCTATCATGCACTGTCCATCTTCATAGCAATGGGCCAGACAAATCAATGCAAATGTTGGAAAATTGCTGGACACACCCAAGAAATTATGCAAAGGGGGTGGCTGGCTGCATTCTGGGAAGTGTGAAAGTTGGTTTCACTTTCTCTTACAGTCTGTTAGTTTATGCTGGGTGTTGGTGCTGGTTTAAGAGTGTCTGGCGATTTTGCACGTGTTTTAGTCTTGTCGTTGTTACTGGTGTGTCCCTGTCTGCTGTGTACCTTTTGTGTGTTTATATAGTATATTTGCATTGGAGGGTGTTCTTCAAATTAGGGGTTTTACTACAAGTTGTAGGCATTAGTTTAAGAGGTGTTTGTTTGGGGTGTATTGAATTAGGGAGGGTTAGGGTTATGTTTGGAGAGGGTAGGGGTAAAAATGTTGTGGCGGGAGAGTTTGGGTGCCTCATATGGCTCATACTGTATTACCTTCCCCAAATGGTGACCTCTGGGGGTAGAGTCAGCCAGAGCTTCCATCCCAAGGACAGGATGGATCGGTGTGAGCTGGTGCGTTGGCACATGTGCAAGGTTTTTCAAGAGGATCGCACCATCCCCCAAATGAAATATTGGTGAGCTGATCTAGTTGCACGTAAGGCCAATCTGGTGGACCTGCTAGGATTGGAAATCAGAGCCCCATAGGTATGTATGTATGTAGGTACCCTCTGCTTATAGTAATGTTGCTGAAGCAGTCATTAAAAACTTCAAAATTAAAGGGGCAGGCTTTTAAATGTGTTAGTTTGAAATAGCTCCATGGCACTTGCTTCTTGGGCATTGCTATAGTTAAAGTGAAATTATTTCAGCAACACATGGCCACTTTGTGTACCAAATAGTGGCTACATAAATCCAGTGTGATGCAATTCAGGGCAGTTGCTGCGTTGCTATACCCAGCCCCAGAGGGCTGTACTATGGGTTGTGGGTGGTTGTTCACATTGAACATGCATGGATGTAGAAGCATTCCTTGATTTAACATATGTAATTGACCAGGGAATGCTCCAAAAATGTCAGACCTCCACAGGTGATGGGTAAGGAGCAAATGTATGTTGAATCTCCATTTAAGTAAATTTTCTATGTGTGCTGCATTATGGAGCTGTGATCGGAATTTGGTATTACACTATCCCTTTCTCCAGGAATATGAGCAAATTGTATATTTTGCACACTTAGCTAGTACGAGTACTTTGCTGGAAAGTCTTTCGGCAAGTGGGTGTCATCACGCACACTGTTGACAGCCATCAAATTGCCTCTTTCCATAACAGTATTGGAACGGGTAATCGCAGTGATTTGCACTGTTGCTTTTGCGGCTTTATCCGTCATAGAATTCCCTGAAATGTGTATTCCTACACGTTGATGACTCAAGGTGTGACTCAAATGAGTCTGTGGCAAGCATTCTTTCAACTTAGCCACATAGGCTATACAGCACCACACCATATACATTTAGGGGGGGGAGAATGTTAGGGGAAAAGTAGTCCGGGCGTATGCATACAGTGATATGCATGCGGCGTTCCAGAGGCGCAATGGCGTGTGGGCGTGCCGTTATGTAAACGCGGCGTTAGGTGTCCGGACAGAGAGCTGGAAGGAGCGCGGGACTGACACAAGTGCCCAGCTGATGGAGTGCCCAGCGCGGGGAGGAGTGGTGGGGAGGAGCGGCGATGCGGGTCAGTACTGTCGCGCTAAATGTTTGAAAGGAAACCCATACGTTATGAGGCTGTGGAGTCATTCGCTGCAGCGGGCTGCACATTTTCAAATAGCTGGAGTGCCCAGCGTGGGGAGGAGCGGCGGGGAGGAGCGGTGATGCTGGTGGGGCGGAGCGGCGATACGGGTCAGTACTGTCACGCTAAATGTTTGAAAGGAAACCCATGCGTTATGAGGCTGTGGAGTCATTCGCTGCAGCGGGCTGCAGGCTGCACATTTTCCAATAGCTTGTACACCTGAGCTCCTTCAGGGTGTAACTTGAGGGGACTTGGGTTTCAAAAAGACATCATTTAAGCCCACGGTGTGAACTTGACAGGCTGTAATCAAACACACACTGTCTGCTCAGGAGGCAGCTCGGCTCCCTCCATCCGATCATATGCACACCGCAGTATGACAGGAAGCTGGGAACTATGTTGGGTTTTCATGGAGCGAATTTAGGATCCGAAGAAGCCAGTGGGCCGTGGTTCATGAAAATCGTATGCTGTGTGTTGTGTGCACATGTTTTCTGTCACGCAGTACTGGCTGAACTCAATATCCTGAATGGACGTTGTTTGTGACGATGTTTCTGCTCTAATTTCACATAAACTACATTTTGCACAGATTTTACAATGCGTGATGTTGGTGAGAAGTTTACGATTGGGATTTTTTCAGCGGCGGGGAGGAGCGGCGAGGCTGGTGGGGGAGTGTAGTGTAGCTCCTATTTTCCCAATAGGCTCTGCGCATTGGAATAGTACCTACGATAGTAAAGGCCTAGACCAGACGTTAACTAGGTCTACTACTGTCGATACTAGACTTAATTTTTGGGTATGCCAGCTAAGCTCAGAGTTCGCTAGAAACTTTCTCGAATGTTCAAGGAAGGATTAACTCCCCTGATTAGACAAGAAGGGATTTAGTTTCTGACAACCATAGAACATGACAACTTTGCTCTCCCCTAATCAAGAGTCAATCTCAAGAGTCGTGTGAGCACAAGGCAATTATTTTACTCAGTCAGTACGTGCATTCTTAGTCTCATCAGAATGTAGAGAAAAGGAAGAGACGGGCGTGTTCAATAAAAGATGTTATTTATTGATCAGTCTCTTTTCTCGTACAAGAGAAATGGATCGATATTATTGCAATACTTATAGTTAAGTAAAGTGCATACATTAAAAGCAATAGTATAAAATAATACTGTAAAAACATTGATATGGTTTCTGAGCCATATAATGCTTTAAAATGATTAAAATATATTTACATACACATATACATTTGACTAAACGTACTCAACTGGTGTTTCTAAATACGCCTACCCCGTGTACCTGACCTAAGTCTAATGCGTGGGCGGGAATAGAAAGTTACAGTTTAAGTTAAGTTTGTTTTTGCCAAGTGAATAACTAAAGAATTCTCTAGGAGGGGTTATTCAGTTCTGTACCTGGAATTTAGGATGAATGAGGAATGGTATCTCTTTCTCTGCTCTCGATATTCCAGGCTGCCTGCGAGGGCTGCCCAGAAACGCCGGTGCTGGGTCTCTCGGCTTGAGATAGCAGCTCGTCTCTCAGCGCGTCAGGAAGGCGGGGCTGCTGCCTGCGGGGTCTGCTTCTGCTCTCGGCTTCGGCAAGTATGGCTGCTCCGTCTTGTCACCACGCGTGTGTTTGCATAGGGCAAGGTCGGCAATATTTATACCTTAAAGGTGCCGGGATTGACGTAAGGATGGACATAGGTACGTCAATAAAGATGTCATACGACTTGCTCGTTAGCACATTCTTTACTAAAGTTCTCTGTGAAATCAAAACAATGGCCGCACGGATTATCCAGGTTGTCATAGGTTTGATTTGTTATGAGAACGTCGTATGCCTTATCAGGGGCTGGAGGAATGTCGCTTGTCTAATTAGATCTCAAGCGTTATGACCTAATCAGATAACACGTTCCTGTGCCGTAGTGTGACTGCGTCAGATAACGGTATCTGCATCATGGGGGATTTCTTGCCTCATGGGCTGACTGTTAGTTAACTAGCTAGGTAGTTTAGCCAGAATAGGGTCAGGAATAGGGGGATCGATTCAGAACCTATAGAAATACACGACACCCACTCCACGCTAACTATGGTCATATCTACTAATCTATGCATAGTATAACATAGTACAACATACTATAGAGTATAGTGTATACCTTACCACCCCAAAATACATAAATGCATTTTGAAATTTTCAAATATACTGAAAAATTGCAGTCATATATATTGTATGCACTTAAGCTATGAATTAAATGCAAAAGTAAACACGCATTGTTATGCATTATTGCTTGTTGGTATATGAGAAATACACATGAAATGGCTCTTAATATGGCTATACAGAAAAAAAAGTCGAAACCATTTCATCACATAAAATATATTGTGAACATACCATCGGGCAGCTAAAGTCTATATAAAGTCTATAAAGTATCTAAAAAATAGAAATCTTAGTTCTCTAGGAATAGTTTCTTACTTTAAGCAGAAGATCAGTGTCCCGGAAAAAAATATATAGAAAAATATTTTAAGGGGCTTTCTGAAAAAATTGCTGTCCGTGAACTGGATTGTAATTGTTCATGTGACTTTATTTTGAAAGTTGAAGGCCGGATTCAGGGAACGCCGTGTGCGAGTTTACTCAAAAGTCTCTATTTCTGTTCCGGAGAGAACATCATATCATTCAGGCTTTCGAAAAAACTGTCAACAGCTTCATGGGAAAGTTCCACTAAGTCGGAAATAGGGGTAACCATGCATTCATGCGCATGATTGTCTGCATTGACATTCTGATTTGCATTGCTGACAGAAGGTCGTACCTGTTCGATGCTGCTTTCATCTTGAACTTCACTACCCTTCAATCGCAGTGGTGAAGATTCCAGGAATGCCGTCATCAGAATTGGCAGCCTTTGAGGGCAGCACAAAGCGTGAACCTTGGTAGGAACCAGCAGTGTATCTGCATCCACCGGCGCATCCGATTGTAGCGTCAGACAGGTGTCTAACACGCATTCTTCTCCGCATAGCAGACACCTTAGTACAGGTAAAACACACCTTTGCCACATTGGTCGAAATGATAGAAACCAAGTCATGTTCAGGTCTCTAAGCCGGGAGAGTCCCAGGATTTTTGATATCCGGTCCCGGTATCCAATGGCTAGGATCGTTTCTTCCATTGTCGTGAGAGTTTGTTCTGTGACATGGGTTGCCATAACGAAAAATAAGGACTAGGAATAGGATTCCTGCAATTAGTCCCAGGATCAAGGGAAGTCCGCCAAAAATCGAATGGACGAAATCTGGAAAAATACCCAGTATGGCTTTGAATGGTGTTAATGCCATCGAAAATACTGTCTTAAATACCTTTGAGACCCCAGTGGTATCAGAAATATTTAAGATTTCGCTCAGGATTTCCGCGAAATGTACGGGGGAATTAGTTGATAATAATGTATGTATCTCTGCAGTCGTCCTTGCGACTTGTAGATCATACGTTTCTTTAGATGACGTGAGCCTTGTAGGCGTCTGAAGAAGCACTGTTTTCATTCTGCTTAAAGTGTCTATTCGAATAGAAGTAATTTTCAAACCGGGCCATGCCCTTGCCTCCCTGTCTGGAAAGGAGCTGGGGAACAAAGAACGTCCACAGCACTTGACCTTCGCCGTCGTAGTGACGAGATAAGGAGTCCCGGGCATAAGACTACAACATCTGCGGTCTACAATAAGAATGTAACTCCCATTATAGAGTCTTTGAAAGAATGGTTCTATTTCAGGTGCAGGTGCGCCTTGCTGGTGACATGAAAGGTTGTATGAATTCCCTTCACAGGCTCCGTGCAAATTAATACCGTTACACAGAAGCGTGCCGCTTAGTGACATAGCACAATTGTTGCCACTAAGAAACACTTTCTGTCCTTTGTTACTGACACATGCATGTGAATAGGGCAGGTTCCAAGTTGTTTTAAGGTACCCCTTTCCCAATTTCTTGTACATGCCAGCCTGTATATATTTTTGGCAGTATTGAAACCTGAAGGTTGAGATTGGAATATTTATGATTCCGTGGATTATCCATTCACTGACAGGTCGTTCTGACATTGTCAACGGTAATCTTTCTAGTTTTTCAATGCTCAAGATTGTATAATCAGCACCCTTCTGCGCCATACCGATTTGTCTATCAGTAAGGTTAAAGATTTGGAATAGTGACGTTGTGTTGATTAAACGCCAAGGCACATAGCCTGAACGCAGATTTTGTAACGTCCAGCCAAGCTGTACAATGGAACGCAATTGTGACTGACCATGTTGTAATAACAGTAAGTCTTGCGATAATATATCGATTGCTGAAGACACAATGCTGTCCAATGAAAAAATTCTGGAGGACAGAGTCATTAACCCATTGTCCACTACAGAAAGTGATTTTTCCAAATTGATACGGTCAATTTCCCGTATTCTCTCTGCTGTTTCAATTTGAGTAACCTTCCAGGCCTCATTGTATGCTGCATATACAGAGGCTGCTATGAAACGCTTTTGACGCTGTTTGCGTGGTCCCCGTATGAAATCACGCAAGTCAGCACCTTCAGTAAGTAAAGTTAGGTGTTGCTTAATTTCAGGCAGTGTGGAAGTCTGTAGCCATTGAAGGCATAATTTGCCCACACTGTAGGTTGTTATTATCCCTGGGTGATGTCTTTGAGGATATCTAGGGTCTGGCCTGGTCATTTTGAAACCCTGTGTTTTATTCAGGAATCTATCTTGACAGTTATTTGTATCTGTGGGCCAGATCAACCATTGTTTCCAATCAGGATGTGTTCTGTTTTGGTTAAGTATATGGTTTATGTCTATTTCTTCATCTGTATCAGAGTTATTGCTAAACATTGTTGGCTTTGGAATAGACGCTTTATTTAAATCTTTGATTTTGGCTAAGCCAAGACAGGTGGTTTGTTGAACAGTGTCATTTAAAAATATCATTTGTTCTGGGATCATGCAGGCTCTAAACAAAGCTTCTATACCCTGTACTTGCCATTCTTTTGTACCCCAAACACTTTTCAAATCAACATTTTTGTCCCAATAATCGAATCCAAAAGTATTCATTTTTTCAAAGAAAGAATCAGAATAAATCAATTTTGTGTTGGTTATCATGGTTTTGGTCCCTGTCTTGTTTGACAATTTATAATAAAATGTTTCAGCATTACTAGTGTTAAAACCTTGAAAGTATGAATATTTGTCATAAACGGTTCTAGAGCCCCCTTTTGGAGGTGTAGCACAATGTTCCCATTGATTATAATTTAAAACATTTCTAGGTTGTGCAGATTTATGCAAGAAATGGTTACCATAGTGGTTATAGCAATACATACTATCATAATTTGTAGAACCTTGCAAATAATCATGTTTTGTAAATTTAGCAGACATTACTAAGTCAGACATCATATTGTTTATACTTTCAAAGTCCCAATCATCAGCAAATGAGTTTGGTTTTGCAAAGTCACTCAAAGAGATCTTAATTTGGTGTGGATATTTCAGGATCTCGACCGGACCATAAATTTCATAGTCAGTGTTGTCCCAGGCTACCCCACCAGGTATTGGAATTGCTGTGAAGTTGGCTGAAGAAAGTTCTGAAGAAAGTTCTCGTTTCTCGACGTGTGAAGATGTGTGTGGTTTGAGGACCAAGTTGATGTTCTGACTTGCTGTGTCCATTTTAGCATATTTTCCCTCAATGAAGCGTCCCAAAGTAAATACCATGATGAGCCAAAGTATGAGGATAAATGCACCAAAACCCACCCAAAATTCAATCCATGGAGAAATCAGATATGTTTCTTTTAGTTGTTTCAAAAGTTCCTTCGCTTTGTCTTTAAAGGATTTTGATGATGGCTGTGTCTTTTGTTCGCTGAAGCCTTCAGAGGAATCATCGAAGTTGATGAAGTAACCGGATGCAGTTCTGTCAATTGTTCCAATTGGTTCAGGATTTTTGATTTTTGCATTTTCACTTGGTACTTCAGTATAGATTGGTATGTCTCTGCTAAATGTCTTTATTTGGGTTTTCAGAGGTCTTAGTTCTATTGCATTGTTGCATAGTCCTTGTTGTTCTTCTGTAGGCGTTTCGAATGTGATGAGCCTCTTTGTTAGGACCTCTGTACTGGTAGCAAACCTTGGTGTTCTGCTACTTATTGGGAGTCCACTTGGCCTACTGTTTGTTATCGGCCACATGTTGTGGTTTTACCAGGTCGATGGATACAACTCGGTTCTCCTTTTTTCCAGCAAGTGGCGGTAGTACAACTGATCTTGTCCCGTTGACAGACAAGACAGGAACTGCTTTTCTGTAAGAAGGCCCAAATTCCTTCTTTACCGCGATCTTCTCCCTGACTAGATCCCCAACTTTTGGAATCCAGACAGGTCTTGCTGGGACAGGTGGTGATTCTTCAGTGGTTGTTGGCTGTTGTTTCAACTGTATGTTGCTCAGGTCTTTTCTTGTTTTGTTTAAGTCCTGCAAAATAGCCAAACGGTCTTTGACATCAAAGCTTTTTTCTATTACCACTGAAGTCTGACTATCAAGGTCAGAGATCAACATCCTAGTTCCGAATAATAATTCGTACGGACTGAATCCCTTCAGAGAATTTCTTGGCAAGTTATTTAGACTACGTTGGACACTTATTAGATGTTTGACCCACCCAGCTCCCGAACCTAATATCCTTTCTATTATAGATTGCTTTCTGTCTTGGTTTTTTCTTTACACCATCCCATACCCTCAGGAAGGAAGTGAGAAGATTCCCGCTGGGCTGTGCTCATTTGGCCATTCTTTTCCCCCCCAGGCTGGATTGCCTGAGAAAAAGAAAAAAATGGTCGAACGTAGCATGCTCTTAGCGTATATGCCATTTAGACTCGCAAATCTTGTATAACAGTCCGGATGTCAGCTGAGTGCTGTGGATCTACATTATAAGTGGGAACTAGCCTGTATATGTTAATCGCAAGCCATTCTTTTTAGTGGTCATGTTATCTGCAGTCAGATTCCACCGTATTTTATTTTTTCTCTCCCCACTACGATTTCTGTTGCAGTTTGGGCAGTTTTTTACAAAGATGGTAAGATGGAGGCTCATGCCTGGCCACCAGTACCGTGATTGTAAATCTTCCAGAGAATCTTTTAGTTTGAGGTGTTCAAGACCCTCACCCATATGTGCGTCTGCGATTAACAAGCTTCTCCTGTCCATGTTTGGAATCACTCTATCCCCCACTCCAGGGATTCGAGCAAAAGGGACGGAGTTTGCATCGATTATGTATGTATAATTGAGTGGATAGTTGATCGGTAACGCTGAGCAGTCGCCTTTTGATGACGTTTTCACCGCCAGCAATGTTTCACCGTCAATGTTTTTTAATGTACGCTTTTTTCGATCTACGGGAGCCGATTTAGTGGCTGCCGCTGCGGCTGTCTCAGCCAATGAATTCCCCACAACGTGAACGCCATCACGTTGATGACTCAGTGAGTGAGTCACGTGAGTCTTTGGTAGTTCTTTCTTCAAAAGAGCTACTTGTTCCCAGAGAAGTCTCTGCTTTATTGGTGCATCTGTTTTGACAAAAGAATCCGTTGGAGATGTCCAAGGTAGTTTTGTATTTTTTGCGCACTATGTTATTCATTAGTGCAGCACTGTGTGAATTTTGCACTGCAAAGGTTTTGCAACATGTGTTAAGGTGTCGGTAATCCAAAACTAGACGATATGAATTGTCTGGTTTGGAGACCGGAAACAAAGGATTGTTCATTTGTGAGGTGCAAGTTTCAATCACCCCCTGGTATTCTAGCTGATCTAGTATTTCATTTACTTGTTTTTTAGCTTCTTGCTTAATTGGGTACTGCCTTTGTGCAGTTGGTTGTGATTTTAGCTGGATTTTGTGAGGAGGAGAATCCTCATCCCATCCTACATGATTTTTGTATAAAGCAGGTGCTAAGGCCACTGCCCACTTTCTAGCAAGTGTGTATTTTTTATGAATCGGGATTTGATTCGAGAAGGCAGGCATAATTACTTCTTCGCCATGAGGGCACTCCCTGACAAACTCTGGTGGCCAGTCTTTTTCAGCTAAAAGGATGTCATAACCCTTTGAGAGGTTATCCCAAAATAGTCCCCTTATTTTCCTAGTCTTATCTCCCTCTATACGTAATGTTATCTCGTATATTTTGTGGGGCTTGCTAACTCTGGTATCTGCAGTTTTCACTTGAAGGTATTCATTCGTGTCCACTGTCTCCAGATGATTCATAAGGACTTTGCGAGCTATGCTCACCTCTGCTGCGCTGTCTAGCATTGTCTGAGCCCACTCTCCGTTTTTCAGTTGTGTCCTCAGTATTCTCGGCATTGTTAACTACCTTGATACTGGCTACCTTCTTTTTTGGAAATTGTAATTTCTTTTTCAGTTGAGCAGGTTCCTTGTCTTTGGACTTGGCGTGCTCTTCTGATCGTCCTCTTCTTTCCGATTTCTGCGAGGAATTCTGAAAAGATTGAGAGGGACGTGTATCAATGTCTTGATATCTATCAGGTTTTTTAATATTATGCCTATTTCTAAGGTTATATCTATTCCCAGAGGGTTCACTCTGGGGTGACCTTTGTCTCGGGTTTGGAGATTTCTCTCTTCGCCTAGGAGACCTTCCTCTGGACTGGAATTTCTTTTCTTTAGGATTGGATTGTTTGTTCCCATCCCAGTTCTTTTTTGGTGAATTATTATTATTATTAAAAAACATTTTTTCTGGACTTGTAGTCAGTTGCGGTTTTACTGGTATTCCACCTAGACTATCTCTGCCTAGTTCTTCATAGGATTTTTCTATGATTCTGGCAATTTCAGCTGGTTGGTCTGCTATATCTGTCTCTTTTAACCTCTGGCGGATCGCCACGTTTGCTGCTTCACCTTTTATGTTGGCTAGTAATATAGCCGAGACCTGCTTGAAGTCTTTCAGTAATTTCATACCAAGAGTTAAAGCAGGTTCTGGACCGTATTCATCTTGAATTTGTTTTAGCACATCTGGTATCACCGAAATGGATGGAACACCGTGCGTTTTTGTGTAGATGGAAGCAAAGACTGTACCCCAAGTGTCACAGTCCTCAATGTGTGGTGCGATTCCCATTGGGAGACATATAGTCAGAATCCTGTGTTTTTCTAATGGGGTGGTGTCAGGAAACACCGCCTCTATTTGGGTAATTTTCTGTGCCAACCAGAATGGTATTTGTTCCGTTTTGCTGGGACTTTACCTAGGCAGGATTGGATGTTCTGTGGTGTAATTTTATTTGTGTTCCCCTGGTGAGGGGTCAGCTGTGGAAGTTTAATCGCTGGCTGAATTGTTGAAGTCCGCATTACATACTGAACTAATTGTCTGTGAATTTTTAGTAGTTGTTTTAGCTGTATTAACAGCTCTGCTGCAGGCATTCTTTCGATGTCTGGATGTGGTGTGTATCCGGCTAGGACCGGCCACGTTGCTCCTGGTCTTCCTAAAGGACCGAGCCTTGTAATGTGATTGTTATGTATTAGGGCGCCATCAAATAAGAGCAAATGCTCTTGGAATTTGAGTGGTACTTCCACCTCCTCGAAAGGAGTGTACTCATTAGGAGGTTCCTCTACTTTGTAATAGTGGAAGTACTTTGTTACAGCATTTGCTGCTGGAAAATGTATCCATGTATAGTATACCTCTGTCTGCCGATATTCGTGTGCCTCGATTACGAATATGACTGTGCCACCTCTAGGTGTCAGTCCATTTTCTATAAGTTTTAAGGTTATAGATCTTCTTTTTGCGACCTGGATGAGTATTATATCCGGGTCTGCTGTTTGCATGGTAGCATCAGCATCTGCTATTTCAGTAGCTAATCTAGTAACCTCTCGTTCTTCATCGCTGTCCATTTTGCTGACAGGATGGTATTATGTTTATTTGCAGATCAGGTTTCTTTATGGAAACAGAGATTAGATGCACAATATTCTGGAACTGTTTATCCTTCAACGTTGACTTGACCAAAAACCATACATAGGAGTTCCCTCCTGCGAGGTTTTGGAGGATATAATAACCTTTCACCCACTCCAGACGTCTTTGGAGTATTTGGGAAAAGGGGTCTGAGTGAGAAAGCACGACTGAGTTACTCTAAATGTCTTACGTTAGTTTTATCGCCCTTTCCAAACGCGTTGGGCGCCATGTAGTGTAGCTCCTATTTTCCCAATAGGCTCTGCGCATTGGAATAGTACCTACGATAGTAAAGGCCTAGACCAGACGTTAACTAGGTCTACTACTGTCGATACTAGACTTAATTTTTGGGTTTGCCAGCTAAGCTCAGAGTTCGCTAGAAACTTTCTCGAATGTTCAAGGAAGGATTAACTCCCCTGATTAGACAAGAAGGGATTTAGTTTCTGACAACCATAGAACATGACAACTTTGCTCTCCCCTAATCAAGAGCCAATCTCAAGAGTCGTGTGAGCACAAGGCAATTATTTTACTCAGTCAGTACGTGCATTCTTAGTCTCATCA
Source organism: Lissotriton helveticus (assembly GCF_964261635.1). Classification (NCBI taxonomy): domain Eukaryota; kingdom Metazoa; phylum Chordata; class Amphibia; order Caudata; family Salamandridae; genus Lissotriton; species Lissotriton helveticus. The sequence goes on from NC_136061.1 coordinate 2,127,671,697, forward strand.
GAATGTAGAGAAAAGGAAGAGACGGGCGTGTTCAATAAAAGATGTTATTTATTGATCAGTCTCTTTTCTCGTACAAGAGAAATGGATCGATATTATTGCAATACTTATAGTTAAGTAAAGTGCATACATTAAAAGCAATAGTATAAAATAATACTGTAAAAACATTGATATGGTTTCTGAGCCATATGATGCTTTAAAATGATTAAAATATATTTACATACACATATACATTTGACTAAACGTACTCAACTGGTGTTTCTAAATACGCCTACCCCGTGTACCTGACCTAAGTCTAATGCGTGGGCGGGAATAGAAAGTTACAGTTTAAGTTAAGTTTGTTTTTGCCAAGTGAATAACTAAAGAATTCTCTAGGAGGGGTTATTCAGTTCTGTACCTGGAATTTAGGATGAATGAGGAATGGTATCTCTTTCTCTGCTCTCGATATTCCAGGCTGCCTGCGAGGGCTGCCCAGAAACGCCGGTGCTGGGTCTCTCGGCTTGAGATAGCAGCGCGTCTCTCAGCGCGTCAGGAAGGCGGGGCTGCTGCCTGCGGGGTCTGCTTCTGCTCTCGGCTTCGGCAAGTATGGCTGCTCCGTCTTGTCACCACGCGTGTGTTTGCATAGGGCAAGGTCGGCAATATTTATACCTTAAAGGTGCCGGGATTGACGTAAGGATGGACATAGGTACGTCAATAAAGATGTCATACGACTTGCTCGTTAGCACATTCTTTACTAAAGTTCTCTGTGAAATCAAAACAATGGCCGCACGGATTATCCAGGTTGTCATAGGTTTGATTTGTTATGAGAACGTCGTATGCCTTATCAGGGGCTGGAGGAATGTCGCTTGTCTAATTAGATCTCAAGCGTTATGACCTAATCAGATAACACGTTCCTGTGCCGTAGTGTGACTGCGTCAGATAACGGTATCTGCATCATGGGGGATTTCTTGCCTCATGGGCTGACTGTTAGTTAACTAGCTAGGTAGTTTAACCAGAATAGGGTCAGGAATAGGGGGATCGATTCAGAACCTATAGAAATACACGACAGGAGGAGCGGCGATGCTGCTGAGTACTCTCGCAAAGCCTACCCGGACAACGTCGGGATGGGCTGCTAGTTATGTATAAAGCTATTTTGGGGTCTGAGGATCCTTGTGGGACCACCTGAGCGGGCCTAGCGGGTCAGGGTGTTTCTACCCTGCCCCTTTTCCTAATTTTTCACTTTTGTTTTGCTTTTTCTTGTTACTCGGTTACCGAGTCACAAGATGGCTGCCAACACATTTTGCTTTGGAGTGTTGGCAGCCAAACAGAAGTCAGCTTGTGCTCGAGAGGAGTCAGGACTCCTCTCATTGCTCAGATATTGATATTTTTATTTTTTAAAATTTCTCAGCAACTACTGAATGGATTTACACCATTTTATAAAAGGTCGCTTTCTGAACCAAGAGCTACCTTTTGCCAAATTTGGTGTAATTCCGTTCAGCAGTTCGGGCTGTAGCCTGTTCTAAAATTTCCTATGGAAATTAACATGGAGAAAATGAATTTTGGGACCCCCCTTTTTTCTCGTCCACTGCTTGATGAGTCACCCCGAAACGTTCAAGACAGGAGCTGACCAGAACGCCCCATTGGTTTTGAAAATTTCACAAAGATTCGTCAAATTTACAACAAAACACATTTTGAACAGAAACAAGGTCCTAACTATAACTACCTACTGGCAAAGAGGAAATCGGAGGGACACAGGGGGGAATCTAAGAAGATTAGGTTTATTGCCACAACGTCAGCATGATGTGTTTTTGCGATATAATGCCTTACTCATATGCCCTTAGTCACCAGACAACTGCATCAGTCCAATATTTAAACAGTTAATCTTGCTCCCATTGTTGGGAGCCCAGCTGAAGCAATCAATCACTTGAAACGTCGCCATAGTCCTCTCCACTAGACTACGGTTCCCAGAGTGCACCATCTCGGCAAAACAGGAAAGCGTCTTTGATCGACCACATTAAATATCATAGTGAGTGCTGGTAAGTTCAAATATACTGTAAATGCATGCAGATAAACATCTCATGGTGTCGCTGTAGCAAAAACTCTTCTCCCTGTACCACAGACGCCTATGCCGCATGTGCCCAAGTCCAGCGGTACCGGTGACAACACTATAATAAGTTGTTCTCTCCGTGCAGTCACGGACTGTGTATTACACAGCAGTAGATTGCTGTCCTTAGATGCGGGGGCCAAAGCATATCCAAATCTCTTGGAGCCACAGAAGAGAGCCAAAGCCCTTGCCCATATATATATAATATATAGATATATACATGTCTCTGTTAGGTGTACCTCCTCCTGGACACCCAATCCTATGGTGGCACACATCCAACAAACACAAGTTGTGACTCCGATTTCCAGGTCAGTTTTTAAAAACAAATTATATATTTATTTTGCCTCAAACAATTGCCATTAAACAGTCCTTCACTTAACAATCCCGGACCACCGCGTTTCGGCGAGTTGCCTTCTACTGGGTCACTGTGGGTTCGAAATTGCATACATTATATTACATGTCCTTCTTCCATGTCTATAACCCTTGGTTGCAACTAGAGCGATACATTTGTTAGTTTTTCCTTAGCCAAAGATCCCCACCATTAGTGATTCACTTCATCACATTTTGAAAGAAAATCTTGTAACATTTGTGTTGTATTCCTAAACAACGTAATATTTTTTCTTTCTTTTTGTTCCATTTTTTTTAAAATTCATGTGATGAATTTTAATTGTTACCTACAACACACATGTTATTCCACTACATTTCATCAACATACAAAGGCCAAAGCAAATAGAGATTTTAGATTAGAAATCATTTATTGCACAAGTGAACAATGTTTCTCCCTATTGCACTTCCTATTGATTAAGATTTAACACCTATGCACGGTCAAAGTGTGAGAATAGTCTAAGTGTGAGTGTATAATTAATAAATCCTTAAAAGATAGATTCCTAAAAGAGCACAAGAGGCACAGAGGATTAAAAACATTAGCACTATTATGCTTTCCAAGCAGATCCCACAAAAGGTAAAGTGCCATGTGCTTCTCAATGACAGTACCCCACTACCAGGAGTTCTCCATAAAATGTCACGTGCTATTACTTGGCCCCACTCCGGGACTTTTATTCAGTAGAATATTAGATAGAATTCCTTTAGCAATTTTAAAATGACATGTGCTCTATTGAGATTATACTCACTCATGAGAATTCCTAATTGAAGTGCAAAATGCTGCTATTCAACCCCTCCTTCTTAAAGACTGAAGAGTTTCTATTGTACAGGATATAATATTACCATGCAATATATATATATACTCAGCCTCTCATTGTTTTTGGAGGTCCCATTTTATTTGACCATCATAAAGTACAAAGTGCTTAAATAAAGTGCTAGTGCCATATTTCATGTACAAGAGAATATCATTACTGCAATGATAAATTGCTACCTATGATGTGGTACTTGTTGACAAAAATTTCACAAAGCCCTCCTGATACTTTGACAACCATGAGCCCATTTCTTGCTGGTTCTTTCTGGGAATAAAGTGACTAGAGGTTAAAATGTCACCTAGGAAATATACCTTCTTTGATGTCATTTGTGGGTCATTTTCAAAGATCTTTGTTAAATGTTCATCATTTCTCAGCACACAACAGTGTTTTTTGAGCATAGATGCAATGGTCAATTGTGCCAAGTTGTACTCCAGAAAGATCCTTTTAATATCACTAATATTCTCTTTCTGCGACTTTTGAGGATAAAGTGACTCCCTTCTTGATTTTTCTTGAGATCTTCATCTTGCATCTTCAAGGACATTTCTTGGATATCCCCTCTGTTAAAACATCCCAGACAGCCTGTTCACCTCTTCATTGTATAACGCTTCAGTGAAGCAAATCCTTCTATCCCTCAACATCTGGCTGTACGTGATGCTCCATTTCAATGCACCTGGGTGGCCACTGTTAGCATATAAATCGGAGTTGGTTGCAATAGGTTTTCTGTGGATCCTGGTGGTTAAAATCTCTTCTTTGACTTTCAATTGAATATCCAGGAAGGTACATTGCTGTTGGCTCCAAGTATTGAACTGCAAGTTACACTGTTGGTATTCCATTTGTTCATGAAGAGCTCCAGATCTTTCTCACTGCCTTCCCAGAGAATAAACAGGTCATCAATAAACCTGGTCCATATAGCCACCTGCTTCATAAACATGTTGTTCTCCTTGGCCCAGGCAACTTCCTTTTCCCACCACCCCATGAAGAGATTCGCATAGGTGGGGCAAAGGAGGTGTCCATTGCCATTCCCTGTTCATGCAGGAAGAATTTCCAGTCAAATGTAAAGACGTAGTATGTAAGGCAGTATCCCAGCATGTCCATTAACATGTGTGTATGTTCTGAACACTCCAATGGCCCATCTTTCATAAAACTTGTGTAGGCCTGTACTCCCATTTCATGCCTGATTGAGGTATACAATGATACAACATCAATTGTTACCATGATGTACTCTTTTTTCCAAGGGTTGTCGTCTAATTTTTTCAAAAAGTCAGTGCTGTCCTTTATGTAAGAAGGGAGGTTGATCACATATTCCTTGAAGAATAAGTCAAGAAATCTGGAACTGTTTTCTAATAGGGATCCAATGGAGCTTACTATTGGCCTTCCGGGCAGGTTCACTGTGCTTTTGTGAATTTTAGGCAAAAAATAAAACGTTGCCATTCTTGCATTCTCTGTTCGAAGATATTTCAATTCCTCCAAGTCCAATAAGCCTCTCTCAAACCAATCCTTCAGTTGTGGGATTTGTTTTTAAACAAGTGTAGTGCTGTAGGTTGTTCAGCTGTCTTTGTGCTTCCTTTACATATGTAACTTGATCCATATGGACAATGTTTCCCCCTTCGTCACCGGGCTTGATAATAAGTGCAGGATTATTTTTTAACTCATTGATGTCTTTCCAATCCCTTGATGTAAAATTGCTCTAAGTGTGGGCAATCTTCAAATCTTTTTGAATGTTGTTCCAATTGTCAACCACACGTTCATGAAAAAGATCCAAGAGGTACCCTGGTGGAAGCTCTGGGCAGAATTCCAGGTCTCAATTCACTACGTACATGTTCATTTGTTGTGAGGCCCATGTTGTGAAGTTTCTCAATTGATTGATTAATATTGGGTTCCCTACTGATAAATCCTCCATATTATTGATCTGATCCAACTCTTAAATATTTAATAGGTCTGGGACATCTGCAATTTGGAATGAGGAACGTCTGCTGGTCTCTGTTGTTCCTCACATTCTTGTTTTATGCCTCATTTGATGGAATTTATGTAACTTTAGTTTTCTTACATATTTATAAATTTCTATCCTTGTGTCTACGAAGTCTGGATGAGATACTGGGCAGAATTATAAGCCTAGATTGAGCAGGCGCATTTGATTGTTGTTTAATGTTACTGATGAGATATTAATTACCAGCGGTTTTGAGGTTGCATCCAATATTTTTCCATTTATCCACTTCTTGTTCTACGTCTTCCTTTGGTTGTCCCTGCTGTGTGCGGCCCCTTCCTCCCTGTCTCGTTGTCATTCGGAGTAGTCTTAGTTCCTTGTGAAAATCCAGTTTTTCCCTTGGTGTTTCATCCGCGCTGGATCCAGAGTCTGAGCTCACTTCGCTTTCACTTAGTGCGTATAATTGGAGTGGATCCATCTTTCGCTCTCAGGCCATCACATTTTTCAGCAAATGTGTAAACTCGGCCGTACTGGTAATCCAGCCTATCTCTTGTGAATTTTCCAGCTTTTTGTTCCATTATTTCCTTGTCATATTTCTGTAAAGACTTCTCCATCTTACTGAGTTGATCTCTTAGGGTGCCATCCTCCTTATATTTCTCCAATTCTTTATTAATTATCTCAATTTTCAATGACTGTAACTTCATTTTTCTTCTTGCATGCTCAATGAGTGTTTTCGTCAATCTCACTGAGCATTCCTCTGTATTTTTTGGCATCGTTCATTGACTAAGTCCTCGTCCATGTCCTCATAGGTTGGCAATAGCATTATCCTAAGACCCCTTGGTATTCTTTTACATACCAAATATTTGGTAAGGGATGTCATTTCTCACCCTTGTTTAACTTCTGCAGGTCGTGCATGCTCCAAGTCCCTCACAAGTTGAGTTGCTGTTCTACTTCTTCAATTTTCAGCATTTTCTGATCCCCCAGGGCTCATATCCTCCTGGAAGGTACGTTCTGCAGCCAATTTCCATTTCGCTTGTCTCACCTCCATCTCTTTGAAATGGGCATTTCTGTCCTTTGTTTCTATGTGTCAATAGATTGCACTTAATATATGATTTATTAATTGGGCTGTTTATAAGTGCTGCACTCCGAGTTACAACATATACTTATAATTGTTGCAAATGTTCCCAATGAGGCGCAATGTCACACAATAGTAACCTTTTTTCGTTTGGACTTATATAATATATATATCTTCTGTTTTCTTAAATATTAATAAATACATTTTTTGGGGGGGAGCAAAAAGTGGAGTTGCGCACCCATCGTGTACCTATCTCAGCGGGTGCGTGGATTAAAACTGCGATATTGATAAACTCATGAAGGATTCGCGTTTCAGCCAGCCCATTCAGCTGACGCTTACAGGTAGGGAACTACAATGCTACATGTCCCAGGTGTTCTCTTTAGTGATATGCTGATGATAGGTCTAGTTGTCAGCATGCCACAGCCACTCCCTCAGGGCTGGTTTACACCCACACCACACACCCTCAGCACAGGCGTCACAGGACATGTGACCTTGCCAATAAAAAGGGCCGGGCACACCTGTTCGACTCAATTTGCACTCTCTATCTGGGTGTGCCAGTGTGTTAATTGTTTATTCATGAGGGCCTAGGGACCTACCGCATCACATTCCACACTGCCAGAGGTGACATGATGGCATCCGCACCACGATATTCAATCATAAAGGGCCCATGACTTGAGGTGCACAGAGATGGTGGCAGCCAAGGCACTTTGGCTGACACAGGTCTCACGCAACGTGGCGATGACATGAGGTATACAGTGTTGGTGGCAGCCATGGCACTTTGGCTGACACGGGCCTCCCACAATGTGGTGATGACTTGAGGTGCACAGAGTTGATGGCAGCTGAGGCATTTTGGGTGACACGGGCCTCCCGTCACATGGCGATGACATGAGCTACACTGAGTTAGTGCCACCAGAGCTGAGCGGGTCTGCAGCCTGCGATGATGCGCAGGCCTCGATACGCCATCCTGGAAATCAAGACCCGATTTGAATGTGAGCTTGGCTGGACAGCATGTATGCCAAAGGCAGCTGGCTGTACAGAAATGATTCCCCGCATTGTGCATCAGGGTGCGCTGGGGGCCTGTGCCGTGGAATCCAGCAACGGCTGAGGACGTTGCTCCAGCACGTGGTGGGCCCACTTGGAGACACACCGGTGGCGTAGGTGAGCATTGAGGTCTGGGAGCGCAGTCAGGCAGTCATTGCTGGGCGGTGGACTGGTCTGGGGACCAGGGTTGGGATGTTTGCGAAAGATGTAAGAATCACACACACTTTCTGAGAAGTCTGTGACCACATTAGTGTACAGGCCCCGGTGGTCCAGTTTTGCATTGCACATTTTTGGAATGTGTGTGGTTTCTGTTGCGGTGATTGTGTGCAGTGTCAGCAGGGGGCAGAAGTAGGTCATGTGTGTAGTCAATTGCCCCCAACACGTGCAGGAAGCATGCTATGGTGTGGTTACCTTGCTTGGACTCCAGCTGTTCCTGCACAGTTTATTTGTAAAAATCAGTAAAAACAGAAAACAGAGTGCCTTATTCATGACCTTGCACTTCCCCTTCTCAGTGACTAAAATCTTGGATCTGGAGCACAGAGGCATCAAGCAACGGCTGGGGTTGGGGTTGGTTGTGCAGGAATACTAGTAATTGGGACAAGCGGGTGGTGCGGATACAGGGGCCCTACGTTGCTTTTGTGGACATGCGTTCAAGACTTGTGAGGAAGTTTAATAGCGCTGGCTGTGATACTCCTCCGACTCTGGCAGTTCTTAGTTAGAAAGTACCAGAGGCCAACAGGTGCAGCACAGCAAGCAGCTTTGTCTGGGGAAGGATCTTGATTGTCTGCTGTGTTGGTACCATCAGCCTGTGGGCAATGTGGCAGTGTGCACTAACTTGTGAATGGGACGATAATTATTTCACCACTTTTGCTGCGCTAAAGTGCTGATAACTCAGCGATAAGTCCCCACTGTTGGGTTATAGGGTGACTCTAAAATGAGCCCTTGTGTTTATTAGGACTTTTCTTTGTTGTGTAGCTACATGCGAATCACAAGAAAAAAGATGAAACATTTTGAAAAGTGGGCACAGTACAAACAAACAACCTGACCCCATAGGCCTGCTCAAGGGATCCCACAAAAACCCCCAGGGCCCAAAAAATATATTTATTTGAAGCAGCTGGGGCGCGAATCTCGACGAAAAAAAATAAAACACAATTGGGCATATTCTCAAGGACTTATTGCCGAGTTATCAGCACTTTAGCGCAGCAAAATTGCCGAAAGAATTATCATCCCATTCTCAACCTGGTGCAAACTGCAAATATCACCAGTTTTCCAGCGATAGCTTCCGCAAAAAACATCGGCACAAATGAGAGCAACAACTAACTCCAATGATATGCAGCATCATTCCCAGGCATTCCCATGCAAAAAAAACACGAAAACACCACTTTCCAATATTTTCAACGACCAGCCAAATCTGCGATGTGATCCAAAAACAGGTGATAAGCTGTGTTAGCAGTAAGAATTTAACATCTGCCTTTTACTGGTGTAAATCAGGACGACTACCTATAGTATGAAAGGGAGCCCAGCCACATCTGAAGATCAACATGTCATAGAGCTACTGATCATGCAGCTCCGATACACAAGAGGGCCACAGCACCCACCACCCCAAGGACCTGCCCCAGACCAACACCCCCCCACTACCATTGAGGCAGCGCAGAACAGGACAGTGGACCTTCCGAAAATGGCATGGCCCCTCAGCCACACAACAGCTGAATGATCAGAGAGGTGGGAACCAAGTATGTGTGAAAGAGGCAAGTCCGCCATGAATAAGAATGCACACAATGCCAAGTGTAGCGCTGATGTGCTGTACTGATCTCACTATGCAGAGTACAGACCTCTCCATGTGGAAATATACTTCCGGTGCTTGTAGTTTCGTCGACAGTGGACGCAACCATGTTACCTCAGGCAGTGGGGAATATCTTGGTCATGTAGCTGTGTTGTCCCCCCTGTAAGCGGAAGCGTAGTGGGCTGGTCCATCGTATGCAACTCCAGGGTAGGAGTGTGAATAAATGGGATGGGGCTCTGGGTGTGGTTCACTTCTATGAAGGCCAACGCATTTGCCTGAGTGGCGACCCTCACCCTGCCATGAGGCCGCCGCCGTGACTGCAGGCCTCCGTGACACAGGTCCCTTGCGAAACCAGCGGCACAGCGCCGCAGAGTTATGTCTGTACACTTCAGCCAGCAGGGCTCAAAATTCAGATCGAGTCGCAATTGCAGATGACGCAGTCCAGTAGGCAACAGACATTGCTACCAGTGTGCCCTGCCGGGTCCACGCATCATTACAGGCTGTGCACACACTGAGTGCTTCAGGTATTACTAACTGTTCAGTTCAACTCAATACCACGTGCCTGTGGACTCTTGCTGACCGCTGCCTCCGGCCTACACTGCGGTCAGCAGAGCTCACAATTCAAATTCAGTCTTGATTCATTATTGCAGAGTGAATTGTACTCTATGTCCTCAGATTTTGTCAAGAGGAGGAGACAAAAAGCATTCCTCGATGTCTGTGCTGACTACTGCCTTCGATCTACACTGCAGACAGCAGGGCTCACAATTCAGATTCAGTCGTGATTGCAGATGACGCAGTCCAGTAGGTAACATACATTGTTACCAGTGCGTCCCGCCCGGACCACGCATCATCGCTGGCTGTGCACAGGCTGAGTGTTTAAGGTGCCACTAACTGTGCAGCTCAACTCAATGCCACATGCCTGTGGGCCCTTGCTGACTGCTGCCTCCGGCATACACTGCTGTCAGCAGGGCTCACAATTCAAATTTATTCTTGATTCATTATTTCGCAGTCCAGTAGGCAACTAACTATAATGTCCCTGAAACCTACATATTTCAACAATGTATTCCATACATAATTCATCTTTTGTTCCATACGCCTACACTGCGGTCAGCACGGCTCACAATTCAAATTCAGTCTTGATTTATTAATTGCAGAGTGAATTGTACTCTATGTCCTTAGATTTTGTCAGGAGGGAGTGACAAAAAACATACCTCAATATCTGTGCTGACTACTGCCTTCGATCTACAATTCGGACAGCAGGGCTCACTATTCAGATCGAGTCGCGATTGCAGATGACACAGTCCAGTAGGCAAAAGACATTGCTCCATGGGTGGCCCGCCCGCACCATGCATCATCGCTGTCTGCGCACACGCTGAATGCTTCTGATGCCTCTAACTCAGTGCACCACAAGTCACCGTCACCTGGCCTTATTGAGGCAGAATTAATTAGGGAAAAGACATTTCTCCCTGTGCGGCCTACCCGAACCACGTATAATCACTGACTACGCACACGCTGACCGCCACTGTTGACACTAACTCAATGCACCACAAGTCAACACCACATGGTTATGTTCCCTTGCTCACCGCTGCCTCTGGCCTACACTGTGGTCAGCAGTTCTCACACATATCCAATCCAATCCTGTCCTGCAACGACAAGCCATCATCGCTGGCTGCACACATGCTGAGCTCTTCAGGTTCCACTAACTCGGTACATAACAGCTCATGAACCTTTCATGATTTGTGCTGTAGACACCGGGCACAACAATGTCACCTCAGGCAGCAAGAATATTCCAAAGGGACATTAACAATTTCTTCACATGAGCACACTCATCTCTGGTCCCCCTACCTTAGTGCACAACAAGTCATGGACCCTTTATTATTGAATCTCTGTGTATGATCCGATAATCACTGTTATAGTTGTTTCCAGCACAAGCCATTCCCTGAGGGCTGGCTTACACTCACCCCACACGCATCCAGCACAGACATCACTGGACATGTGGCCCTGGTAATAAAAAAGGGCAGAGCGCACGTTCCCATAGCCAGTTCCACTATCTATCTAACTGTGGCTGTGATTTGCATGATGGCCCTGGGCCCTACCACATTACATTGAGCTGTTAACTGCGCACTCAACCATGTTACCTCTGGCAATGGGGAAGACCTTGGTAATGTAACTCTGGGTCATTCTATGAGTACATGGATAGAGACTGGATGATTAGAGTACTGCAGGGAGAGTGCATGCTGAATTTATAAGTGCTTCAGGATTGGGGGAGTGAATGGATAGGTAAATATGTTGGCAGAGCCTAACCCTGAGCATGAGCTTTGCTCTAATTGGCTGCCAACCAGTGGCAACCCCAGCGGAGCATCAGGGTTGCAAACCAAGCCTCGGGAGAGCCGAAACCACCCACAGAGCATGAGTAGGCACTGTACTGGTTTCTGAGGCACCCGCCTTCTTTGCTTCGGGATCCCCATAGACTTTGCTCTAGTACCCTGGGTTCCCGCCCACTAAAATCTGGGCCACTGGTTAGCGGGAATACCGCATGGATGCCTGGAAAACTGAGTGTAGGAGCTTGAAATTCTCATTGTGGTATACTGCATTCTCATTCAGTAGATACCCTCTCAGGTCGTTGATCTCTGGATGAAGGAATTCTGACTGTTGGATACCCGAAGTCCCTTCCACTGGATCCCCTAAAGCGAGGGTCCATGGAAAACCGGTAATAAAAGGCCCAGAATCCTGTCTGCAAGATATTCCCAGTCCCACAGCTGGATCATTGACATACAGCGGATAGAATCTACGGAATTCTGTAAGCGTAAGCGGAGTGGGCAGAGCCGGCGTACGCTAGAGAGGGGCACAACTAGAGCCACATTTTGTGGGAGGCTGATAAAAATTTCAGGGGGGTGCTAATTCTTCCAGTCACAGGCAGAGTGGAGATGCAGGGGCTCTAAGAAGGGGTGAAAACACAACCTCAATACCAGGTAAATGGTCTTTTAAAAACCTGTGAAGTACTCTGGTACCGCGCTAAGAGCAGCGCACCCAGTTCGCTCATATTAGGGGGCCACGCTGAGAGCCGCGCACCCAGCGCATTCACACTAGAGGGTTGCCCTGTTCACACTAGGGGATCGTGCTGAGCGCCGCGTTAGGATCGCCACTCCAACCTTTTCTAAAAAACGGTCCGCCTCCATTAATTTATATTCGCCCCGAGGACCCCATCCCCTGTGGCATGCCCAATTCTTGAATGCTTTTATTAATCATTAGGAAGGGGGGGCACGTGGTGCCCCTTCCCTTGTCCACTTCTAGACCCGGGAACCCAATCCCCGGGGCCTCGCCCCTTCGTTGGGGAAAGGGGGGGAGCCCCAATGCCCCTACGGTCCCACCAGTTCCCCGCCTCCTACAGGAACTGAGATTGCTTTTGGGCAAGGTGAACTGCTAACATGCAGCTCCCCTTGCCCAAAAGCAATCCTGCTTTGCTTCATTGAAGTGAGAGCAGGTTTTCCTGCTCTCTCTCCAATGAACAGGGTGGGAGCCATGCTCTCGCCCTGCCATAGCAAACAGAAAAGTCCCGGGGGTGGGTACCCCGGGACATATCATGAGCCGGCGCTATGAGGTGGTAGTCCCCAAGGCCATCATGGGCTCCAGGAGGGTGGCCACGCGGCCCCCTCCCTCTATTTTCATAACCCTGGGGAAGTGGTGGTCCCCGGGCCTTCGAGGAGCCCCTCTTGCATATTTAATTAATCGCCCGGGGTGGTGGTCCGTGGGGCTTATTAGAGCCTCTGAGGCCCCACACTAACTACAAAACAAGCCCCTGGGAGGTGGCAGTTTCCGGGGCTGCAGAAGTGCTGTGAGCCCTCTGCACCTTATTTACATAGTCCCCGGGAGGTGGTGGTCCCCGGGGCTGTGGAGGCCTGCAGGCCCCGCAATATAATTACTGGATTGCCCTGGAACCTTGCCCACCCGGGGGCTCATTTAAATGAAGTGGGGGAGACTCATTTCATTACTTTTTAATTTTTTCATCCGGATTCACACAGCCAGTGCACATTCGGACGTTTAAAAAACAAAAAAAATACTTTTTCGGGCCTGGGGGTCCTTGTGGGACCCCCTGAGCAGGACTAAGGGGGTCAGGGAGTTTCTGGCCCTTTTTCTTCTTTTTTTATCTTTTTTCAATTATTTCCTTGTGACTCAGTTCTACCGAATCACAAGATGGCTGCCAACACATCCTGGTTTGCAGTGTTGGCAGCCAATCACTGTGAAGCTCGTGGTCGGGAGGGTGCGTGAACCCAGATATCAAAACTTTTATTTTTTTAATTTCTCAGCAACTACTGAACGGATTTACACCATTTAGAAAAAGGTCGCTTTCTGAACCAAGCACTACCTTTTTGCCAAATTTGGTATAATTCTGTTTGGCAGTTCGGGCTGTAGCCTTGGCTAAAGTTTCCTATGGGAAATTGATTTTCAGACTTTTCTTGTTTGGATTTCTCAACAACTACTGAACGGATTTACAACATTTAAAAAAAAAATGTCGCTTTCTCTACCAAGAGCTACCTTTTTGCCAAATTTTGTGTAATTCCATTCAGCAGTTCGGCTGTAGCCTGTAATGAAATTTCCTATGGAAATTAACATGGAGAAAACACCTTTTGGGACCCCCCTTTTTTCTCAGCCCCCGCTTGACGAATCACCCCCAAATTTTCAGGATAGGAGCTAACCTGAATATACCTTTTTTGGGGGTATTTTCGCAAAGATTCGTCCAACAATATCAAAGTTATTAGCAAATCAGAAAATGCTTTTCCTATGGAAACTAGGTTCTAACTATAACTACCTACTGGCAACCGCCAATAGGTAATATGTGTGTGCGTGTGTATATATATATATATATTATATATATGCTAACTAGACACGCATATAGTCTTCATAGCAGTGCTGCTGTCATATTAGCTATGGTTGGGTGGGATGTGTAACCAACTAAGCATGGCCAGAATGCTCCCTCATTACTAAGGGAAAACAAGTCTAACCTTTTCTGTGGTGTGTGAAAGTGCACCTTCAAATCAATTACTGTGTTCTTGGTATATTAATGGTATCTTTAGTAAGCTTGTAAGCTCTACAGTTATTTGGAACATCAGCTGGAGTTTAAGTGTGAAACAGCTTTGTTCAGTTGTCGGCTTCTGGGAATGCTACCCATGAATAGAACTCTTCTGTACTCAATGCTTCATGAGCCTCAACAAAGAAGGTAACATCCCCACCTATAAGTGTTACCTCTGAGTAACCACATATCTGCAGTTCTCAGGTATGTTATGTGTCGCAGGGTTAGCCATAAGAATATGTGGAATTTAGAGAGGATATCCCTATGGGGTGATCCTTTGAAAGGTTTAAACTTGAATTACCTACAGCCAGTACATAGGGCTTACCTACTCGGATAAGGAGGCAATGTCCCTAGCACCAAGGACGTCTTCTTTTGTGTGTTTAGGTACACAAAAATATTACTCAGGGGATCCATAAATAAGAGCCTAACCTAGAACGTTGGCAGCGCCATGTCACATGGCTTATACCTATCAGGTAAAACTATACGTTTATTGGACAACATAAAAATCAGTAGTGTGCCAGACTGATTCGTGCACACCCTCAGGATATGTTGGCCTATATTCCTGCAAACTCACAGTGTACCATTTGCACCCCTAACCTTAAAGTGTAACAAATGTCTGTGCAACCTAAGAAAATGACATAGTTGATCCCCCAAGGAAGTTGTAGTAACAGCTCTCGAAGCCTTTCATTTTGACTCTCATGCATACCCAAAGAAATATACAAGAACTCAGCAAGTTGTTTCAATATTTATTGAAGCATTGTGAGTCTTGTATAAAATACGTGAGCTGCGTTAATCAGTAGAATGCAACAGAGTAGGATAACTAGCATTACAAGAATAGTGACAAAGATTAACGATTTCACCATTATGGTAAATTAGTGAATATATGCTGGAATATAGGTACTGTATTGTAGTGTACTACTACCTAGCCCTCCCTATCTTAGTCTTGCCTAGGGTGGGTGATCTGTCAAATCTAAGCCGGGTGTTCTACCTCCCCATTACTTGCAGGTAAGTGTCATTAGGCTGTCCATCTTGGTCTCGAGCTGGACATCCCTCATTTTGGTAAACAGGAATCTGATGAGGTGGAATTCCGGCATGCAGTGACCTCTCATTGTTAGCTGAGTGCTCCTCTACCTTAAACAAGGAAGTGGTTCTGTTTATATAATAAACACCACGCATATGGCCATGTCGAAACCCCAGTTAGGCCGCAGTTGTTTATTCTAGTTCAATAGCTTCATCGCCTACCGAACAATAACAACAATGAGATTTGTACAGTGTACAGTGTACTAAATGTTCAAAGTGATAGTGTGCATACAAAGTGTAAATGTAAGCAATGACGATTCAGAGAATGCTATCCTGCATTGTCACAAATGTATGTCAAAAGTAATTTGTCCTGATTCTCAGTGGGCCTCCACACTAGTGGGGCAGACCCCGCAGTTGTCATGAAGGGCCCCCACTCGTGTCAGGACCTCCACATTGCAGTTTCTTATTGCGGAGGTCCAGCCATGAGAGGGGATCCTCCACCTCGAGTTGGGGGGCCCTTTATGAATGGGGCCCATTGTGTGTAAAAGGGAAGGCAATCTAGGAAACATGAGCATGTAAATAGGAGTGGTTCCTTACCAGGCTTATCCTGACCACGTGACACAGCATACTTCAAATCCCCCCTTAGATTTCAGAAACCTTCCAGACACCTCTGCTCAGCGTAGGCAGCACCAGAGCAAGGATATTAGACTTCTCCTAATTGGCTCCAAAAGAATGGAATGAGCTGCCTCCACACATATGCACCATCTCTAAAATTAGTGCATTCCACAGGAAGCTGGACACTGGGCTCTTTGACTAGGTTACTCCATGGATTACCCCTGACTTCTCTTGCATCAGTGACAGGTTACCCTCTCGGGTGATAGTGCATTTTATAAAGAATTCAATCAATCAATCATATCATTTGTAAAGTGCACTACTCACCCATGAGGGTCTCAAGGCGCTGGGGTGGGGAATGCTGCTACTGCTCGAAAAGCAAGGTATTGAGGACTTTTCTGAAGATCAGCAGGTCTTGGGTCTGCCATAGGTAGATCGGCAGGGTGTTCCAGGTCTTGGCAGCGAGGTGGGAGAACGTTCTGCAGCCGGAGGTCCCTCTTCGGAATCGGGGGATTGTGGCGAGGGCTAGGTTGGTGGAGCGGAGCTGGCGGGTGAGGGTGTGGAAGCTGAGTCATCTGTTGAGGTACGTTGGTCCGGTGTTGTGGAGTGCCTTGTGTGCATGGGTGTGGAGCTTGAAGGTTATCCTCTTGTTGATCGGGAGCCAGTGCAGGTCTCTCAGTTGGGGTGTGATCTGGCTGCGGCGATGGATGTCGAGGATCAGACATGCAGAGGCGTTCTGGATGCGTTGGAGCCGTCTCAGGAGCTTGGCTGAGGCTCCTGCACAGAGGGCGTTTCCGTAGTCCAACTTGCTGCTGACGAGGGCCTGGGTTCTTCTCATTTCAGTGGGGATCCACTTGTGGAGCATGCGGAGGGTGTTGAAGCAGGAGGAGGAGACATCGTTGACCTGTTTAGTCATGGAGAGGGTGGAGTCCAGGATGACCCCTAGGTTGCGTGCGTGGTCAGTGGGTGTTGGGGCGGTTCCCAGTGCGGTCGGCCACCAGGAGTAGTCCCAGGCCGAAGGATGAGGACCTCCGTCTTGTCCGAGTTCAGCTTCGGTCGGCTGTTCCTAATCCATTCAGCGACAGCCTACATTCCTTCATGAAGGTTGGTTTTGGCAGTGTGGGGGTCCTTGATGAGGAAGAGGATCAGCTGGGTGTCATCAGCGTAGGAGATGATGTTGAGGTGGTGCCGATGGGCGACGTGGGCGAGCGGTGCCATGTAGATGTTGAACAGAGTTGGGCTGAGGGATGAACCCTGGGGTACACCACAGATGATCTTGGTGGCTTCGAAGTGGAAGGGGGGAAGGTGGACTGATCTGTGCTCTGCCGGAGAGGAAGGAGGTGGTCCAGTCAAGGGCCTTCTCTTGGATCCCGGCGTTGTTGAGGCGTGTTTGTAGTGTGTGGTGGCAGACTGTGTTGAAGGCGGCTGGCAGGTCCAGGAGGATGTGGGCCGCTGTTTCTCTGTTGTCCAGCAGGGACTTGATGTAATTGGTGGTGGTGATGAGTTCAGTCTCGGTGCTGTGGTTGCTGCGGAACCCGGACTGGGAAGGGTCCAAGATGTTGTCCTCGAGGTAGCGGGTCAGTTGTTCGTTGACCGTCTTCTCGATGACCTTTGCCGGGAACGGGAGCAGGGAGATGGACCGGAAGTTCTTGAGGTCCGTCTTCATACCAATTCAGAGAACTCTGCAACCAGCGCTACACATATGGGCAACATATTTGACCTGCTTGCCATGTTCCTCCTCTTTCAGAACTTAGCAGATGTTCAGTTTGCTGTATGATAAGTGCTTTATAGTCACAGCACTACACATACGCGAAGAAGCTGTATGGATATGTCGCTTATGTAGTATAGAAAGGGGGCACAACAGTGATGAATAGTTACAATCTTTTTCATGAACACACCCAATGTTGTGGTTGTTTGTACATAAATCACTAGTAGTACAGAGGAATGATATCTCAATAAGCTTGGGAACTCTATGGTCTCTTTTTTACATATATTGGACCTAAGACTTGTTCATGTTAAGATCAGGATTTTTAGTAATTGGCAGCCCTTTGTCCCCAAAGTTTTCTTGCAGTGACACACACATATTTTTGCCTATTTGCTATGTCCTACTCTCTCAGTATTCAATCTTTCCCCTTCCCCCTCCCCTGTTCACAAAAGCTGTGGGGCATATTCTCAAGGAGTTATCGCCGAGTTAACTGCACTTTATCGCAGCCAAAGTGGTGATAAATCTATTGCTCCATTCACAAGCTGGTGCTAACAGCCGATTCCACCAGATTACCAGTGATAGCAGCTGCAAAAAACATCTCCACAGACGACCCCGGCAACTATCGCTAATGAGATGCAGAGTAGGCGTTCCCATGCAAAAAGACGCAACAACACCACTCTGTGCAACATTTTCAATGACCAGCCAGATCGGCGAAAAGACCTTGAAATATGCGACAAGGCGCATTGGCAGCAGGAAATTAACACCTGCTCTGACCTGGTGCAAAGTCAGACGACAGCCTGCACCACAAAAGGGAGGCCAGCCCAGAGCCACACCTGAAGAACAACAGATGCCTAGGAGCCACTGAACATGTGGGTCGGACAACCAAGAGGGCCATAACACTTAGGCATACGCCAGGACCCCCCGCAAGACCCAGACCCCCCCAGATCAACACTGAGGCAGCGCAGACAAAGGCAGTGACCCACAGAAAATGCTCCAACCTCACAGACCCAACACCAGCGAATGTCATTGCCCACTACATGCTCAAAGGGACAACCCTCCTCCACATCCTGACCACCATTATACACAGCTGACGGTACCAACACAGCAGACAACCAACATCCCACCTCAGACCAAACTGTTGGCCGTCCTGCACATGTCGACCTCTGGTACCCTCCAACTAACAACCGCCTGAGACGGAGGAGTGACAATCCAACTTCCTCACAACTGTCATGGATGACACAATCAGCTTGGTAGCCCACCATCTATACTTCCCACACACTGCACAGTAACAGCCGGCGACCAAGCAAGGCATCTACGCCACAACTGACTTTCCGCACGTGTCAGGTGACAATTGACTGTTCACATGTCCTACTAGTGGCCCCTGGCAACACTGCACACAATAAGCGCAACAGAAAGTGCACATATCCCACCAAAGTGCAGGCAGCATTTGACCACCGAGGAATCTCCGCCAACGTCGTCGCCAACCACCCAGGCAGTGTGCATGATGCATACACCTCCACCCACGGAAATGCACTGCTCGTGGCCAATACCAAATGAACACACCACACACCTCAACTCCACAATCATGCACCTCACAACGCAGGAAATGCACATGTCATAAGCTCACATACAATATGCACACCCACCAGACACGACAGCACAACTTACTGTGGGAACCTGGGCCAGTCATGTCTATTAGCCATCAATGGCATGGCACCTCAGCTACACAATAGCAGAATGGAGGAAGAGGTGGGGCCCAAACATGTGTGAAGGAGGCAAGTGACTGATGAATATGAATTTACACAATGTAATGCATGTATACTTGTAAAGCGCACTGTTACCTCGTTACGTGGCGTCCTGGCGCTGTATACCGCTGGGGAACCTGTCCTGGCTTTCCCTGTGAGAGGGCACCCCAAGGTGAAGCCAGGCATCCCCGGCGTTGCTGGGGCCGTTGAGGAGATTAAGCAAGCTATTGCCCAGAGTTGCAGAGTGGGACCCATGGTTAGCGTAGGCACCTAAGCGAGAATTATCGAGTCCGCGGACATGGACCCAAGACCCTGCCGCGTCGGGAATTGAACGCTGGTCCCGGGCCGACCTCTGCTTCAGGGTCTGCCGCTTCTAACCAGTGAGCAACACTTCTCCACAATGCCAAGTGTGGCGTGGTTGTGCTGGACAGACTACAGTATGCAGGCCACACACATATCCATGTCGACATTTTCTTGCAGGTGTATGGAGTGTAGTGGACAGTAGACACAGCCATGTCACCCCAGCCGGTGGGGAAGATCACGAAAATGTAGCTTGGTATGTCCCTCCCTGTAAGCATGTGCAGAGTGGGCTGTCCCGGCATACGCCAGGCCAGGGTTGGCGTGTGAATAAAAGGCACGTAAATCTGGGCATGGTCCTCTCCCAGAATGCCCAACATGTCTGCCAGGGCGACGCCTCTCACCCCGCCACGAGGCTGACGTTGTCACCGTGAGCAATGTGGCCTGCGAACCTGTGTGCCTGCTGCACCCCGGGACGCTGGTCCCTGAACCAGTCCTGCCCACCCCTGTGCACCCAGGCCTCAATGCCCACCTGCCGACACCAGCTTGTGTCGAAGAGGGCCCACCACGTGCCGGTTCAGTCTCCAAGCCCGAGGGCCACGACCTTGGCAGCCTCCTCAGACCATCACGGCCTCTGTAACACAGGCCCGCAGTACTCCTTACTCGTTGACGTACTCCACCGGCATGCACAGCGGACAAGTAGGTCACACATGTGGAACTGAGTCTTGATTATACCATGGCAGAGCACATTAATAATGGATGAGTTCATGTCACTATACTTCCTTCGATGTGGTGACACCAAGTCTGTGCATAGCATCACAACCACAAATGCATGTGGGCAACACAGACTCTTGCCCCTGGCCTACGCTGCGCATGAGTAGGTCACAGATTTGGAACTGAACATCGATTTTTCAATGGCAAAGTACATATCATTGCACGCAAGGAGAGATGTAAGAGGAAGACGCGTTGCAGTCAGGAGGAAATAAGCATCATAGTTACGAAGGTGACCGAACACTACCTACGACCGTCCTGGTGTCACTAACTCTGTGCTTTGCGAGCCAATGACACGTGGCTGTGGGCCCCTGCTGACCTCTGCATCTAGCCTACACTGCAGTCCAGTAGGTCAAAGAGTCTTGATTTGGCAGTGGCAGAGATCATATCAGTGTACCAGCATCATCACAGATTGCATCCCCTCTCAGCCACGGTGCCACTGAGTCTGTTCCCCGACATTCATGCACACTCTCTGGTCTTACATTGGTGGCATCTGAGTCTATGGACTATGGGTCAGTTTTCATCCTCATGCAGCTGATACCAAATTGGTGGTGGCAACAAGGCTGTTGCTTTCCACTCCTCCATTTGCTGCTTCCGGATAGCATCATACCTCTGCATCATGCCTTGGAGGACACCTTCCACTGTCCCCCGCAATCCTCCACCACATACACATTCACCTTCGACATTGACGAGGACCTGCTCAGTCTACGTGGCCCTACCTCAGTCATCGCCCTGTGGCGGTGTGCCTGTGCTGGTTGCTGTGCATCCAGGGCCACTAACTCTGTGCAGGGACCCTGTTTGATTCAATATTTTATAGCCTCTGAGACGATGGCCGTGGGGTTGTCAACACCATGTGTCTGTGGCCCTGCGCTGTCCGCAGCCTCCCGCCTCAGCGGCTGTCCACCAGGTCTCACAGATCGAATTGAGTACTGACCGGCCAGGTCGTGGCATCACCGCAGGAGGCGCATGCCACCATCACCAGGAGAACCTCCAACCGCCATCTTCCAAAGTCAAAACAGTAGTACTGGCTGACTAACGGAGTTGCTCACACCTGTCGTGGATGCCATTGATGGAGCAAGGATTCGCACATGAAGCGACTTGCTCGTACTCATGAACCTCGAATAACGTTAATAAAGTAACCAACATGTTTGTTTTACTAATTTTGCATATTTTACATCAACACGGGGTGTCCGAGTGAAGCTTGCTTATGTGTTTACTAATCCTAATACGCTTGCATCTAAGATGGCTGCTGCTACGCCAGGGTTTCTACTGTGCATGGGTCTGTCATACTCACGTGACATGACGTATTCGTTATTTTGGAGGGAAACTGCTGCTTCTGCACATTAGGGCTAATATGGCTGCTCTATGTTCTCACATGCGAGAAGCTTGCACTGCTAATTTCGCCAAGCTGTTTGTTCTGCCTAAATCCTAATGCTATAGTTAAAATTAAGATAATGGGAATAGAGTGGAAATACATGGTATACAGTGTATTCATTTATTCCGTGTTCTAATAATTTTCTTTCTACTTTTCATATATCGTAATCTTTGGGCATGGGGAACGTTGTTACTCCATTTTGAAAGTCCTTCTGCGCATGACCAAGCCAAAGACAGTCACAAACCAAGATGCACCTGGGAAGCTGACCCCTAACCTTGCTAGAGGAGACTAAACTGTACCCGTTATATTACAATGCATTCAATATTAAATTCTCCATTGTTGGGTGGAATAACAATGTCATGTGAAAATAAATTGATGGGCGGGAACATAAAATTAAACACTGAGGTATCAAAATGTAGTGTGGTGTGATGACCTCTCCTCATTCTTTGTCCAATCAAAATTGGGGATCCTTACACTTGCAACATTGGGGGGAGGTACACTGACCTGGAAAATAGTATAACTAGCATAGGTTTAGTTAGAGAAATTGTCCGACTTGTCTGAATAGCTGACCTGTCACTGACCCAACGCACTCAATAGGTGATCGAGAACAGAGGTGCAGCGGAGCACTCTGTCAGAAGATTTGCTGACCCAATCGGGGTCCGGGAAGCTGAGGTGCTGGGGGAGCACTTTGTCGGTGAAATCGATAACCCAATCGGGGTTCTGACTGTTAGCTGCAGAGAGGGAGTAGCGCAGGCATTGCAACTGAACTGCGGGTGCTGGTCTTAACCTTTGGTGGTCCGGTCCTGATCCAAATCTGGTTTATCCTGTCCTGATTCTGATCTGCACCTGCAAGCCTACTGGCGACTGCAACTTTTGGGGTTTCTGTCCTTAACTGACCCGTGGCCAGGGTTGGTCTTATCTTATCTTATCTTAAGTGAAATTTATAGAGCGCACTGACACCATAAGTTTCCTGGCGCTGAAAGAAAGAGTGCAGAGATGACAGGGGGCGGACTAACCAGTTAGAGTGAAAAGCCGGGTTTTCAGAAGTTTCCTAAAGTTTAATAAGGAGCAACTTGACTTGACTGACAAGGGAAAAGGGTTCCATAGTTTAGGGGCCAGGTGAGCAAATCTGCGGCCGCCAAACTTTTTAAGTTTTACTGTAGGGGCGACCAGCAGGTGAAGATGAGCCAAACGGAGGTTGCGCACCGGACGGTGCTGCGTAATCAATGTTTTAAGGAAATCAGGACTAGTGCAGTGGAGAGCCTTAAAAGTCAGGCAGCCAATCTTGAAGGCCGCCCTTTGCTCAACTGGCAACCAGTGTAGTTTGTGCAATAGTGGTTTCGCTGATTGCCACTTTGGAGTTTTATGGATAAGTCTGGCAGCCTGGTTTTGTACAATTTGGAGACGGCGAAGCAATGACTGAGGGAGTCCATAGTATAGGGAGTTCGAGAAGTCAAGGCGGGATAGTACCAAGGAGATCACAACCTGGACCAATGGCGCATGTGGTAGTAGATGGGCTATTTTGCGGATTTTACGCAGTTGGAACATACTGGAGGAGATCTCAGCCCCTACTTGAGCCTTGAGAGAGAGCTCCGCATCGATGATAACCCCCAGGCTCTTTACCGCACTTGCCGGGGCAGGGGGGGAGCCCAACTCCCTGGGCCAGAATTGAGGGCCCTAGTATGCTGGGCTATTTCCAGGAAGGATAAGCTCCGTTTTCCCTGGATTTAATTTCAATTGGTTGTTGTTCATCCACAACTGTATATGGGTCATCACTGCTTGAAAACTTTTAGCAGCATCAGGGGAGTCGAGAGGGAAGATGATCTGCAAATCATCAGCGTAATTGAACACTGTGATATCCCACCTCTTAAGCGAGTGAATCAATGGCCGGAGGTATAATTTAAACAGAAGGTGGGAAAGAGAGGAGCCCTGAGGGACTCCGCAAGTCGTGGGTATCCTGGCTGCCGCAAAAGCGCCCAGACAAACGGCTTGTGCTCTACCAACGAGGAAAGACTCAATCCAATTTAATACAGGTCCCTGGATTCCGGCCTGTCCGACACGGTGGAGAAGAATGTTATGGTCCACCGTGTCGAAAGCAGCCGACAAATTCAGTAGCACTAGGGCCTGAGGTGACCCTTTGTCAGCATTTCCCCTCAAGGCATCCAATACTGCCAAGATGACGGCCTCGGTGGAATGGGCCGGCCTAAAGCCGGCTTGATTAGGTTCGAGATAGCAGGAACTCTCGATGAAATTTGAGAGGCATCTGGTAACATGAGCCTCGAGGCGCTTGGACAGGTAGGGCAAGAGGGAGATGCGACGATAATTGGAGGGATCGACAGGATCCGCACCTGGTTTCTTCAGCAGGGGCCTCTTTGAAGCAGCTGGGGACCATGCCGGTGCTGAGAGAGGCATTCAACAAGGGCAGTATGCAGTCCGGTAATGTGCGACAGACGTCCCAGAGGACAGAGGGAGGGCAGCAACCGTTAGGGGACCCTGATTTGACACGGGCCGACAACTCAGCCAGGGAGTTGGGGTTGAGAATAGGAAACTGATTGAAGGACAGCTGATTGATAGGGGAGGTGTCTGATAGCCCCACGGGGGTAAGAGGAGGGATGGAGTTCTTGATGTTAACTATTTTCTCGATGAAAAAGGAGTTCAGAGCATCACAGGTCTCTTGGGATGGGGCCTGAGTGGGAAGGATTCTGTCGTCCGTGGTAAGCTCGTTCATGATTTTGAAAATGTCTTTAGGTTTGTTATCGGCTGAGAGAATTCTCTCAGATATGTGTGTGGATTTAGACAGGGAGATAGCACCTTTATAATCTTTACGGGCCGCCACGAAGAGCAATCTGTCAGAGTCAGAGTAATTGCGTCTCCAGATCCGTTCTAGCTGACGCACCTTCAATTTCTGTTCTTTGAGGGCGCTAGGGAACCATCTATGTGAATTACGGTGTCTGGTGCGTGGAAATTTGGTGAGAGGGGCAAACTGGTCACTGGCCACCTTTAGCCAGTTGCAGATGTCCCCTTCCATTACCTCGACGTTGGCATGGATGTCGGTGGTAGGTCGAGTCTTGGCCAAGGCAGCGAAAAAGCCTTGGGAGTTATAGGAACTCCATTTGCGTGATGACCCGCCTGCCAAAATGGGGGCCTTGACCCTGCCACTGACAGTAATGGTGGTATCGATTAGATATCCATGTCCATGTCAGAAATCGTTTCTTTCAAACCAAATTTTCAATCTTGTTCACATAGGTTCTCGCCTGAAGGTATACTGCACTCCTATGGCTGTAGGACCTGCTTAGTCTCTTTTCAATATCCATCTATCAACCCTATTAAGCCCTTTCTCCCTCAAAAACAGTCTGCCACTTCTCTGAGATCTGGCTTCCTTATTAACGCACGCTCACTCATTAGGCATAATGTGGCCTTTCACGATTTTGTGGATGAACGTCAGCCGGATTGGGTGTTTGTTACGGAGACCTGGGCCTCTGACACCTCCGGTCACGATTTGCTTATGGCCATGCCTGATGGCTATTCCTTGCATAGGCAGGACAGACTGGTGCGCAGAGGTGGAGGAATAGCTATTCTTTCAAAATCCTCCCTGCCCTGCACGATTAAACCTCTATCCATGCCTCAAGACCGGTTTGAAGCTCTTTATTTTTGTATCACGTGTACCCCCTCGTCCTCCTTTACAGGGATTCTGATCTATAGGCCGCCGGGCTCTAGGTCTGGCTTCTCTTCGGACTTATTAAGTATTCTCGAACCCTACTTTGGTAAGCCCTGCCTCACCATTCTAGGTGATTTTAATTTTCACCTTGATGAGGCCAACTCAAAAGATACTTTATCATTAGTTGAATCTCTTGGAGCCTGTGACTTTTTTCAACTAGTAAATAGCCCCACTCATAAGGCTGGCCATATACTTGACGGGGTATTCTCTAATGACCGGAGACTTTCTACTGGCCCCCCTCTACCTCTGGTCTGGACAGACCACCTTGCAGTGCCGTTGATACTTGGCCTTCCTGCCCCTTGTTCCGGCCTTCAGGCTACCCCCTCACTCACTCTTAGGAGAAATTTCAGGGGCATTACGGATGAGGCCCTTGCCTCTCTGGTCCCCTCTACTGAATCTCTCTCTCTGGGAGATGCTGCTGAGGTAGCTCAAGTTCTGATGGATTCTATCTCCAATGCAGTGGAAAAGCTTGCCCCTGCATCACTGCGATATGTAGCCCGGCGTAAGCCTACGGCACCTTGGTTTTCTGACCAGTTGAAACTTTTGAGGCAGGGATGCAGGAGTAGTGAGAGAAGGTGGAGAAAATCTTGGGACCTTAAGGATCGAGAGGATCACAAGTCTGCTCTGCGGGAGTATAAACACAGAGTGGTAATGGAGAAGCAGGAGTACTTCTCCAATCTTACCAGCTCTCTTACAGCTTCCAGGGAGCTGTTTAAAATCGCTGACTCTTTATGCTCCCTTCAACTCCCGGATCCTGTAGTCAGTTCGCAGGAACTTTGTAATGACATCTCAGACTTTTTTCATAAAAAGATCTTCGATATCATGTCTCTTTGGAAGCCCACTGCCACTCTTTGGATCAGAGCATTTCTCCTGTCATATCAAATTTCGAGTCTCTAGGCAAAGATCCGCCTAAATCACTTATGGAGTTTCCTCCCTTGTCTTTGGAGGGACTGAACCTTTTACTTGACAGGATTAAATCCGCTTCCCCCATGGATCCTCTACCTCTTAAAAAACTTAAAGAGTGTAGAAGCAGCATTCTTCCTCCAATGCTCGTGGCTATGAACAAAGCCATTGTCCAGGGCTCTTTTCCATCTATATGGAAGAAGGCTATTGTGAAGCCTCTCCTCAAAAAACCTTCCCTTGATCCTGGTCTTCTTAAAAACTTCAGGCCTATCTCCCTTCTCCCTGCTCCAGCAAACATTCTGGAGGCCCATCTTAACCTCCACCTTTCCCCTTTTCTCGATGAGTCAGAATATTTAGATAACACACAACACGGATTCCGAAAACACCACAGCACTGAGTCCGCCCTCACGCTTGTGGTCGATAACATCCGGCGCAAAGTGGACTCTGGCCATACTACAGTCCTGGTCCTGCTTGATCTCACGGCCGCGTTCGATACCCTGTCTCCCTCCATCTTAACATCTCGGCTTAGGGAGGCTGGGGTTACCGGACCGGCCCTGAGTCTTCTGAACTCCTTTCTTCTTGAAAGGGAGCAGAGAGTGATGCTTGGGAACTACCTCTCCCCTGCCAAGTCTCTGCAATGTGGGGTGCCACAGGGGTCGGCATTGAGCCCGACCCTGTTTAACATCTATGTGGCCCCCCTTGCTAGACTGGTAAGATCGCAGGGGATGGAGGTAGTGTCCTACGCCGATGACACTCAGATCATGGTGTCTCTGGCTCACTCCTCTGTCATGACATCCGCCGCCAGCTTCAGGGTTTGCATGCAGTATGTGGCAGACTGGATGACCATCAATTCCCTTAAGCTTAACGGCGAAAAGACAGAGGTATTGGTTTTTGGGAAGGACCAGGATGTTTGGTCGAGCGAGTGGTGGCCTTCTTCTTTTGGCACCTGCCCCAATCAGCCAGAAATATTGGTGTGATATTCAACACCTCACTCTCCTTTTCCCTACAAGTCAACAGGACCGTGGCCACATGCTGGGGTGTGATTAGGATACTTAATAGAATCCGTGGTTATCTCTCCCCCCAGGCGGGCAAACAGGTTGCAGTCGCTCTTGTTGGCTCCAGATTGGACTACTGTAACTCTTTGTACATGGAGTCTAACAAGAGCCTCATCCATCGGCTGCAAATTGTGCAGAATGCTGCTGCACGCTTTGTTTTGGCTTTGCCTAAGACATCATCTGCCACTAAGGCCAGGAAAGACCTTCATTGGCTTCCTGTGCAGCACAGAATTTCTTTTAAAATTCTCTGCTTGGCGTATAGAGCAATGGCGGAGGGACCAACGAATGCGATTGGTTTTCTACTCACTCGCCACGTTCCAATAAGATGTCTTCGATCTGCTGGACTTTTCCAACTGACTGTGCCCCGTTTTAGGTTGATGAGATGGGGAGCCAGGGCTTTCTCATTGGTTGCTCCGCAGCTTTGGAACTCCATCCCAATTGAGATAAAAACGCTACCCTCAATTGACCTGTTCAAAAAGGAACTTAAAACTTGGTTCTTCAGGAGGGCTTACCTATGATAGAATGCTACATGGAATGACGAGCTGTTATTTTGATATAGGCGCCTTGACGCCCATTGGGCAAAGTTTGCGCATAATAAGAATCCTTTCATTCATTTCATGGTGATCTGACCAGATGCAGGGGGAGATAACTGGGCAGGATAATGCTAGCTCATGAGTCCAGATGTGGTCAAGGGTGTGACCCTTAATATGAGTAGGCGCGGAGATTTGTTGGACAAGATCGAGGCTGGTTAGAGCTTCAAACAATTCCGTGGCGTGAGAGCCAGCTTTCTCATCATTGAACCAGTAATTGAAGTCGCCGAATAGATCAATTCTGGCGTGATGTGTCATTAAATTAGCTAGCTGTTCAGCCAGGGAAATAGGAAACGAGGGCATGGAATGGGGGGGGGCGATATAGAAATATGATTGCAAGGGCACCAGCCTCTGTTTCTAGACTGATGACAAGATTGTCCACCTCTGGAAGAACAAGAGAAGCAGAGGAGATAAATCTACATTGTTTCAATATGATGGCTGCCACCCCGCCTCCAGTACGGCCTGAAGGGCGGTCAGCATGGAGGATGTAATAATCTGAGGGAAGGGCCGCAAGGATGTCGGGATGGGAGTTGGTGGTAAGCCAAGTCTCTGTAATCAGCAATATATCAGGTTTTTCCGTAGTAAGGAGGATAAAATGTCTAAATGGTGCTTTACCAAAGAGTGTGTGTTCAGATACATCACACGAACAGATGTCACACTCCTTACAGGCCCCACACCGTACTTACAGCTCTCAGGAGTACTAGATGCCCTACGAGCGATGCCAGCAGAGTTAATCCGCCTCACTGCACTAGGGGAGAGCGGCTCAGGCGTGGTTTGTAGCTGTCTGAGGAAATTTGCTGAATATGAGAAGAATCGACCAGCATCACTGGCTCCTGGGCCCGCTGCGCCCGTCCGCTGCGCTCCCTGTAGGGAGGGACCATTTTATAGTTGCTGGGGCAGGAGGGGCCGAGCACTAGACCGCTCGCCCGCTCCACACCCAAGATGGCGGGCGCCAAGAAATCGAACCCCAGGCAGCGCCTAATCGGCTGCGGTGGGGCTGAGGAGCAGTGACTGGGTAACTGGTTGAATAAAAGGCAGGTCAGTGCTGCGCAGGAGTAACTGACAGTCTTACGAGTGCCACGAGTTTAAAAACAGATTTATGTGCAAAACGAAATAAAAGTGCAGTTTTTAAAATATACAGGCATACAATACAATGCGAGCATACGAGTCCCGGCTTCCGCCTCAGGACAATCACAAGCACACTATCAATCGGTGCTGGTGTGGTGAAGGGTCTTTTTGTAGTTGCTGGGGCGGGAGGGGCCGAGCACTAGACCGCCCGCTCCACACCCAAGATGGCGGGCGCCAAGAAATCGAACCCCAGGCAGCGCCTAATCGGCTGCGGTGGGGGTGAGGAGCAGAGACCGGGTAACTGGTCGAATAAAGGCAGGTCAGTGCTGCGCAGGAGTAACTGACAGTCTTACGAGTGCCACAAGTTTAAAAACAGATTTATGTGCAAAACTAAATAAAAGTGCAGTTTTTAAAATATACAGGCATACAATACAATGCGAGCATACGAGTCCCGGCTTCCGCCTCAGGACAATCACAAGCACACTATCAATGGTCTTCACACCATTCTAGGTAAATATAAATCTGTGTGGGTATCGTCATTATATTTCTGTGTGTCCTTTTCTTTACCTCCCCTAAATCGATAAAAGCTTTGATTGAATATGTTCCTTTTTCTTACCCTTTCCTTTGCAATAATCCAATTTGTCATTTGATTTAATAGTGTGTTCCATTTTCTTACCTTCCCTATAGTTATATGCTCAAATTGTTTTCGTGATTGCATATTATGTTCCCTCTTCTTACCCACCTTTTGATAATTGCTTAAAGTTTTATTATATAGCATGTTCCTTTCTTTTTCCTACCCTTAGACAAATTGTGCAAGTCTGTTTTAATAGCATGTTCCCTGTTCTTACCTTTCCTTTAAATTACTAAATGATTGGCATAATATATCTTTTGCATAGCTATACATTATTTCTGGTTTTCGTTGTTGAGAGTCTTATTGTGTTCAATCTATGGATCATGACCATTGATGAAGTTTAGATAAAGAGTTTAAAACTTTCCTGAGTCTGTGGTTATTATATGAGTGCATATGTTATTTGCTACCTATTATCCTAATCCCTGATCCAATAGGTTACAGGTACCAGTGACAAGGATTGGTAAGTCAATGGTCTAGGACCTAGTAGGTAAAATATCTGGTAGTTAGAGCGTAGGTTACCTGATTTAAGAAATGTGTAATTAATTTATGGGCCCAGGTGAGTATGGTAAATTCCTAGTCGGGTGACCTGCGCGCTCTATCAGTATATTTCTTTGGTAGCAGAGGAAATGTTAGGGTTTAGTTAAGATAGGTAGGTAGGTAGTTAGTTGGTTATGAAAAAATTATTATTAATTGATCGATCAAATGTGATATTGTTTGAAATGTTTTTGAAATTATATTGACTGTTGATATTCATGAATTTTATGTATGAACCAAAATCGTTCGTACCTGTTATATGTTTGTCTGGAATCCCCGGGGGCAGAATAGTGGGTGGTAAATAGAAGCCACATCGCAGTGAGGTCACTTACTCGCAGGAAGTTTGTGCATGGTTAGGTAAAACCGGAAGCACTATTTTGGGATTTTTCTGTATGAAGGTATGAATAAATGATAGCAAAGAGTTCGCTGGCAAAACATTTAGTGTGATATCACCTAGAAAGGGTCACACGAGAGGAGTAGCGGGTTCATCTAAGCTTGATTGATAGCAAAAGGGTTCGCTGGTGAAACTTTGGCCTTAGTATATATCCCGGAGTGGATGAGTCCGAAGGAGTAGCAGGTTATCTAATGCTTGTGTGAAGGGTAGGCAGAAGGGATCTACTCATAGTATATGAAAAGTAAACGGAAGGGATTTACTTGCAGTGAAATATATCTTTCCTTTCTAGTTACTCGAGTACAGTGGCGAATGTTTTTACGTTGTTGATTAAAAGAGAATTGCACTTTAAAATGAAAGAATTAAGTTTTTGCATTACTTTGTGAAGGAGGGAGTCAGTTGCGGAGCTGCGCTGACATCACTCAGAGCTGCGCTGGTATTGGTTGAGACAGCGGGCGTGTAGCTGAGATAGTATTGTAAAGGAGGGGTGAGCGCAGGAGCGTGAGAACTCATTTCGCAAGAAAAGCCGCGCAACCATTGGTTGAAATGATTTGAAACCACATTGTTGATTGGTTGAAGAAAATAAAAGATACGCTAGTATTGGAAGTATTTTGTAAACAACTTAGAGAGTTATCGTACGATTTCAAAATTTTCTCAAAATATATGTGGTATTTAAATCTAGGGCATCCAGAAACTCGACCTGTTAGAAGATACCTAGGGTTTGCTAGAGAGCAGATGCTAAGAGGCAGACCTAACAAATGTATGGAGGTGAAAGAAAAATGTAATTTGTAAACAGCGTTAAGAATTTCTTTAAAAAACCAATTAAAACTAGAGAAGGAGATATTATTCCACCACCAAATACTCCCGCATCATTTATGATGTTTGACAGGGGTTACCACACTTCTGTACGGTTAGAGAATTGGGTGGAATACACTAAAAATGACGGAATTTTGGCATTTCCCTTAGATGGCACGTTTAATGGAAGAATTTTGTTCAATTTTAGGACACGAATGAAGGATTTACATCCTAGACCTAGACTAACGCAATATGAGGCACTAGAAGAATGGGAGATTGAGGCTTTTGAGTGAGACAGACCGAGAACTGACAAAGGATTGAGTAAATTCTACCCTAAATTCCCACGAGAAACTAGAGATAAGCAAATGAAACAATTGAGACAGAACATGGTAGTGGAAAGATTATATCCTGTATTAACTTTAGAAGAGCCCACTGGAAGTAAAAAGACGGAGAAAACAAAACATTTAATGACTAGTGGTGATTCAGACGATGATTATATGGAGGATTTGTTAATGAAAAATCCACCAGCTTACAATGAGGAACCGAGTGCAGTAAATCCAAATGCCCCATTTTTAAAACCACCTTTAATTTCGCAAGTGGTACATGAGACCTCAATCGAGAGGGTATTATAAGAAAGAGAAAGAGAAGCATTAAATAAACAGAGAAGTGAATTGATTCAGAACATTTGTTAATTCAATACAAGTCCCAAAGCTCTGACAATTCCAGTAACTACTGGCCCAGTTGTTCCTTTATATGGAGAAAAGCAAGCTAGTACAAAAGCTCCAGTTATAACTACATCGGTAGTACAGTCAAGAAAAGAACCTTTGATAGTAGACGATCAGGCAAGTGAATGTGAGTCAGTAATCTCCTTAATGGATTGACCAATAAGAGAACCAGAGAGCAGTTCGATTAGAAAAACCACTCCTTTTAATTTAAGAGAAGTACAGATGGAGACATCCTCAGATACAAGAAGTGCAACTGTAGTAACTCCTGAAGAAATAGATAGATGGACACGAGAAATAGAGAAACCAAAGACACAGCCGAAACCATTGGATATATATAAATTGAGAATTGAATTGGAGGAACTAATGGCTGGAAATGTGGGAATGGATAGTTTAAATACTCTTAGTGAAGATGAATTATTATTTCTTTGTAAAAGCATTACTAGAAATACAAGGGTGTTTCATGAAAAATTAATGGACACAGCAGCTAGCATGGGAATCGACATTGTTAAATCTATAGTATTACAAAAACCATATCGAGCAGAATTTTCTGACAAGGATTTAGAAAACATGAATGTGTCCGAAAGAAAAGTGCAGATAAGAGAGCTACTCACATTGTTAGAAAAATGGGGAGAATTAGAAAAATGGAAAGCCAGGTGGACAAAGAAAAAGGAAGAGGTTCGATAAAAACAAATGACTTCAGAATATGTTTTAAAAGAAGCAGAAAAAGTGGAAAAATTATGTCCTATGCGAGAAGTACCAGGTGGAGGTTATGTGCATGGTCCCGACAGGATATTTTGTCATTTACAAATGATTTCCGAAAACTTCGTGAAAAACCTGTAGAATGGTACAGACAAGTCGAGAGATTTGTAAAAGTTTCAAAGTGTCTTTTGAAAGATTTAGATGGGTTATTTGACATTGTAGTTCCAGTAGATTTATGGAGAGAAAATAAAATTGCTGTTGATTGGCCTAGTGATGAGTGCCCTAGAGATCCAAAGACAGGGGCACCTTCCGAGGATGTCATGAAGAAGTATAATCAGGTAATACTTTACCTTAAAGGAAAGGTGCCTGCAAAAGAGACAGACTAGATGAGAATAGATAGAACCACCCAGAATGAAGACGAGTCTGTGCATGCATATTATGAACGTTTATTGCAGGTATTCAAACAGTACAGTGGATTGGACAACATAAATATGAAGGATATGACGCATTTTATTTATCGATTTGTGTTAGGATTAAGACCTGAAATTTCACAATGGATGAAAGATAATAAAATTTGTTGCCAGGCTAAGTCCATAGACGAAGTCCTTAAATATGCCAATATATAGAAAATAAACGAAAAGAGTTAAAAGAAAAGTCATGTGGGCACAAGTAAAATTAGCAGAACAACAAGAACAACAGTTAAAACAGATAAATAGTAATCAGAAGCAGGGTGATGGGAATCGAGGAAGACCAAGGGGAGAATTCAATAGGGAGGATGCGAAAAAGGAAATTCCCATGTCACGGGTGCGGTAAGTTGGGGCACTGGAAGGACAAGTGTAAGGCTGTGTAGAGTGGTAATGTGCAAATAAATGATTTAAATCCACAGACGCAGAATGAGGTGCCACAGAAAACCCAGCAGCAGGTAATACAGAATCAGTTACCCCCTGCACCTATGCCAAAATACAGGAGCAAAGCACAACAGAGTGTAGATACCACAAACTGGGAGGGAAGGGAAAGAAGAGATACAGCAACTTCACAATTTCTTCTAAGTGATACATTCTTTTGTGATGAACCTTACTGACGGTGCCTGAGGGGGGAGGATGAGGAGTGCGTGCTTGGCGCCTCCTTGCCGGTAGACCAGTCAGGGCCATACATTGAAGGAAAGGTTGAAGGGAATGATGTCACCTTTCTGTTGGATATTAACAACAAGGGGGGACAAGGGGAGGACAATATTTACCGGGGTCCAATGTACGTGTCCTACGCAACTGTAAACAACAAGATTGTACAAAGTTCCCCAAGGGCAGGGAAGGGTTGGAAGAATAGTAATAATAATAATAATAACTCTCTCACTGGCAATGGTGTAAATGGTGTAGAACCATGACAGGGAGAAACGTAATACCTTATCGGAACTTAGGATGCCTCACACAACTAAAAGGCTGGACGACCGTTGTCATCCTACCTGATGGTTGTCTTGTATCATCATTGGCCTCCTGCTCCAACGACAGGCTGGCGGTGCAATGCCTGACGGGTAGCACAAATATGCTACTCTTTTGGTGGAGTTCTTTTGTTCCTGGCCAACGGGTGCATGTGTGTGAGGGACCTGGGAGATAAAGAAGTGAGCGTGAAAAAAGGGTTAAAAAAGGTCAGGAAAGTCCACTTCAATCGCTTTATTCATGTGGCATACTGCCTTATTAAAATAATGAAGCGAGGGGTACCGATGCCGACAAAGTTAGGTGGTTCGGCTCCGTTCAACCCTCACTTGTGATGTGGTCAACATGTTTCATGCCTCAACGGCAATTCATCAGGACCTAAGAGTGCTCATCGACTTATGAAAGAAGTTTTCAAATACAACCTGCGTGGTAGAAGTACCAGTGCAGTGGGGTGTCTGTGTCCTGCGGGGGTTCACGCCCTGTGTGAGAGGGAGAGAAAGGGAGGGACTCAGTATCACCTTGCAACCCAAAAATGATTCTAGGTCAAAACGCATGACAGCAATTGGAGCAGTATATATCCAATAATTCATGTAAACAGCCCACATTAAGGCACAGTGAGAGAGAATATGTAAAGAAAATTGGTGAAAAGTCACCGCAAAGGTCACGGGGGGGCATATAAAAATTAATAAAATGAGATTGATGCTTGTCACACATTGTGTGTCACAGCTAGCCGGAAAAGGAGCCATCAGCACTACACAGGGGGGGTGGAAAGGGGAACAAACAAGGGGTGTCAAAATACACAGTGTTGATTTCTTACCCCTTGGTCTGGGTGAGTGGTCCCCACGGACTGTCCTCGTGGGGCCTGAGCTGTGAGGTAAATACCTGTAAGGAAAAGGTGGGGTAGAGGAATGGGGAGAGAGAGGGAAATGGGCAATATACCCATGATTAATACGTCCTCTAGGTAGGAGGACCACAATTGGTATCACCGTGGAGAGTCAGATTTAGCCGGCCAGACTCATGGGGTCCGGCCAGGGGTCCCCGGCGTCTCAAGGGACGTAATCTGGGCCGGACCAGCCGCGGATGCAGTTGCCCCACCAGTCCACATCAGGTGGCGGGCAGCCCGCCCCCCGGGGGGGCCGATCACGGACAGTCTGCCCAGGGGGAATGATGCCCCAGAGGAGATCGCCGTAAGTATCCCAAAGGAGGGGGCGGGCCCCACCCCAGTCCAGAAGGAGCCTGCAGGTGCGGCACCCCTGCAGCGGCCAGGACCAGACCAGTCCGTGTGGGCGATTGCCGGGGCACCGGGACCGGACGACAACGAGTAGCGTCGGGAATCAGGCCATCGCCGGTGGCTCGGGGATCCCCGTGAAAGTAAGCCCCACCTCTTACCTGGGAAGCTCGAGGCAACTGCCGGTAGCACCTACCCTCCCACGTCGGCGAGTTCGAGTCGCAGGACAGCCGCTCGA
Organism: Lissotriton helveticus; assembly: GCF_964261635.1. Lineage (NCBI taxonomy): Eukaryota > Metazoa > Chordata > Amphibia > Caudata > Salamandridae > Lissotriton > Lissotriton helveticus. Next base: position 2,127,707,394 of record NC_136061.1, read on the forward strand.
CAGGTGGGGGTCTCTGTGGTGTCTATGTACACGGCAGCGAGGGCGCCATGTATGGGCGTGGCCAATGGGCGTCACTGGAGATCCAGCCCGGAGCGTAGTGAAGGGCGAGAGAGGACTACGGCAGGTCATCCATCGGGAGCGCCATAGCGGAGTGGGAAGGGGAAGTCTCCCACTGGGGAGAAAGTCTGGCTCCAGTCAGGAGTGTGGTAGAGGGCGAGAAAGGACTAAAACATAGCGTCCAGCGGGAGCGCCATGTTAGAGGGGAAGATTACCCATGGGGAGAAGGGTGTGATGGATTAGGGGGGCGGAGATGTAAACCCCCGGGGGGGGCTTGCGTGATGCTATTGGCCAATGTTACAACTGCTAGTCTAATTAGATCAAAGAGGGATGGGGGTGCCATATAACAAAGGGCCACATTAATTACATGGGCGTTTGTTGGGAGAGGCACTGCAAGAGGGGGGGCCCGAGCGGGGCGCCAAATTGAAGAGGGGGAGCTTCCAACGAGGAAGGCGTCGCATGAGTAAGTCATGGGGTGCGCAGAGGACCGTTCAATGAGGGTCATTGTGATACTACTGTCCAAATTGCAAGGGCTAATCTGACCGAGTAGGGTTGGATGGGGGTGTTCCAGAATGGAAGGCAACCAGAGGATTGATGGTCAGTTTCAAGTGGTGCTGCCGGAGTCTGTGTGGAGTTGGTTTTGTCAGGGAATATGTAATCGAGGATGCGAAGGCGCAAGACCCATATTGGAGGTCAGTGAGAGAGAACCATTCTATTGCTGGGCACCCGAGGGGAATTAAGGGGATGGTTACAGTTCGTTCAGTACGGAGAAAACTCCATAATTGTAATTACAGTGGGGATATGAGTGTGTAATTACAATTTGCCCCAAAGACAAGAGGGCACCTCTGTCCCACCTATTGATCATGGAGGGATACCATGTAGCAGAGGAAGCTGCAATGGTAATCTGAGCCTGATCTATCTGGCCAGCATATTCCATGGTACGGAATCATTGAGTCCTTGTGTTTCTGTCTGTAGACGATGTACCCACCGTTGTTCCATTCTAAACAGTGCTGGTTGAGTGATGGACGGATGACATTCAAGGACAGTCCATTGTATGCTCTCAGCCGGGTGACAGAGGTCTCTGCAATGTTCATATAGCCGGGTGTGTGACTTCTTGCAGCGGATGTTACTGTTGTGTTCCATAATGCGTAATTTTACAACACGCATCGTCATGCCAATGTAGTGTAGCTTGCATGGGCAAGTGAGCATGTAAACGCATTTGGAGCTGTTACAGTTGGTGTGTTTGTTATAATGCCAGGTGAAGTCTTTGGACAGCATTATTGATTTCCCTTGGGTAGTCTGAGGGCATATCACACATGATCCACACCGGTAGTGGCCCGTGACTGGAAGCAGGCCCCACAGAGTGTTCGGTGGGCGGATGTTAGTTTTCTTCGGTCGTGTATGGATCAAAGTATCCTTAAGATTAGAAGTTCTTTTAAAGGCAAAGAGGGGCCGGGGGAAGTCCAAGCCTGCCGAGTTCAAAATCCCCCAGTGGGAGCTCACAGTTTTTTTAATGAACGCAGAGTTTCTTGTGAAAGAAGTCACACAGGTGATGGTGTCCTCTTTGTCTTTGGTGTGGATCTCTAGGAGGGAGTCTCTGTTGTTGTTGAGTGCCCTCTTTGCTGATTGCGCGAGGAGTCTTGTCGGGTAACCCCTATCCTGGAGTTTATGTTGTAGGATGGTGGCTTCTTGTTTATAGTCTGTTGTCGTGGCGCAGTTTCTACGTAACCTCAAAAATTGTCCGAACGGGAGATTATCCCTCAGGGCCTTGGTGTGATGACTTTTATACAAGAGAAGGCTGTTTCTATCAGTTGCTTTTTTGTAGAGGGTGGTTGTAATCTCTGTCGGCTTTAGTTGAATCGTGAGGTCCAAAAAGGGTACAGATTGTTCAGAGATGGTCCCCGTGAATTTCAAGAAAGGATCTTGGAGGTTGAGCCATGTGCAGAATGCCTCGCAACTGGTACGGTCACCTTTCCAGAAGACCAGAATGTCGTCGATGTAGCGACGCCAGAGGGTGAGATTTTCACGGTACGGGTTGTGATCTGATGGGTAGATGTGGAGCTTCTCAAAGGTGGCCATGTAGATACATGCCAGACTTGGAGCGAAGGTAGAACCCATCGAGGTACCGCGGATCTGGTGGTAGAGTTGTGATTCGTATTTGAAAAAGTTTTATGTTACGGCTATGTGGGCAAGTTCCATGATGAAGGAAATCGGGGTGGGAGACGACCATTCTTCCAACCTTAATGTTGACTCGACGGCCTCAAGGGTCGCTTGTTGAGGGATGTTGGTATATAATGCCTCCACGTCTAAGGTTAGGAGGAGGTCCACATCTTCTCTTCCATCCACATCGTTAATCAGGCGGAGGACGTCCCTGGTGTCTTGAAGGTATGATGGAATTTGTTTCACCAGAGGTTGTAGAAAAGAGTCGGTAAATTGGGACAGTGGCTCCAAGAGTGACCCTATACCTGAGACGATTGGTCTACCAGGGACAGGGGTAGTACCCTTATGAATCTTCGGAAGGGTATAGAAATAAGGTATGATGGGTTCCGTGGTGACGAGGAAGTCTGCCTCCTTTTTCGTAATCCATTCATTTGTTTCTCCCTCAATTACTAGGCTCATAATGGTGGTACTCAGCCGTCTGGTTGGATCCTCAGTAAGGGGTCTGTAGTGGGTGTTGTTAGCCAGTTGGCGTCTGCATTCGCGATCATAATCTGCGAAGTCTTGGATGACTGTGGCTCCACCCTTATCAGCTTGTTTGATGACAAAGTGCCACCATTATGAGCCTAGTAATTGAGGGAGAAACAAATGAATGGATTACGAAAAAGGAGGCAGACTTCCTCGTCACCACGGAACCCATCATACCTTATTTCTATACCCTTCCGAAGATTCATAAGGGTACTACCCCTGTCCCTGGTAGACCAATCGTCTCAGGTATAGGGTCACTCTTGGAGCCACTGTCCCAATTTACCGGCTCTTTTCTACAACCTCTGGTGAAACAAATTCCATCATACCTTCAAGACACCAGGGACGTCCTCCGCCTGATTAACGATGTGGATGGAAGAGAAGATGTGGACCTCCTCCTAACCTTAGACGTGGAGGCATTATATACCAACATCCCTCAACAAGCGACCCTTGAGGCCGTCGAGTCAACATTAAGGTTGGAAGAATGGTCGTCTCCCACCCGATTTCCTTCATCATGGAACTTGCCCACATAGCCGTAACATAAAACTTTTTCAAATACGAATCACAACTCTACCACCAGATCCGCGGTACCTCGATGGGTTCTACCTTCGCTCCAAGTCTGGCATGTATCTACATGGCCACCTTTGAGAAGCTCCACATCTACCCATCAGATCACAACCCGTACCGTGAAAATCTCACCCTCTGGCGTCGCTACATCGACGACATTCTGGTCTTCTGGAAAGGTGACCGTACCAGTTGCGAGGCATTCTGCACATGGCTCAACCTCCAAGATCCTTTCTTGAAATTCACGGGGACCATCTCTGAACAATCTGTACCCTTTTTGGACCTCACGATTCAACTAAAGCCGACAGAGATTACAACCACCCTCTACAAAAAAGCAACTGATAGAAACAGCCTTCTCTTGTATAAAAGTCATCACACCAAGGCCCTGAGGGATAATCTCCCGTTCGGACAATTTTTGAGGTTACGTAGAAACTGCGCCACGACAACAGACTATAAACAAGAAGCCACCATCCTACAACATAAACTCCAGGATAGGGGTTACCCGACAAGACTCCTCTCGCAATCAGCAAAGAGGGCACTCAACAACAACAGAGACTCCCTCCTAGAGATCCACACCAAAGACAAAGAGGACACCATCACCTGTGTGACTTCTTTCACAAGAAACTCTGCGTTCATTAAAAAAACTGTGAGCTTCCACTGGGGGATTTTGAACTCGGCAGGCTTGGACTTCCCCCGGCCCCTCTTTGCCTTTAAAAGAACTTCTAATCTTAAGGATACTTTGATCCATACACGACCGAAGAAAACTAACATCCGCCCACCGAACACTCTGTGGGGCCTGCCTCCAGTCACGGGCCACTACCGGTGTGGATCATGTGTGATATGCCCTCAGACTACCCAAGGGAAATCAATTTTGCTGTCCAAAGACTTCACCTGGCTTTATAACAAACACACCAACTGTAACAGCTCCAAATGCGTTTACATGCTCACTTGCCCATGCAAGCTACACTACATTGGCATGACGATGCGTGTTGTAAAATTACGCATTATGGAACACAACAGTAACATCCGCTGCAAGAAGTCACACACCCGGCTATATGAACATTGCAGAGACCTCTGTCACCCGGCTGAGAGCATACAATGGACTGTCCTTGAATGTCATCCGTCCATCACTCAACCAGCACTGTTTAGAATGGAACAACGGTGGGTACATCGTCTACAGACAGACACACAAGGACTCAATGATTCCGTACCATGGAATATGCTGGCCAGATAGATCAGGCTCAGATTACCATTGCAGCTTCCTCTGCTACATGGTATCCCTCCATGATCAATAGGTGGGACAGAGGTGCCCTCTTGTCTTTGGGGCAAATTGTAATTACACACTCATATCCCCACTGTAATTACAATTATGGAGTTTTCTCCGTACTGAACGAACTGTAACCATCCCCTTAATCCCCCTCGGGTGCCCAGCAATAGAATGGTTCTCTCTCACTGACCTCCAATATGGGTCTTGCGCCTTCGCATCCTCGATTACATATTCCCTGACAAAACCAACTCCACACAGACTCCGGCAGCACCACTTGAAACTGACCATCAATCCTCTGGTTGCCTTCCATTCTGGAACACCCCCATCCAACCCTACTCGGTCAGATTAGCCCTTGCAATTTGGACAGTAGTATCACAATGACCCTCATTGAACGGTCCTCTGCGCACCCCATGACTTACTCATGCGACGCCTTCCTCGTTGGAAGCTCCCCCTCTTCAATTTGGCGCCCCGCTCGGGCCCCCCCTCTTGCAGTGCCTCTCCCAACAAACGCCCATGTAATTAATGTGGCCCTTTGTTATATGGCACCCCCATCCCTCTTTGATCTAATTAGACTAGCAGTTGTAACATTGGCCAATAGCATCACGCAAGCCCCCCCCGGGGGTTTACATCTCCGCCCCCCTAATCCATCACACCCTTCTCCCCATGGGTAATCTTCCCCTCTAACATGGCGCTCCCGCTGGACGCTATGTTTTAGTCCTTTCTCGCCCTCTACCACACTCCTGACTGGAGCCAGACTTTCTCCCCAGTGGGAGACTTCCCCTTCCCACTCCGCTATGGCGCTCCCGATGGATGACCTGCCGTAGTCCTCTCTCGCCCTTCACTACGCTCCGGGCTGGATCTCCAGTGACGGCCCTTGGCCACGCACATACATGGCGCCCTCGCTGCCGTGTACATAGACACCACAGAGACCCCCACCTGTCGAGCGGCTGTCCTGCGACTTGAACTCGCCGACGTGGGAGGGTAGGTGCTACCGGCAGTTGCCTCGAGCTTCCCAGGTAAGAGGTGGGGCTTACTTTCACGGGGATCCCCGAGCCACCGGCGATGGCCTGATTCCCGACGCTACTCGTTGTCGTCCGGTCCCGGTGCCCCGGCAATCGCCCACACGGACTGGTCTGGTCCTGGCCGCTGCAGGGGTGCCGCACCTGCAGGCTCCTTCTGGACTGGGGTGGGGCCCGCCCCCTCCGTTGGGATACTTACGGCGATCTCCTCTGGGGCATCATTCCCCCTGGGCAGACTGTCCGTGATCGGCCCCCCCGGGGGGCGGGCTGCCCGCCACCTGATGTGGACTGGTGGGGCAACTGCATCCGCGGCTGGTCCGGCCCAGATTACGTCCCTTGAGACGCCGGGGACCCCTGGCCGAACCCCATGAGTCTGGCCGGCTAAATCTGACTCTCCACGGTGATACCAATTGTAGTCCTCCTACCTAGAGGACGTATTAATCATGGGTATATTGCCCATTTCCCTCTCTCTCCCCATTCCTCTACCCCACCTTTTCCTTACAGGTATTTACCTCACAGCTCAGGCCCCACGAGGACAGTCCGTGGGGACCACTCACCCAGACCAAGGGGTAAGAAATCAACACTGTGTATTTTGACACCCCTTGTTTGTTCCCCTTTCCACCCCCCCTGTGTAGTGCTGATGGCTCCTTTTCCGGCTAGCTGTGACACACAATGTGTGACAAGCATCAATCTCATTTTATTAATTTTTATATGCCCCCCCGTGACCTTTGCGGTGACTTTTCACCAATTTTCTTTACATATTCTCTCTCACTGTGCCTTAATGTGGGCTGTTTACATGAATTATTGGATATATACTGCTCCAATTGCTGTCATGCGTTTTGACCTAGAATCATTTTTGGGTTGCAAGGTGATACTGAGTCCCTCCCTTTCTCTCCCTCTCACACAGGGCGTGAACCCCCGCAGGACACAGACACCCCACTGCACTGGTACTTCTACCACGCAGGTTGTATTTGAAAACTTCTTTCATAAGTCGATGAGCACTCTTAGGTCCTGATGAATTGCCGTTGAGGCATGAAACATGTTGACCACATCACAAGTGAGGGTTGAACGGAGCCGAACCACCTAACTTTGTCGGCATCGGTACCCCTCGCTTCATTATTTTAATAAGGCAGTATGCCACATGAATAAAGCGATTGAAGTGGACTTTCCTGACCTTTTTTAACCCTTTTTTCACGCTCACTTCTTTATCTCCCAGGTCCCTCACACACATGCACCCGTTGGCCAGGAACAAAAGAACTCCACCAAAAGAGTAGCATATTTGTGCTACCCGTCAGGCATTGCACCGCCAGCCTGTCGTTGGAGCAGGAGGCCAATGATGATACAAGACAACCATCAGGTAGGATGACAACGGTCGTCCAGCCTTTTAGTTGTGTGAGGCATCCTAAGTTCCGATAAGGGATTACGTTTCTCCCTGTCATGGTTCTACACCATTTACACCATTCCCAGTGAGAGAGTTATTATTATTATTATTACTATTCTTCCAACCCTTCCCTGCCCTTGGGGAACTTTGTACAATCTTGTTGTTTACCTTTCTGTTGGACACTGGTGCAACCCATTCTACTGTGAGAACAGCAGACGGACGTTCCAAACCTAGCCCTCTCGGGAGAAAAGATCCAAATAGTGGGCGTTTCTAATAAACAAATTAGTACTCCAGTTACAGAACCAATGGAAGTTAGAATAGGAAATTTTAAAGAAATGCTTAGATTTGTTGTCTGTGATTCAAGTCCTGTAAATTTATTAGGACGAGACTTGTTGTGCAAAATGAATTGCACCATTTGCTGTACCCCAAGTGGTGTTGAAATTCAAACCCCAGACAAAGACGGAATTTACAAATTAATGTTAGCGAAATAAGAGACAGAAATTAAAAGACTGACAATAGAAGACTTACCAGAAGAACTGCAACAGACGGTAAAACCAGATGTATGGGATTTTACTGGAAAAGATGTAGGATTAATGGTAAATGTTGACCCGATAAAAGTGACAATAAGAGAAGATGTAGTTTACCCAAACACTCGACAGTATAAAATGAGTGCAGAAATAAAAGTAGGCGTTGCAGTAGAAATAAAACGTTTGGTTGAAGCAGGTATTTTACAAGAAATAATGAGCAGTTCCTGTGACTCTCCCATAATTGGTATAAAGAAACCGAGTGGAAAGTACAGCGTAGTACAGGACCTGAGAAAGATTAATAAGATCATTGTCCCATGTTGTCCAGTCGTGCCAAATCCTGCAGTGATTCTATATCAGATACCGTGGGAGGCTGGATAGTTTACTGTCATTGACCTTGTCACGCATTTTTCTCGATTACATCACACCCAGACAGCAAATTTCTTTTCTCATTTGAATTGGACAGTCATGTTTATGTTTGGAATCGTGTCCCTCAGGGGTACACAGAAAGTCCCTCGATTTTTAATCAGATTTTGAAAAAGTGCCTTGAGTCATTAGTACTGCCTGGACAGTCAGTCTTGGTTCAGTATATAGACGACCTCTTGGTAGCGTCTAAAACCCGGAATGACTGTGTTGTTGATACCATCGCCTTACTGAATCATTTAGGTGAAGGAGGACATAAAGTGTCACCAGAGAAATTGCAATTCTGCACCATGTCAGGGAAATATCTGGGGCACCAGATAGAAAAGGGTGTCAGAAGGGTTACCTCAGAAAGAATCAGAATAATTAAAAACATGGACTTGCCCAGAAAGAGATTAGGATGTTTCTTGGAGTTGTAGGATACTGCAGGCAATGGATTGTGGGATTTGCAGTCCTAGCAAAACCACTGATAAAAATTACAAAGAAAGGAGCCAAGGACCAAGTAGATTGGGATGACGAAAGCATGTCTGCTTTTATAAAATTACGAGAATGTCTGTATACAGCTCCAGCATTAGGGATGCCTGACTATTCAAAAGATTTTGCACTTTTCTGTGATACCCGAGATAATTCTGCACTTTCAGTTTTGACTCGAATTCATGGTCTAGTGAGACGTCCTGTGGCATATTTTTCTTCCACATTGGACCCAGTGGCAGCTGCATTGCATGGATGTCTGAAAGCAGTAGCTGCAACTTGCATGAGCCTTGAGCAGAGTGAATCCATTATTATGGGACATCTTGTAACTGTGTATGTTCCACATGCAGTTGTAATTTTGCTATCAAGGACTAAGACCCAGTATCTCACACCTAGTCGGCTGACTAAGTACGAGAGAATACTTGTAGGCGCAGGAAACGTAACCATTGCTAGGTGTAATATCCTGAACCCAGCAACACTGCTACCTAAGTCTCACAATGCAGAAGTGAAGGGAGAGGTTGAACATGACTGTATTGATCTGACTGAGTACAGTACAAAACCACGACCAGACATAAGAGAAGAGCCATTAATTGATTCAGAATATGACCTACTTGTAGATGGCTCTTGTATGAGACATGAGGAAGGAGATCTGAGTGCTGCTTACACAGTGTGCACATTGGGAGGTCCAGTTGAAGCATCCCATTTGCCTGGAGTCAAGTCTGCCAAGCGCGAGTTTAAAGGAGCGCGCACTTACGACCCGGGCCCCCGGGGCCCCGGGCCCCGCCTTCCAGTCACGTAGGTAGGGGACGGCCGGCTTGCCCAATTGACGTCCGGCCGTCAAGTGCTTCCAGGTCAGGGGGAGTGACGCACATCCGGTGCAGCAGGGGGTGGAGACCTTTGGCCTATTTAGGGTCAAGTGCCCATGGCCTTGACCTCTTTTCCCTCTGCTGCACCGGGACCGGCTGACCTCGCTTTCTACGCTCCCCCCATTTCCTACCTTTAGTACTTTGTTAACTCTATCTCCTCGCGTTGAGTCGGATGTCGGCGGTCTTTCGCCTTCGGGATCCAGCGCAGATGAGTCTCCGGTCCTCGTGGATGATGGCGACGACGTGAGCGGGCCGAACTACGCGGCGTCGGTGTAGGGAGGCATACATCTCACCAGGTGAGGTGGAGGGTGCGCTTGGGGGGCCTGGGGGGCAGCCGTGGATGGCGAAGTAATTGTGGCAGACTGCTGGCTGTCCGGATCTGGTGGTTTGCGGCTGCTGGCGGGGCCCCTCGGGCGTGCTGTTCACCTTGCCTATCGACGTGGGCCGGGGATCGTAACAGGGGTCGAGCTAGTTGTGCGGTGCACGGGTCGACATAGGGAATATTTCTTGATGTTGTACATTTGGGTTCATGCTGACGTGCTCTTCTTTGCTTTCTCGTGCTGGTGGGTGCTCGTTTCTGGCAAGGGGAACCTAGATAGGCAATAAAGTTGTGGTTTTGTATTGGGAGGTATATCGTATGCGGAAAAGTTGAACTTTGTTCATGTCCTCTCGGTGCTCTGACCGGAATATGTGCGGTGTTGAGTGAGTATGAGGTAGCCGACGGATGGTTCACGCAATGCAGGCTGCACTGTTCATTGGGATGTCTGGTTGGATAGCAGACGGATTGTGCAGGGAATTGATGCTGCACCGTTCATCGTGGAAGCCATTTGAATTTGGCTCAGGATGAGTTTGCTCTGAGGAATGGACACGGCACTGTTCCATTGTGGACGCCATGTATGACTTGGAAGAAAGGTTTCACTTGTGGGGAGTGGAGGTGGCTCTGTCCCGTCGCTGTTGCTTGCAGTGGCTGAGAACTAATTTGTGAACCGAGGGCTGCAGTTTCATCGCGATCTCCCTGCTGAGTAGATGGGAACAGTGCTCTCTCGGCATGGCTGCGTTGCAGGTCAGTGAGGGGTAATTAGTTTGGTTTCCCGACCTCGGAGCGAGGGAATGCTGGGACGGATGTGCCGGGATTTGAGCTGGTGATCTGCAGATCACCGCATTGGTTGCTAGTGCGTGGGTAAAGCATTGGGTTTTTGCTCCAAGATGGTTCTGGACCACTTTACTTCATGTGCTGCTTCGGTACAGGTGAAGGTGGCACTGTTGGCGGTGTTGACCTTCGGAGATGGTTCTGGACCATTGTCCTTTGTGGGCTGAAAAATGTGTCGCAGGTGGTTCCGGCTCACATAAGGCCTGGGGGGCGGAGAGGAGGTAGTGTCGCGAATGCTGGCAGCGAGTTCTCTCCTTGTCGATCTCTACATGTCGCGTTGACATCCATCTCCGCCCCATTGCCACCCCTGGCCATAGGCGCTCCTTGAGTGGTGATGGGGCCGCACGCTTGGCGCTTCGTATGTCCTCCATTATCGTCTCGCGTAACATCAGTAGCGATTATTTCGACGCGTGAGCCTGGAAACTTAAGATGATAGATGCACTAACCGCTCTTGTAACTGACTGCGCAGAAATAAAGCAAAACACGTGCCGTGATCATTCCAGAAAGGCGACGTGCTTCTTGCAAGTTACATTGGATTCTCGGCGGGTAACGTGGCTTCTTGCTAGCTATATTAATTGTTTACATTAACATAACATGTCTATTTATAAAGCGCATGTTCACCCATTATCTGGCCTGCGGATGTCTAAGCCCACGATACAGCAGCAGAAAGATAAGAGATATGTAATGTTCTTGAACTGGTACATAACGTGTAGAAAAATTATAATGCAAAAATTAAAATGTTTTATAAACTTCCCACTGTTTACGGCGGAGAGATACAATGATAAGGTTAAATGTTGGTGGAGTCTATCAGGCTGGGTAATGGAAACTTTTATTGAAATAGGTTCTGTATGTCTATCTATATAATTACTACATTAGGTTTAAGATTACCTTTCTCCGAGCAGACTTATAATAATTTTGAAAGTGAAATATTCTACGATATTGAACATTCAAAAAAATAAGGTATTTCAGCACGCTATGGAATAATTTGGTCGTGCTGGCACATCAGCTCGTTTAGAAAAGGGCTCTAACTGAGTGTAAATGCCTGCCTGACACAACTGTGAAACATGTGATGTCATGGCCCAGCAGCCAATCGGAAGGTGCCTCTCATTTTCCTCTGCATGTCTACTCTTATTCATCATCGCGCCTCACTACGGGGCTGGTCTCCACAAGTACGAGTGTTTCTAAGTTAATTTTAACATTCACTCTTCGGACTGTGAGCATTCGTGACTCCAGGAAGCATTTGGCACTAGCCTTAATGCACGTTCTAGTGGGCATCATCTCTGTGGAAATTGCCTTCATTCGTACCTTTGTACTTCTCAAATGTTATAAGTCTGCAGTCCTAGTTTTTCAGTATATGTTCAGTTGAGTTGCATCCGGAGAAAGTAAAAAGATGATAAATATATACATTTTATAACACCGAAGAACAAGTTTTAATGTATAGTATTCTCTCCCAGTGCAATTAAATTCAACACGCTCTGGTGATATCAATAGGTCTGGCTTGTTATGTATGAAAGGGCCTTTATGTCACCGATGGGGGTAGACAATAATTAATTAGGCACACACTCTGTCACTCACCTTGCACTCATATCCATTCAGCGATGCACTGACTAGCTTTCCATTCAGCCTCTGACACAACTACAAGAAAACGCATTTAAATTCAGCAACAAAAACCAAGAGGAAGAAAATTATGCAGGTAGAAAAGATGTGTCTTCTACACACAGCATATGTTGCATTAAAAATAGGACCATGGCAGAGGGGGTCCATCTGGCAATGGTATGGGAAATAGTCTATACTATGGTGGTTAAAGCACAGCCATCACAGTTGGTATCAATATGTGGGTCATATTGGAAGGGTAAGACAGTGAGTAAGGACGACCAATGGCATTCCATAATTTACAGTGTTGGAGGAATGACCACGTGTAAGGTGGTGCACCGCAGATGAACCGAGCGGCAAGCACACCGTTAGCACTGCTTGGAGCAATAAGGGCGATATCCAAGCATGGTCAGAAAATGCCATCATTCACAGGGCAATGGAGCCAATGACTGAGACAGTCTGAACAATTACCCCATGCAGTTAGCGGTCATGGGTGAAAGCAGAGGATAAATGATAGACCAATGTCCGAACGTAGTAGACCCAAAGGCCCTGTGGAAATGTGGGGTAGGTATGGGTGCGTTATTTAATGATTAAAGGAAAATATGAAAAGATCCTGGCAAACATCTAAGGGATTCTAGTAGGAATCATTATAGTGCAAAATCACTCCCTACAAAGGTAGTCTGATATTTGGTGTGACAAATTACCTATCTGTAGGTTTTAGTATTGGAAATAACAATCCTCCCTTAAAAGCCTGTTGATGTGTAGGTATGCTTTTCACAATTAATCTGTCTAGACTGATATACGTGGCATACCTTGTCTTAAAAATAATAAACAAATCAGGCCTACGGCCGCAGAACTATGTCCTTCCAGTGAACCAATCGGACCTGTAGCTGTAATCTGTGGCTTTTTGCCATAACTAGCTGAGCGAGGCCTCATGTGCTGAGCGTAAGCTTTGTCACAAGGCAACTGGGAGAATGCAGGCCGACAATTACAGAGTGAAGAAACAGTCCGAGGGCAAATTAAAATTCCGCCTATCTTAGGAGGGCATACCAAGGATTCCGACTGTACAAATCTTCTATACCACAGGTGTGTCAGAGGAGACAATCAGACCAAAATGCTTGCTTACTATGGTTGTATGTGAAAGTCAGGTAACAAGCAGGCTAACCAAACATCACAGTGGAAAAGGTCGGGCACTGGTCTTCTGATGAGTATAAGAGACATATTCGGCCGGAATGGTTATAACAAGAATGCTGATGATGTGCCAATGACCGTGCTTGACTTGTCTATTTCTCTCCTGTCCAGTAGAATGCCCACAAAGGTGGTGGGTACTGGGGCACTCGTTCGTGTGTCACGCTACGATGCGACTATGGCAGCGGTGAGTGGCAAAGCCAGTAGGCTTGAATGGGACTGAGTTCCTGTGGCAACGCGGGCGGCCCCAGAGTGCGGGCAAGAGTCTGGAATGTCGCCATTGGTCGGCGCAAGGGAGAATCGGCCAAGTTGCGCTCAGTGAAGGGCCGCTTGTGTCACATGCCACAAATGGTCTACAGTGAGGTGAGGTATCACAAGGATGGAGGGCAGCTACCGGACATGGTGAGGTGGCTAAATGGGGGAATCGGCCAGGTTGTGCTCAGCGAAGGGCCCCTCTGCCACATTCCACAACAAATGGTCTCCGGTGAGGTGATGTATCACAAGGAGTGCAGTTGCTGTCAGAATTTGCTTGGTTAGGGCAATTTTCCCATTGGCCAGAATCGCCTGGTCTGCCATGATATCACGCAGAACGTGGGGCCCCGGAGTGCGGGCGAGATCCTTGAACGTGGCAGTGAGGCGGCTCAACGGGGAATTGGCAAAGTTGCGCTCAGTGAAGGGCCGCTTATGTCACATCCCACACAGAATGATCTCTGGGGACGCAATGTATCATCACGATGGAGTGCAGTTATCTGACTTGGGCACGGATATATGGATCAAGGGACTTTGGTCTTTTTCATACAGAACACAGGTGGGGAGGGTGTCAGACCCGAAGGCCTGGGCCACCCTTGTGGCGGTAAAGAGACCTGCGAACAGTGACATTGACTTACAGAATGGAGGGGAGTCCGCCTCGCGTACTCCCGAGGCCAGCACTGAGGGGAGAGACGTAAGCTCTCCCGGGAAAAAGTGACCACCGTCTGGGGAGGCTAGGGCGACAGATTACGAGCCTCCTGGGTCCCTGGGCAGCCTGGTGGTCGGGGGTCGGCCCCGGTAATGGCGGACAGGGATCAGAGGTGGGGGCCCACTGCTCAAGGGCGCAGGCGTGCTGCGCCTGCGTGGAAACTCATTTTGAGGGATGCGAGCCACGAGGCCCCTTGGTGCTGGGAGGATAATAATCTTGCAAATCATGAAAGTCAATATTAAAAGTGTGTTGTAATTTTGAAGCATGCAGTTGATTTGCCTTCTCATGTTTATGAAATGCTGATATTAAACATGGCTGTTTTTAACCCACACAAATCTCTTTGGTTGATTTAACTGTGGGGTACTTTATGCTTGAAGGGGGAGGCGGGGCTATGCTTGGGGATCCGGGTCCTATGCCAAGCGCGAGTTTAAAGGAGCGTGCACTTAGGACCCGGGCCCCCAGGCCCTGCCTCCCAGTCACGTAGGTAGGGGATGGCCGGCTTGCCCAATTGGCGTCCGGACGTCAAGTGCTTCCGGGTCAGGGGGAGTGATGCACATCCTGTGCAGCAGGGGGCGGAGACCTTTGGCCTATTTAGGGTCAAGTGCCCGTGGCCTCGACCTCTTTTACCTCTGCTGCACCGGGACTGGCTGACCTCGCTTTCTACGCTCCCCCCCATTTCCTACCTTTAGTACTTTGTTAACTTCCACCCACCCGTCCCGTAGTCCAGAGTTTTGAGGGGGTATGTTGCGGTAAAGAGACCTGCGAACAGTGACATTGACTTCCAGAATGGAGGGGAGTCCGGCTTGCGTACTCCCGAGGCCAGCACTGAGGGGAGAGATGGTAAGCTCTTCCGGGAAAAAGTGACCACCGGCTGGGGAGGCTAGGGCGACAGATTACGAGCCTCCTGGGTCCCTGGGCAGCCTGGTGGTCGGGGGGTGGGCCCCGGTAATGCCGAACAAGGATCAGAGGTGGGGGCCCACCGCTCAAGGGCGCAGGCGCGCTGCGCCTGCGTGGAAAACTCATTTGGAGGGATGCGAGCCTGGAGGCCCCTTGGTGCTGGGGGGATAATAATCTTGCAAATCATGAAAGTCAATATTAAAAGTGTGTTGTAATTTTGAAGTATGCAGTTGATTTGCCTTGTCATGTTTATGAAATGCTGATATTAAACATGGCCATTTTTAACCCACACAAATCTCTTTGGTTGATTTAACTGTGGGGTACTTTATGCTTGAAGGGGGAGGCGGGGCTATGCTGGGGGATCCGGGTCCTATGCACAAATAGCTGAATTAGTTGCATTGGTAAAGGCCTGTAAATTTGGGAAAAATTGGAAAGTAACCATATACACTGACCGCCAATATGTTTATGGAGTTGTGCATGACTATGGCCAACTATGGATGCAAAGGGAGTTCCTGTCTTCTTCAGGTACTCCGATTAGAAATGCAAAATATGTAAAGGATTTGCTTGAAGCAATCCAGTTACCAAAAGAAGTGGCTGTGGTCAAGTGTGCTGCTCACAAATCTGGCAACAACAAAGTGACAGCTGGTAATCGATATGCTGGCCAGTTAGCCCAACATTGTGCAAAATATAAGATGGCTGTTAATAAAAAGGTTGAGGTGGGCAGAAACAGCTGCCAACTTATGTTGCTGGAAGGTGTGAACACGTGGGAAGAAGTGAGAGATTTGCAGAATGCAGCCGAACCAAAAGAAAAGGAACAATGGAGGGAAATAGGTTGTCAGAGAAGGGCTGAGGATGGTGTCATTGTTTATCTTGATGAACCGGCAGTGTTACCTGACTGTCTGCTTGCTCCTATGGCTAGGTTGATTCACGGAGATTCCCATTTGGGAAGAGATGCTATGATACGTGTGTTTAGACAAACATGGTTTAATGCGAAATTCAGCATATAGCAGAGGCACTCTGCCAGAGGTGTTTGATTAGCCAACAAATGAACCCAGGGAAGAAAACAGTAGTGTTACCAGGAAAAATTGGGAAGGCAGAGGTCCTTTTATTCGATTACAGATTGACTTCATTCAGTTACCCCCTTGTCGAGGACTAAATTACATACGTCATTGTCTGCCTGTTTTCAAAATGGGTGGAAGCTTACCCCACACGCAGGAACGATAGCATCACTGTAGCTAAGCTTTTACTTAGAGAGCTTATACTGCTACTCGGTTTTCCAGTAACAATTGAATCAGACACAGGAAAATATTTTAATAGTGAAATAATGGGTCTAATATGTGAATCATTCAAAATTAAGCAACAACTGCACTGTGCATATCGCCCAGAGGCTTCTGGAGTGGTAGAACAATTGAATGGCACTATCAAGTCAAGATTGGGAAAGATGTATGAGTCAACTCTATTGGAGTGGTCA
Organism: Lissotriton helveticus; assembly: GCF_964261635.1. NCBI lineage: Eukaryota > Metazoa > Chordata > Amphibia > Caudata > Salamandridae > Lissotriton > Lissotriton helveticus. Next base: position 2,127,723,902 of record NC_136061.1, read on the forward strand.
GATGCTTTGCCACTTGTTCTGATGGGACTCAGAAGTATTCCAGACCGGAACACAGGCTTGTGTCCCCATGAAATACGGATGGGAAGAGCAATGCAGCAAGCATAGGTGCCAGGACACAAACTGCTAAGCATATCCGATGATTTAGTACTGGAGTACTACAAAGAACTGGCTGACCAAGTGCGTTCTATCTCTCACCAGGTTGGGGAAGACGCTGTCGCCAGACCAGCAACTCCAGCACATGACCTGAACCCAGGTGATTGGGTAGTGTTAAAGAAACATATTCGAAAAACGTGCCTTGCACCGAGGTGGGGAAAACCACGACAAGTAATTTTGGTTACCACCACAGCTGTAAAGTGTGCAGGAGTTCCACACTGGATCAATGCCAGTCATATGAAAAAGGTGACTGAACCTGATGAAACTGAGGCTGAAGGTTGTGCAACTGAGGGGTCTCAAGATATCGATCCTGAAGTAGCTGAAGAGGAACAACCGAGCACCAGTCAAGATTATTGGATTCCAGTAATCGACATACCTGCAGAATATGTGAGAACAAGAAGCCAAACTTATCTAGATAGACAGAGTGATAGTGAGGACGAGACAGGTGTAGAAGAAGGTACTCAGATCATAGAAATCCAAGTCCAAAGTGATTCTGAGGAGGACCAGATAGGGAGAGAACAGATAATCGACACTCCACCAAGAACACTTGAGCCTGAAAAGGGACTGATAGAAATTAGGGCGGAGGCTCAAGCAGAAGAAAATCAAGGGTTCGAAGAGCTTGAGCAGTACCAGACAGGAGGAGAAAATCGTGTTCAGGACAAAGAAGGTAAAACAAACAAAAGCCAAATTCAGCAAATTCCTGAACAAGGCCAGTTTAGTGACCAGGCAGAACAAACAGGAATAAGACCTGGACCTAGTCAGTTAGAGAGGGAAACAGAAAACAGCATTGAAATAGATGTGCCACAACTGAATGAAAATAAAAGAACATTTGAAGAGAGCCAAGACACAGTGTCAGCTAAAAGACTCAGAAAGGGAGACAAATCGCCTAGGTTTGTCAAAAGACTGAGACTGCGTTTAAAAACAATTGATGAAGAACATGAACAAGTAAATATAATATCAAATCAAGCTGATCAACCTGTGATACAACCAAGAAGGAGAAGTCCCCGGTTAAAGAGACTGAATAATAAATACAAATGCCCTGAGTGGACCTACATTGTTTTGGAATATTTTGAAAATCTGGAAATAGGTGACGAAAGTGATGAAGAATTGATTACTGATCAAACTGACGAAGAAGTGAGACCGACCTGAAATACACACAGGGTAAAAAGCTGTGTAAAAGTTACAAAGAGGGGTTGAATCTTCTTTAGTCAGAGATGGTTGATCATACTGTTAATGGAAGACCGCAAAGAAATTGTTTAAAAACATGCTGTAGAGTATGTTTATGTAATATAGCAATAGTACTTATAGTTTGGATAGGACTAACAATAGCTATTCCTTGCATGATGAGTAAAGAGACAAAAGCTAACACTCATGAAAAACTGCCACTAGCTACAGAAGAGTTACAAACAAAAGTTACACTGAAAAGAGTAGATACACAAGAAAAAGCACTTAGTATTAGACAACAGAAGGCAGACTTAGAAGCACCAGATGAGGAAGGACTACATTACACCAGAATTAAAAACAGAACACATTTGAATGTATTTGCAAACCTATTAGTACACTATGTAGAAGCTATGGAAATAGAAGATTGTTATGTTTGTATGAAACTGCCAACATCGGTAGCTGAAGGTGTAACCTATCACCATTTGCACTAACATATAGAATTTCCTGTAGTGTTTTAGCTAGTTTATTTTATAAGAAAGGACCTTTACAGTATTATTATTCTAATTTAGATGTGATATTTTCTGAACTTCCTATACGAAGAAACCTAAACCCTGTACATACTACTAGAATTGTAGCACGCTACATGAGTGATATTTTCTAACTATAGGTACAATAGATATAGCTGACGCACACAAGAATATTTTAACATGCTTATTACGAGAAAAGGAGAAATATTCTTGAATAGGGTTGAGAAAAGGAGAGAGAGTTTCCAAAGAAAAGTAATGACAAGAACAATAAAATTCCTAAATGGGCTGAAAGCATGGGGAACACCTCAAATGGTGGGGCTAATGCTGCTATGTTGCTGGATTTCAAAAAGAAGAGGAAACTATGTCTCCACAGAGAAATAACTAGTTATTATAACAATATATTCATTGGTTCCAGTAAGTGTGAACACAATTACAAGGTAATTGGGGGTTGGGGTTTCAAAGATGAAACTGAACCTGTGTTTTCCGAAGTCTATTATATATGTGGGAACAAGGCTTATTACAAATTGCCAGATCACTGGTATGGGAGTTGTTATTTCGGAACAGTCTTCCCAAAGATATATCATGTGGATAAAATCACTGGAAACAATGAAGAAACCAATGGGTTAGTGCGTAGTAAAAGAGCTAGTTTTGCTGAAATTGTAGGTGATATATTTAGTGCATTGATACCTACAGTGGGAGTGGCTTTGAATACACACAGAATCTGCAAATTGTCAACAGTAGTGGATCGGTTATCAACTGACACTGCTGGAGGTTTCTTATGGTCAATACCGAATTGGTTGCGATCAGATCAATGGTTTTACAAAATTGTCTTGCTCTTGATACATTATTGGGAAAAGAGGGCGGAGTCTTCAGAATGTTGAAAGTGCAACATTGTTGCACTTACATACCAGACAAAAGTGTTGAAATTAAGAGGTATGTGAGAAATATTAATAATTTGGAAAAAGAACTTAAACCACTGGAGGTTGATAGTGCAAGGAAGAGGCTCACTGATGGTCTCTCCTCTGTAGGTAGTTGGCTTTCTAATGTAGGAAAAAGTATTGTAGCTAGAATACTGATGCCAATGGTGGGAATAGGCTTACTAGTTCTAGGTATAATAATTTGTTGCAAATGCCGAAAACATAAAAAGAAATACTCCGTAAATAGAATAGAAAAAGAAATATTGATGAACTCGAATTAGAAGAGATGAATAGTAAGATATACAAGAAAATGAAAAATTCTCATGGTGTTAATGAGAAGAAGCAAAATAGAAAGTTTGAAGAGATTGAGTTGGGTGAAATGTGAAAAGTTGGCATCTGTTTCATTAATTAGTGATGATATAAAATATCATCAAAGAGGGTTTTGATGGAGCAAGGATTCACACATGAAGCAACTTGCTCGTACTCATGAACCTCGAATAACGTTAATAAAGTAACCAACATGTTTGTTTTTACTAATTTTGCATATTTTACATCAACACGGGGTGTCCGAGTGAAGCTTGCTTATGTGTTCACTAATCCTAATACGCTTGCATCTAAGATGGCTGCTGCTATGCCAGGGTTTCTACTGCGCATGCGTCTGTCATACTCACGTGACATGACGTATTCCTTATTTTAGAGGGAAGCTGCCGCTTCTGCGCATTAGGGCTAATATGGCTGCTCTAGGTTCTCATATGCGAGAAGCTTTCACTGCTGCTTTCTCCAAGCTGTTTGTTTTGCCTAAATTCTAATGCTATCGTTAAAATTAAGATAATGGGAATAGAGTAGACATACATGGTATACAGTGTATTCATTTATTCTGTGTTCTAATAATGTTTCTTCCTACTTTTCATATATCGTAACCTTTGGGCCTGGGGAACATTGTTACTCCATTTTTAAAGTCCTTTTGCGCATGACAAGCTCCAGAGAGAAGCTGAAGTCATTTGTCATTGAAACCAAGCCAAAGACAGTCACAAGCCAAGATGCGCCTGCGAAGCTGACCCCTAACCTTGCTAGAGGAGACTAAACTGTACCCGTTGTATTACAATGTATTCAATGTTAAAGTCTCCATTGTTGGGTGGAATAAAGATGCCATGTGAAAATAAATTGACGGGCGGGAACATAAAATTTATATTCAACACTGAGGTATCAAAATTTGGTGTGGTGTGATGACCACTCCTCATTCTTTGTCCAATCAAAATTGGGAATCCTTACACTTGCAACATTGGGGGGTGGTACACTGACCTGGAAAATAGTATAACTAGCGTAGGTTTAGTTAGAGAAATTGTCCGACTTGTCTGAATAGCTGACCTGTCACTGACCCAACGCACTCAATAGGTGATCGAGAACAGAGGTGCAGCAGAGCACTCTGTCAGAAGATTAGCTGACCCAATCAGGGTCTGGGAAGCTGAGGTGCTGGCGGAGCACTTTGTCGGTGAACTCGATAACCCAATCGGGGTTCTGACTGTTAGCAGCAGAGAGGGAGTAGCGCAGGCGTTGCAACTGAACTGTGGGTGCTGGTCTTAACCTTTGGTGGTCCGGTCCTGATCCAAATCTGGTTTATCCTGTCCTGATTCTGATCTGAACCTGCAAGCCTACTGGCGACTGCAACTTTTGGTGTTTCTGCCTTAACTGACCCGTGGCCTGGGTTGGTCTTCACACCATTCTAGGTAAATATAAATCTGTGTGGGTATCGTCATTATAGTTCTGTGTGTCCTTTTCTTTACCCCCCCCTAAATCGATAAAAGCTTTGATTGCATATGATCCTTTTTCTTACCCTTTCCTTTGCAATAATCGAATTCATCATTTGATTTAATAGTGTGTTCCATTTTCTTACCTTCCCTATAGTTATATGCTCAAATTGTTTTAGTAATTGCATATTATGTTCCCTCTTCTTACCCACCCTTTGATAATTGCTTAAAGTTGTGTTATATAGCATGTTCCTTTCTTTTTCCTACCCTTAGACAAATTGTGCAAGTCTGTATTAATAGCATGTTCCCTGTTCTTACCTTTCATTTACATTACTAAATGATTGGCATAATATATATTTTGCATAGCTATACATTATTTCTATTTTTCGTTGTTGAGAGTTTTATTGTGTTCAATCTATGGATCATGACCATTGATGACGTTTAGATAAAGAGTTTAAAACTTTCCCGAGTCTGTGGTTATTATATGAGTGCATATGTTATTTGCTACCTATTATTCTAACTCCCTGATCCAATAGGTTACAGGTACCAGTGACAAGGATTGGTAAGTCAATGGTATAGGACCTAGTAGTTAAAATATCGGGTAGTTAGAGCGTAGGTTGACCGATTTAAGAAATGTGTAATTGCTTTATGGGCCCAGGTGAGTATGGTAAATTCCTATTCAGGTGACCGGCGAGCTCTATCACCATCATCTGCCTGTTACCCTGCTCAGCACTCCAGGTGCCACTAACCCAGTGCACCGCAACCCATGGACAGTTACTGATTGAGTTTTGTGCTGTCGAGAGGTTGTGCAGCAATGTCAACTCAGGTAGTGTGGGAGACCTGGGGCATTGATGTGGAAGATGATACAGGTGTAACACACCCCACTGCGTCTGCATAAGGAATATCCCGAAGGGACACAATCCTAGTCATTTTCATTACATGAGCGCTCTCAACTCTTGTGCCCCAACCTCAGTGGACTGCAACTCACGGACACTTCTGTTTGTATGTTGGGTGACCTCTGTACTTGCTCCGGCTCCCTCCATGTTGATGAGCAGTTGACTCTGTTATGCAGGTTTCTCTGTTTCCGTTGCACTGGTGTTCACTGTTCAGGTGGTTGCCAGCACCAAACGCTCCGTGTGCGCTGGCTTACACTCACCCCACACACATCCAGCACAGGCGTCACTGTACGTTGTTGTGAACCATTTGAGGACACTATTGTAAATTTCCCGATTCATGCCCTTATATAGGTATAAATCACTATGTCCTTATATAGGCATAAGAAACATAACCATATTTAGTCATAGCTCATGCAGTCCAAATACGGCAGGGCTACTTCCACTAGTTTCGAAAATCTACAACAATTTCTTGGAAAACTCGGCTTCAGCAGCTAGGGACTTTCCCTTGCTCGAGAACTGACTTGTCCAAGAACTCATGGAGTTTTCAAAGAACTGAGAGACTTTAATGACGTTATTATGTCCACCTTTAAGTCAAACTCGGCAACTTCAAGGTATAAATATGCAAACACACGGTGGTTTGGAGCAGTTCGACTATTTACTTGCCAGATGCATCCTGCTGAAGCAAGTGCCGAAGGAAGCCGACCCTCCAACAGATGCACTGAGAGAGACGCTGTCTTTTCTCCTGCCGAGAAATCCAGCTCCAGTGTTTCCAAGCTACCCTTGCGGGTTGCTGGGAAATCAATTCCTGAGCCTGACCTTCTTCATTCCAAACTAAGGTACGGAGCTGATTAGACCCTAAGAGAAATCTTGGACAGATTCTTGTCAAAAGAATACTACATTTATGCTACACCTCACTTACTTCTTCCCTCATACTAAGCTTAGGTTAGGTACATCAGGGTAAGCATATTTTAGAAGCACCAGTTGAGTACTTTTAGCCTCTGTTATTTATGTATGTGTTTATCTATGGATTAGGAACCATACAATGCTTTTACAGTATTATTTTATTCTACTCTTTATACTGTATGCATCATATTTTACAGCCAGTTTTACGATTGTAGCAGTTCATTTCTTATGCTTGAGAAAGTAGACTGTTCAATAAAACCTTTTTTATTGAAAACGCCTGTCTATCTATTTCTCTGCACCTGTGGTGAAACGATGCATGAGCGATTGCCTGAGTGAAATATCTATCTAATATTTCCACGACTCCGATTATCAGTTTTATCTTGCGGAAACAAAGTTGTCATGTTTATGTTTAAACTAATCCCTTCTTGTGAATTTGAGAAAGTTTCTAGTGACCTCTGAGCTAGCTGGCACTCAAAAATAAGTCTAATATATTTGATAGAGACCTAGTAGACCTCAGTCCTATGTCTAACCTATAGGATATATTATTCCAATGCGCAGAGCCTATTGGGAATATAGGAACAACACTACAACATGTGGCCCTGCGCACGTGCCCTTAGCCAGTTCAACATAATATCTGAGTGTGTCCCTGTTGTCTTGTTGTTTGCATGAGGGCCCTGGGCCCTACAGCATTACATTGTGCTGTGTACAGCAGATGCAGACATGTCACCGCAGGCAGCGGGTTAGAGTTTGGAGATGCAGCTTTGTCGTCACCCACTCATTTCATAAAGGGAATGGACTGGGCCATCGTACGCAGAGCCAACTTGGGTATGTGACTGATGTTTGCATGCCCCTGGGCATGGTTCTGTACTAGGAAGTGTATCTGCATGTGTCTATGGCAGTGTGGGTCTCCTTCGTGGGGTGTAGGTGGTCCCTGAAGGATAATGGACACCCACCTATGTGATCTAGATCGCCTTCCATGGGTACGGACCCCACCCGCACCTCTTCGGCCACCTCCTTTTGACGTTCTGACCCCTGGTATTGGAATGCCATGTGTGGGTTGGTGAAGTGTTGGGAGTCAGCCACGCTTGCTGGTGCTTCCTGCTGCGTGGTCTGTTGCAGGGTCTGTGTTTTCCTCTGAGGAGCTTGGCTGCCCTGGTCCGGGTGGTGGGTTGCGTGGGATGCCCATGGACTGTTGTAGGTCGTTGATGTCTAAGGTGTTGTAGTCCTCTGCGGCATCACTGATGTGTCGTCTTCTGTGATCTGCTGGAGGAGTTGTGTGTCCCTCTCAATGTGAAGGGGAGATGCATGATTACATTGTGTTGACAGTTATGTTGGCGCATTGTTCTTGTTTACATGCAGACTGTATGACAATGTACAGTGTGACTGTTTGGTAGGTGCAGGATTTAGATGCAAGAACGTGTACATTTGGACTACATGTCGGATGTGAGGTTGAATGCATAGATTTACATTTCACCGTTTCGAGCTCTGTCCGATGTAGTAGGCCTGTTTCTGCGCGTGTGTGGACCCAGTTGTGTCGTCTGTTCTGCAGTGTCGGGGTTGCACATTGTACTGCAGTGTCGTCTTTGTGTGTGTGCTGTTCTATCTATGTGTGTGTGCTGGAGTGTGCCACAGGGATCAGGGACATGATCCAGGGTCATTCTGGGTGTGCAGTGTGCTACACATTGTTGTACATGTGTGCCATTGTTCCCAACTCCCCTCGTCCTCCCAGTCCCTGGTTGTTACTCACCCTGTTGATGTTGTGTCAGGTCCTTCCGAGCTGTGTCCACACTCCAGGCTCCTTGCACCGCTTCCACACTGTAGACTGAGGCCTCCGTTTCCTCCAACTCCTCCTGTGGCGCAGGACTCCCACCGCCTGTCGCCGTTGCTGCCTTCCTGTTGGTAGCGGCTTTGTGCCTGGTTTAGATTTTCACATCATGCCAGCATCTCTTGGCCTCCTCCATTGGCCCCCTCGACACTCCAACTGCATTCCTGTTAGTCTAATTGTGGGTCAGTTGATGGTAGTGTTCTGTCATCTCCGTGACGCTGATCTGGCTTTGCTGCAGACTGCACCCCGTTTTCCTTTGCCTCTTTTCCCTGGCCTTCCCCCACCCCATTGTTCCTTGCCGGTGGTCTCTGGGGCTTGTGGGTTTTGTGTTGGCCTCTGCACTCGGTCAGGGTGCATCCATGTTGCTACGCGCTTTGGATTGTTTCTGGGGTGTTGTTTTTGTGACTTTTATAGTGCATTTTCCCACCAGACACGTGGGATTTGCAGGCCTGCCAATGGTTTTCACTGGTTTTTGTATCGCAATTGGCCTCATCACAGCTTTTTTACATTTGTGTTTCGCATTTTAGCGGCGTGGCGTTGAATTTAACGCAGTCATTTGACGCGTTATCTGGAGTCTATCGCATGGTACTACCATGTTGTGAATACTTGGTTAACACAGTGTACTTTTCCCGCGATGGACTGCAATGTTGAGAGTTGCGTTAAGTTACTTTTGCGATGGTTATCACACGTTCTTAAGAATGTGCCCCATTATATGTTACTTTCACCTTTTTGTATTATTTCTTGAACTTGTTCAGTGTCTATTACCTTCTGTGAATGATCAACAACAGTACCTTTTATCTGAATATTGACAACTTGGTACACTGCTCCTTATGTCCTACAACTAACAGACAACATGTGTAAATGACTAGTGGTTATGCCGTTTCACTGTAAGGCATGTATTTGATGATCCTGTTCCAGTTCTGTTGTTTGCTAGTATTGCCAACATCGATTATATTTCTCCACTGGCACATTTGGTGGAAACACATTAGATCACCTTTTCAGTATTGCAGATGTCTCAACCACATGTCCATTCTCGTTAAGTTCGACCTGGGTTTGTCAAATATCACAAGTCAGCAACTTAGAAGGAGTGTGCAACCTGTCAGTTTGCCCTTAATAAACATAATCCTTTCTAGGGGGTGCCCCTCTTTTTTGTATTTTATTATGCTTTATTTTTATCATGTTATTTCCTATTATCCTGTTTTATTTCATTCTATTTCTATTAATGCGACTGCATACGTACGGGTTGAAACAATCACTCCCATGGGTGGAACCGATCGCTCCTGCAGCTACACTAATAGGTCATGCCTGTCCCACACACCTTTTTTTTAAGTTTAAGGTTTATTAAGAAATATTGGAAGAAAACAAAAGAAAGCATCTTATACAAGAAATTTCATTATAAGAGGAGTTGAAATTTCAACGAATACATAACCAATAATGATAAGTGAAAAGGAAATAAGGAAGGAGCTATATTGGGAAGAGGAAGGGGAGGGGTAGTACACTTTTATATTAAAAACATTGAGAATTAAAATAATATCTGAAACTCAACCTCTATTTGTATAAAAAGACATTTGCAAATATGACGTAACCATAAGCGTTCAAAAACAGTGAAAGGAGTATGCTTAAAACTAGAATATGAAGACAACAAAAGCTTCAAGGAGGTTTTCTAACTTCATCAGGAGTGTTAGCTATTGGGTTGAAGCAGTACAAGTTAAATAAGTGGACAGAGGGAGCCATCAAAGTTGTCTTTTAATGGATAAAGATATAGGATTGACATGACTAGTATCAAGTGAAGGGCTTTTGCTAATAATAAGTCAAGTTGTAAGGGACTGGAGAATGAGTTTGTCCACTCTCCCTTCTAAATGTTCCTCTCTTTTCCCTTTATTATCCACCAATCCCTCATCTTCTTCTCTATATAAAAAAACTACTTTTCTCATCTGATCGGCACAAGGAGAAAGCTGAATTGGCTTGGGAAAAGGACTTAGCAGAATGTTGGTCTATCCCCCTTTGGGATAAACTATGGTTAAAGATTCATAAAACCTTGAGTGCAGCTAATACCTCTCAAACTCTTCATTTTGTTTATAAATGCCTTTTATTCACCCCCACAGCACTAGCCTCCTTTTCTGTAGACTCTTCCTCAGCATGCTGGTCCTGCGCTAACATTTCAGCTGACTTAAAACACATGCTTTTTTATTGTCCCTCCATTACCCGTTTTGGCTACTAGTCTGGTCCCAAATTAATAACATTTTTAAAACCTCATTTTCTTTTTCACCGTCCAACGTTCTTTTAGGTTCCTTATTACCGTCATGGACAAACTCATCCTCCAGTCCCACACACCTTTTCCCACATTTCTTTACTCCAATAAGATGGCTGAAACGGCACATGGTCTCTATCCGGTCATATAGTCTATGGTTGATAACGTTACTGTGGCTACAACAACACATCATTAGCGGACACCACTAATTCCTTATAAGACCCGGACTTACATGCTGCAGGTTTCCTTTATTGCTCTTGGTACCGGAGCTGAGAGGGGTGGTTTTTGGTTTCCTGTTGTGCAGCAATTGTAGTAAGTTCTCTCTATTCATTATGGTTGTGACTGACACGTGCCCCCATTGATTTGGCTTATTGCTCATGGGTTTTTGCATTGTTGGACTCGACATTCCTGATACCACTGCCGGCATGGTGTTAAGAGACAGTATGGCTAGTGCCCATTTATGGATGTGACCCTGCTCAACTTTGCCCCGATGAGGGTTTTTTGGGCTTCTGTTGTTTTCAAGTTTGTTTATGTTGCCCTTTGTGCAAAATTGGGGGTTGGGCTGACGACCCCAGGTGGCATATACATGTGGGTTTGAGATGGTTACATTCTTAGGTGCTTGATGATGGGCTGACCCGCCCTATTTCTTCCATTATTTGGAAACCATGGACATTGAACTAAGGGAAGGAGGAGACATTGTTAATCCTTTAACACTTAGGTAGGTATCTTTGAATAATCTTCGCTTACATTTTTTTTTTCTCCATCTCAATTATGAGATATGCTCTATTTCTGACCTTCCCTCTTGTCTAAGGGGGGGTTGTAAACATGGGTGTGCTTTGAAATTTAGCAATGTGGGCTTATCTCTTACACTAGATGGAATATTCTGGAAGGACTTTTATCTGTATTGACAGTTGAAATAAATTGAACTAACTTTTTGCAAGAGGGAATCACCCAATAGATTTCTTCACTTCTGTTGTGGTATGTACCCAAAGCAATTTTCTTTAGTCCTGCTGCCTTTCTTTTTCTCTCTCCTTGTCTTATTGTCTCCAATTCCTTGCCTCCACTTGCTCATTCCATGTTTCTTTAATGGGCTTGAATGTTACGGATTCATCTAATTGCCATTCTTCTTCTTATTGGCACACTCAAAATCTTGGTGAAATGTAAAGGTTTATTGAGGGATATTCTCCTCAATCATGTGATTTTTTCCTTTTTGTATAAAATACAATTCATTGGATATATTTAGTCTTTATAGCACAGTATCTAGACACCATGTATTAAATATACACTGAGGAGGAATTTCACTACTTGGTTGACTGGTATGGGAGCACCTGGCCAAGATTATTTTTAACTTTCATAGGATTGTCTTGTTATGTCTACTTTTCCGTTGTTTTTATTTTAATTTGAGTGCTAGTTTTTTTCATGTTATGTATCACTGCAAGCAAAAGTGATGTATGTCCTGTGATGTTGTGTACATTTAATCATGTAGTTTGTTGTTGTTACTATGTAATGTTTTCGTTGCTTTCTCACTACATGTGGTTATTAAGTTGATTTTAAGGTGTGTTGTAATTATCTTGTGACGCCATTATGGTCTGTCTTGTTATTATATATATATTTTACCTGTCTCTGTCAGTTGTTTATATAATATTCACACTTATTGGATTGCAGCCGGGAAGAAGTACATTTGTATATGGACGAAACGCATTGGCTGGTTTTGCTGTGTACATATGAAGCAACTTTAAGAAAAAGATAATAAAGAGAAGGCATTTATTTTATCGATTTCTGAATTCTGTTAAAACATTTATTAATCTCTGTGACTTGTTGCAGATGTGGTGCACCTCTGATTTTCATGCTTATCGACTCTCCCTTGTATGTGGTGGCACTTTTAGAAGAGAGTGCTTAAAGGGAGTGTGCATAGTGGAAGGCACATTTTGAACCACAGATAAATATTTGAGGAGATAACGGTTAGATGTGGCAATCTGCTTGGTCAGCTGCCATCACCCCCTTTTTTTATCTATCACAAAATGACCTGGTTTTCAAAGGGAGGCATCTGCGCTTTTGGTCACGGGCTCTGCGGCCATCTAGTGAAACTTACCAAACACAGACATTTCTGAAAACTAGACACCCGGGGATTCACCCCTGTTTTCCCACCATAAACTGAAGGGAGGTTGAAAGCACATAAATAAGAAAATTGGACTATCTCCCAGTAAAATGCCTAAATTGTGTTAAAGAATTAATTTTTCTGATTCAAGTCTGCCTGTTCCTGAAAGGTGGAAAGATACCATTTGCAGTAAAAGCAGACAGACACTTCTACAGTTTTCCTCAAAAAGATAATGTTTTGCTATAGTTTGGCTAATTTCTCAGTCCTCTCCAAGGGAATCCACAAATCATGGGTACCTTTAGACTCCCTAGGATGTTGGGAAAAAAAGGACGCCATTTTGGCCTGGATACTTTATGTGGCAAAAACGTTTTGGAGCCCTAAGTGAGAACTACCCTAAATAGTCAAAAACTGAGTCAGAACAGGGTGGCATCTACAGGGAGGGGCGACAAGCGTGCATACTCAAAAAATATGTAAAAACCTCACTAACACTTACCTGAAGATGAAGATGGTGTTCTCTTCTCTGGACCACTTCTTCCAGGAAATGCTGCAACACCTTCACTAATCCTGGCGCTACTCTCATACAGCATGGGAACAGCGCTATGATTGGAGAGAGTGGCATCATGTGGCGCTCCACACTGCTCTGGAGGCCTGCACTTGCTCTAACCGTTACCCAGCTGTCTGAAAACAGCCAGGTTAGAGATGTTTAAAGTGTGCATGTGGGATGGGCTGTCGCAAGACGGTTAGCCAAAAAGACATTCACACTTTAAACAGTGCATAGACAGTCCACCCCCCTCCCTGCTGATGTCACTTACCAATTTCCGCCCTGTCCTGATGGGGGTGAAAAATTCGTCTCTGGGGTTTTGGGGGTAATTTTAGCGGGGTGACGCTCCTCTGCTCCAATGGAGAAGCATCGCTGGCACTGGGGGTAGACCCAGCAGCTAAGGGGTTAATTATAAGCATTTGACTGTGACAATTATTAAGCTACATCTGTCTTTACTTCCAACTTTACTGCATACAGATATTTGTTGTCTTACCAACAAACTCAACTTAATATGCTGTAGTGTCAATAAAATTCTAACGCTGCGATATGATGTTCGTGCTTTTGTATGCGATTTTAGTGCAGATCAGATTGCAAGATTGTGTATAAACTATTGTGTCCTAAGTATTACAGCGCGCAAATGTTCGATGTAGATTTCATAGTACTTTTTTTGCTGGTGCAATAATGATTTCCGACTAATGACTATAATTAGATATTATTAACAAGGCAAGTCATAGGTTTGTGTTTTCTTGGTACCCTTTTCTAAATGTTACAAGTAAAAAAGACGCATACGCCGCGTGAAATGCATTTTTTGTAATGAAGGCTTCTTTAAACTACTGCCATTTACACCTAACGGAAAATTGCGCTTATGCCATTCCTGGTAGATGAGAGAACTGGGACGAGAGTTGTCGTTAATATGCTAACAGGCAGATGAAAGCTTACATTTTCTTGGTATGTCTGCCTTGCAGATGAAATCACTTGCTGCTAAAAGTGCATGGCACAGCTGGTGGCAGAGAGCAATATTGGAATCTTTAGCCTGCACAGTCCACGGCCGAGCAGCATGATTATCTTCATGTAATACACTTTCCTTACAATTTCAGGTCTATTAAGATGAACCCTGGAGTCAATTAAAATGATCTCAGCTAAAATTGGCAACTGCTTTCAAGTGCTTCTACAGACTCATGCAAAGTACTACTCTGCATTTCCATAATGTGCTGATTTTCTTAAATTAGGGGTTATGTTCTCAGTATGTTGATTGGTGATCAAACTGTGGTCTATTGAGTTTATTTTCTTGCCACATCCATGACAAAGAACAGTATACAATGTGATTTCTAACCCTTTTAGAATGTTAGTACAAGACACTGTTCAAAGACGGAAAGGTTGGATGGGAATCAGTGGAGCACTGTACAGAAGTTGACCTTGCTCCAAAATGAACAGCTCAGCAAGGCGCAGACTTGTCTTTTAACAGGAAATGTTGCCTCTGCTCTGGTGGGCGACTAGCCAGTTTGGCTCCCGTGCGACCATGTAGTGGGAGGCATGATCTGAACTGTGCTCAAATATATTTAGAAGCACATATTTTTTTCTAGAAAAACAGACCCTCATTTAAATGTCCAATTCAGAAAAACTGTATCACCTACAAATATAATATTGATATTTTACAAATAGATGTTTGTGTGGCCGATGTCTAACATTCGTCCCTCTTTGACTAGAAGCTTATTGAGGTACTAATGTCAGTGGTGGTACAGCCTTATTCATCAACGGGCCGTTTTGCGAGCCCCTAATAGCGAATCATAGCGAATCGCTATTAAGGACTCGCAAAACGGGATTCATGTAGGAATTGCTAAATAAATAGCGATTCCTACACATTCCTTATTTGCCAAAAGGCCCATAGGAATGAATGGGGAGTATTCCTTATTTGCGATTAGCAATTAGCTAATCGCAAATAAGATAGCAATTTAAAGGGTGCCAGGGGTGTCCAAAGGACACCCTGTAGCACCCCTTAAATGCAAATTGAAACAGGTGTTGCGCACACACATGTCTAAAGGACATGTGTGTGTGCAACATGCAACTTAGAAAAATGCTTTTAAAAGCATTTTTCTAAGTTTTTGCTATTTACCGAGAGGTCTGACCTCTCGGTAAATAGCGGCCCAAAATTGCATTTTTGCAATTTTAAAATGCTTCATGAATTGCATTTAAGGAATCTCAAATAGAGATTCCTTAAATTCAATTCTTCGCAAATGTGCGAATTCTTAAATAGCGAATTTTGCATTTGGGATGATGAATCCCAAATGCAAAAATTGAACTCGCAAAAGGCACGATTCTGAGAAATTTGCCCTTTGCGAGTGCAATTTAGCTTGATGAATCAGGCGGATAGTCATGTTCCTTACAGCAAAAGGAAAGCCGTGAAACCGATGTTGACGCTTTATATGTATGGTTATATGTGGTAGGAATGTAAGAAAAAAACATGATTGTCAACATAGGATAAACATTGCACTCACTGACAAGACATCCTTGGAAAAGGGATCACAGGCAAAGGCCAGTGAAAATATTAGTAAAACCAGACATGTGACTAAATATATATAACTTCGCAAATGCGCCAGTTTTGCACATGGAACCACAAGCCTCCTTCCTTGTGATGGCTTTCTGTGCAACCCCAACCCACATCATATTTTGATATCTTTCTCCGAATTCTGACATATCACAGTAATATCATCAGCTGTGTTATACCAAGTAGGTATAAGTATGATACTGCTGAATCACACAGTGCTCCAAATGACTTACACTACAGTCCATAGGAACTGAAGGTACCACTCAACCATCTGGCAACAAATCACACTAACTTAAGCCATCCATGTTCCAGGGTCCCATCTCTACATTTCGTGCATGATGCACACCTGTAATCAGTCCACAGTGCACATCAATCAATCACAAGGCCCAGTATTATGCAGGCCATCACCACAGAAAGCATGATAACCTTAAACTCCTTTCCCTGACATAATACCCACCAAAACTACACCAGATCCCATGGTCCTTCTGATCTACATACAAGTCACTCTGACTCCTTTGCTTTCTTAATCAGATCCCACAGATGACTACAACCTCGAACTAAACAACACACCAAGCCTCAGCTCCCAATTCTGTTGTACTTCAACTCTTAGTTTCTGAGTGTTATGTTATACTAAAATTATGTATATAGCACACAAACACGATCAGTCTCTTGGCACTAAATAGTGACCTTACATGTGCCTAGGCCAGTGCTATTGCAATAAGTCTCCAATGATTTACATTGTCTCAGGATTGTCTATATTTACTCTTTTTGATTTTGGGACACCAAAAATGAACAAAAAAATCAGTCTTATTAAAGTGTGAATTTTGAATAACTTTTCAATTCCACCTTCCACTATGCACTCAAAGAAGTCCTTGCTTTTCTTAATCTGTTGCCATATAATTTTGATCTAATTGGATATGAATACCCTCCGGTTTTACACTCAAAACAAGATGCCTTAATTATTAATGTTAAATGCTAATGGTAATGTAAGATGGTCCATCTAAAAGATACGCTTCTAGGCATACCAGATATCTGATGGAGTTTACAAATTAAATATCTTCCAACAGCACAGCATATTTCAAGCAAGTTTGGACCCCATTCAATGAATACACACAGAGACAAAACAGAAACACAATAAAGACTTGATATGTCCTCAAAGACTCACAGAACTTTAATTACTTTTCTGAAGATTTGTACTAGAAAAAATACTGCAGAACACATTCTTAAGAAAAGATGTGTAATCAACTTAGAATTTCCTTCTCTCAAATTTGGTGTAAATTGATCAGTGAAATAGGTTAATATACAATGCACTTTTTAGATTTGACATGAAATCTCTGTGGGAAATATTCTACAGGAAGATAAGAAAAATACCTGAATTGCTCTGGTAGTAAAAGCAATTTGGTGTCTATGTAAGTCTATTGGTATTTTTGTTCAGACATTTTGAAGTTGCAAGACAAAACATAAGTGGGGTTTGATCCGTTAGATGTTTGCAAAGATGTGAAACATTTGAAAAAATGAAAGAGGCATTCTGACATTCTAAAGTTTTCCCATCCCAATGTTTATGAACATGACAAAATTCAGACAATCTGAATAGCTGGAGTTTTCCTGGACGTATCTATTGTGTTTCATTTTATCCCAAATATCGTGTTGTTTGGAAAGCAGTGTGTGAATGACTGCAGAATTGAGGGGCATATTCACAAGGAGCTATAGCGGAATTAACTGCATTTTATCACAACCAAAGTCGTGATAAATTTACCACACCATTCACAAGCAGGTGCTAACAGCCCACAGCACCACTTTTCCTGCGATAGCAGCCACAAAAAACATCGCCACAGAGGACCCAGCAACTATTGCTAATGAGATGCAGAGTAGGCGTTCCCGTGGCAAAAGCCGCGACAACACCATATCTCAACATTCAAAATGACCAGACAGATTGGAGATAAGAATAAGGCACGTTAGCTGCAGGAATTCTACACCTGCTCTGACCTGGTGTAAAGACGGATGGCAGCCTGAACCACAAAAGGGAGCTCATCCCACAGCCCCACCAGAAGAACAACAGATGCCATGGAGCCACCGATTATGCCCACCGGACACCCAAGAGGGCCACAACACCCACCGCCACCACACCCAGGACCCCCCTCCAGCCCCCTCTCAGGCAAAGACATGCTACTCCAGCTACACCTAACCATGTACGAAATAATCTGCCCGATGTTGCACAATCACAACTGGTGATATGCATGTGTCGGGACAGAAATGACCATCACACATTCACTATTGAAGCAAACAATTAAACTTTATTGAAACACAGAAATCACATTAAGACACATGGCGGCTCCCCTCAACACATTTCGTAGGTCACAGCCTGCAAGACAAAAAATATGATGAGAAGGAGTGTACTGCGCACATCAAAGGATCGAGAGAGAGCAAAGGAGAGAGAGAGAAGAAGAGAGAGAGAGAGAGATGAGAGGGGGAGAGAGAAGAAAGGGGGAGAGAGAGAGAGAGAGAAGAGAGAGAGAAAGAGCAAAGAAAGGGGGAGATAGAAAGTTAGAGAGAAGAAAAGAGGGAGAGAGAGAGAGTGAGAGCTGACCCTGCGCACCTAGGCCACACCGCTCACCTGCTGCCACTGGTGTGTCTCCAACCATTTGCATGTACGTCGTAGAGCTGAACACCAGGTCACACATCTGAGACAGGGCCGTCAACTGAAACAGAGTCCAGAGACATGACTAGCACAGTACACACACTTGCACAAGACAACATCGCCTGCCCCCCCATGAACACCCAGCCAGAGGCATCCCAGCCCCTCTCGCTGCCCATTGGAGCATGCCCGCGCATACACACAAAGGCTTCACTGCTCACATTCCGCCATCGGCGTGTAGACTGCTGGTCCCACCACATGCCGCTGCAAGCCACAAGGCCGGGGCCCGAAGACATGGCACCCTCCGCACCATGCATCCACGCTGCGCAGGCCACCAGGTAACACGTCTGGTGCTGGGACCATATTACACCATGGCATGGTATAAACCAGGGCACCCGGCAACATTGCAGCCTGAACAGTCGCTCAGCCCAATAGGTCCCACTAACTCTGTGACCCTGGAAGCGGGTCACGTTGTGGTAGGCCTGTGCAGGACACTGGCACGGCCTACACTGCAGTCCAGCAAGGCACACAAATCCTGGGCAGTCTGGACCACCAGGACTGGCCATCATTCCAGGCTGCACACCCGCTCAGCAGCTCAAGGTGCCAATGACTCAGTGCACCCTAAGTCACCGTCCTGTGGTGGGGTGCCTGTGCCGGCCACAATGCAACATCTGCCACAAACCCTGTCCAACCCCAGTCAGCGTTCCGTAGCAGAGTGCCTGTGCAGGCCGCACTCCAGCGACTGCCACAAACCCTGTGCTAACCCAGTTCGCACCACGTGGTGGTAGGCCTGTGCTGGCTGCACCGCAGCGACTGCCACAAACCCTGTGTAAACCCAGTCTGCACCACGTGGTGGTAGGCCAGTACTGGGCACAAGGGCTCGGGTCTGCCATCCAGTCACCACCAGCAGAGGGGTATGTTACGTCATCAGCCCCTTATATTTGCGGGGCCTGTGATGCCTGTGCCGGGTGGGTGTGGTGTTCGTGCACACCTGCCCTAAGGGAGTGGCTGTGACATGTTGACAACTAGACCAGTGACCTGCACAATACCAGCGAATGCGCCTGCGATGGATAGCAGCAAGCCCCTCCCCATGAGCGTGAGCGGAGTGGTCTGGCCTGCCGCGCACACTGAAACAGGGCCGGGCTTGAGAAAACGACTCATGGGCACTGGGCGTGGTTCAGTCCATGTCCGGACTAGAAAGTGGCTGCTGCGTGTGTCCCTGTTGTGGTGTCCATGGGACCCATGATACAAATTGCCATGTTACCTCCTCTGACTGCCATCCCACAGGATGTCCATCAGTGATGCAAGGGAAATCACTGTCCCTACATTCATCCACACATACATACATGATTGAGGAAAGACATAACACAGCACTGCGTCACTGGATGCTTATTGCACATCCAGTGTTTTTCCACAGCTGGGGTGGTACAGAGCAATGCCAAATACACCACACTGTCTGCGCCCGTGGAGGGCCAGCCAGAGTCTATCTGTGGAAGACAAGTACTGCGGAAGCGGAGGTGTGCAATCCACAGTCTGGTCACAGTGTCATTGGTCATCAAACAGGATGTAGCGGTCCATGTCGCTGTCCAAAATGAGTGCATCTGAGTAAATCGGGGTTCAGTGGAAGGTCATGAGGCTACGTGCGGGACCAACCAGGAACAGGCCAGGTGGTGGAAATGTATGCTACTGAGCCCTTCTGATCACAAGCTAATCCAGGTCCTTGTCCCCGGATATTTGCCCTGCCCCACCTGGGGGGGTTGCTGTACTGGCTGCGGAACTGTGTGGCACTGTCACCTCAGATGCCGGAGGTGGTCTTTCTACCACACTGTGTGGCACTGTCACCTCAGGTGCCGGGGTGGAATATCTGCCACACTGTGTGACACCATCACCTCAGGTGCTGGAGTTGAATGTCGTCCACACTGTGTGGCATTGTCACCTCCGGTGCCGGGGGGTGGAATGTCTGCCACACTGTGTGGCACAGACACCTCAGGTGCCAGAGTGGTTAGGCCTGCCGCACAGGGTGACAGAGCCACACCAGGGGGCGGAGATGCGAATGGTGTGGGGGCAACTGCATTCAACATCGCCAAGCCTTGTTGCAGCAATGCTATGATGAAGATCTGCAGGGCATGGTAGATCCCTGCTATATACCGCTGATGTGAAGCAGAGGCTGGCATCCTTACCGCCTCCATCCGCACCATGTCCTCCATGAGCCTCCACATGTGTGCCAGCTCACGGCTAGCATCTCTAGAGCCACTCTGAGCAGACAGGTGTTCTTCTCTCTGCGTCATGACTCCAGAGATGTCAGTCAGGGCTCGTTGGAGACCATGGAGCGGGGCTACACACCCAAGGATGTCATCAAGCATGGTCGCAGTGTTGTCGAAACCCAACCACACCTGCTCTGCGGTGTCCCTCTGGCACTCCAGCACACAGTGTTGGAAGGCCATGTGTTGTTCCTGGAGGTTTTGGGGGCTGCCGGGCTGTGGGTGCCTCCTGCTGGATGGTTTGGGTAGTGGGTGGGGTCTCATTGATGCAGCTGGCCTGCCCTGATCCCGGAGGTGAGTTGCCTATGAGGTCCATGATGTCTTGGATGGCTTGGGTGTCGATGGTGGTGTTTTCCTCCTAATAATCAGTGAAGAGTGGCTGGGACTGCTCTGCAAGAGGTGTTGACGGTGCCCTTACGATGTGAAGGGGAGATGGTTTATTACAAAGTGTCCACATGTATGTAGTCACATGGCACATGTTGACATTCAGACAGCATGGCATTGTACATTGTGACAGTCTGTACATCTGGGCAAGGACCCAGAGTCATTGTGGGTGTGCACTGTGCTGTGCTTGATTGTGCATGTGTGCCATTGTGCCCATCTCCTCCAGCCCCCCAGTACCTGGTGGTCACTCACCCTGTTGCAGTTGTGTTGTGTCATGTTGAGCAGTGTTCGATCCCCGACTCCGGCCACAGTCTCCACACTGATGACTGTCGACACCAGCATCTCCATGTCATCCAGCTCGAGCTGTGGCGCTGGGCCCCCACCTCCAGTTTGCTATGCTGCCTTCCGGTTGGCAGAGAGTTTCTCCTTGGTCCGCCGCTTGATGTCATTCCATCGCCTCTTGACCTTGTCCATTGTCCTCTTGTGCTCCCTGACGGCATTCACCTTGTCCACTGTGTCCCGCCATATTCCATTTTTGGTGCCGAATGACACGTTGGAAATGACGAACAGTTGTTGATGGTGTTGCATCACCTCTGTGACTATGATCCTGTTTGCCTGCGGACTGAACTGCGTCTTCCTCTTCTTGTCCTTGCCCCTTCCCTCTCCCCGAGGTCCAGGGCTGGTCGTCCATGGTGCTGGGTGGGGTTGCGCTCGTCCTCTGCGCCTGCTCCGGCAGCCTCCATGGTGCTAGGGTGTTGGCCAGTCTCTGTTTGTGTGTTTTTCTACATTTATGGTGTTTTTTCCCGCCTGCCAGGTGTGTGTTGCAGGCCTGGTGCTGCTTATTGCTAGTGTCCTTATCGCGCTTGGGCCCATCGCATGTTTTTTAGTCGTGTGTGTTAGACCTGTCTGCTTTGGGTAGTCCCTCCTATTTATTATTTATTTTTGTCCCCTTTTTGCCCCTCATCCCTTTTTTTAACTTTTTGTATCCACTGGATTGTTTTTACGGTGTTGTCCTAGGGGTTAGGTGTTCTTGCCCTCATGGTCCTTTTTCTTGAGGCCTAGGTGTCTTTCCTGACTAAAAACTAGAGGATACCTAAAATGGTGGCTTTTAACTGCCATAACTGCCAACCTCTGAGGAAGCCCCATAGGATAGCATAGAGACCTTCCAGAATCTTCTGGACCCTACTGGACCCTGGGTGGCCAGTCTATAAAAGGACAGGGGCAAGGTAGCCATTTTGTGTAGTCTAGTGAGCTTGAGGAGTGAGGCAGTGGTGAGGGGAGGTGGACGCGCAGGAAGTAGTTAGTTCATCAGAGAGATAGATAGCCTCTTCGTGAAGACGTTCCCCCCCTAGCCCCTGACCAAACCCTCTTGTTAGATTTTGCCATCTGAGGGAGTCGGCTCGGCAACTACAGTTGGCCCTCCTGAGATCCTCTGGCCCCTGCTTTCCTAGAACCTAGCTGCTGACTGGGAAAATTCCCCCC
Organism: Lissotriton helveticus; assembly: GCF_964261635.1. Taxonomy (NCBI): domain Eukaryota; kingdom Metazoa; phylum Chordata; class Amphibia; order Caudata; family Salamandridae; genus Lissotriton; species Lissotriton helveticus. Next base: position 2,127,746,232 of record NC_136061.1, read on the forward strand.
TCTCTAGTCCGCCTTACCGGTTTCCCAGAGGAGAAGACCGGAGCAAGTTGAAATGCCCTGCGCTGCCCGAGGAGCCTCTGGAGCGGAGGCGAGTGTCTGTGGAGGTGGTGCCGGGCAAGGCGCATTTGCGGAGGAGCACTGATCCTCGCGCAGGCCTAGAAGTGCGGCCGTCAGTGGTGTGGAGCGGGGAAGCGCTGAACTCCGTGCAGGCCCAGGAGCGGTGTTCGTTTGACAGCGCGAGTGAGGCGGCGCTTTGTTGAGACGCTGCTCTCCCGCGCCTTTGCAGGGTGACTGGATCACCGGCAGCCCCAGACCGGCCTTCCCCTCGGTGCTGGCGTGCGGGCGCTGGACCTGATTTCCGTGGGAGGAGCCGCCGGGAGAGGAGAGCTGGAGGACTGTTCCCGCACCTTGCTCTGATCAGCCCCAAGTAAGGTGGAGGAAAGGGGGGAAGATTGTTGAGTGACTGGGGGATTAGCCGTGAGGCCAGAAAGGAGTACTCTCATGCCCCCCTGATTCCGGGATTAACTGACGGAGCTCACTCACGGCCCCTGATTCCGGGGATAACTAAAAGAGCTCTTTCACGCCCCCTGATACCGGGGATACCTTTAAATCTAGCCCTGACAAGGTGGAGGAAGATCGTATTTGAAAGTCATCAGGGTTAGAAGTACAGAGGAATAAGTGTAGCGGAGAGACACCACAGTGCTGGAGAAGTGAATTGAGTTACTGTGGTTAATAAAGATGGGGGTTGAGGTCTGATGTGGAATTTTCTTACAGAGGTGGAAGGGGAGGAAAACCTGTGACTTCACCCTGTACTAGTACTGGAACACGCTATAAAGGAGTTGATTGTAGCATTGCACCTGACAACTGAAAACCTGGGGTTACTCACCTATTGTGGGAAAGGTGTCACACAGTGGTTATCAAGGTAACCTTCCAGGGCCCTATGGGCTGGATATTCCCATTGTATTAGACTGGAGTGGGTCCAATTTTAATGATTGAAATTGTTCTTTTATGTAACCAGAAAACCTCTTATTGTGTGGGTAATCTATTGTTGTAGGAGGTGCTAATTTTGAGCGTTAAGACCGTGCATCCTAAGTAAGCTCTCTGTGAAGAGTCGAAAGGCCAAAAGGCTACTGAACTGAGTTCTACTGATGGTACAGGATATGTGTGAGAAGAACGGGTAAAAATGTACAGTGTATTAAATTGTTGAACTACGGAGGAGAGAGAAAAGCTAACAAAGTATTTTTATAAAACAGCTCATATTTTTCCAAATTGGTGTAGTGTCCTTATTTTTGAGTGGTGGATGTCTTGTTACTGAAGGGTGTGATGCAAACTTAACACATGTACCTTTGAGTTAGGCCTTCCCACTTAGTGCCAAGCTACCTTATGTGACTTGGAGGTCCCAGGTCCAACATAATTGGTGTCCAGCGGTGGGATCTAAACTGTGTTTGCGTCTACTCTGAGGTAATAAAACCTTCCCCACAGGCCTACATCTGGAGTTTTCTCCTGGCGGACTTCCCAATTACTACTTTTGTTTTTTCTTAACTTCATTCCTGGTGGTGGGTGGAGGTAGCTTCAAATTGCCCCCTGTGAATCTATTCTTTTTGTGTGCTTGTCCCTACATTGCTCTTCAGCAAAATGGAATTTGCTCTGGAAGAACTGGAAACTTATTCTGTAGCCCAGCTTAGGGACTTTTGTCAAAAGATGGGAGTGTTTTTTAAGCGTGGTGCCAAGAAGGGGGAACTCCAGACCAGTTTGAGGGCTTGGGTGGCAGCACATGGAGAAGAGAAGGAGGAGGAAGAGGGGACGGACCGGGACACAGTCATAGGGATAGAGGGATTGTTCCATCCTGAGATGGGAAACCTACTTCCAGGACCAATGACCTACTCAAGGAAGGGTAGTAGTGTCTCCGGAGGAAGCTTGACCGAAGCTGAACTAATAGACAGGAGGGAGAAAAGACAATTAAAGTTGGAATTAGCCAAATTGGAACAGGGGAGGGAGGAACAGAGGATGGCTCATGAGATAAGCTGAGAGAGCTAGAACTCAAGGCCCTACAGTTAGGGCCCTCCAATTCTCCGAATGGTGGCAGCGAAACCAGAGAACCAACCAGGGAATCCAGACCCTACTTACCTAAAGACATAGTTGCCAGCTATAGCCAAGGGGATGACATTGCCAAGTGGCTGGCTGCCTATGAGATCTCCTTAAGAGCCCATGGGATCCAGGAGAAACACTGGGGGGGTGGTTTATACAAGTACATGCCTCCTACTGGACGGGATACACTATTGGCCCTAGAGCAGGATGAGCAGACCCACTACCCCACCATGAAAGTGGCGCTGATCAAAAAGTTTGGGCTGACTCCAGAGAAGTACAGGCAAAAGTTCAGGGGGAGTCACAAATCAAGCACCCAAAACTGGGTGGATTTCCTGGTCTATGCAAGGAAGGCATTGGAGGGCTGGATACAAGGCAGCGAGGTAAGGGACTATGAGGGGTTATATGACCTTTTTCTCAAAGAGCATCTACTCGAGAAATGTTTTCCCGAGCTGCGTCAACACCTGGTGGATAGCAAGCTGACCAACCCCCGGAAGCTTGCAGAGGAGGCGGACATCTGGGCAAGTACCCGGGTGTCCTCAAAGGGGACTGGAGGGGATTCCCAAAGGGCCGGACAGGGCGCCCCCCAGAAGAAGGAGGGGGGAGATAAAAAGCGGGAGTTCTCTAAAGGTCCCCAAAACAGTTTCCAGAGTAAGGGAACAGGATTCACCCCTAAGGCTAACCCGCCCAGAAACCCTCATCCTGGCCAGAGCCAGCAGCCAAGGGTTGTCCACTGCTTCGAGTGTGGTGGTGTTGGACATTATAAGGGAGATGTCAGGTGCCCAAAGAGACCACCCCCTCCCACCGGAGGAAAAACCCCGGGAGTAGCTAGTGTAGCGCTCGGGGAGGAGTTGCCCTTAGATAAGGGGGGTGAGTGGGCGGGTGTCACCTTAGTGTCCCTGGGAGATCGGGAGATGGTTCCTAAGATCCAGGTGCCCTCAAATACTGTAAAGTATGGGCAATGGGTCACCATCAATGGCCAAAGAGGGGAAGCTCTGAGAGACACAGGAGCCAGTATGACTATGGTAAGGAGTCAACTCGTGTCTCCAGAGCAGGTGATTCCACATGTACTCCACCCCGCTGCGATGGCTGACGGCAGATTGGGCTACTACCCTGTGGCCGAGGTTCCATTTGAGTGGGAAGGGGTTGCAGGTTCACTTCGAGTTGCCGTAAGCCCTGCCGTGCCAGTCGATTGTCTGCTGGGAAATGACATGAAGCACAATGTCTGGAAGGAGGTGGAATACCGGACTCATTCGGAGATGCTGGGTACACCTGACTGGGCCTGTGCAAGCACAAGGTCTGCGACTACCCGCAGAGGGAGTTCGCCTGGGTTGGAGCCTGGAACAATGGCCCAGCCCGCTGCCAAAACGGAAAGACCCGAAGACAGGAGAAGCCTGCTTCGGCTTCCACGCCCCATGAGACAGATCGGCCATCTGCGGTGGTGGGCCAGGAGTCCGTGGAGGAGGAAGTGGCCTCCCTGGAGGACTTACCTATCCCTGCCGAGTGGCATGTGGAGGGAGGGCCTACTAGGGAGGAGTTTTGTAAGGGCCAGAAGGAGTGCCCTACCCTTGAGGGACTGAGGCGACAGGCCGAAGCCCAGGCAACAGGGAACGGTGCAGGGCACTACCACATTTACTGGGAGGATGGACTCCTCTACAGTGAACTCAAGGTACCCTTGCCTGGTTCATCGCGGGCCTTGGTAGTCCCTCAACGATACCGAGCCTTTCTTCTAGAATTGGCTCATGAAATACCCTTGGCAGGACACTTAGGTCAGGACAAAACCTTTGACCGGCTTGCCCCCACTTTTACTGGCCTCAGATGAAAGTGGCGTCTGACACCTACTGTTGGACATGCGTATCCTGTCAAGCCAGTGGGAAAACAGGGGTGAAGCTGAAAGCTCCCCTGGAACCACTACCTGTGGTTAGCACCCCCTTTGAAAGGGTAGGCATCGACATTGTGGGGCCATTGGATCCACCAACAACGGCTGGTCAAAGGTTTATCCTGGTTCTGGTGGATCACGCCACGCGGTACCCAGAGGCAATTCCTCTGAGGACTGTCACTGCACCTGTAGTGGCTAGGGCCCTTATGACGAGTGGGTTTCCCCAAGGAAGTTGTGTCCGACAGGGGGACCAACTTCATGTCAGCATATATGCGGGCAATGTGGAAGGAGTGTGGAGTGACCTACCGGTTCACCACTCTATACCACCCCCAGTCCAATGGACTGGTAGAGAGGTTCAACAAGACCTTGAAAGGCATGATAAGAAGTCTGCCTGAGAGCCTGCGGAGGGAATGGGACGTCCTCCTGCCCTGTTTGCTATTTTCCTACAGAGAAGTGCCACAGAAGGGAGTGGGCTTCAGCCCCTTTGAGCTGTTGTACGGGCACCCTGTGCGTGGACCTCTCAGCCTGGTGAAGGATGGATGGGAAAAGTCTCCCAGAAAGCCTCCTCAGGATGTGGTGAGCTACATGCTGGCCTTCCAGAGCAAAATGGAAAAGTTGTGGAAGTAAGCTTCTGACAACTTGGAAGCCAGTCAGGCAGTGATGAAAGAATGGTACAACCACAACGCTCACCCGGTGGAGTTGGAGCCTGGCCAGAAAGTGTGGGTGATGGAACCTGGAGAGCTAAGTGCCCTTCAAGATCGTTGGGCAGGCCCCTTTGAGGTGTTGGAAAAGAAGGGTAAGGCCACCTACCTGGTGGATCTTAAGACCCCTCGACAGCCCCTATGGGTGCTGCATGCCAATCGCCTCAAACCCCACCATGAGAGGCCCGAGGTCATCTTGATGATGGTGACTGATGGTGCCGAGGAAGCAGAAAGCGAGCCTCTCCCTGATCTCTTCTCGTCTCAAGAGAAGGATGGGTCGGTGGAGGGAGTGATTCTCTCCCCATCCCTAACTCCTGAGCAGCGAGAGGACTGCCGCCAGGTATTGGAGCAGTACTCCTTGTTGTTCTCCCTTGTCCCGGGAAGAACCCTCCTGTGTGCCCATGATGTGGACACAGGAGACAGCCCACCAGTGAAGTCAAAGACCTACCGGCTGTCAGACAAGGTGAAGGCCAGCATCCATGGTGAGGTTACCAAGATGCTGGAGCTAGGAGTTATTGAACCTTCCAGTAGCCCCTGGTCCAGTCCGGTGGTTCTAGTGCCAAAAGCTGCTCCACCAGGCACCACTCCAGAACTGAGATTCTGTGTGGATTACCGGGGACTGAACTCAGTAACCAAGACTGATGCTCATCCGATCCCTAGGGCGGATGAATTGATTGACCCGCTGGGAGCTGCCCAATATCTGAGTACCTTTGACCTCACTTCCGGGTACTGGCAGATCTCCCTTACAGATGGAGCAAAGGAAAGGTCAGCTTTCTCCACGCCTGAGGGACACTTCCAGCTCTGCGTGTTGCCCTTTGGGCTCAAGAACGCCCCTGCCACTTTTCAGCGGCTGGTGAATCAGGTCCTCTCCGGAATGGAGGGTTCCTCCGCTGCTTACCTGGATGACATTGCTGTCTTCAGCAGCAGTTGGGAGAACCATTTGCAACATTTGCAAGCAGTTCTTCAGGCCCTGAAGCAAGCCGGCTTGACAATCAAGCCCAGCAAATGTCAGATTGGGCAGGGATCGGTTGTGTACCTAGGTCACTTGGTGGGTAGGGGAACAGTGCAGCCCCTCCAGGAAAAGATTGAGGCAATCATGGCCTGGGAACCCCCCAAGACCCAGACTGAGGTCCGAGCTTTCCTGGGCCTCACAGGTTACTACCGTTGCTTTGTGAAGGGGTATGGCACTATTGTAGCGCCTCTCACAGAGCTTACCTCAAAGAAACAACCTCGACGGGTAATTTGGACAGAGGCTTGTCAGCAAGCCTTTGAAAAATTGAAGCAGGCAATGTGTGCAGCACCGGTCCTGAGGGCCCCAGACTTCTCCAAGGAGTTCATTGTCCAGACTGACGCATCAGAGCATGGCATTGGGGCAGTGTTATCGCAACTCAACGAAGAGGGTCTGGATCAGCCTGTAGTCTTCCTATCCAGGAGACTGCTTCCCCGGTAACAGAAGTGGAGTGCAATTGAGAGGAAAGCTTTTGCGGTGGTGTGGGCTCTGAAGAAGTTGCGGCCATACCTGTTTGGCTCGCACTTCCTGGTTCAGACTGACCACTGACCCCTTCGTTGGCTGATGCAAATGAAGGGGGAAAATCCCAAGTTGTTGAGATGGTCCATCTCCCTACAGGGAATGGACTTCCGGGTGGAACATCGGCCTGGAGTGGACCACGCCAATGCAGACGGTCTCTCTAGGTATTTCCGCCTTAGTGATGAGGACTCCCAAGGGGTTGGGTAGCTCTCCCCACTTTCAGCTGGGGGGGACGCGTGTTAGACCTGTCTGCCTTTGGGTAGTCCCTCCTATTTATTATTTATTCGTGTCCCCTTTTTGCCCCTCATCCCTTTTTTTTACTTTTTGTATCCACTGGATTGTTTTTACGGTGTTGTCCTAGGGGTTAGGTGTTCTTGCCCTCATGGTCCTTTTTCTTGAGGCCTAGGTGTCTTTCCTGACTAAAAACTAGAGGATACCTAAAATGGTGGCTTTTAACTGCCATAACTGCCAACCTCTGAGGAAGCCCCATAGGATAGCATAGAGACCTTCCAGAATCTTCTGGACCCTACTGGACCCTGGGTGGCCAGTCTATAAAAGGACAGGGGCAGGGTAGCCATTTTGTGTAGTCTAGTGAGCTTGAGGAGTGAGGCAGTGGTGAGGGGAGGTGGACACGCAGGAAGTAGTTAGTTCATCAGAGAGATAGACAGCCTCTTCGTGAAGACGTTCCCCCCCTGGCCCCTGACCAAACCCTCTTGTTAGATTTTGCCATCTGAGGGAGTCGGCTCGGCAACTACAGTTGGCCCTCCTGAGATCCTCTGGCCCCTGCTTTCCTAGAACCTAGCTGCTGACTGGGAAAATTCCCCCCTCTCTAGTCCGCCTTACCGGTTTCCCAGAGGAGAAGACCGGAGCAAGTTGAAACGCCCTGCGCTGCCCGAGGAGCCTCTGGAGCGGAGGCGAGTGTCTGTGGAGGTGGTGCCGGGCAAGGCGCATGAGCGGAGGAACACTGATCCTCGCGCAGGCCTAGAAGTGCGGCCGTCAGTGGTGTGGAGCGGGGAAGCGCTGAACTCCGTGCAGGCCCAGGAGCGGTGTTCGTTTGACAGCGCGAGTGAGGCGGCACTTTGTTGAGACGCTGCTCTCCCGCGCCTGTGCAGAGGCGCGACCGACGAGGGAGCGGCGAAGACAGCACGGGTGACTGGATCACCGGCAGCCCCAGACCGGCCTTCCCCTCGGTGCTGGCGTGCGGGCGCTGGACCTGATTTCCGTGGGAGGAGCCGCCGGGAGAGGAGAGCTGGAGGACTGTTCCCGCACCTTGCTCTGATCAGCCCCAAGTAAGGTGGAGGAAAGGGGGGAAGATTGTTGAGTGACTGGGGGATTAGCCGTGAGGCCAGAAAGGAGTACTCTCATGCCCCCCTGATTCCGGGATTAACTGACGGAGCTCACTCACGGCCCCTGATTCCGGGGATAACTAAAAGAGCTCTTTCACGCCCCCTGATAACGGGGATACCTTTAAATCTAGCCCTGACAAGGTGGAGGAAGATCGTATTTGAAAGTCATCAGGGTTACAAGTACAGAGGAATAAGTGTAGGGGAGAGACACCACAGTGCTGGAGAAGTGAATTGAGTTACTGTGGTTAATAAAGATGGGGGTTGAGGTCTGATGTGGAATTTTCTTACAGAGGTGGAAGGGGAGGAAAACCTGTGACTTCACCCTGTACTAGTACTGGAACATGCTATAAAGGAGTTGATTGTAGCATTGCACCTGACAACTGAAAACCTGGGGTTACTCACCTATTGTGGGAAAGGTGTCACACAGTGGTTATCAAGGTAACCTTCCAGGGCCCTATGGCCTGGATATTCCCATAGTATTAGACTGGAGTGGGTCCAATTTTAATGATTGAAATTGTTCTTTTATGTAACCAGAAAACCTCTTATTGTGTGGGTAATCTATTGTTGTAGGAGGTGCTAATTTTGAGCGTTAAGACCGTGCATCCTAAGTAAGCTCTCTGTGAAGAGTCGAAAGGCCAAAAAGCTACTGAACTGAGTTCTACTGATGTTACAGGATATGTGTGAGAAGAACGGGTAAAAATGTACAGTGTATTAAATTGTTGAACTACGGAGGAGAGAGAAAAGCTAACAAAGTATTTTTATAAAACAGCTCATATTTTTCCAAATTGGTGTAGTGTCCTTATTTTTGAGTGGTGGATGTCTTGTTACTGAAGGGTGTGACGCAAACTTAACACATGTACCTTTGAGTTAGGCCTTCCCACTTAGTGCCAAGCTACCTTATGTGACTTGGAGGTCCCAGGTCCAACAGTGTGGTTTGTGTTATTGTCTCCATCGTGGTGTTTGTATCATTTTCCGCGGTTTCGGCAGACTATTGCAAGCTACCGCCGTGTTGTGAATGCCACGTTGTCACATGGTTATTTTCCCATGATGGACTGCGATGTTGAAAGTTGCGTTACGTTACTCTTGCAGTAGTTATCACACGTTCTTGTGAAGATACCCTTGACTTGCTTAAATATCAGGAACGATGCTGCACTTGTCAAACAACATAAAACATACTGCTTCATTACAAATGGCCATTGGAGAATGAGTTAATTATCACTGCTTTTAAAATCTGATATCATGGGAATCTGAATTTAAGAGATGTAATAAATAACTCTTATCACAAATTATTTTCCCCTGTTGAATGGGGAATAACATGCAGATGTTGCTGCTTTGGGTGCCAGAATCTTCATGTGCTAGTATTTACCGGGCATTTTCTCTGGATAAACTTTGGTATGTTTAACGTACTCAAATGTAGCTTAGGAAAGCTCCAAGGAATGCGCTGAGATTAGTTCTAGAGACTGGAAAAGAACATGCCACTCATAATTAGGGTCTTAGTGTAGCATATTGTTTTTTTAGAGTAAAACACCAGATGTTCATGCACATTATGAAGATGAAGAAAAGAATATTTCATGAGAGACAAAGCAACTTTAGTTATTCATAAATGAGTTGTCCTTTATCCAACACACTATTGCAGACTATGTTCAGTATGTATTGAGACCTGGGAAATATTTACAAATACAATGGCCTTCAACGCTAAATATCTCCAGGGTCTGGCATGAACTAGTGGAACTTGTAAACATTCCCCAGCCTTGACAAAATCCTCTCTGGTATAGAACATTGGCTGGATAGAGATCTTGGGCCATGCACTCTTAAGTGCTGTGTTGATTGCCCCTTTCATGGTTTCATATAAGGCTATAAATCTAGTATGTGCTCAATGTTTGCATAAGTGGGTGTTATTTAACTGTCATGGCTTTCTGCAAGGGCTGGAACAGTCGTCTGTTCCACTTGTTAAAGGAGGGAATTCTCCAAGACTCTTACTAAATGGCAGGGAGTGTTCAAATTGCCACCTCTGTTCTTCTGAATGACTGGGCGGTGTCTGTTGGTGCCCCCACCTTTCCCATGGGTGGTGGATTATGGGTACCCTCCTCCCATCTCACCCAAACTAGTGGATATTCTCTCAGAACAGTTGCACCCATCTATGAAAGACCAGTGGCTTCTAATTGCCCTAAACTCACCTAACCTAATGATGTACGACAGTTTTGTAAAAAAGAAGTCTAGGACAGCATGAAGCTGTGTTCACACTTGCAATCAGGACCACTGGTGTGGTGTCTCAGATCTCCTGATGCTCATGTTTTTAAGCGATAAGGAGACCCTTAACTGAAGATAAATTCTCCACTGCTGTTTTCTTGTTTTCAACACAGAGATAGAGCACCTATTAGCTGTCTTGGCTCTTCTTAACCTTGGTTCTTGTGCAAGTAAAGGCACACCAGAATAACTGACTGATGTAATGCCATTTTAATATTTTTCCTAAATCTGAACTTTTCTCACTACTGGCCAATAATGGTGGAAGTCAAGGCCACACTTTAGTGCGAAAAGTGCACTTATTTATGTGAGAGGCACCAATGTTTTACAGCTCTGAAATTAGCCGTTTTCACTGTGAACATGGTGCTACTCACATAAATAATGTACATTTTGAACCAGAGGACCCTTGTATGTTATCTATCTGTCTGTCTCTGTTTATCTAATGAATACCATCCAAAATACATGCCCCCCACTTTATACATAACCTCACAAGAACCATCATCTCCTTTGCGCTCACCATGATCATCAACACCTCCATAACCACCCCCACCTTCCCACCTTGCTGGAAAAAAAGCAGAAGTCAACACCGTATTGAAGCAACCAACAACCGACCCCTACACACCCTCAGCAGCTACAGACCCATCTATCACATGCCTTTTCCAGCTAAAGTCATTGAGAACGTCATCAATTCTCAACTCACATACGACCTTGAACTTCATCAACTCATAGACAGATTTTAATCAGACTTTCATACCAACCACAGCATAGAGACAGCTCTCATTGTTGCCACCAGTGACATCAGATGAATCCTTAAACGTGAAGAAATGGCTGCACTCATCCTCCTTGACCTCTCTGAAGCTTTCGATATGGTCTACCACAAGTCACTCATCTGAAATCTACAGCACTTGCATATCTGCCGTCCAGCCCTCATTTAGATATCCTCCTACCACGGACAGAACACAATGGGGCCGATTCACAGAACTAACTTAAGATAAAATCCTAAACTTACTACTTTTGGTATTCACAGAAGGCATTTAGTAGTCTTAAGTTAGTATTTTGTCTTAAATTAGGATTTTGTCTTAAATTAGGATTTTTTCCAAAATTAGGATTTTGACTTAAATTAGGATTTTGTCCTAAATTAGGATTTTGGCTTCATCCTCATGTAGCTGATACCAACTTGGTGGTAAAGACGAGGCAGTAGCATTCCACTCCTCAATTTGCTGCTTCCAGATGGCTTCTGCCCTCTGCCCTATGCATCATGCCCTGGAGGACACCTTCCACTGTGTATGTGGCCCTGCGCTGTCTGCTCCCTTCAGCCTACAGAGCTTTTCACCAGTGCTCACACATCAAATCGAGTTGTGACCGGCCCAGACGTCGCATCATCGCAGGAGGCATACGCCACCACCGCCAGGACCACCTCCAAACGCCAACTGCCAGAGTAGAAAGAGTCTTACTGCCAGACTATTAGAGTTGCTCATACCTGTCGTGGATGCCATCATCTGCCTGATGCCCTGCTCAGCACTCCAGGTGCCAGAACTCAGTGCACCACAACTCATGGACCAATTCTGATTGAGTTTGGTGCTGTGGAGTGCTCAAGCAGCAATGCCACCTCAACTCATGGACCAATTCTGATTGAGTTTGGTGCTTTGGAGTGCTCAAGCAGCAATATCACCTCATGTAAATGTAAATGTAAATGTATTTCGATTTATATAGCGCACGAATCACCCAGGGGTCTCAAGGCGCTTGCTTAGGGAACCCGTCCTGGTATTCCCCTGTGAGATACCCCGGCAGGGTATTCACAAGGTGAAAGCCAGGCATCCCGCCGCGAGGGGCCGTAGTGGAGATTAAGCAAGCTATTGCCCAGAGTCGCAGAGTGTGACCCCGTGAGTCGAGTAGGCACCGGAGCGAGAATTGTCGAGTCCGTGGAATTTTTATTTTTTATTTTTTTTGAGCCCGAGACCCGCCGAGGCAGGGAATCGAACCCTGGTCCACAGCTGATCTCAGCTTCCGGGTCTGCCTCCTCAAACCACTGAGCCACGCTTCTCCACCCACTGAGCCACGCTTCTCCACCTCAGGCAGTGTGGGAGACCTGGGATGTTATTGATAATAAGGAAGATGATGCAGGTGTAACACACCCCACTGCAGCTGCATCAGGAATATCCCGAAGGGACACAATCCTAGACATTTTCTTTACATGAGCGCGCTCAGCTCTAGTGCCCCAACCTTACTGCACTGCAACTCACGGACACTTCTGTTTGCTCAATGGGTGACCTCTGTACTTGCTGCGGCTACCACCGTGATGCTCCGCAGTTGTCTCTGTAATGCTGGAGTTTTCTGTTTCCGTTTTAATTGTATTCATTGTTCAAGTTGTTGCCAGCACCAACCACTCCTTATGGGCTGGATTACACTCATCCCACAGACATCCAGCACAGGCGTCTCTGTACATGTGACCCTGCCAATAAAGGGGCCGGGCACAAGTGCCCGTAACCAGTTCCATAAACTATCTGCGTGTGTCCGTGTGGTCATAATGTATGCATGAGGGCCCCAGGCCCTACAACACCACATTGTGGTGTGTGCGGTGGACGCAACCATGTGTACGACCTTGGACATGTAGCTTTGTCATCACCCACTCAATACTTAGGAGGAGTGGACTGGGCTGTCGTACGCAGGTCCACCGTGATTGTGTGAATGGTAATTCCGGGACTCTGGGCATGGTTCAGTACAGGAAATGTGCAAATGCATGTGTCTCTGTCGCAGTGTGGGTCTCCTTTGTGGGTTGTAGGTGGTCCCTGATGAGACTTAGACACCCACATATGTGATCTAGTTCGGCTGCCATGAGCTCTGACCCCGCCGGCAAGTTTTCGGCCACCTCCTTTTGGCATTCTGACACTGGTATTTGAATGCGATGTGTGCATCGGTGAAGTCTTGGGAGCCAGCCATGGTGGCGGGTGCTTCCTGATATGTAGTCTGTGTAGGGGCTGGGGTCTCCTTTATGTAGCTTGCTTGCCCTGCTCCTGGGGGTGGGTTGCCTAAGATGTCCATATGCTGTTGTAGGGTGTCGGTGTCAAAGGTGTTGTGGTCCTCTCCAGCATGTCTTGTCTGCTCTGCTGGATGTCTTGTTTGTCCCTCTGCAATGTGAATGGGAGATGCATGTTCACATTGTGTTGACATGTTTGTTGGGCATTGTTCTTGTTTACATGCAGACTGTATGACATTGTACTTTGTGACCGTTTGGGAGGTGCGGGACAGTAGACATTTGGACTAAATGACGGATGTGAGGTTGTACACGTATATTTCCATCTCACAGTTTCCTGCTATGTGGATGTGATTGGCCTGTTTCTGCGCATGAGCGCACCCAGTTGTGTCCTGTGTTCTGCAGTGTCGATGTTGCACTTTGTACCACATTGTCATGAGTAGTGCTGTGATTGCTGTGTGTGTGTGCTGCAGTGTGCCACAGGGATCAGGGACATAATCCTGGGTCATTGTGGATGTGCAGTGCGCTACACATCGTTGGGCATTTGTGCCATTGTGCCCATCTCCCCCATCCCCCCAATCCCTGGTCGTTACTCACCCTGTTGATGCTGTGACATTTCCTATCAGCTGTGTCCGTACTCCCAACTCCTTGCACCATCTCCACACTGATACCTGTGGCCTCATTTCCTCCAGCTCCTCCTGGGGGCAGGACACCCATCTCCTGTCGCCGTTGCTGCCTTCCTTTTTTTTTGGGAATATTTTTATTTGAGTTTTCCCAAAGATACAGCCTCTCCCAACCCTCCCCCACCCTCCCTGTCAGCCAGGCATGCATACAATTTTCATTATTCATATTCATAATGACATTGTCTGACAACTTATTCAAAATGTGATCAATTATACAATTGTGTACCTATTTCATACATCAAAATCAAAGTACTACTGAAAATAGTTTCATCAAAGATAGATAGGAAACTTCCACTATATACAGACTATTTTGAGATTGACACCAATCTAGTAGGGGAGTCCAGATCCTAATCCCGCTTCTGCACAATTTCCTACCCTTCCGTTTATAAATGGCAACTTCCATATTGGAAATTGCTGGTTGTCTGGCTAACCATTGCTGAAAAGATGGGGCCATAGGGTCTAGCCAAGCCGAGGCTATACACATTCTTAAGACTGCCATAGCGATAAAGATAAGTTCATGGCCTACTCCTGCATTATTAGGATCTTCCGCCCCTAATAAAAAAACTCACTGGACAGTGCTATTTCATTTTGGAGAATATCGGTCAAAAATGTTCATATCTCTTTCTTTAATACCATTAGTTCGTTACATGTGGAGAAGATATGAATACTCTCAGTGTTAAATTATGTACATCTTGGGCAGAGTGTACCCTTACCGCTCCCCCACTTGGCAATCTTATCTGGCGTATAATATAAAAAGAATTTTTTTTTAAAACTGTGCTTGCAATTTCGTGGACATGAGGATAGATTGAGACATGGAGTAAGCCTAATTAAACGCATCATTAGATATTCCTACTTTTTCTGCCACTTCTGTGATACTTTCTATATATCATCAGGAAAACCTACATTGGTTGTTACCGTTAATGATCTTCAGGGATTTTAACATTAACCTTCCAAATGACTGGTCTATGAATGAGGGCTGGCAATATGTTGGCCAAAAAACTACAGTATTTAGGGCACTGAAGAATATGTGTCACACACAGGGTTTGATGGATTGCTAGCAGACTCTTAAACCCAATGATTTAGGGTAGACTTTTTTCACCAACCCCACATCGCACCCATGTAAATATTGATTACATACTTATTTCTAACTCATTGAAATCACAATGTAGAATGGTGAAGCTGCCACGTGTCCTATCAGATCACAAACCTTTAATTTGCACTTTAGAAATAGGAATGGGTAATTTACCGACAAGGTCCTGGACTTTCAAGAAGCCTTTGCTTTTAGATGAGGAATACTGCGTACACATGAGACAGTGGATCCCAAATTTTCTAGCAGATAATCTCAATTGAAATAGTTTGGGATTCCCTAAAAGCAGGAGTCCGCGGAGATACATTACGATTTTCATCTAATGCCCATAAATTGGCTAGGGAATCTTTAAGGGTACTTCAGGAGAATTTAAGGCTGGCTGAAGAGGAACTGGTAAAGGTGACAAGAGCAAATGATGGGGTAGAGGAAGTGCTAAAAATACAAAATCAAGTGGCAATTGCTAAGACTGCAATCAGCAATACTTTTACCGATAAAGCTGTAAAAAAGTTCTGTCTCAAAAGGAAATAGTATATGAGGTAAATGAACAAATTGGCCAACAACTGGTCGTAGCATAAGGCAACAGACTTCCTCTTATTTGATACGAGAGATATGCGATCAGGTGCTAGGTCAAATAACCGACCCAGAACTTATAAGAGAGTCCTTTTAGGGATTCTATCGGGACCTATATACAGCAGAGGTAGAGGGTGGTCAAACAGATATTAAAGGGTATCGAGATAATGTAGTAAGTGAAAAATTTGATTCTGAAGATCAGGCCTTCTTAGAAGACACACCTAATGAGGAAGAAATTTTAAAGACCATAAAAAACTTGGCAAAGAGGAAAGCAACCGGAAAGGATTGCATCCCATCTGAATTTTATGTCACCTATTTAGACCAATTCAGAAATATCCTTATAGATCTCATTATACATATCTTGGCAGGCCACCAAGCTCTTGGTTGAGGTCGTTTTTCTCAAGAAGAACAAACCCCTGAACAACTAGGTTCATCTCGACCCATCGCTCTTATTAACGCTGATTCAAAAATCAACTTGAAAGTTTTGGCTAATAGAATTGCAACCATCATTCATAGTAGTTGCCAAGTTCCAACATGGTTTTGAACCAGGGAGATCCACTATAAACCATGTTAAAAAATGTATCACTTTATTTGACAGTACGGATGTGACTGGAGACCCTATGGCATTGGTCTTACTAGATGCTGAGAAGGCCCTTGATATGGTCTCCTGGCAATATTTGTGGACTGCCATGTCCAGGGTCGGAATCAAGGATGCAGAAAGATCTTCAACCTCTAGATAACTTGCATCTTTCTATTATAGTCAGGGTGCATTGTACTGTGTGGCAGGACACAAACTTTTGTGGTTGAACAGCTGAGGTGATACATGCCCTGTGCCAGATGTCAAATTGAATGGAATGGAGTTTGCCATCATGACAAACTGTATAATGGTAGAGCATAGTCTATTCTCACTCCTCGCCTGTTGAGGACTCATAATACATTCAGGCAGCTCAAAAAATGTATATTAAACCAACAACGGCAGTAATGGTAAATGGTACCTTAACTAAGGAATTTACAATTTCCAGCGGAACTTGGCAGGGCTGCCTATGCTCATCACTGCTATTACCAATTTATATTGACCCCTTCATTGGTAGACTCAAAGGAAATGAAGTAACACCTAAATGATCACAGGAATATACCACTAAATCCCTGGCCTAAGTGGACGATATAGCAGTGGTAACTGCTGGTCCTAAACTGGCCATGATAGCTATTGAAAATAAGGCAAAAAATGTTGGAAGCATTTCTGGATATGCTTTGAACCAAGGAAAAACACAGATCGTATTGAATAAGAAAGCTGATATGACAGACACTCATGAAGTAGGAAAGGCTACTTACCTAGGAGTACGAATTACATCCAAACTCGATGATCTGGTCAAAGTTAATCTAAAACCACTGATGGATAAAATGCAGAAAGATCTTCAACCTCTAGATAACTTGCATCTTTCTATTATAGTCAGGGTGCATTGTACTGTGTGGCAGGACACAAACTTTTGTGGTTGAACAGCTGAGGTGATACATGCCCTGTGCCAGATGTCAAATTGAATGGAATGGAGTTTGCCATCATGACAAACTGTATAATGGTAGAGCATAGTCTATTCTCACTCCTCGCCTGTTGAGGACTCATAATACATCAGTGTCCCATAGTTGGTTTGAGTCTGACCGCCAACAAACAATCTGGGTCCTCCGTACTCAGCCTTAGTGCCGCCACTGGAGGTGGGAGTCCCTCAGGGGTCAATCCTGAGCCCCACTCTCTTTAATATCTACATGTCCCCTTTGGCGGCACTGGCAGAGTTCTATGGCGCCCGGATTGTTTCATACGCCGACGACACACAGCTCCTCTTTACATGTGAAAAGAACACTAACTTTAATGGAGAGAGTATTAAGAACTGTTTAGGGGTCATTTTCTCTTGATTCCAACTGAATCATCTAAAATGTAACTCGGACAAATCTGAGGTCCTCTTTTTTGGCTGCCCACCGGATCCTTGCTGGAGGTCTTGGTGGCCGGAGGCTATGTTTCCTCCTTCCGCTGCCACTACGGTGGCCAAGAATCTAGGAGTAAAGATGGACAATGGTCTTACCTTTAAACCTCAGATTCTGGGTCTAGTGGGAGAGTGTTTCGGTCTTTTAAAAATGCTGAGGAAATTTCTTCCACTTCTGTCCCTTGCCCACAGGAGGACCACGGTTCAGGCCCTGATAGGTTCTTGGCTGGATTATGCTAACGTGCTATATCTGGGCCTGCACGAATATCTTCTTTCACGTCTGCAAACGGTGCAAAACTTCGCTGCACGTACAATTTTCGGCCTCGGCCGGAGATCCAACACTGCAGCGCTTCTTAAATCTCTCCATTGGCTACCTGTGCGTAAACGTATTTCCTTTGAAACTCTAACCATGGCATTCAAGGCCCTCCACGGTACTGGTGCTCGTTACCTTAGGAAAAGAATAGGCTTCCACCTCCCTTCTAGATCACTACGTTCTGCATCATTAGCGCTGGCCACGGTCCCGAATATTAGGCGATCGCATCGGGGGTCGCTCTTTCAGACGTCTTGCGCCCCAACTCTGGAATGCACTGCCTTTGTCTTTGTGGAAGACAGACAGCCTTCTTGATTTTATGAAAAATCTCAAAACTTGGCTGTTTGGCCAATAATTTCATCGAGTCTGCTTGTTGTGTGCCTGCGTGGTCTGATAGCGCCGGGACACTCTGCCTGAGTAGCTGAGCGCTTTATAAAACCTCTCGTAACATAACATAACATAGCTAGGGAGCAGGTGACAGTGGCTCATTCTTCATGTGTCCAGACATATCAATAAATAAGATCACCTGTCTCCTAACTCCACCCATTGCGTGTAGGCCATGTGTTAGGGACAGATGCACCGAATTAGTGTCTGTCACTCTCCACATGTGTCCAATCTCAGGCATCAGTATGCCATGTGCCAAGAAATGGACCCCTGCAGTGTCAGGATCTTCCAACAACTGGACAAAGGTAATATCCTTCCATACCATGATTAAGTCCTCCACTGAGCTCAATCCTGTGTCTCTCCACGCTGTCAGTCCTTCCTAATAATGCCTCATAGAAAACTGCTAGGAAGTGCAGAATAACAGATGGCGAATACAAGCTCATTCCCCTCAGTAGCCACAGGCCCACTACCCCAAAAACACCCTTTCACCAGGATGTCAGCTCCACAGGGGAGCTGTGCTTCGTGGAGCAATATTGATCCTGCAATCTTATGGCCTCTTTATTTTGAGAAAATGCTCACTTTGTACAACGGCCTACCAAACCAATGTAGCACTGCCCATTGCAGTGGTCTAGCCACATAACATTCCTTATAAAATGCACAGCCTTGACAGGCTTCACATAGGCAGGTGAAGCCCTTACAGAGCCACACTTATCATGCCACTAGAGTCAAGCTATCCTGGCTGATAACGGCTGATAGCTAGAAACCGGTCCTAGGATGCTTGATTCCAGTCCAGGGAAGACATGGCTTGGCAGTTCGGGCTGGACTGTTCCCATGAGGCACATGGTCAAGACTGATTTGCGTATGGCCATGTCTGAGCTGGGGTGGCATGGTGAGCAAAATAACGATGGAGTAAACCCAGATCTGTGACTGGGGGTGAATGTTTTGCCAATGTGCAACATTCCGTCCATCACCTTGTGTGTTTTGCTGTTCGCCCTATGTGGGAAGTGTATGCCCAGATGTGGGTCCCTGCTCTCACTACGCCACTGGAGTCAAGCTAGCCTGGCTGATGACGGCTGATAGCCAGAAACCGGTTCTAGGATGCTTGATTCCGTTCCAGGGAAGACATGGCTTGGCAGTTCGGGCTGGACTGTTCCCATGAGGCACATGGTCCACACTGATTTGCATATGGCCATGTCTGAGCTGGGGTGGCGTAGTGAGCAAAATAACGATGGATTAAACCCAGATCTGTGACTGGGGGTGAATGTTTTGCCAATGTGCAACATTCCGTCCATCACCTTGTGTGTTTTGCTGTTCGCCCTATGTGGGAAGGGTATGCTTAGACGTGAGTCCCGTGCTCTCCATGCCACTGGAATCAAGCTATCCTGGCTGAAGAGGGGTTAAACTCCGTAACCGGTCCTAGAATGCTTGTTTTCAGTCCAGTGAGGACCTGGCCTGGCATTTCGGGCTGGACTGTTCCCATTGGGCACAGGGTCAAGACTGATTTGCATATGGCTGGGACCAAACTGGAATGGCATGGTGAGCAAAAGAACAATGGATTTAGGCCCAGATCCCTGTACTGGGGTGAATGTATGACATTATTCTAGATTCTGTCAATCAATAGT
This sequence comes from Lissotriton helveticus, assembly GCF_964261635.1. NCBI lineage: Eukaryota > Metazoa > Chordata > Amphibia > Caudata > Salamandridae > Lissotriton > Lissotriton helveticus. Next base: position 2,127,765,621 of record NC_136061.1, read on the forward strand.
TCTTTTTGCATTTGTCACCTCGAGTGGGAGGGGTATGCTCAGACTTGAGTCCCGTGCTCTCCATGCCACTGGAATCAAGCTATCCTGGCTGAAGAGGGGTGAAACCTCGAAACCGGTCCTAGGATGCTTGTTTTCAGTAGGGGTGGGCGTCAAATTACCTTCCGCTCGCAGAAATTGCGATAATTTGACAATTTTGCGTTCCACGGAGAGCGTGAAAATGTCAAAATTTCCGCAATCCGCATCTTACCGGAAATTTTTGTCTTTCTCATGCTGTAAAAAAATACATTCTCGCGCGCGCGTGATCGCCTTACCTGAATCCCCGTGTTCGCCGACAAGTTTTCCTGATCCGGTCGCGTTCTCCACGAGATGTTGGATTGCGGTAGCCATTTGCGCTATCCCGCATTAATGTCCTTCGTCGCACGATCATGTCTTTCTTCTCTCAATTTCATGCACCGCAAGATGTTTGAGATCTTGAACTCGTCATTCTCCACCGTGAACGAGAGCGTGAGGACGCGGGCACGTCACATCGAAAGTGACAAGGAGCGAGAGACCCTGAACACGTCATATCCAACGTGGCAGGGAGCAAGGGAATGCGATCACGTAATTTTGGACGCGCCATCGACATCCTGCGGAAGTAATGTGACGCTTGAGAACTCTAACGTGTAAAATTTTCAATTTGGAGAAGAATAATCAGCTCTAGCTGCATGAAACCTTCTGCAAATGATGATCTGGATGAGAAAAACTCCTCAGATTGACATTTGGCTGCCCTTTTTTGTGCAAGGAGTCCTTTTTTTTAAAAAGGTGGGGAGAGGGAGAAAGTGCCACAGAATCTCCAACTTCCTGTTCCTGTCCAGCAGGCTCCTCCCAGTGGTTTGTCCATCTCCTGCTCATTCTGCCTTTGGATTTTGAGCTGGAAAGATCACTCTTTTTGTCTGCAGCATCATTGCAATTGGATTTGAGGATTTTTGAATTGGATATTTTACAAATAAGTGGTTGTTGTGTCTGTTTGATTGGGGGCATTGCAGTTGTTGCAACTACAATTTAATTTTGGTAACTATCATTCCTTTTTTTTAAATGTGGGTAGTAGTAGTCGGCCCGAGCTAGTCATGGCCACTCGGTGCGTGCATGATGAAGCAACTGTTCCTTTGGTGTTTTTTGAATGTATTTCATTTTCAAGCATCATTCAGGGCCTGGATGGCATTGGATTGAGTTGGGGAATGTGTATTTTTGGGGTGGGCTTTCTGTTGTTGGCCTGGCCTTGTGGCTGGTGGCCATTTAGAAGCCTAGGCCTGCAAGCTTGTCTGGCCTTGGCTGCTAACAGGCCTGCTTTCATCCAGTAGGCTCACAGCAGGTAGCCACAGCTCTATTAATCAAGTTTTTATGTGTGGTCTGTTGAATTTATACATTCATTTAGGGCATGGATGGCATTGGATTGAGTTGGCAAGTTTGTTGCTTTCGGTGGTGGGCTTTCTGATGTTGTTGGGCCTGGCCATGTGGCTGGTGGCCATTTTGAAACCTAGACCTGCAAGCTTGTCTGGCCTTCTCTGCCCACAGGCCTGCTTTCATACAATAGGCTCAGAACAGGTAGCCAAAGCTTTATTAATCAAGTTTTTCTGTGTGGTCTGTTGAATTTACACATCATTTAGGGCATGGATGGCATTGGATTGAGTTGGCAAGTGTGTTTTTTGGGGGTGGGCTTTCTGATGTTGTTGCGCCTGGCCATGTGGCTGGTGGCCATTTTGATGCCTAGGCCTGCAAGCTTGACTGGCCTTGTCTGCCAACAGGCCTGCTTTCATCCAGTAGGCTCAGAGCAGGTAGCCACCGCTTTTTTAATCAAGTGTTTCTCTGTGGTCTGTTGAATTTAGACATCATTTAGGGCATGGATGGCATTGGATTGAGTTGGCAAGTGTGTTTTTTGGGGTGGGCTTTCTGATGTTGTTGGGCCTGGCCATGTGGCTGGTGGCCATTTTGAAGCCTAGGCCTGCAAGCTTGTCTGGCCTTGTCTGCCAACAGGCCTGCGTTCATCCAGTAGGCTCAGAGAAGGTAGCCACAGCTTTATTAATCAAGTTTTTCTGTGTGGTATGTTGAATTTAGACATTCATTTAGGGCATGAAAGGCATTGGATTGAGTTGGCAAGTGTGTTGTTTTTTGGTGGTAGGCTGACTGATGTTGTTGGGCCTGGCCATGTGGCTGGTGGCCATTTTGAAGCCTAGGCCTGCAAGCTTGTCTGGCCTTGTCTGCCAACAGGGCTGCTTTCATCCAGTAGACTCAGAGCAGGTAGACACAGCTTTATTAATCAGGTTTTTCTGTGTGGTCTGTTGAATTTAGACATCATTTAGGGCATGGATGGCGTTGAATTGAGTTTGCAAGTGTGTTGTTTTTTGGTGGTGGGCTTTCTGATGTTGTTGGGCCTAGCCATGTGGCTGGTGGCCATTTTGAAGCCTAGGCCTGCAAGCTTGTCTTGCCTTGTCTGCCAACAGGCAGTATGCTCAGAGCATGTAGCCACAGCTTTATTAATCAAGTTTTTCTGTGTGGTCTGTTGAATTTAGACATCATTTAGGGCATGGATGGCATTGGATTGAGTTGGCAAGTGTGTTTTTTGGGGTGGGCTTTCTGATGTTGGGCGTCTCAAGGACATGCCTTTGTTGTGTGTGTCTGGTGTGTGTTGGTATGCAATGCACTCTGCAGACCATTTTGGGGCCTGTGAATTTTCGTATTTGCATTTTGTTGCAGTAAAAAGGCAGAGCAGTGTGCTTTAGTATGCATCCTTTACCTTGCTTTTATAGGCCTTTTGTCAGCTCCTGGTGTTTCCTAGGCCCCCTGCTTGTTGCTTGTGATTTTGTGAGTGTCCATGTGTCTGGTGGCCTTTCTTTGTGTTGGGAGTTATTAGTGTCCTGCTTTTGCCATATAGGCCTGCATGGTTTTCCTATTGGCTTACTGCTTCCATCCATCCACCCCCTTTGCCAGCAGCAGCTCCATGAATGATGTGATGCTCTAATAATTTAATGGCAAATAGATTCCACGCACCTTTAATTAAAATTTTTAATTTGGTGGTTCTTATTCTCTCTCCTATCCTTCCTGAGAGTGTAGTGTGTGTATACACAGTAGTATAACATAGCCCTTGATTACAAAGTCTCAGAAATGCCTAGACTATATCATTTGTACAGTAGTAACGAACTGAACCACAACGACAAATGCAACATCTCACCGATGTTCTTCTCCTGGCTTATTTGCTTTTAGGTGCACAAAAAGCCAGAGGAGGAGGTGTCATCATCATCACCAGTTGTACTGCCAGCCAGACAGAAGTCCTGCTGCGCATCACGTCCACGTGTGAACACAACTTGTTGTGCATCTGCTTCCTACCTGACATCTGAAGAAGATGGCCCCAAAGAAAGGTCCCAGGTCCAGTACCAAGAAAGTTGCTGGTGAGAAGAAGGAACAAAAAAGGAAGTGCCATTAACCACGACTGGTGTGCCGGCCAATGTTTTTTTGGGGAGCAAAAAAGTTACGCCTGCAGCAGCATTGTCCGGGAACCAAGCTGGGAGCAGCTCCTCCGCACCAGCAGTCCAACCCCACCAACCTAGGCCCAAGCCCTTGAGTGTCGCAGAGGTAGGCAGTCTACTAACGAGCAGCGATGTTGAAATGTCATAATCGCAAAGTAGTACTCAATCAACGCAAGCAACGTCGCAAATAAATGTGCAGCAGCAACAACAACAACAACAGCAGCAGCCACAACAACAACAGCAGCAGCAGCAGCCACAACAACAACAGCAGCAGCTGCAACAACAGCAGCAGCCGCAACAACAAAAGCAGCAGCCGCAACAACAACAGCAGCAGCCGCAACAACAACAGCAGCAGCCGCAAGAACAGCCCACAATAGTAGTTCTGCTCCTGACGTAGAGGCATTTCAGGAAATCAAGCTTTCTGCAGACAAAGTGGAGCAAACCATTGTTTTGGAAGATCTATTGTCTTCCAGCCCACCAGCACGGAAAAGGAGGCTTAGTCCAGCATCTTCTCCTTCAAGCCCCGCTTCTGATGACCGTGATGCCACTTGGCAGCCACCAGCCCAGTCTGAGAGTGATGCACGCCACAAGACAATGCTTCTGAAAAGGAAGGTTCCCGAAAAACTTACAGTTATGGAGGTAGATGTAGAAGAGAGGGATGATGTTGATGAAGACGAGCCATTAATCACGCACATCACTCCCGCCCCAAAGGGGATGGAGACCAACATTCCCACCCTATCCAGAAAGGCTGCTACTGAGCGGGATGTAGCACGGATACCACCAACGCAGGTTACACTACCACGACCTCCAGCTGCCATATTTTCCAAGGCCCGGCAGGGACCTACATCCAGCTCAACAATCACAGTAGGTAGTAGTAGTAAAAGTCACAGTGTAGCTGCACAGAGTCACATTCCAAGCACACCCCCCAGTTCATCTGGAATTAAAAGTGGCACATCCAGAAGTGCCAGAAAGTTCTCCTCCCCAGTTTGGAACTTCTTTTCTGTTAGAACCAAGGAGGAGAACATTGTAATATGCTCAATTTGTCCCACAGGTGTTCGGCGCGGTAAGCTTGGTACAAATATGGTACCGGAGGCCAAGCAAGTCATCTCAGAATACACCACACTATTGTGTGGGAGAATCACCTACTTCAGTTAAAACAAAGTAGAAAAACTCAACCCATTGAAGTTGGTCAGGAAGAATCAGGGGACGATATTATTGCGGTGGAAGGTGAAGGAGAGGGAGGCATTTCTAGCCCTGTCCCCAGTAGTATAGTGGTACCGCCCACATCCTCCTCAGTAACATCCGAGTGGCACCGCAGTAAGAGCCATACTCAGAGTCAGGCTGAGACACCAAGGCGACCGAGTACCTCAATGAGACAAACTGCATCATTGAGCCTAAGTGGGTTAATGAAAACAACAGCACCACAAAGGAAAGTAATCCAGCCTACCATTGAGAGCATGCTTAGGTTGGAGGGGCAGTTCTAACGCAACCACCCAACGGCATGGTTGTACAATGCAAAGCTCGCTAAAATGTTAGCACTGGACCTTCTCCCTTTTTCATATGTGGAAGGGGAGGGTTTCCTTGAATTTGTGTCAACCATCTGCCCTAAATGGATGGTTCCCAGCCGTTCCTATTTCGCAAGAATTGCTGTTCCCGCACTACATCATGATGTGCTGGAATTGGTTGGACAAGCTTTGCAGCAGAGTGCTGTTCACAATATCCACCTGACAACAAACATGTGGACCAGTTGCCAAGCCACACATTACATGTGCATCACTGCACACTGGGTCTCTTTTGTGGGGGTTAGAGATAAGCTATCTGAATGAGATGATGTTGACACAGCTAAGATTTGTAAAGCTACTCGGAAACATGCAACTATAGCCATGTTCGGCATGGAGAAATCTCATACTGCTATAAACATTTTGCAAGAGTTTTGCAGCAAGGTTTTTGAATGGCTGCGCCCAACAGGGCTTAGTATTGGTTTTGTTGCCACAGATAATGGCAGTAATGTACTTAAGGCCTTGGATATTGGTTCCTATTTCAGGGTTCCATGTTTGGTACACTGCATAAACATTATAGTTCAAGACTTTCTGAAAAAAGAACCCATAGTCAGCAACTTACTGACCATCTGCCGAAGAATATGCACTCATTTCAGCCATTCTTTTAACGCTTAGAAGCAGCTGAGGATCATTCAACGTGAATATAGGATGCCAGTCAAAGCATTCATCCAGGTGGTGGCAAAATGTTGGAACTCAAATGTAAATGTCATGGTACTTATAGAGCGCACTGTCATCAGACGGTCACCTTGCGGTGTCGCCTATTCGGCTTCCTGGCGCTGATACTCATACCGCTGTGGAACCCCTCCTGGCTTTCCCTGTGAAGTGTACACTCCTGGGCACCCCAGGATGAAGCCAGGCATCCTTAGCGCTGTTGGGGCCGGTGTGGAGGCTAAGCAAGCTATTGCCCAGAGTTGCAGCATGGGGACCGTGATTAGAATAGGCACCGAGGCGAGAATTAACAGGTCCGAGGAAATTGAGCCCGAGACCCCGCCGAGGCAGCAATCAAACCCTGGTCCCTGGCCAGAACTCTGCATCAGGGTCTGCCACTCTAACCATTGAGCCACACTCCTCCACTCAACGTATTACATGCTTGATCGTCTGTTTCAGCAGTACAGGCCACTCAATGAATATGTCATGCAAAGAGGGGATGCCACTGTGAAAGGCATGACCCTTCAGATGGAGCAATGGGGCCTAGTTAAATGCCTGACTGAGATGCTTCGTCCTTTTGAGGTCTTCACGTGTGAAGTCAACAAGGAGACCTGTACAATGTGCCAAGCTATCCCATTATTGCAAATGCTAGAGCATCAGCTGAAGAAGGTGTCCGAATCATACAAAGGTGTAGAGGACAAAAAGGAAGCCTATGACTTGGTGGAGAGCTTAGCCCATCGCTTAGCTGAAAATACAAGGATTGAAAATAAACTTTTGTCACAAGAACATTACATTTATGCCACAATTGTGGATCCATGGGCAAAATTGGGACTGAAGACATTCTTTCCTTTTTCAGAGATTGATGTTGCCAGCTACAAAACTTGGATAGCTGAGGCAGCGAGAAAGTTGGAAAATGAACGACTGTTAATTAAAAGCCCGCAAGATCAACCCACAAGAAGTACTGCAGAAGGGCATGCAGCATCAAGTGCAACTTCGGAGGCTGAGGGCAGTGCGTTTGGATCACAACACTCACCATCACTATCGTCAACAGCAACAATAACTGGACCAATAGGCCCAGTAGAATCGTTAGACGATTGGTATTTACAGTTAGGCATTAATAAGCGCAGTGCTGATGCACAGGGTAAAGAGTCCGAAAGGTTAGCAGCAGCACCCCTGAACATTGAGCGGATGGTCCAGGCCTATCCGGATGACCCAAAAGAGGTGTACATTGATCAAAACCCATTGTAGTATTGGTATGAGAAAAGGGCTGAATGGCCTCTGCTCAGCAGGCTGGCGATAAGCTATCTGGCTTGCCCTGTCGCAAGTGTCTCTTCTGAATGTGTTTTCAGTGCTGCTGGTTCCATTGTAACAGTAAGAAGGACCAGTCTCTCGACAAAAACGTGGGGAGGTTAACAATGATCAAAATGAATCAGCACTTCATACCACCGAATTACACAATACATGAAGCAAGCGAGGAAGATGAGGACAGCGGCTCAGGTGACGGAAGTAGTGTGTCACATCATGATTACCTGCTACTGTTGAACCCCCAGAGTTTTAGGACGAGCTATACTTCCCTGACAATTAGGCTTGCACTTACTGTCTTCCTCCCTTTTTTCCTTTATTTGTGTGTCTGTCATTCCAGTTACAAACTTTGAATCACAACAAATCCATTACCACTGTCTTCTACTCTTTTTATTTCAATATACAAGTTTCAGGTGTCTGCATTTGACAGTACAGTCCTCTGAATCCAGCTCCTCCGCTCCATAATACTGAATCTCCAGCCTAAATCCATTGCCCTCATGATGATTGGATGACGGAAAATAAAAGAAAAAATAAAAACTTTCCTAGTCCCGCCAAAAGAAGTGGAACATGATGACTACTATAGCTAGACTTCTTTCAGAGTCGAGAGAGACTGCCCATTAACTGAAAATTAGATGGAACAGGTAATGATTGCTGCCATACATTGGACGCAGAGTCGCAGACTGAGTGATTTTGTTGTTGTTTGTTGTGCATGAAGTTATGTCATTGTGCACTAATCATCTTTCTACAGTACACACTAAACATAACTCAAGGTGAATTTTCCCCTTCTTGCAAATAAGACATTTGTACTGCTACTGCTTGATACTACTTGATACATTGATTTTGATAGAATACAGGAAGGGGACTCAATCTGTGCACTGAGGATGACAACAGCACTGTCCATGATGATGATGGTGAAAAAGACGGCCCATTAACTTACGATGAGAAGGAACAGGTAACGAAAATGAATGGCATGCATTGGACACCTGACTCTGAGAGATTGGTGTTTGTGTTTTTGTTGTTTGTTTGTTGTGCACAAAGTGAAGTCAAAGTGTACTAGTAGTCTTACTGTACACACTAAAGAGTGACTCAAGTCAATAATAGTTCTACTCTTGTTGTGTAATAGCAATATTTTACTTCTACTGCAGGCCGACCTTCACAGTCAGTCAGTACAAGTATCGAAGATGATTGATGGAATAATAACAAGTCAGGAGGACATTTCATGAGTGGCATAAAAGCCTAAAGGTAAACACGTCAACAACAACCACAGCAGACCGAAATGTCTGTGTAGAAGTGGAGTTGAGTGTAGCAGTGGGATGACTGCGGTGCTTTTAATTAACTAACTTAAATTGTAAAATGCTATGTTTGGAATGGATATGTGCTTTGCCTATGTCCAACTCTTTAAAAAAAAAGTACTCTAAACGGAGGATGTGCTAAGCAACATGCCGTCAGGCCTGACACTGTGGACCTGCTCTGTCCTGTTGTTGTTGAAGGTCAATGCTGGAAAGAGACTAGAGTAGAGATGATGCATACATGCCACCTCGGAAAGTGTTCTTGTTGCACTACACCATAACTTGTGCATTTGTCTCAACTTTGTTTCTCAATATCCCCTTTGTGTTTCCATCTACAATTACAGGCTGGGCCTTTCCCTATACTTGGGAAAATATTACTATGCACACTTACCTTACCAATAAATCTACATTTTTTTCCGGGCGGGCAGTGGCGACTGGCGAGTGGTGACACCCAAGATTGATGGACGAGAGGACCGAGAGGAATGCCGAGATGCAATTCCAGTCCACATTTTTGACCAGTATAACACAGTAACAGTATCAACTTTCTTTTTCTTTTATATAATTTGATTAATTTTTTTGTCTACAATCTTTACAACAGTGTGTTCTTGTTGTTATTATCATTAGGTTTGCTCCCTGTTTATGGTTCATCCCTACCAATATTTAAAAATTCTATTTGCTATCTGTAAAAGTATTAAGCCCGGAACAACAGAACAAGAAGTGTATGTAATCCGGGTCTCCTTATCATTTATCATCATGCATGCATTTCCTTTTTCTCCCTTAACATATTGATATGGATATGATAGTCTTCAAAGATTGTCGTTTGTTTGTCCATGTGTATTGTTTTTCACTGTCAAACCTTTCCCCAAGCCCCCTTCCCATCCATTCAACAAACCCTAACCCTCTTCCCCAGGGCTGTGTGACTTATTGAAGTGTGACTAAATTAAATGTACACCAATAATTAAACACACACTTGCTGGGGTGGATGTGGTGAAAGCAACAGTACTTCAATTTCAAGGCAGAGCGATGATCTTCTTCTGCTTGCCCACCCATGAGCAGTATATTTTAGAGGTGATTTTTAACAAAGGAACATACACCTCAGCATTAATTGCCGGCATTGATTGGATTTGTTGTCATGATCATCCTCATACACAGCACTAACTGTTATGCTGTAGGCCTAGTCAAGTGACTCGACACAACTATAGTTTGTAACTCTGTCTAGTAGGCTATCCCCACCACCATTATGTTTTGTTGAAAAATATTTTAGCATATTATTGTTGCTCAGTAAGTTCTGTACTGTGCTTCATTCTACTATTCCTCAAACAGACTCTCAAAGGCGACTGACTGTCTCATTTCCTTATTTTGCAAATGCTGCTGCCTGGCCAGTGTCTACTAATACTACTACTATACTACCACCACCACCCCAATCATGGCATGTTACAAAAAGGAAGCCATCTTCACCATGCAGCCATCGCTGTGCCTAAGTTAAACATCAGCAAAGGTAAGAGAAGTTTGGCGGAGGCATAATTAATAATGGACATGTTTTCAATGAATTCACACACCCCTTTGAGTCCAGATAAAGAATGCATAGACTAGAAGAGAGAGACTGAAAGTACTGGTAGGACAACTCAATCAGTGAGGGGTGTCGCATCTATCTGTTTGTATCTTACACAGTCAGACAATTTTTTAAATCAAACACTGGCTATGGGCGGACCTGCATCAGCAAGGAAACAGTGTGATATAAAACAGTAACCCCACCTACAAAACATTAACAACATTGCATGTATAGTATAAATATAGATTTAATGTACCCTAACAAAAATATACTATGTAAAACCAACAAAAGCTGAAACCACCCCCCTACCTAACCCCAACCAATGTCCGTAAGAAACTTAAGTCCAAATGTCCAAATCCCCAGCGTCCAATTTCCACCGACCCAAACAAGAACTAAAAAATGGGCTGCAGACATGGACTCTAAGAAGAGTGGCGGGATTGAAGAATGACACGCATTTGCTTTTCTAAACGGGCAACACAGCAATTGAGAGCGCGTCAGCTGGAGAAACAGTGGGGAAGGCACTATAGATGGTGCTGTGGCGGCGGGCGACCGCCAAACGGTGGTGCCGTACCACTGGAGGGCGGTGGCTGGGGCCCGGGGCATTGGAGGAGGCCCAAAGTGCTGCAGCAGTCTCCTCCTCCTCCTCTGCCAAGACCACCAGCCACCAACCACCAGCCATATTTGCGCTGGATTGCCTCCAGCTTCCGGCACCGTGCCGTGACTTGGTGGCCAAGTCCTTCCTATCAACTTTGGAAGGAGTAGCTGTATATCAAAAAGAAAACTTCTTATCAACGGGAGAGGGAGGGAAGGTGAAGTACACTCTCAGTCCCCCCGGGAAATCTACTTTAAACAACAAAAGAGTGTAATTCAATGAATGCATAGAAGCACAAAAGGGAAGAGGATGGATGAACAAATCTATTAGATTTGTATAGAAAGCCCTCACTCACCACCCTGGTTGGTGACATGCTTCATCATCGGGTCCACCGGCAGAAGCCAAATGCTTCCCCGGTGTGCTTCAATGCCAGGTTACTGCAGAGCTGGGTATTTGTAGGAGCGTATAAATGTGAAAGGTTAAAAATGTACAGATTGTGTCTCAATTTTTTTTTTTATTCAGTGGCCAATCTGACATATTAAAAGAAATGTGTTTGGAAACTACCAAATTAATTGTTTGGTTATTTCCACTTAAAGTAGGGTCAACATGTTTCTGCCCATGTATGTGTGATTTACTGGGCATTCGTCAGGACCATGTAAATTGATACTTGTATAGCGCACTACTCACCCGCAAGGGTCTCAAGGCGCTTGTACGAATACCGCTTTGGAACCCATCCTGGCTTTCCCTGTGAGGTGTGCACTCCTGGGCACCCCCAAGGTAGAGGCCAGGCATCCTTAGCGTTGTGGGGGCCATTGTGGAGATTAAGCAAGCTATTGCCCAGAGTTGCAGAGTGGGACTCCATGATTGGAATAGGCACCGAGGCGAGAATGATCAGGTCCGTGGAATTTTGAGCCCAAGACCCGCTGAGGCGGGGAATTGAACCCTGGTCCCGGGCTAGACCTCTGCATCAGGGTCTGCCGCTCTAACCATTGAGCCACACTTCTCTACTCCACCATGGGGAGTGTACCTCGGCGGTATGGGCACGCTAAGGCCCACCCGTACCAGAGGACGTGAAAGTTAAAAATCAGTGAAAAAAGGTGCGAAAAAACAAACCAACAGGTTTTGTGGGGAAAAATTACCTCAAAATCAGAGGGACCTGTATAGTCTGAAGAAAAAGGGTCTTACAGACATATAAAGAAGACAAAACACATAATTAGTCTTAGATTTGTTATGCTGGTTTGTAAAAATAAAACCATGCTCTATGAGATGTGCTTCTGGGTTACCACTGGATGAGTGGCTGCCAAATCATAACTGTAATAATATTTTTTACAGTGGTGGATATACTGGCTTTGCAGAGAGATACCAGTAGCGATGCATTCAAAAATATATTACATCTAGGCACCTGTACGCCGATTCTGGCGTTTATACCGGTAATTGTGTGGGTTAGAGATCAATGGGCCGTTAAGCGAGGCCGGTGGATTGTAGTGACATTGTTATGACCAGGCACATACAGTTTGCATATTTACAATAGATAGACTCTCACTTGCAGTATAAAAGATCCACGCCCCATAGGTCCCAGGAGGGGGGTGGAGGCGAAAATGGCACACCCTATAGGAGGGAAGGGAAATATAAAGCAAATTTGAAAAAGCGGCATGAAAATCGCTCGAGTCAACGCTGTATAAGCTGTATAAGTCAAGGATGGAACTCACGCCCTCAACGCCTGCCACCCGCTCGATACCTGGTGTGGCCTCTGACCGGACCTCGTGGATATTGGTCGGTTCAGACGGCATTGATAAAATAGTTACTTCAAGGAGGGTGAACTCGGAAGTTGTCCGTGACGGCCTACGTGGGTTTTGGAGTGTGCATCCAATCGTAGTCGGGGTATGACCCTACAGAACTATGTCTGAGAAGGTATGCGGAAACTGCGCATAAAGACCCCTTTTTGAGACTTCCGCTTGCCAAAAAACGATTCTGGGTCAGTGTTCTAGTCCTTTCCCCCACGTCATACCCCGTCGCGGACTACGACTGGATGCACACTCCAAAACCCACGTCGGCCATCGCGGACCACTTCCGGGTTCACCCTCCTTGAAGTAACTATTTTAACAATGCCGTCCGAACCGACCAATATCCACGAGGTCCGGTCAGAGGCCACACGCAGGTATCGAGCGGTTGCCAGGCGTTGGGGGCGTGAGTCCCATCCCACTTCCGGGTTCACCCTCCTTGAAGTAACTATTTTAACAATGCCGTCTGAACCGACCAATATCCACGAGGTCCGGTCAGAGGCCACACGCAGGTATCGAGCGGGTGCCAGGCGTTGCGGCCGAGAGCTCCATCCACGTCTAATACAGCTAAGTACTTTTGAGTTGACTCGAGCGATTTTCATGCCGCTTTCTCAAATTTGTTTTATATTTCCTTTCCCTCCATTAGGGTGTGAAATTTTCGCCACCACCCCCCTCCCGTGACCTACGGGGCGTGGATCTTTTATACTACAAGTGAGAGTCTATCTATTGTAAAGATGCAAACCGTATGTGCCGGGTCATAACAATGTCACTACAATCCACCGGCCTCGCTTAAGGGCCCATTGATCTCTAACCCACACGATTACCGGTATAAACGCCAGAATCGGCGTACAGGTGCCTAGATGTAATATGATGTAATATATTTTTGCTTACATCGCTACTGACATCTCTCTGCAAAGCCAGTATATCCACCACTGTAAAAAATATTATTACAGTTATTATTTGGCAGCCACTCATCCAGTGGTAACCCAGAAGCACATCTCGTACAGCATGGTGTTATTTTTACAAACCAGCATAACAAATCTAAGACTAATTATGTGTTTTGTCTTCTTTATATGTCTGTATGTCCCTTTTTTTCAGACTATAGAGATCCCTCTGATTTTGAGGTAATTTTTCCCCACAAAACCTGTTGGTTTGTTTTTTCGCACCTTTTTTCACTGATTTTTAACTTTCACGTCCTCTGGTATGGGTGGGCCTTAGCGTGCCCATCCCACCGAGGTACACTCCCCATGGTCCTGATGAATTCCCCGTAAATCACACATAAATGGGCAGAAACATGTTGACCCCACTTTAAGTGGAAATAACCAAACAATTAATTTGGTAGTTTCCAAACACATTGCTTTTAATATGTCAGATTGGCCACTGAATAAAAAAAAAAATTGAGACACAATCTGTACATTTTTAACCTTTCACATTTACACGCTCCTCACAAATACCCAGCTCCGCAGTAACCTGGCGTTGAAGCACACCGGGGAAGCATTCGGCTTCTCCCGGTGGGCCCGATGATGAAGCATGTCACCAACAAGGGTGGTGAGTGAGGGCATTCTATACAAATCTAATAGATTTGTTCATCCATCCTCTTCCCTTTTGTGCTTCTATGCATTCATTGAATTACACTCTCTTGTTGTTTAAAGTATCAAAAAGAAAAAAAAAGACAATTGTAAAATATACTCTTAGAAAAACAGTAAGAGAAGTTAATTATACACATAGTAGCATGGTAGCATTATAAAGCACAGTGCATAACATTTATTAAATCTCACCCGTCCTTCTTCCTTCCACCCGTTTTTCACTTTTTAGTTGAACACCAGGTGATCTGATATGACTTTTAGTCTTCTCCATAAAATTTTCAAAGCGGAGTTGAAATCACAGATAGATGAGGCCATTGGTTACTAAATGCTCCCGCCCCTTTGCCAATTAAACGGTGTCTTCACTCTTCAAACGTTCACAACAAATCCTACTTACTTAGGACATCGGATGGCAGGCGCTAAAAAGGGACCGCCCGCCATAAGGGCGGGGGTCCAGTGGGGATAATTAGGATGCACCCGCCACAGTAGCGGGCGCATCCCGTATTTTTAACATTGTGGTGGGCGGTGCCAAAAGCACCGCCCGCCGCAATGCTAAAAATACATGTTGTGCTTTTCCAAGCACAACGTGACAGGCCCCGTGCCGAGCCTGCCACGTTGTGCTTTGAAAGGCAGGGGGGTACCATAGCATAGGTACCCTCCATGGGGACCCGCAACGGGCACCCCAAGCATACTCCGCATGCCTTTCCGTGGCGGCAATGCCGCCACGGAAAGGCATTCCAAACTGCAGATTATATGGCATTTGAAACCTTTTCCACCCGGTCGACATGTCGACTGTGCGGAAAATCGGCAGACGGTTTCTATCAGCCGCGGACCCCCCCAGCCATTGTAATATGGCGGGGGTCTTTTCTACAGGGATGGCGGGAGGTTTGTCCCAGCGGCGTCGGCAGTGACTACTGCCGGCCCGGCGGGGGCAATCCGCCCGCCATCCTAATGGAGCCCTAAGTCTCAACAGTACAGTATACATACAGTACACCCTTGCAGTGAGTGTAATGTCAACAATAGTTAAGGATTATGAATCTAACTTACCACCGCCCACCACTGGTGCTGGCACTCCCCCTACCGCTCCATCGATATCGTCGGCAACTGCTGCATCCTCTCCCTCCGTGTCGCCTTGGCTGGCCCCGGCAATGGTGGTCGTGGTCGGTATTGCGCCTAAAAAACATTACACTTTTTGTAGGCGTCATATACACCTCCCCCTATTGGTCAGTATCAAGATTGAAAAATGAGTTAATAGTATATAACAGACATCACTAGTACAAATCAGGTAGTATTAGAGTAGACACTAGTAGTTATATATGGTCCCTAGGGTCAATCTAGCCTTAGCTTAGTTAGCCGGAGCCATGCAACCATTTTACCTTTGTGTCTTTTATTTTTGCACATGTAGCGTTACCTTGCAGCTTGTTGTATAGACACCTTTGAGCCCAAATGACCTCACACTGCTACCTTCTAAGCGCTGTGTACAAGCGGTCAACCAAAACATTAACAAGCCACTTTTTTATGAAGTTCTGATGTACTGTTAGTCCATATTGCTTATCCATAAATGCTACACTTTTTGGCACGGCTGAGAAATGCTTGCAATATACTAACGCGCATCATTTCATTTTTCGCATTACAGACGGAAGATTCCCTTCTACGAACCAGAGCTTTGCAGAGCTTATGATGCAACAACTACCAGTAATTGGTTCTTCTAAGGTGAGGGGTCACTTCACTCAGAGATCTTCATTTATAGATGTATAGAAACTAAATTCCTACCTAGGGGATGGTGGTGCTTCCACCACTGTTCAGTTATCATGATTTAATTCCCAACTGTAAGTAAGTGTGCCAATGTTTATTGTTTTAATGTTATTGATTTACCTGTTGGTGCTGCATTATAATAGAACAACGTACAGAGCTTGTTAATAATCATTTTGAACTTACATAGACTTGGTGGTATTTGGTGTGGACTTACACGAGTGAGCAAATTAAAGGAAGGACGTGCAATGCATGTGCATTGCTTCCTCGACTGAGAGATTGGGTGTGTTATGTTCTGGGTTGTCTACTTGTTGGGTATCTTGGGAGGAGGGTTCGGAGAGCTAATAGTTATGACAAGACACTACTATAACTAGTCGGGCAGGGGATTGTGCTGGGTTCTGAATTTCTGATTGAGGTGTGTGAGGAAGGTCCAACCTAACATCCTATTTTCTTGTGCAAAAGTCTGTATATGCAAAATCCCTACAACAGTAGTAGTATGTCCTATCATATCAAAATAGTAATAAATCTGGTTGGGCATTTGTCAAAGCCTCAAGATTAACAAAGACTCAAGATCAATAAGACTAGAAGTAGTACAAGAGGACGACCCAAAGAACTGGACTCAATGGCTAGAGCTACTGGTGAATCTGAGTTTTATTTACAACCTTTTAAATAAAGAGTGGCCAACTGGGCAAGCTTATCTACTACAGTACAGACAGACTAATAGTAGTAGTAGTACAGAGAGTCATCAGAGCAGAGGCAGGGATAACAAGATTCTCGAAACAGTACAGATCAAAGGATAGTTGTTGGTCAAAAATAGCATTAGGAAACTGAAACAATAGTTCGGGAAAAATATGGTGCAGTAAAAGTTCTGGAATAAGGATTATTATTAAAAACAAGAAGTCTTACTAAGGCCAGCAGAGAAGCCCTCGTTGGTGTCCTCCTGGTGTTGTTTTACCTCCTACTGTGTGTCCCACCCCCTGTCTGCCTGCCCCTGGGTGCTGAACAGGAAAGATATAAGAAAGAGACAAACATTGATGGATGGTGTCAAACAAATAAAATATTTTTAAAGAACGGTCAAAAAACACTTATGTAAACAACCATTTCAATAACTAAATTGACCGATCTCATCTGGTCAACAAGTAGTATCGCGGGATTCGCGGATGGACTACTTACTATTTATCAACACTAATCCATTCTTCCATTCTAATTCCAGAATACTAACTAAGCATAAGTACCACGTACCACCTAACCTAGCCCACCTATTCCAGGTGTGCCAATTGTACATTAAGTATGCATTTCCACTTCTTTTAGTGTCAACAATGCATATGGTCAAATGGAGGACACATGACTACATTTTTTCGTGTTGATTGATTCATGCTGATGCTCTGCTAGTGCTAAGCCTATTACCACCACTCATTGAACAAAGTAGAAAATGTTCTAATAAAGACTGGGGTACTAGCAGCACATGACGTAACTGAGGGGGCATCACGCTTAAAAAATTACAAACTCATACTAAGTAACTAAACCTAAGTATCAATCCGCCCCTATCTCTTAGTGACAGGACAAAGTAAGGACTAGAGTCACTATAGCATTACGTAACTTAATTTCTCTAAAATAAACTCTTACATAATCACGCTAAGCGAGCGCAAACGCAAAGTTGCAAACAAGTAAAATTTGTTGTAGCGCAGAGGAGTACCTGTGTCATAACAATCACAGAAGACTTTTAAATGTATTTAGCCTGAAGGTAAGCAGCAACAGTCTAGCTGGTTGGAAGAAAAAAAGATATTCGCAATATATAACACAGAGCAGAAGAACAGACACAAAGTAGTAATAATTAAATAGTTACTCACCAAGACCCAGGACCTCCACTCCTAGCAGGTCCAGCAGGTCCTGCTCACGGTCCAGGATGTCGGACCACTGGTGCGTCAACTGCGCCTGGGTGCGCCGGACCCCAGAACAGCGGAACACTGCCTGGCCCACCTTCCCCCAGCGCTGTCGACGCTCCTGGAGCCCTTACCCGGACCCAGGCCTGCCACCGGCTGCAAGGGTTGAGGGGAGGTGGCGCTGCACAAAGAAGATGAGTGCAGCCAACTCCATCTCCCCAAATGAGGCTCGTGCCTCCACCCCTTGTGGGCACCGGTCACGGCTCTGGCTGCGGCGAGCCCTACCCCTCGACATGGTTCTGGGGAGAGAGAGACGGCGCAGGAAAGAAAAGTTAATAAAATGTAAAAAGTAAGTAAAGGAAATAGCAGGCAATAGAAAAAGAGTGAAAAAGTAGCTAAAACACACAAAAAACAAAAATATAGAAGCATGAAAAAAGTTAGAGAGATAATAAATAAAAAAGATTATAAAAAAGTTGCTTGAAACAAAGGATTGTAAAGATACAGGGAAGATTGAAAATCAGGCCCCAGAACCATGCAATAGAGTGAAAAACAAGATGGCCACGCCCATTGAGACCAAGTGCGTAAGTTTGCGCGATATTTTCTCCCCGAGCACGCAAAAAGCGCCGCAAACAAGTGAAAGCGTTCCCAAACAGGAAATACGTACCGCGAACGGGCGCGAGCATGCATTGCACGACCCGGAACAGGAAGTAAGCATCGCGGGCGGGCGAGAAAAGTGAAAACAAGATGGCTGCACCCATGAACAACCGCATGGGTAAGTTGGCAAGCCACGTTCATGCAGAAAATACCGCGAACGGGTGGGAAAAAAACTTCTGCGTCTTCACGATATTTCCGCGTGTTTGCGGAGATTTTTGACATTTTCGCGATAGTTTGCGAAAGTGAATTTTGCAAATTCCGCCCATCCCTAGTTTTCAGTCCAGGGAGGACCTGGCCTGGCAGTTCGGGCTCGACAGTTCCCATTGGGCACAGGGTCAAGACTGATTTGCATATGGCTGGGTCCAAATTGGAATGGCATGGTGAGCAAAAAAACAATGGATTTAGGCCCAGATCTCTGTACTGGGGTGAATGTATGACATTGTTCTCCATTCTATCCATCAATAGTTCTTTTTGCATTTGTCACCTCGAGTGGGACGGGTATGCTCAGACATGAGTCCTGTGCTCTCCATGCCACTGGAATCATGCTATCCTGGCTGAAGAGGAGTGAAACCACGAAACCGGTCGTAGGATGCTTGCTGTCAGTCCAGGGACGACCTGGCCTGGCAGTTTGGGCTGGACTGTTCCCATTGGGCGCAGGGGCAAGACTGATTTGGCATTCTGTCCATCAATAGTTCTTTTTGTTTAAATACAATTCAGGCAGCTTAATCAGGAATTTTACATGCACAGTTGAGCTGTGTCCGAGTTTTTGAGGAGCCCATAATAATTAGGAGTATGTTGTTTTGGGTGCCATAGCTCCATTGGCCATTCCATGATGATTTTTAACTAAGGTGGAGTGTATTTTTCAGCTTTTAAGCATTTGATCTAGCGACGTTTTAGATTTGGAGATATGGAAGATTAATATAATGGTATGTTTTCTCTTTGTGTATTACCTCTCTACCTATAGGGCACTTGGGAATTTGTATCCTTACTTATATATACTACTCCTTCATTCTTTGAATTGAGCAAGAGAAGACTCCATAACGGCAGAGTTTTGGTTTTTAACTTATTAAATAAGGAGATATAAGAATTATGATGGAAAGTATTTTATATCAGTGCATCCCCCCTCTTTGTCATTACTTATTTCTAGGGAAGACTTGTACTCTCCTAATTGCAGTCCATACTGTGTGGCTTATGTGAGAGGGAAGCCTCAACAGGGGAGGAGACATATCCCCCATCTATATTGTCCTGAAATCTTTTTTGGTGGGTAACACCCTTGAGTCATAAAAAATAAGAGTGTGTTAGATTAAGGAAGCTGAAAGAGTTGGCTTGTTAGGAACTGGCATGTGAATCACTATGATGGAACCAAAATTTTAATAAAAATGTTTTTATTGTATTTATGTGTTTATTCTGTTTAAATTTAGACATTGGTTAAATGAAATATGACATACAATGTATCAAATTTCCACTGATAAAAGAAAATTCTAAATGTAATTTTTATGTAATTTTTTTTAGATAAATGTGTTGGGAGACACTGGATTTTATTTCTAAGCCTGAAGAAGTTGGTGGATCAAACTATACCACTGAAACGCGTCGCTTTGTGTCAAAAACGCACCCAAGCTTATACCAGGTTCCATTAGGAGTAAAAGAACGCTATAAAGTGTTGAACCAGGGCTATTAATTTCAATTTTTGTGTATGATATGGTTTTAACCCATATGAATATTTGATGTGTATTGATGATGCATATGTTTTTTAACCTTTTTTATATATTTTGAATCTCATAAGGATCCGACCAATAAAGATACACTATATATTCTATATTACTCTTTTGTTTTCTATTCAGTGTTGGTGATTGGGTTGTGTGTTTATGATAGCAGTGTGTATTTGTTTGCTTAAAAGAAACCCAAAGGGATTTTGTTTCTGACAGAAAAACCTGCTAAGATTCACACAACGAGATACTTTGCATCATCACCGTTACAGATCCATAATTTCAAAAACACATGAAGGTCACGCACCACACTCTGCTCATCCGCCAATACCTCTTGTGGAGGATAATCCACACAGAGGGTAAAAGCACAACACTTGGCCCACTTAACACACAAACCCGACACACCATGCAAATCTGATTGTCTCACAGAAATATCTGGATTGTTCCTGCAGATAGACTGAATATAGAGCAGCACGTTGCCTGCATCAATGGATACTACATGTACCTCATCGCCCAGTGGAACTCACAATGATTAACATCCCTATCAAATTTGTTGGTTAGCGGCTACATTGTCAGGGCAAAAAGAAGTTGGGAAAGGGGACTGCCCCGGCGAGCTCCCCTGCAATTAAAGAGGGTGACACTTGACTTGGGCAGTTGTCTTGGCATAAAAAAAAGACGTGTTGTTGCAGCTGGCAAACGTGTAAACTCAAGAATTGTATGCTTTTACCAATTCCAGCACCAAGCAGGTTATGTAAGGACACCTCCCACAGACCAGCTATAGCACACTATTTTGCATATAAATGTTAACCATCGTGGCTCTATCAGGGATAGTATCCTTTTGGACACCATGCACAAGATGCCGTTGGTGTACCAGCAGGCGAGGCACCTCTCCTATACTAAGGATTTACAATTCTTTGCAAGCAGAGACAAAGGAGTTTGTGGCCATAGGCTAAGCTACGCCACAGTTGGGTTGAACAATGTACAGCGAAAAAATTGCTGCATGGATTGTGGGTGTCTCCAATTACTCAAGGTGGCCCGAGAGAGATAGAGTCACCTGTGTTCAAGTACAAGCTCATAGACATTAACGAGACTGGACGGGAGGCTCTCCAAAGCATGAGTGGTAAACATGGCAGTGAACAGCATCTCTCGTACCAGCCAATGCTTTGTTGATCACTGCACGCACTGTCAGATCAAGTACAGGTATATTCAGGGGAAGAATGTATAGGTCACAACAATGCACATTGAAGGATTCATGGATGGTTGCCTGACTAGTGTGCATTTGGGGCAGGTGATCCATAATCATCAACATCTGCTGGATTGTTGTTAAGCAACAGAGGAGGCGCAGGACAGGACTTGCCCTGGCTTTTCTCACTCCGTGTGCTTTCCAGCTTGTCATGAGACAAAGTAAAAGCAATGCAATTGCTCAATCAGCTGGAGGAGGAGTTGGCCTAACATCTAGGGCAGTCAACCTGAATCTGGGGAACTGGGTTTGAGTCTCGGCAATGACACTGAACATCCTGTGATTCTGGGCAAATCACTTAATCTCCCCGTGCCTAACCAGAAAAAAATAAGTGTGTCCTCATGTTATGCAACTGGGGCCATGTAAAGCGCTCTGATACCCAATAACTTTGGGTCAAGTCTGCGCTATATAAAACTATGTTAAAAAAAAGAAGAAGGGTGTGGTGTGTTTAGGCATCTGTCAGCATGGCTAACATCACAGCTTGCAACTGAATTGCAGTCTATTGATGACCTAGTGATGCCTCTGTCTACAGCAAAGCCCTGGGGATATTGGCACTAGACAACACCCAAGTCCCCTGCCCTAGCCACACAGTATCTATTTCAGTGCTTCCCACTCCAACAACCTAGAGGTTGTGGTTTCCCAGTCATCAGTGAAATATTTGGAAATGGAATCCTTAAGTAATGAGCAAAATGCATGGCCAAGCAACAACGTAAGATGCAGTCACCATGTGGACAGGGGGCGCTGCACACTACACTCAATGTGTATATGTATTGGGTCATCTTCTGAGAACGTCATTCACAGCTTTTTAGCATCTAGCTCCTCAGGCTGTGGTGTGAGCCGCTAACAAATAATTCCATTCAGATTGTGCAGATTGTGTACTGCAGAGTAGTAGGTGTACTCATGAGTGTAGGATCGTAGGATCCATCAACAGTGTTGGAGGGACCAGTGCGCAGACCATTTTGTAAGATAATCTGCCAGCACTGGAGAGGATGCTGGGGTGCTGAATCTGTGGCTCTGGGACACAATTGACATGGCTTTCCTCAAGCCAGGGGATATGGATACACCTTGTGAGGACGAGGGATATGTGCAGAATGAAGTTTGCTTTGCCCACGTTTGGCACTGAAACACAGCCACCTAATCTTGGAACACATTAAGGAGACCCTCTACAAAAGGTATATTGCACTCAGGCTATGTTGCAGTGTTTAATGGGTTAAATGGGACAACATATGGAGCGCCACAAGGGCTACCATTTCCAAACCAGATAAGACGAGGCAGAAATATTGACAATGCAAGCACTTATGGGACTGGGTATAATGTTTCGGTGTCATATGTGTCACTTGTAACAGTGCAATGTTTTTTCATCAGCACATCCAGAGATATCATTACAATGCATCTGTCCTCCTTGGTGTCCGCATACCTCTGACATTCAATGTCAGAATGCCATTAGTACCCATGTGTGAGTGGTGTACTTGGAAGTATAGGGATGGGTTTCATGAGTAGTCTGTCCCCAAGTGGCCCACCAACACATATCCTGGAGTTTTCACTTGGAGGGGGCTATGGCCCTATAAGCAATAGACTGCCATTCAATGTTTCTGTATAATTCATTGCAGTAAAATATAAACACTCATCACCTCCGTCACAGGGCAGTATCCAAGGGAAAGAATGAGCAATTAGTGATAACATCTACCTACAAAGGGTAACTTAGCACTTATGCCCACACACAACTCAGACAAGGCAAGGCGAGGTGGAGAGAACGTGTCCTGCGATACCAATAGGTTTTGCACATGCCAAAGTTCTCCTAGCAGCCAATTCAACAATCTGTCATGAACAATTAGTGGCAGATAGACAACTGCAGCTAATGCATTCTACATCCTCAACTTTCATGTGGCAACTGTTGTTGTATACTTACATCCACCTAATCTCTACATGTGTACATTTCAACACTACATCAAGGCCTGCGTAATCTCTACTCATGCTGGTCTGACCCCTCTCACATCTACTTCAAAATACATGCTCATCTCTCAACCTATCTTACATAAACAACCTCTGCATATTCACCCTCTGGAGCAGATTTCTGGAAAAACATTTCGCCCTCCAAGCTTCACCCTTGTACTCTAACTCTTCCACAAAGACTCTCACAATCTCATACTGGCGCTGCCCTTCTTACCTCCACACCTACATTCCCAGCACCCCTCTTCATCACTATGTACACAACATCTCTGATGTTTAGGATATGTACACAATGAACTGTACTCATCACCTCCTCGGCAGTATCATGTCAAATGTACACCTCTCATCCTCATTTTGCCCCTCACTAATGTCTTGGACTTCACTTGTATCCCAATGTGGCGCATCATATACAACACTGACACACAAACTTAACACCGCAACACATATCTCACCCAGACACTTACATTGCTCAATTAATCTGTCCTCATTAATTCGCTTCTCACCATTCACTAACCCTACTCTGCTGAAGAACTACTGATAGTCATTTCACAAACTTCTGTATCCACAGATTCAAACACAACATACATCAACTGGACAACACCTCACATTTCCCCAAACAGCTACCTAACTTACACAACTGTTGTATACCCTTTACAGACACTTATTTACTTTATTACAATTAAAATTGTTATCCTTGTCTCACTGTGGCCCTGTCACATCCACATCTCAGTTCCATGCTCCATGCATCCATTGACTCCGGCACTTAAAAAACTACCTTTATCAATTACGCTGCCCTGTCCCAGTCATCTCTCACCATAGTGCCACAGACTACAGCTCTCATCTCCTGCCAGACTCCAACCTTGTCTAGCTTGTTCTACCTCAATCACATCAACCTATTCCTAGCATACCCTGTCTATGCTTTAACCAGTCTTACAAGGTAACATACTCTGATTCCCACACCCCAGAATTTCCAAACATTCACATTGTAAGAATGAGGATACTTCATGTCTCCTATTCAAAGAACTGCCTTTGAACGTAACTCCTCCCTTCCACTCTCATAAAAAACCTAACTTGTCCTGCCCCCATTACGTATGATGCTCACTCAATTTCCAAAATAGAATTTTATTTTATTTTATTTTATTTTAAAGTTTTATAGAGCGCGAACTTGACCCGTGAGTGTATTAGAGCGCTTTACAGGTTCAAGAGTAATACAGAAAGAATCGGTTGACAAAATGAAAGCAATAAATAGGGGGGTGTATACAGAAACAGGGGTCATATGGTAGGCTGGGGGTCAAGGAGTATGTGCAAGGAGGGAGGGAGGGGGTGAAAAGGTATATAGGAACATTTTACAGAATAAATGGTCATACATTGACACAGTGATCTTTACAGAGTCAAGGATCATACAATAGCACAGGGTATCATATAATAGAACAGGGTATCACAAAGGTAATTAGTCTCTCGGTGCTTGTGGAGCAGGTTAGCCAAGGAATTTGGCCATGAGGAAGGATTTGGCCTCTTTTATAAAGCGTGCCAAGGAGTGGATACTTCTAATGTCAGGCGGGAAGGCGTTCCATATTCTTGGAGCAGACCCGGTGAAAGAGCGATTGTAGATTTTTTTTTTCTTAAAACGTGCAGGCCGGAGTAGGAAGGTATTTGCCGATCGAGAGTTTCTGCTTCCTCCGGATATTGCGAGCTTCTGTGCAAGATACGCAGGGGAGTTGGTGTGTAGGGCCTTGTGCGTGATGCATGCCAACTTGAGGTGAATTCTAGCCTCGAGAGGGAGCCAGTTCAACGCTTTCAGGTGGGGGGTGATGTGATCAAATGTTCTAGAGCCCGTGAGTAGTCTGGCCGCTGCATTGAGGCAGGCTTTTAAAGGTGCCAGAGTGATCTTGGGTAAACCAGAGAGGGTGGAGCAGCCATATTCCAACCGAGAGATGACTAGAGATTGGACTGCTAGTTTTAGGTCGGGAGCAGCTAGAAATGGTTTCAGTTTCCATAGGTAACTCAGGTGGAATCTGGCAGATTTGGCCATTGAGTTGATGTGGTTTCGCATGTTTAGGTTGTAATCCAAGGTGATTCCCAGTGATTTGGCAGAGTCCACTATGGTCGGGGAACAGTTTAGGGCTGTAATAGCTTTGATCCAAGTCTGTATCTCAGGGTTGCTCTTGGGCGGGGGGGTTAGAAGGAACTCCGTTTTGTTAGCATTCAGTTTGAGTTGGTTTGAGGCTAGCCAACGGACGGTCAACTTCAGGGCCTCATTCATGGTGAGGATCTCCGCAAGAGATGAGATTTTTATGTAGATCTGAGTGTCATCAGCGTACATATGGAAGGAGATATTAGCATTGCGGAGGATTTCAGCAAGGGGTTCTAGATAGAGATTAAACAGGGTGGGGGATAACGTTGATCCTTGAGGGACTCCCACCGTGACCATGGAGGAGGAGGAAAGTTCACCATTGATTAGGAATCTCTGAGATCTGTTTTGGAGGTACGAACTAAACCAGTCGAGTACTGTGCCGTCTAAACCCATCCTAAGTTTGAGGCGTTCGAGTAGCATCTCGTGATTGACAGTATCAAAGGCAGAGGATAGATCAAGGAGGATTAGGAGACAAGTTTTGTCTTGATCCAGGGCTTGAAGAGCATCATCGACAACGTGGAACATGGTGGTTTCAGTGCTATGTCCTGGTCGGAAGCCGGATTGGCAGTCATCGAGTAGATGGAAGTTGCTGATGTGGCGACTTAGCTGTATGTGAACACACTTTTCCAACACTTTTGCCAAGAGGGGAATGTTGGAGATTGGTCTAAAGTTGTTTGGAGAGGTTGGGTCCAGTGATGGCTTTTTCAGAATAGGGAGAACTTGTCCTGCTTTCAGTGAGATTGGTATTGATCCCTGCCGGAGAGAGGCGTTAATTATCGCGGTCCAGCAAGGAATAATGGATTTGGTAATCGTCGCAAGACAGTTCGAGGGGAGCGGGTCGTTGAAATGGTTGTTCGGGTTTAAGGAGGAGAGGATATTTGCGACGGAGTCTTCATCGTAGGGTAAGAATTCAGACCAATGTGCTAGGTTCTTGGGTGAGGCCGGTGTCAGTAGCAGTGATGGAGGAGGCGGATGGTCAGGGTTTGGAGGGGGGAGTGAGGCAGCTTTGAGTTCGGTATCTAAGGTGATGATTTTGTTTGCGAAGAACGAGGAGAAATCTTCGGAGGAGATGAGAGACTTGGGGTTTTCTTTCGCTGTTTTGGACAGTTTATTCGACTGGAGTTTGATCATCTCAAAGAGTTTGCGATGCCTGTTCTGAGCATTTCCTAGTTGCGCTCTGAAAAACTCTTTTTTTGAATTGAGGATGTTTTTGTTGTAAGCATTTCTGGCCTGGCGAAGAAATTTCAGGTGATCTGCCGATGGGTGCTGTCTCCAGATTCTTTCGGCTTGACGGAGGGATCTTCTCTCGTTGTTGAGGGAGCCAGTAAACCATGGGTTTCTGTCTTTGACTTGAGTCTTTTTTAGTTTAGGAGGGGCGAGGTCATCCAAAATGTTCGACATCGAAACAGTGTAGTGATCATTGAGGTCACTGGCCGAGGTGATGTGGGGTGGGGGTGGGAGGTCAGATTTGCAACGAGACTCAAGTTCAATTAGGTCGAGGTTTTTGGTGTCTCTGACCCAGCGTTTTGGGAGCACTGGTTGAGGAGCCCATGTTTTGAGGGTGCAGGGTAGAAGGAAGGCGATGGCATAGTGGTCTGACCAGTCGCAGGGGTCGGTGGATATGATCTTGACAGTTTTCTCATTAGAGATGATCCAGTCGAGAGTAGCTCCTTTCGAGTGGGTAGGGAGTAGGCAAGCTTGGGTCAGGGCTAGATCAGCCATGAGGTCTTTAATGGCGTTGACATGGGGATCTTTATGGTCGTTCCAGTGCAGGTTGAAGTCCCCAAGGAAGATGTCTTTGGAGTTGGGGGAGTTCTTAGCCGTGATAATTTCCATGAGGTAGTCAGTGAATTGATTGTTATTGCCTGGGGGGTGGTATAAAGTGTGCAGGTTGCACAGGAGGGTGGTGTTGCTCCAGACTGAGAGGACTAGATATTCGCAGGAATCGGTGGTATTCGTTGAAAGCTCTGAGACAAGGAGGTTAGAGCGATAGATGCAAGCAATTCCGCCACCTTTTTTGTTAAGCGGTCTGTCTAGTCTGGTAATGTTAAAATTGGGGGGGACTAAGAGGTCGAGGCAAGGGGATGATGCGTCATTGAGCCATGATTCAGTTAGGATGGCTAGGTCGGTGTTATTGTTTAGGATGAGAGCAGCGACATCGGCGGCATGCTATACTGCCGATCGGCAGTTGATTAAGAGCCCCGTCAGACCATGGGGGGAAGTGGTGGTGGGAGTCGGGGCAGTCAGGGGTACAGGTGCAAGATTGCTTCTGATCGCCCTTTTATTGCAGGGGGGGCCAGTAGGTGTGGGTCGATAGCGACCGTGCAGATGGGGTGTGCGGTGCTCAAGTCAGGTAGGCAGGGAGGGATAGGGGCTGGGTTGAGGTCTTTAGGAATATCCAGGATTTCGATTTCGGTGAGGTCCGGGGAATCGGTAGTGATTGGGCAAAGGTTATATGAGCAGGCGAGGTCAAGGATTTCTTCCTCGGATAGACAGCTAGTGTGCTTGCGAGGGCGAAGATGTCTTAAGGCTATTGGTAGCGGGCGTTTGGGAAGTTCAGGGACGGGCGGAGGAGAACGCTGAGGCATGAGGTTTGCGAAGGCTGATTTGGCGAGGTGGAGGAGGTTTGTTAGTTCGAGGAAGGAGGAGTGGACGCTTTGAATTATTTTGGAGGCTCTGGAGTGCAGAGAGCGGATATATGTGGGGGGAGGGGTAAGAGGGTTGGGGTGGATGGAGCTGGGAGTTATGGAGGATTGGGTGGTAGGGTGGACTTTGCTAGGAGTCATGGAAGGGAGGGTGTGATTGATATCGGGGCAGGCTTGATCTGCTGCGGAGGGCGTCACTATGGAGGGGGGTTGGTAGGATAAGGATGGACAGTTTTGGTGGATTGGGTGGTAGGGAGGATAGTGCTAGTGGTCATGGAGAGGGGGGTGTGCGTGCTAGCTGGGCTGGCTTGACCTGTTGTGGAGGACGTCACTAGGGTGGGGGGATTAGGAGGGCAAGGGTGGACCATTTTGGTGGATTGGGTGGTAGGGAGGATAGTGCTAGGGGTCAAGGAGTGGGGGGTTTGCGTGTTAGTGGGGCTGGCTTGACCTGCTGTAGAGGACGTCTCTTGGGTGGGGGGATTTGGAGGAGAAGGGTGGACAGTGTTAGGGGTCAAAGAAGGGGTGGATAGAGTGTTGGCAGGGCTGGTTTGACCTGTAACAGCGAAGATCACTGAGGATGGGGTGGTCTTAAAGTCAGAATGGGAAGCAAGGGGGGAGGGGACTGAGGGTCCAGGGTTAATTATGATCGGGGGGTTGAAGAAAGATTGAAGGGGTTGAGGTGTGTTGTGAGGGAAATCGTGGGTTCCGAGCGATGAGTGGGGAGGGGGGAAATCAAGGGTCTCTGGACGCTGGCGGTATGAGGGTTGATAGGAGTAGTGAGGGGATGAGTATGCTCCATGTTGGGCCGGTGTGACGGGTTACCGTCAGGCCGGATGTTGGTCGGCGTTCCAGTGTCCTGCACATGTTTACGGAGAGTGGTATAAAGAGCGGAGAATTTGTCGAGGTTATTTGTTGAGGCTTGTACCAATACAATGCCGCTTTTGTAGAGGGTGATGGTTAGGTCAGCTTGAAGAGATATTGAGGGCCCTATTGAGAGCTTAGTGCCATAGGGAATGTTCCTGGAACAGCGAACATTGAGGAGTAGAGAGAGGGTGTTGCGCCAGACGGGAATTCTTTTGGTGTAGAAAATGAGGTCGTTGGTGATGGTGCCTTCGTCAGCACTGAAACGAGGGTCTGAGATCAGAGCCTCGGGATGGTTTTTCAGGGTGAGGTGTTTGAAAGCTTTTTTGGTGGTTTTTGAGCGATTTGAGGGGTAGACCAGGGTGTAGGTATATGACCCTGAGGCAATCAGGTCGGGACCCATCATGTTGGTTTGGGGTGGGTACGCTCGTAGGAAACCGGATCAGTGAGCAATAGTTATGATGTTCATAGTTGTTAGGAGAGTAGTGCTTAAAGGGGCAAGTATCACCGTTAAGGCTTCACAAGTGGTCAAGTTGTCTTTGCTGAGCCGAGTGAGCGGTGATAAGTCAGGAGTGCCATTAAGAACTAGAAAGGATAATTAGAAAGTAATCCATAGGGTATTATAGCACCGCCTCCAGCGAGGAAAGTGTATGTAAGAAACACAAGTATCTACATTTGTTAAGCTAGCTTAGCCCATGCAATATTAACCTTGCAAAACACATATGCAGCTAGCCCTCACATACCAAGATCCACCTCCTCCCCTGTCTCTCAACTTAATAGATGGGTGTGACAGAGGCTCTTGTAACATCTGCACAGCATACAGGTCCACAACAGTTCTGTGCACTCACAGCCCATTCGTCTTACCACATGCAGCACTGGGCAATCCAATAGACATAACAGCACTCCTAGTCAGCTCTGTGTGATCTGGGACAGCATCAAGCATAGCTCAAAAGTACTCCATTGTCATCCATGCACAAATGACAACCTACACACAAATAATATGCTCAACTACAAAAGATGTGGCAGTAACATTGTAAAGTCCTAGCTTGTACAGACAAAAGAATTGTCAGTGGAAAAGTGTGCAAAAATTCTACATCTCAAACATGCTCAACTCTTCTCACTCGGCACTAATCCCTTTTAGGCAGTGCTGAAAGTGCTATGATTACATTATGCTTGTCATACTTCAGTTGTGGGGGTGTACCATAGGATTCCTCGATGTTCATCCAGGCAGGGGCAGGTTGCAGTCACATCCATAGCACTCACAAGTGATGTGGATGCATTGTGTACACTGTGTAAGGGGTGACCACAAGTCTAGTGTGGTATGAAAGCCAAAGCAGTTTTTATAAATTATTTTCAAGGCCGTAAACGGAAGGTGTGTTTGTGCCAAACACGTTGACATCTCAGCCCATTTCCAAGTGTCCCAGGTGAGGGGTGTTGTGTGTTGATTCTGCATCCCCCTAATGCACTATGGATGCAAACCCAAGAGAGCGGTCTGTCCACCTGTAGCTCATAACAGTTACAGCACACTAAAGGCAGTGCTCTGTTGCTGGGCTCTGTAGTCATTAGCATTAGTGAGATCCTGGGCAGCTGACAACAGGCAGCGTCAGCCCAGAGTGACACACAGTATCCACATTGAACTAAGTCCACTTCACACCAATCTAGTTACCTTGTGGTGCATTGTCATGACGAAAAGTTGCACCTTCTGTTGTCACATGAGGGGGCTAGAAGGGGCATTGGATGATCAAGCACACACAAATGTTGTTCAATCTGAATGCGCTAACAGGACGTGACATAGCCTAGCATTCACAACGGGAAAATTAGATGGACACCAAAAATGCCCTTTGAAATAAAAAGACTTTGCATAAATGTCTGAAACATAAATGACGCACAAAGACCATGCAGCACCCAGCATTGTCCCTGAACATGTAGATGAAAATCTTGGAGACAGCAAGCACAATCCCCTCCTGACAGTTTTGTGAAAAATCCTAATCCATATGTAGCTAAGTCATGTGTGTATCACCTAACTGATATGACTATTACACCCTTTTGTAAATACAAACTGTCTGGCATCTTAGGTACAATGTTAGGTGTGCCATATCCCATTTCAGCATCATCATATACCACAAACAACAACATTTTGAGCTTGGGCCCATGAGTGAAATGCACTAGCAAGATGCTCAGCCTGTTGTAAGAGGTAGACACATACTCATGATATATATCCTTATGACGACATACAAATAAACCCTTGTCAAACCAGGACACACAGCAGGTTTCTTTAAATCAACAGCATAAAGTTTATCACAATGCAAATAGAAAGTTGAGCAAACAACAACACAGCAAGCCTGAAGTACCACTCATTGTGTCTTGGTTATAGTTGGCTTGTCACGCATCCTCTCTGGCCATGTAGACGCACTCAAACTCACTTATCGCACAAATACTCATTGAAAAGCTTGGACAACATATTGCAACTAACATCAGCCTGGGACAGACCATACATCAAACACAAGGAGATGATGGACGGAGCGCTGAAACTTTTCAGACACTCACCCCCAGTCACAGATCTGGGTTGAATCCATCATCGTTCTTTAGCTCACTTTGTCACCCCAGTTCATACAGACCATACATCCCCATACCTTTGCTCAACATGCTATGGTCTGTTGCTTCAAATATCTGGCTGTAGGAAGCAAACGCACGGCTATGTGTGCCCTAATGCAGAATCCAAAGTAACATCAGATGAGCTTGATGAGGCCAAGGTCCATTTCCCTGAATTGTGATATGGTCAGACTCTCATACTCTAACTGTGACATGAGGCCACAATGAAATGCACATTTCAACGCTAGGCACCGTACAACTCTACAATCACCACATGTCATCACTAGCATTTTATTTGTGTGACAACCATTCATGCACCATACACTGTGTACACATGCAATTAACACCTACAACAATTGTGTCTCTGTAAGGACTGTAAAACACTGGACCACTGTACTTGTCCTGGACACACACAATCCATATAATGTCCCCATACAAAGTCAGGATGGAATACCTGACCTCTCTTTGTACAGGCACTGGACAATTCAGACTACAGACACCTTGACTAACAAGAATATATGCAGAAAGTGGAGCCCTGGGAGGCAATAGGGTCATGTCA
Source organism: Lissotriton helveticus (assembly GCF_964261635.1). Classification (NCBI taxonomy): domain Eukaryota; kingdom Metazoa; phylum Chordata; class Amphibia; order Caudata; family Salamandridae; genus Lissotriton; species Lissotriton helveticus. Next base: position 2,127,797,406 of record NC_136061.1, read on the forward strand.
CTGTCAGAATAATTCTTACTTTACACTCACGATGGGTACAGGTAATGTATCAGATGGGTACACAGCCATGAATGGTACTGGCCTACAGTTGCATGCCAACTTTGGTGAGGTTGTCATTGCCACTAGTCTACCAGATATATAGAAGACACATACATGGGCCCACCACTATCAAGTCACATACAAGTATTGTACCATTACTTTGTGTACATGGGTGTGTCCATAGTCACTACCCTGGAATGGAATGGAATGAGGATTTGTAGAGCGCGATGGCTACACAGAGGCGTCCCAGCGCTGTAGAAAAATTTAGCTAATCCGGAGGGGTAGGAAGAGGGAGGCTAGGTTTGGTTTTAAACAGAGGTTTTGCTGAATAACCAGGTTTTGAGAGTTTTTCGGAAGGTGAGGAGGTTGGGTTCGGATCTGAGATTGAGAGGGAGGGAGTTCCAGATCTTGGCCAGGTTGTAGGAGAGCGAACGACCACCACATCTGGCCTTCCTGATGCGTGGTACTGAGGCGAGGTAGGAGGTCGCAGATCTCAGAGAACGAGTGGGCTGGTAGGTTTTCACAAGGGGAGAGTTAATGGGGGGGTCTGTTCCCCAGTAAGAGCGGTGTGCAATGCACATGCTCTTAAACTCGATTCTAGATCTCACCGGGAGCCAGTGAAGATCTCTCAGTCTGGCTCTTACTGACGTTCGGCGGGGGATATCCAGAAGAATTCTTGCTGCGCAATTTTGAATAACCTGGAGTCTGTTGATTGTGGATTGGGGTGCTCCAAGATATACGGCATTTCCACAGTCGAGGCGGGAGAGGATAAGTCCTTGTACTCAAAGTCCATAAGTATCCAATTGTATTGAAGAGTTAGGTGTCTTTCTGCAGTATTTTGCCAACATATGCAGCATCTTCTCCTAAACTGTTGTGCTTTGCCACACTTGCACTATGTTGACATCTTAAAGCATGAGAGCTAAAAGATGATGGAACCCGCACAGCTCGAAGTGTAATCCTATAGGTTAGACAGGTAAGATCTGTAGTGTGCTCAGAGGAAATCACTGTCTGGCCTGACAGAGAGAAATCCACTGGAACTAATGCATTGCCCACCCCAGTCGGGGAAAGCGTCTCCAAGTACAACGTTGGGGTGACCCTGAGGGTCTTATTCCATAAATGAAGTTACTCCAAACACACGACTGTGTTGTTCAAACTTTCGCAGTTTATTAAACGCATTGTAAGTTCATGGCTTAATCATCAGTCACTGTATAGTTGATATTCAAAATGCATTAATCAATGTATGATTGCATAGTTATAACAAATCCCGATGCATTTCGGGCCCCGCCCTTCTTCAGGGGATAGCTCTACAAACGAAAAATGAAAGAATCACAGTTTCAGTACATGGTCATCGGTCATGGTGTCAAGTAGGTAGATTAACGTGTGTTCGCGAAAAGAGGGTGTTACATTGAACGATTGAAATCAAAAGTGTCAAAGATATCAAGGCCCGTGTGAAGCCGGTGTGTAAGAGATAACGAATGTAAAGACCCGTGCTAACAGTGATAAAGTACGTGCTGCTAAACTCTAAGCATGTTAACGTGTGCCAAAGTGCAGTCATATTGCCAGAGCGCAGTGCTCGTGATAGTAAACAAAAATCATCGTGCCCAGTTCTCGTGCTTCCCAGCGCATGCCACTAACTGCGATAATAGTAATGACAGTGATAAAACGTGCTTAAGAATTCAGGTCCCTGCAAGGGTACTCACGTTGGTACAACTACGCATGGACTCCGCGGAGTGCCGAGCCGGTAACAGTGAATCGAACGCCCAGTGTAAAGGTAGTGTTCACGTGTGAAGGAAGGTAAACATAGAAAAGGGGCTGTGTGATCAGCAGGCAGTGAACGGATAAGAGTGGATGTGAGCGCCATCTTGGAGTGTGTTTGAATCATAAGGAAGGTGCTATAAAACCACAGTGAAAGAATCAATGATGTCACAGGGGTGAAATAAAGCTGTGAAAGGCCTAAAGAACAGTGTGATCATAAACAAAATACAATTAAAGATAACATTGGAATTCCATCCGGTCATTCAGACCATGCGGTACCATGGTGGACATAAAGCGGATCCAGAAGTTTTCACGTTTTAATAAAGTGTTCTTATTGTTCGTGGTCACCTTTATTTGCTCCAATACCTGGAACTTAAGTTGGGCGACGTTGTGTCTGTTCTCATGGAAGTGTGTAGCTACACTAGATTTCAAGTTATTGGTCCTGATGTTGCTCTTGTGTTCGAGGATGCGAACACGGATCTTTCTTTCAGTGTGGCCAATGTAACATTTGCCACAGGGGCATTTTAGTAAGTAAATAACATTGCTGCTGTTGCATGTGGCATTTACCCGCAGTCTGCCAGTGTTTACGAATAATGTACATTATTCGTAAACACTGGCCGATTTTAACCATGGAACCAGATTTCCAAGGGCTCTTCAATCAGCCACCCATGTTTGCCTTCACCAGAGGCCGCAACCTGAAAGAGATTCTAACCAAAGTCAAAGAACCTGTCACTCAGATCACGTACGCAGGACTAAAACCTTGTTACAATTGCAGCAATTGCAACAACTGCATCCTTGGCAACACAACTAATCACCCACTGAAAGGGCACCCCATCAGACTGCGGGTAAATGCCACATGCAACAGCAGCAATGTTATTTACTTACTCAAATGCCCCTGTGGCAAATGTTACATTGGCCACACTGAAAGAAAGATCCGTGTTCGCATCCTCGAACACAAGAGCAACATCAGGACCAATAACTTGAAATCTAGTGTAGCTACACACTTCCATGAGAACAGACACAACGTCGCCCAACTTAAGTTCCAGGTATTGGAGCAAATAAAGGTGACCACGAACAATAAGAACACTTTATTAAAACGTGAAAACTTCTGGATCCGCTTTATGTCCACCATGGTACCGCATGGTCTGAATGACCGGATGGAATTCCAATGTTATCTTTAATTGTATTTTGTTTATGATCACACTGTTCTTTAGGCCTTTCACAGCTTTATTTCACCCCTGTGACATCATTGATTCTTTCACTGTGGTTTTATAGCACCTTCCTTATGATTCAAACACACTCCAAGATGGCGCTCACATCCACTCTTATCCGTTCACTGCCTGCTGATCACACAGCCCCTTTTCTATGTTTACCTTCCTTCACACGTGAACACTACCTTTACACTGGGCGTTCGATTCACTGTTACCGGCTCGGCACTCCGCGGAGTCCATGCGTAGTTGTACCAACGTGAGTACCCTTGCAGGGACCTGAATTCTTAAGCACGTTTTATCACTGTCATTACTATTATCGCTGTTAGTGGCATGCGCTGGGAAGCACGAGAACTGGGCACGATGATTTTTGTTTACTATCACGAGCACTGCGCTCTGGCAATATGACTGCACTTTGGCACACGTTAACATGCTTAGAGTTTAGCAGCACGTACTTTATCACTGTTAGCACGGGTCTTTACGTTCGTTATCTCTTACACACCGGCTTCACACGGGCCTTGATATCTTTGACACTTTTGATTTCAATCGTTCAATGTAACACCCTCTTTTCGCGAACACACGTTAATCTACCTACTTGACACCATGACCGATGACCATGTACTGAAACTGTGATTCTTTCATTTTTCGTTTGTAGAGCTATCCCCTGAAGAAGGGCGGGGCCCGAAATGCATCGGGATTTGTTATAACTATGCAATCATACATTGATTAATGCATTTTGAATATCAACTATACAGTGACTGATGATTAAGCCATGAACTTACAATGCGTTTAGTAAACTGCGAAAGTTTGAACAACACAGTCGTGTGTTTGGAGTAACTTCATTTATGGAATAAGACCCTCAGGGTCACCCCAACGTTGTGCTTGGAGACGCTTTCCCCGACTGGGGTGGGCAATGCATTAATCTTAAAGCATGAGCCATGTGGAACTGTATTTTCCTAAACAAAGCTTTGTGAATTAATGTCAAACTCATAGACAACACCAATGTTAACATTGACATCTAGTCAAAGTAGGCACACAAATCTATGATACATACCAACTAAGTGCTTGCACACCATGGACCATATGTAATCCACACTATACTAACTTACATCACAAATTACTCATGAATAACAGTTAACCAGAAATCCAAATGAAGACACATAAATTTGAAAAAAATAAATCAAAAATGCTCTATTCAGAAAAACAATTTGGATACTGTGATAAGAAAAAGGCCACTGCCAGTCCAATCAAGTCCATGGCTTTGAGGTCCACAAATACCATAGCCTTCATTGCTTACCTGCACTTCTCCTGCGAAGAGACACCTCCCACAGGAGGGGCATCTAGGGGGCAGGCCAGGCACCAAAGGGACAAAACTAGGGAGGACTGGGTTGAGTTTGGGGAAGGATGGAATCTGGGAGTGGGGTGAGCCAACTGCAGTGGTAGGGTCAGATTGAGGGGGGTGGGTCAACTGAAGTAGGAGGGTCAGATTGAGGGGGATGGGTCAACTGCAATGGGAGGGTCAGATGGATGGGGGTCAACTGCAGAGGGAGGGTCAGATTGAAGGGGTAGGAGAACTGCAGTGGGAGGCCTAGATAGAGGGTGGGATGGGCTGGGCTGTACAAGTTTGGGGATGCAGTAATGGGGAATGGCATGAACAGGAATAGGGGGGCAGTATGCTTTTGGGGTGGGACTTTTTGGGTTTGGAGGAACTGGGGTATGATCAGGAAGTAAGTGTTTCTGGAGGGGGTTGGGACTTCGGAGACTGGGATATTTTCCTTCTGGGGGTAGTTTGGGGCTACTTTTTATCAGCTGGGTGGGGGGCAGATGCAGATGGCAGGACCTGGGTGGTGGATTTCCTCTTATTCTTGAGGGGGTTGGTAGGGCACAGAGGTCAAAGCCACAGAGGTGGAGTGTCTGGGCAGAAGGGGTAACAGGAAAGGCAAGGGTTGGGGTTGTGGAGGCAGAGGGTTGTGAGGACTGCGGCGTGTCTTTGGATGCTGGTATGGTATCTGGTGGTATGTCTGTGGGGGTGAGTGTGCTGTCTGTCTTGTGAGTGTGCGTGAGTGGGGGTTTATCCTTGTGTATGTGTGTTTGTGTGCTGCGTGTGGCTGTTGAGGTGGATGCATGTGTATGTTTCCATATGCTTGGGTCAGGCAGTGTAGTTGGGACTGTGAATGGGGAAAAGGCAGGTGGGGGTGGGACAGCTGGGAGACAGCTCCCATCAATATGAAGGCCAGAGCCTAATTGGATCTCTGTAGGGCACACATTTCAGAGTGAATGTCCTCCAGGAACGGTACCATTTGTGTCAGATGATCGGTATGTACTTGAAGGACATTCAGCACTGCTGTCTGCCCACAGAGATATGCCTTAGGATGTCTATGGCTCCACACTCACAGCAGTGGAGACGGGTAGGAGATGAGATGCCTAGCCCAACAGAGACACCCCCACTTCTAGGGGAACGGCCACAGACAATGGGCTGCGGGCAGCTGGGAGGATGGAGATGTAGGGGTGGTGGTGGATTCTGATGTAGAAGATTCAGTCGCTGGGTCATCCGTCACCACATTGGAGTTCTAATTGGAGATTGAACAGGTCAGTGATCCAGCAAATGTTCTGTCCGACATGGCCTCAGAGAGGCTCCCTTCACCCCCCCATGCCATTGGTTTCCTCCTGCTCAGACTCACCACTGGACCCAGTCTGGTGAGCTGCTTCCCCTCGATCCATGGCGCTGCCTCATCTGCTGGCCAGTTCTGATGCTGTGAACAAGAAGGAAAATGAATCACATGAGCCATCCATATGTACTTGACATATAGGTATCATCACATATCTTCACAGATCAACCAACTACATTAATTGGACTTGTACAATCATTTTTTATACTGTTCCGTAAATAGCACTTGTTAGTTTGCCAGTTAATCTATGCTCCCTCACACATGATGTTGTCCGTGCCATTGGGTGTAGCAATATGAAAAGCCACAACCAAAATGTCAAGTACTTCATCCTGTACCATCTGATGTATTGTCTTACGCTACTGATGGCCTTTTGTGATGACATTCCTGTCTCATCTAATGCAAAGGAGTTTAGAGATCACAATGGGAATAGGAGTCACACAATTGAATTGAGACATGGTCTCCAGTCAACAATCCCTAGTCATCAACTTGGGAGCCAATGGGTTTATTGTTACAGGTCAGATAGCTTTACTGTCATACATCAATCTGGTGTAGTCATTGCATAAGTCATATCTCACAGATAACAGTGATTGTGCTAATTTCTCCTGTAGCTTAAGTTTTGTCCTGTCCGATCACATATCTAACTCTTATTGTGGAGACACCAAGGTAGTAGGGATTCTTAGGATGAGAGGTATGTGGCCCACAGTCTAGTGTCATTTATGCACAGTGTTAGGAAGATGATTCAGAATGTTTTGCACATTGGAAAGATCTCAACAATGTCATATGTGAACAATGCTTAACCCACTGCCAAGTCAATTTACTGCATCTCCACAAAGATTCAGGTGGATCACTATGCCACTGTATGCATCGTCTGTACAGACTATTAGGAATAAACATCTTTTCTTTAAGAGTTTAGTCAACACTGGGTACCATTCTGTCCAGACTGCAGAAGTCCACAATTGTAGAGCCCAAGTCTGAATGTCCCTCACTTCTTTTTGCCATTGTGCACCCTTTGTACAGCTTAAATTGCTCTTGTTTGTCAACTCATTTTGTTGAATTACTTCCAAAGGATGCACATGTGAAATCTCTGAATCTAACAGTGATGCATCGAACATATTATTTCGAAAAGACATCAAGTATGAATAGTCAAGAGCAGTTAGACACATGGGAACCATTGTGAATGTATATCTAACATCAAACCTTACAATTCAAGCCCTGTTTCCACGAGTGACCACTTTTGTTTGTCACAGAACGGCATGTGCCGTCACCATTACAGAGTCAGACACATGGACTCATTCTTTGGAATAGAGAGAATGTAATCTTACCCCCAATTATGTGCAAGGCCAGTGTGATAAGTGACCAAAGTTAGCAAACCGGTAATTAGCAGATGGGATACATTGGAATACACTGACCACCACAGCTGAGGCCTAACATTGGCACACTGACCAATCAAAACTCACCAAGGCCTCAACATAGACAATACCTGCTACCGGGATGTATAGCATGGGCTTTTTATACTTAAGTGCACCAACAACAACATACTTCACTGATTTGGGGTGACCACACAGAGAACAGTTCAGACATTAGTCAATGTGCTGTCACATGTTGAGCAATCACATTATTCCTGAAAGTTATCTCCATGCATAATTTGTTCTGATCACATGAGCATGGCTCTACTGTCACTACCCTGAATATATTTTCCACACATGTTCCAGATGAAAGGGGCATAACCAGGCATCTACTTATCCTTGTGCATATGCATCTTTTAACACTGAACAGTGGTTTTATGTGTCTTACAGCCTGAAAAAGGGACTGCAGGCTAAGATACTTCATCAGGCATGGCTAAAATAGTTGTGCAAAAAGGTACATACTCACCCCCTCCTAGCTGCTCTGTGGCTTTCTACTTATTATCCAGGTCAGGGAAGACCATCGCTAAGATGCGGAGCATGTGGGGGGTCAGGGTTGAGCGCCGAACCCTCTTTCCTGGAGGTGACAGGCCCAGTAGATTTCCTCAATCTTCTTTGTCCAGCCTATGAGGTCCTGCCACCATTTGCGACATTAATGGGTGCACAATTGGCGACCTCCGCAGAGCGCAACTTCTGGGCGATGGTCCTCCACAGCTCGGCCTTCTGATGGGAGTTGACCTGTAAGGATGATATGGTGACAGATCCTTATTTCATGTGCAATATGGACAGAGACAAAAACTGGCACACATGGGTCATGGTCAGATTGGCAACAATGTGTAAAGGGTAGGCTCGTGGAATTATGTGCAGTGCTCCGGTGTTGAACGATGCCTCAATTCCATAAGAACAGTGATAAGATTTTTACACCAGTACATACACTTCTACAGCAGTGTACTTGCCCAGAACAGTCATCTACACACTTTAAAACTTTCACATAAACAGTTTACATGCTTGTCTTTGTGATTCCTAATGCCAGTACTGCATGGTTTTTTCACTTGTCAAATGACAATGCAGCGTGATCATCCCTCACCTGCTCCTTTGGCTTGTCATACAGCTGCCATTACAGAGGAAGGAGGGTGTCCAGCAGCACCTGGTGTTTCTCATAGGTGAAGACTGGGGTCCTGCGATAAGATTGCGTCAGTCGCATTTTCCAAATCGGTCCTATGCATTACATTGCTTGCAGACGACACTCATACCGGCCGTTCCCAAAAATATCATAGAACCGCAAGTACTTTGATACTTTACCAGTGGGAGTTCACTGAGTCAGTTTCCACACAATCCAAAACCTGCGCCTATCACCATAACAACTAACACCAATGGATGCATCTGAATCTGTTATGATGAGCCTACCGTGTCCTTTGGACGGAAACATACGTCTGTCACCATGACAACTAACAGCCAATGGCTGTTTCTGAATTGGTTATGATGCGCCTACCACATTCCCTTGAATAGAAACTTGCGTCTGTCACCATAACAACTAACAGCATATGGCTGTGTCAGAATCGGTTATGATGCACCTAATGAGTCCTTTGAATAATCGGTTGGCAGGGCAGACACTTGTGTAAATGTTATAATTCTGTAAAAATCCATGGCGGGATGAAGCTTTAGTTTGGTGAAAAGGACATCTAACTGAAATGTTCCCATGATGACCTAACCTTGAGGGGCACATGACACACTGTTTGGGATGCTAATACGAACTGGAAAACAAACAACTCCATTTAGCCTCTTTGGCTTGGTCACCGTCACAATGTGTTTTGGGGCAATACATGCACAGTCTTTACCTAGTCACTGCATTACGGGGCAGTGTGACCCAGTGTGCAATCTGGGTAATGTGAGACATGGAAAGGTGGTGTGTTTTTCAAATGCTGGATAATGCTTTTACCAGGCAACGACTACACAGTGACATTAAGCAGCCACATAAGCTGTATCTCTATGTTCAGGGTTTGTGTATGTGATTGTCTGTGTAATGCATATATGGCAACATGACAGTGTCCACCCTGTGACAGTAGTGGGCAAGATTACCATTGTGAGACACTGTGTGTATAATGTCCACACATATCAGGCATTACATGATCCTATTGTGGGTATATTTGAACCATGTGATTGTTCTCACAAAACTATGGGGCCGATTAGGATGGCGGTTTTTCCGCATCCTCCGGGCCGGCGGAAGTGTCCGCCGGCCTGGAGGATGCGGAAAAACCGCGGCGGAGACTCCAAAGACCCACCGCCAAATTAGGATGGCTGGTGGGTCTGGAATTCCGTCCGCCGCTTTTCCGCCGCGGTCGGCTTCCGACCGCGGCGGAAAAGCTATAACATGGCAGGCGGTGTCTATGAGACACCGTCCGCCATATTATGATGTTTGTGTAAATATGCTTTTCCACGGCGGCTTTTCCGCCATGGAAAAGCATACGGACATTCACTTTGGGGGCCCGTTGCGGGCCCCCTGGGTGAATGGGGGGTGGGGGGTGCACATGGGGGGTACCTATGGTACCCCCCAGCATTTGCGTACACAAAGCAGCAGGCACCGTGCGGTGCCTGCCGCTTTGTGCATGTAAATGCAACACATGCTTTTTTAACATTGCGGCGGGTGCAGCTTGAAGCTGCACCCGCCGCAATGTTAATAATAGAGGATGTGACCGCCACCCTGGCGGTCACATCCTAATTGCCATGGAGGGACCGCCGCTGCCCATGCGGACGGTCCCTCCTACTCAGGGGTGGCGGACGGACGCAAGTCCGTCCGCCATCCTAATCGGCCCCTTAATCTGGGCTTATTTGGTTGTGAGTTGTGGAGTATGACATGCTAGCCGAACATGAAGAGTGACAGACACTAGTTAAGTTTACACTACTGCACTCTAATTGCTGTGTCACCATACATTGGAAACATGTCCAGCAAGGGTCATTAATCTGTGATATGTATGTGAAGACAACCTCATTCATTGAAATGTGTATTTTACATTGACATCCAGTTTTAGGTGTGGACATTTTTGATTTGCTGTTTGTCGAAGTGCATGGGACTTTGTGAACTAACGCAAACAGTGTTAACACTCTACACATAGGTACCACGGACAGCCTCCAGTGTACAGGCCCTTTCCAGCCCTTCAAATAATGGAAGAATGGGACATTATCAAGAAATATCATTTCACAAGCACAACAATTGAAGAGTTGTGCCAGCAGTTGTCACCTCCTTTGCAGGCTTGTCACACTTATCCTACAGCACTGACTCCCAAAGTGAAGGTGATGGCAGCATTGCATTTCTTTGCCATGGGAACATTCCATTACACAGTGGCAACATCGGGTGGAATGTCCCAGCCCTGTTCAGCAATGTCCTTTGGGATGTGTTGTAGGCATTGCTCTGTTACCTGGACCAGTATAGAAAATTTCATAAATCTGGAGAGTTGTCTGACATCAAGGTTCACTTCTATGCCTTAGTACGATTACCCCATATCATTGGAGCAATTGATGGCACCCATGTTGCTTTGGTACCCCCACAGGCCGATGAACAGGTCTATCGCAACAGGAAACACTTCTACTCCATCAATGTCCAGGTGGTGTGTTTTGCTAACATGTGCATCCCACACAAATGTAACCATTTCCCTGGCTCGGCACATCATGCATACATCCTTCCAAATGGTGTCATCCCGCATTTGATGAGTCAAATGCAACCTGACCAGGACTGGCTTGTTGGTAGGTGATCCTGTATGTGTATGTTGCAGTGTGTGTTGGTGTATGTCAGATAGTGCTATGTTGTCAGACAACTGAAGTATTTTCTGTGGTCAATGTAGGAGACTCTGGATAACCCAAAAAGGCATGGTTACTGACACCACTGCACAACCCAGTCATCCCAGCAGAAGTGTGGTATAATGAGGTCCATTGTAGGGCCAGGCGGATAGTGGAGCAGACTTTTGGCCTCCTGAAGACGAGATTCCGTTGAATGGACAGGATGGGGGGAGCCCTCCAATATGCCCCATTAAAGGTTTGCCAGATGATCGCGGCTTGCTGCATGCTACACAAAGTGGCAATACGTAAGGGCATACCTCTGATGGTCGACGATGGAAACTAGCAGGTGCCACTAAGGGAGGATCCAGGAATGGGCCCTGATGACAGTGGTGATGATGATGATGGCATGAATTTGAGACAAAGATTATCTACAACTTTTTTCAAATGACTGTAAATATGCAATGAGAGGAGGTAACTAATCTCAATTATTTGTTGTTTTATAGCTGGTAGAAAGTGTGTATGTATGCTTGTGAGTGCCTGATAATTGTCCAGAGTTATTTTTAACATGGGTCTTTGAATCGCGCAGGTTAACATGTACTGTGTTATCCAAAAAAACTAGCTAGTGTTCACACTGACATTTGTGTGCTTCAGATGACATTGTTTTCAGAATTTTGCTACCTTATTCCCGATTTCCTTTTCTATGTTTCTTCTCACTAGGGTAATTTGCCATGTCATCTACAGAGTGGGCTTGCAAGTTGTGACCTCACCAGACATACGATGCTGTGACAGACTCTGAGATGGAACTGATGCTGAACTCCCTGGCACACACTTCCTTCAGACCTGATAGTCAGTTGATTTTGTTTTTAGTGCCTTTCAGTACTGTGTGATCTGAGTTGACTTTATTTTCAGGCTCCAGGTTGCATCTGGAGAATAAACCGGTGTTCGACATTGAGGTGTGCTTGTCTGTTATCACACATGCAAAGAGCTTTTTTAATCAAAATTTGACCACGATGAGCTGGTTTTCTAACAATGATTGTTGATTGTGCTGGAAAATAAGATAGTTCTGTAGACAATACACTTCCATTGAATCTGTACCACGTACTTTGGGTTCTGTGATAACCTGGTTGTGTATATCAATCATGCAGTGCCAAGGTACATTTAGTTATGAGCTCTTACTTTCCTTTTTAGAAGAGATTCTATACCAATGTTGTTGACACATTCTTCTTTGTGATTTTGCTGGTCATTACAATATGTACATTTGGAATTCAAAGTCACAACATGAACAAGTATTATGGTGTGAAGTGTTTTATTTAAGTGCATAAAGTGAAATAATAACGCCAAACAATGGTGGTGTGCTCACAAAGAAAAAAAAGACAGTGCAGATAGTAGTTGATAGTGTGGGTAGATGAAATTCTCCAAGGTAAAGCCAGCGTTTTTTGAGTCCAAAGTCCAATTTTTACCCTCAATCCAATGTGGGACAGTTCTTGTTGACAGTCAACAAGGTGAACTCTTGGTACACACTGGAGGATATCAAGGGTACATTGTCACTTCCTGGGGATGGTGCATTGCCATCTGACTCTCAAGGATTTTTCCTCGGACGACCCTTCCCACGTTTGGCTGGGGGACCCAAAGCTGCAGGCTCCTGGGGAACTGAGGACTATATGCCAGATTCCACATCCCTCCCTGTGGCTTGTGCACATGTTGATGCACCTAATATTGTAGGCATAGAGGGAGGTGTGGTCAAATGAGTTGCTATGTGGCTGAGGCTGGTACCAATGTCCCGCAGCACCCCAGTCACCGTCAATGTTACGTAGGATCCCTATTACCTGGCCCATTTCTCCTTGGTAAGCCTGATAGGCGTTGATCACCCGGGAGAGGTTTGGGTGATCAACATCGGCAGGACCAGCTGCTTGATGGCACAAATCCACACGGACCCTCCCAACACCCTTACCCACCCGAGTAGGCCCAGTGGGTGGCACAGTCAACACTGAGCCTCCTTCCTCATTGATGGGGGTTTTGTTGTTGGTCACCTCCAGAGTGCTCTATGCTGCAGTGCTGTTGGTGGTATCTCCAGCTGCTCTGTCCATCAGGGTAGGGGTCAGCTGGGTATTGTCAGCTGAAGCGGGAGTGTTTGCAGTGGATCCTGCTGTAGCTGCTGGTGCTGTGTTCTTACCAAAACCTGATGGGCCAGGTTGGTCCTCGTCATCCGAGAATATGTGCGAGTCTTCATTGGTGGAAAGCTCCAGGTCGCCCAGAGTCTGGGACTGGCTGTCTTCACTTGGTCCAGTGGTGTTTCCAGCACTCTCAGTGGGTACAGGAATGACACAATCATGAATGTGAATGTCCACTGCACCTCAAATCATACCCATTACATGGATGACTGAATTTAACATGAAGTTAATGAAGATAGTTGGCCTCCTTCATCCATGATGCTGGCCTATGTTTTTGGAGAACAATGCAATTCTGAAAATATGTGAAGTGTTGAACATGCCCACCGATGTGCATAAATGGGCATTTTGTGTTTAGTTCTCATTACATGTTCAAAGACTTTGAGTGGTATCTGACACTCTGTGCATGGCACTGGTGGGTTGGTGCTCTCCATATCTATAGTTACACCAGGACATACATACTCTTTAGATCCCACTGTTGGGGTGTTTCATGCCTGTGCACTTGACTTAATGTATGTCTCAGCAGTCACATAGGTGTGGCTGCCTACACACTCACAGTCTGTTGCTTTTCCTTGAATTTTTGCCCATGGTGTGATAAAGGTGCTTATTGTTCTCATCTAATGACGCCCAAGTGAATGCCTATTAGGAGCCAAATGTGTGCCTCCTTAGCTTTTTGCCTACACAGATCATGTAATTTTTTAAATTGACTCCAAAGGCAGATGAGATCATAAACTCTGCTTTCTGCTATTTTTTGGCTAACTAATTACATGATCTGCTGTTTGAGTGCTGATGATCTTTTTGTGAAAAGTACTCTCCTCCTCCCACCCAGCCCACCTAGGCCATCAGGAAGAGTGTTGTCTAGACAATGATGGGTAGTGTACTTGCAAGATGGTTTCCTGGTGTTTGGAGCACAAAGGTAGTTGTGATAAGGTCAAAGAGCAGTCCCCAGTGCCTGCCATCTTGCTAGTACACCTCCACTCACTGTCAGGTAGCCATAGGCCCAGATGAAGTGGTTATGGGGTGCGTGTCCAGGAGTGTTTGCTGTTATTCCACCTCCCATCGATCCCGGTCCAACGTACACCTTCCCACACAGCCCAACCAACCTACCTGGAAATATGCTTTACTAACAGTGACTAGAAATGCACTAGTATTATGGCTAACACTGGGGACTGGTGTTTGGAGCGCAAAACCATGATGGGAGTTGTGGACAAATAACATACCAGTCATCAGTGTTAGACATCTTGCAATTACATTCCCACTTACTGTCAGGAAAGCAGCGTTCCAGGTAGGCTTTCGGTGCTGGGTTGGAAGGTGTGTGTAGGACAGGGCCTGATTGGAGTTTTAGTCATTGCAAATACTCCTCCTCCCATCCAGCCCAAATAATTCCTCTGGGCCTATGCCTACCTCACAGTGAGGGGAAGTGAACTAGCAAAATGGCGGATACTGGTGCATGGTGTTGAACTTGAAGCCAACTCCGATCCAGGCCCTGTGCTCCAAACACCATGCAGCAGTGTCAACCATCTTGCTAGTACACTGCCATTCAGTGTTGGGTACCCATAGGCCCAGATGACCTGATTGTGCTGGGTGGGAGGAAGAGTTTGTCTTGACTACATCTCCCATCAGGCTCTGTCCTACGCACACTCTTCCCATCCATCCCAACCAGCCTACCTGAAACTCTGCTTTACCAACAGTGAGTGGCAATGTACAGGTAAGATTCTGACAATAGGGCCTGGTGTCTGACTTGACCCCATCTCCCAACAGGGTCTTGTGCTTCAAACATGAGTCCCCAGTGCCAGACATCTTGATAGTACAACTCCACTTTCTGTCAGTAAAGCATGGTTAAAGGTAGGCTTTTGGTGCTGCATAGGAGGTAGAGTATTTCAAATGGCCACATCTCCCATCAGGCCCTGTACTACACACACACGTCCCACCCTGCGCAACAAGACCATCGGGGATATTGGTTTCCTGAATGTAATTGGAAATGTACTGGCAAGATGTCTGACACTAGAGCCTGGTGTCAGACTTTTTCCACAACTCCCAAGAGGGCATTGTTCTCCAAAAGCCAGGCCCAGGGGCGTAACACAGGCCCCCCGCAGGCCCCGCGTTACGGGGGGGCCTGCGCTCCAGGGGGGCCCCGCGCTCCAGGGGCCCCTTACTCTCGGAGCCAGCATCATGATGGTGCTCACGCCCGGCCTCTTAATAGAATAAATGGTGCGCAAGGCCGAGCCTCTGCCGAGCTTCAGAGGCTCTTCATCAATTAATTAAATAGGACTGAATAAACTGGTGCGGAAGTTCAACTGCGCATGCGCGGGCCCCGGCTGGGATTCAAGGGCTCTTCTTTAAATAAATGGTGGGTGAGAGGCACGCAGTTGTGCCTGCCTGTGCATGGTCTTGTGGGTGGGGCTGGTGACCAATACCAATGAATTTGTCATGCGCATTGTGGAGCGCAATTAAAGTGCACGTGACTTGTGAGGTGAGGCATCCCAGGACCCCAGCCACGCCAGGGACATGGAGACACTAGACAGACTGCGAGGCAAGTCCTTTCACTTATGTTCGAATGTGTGACACGTGCAAAGAGTAGATATTACAGAGCGCCTGGCACATCACCTCTGCAACTTCAGCGTGCTGTAAATATTATAACATTTTACCAACATAATGGTGTCCGCACAGGTGCACAAATAGATTGGTGAAATGCTTGTATTGCACATTTTGTTAATTTTTAGAGTTCGGCTGTGAGGAAGCTTGCACGGCTATGTTGCTGCTCGGGCTTCACAAGTTGAAGTACTTTTTCATGAAAAAAAACAATGTTGAGTGAGGTGCGTGTTGTGATTGAAGAGGCGAGATTTCTTTTGAAATACAGAGGTTTTTGTTTTCGGATATCGACACTCGTGACTAGAGAGCTCATCTTTGTGAGGTATTTCAGTCACAGGGGCATCTATCTGTTCTGGAGAGTAAGGGCCTCTATGTTACTTCGCCAGGAAGGAGAGACCATGGCATGTACTCAGACTGTCAGATGTGGACTCGGAGGGTTTTGACACCTCAGCAGTCCTGATTGAATCAATGGGTGTACCTATGGGAACACCAATGGCAATGGGAATACCAATGGGAATGCCTATGGGAGTATCGAACGTGAGGTTTCTCTTCCTCTTTGAGCTACGTTCCCTCTAAAGATTTGGAGCCATTTTTACTTGAAAAACCTCTTCTTATATGTTTGTATGTTTTCCGTTCTTTTTACATAGTTCAAAGTTTTCTCTTCACATCTCAAGCCTCTGCTATGAATTGGAGATGATGTATTCCTTTAACTCCACTTTTGTTAGATTCTATTATTTTGTTGTAGCGCTGGTTCTTCTTTGAGCTAATTAATGTTAATGTCACTTCAGATTTATTTTTAAGGCCAAGTATTCCACTTGAGGATTGCTGGGTCCACTTGCTCAAGGGGCTGACTTGTGATTCCCTCAGGAAAAGTCTCTCTTGAGCTCCTTTGAGATGCTGGTGTCCCCCCCCCCCACACACACACACTGAGTAGGAACAGCATAGGCAGCACCAGTGCAACATTCCCTCACAGAGAATACCTGCATAACAGATGGCTTCATGCAACCCCTTCCACACACGCCAACACACTGAGCAGGAACAGCATAGGCGGCACTTGGACCACCTTCCCTCACACACAGAGTAGTTTAGGCGACATCAATTGAAGGTTCCCTCACACATAGATCAGATACAGTATTGAAGGGGTGTATAAACTTGAGAAGTTAACAACTTGTTACTTGCCACTTTCACCTTTACCAGCTTTGCAAAGTGCAAGTTGGTGACATTTAAAAAATAAAGGGGGGTTAGAAAGGGATCTTGGGTGGCAACGGCAACATTGCTCTTCGCACACTGAGCCACAGACGTGAGGTATTTGGTGGTTCCATCCCATTGTATGTGGAGGAAGCACACAAAGGTCTATTTTTACTAATCTTTCATACAACGCAGTGCAGCAAGGCAACTTGCTGTGCTGCATTAAGTGAAAGGAAGAGAGCAGAAATGTGCCATATCTTAAAAGATGTAGCACAGTTCTGCACTCTCATGGCACTGACGCTCGTTGTGGCATGTCTTGTCATGCTCTTGAGTCAGGAGGCAGCATCTGTGATTTCTTGCAGTGAGTCTGGGGCCCATTGGGGCAGTTTCTCTAGCCTCCTGGCTGCACCCTCTAAGGCTAAATGCTCCTGCCTCTGGACATTTTGGGGCACGCCAGGCACAGCGCTAAGGGGAGGAACAATATAAGCAGCACATTTTTCTGCCCAGGGCTGTAGCTCTGAAGCAAATGTTTATGCATTTGGTGTCACAAGGCCCGTCCGCCCCCCCCCCCCACTGTAAGACGAGGGTTCAAGCTTCAGCGAAAGGGCAAGTTCATCTTTCTGTGTAAACACGCACTCTTCAGTCAGGTTATAGCATAGTGCTAATGCTTGCAGCCTGTGGTTCGATGCAGAATGTAGCACACATAGAAAGAGGAAGTAACAAGGAGAAGTAAAGATATTTCTCCTCCTTACGCCATACTCTGGAAGGGGTAGCTATTTGATGCAATCCCAGATTTCCAAACATTTGTAAATCTGGTTTGGCATGAAATCCGTGGGTGGAAGCATGGTAATTCCCATGATCCAATCGTGGAACGCCTCCCAGAATGAAATGTAATGCAGTGCATCGTAAGCAACTGGGTTGCATTACATTTCTTTACAAAGCCACATAATCTACTAAGATTTTGCATATTGGTCGTGCCACAAAGGTTGCATAACCACGAAGCAACATGTTAGTAAATATAGCTTCAAGTCTGTAAACTTGGGCCCAGATTTATTAAGCCCTTGGGTTGCCGTTATATCATCCAAGGTGGTGCAATCCAACACAGGGGCTTCAGTGAGATTTACTAAGCCATGCAAAGCCAGCCTGCATGGCTCAGCATAAGTTAGTAAATCCAGAGTACCACAAAGCAGCGCAAGTCCATGCCCTGCATTACTCTGCGTTAGGAAGGGGAATAATATACCTGACCAAAACAGAGGCGTAATAGGCAGAAATATCTTTATTCCTCATCGTTATTTCTTTTTTCAAGGTGTACTGCATCCTGCACCACAAGTAGAAAGAGGAAAATGCATCTGAAAATCGTTTTTGTGCTGAATGTGTCCCTTTCTGCACAAACAAATCTTACCTGTAACACAGGCATGCTTCCCCCATGGGGTTAAGCGTGCATTTGCGCTAGGTTGCAGTGTGTGCGCCAGAGCAGAGGGAGAGCAGGAATGTGCCATAGATTAGTAAATTTGACACATTCCTGCTCTCACCATTTGATGCAGTGAAGTAAGTTGTGTTGCTGCGCTGTGTTGCGCCAAAATTAGTAACTTTGCTCCTTGGTGTTGTGCACCACTCAGTACCGACCACAAACCTCATTGTGTCTATACCTGACACGTGTATGGATCTACACGCTCGCTTGCAAGGCCCTACGGCTTTCCGCCACGTGACAGGGACACGCTGGATTGCTTGTTCTTTTTTATTTATGGATGGATGAGACCCTACGCACGGAGGATAGGACTTGTGAATATACTCTGATAAGCTACAATGACACCTTTTCAATGTATTTTGTTAACAGACAGATCGATTCACGAATCCAGCAGCATTCTCTTCCACCCGCAGCAATGTAATTATTTAAAGATTAAGAAAGTTTCCTGAACTAAATGCGTTGGGCCTGATTCACAGAACTAACTTACTACAAAATCTTAAACTTACTACTATTTTGGTATTCACAGAATGCACTTACTCATTTTGGTATTCCCAGAATGCACTTACTCATCAATGAGTAAGTGCCTTCTGTGAATACCAAAATGAGTAAGTTACTCAAAATGAGTAAGTTACTCATTTTGGTATTCACAGAATGCACTCACTCATCAATGAGTAAGTGCCTTCTGTGAATACCAAAATGAGTAAATGCATTCTGTGAACACCAAAATAGTAGTAAGTTTAGGATTTTAGTTCTGTGAATCTGGCCGGTTGACAGTAAAGCGCATAGGTGTTGAACGATCTGAAAGATAAATGATCAAAAGATGCACAGGGGCATAACAAAGGCCCCCACTGCCCCTGCAGTGCAGGGGGGGCCGAGGTCCAGAGGGCCCCCTCAGCACAGTACATGACCTGAGAGCTCCGGAGTAAGTCCGGTAGGGGGCCCCTCCATGCACTTTGCAGGGGGGCCCCCTGAGGTTTCGTTACGCCACTGGCCAGGCCTCAGTGTCAGTCATCTTGCCAGTACATTTCCACTCACTCTCAGGAAAGCAGAGTTACAGGGGTGCTGGTTGGAATAGGTGAGAAGAGTGTGTGTGTATGCCATTGCATGATGGGTGTTAGAGTAATGGCAACCACCCCCCCCCCCCACAGCACAACCACTTCATCTGGGCCTATGGTAAACTGACAGTGAGTGGAAATAGATTAGCAAGCCATCTGACACTGGTGCCTGGTATTTGGAGCACAAAGCCATGATGTTAGTTGTGCTCAATTCAGACACCAGGGATCTTTGTGAGCCATCTTGCTAGTACACATCAGCTCACTGTCAGGTAAGCATACTTCCAGCTGGTCTTGTTGTGCTGTTTGGGATGAGTGATGTTTACAATGACTACATCTCCCATGAGGCCCTGTCCTAAACACTCATTCCCACCAAACAGTACACCTGGAACTATGCTGTACCTGATGTGATTATCAGTGGAAATGTACTGTCAAGATGTCTGACACTGGTCCCTGGTGTCTGAGTTTACCACAACTCCCATCCAGGTCTTGAGATTCAAACACAAGTACCCAGTGTCAGCCATCTTGCAAGTACATTAACATTTCCACTCACTGTCAGGTAAGCATGGTTCCAGGGGTGCTGTTTGGGCAGGGTAGGAAGAGGGTGTGTAGTATATGGCTTGATTGCAAGATCTGGCCATTGCAAATACTCCTCCTCCCACCCAGCACCAAAAGCCTACCTGGAATGATGCTTTCTGACAGTGAGTAGAAATGAACCAGCAAGATGGCTGGCACTGGTGCCTGGTGTTTGGGACACAAAGCCTGGATGGGAGTTGTGGTCAAGTTATCTAACAGGCATCACTGTGAGCCATCTTGGTAGTACAGGTCCACTCACTGTCCGGCAAGCATAGTTCCAGGTGGGCTTGTTGGTCTGTTTGGGATGAATAGTGTTTTCAATGACTGCATGTTCCTTCAGGCCCTGTCCTCCACAGACCCTCCCACCCAGCCCAAACAGACCACCTGGAACTATGCTAACCTGACACTGAGTGGAAATGTACTAGCAAGATGTCTGACACTGGTGCAGGGTGTTTGAGGCACAAGGCCTTGATGGGAGTTGGCTTTAAGTTCAACACCATGCAGCAGTGCCAGCTATTTTGCTAATCTACTTCCCATCATTGTCTGGTAGGCAAAGGCCCAGAGGAGATAGCTGGGCTGTGCTGTGTTTGCTGTCGCTACAACTCTCATCATGCCTGGGCCCACACACACCTTCCTACCCAGCTTAAACAGCCCACCAGGAAGAGTGGTGTCCTGAAAATGAGGTAACGTGAACTGGCAAGATGTCTGACAGTAGTGCCTGTTGTCTGACTTGAACTAGTGGTGGGCGGAATTTGCGAAATTGACTTTTGCAAATTATCGCGAAATTGAGCGAAATCTCTGCGAGCACCCAGAACTTTCACGAAGATTGCTTTTCCTGCCCTTTCGCGATATGTTTTTGCGTGCTCGCGGGGTAATTTATCTCTAACTTTCCCATGCGGTCGCTAATGGGCGCGGCCATCTTTTTCGCGATGCTTATATCCTGTTCCAGGTTGCATGAAATGTTCGCGATCGCAAACTCTCGTGGTATAGCGTGACCGGCTACCAACAATCCAACATCTCGTCGCGCAAGCGAATGGATAGGAAAACTCGGCGGCTAACGCAGGGACCTGGTAAGTCACTACCCCGCGCGCGAGAACTAATTTTTAAAGCGCAAACAAGAAAATACTTGTGTTTTGCGGCAGATTGCGAAAGTTTTTGAATTTTCGCGCTCTCCGCGGAACGCGAAAATCTCAAAATATCGCAAATTCCACAAGCGGAACGGAATTTGAGGCCCACCTCTAACTTGAGCACAATTATCATCATGGTCTTGTGCTTTGAACAGCAGTCCCCAGTGTCAGCCATCTTGCCAGTACATTTCCACTCACTGTCAGGAAAGCAGAGTTACAGCTGTGCTGGTTGGGCTGGGTGGGAGGAGGAGTGTTTGATATCACTACATCTTCCATCAAGCCCTGTCTTTCACACACTTTCCCACCCAGTCCAAACAGACCACCCGGGTCTATCCTTTCCTGACAGTGAGGTAAAATGTACTGGCAAGATGGCTAACACTGGGGCCTGGTGTGAGGAGCACAAGGCCATGATGGGAGTTGTGGTTAGCTCAGACAACAGGCACCACTGTCAGACGTCTTGATGGTACATTTCCATTCACTATCCGGAAAGCAGTTTCAGGGGGGCTGGGTGGGCTGGGTGGGAAGGTATGTGTGGACCCAGGCCTGATGAGAGGTGCAGTGATGCGGTGAGGACAAAGATCTTGGTCACTGAAGATGCTTGAGGTTGGGACTACTTGGAGCCCGAAGATCTTGATTGAAGGAAGCCATCAAGCCTTTGCAACTGCAAGTCAATACGGTGCAAAGGGGTTTGGTTCCTGCGGCTCTGACGAGGGATACTGGCCTCAAACTTTGTGAGAGGTCAGGGCAGGCCCCGAGGGATACGAAGAACCACCACCTATGCTGCTGAGCCTTTCGGAGTCTGTGGGAGCCAAGGATCAGCAGACCAAACAGACCACCTGGCACTGTGCTAACCTGATACTGAGTGGAAATGTACTAGCAAGATGTCTGACACTAGTGCATGGTGTTTGGAGCACAAGGCCTTGATGGGAGTTGGCTTCAAGTTCAACACCATGCAGCAGTGTCAGCTATTTTGCGAGTCGACCTCCCATCATTGTCTGGTAGGCAAAGGCCCAGAGGAGATAGCTGGGCTGTGCTGTGTTTGCTGTCGCTACAACTCTCCTCATGCCTGGGCCCACAGACACCTTCCTACCCAGCTTAGACAGCCCACCAGGAAGAGTGGTGTCCTGAGAATGAGGTAACGTGAACTGGAAAGGTGTCTGACAGTAGTGCCTGTTGTCTGACTTGAGCTAGTGGTGGGTGGAATTTGCGAAATTGACTTTAGCAAATTATCGCGAAATTGCGCAAAATCTCCGCGAGCACCCGGAACTTTCACGAAGATTGCTTTTCCTGCCCGTTCGCAATATATTTTTGCGTGCTCGCGGGGTAATTTATCTCTAACTTTCCCATGCGGTCGCTAATGGGCGCGGCAATCTTTTTCGCGATGCTTATATACTGTTCCAGGTCGCATGACATGTTCGGGATCGCAAACTCTCGCGGTATAGCGCGACCGGCTACCACCAATCCAACATCTCGTGGCGCAAGCGAACGGATAGGAAAACTCGGCGGTGAACGCAGGGACCCGGTAAGTCGCTACCCCACGCGCGAGAACTACATTTTAAAGCGCGAACAAGAAAATACTTGCGTTTTGCGGCAGATTGCGAAAGTTTTGACATTTTCGCGCTCTACGCAGAACATGAAAATGTCAAAATATCGCAAATTCCACAAGCGGAACGGAATTTGATGCCCACCCCTAACTTGAGCATAATTATCATCATGGTCTTGTGCTTTGAACAGCAGTCCCCAGTGTCAGCCATCTTGCCAGTACATTTCCACTCACTGTCAGGAAAGCAGAGTTACAGCTGTGCTGGTTGGGCTGGGTGGGAGGAGGAGTGTTTGATATCACTACATCTCCCATCAAGCCCTGTCTTTCACACACTTTCCCACCCAGTCCAAACAGACCACCTGGGACTATCCTTTCCTGACAGTGAGGTAAAATGTACTGGCAAGATGGCTAACACTGGGGCCTGGTGTGAGGAGCAAAAGGCCATGATGGGAGTTGTGGTAAGCTCAGACAACAGGCACCACTGTTAGATGTCTTGATGGTACATTTCCATTCACTGTCAGAAAAGCAGAGTTTCAAGGGGGCTGGGTGGGCTGGGTGGGAAGGTGTGTGTGGATCCAGGCCTGATGAGAGGTGCAGTGATGCGGTGTGGACAAAGATCTTGGTCACTGAAGATGCTTGAGGTTGAGGCTACTTGGAGCCCGAAGATCTTGATTGAAGGAAGCCATCAAGCCTTTGCAACTGCAAGTCAATATGGTGCAAAGGGGTTAAGTTCCTGCGGCTCTGACGAGGAATACTGGCCTCAAACTTTGTGAGAGGTCAGGGCAGGCCCCAAGGGATACGAAGAACCACGACCTATGCTGCTGAGCCTTTCGGAGTCTGTGGGAGCCAAGGATCAGCAGACTGGTCTGCTTAGTTGCGGTGCCTGCACATGCAGGGAAGCGACTCCTTCACTTCAAGTGAGATTCCTTCAGGTGTTTTGGAGGCCCCCGGGCCATGGAAGAACTGTGAATGGTGCACAGGCACAGACTTTGCAGCATACGAGCAGGTCGATGAGATAAAGAGCAGCAAGAGTCTTCCTAGTTTCAGCCACGATGCCCAGAGCAAGGCTAGCGAAGTCCAGAGTGCCTAGATGGTTGGAGAAGAAGTGGTGTCTGAAATGTATCTCGTTGCACAATTAATCTAGGGACCCACCCTCAGGTAAGCCGTTAAATAACCTAAGGAGATGGTTGGGACAATACAGGGGTCCCTCCCTCAGGAGGGGCTAGACAAGGGGGAGGATACTCCTCTGTCCTTTGTCCAGATTTGAGCCAGAGCAGGAGCCAATGGTTCCCTGAACTGGTTTGAACTGAACTATGCATGGAGGGCACCAAGTGTGCCCTGCACGCAGACTATGTGGTGCTGGCAAGCACCCCACCCTGACCCAATACGCTAAACCCTATCTGGGAGATGGTCACACCTCTGTGTGACCGGATACCTATTGATCTGCCTTTTCTTGCCTGAGCTTGGCTCATCAGCAGGAGGCAGAAACGTGTCACTGGCTGGCCACCAGGAGCCCTA
Source organism: Lissotriton helveticus (assembly GCF_964261635.1). NCBI lineage: Eukaryota > Metazoa > Chordata > Amphibia > Caudata > Salamandridae > Lissotriton > Lissotriton helveticus. Next base: position 2,127,821,486 of record NC_136061.1, read on the forward strand.
GCTTGCTATCTGGGTCTGGAAGACTGGTACTGGGAGCACCGAGGCCTCCCAAAGGTACTTATGTGCATGGAATCATAGGAGTATGTATCCAACATGCTTGATACCAAACATGAAAGGATTTGATACAGCTAGATTTTGCGACGGTCATCGCATAATGATGCGGTGCCCCTCCCTATGTCATATGGCTGTCTCACTTACAACCCGGGGGAGAATGGACTCCATTGGCTGTAGGGGTGTCCCGTTCATGCAGGGGGAACCCTCACACTTAGAAACAAGCACCCTGTCTTCAAGATTACAAGGCTTGTTTTAGGGGGGACTTATAGGTTTTAAGTGAAGTCACCTTAGATATAGGTAAGTGATGTTAGCACAAACATACACAGGCTGTGATGGCAGGAATGTAGTTACAAATTGATTAGTCTCCAATCTGTGGCGTTATACATGCTTTAGCCCATGGAGGACCCCTGGTGTACCTATGTCCTGGGACTGATAAGGTTGCACCAGTGTCTAATCTGTGAAGTACCTAAGTACTTACCAAACCAATTTAAGGGAAAAAGCACAGAGACTAGGGTCCTGATTAGCAGGATCCCAGTCAGACTATTCAGAAACAGCATTACATCAAGCAAAAAGTGGGGGTATCCATGAAAGCAGATCCTACTTTCCTACAAGGAGTATTTGCTGTCACTACAAATCCCATCAGGCCTGGGCCCACACACACCTTCCCACCCATCCCAAACAGCCTGCCTGGGACTCAGCTTACCTGAGAGTGAGTGAAAATGTGCTGGCAAGATGTCTGACTCTGGGGACTGGTGTTTAGAGAACAAAGTCTTGCTTTGAGTTTGGTAGACGTGTGTACATGGTAATAGTTTTAAGCCTTTTAATTCTCATTGCAGGTATGTGGTTTATCAATATGACATACACATCACATGCTCCTTGAGTATAGTTTTTTTTTAAACTAAAAACAATCACTTATTTAATGTGTTCCTTTACAATAATGTCTGTAGAGTTGCAATGCTAACTTTAGTGGAATATGAAGTAGCTACTTACCAGACTTTGGTCCTTCTTTGAGTCCATAGACACTCTACGGCGGAAGGATGGCAAGCACCTTCTCCTCCCAAGTAGTGAAGTGCACAAGTGGTGCAGGAGGGCCACCACCGGTCTGTTGTGTGTTTGCATGTTCTAGTGCTACAAGTTTTCGGACCCTCCTTCTGACTTCATACTACCCTCTCCTGATATCCTCCATTGAGTGCAGGACAGATGCTTCAGCATTCATCGTGCTGACTATCCTATCCAACATCCTATTTTTCTGGGTGAGGGGGGTCTGTTGGACTAGGGTCTCAAATAAATGTGGCTCTACTACAAGCACTATCAACTCCTTCTCCGTGAAACGGGGCTGCTTCCTCTGGGGCATGGTGAGGGTGTAGGTGAGGTTGAGGGTGAATATAAAATTGAGGGTGTGTTTGAAAGAAGTTATTTATTTAAAAAAGAGATCAGTGCAAGTTGTGTGGTGGATGAAGTGTGTGAATGTGTGCAAGGCAGAGAGGAGGGAATGAAGACATGGCTGTCAACAGTAGTGTGTGAGCAGAGGTTAATGGTAATTTTTTTGGTCTTTTTATAGGTGGATTGGTGGGCGTGCCTAATTTAAAAAATAAAATTATTTGGCGCTGTCTATGCTTGTTGTTGGGACAGATTTTGGCATTATACACTTGCTATGTGTATCACAAATCGACATGGTTCCGAAACTTCGTCGGATGCATCCTAATCTGTTTGGCAGGTAACCGAGTCTTTTTCGTAAGTGGAATGCCTATGCGTTGGCATTTCCGACTGACTCAGTCGTTTCAGACTTGTGTCTGACCGACGCCGTCAGGTGGAATGGTTTACGACCGACTCGGTTGGAGCTTTACACCCTATGCATCATAATGCGGCGGTTGGAGCACTTGCAGTCGAGTTGGTCGGAATGTTTGCGAGGACGAGTCGTCAGACGGTCTTTCCGACTGATATCATAATGAGGCCCTTAGAAGTAGTTATTCCCAGTTTTTCACCCACTTCCCCATGTTCCATGCATATTTACAGAAAGAACAATTGATGGACAGAATGCCAAACAATGTCATACATTAACCAGAATACAGAGATCTGGACCTAAATCCTTTGTTTTTTTGTTCCCCATGCCATTCCAGTTTAGACCCAGCCATATGCAACTCAGTCTTGACTCTGTTGCCCAAGGGGACAGTCCAGCCCGAACTGTCAATCACTGGATTGGAAACAAGCATCCTAGGACCGGTTTTAGAGTTTCACCCCTCAACAGCCAGGCTAGTTTGACTCCAGTGGCAGGGAGAGCACGGACCAATGTCTGGGCATCCCTGTCCCTCTCTCGGTGACTAATGCAAAAAAAACTATTGATGAACAGAATGTTGAACAAGGTCATACTGTGCTGGGGTGAATGTTTGACATTGTGCAGCATTCTGTCCATCAATTATTTATTTTCCATGCATAGTTACTACAAAAATAAAGTATACCTTTGTGTGCAGATATCTTCACACTCATGGCAGAGATCTCAGCACAAAAGCGATAGGGAAGGCGGAAGTGGTGATTTCTGTTGACGTTTTGTCATAGCACTTTTGAGTAGTACTGCTTACTGGATGCAAATATGCCTTTCTCAATTTGTCCTGTAGTAATTTTAATAGGGACAACATTTCGAATAAATGAGCAGGTCAATTTATATTCACTTACTGGTGTGAGCATGCCGAATAGGCAGAAAACTGCACTTTCATATTATCAATTAGTCCTGCAGCATTCTTTCATGGGTCAAACTGTGTCAAATACATGTGTCCCTTAAAGCCTGAGACATGGGCTGAATTAATTAAATAATCAAGGGAAATCTTGAAAAAAAATCTTGTTTGAGGAAAATAATAATATAATAAAATCGACCACTAATTTAAGAATTGATTTGCATAGAAGCTATGTTCTTTGCTGCTGACGTCTGTTCAAATCTAAGGTAATGCATGGTTCATGTACATAGTATCACTTGAGAGTTTAAACTCAACAGGATGGCATACACCCAACTGTGGAGTGCACACTCTTTTATAGACGCATTGCTACGTGTAAAAGAGAATATTTTATGTTGTCTTTGCACATCATTATTCTTACAGCTGTCCTGTGACTTAGGTACAGTAGATAAACTTGTTGTTATAAAAGATATGCATTTTTTATCCACAATTTTCAGATACAAGGCAAATTACTGTGACTTACTCATAGTTATAATCAGCTGCCAAATGGCTCAGGTTGATTTAGAACCAGGAAATGCAGAGATTAAGACTCCCTTCACCGATATTTTCCACAAAGCATCATAAAGAGTGCAGTCTAATCAGTTACAGAACACCCTGATTGTTGGCTTAAAATGTAAGTTGAAAATGTTCTCTTTGGCATCCACTGTGATGAATCCAACTTTACCTAAATGTTATTTCATATGTTCCAAAGTCCCACTGTTTAAAACATGACTGTGGGATTTGAAGTTCACACTTTTCTAACTTGTGCTGTTTTCAATAAAGTGCACAAATTGTTAGCAAAAATGTATCTCCCTCATCTTTTTTACAGTAAAGAGACTTCAGCCCCTGCATCTACTCAGCCAACATAACTAAGCAATCAGAAACTATTATCATCATCTTCATAACTTTATTTTGATCACAAAGATCTTAAAAAGTACATAGAAAAAAAGCATATTAGGATGGATAAAATGATAGAAAACATAATTTAAAGGAAACAAGTCTTCCATATATACAGATAAAAATACATTAAAAAGATTTGATGCAATATATTTTGAGCGTTTAATCCATCATGCTTGCCAATGTTTGGCCAAACCAAAAACTATGACTCTACGAGTATTTGTGGATAAAATTCTCAATACATCAAGGGAGTGCTCAGGGCCAATTTGCCTACACAAGGTAATTGTCCACTTGCCCCTCTAGGATTGTTAATCGGGATAAAAGAATAGCAGATGGTCTAGGATTCAGAACTTTCTTTACAAGCTATACAATTGACATCAAAAGGAGCAATATTACGCCACTTACTGCAAAAAAGTTTGGTGGGTATGGTCTTATATCTAAATTCTAGAAATAATTTACATGCAGGGGGTGGTACAATCTTATCAATAGTTTCCTCAAACAATGGAACGGTTTAAAGTTCATACATTTTTGGGTCAGAGTGCCCACCTGTTTTGTCACCTCTTTTGCTGAGATGGACTCCCAGTAGACCGTTTTCACTGTGCTCTTTGTCATTAAGCACAGCTTCTCAGAGTTAAACCAATAAGCCTCCATCCCTAGTTTCCTCAACAGATCTCTCAAACATCTAAACCAAGGGGTGTTTCAAAAGATCCATCATTGCAAATAGTCAAGGGGCAAGCTCCTCAATTGACCACAGACTATGCCAAAACATTATATGCTTATAATCCAACTTGTGGGCCAGTTGTCTTTGGGCCAGGTCCAGAAAAATTGGGGTCAAGAGAGTACTAGTTGCTAAATTAAAAAGCGATCTTATGAAACAGTTTTCTAGGTTGGTAAGACAATCTGTGTTCCCACTACCCCATAGTTCAGCCCCATATAATATGCCCCCTTTGACGTTATCGATCCCTAACAATGGGCCCACTTTTTTGGACACTGTGCTTTTGTGACTCTTACTGAAGTGAGCAGTCTGATGGATTAGTGACAACTGTGCTTTCTCAATGTGGGGTGCCCAACATAAGTTTGGTGTTAAATGAATATCTAGGTAGTCAAAGACAGAAACCTGTTCTAGAGTACTATTCCCTACATACGTCTAATGGATGGCTTTGCAATCCCTTTGGAAAAGATCATATATTTTGTTTAAGCCTCATTTAATTCCAGGCCCTGCTCAATACAAAAGAGTGTAAAATTGTTTGTTGGAGGCCTTGTGGGGTCTTTGATATTCGTAGGGTATTATCAGCGAAGAGAAGTGCTGGCACTCTTCTCTCCCCAACTTTTGAATCAATGTACCCATCCCTGTTGAGGAAAGCTACTACCCCATTGATGAAGAGTGAGATTAGCGTGGGTGCTAGGCCCTCCCTGTCTCCCTCCACGATTTATCGAGAATAGCTTGGTTATTTTGTTATCCACCCCCCACCTAACTTGGGTTTTATTTGCTGAGTGCAGGCAGATTAAAATATCAAGCAAGTTTTGAGGATGACCCATCTCGGCCAACACCTTCCCAAATTTGACACAATGGACCAAATCAAAGGCAGTACCCTGGTCAACAAAGGCAACATATATCTTACCCCCTTAAATGGCAACCTTTCTCCAATAAATGCATACAAAACGGAATACCGGATCCAGAGTACGAATATTGGCACAAAAACCTATCAGTCAGGATATTAGACTCTGAGATCGAATCCTGGATCCGAGCCAATACTTGCTTGCAGAATTAGTTTTGCAAGCAGTCGATTAGACTGATTGGTCTATAAGTGGCCAGATTAGCCCTATCACCTTTCTTTATAGATTGGTATAATATCAGCTATATAGTAAGAGGAAGGGATTTCCATACCTGACAGGATGGCATTAGTTAACATATTAATATAAGGGTTCCATATATTTAAATCCTCTCTGTAATCATCGTTTGGGATTCGATCAGAGCCAGGGGCTCTAGCTGGAATGCAGGAGCGAAAGGCTACTTGAGTTTCTGTGAGAGAAATGACTAAATCTTCGACATTTCCAGACATGGATTTCTCAATCGTGCCTATATACCCCTCTTCCCCCATATTACCTACAGCATAAAGGCGCCCAAAATGAATTACCCACTCTTCTGGATGGACTGTGAACTCTAAAGCCTTCTTTGGTCTATTCAATCTATAGGAAACTTTTTTCCAGAAGGTCTTATTTTCTTATTGTCACCAGTGGCCTGTGGAGAGAGGTAATATAGATACTGCCAGACACGGCAGTAAACACTGCGCAATGTTCAAGAAATGGTCCAAAGGGACCCTCCAATACTGTTCAAACGGTAATCAAATGTTAATACAAACTCCAACAATTCAATGGAACTTATAGTACTCTTTTATATATGACAAAATCTATATTACTTTGATGTCAAACTTGATAGACAGCAAGTGTTCGCTGTTGCACCTTTGTATCAACATCGAGTAAAGTAGGGTTAACACCGCAATTTTTGTTAGAGAGGTGTGCGCTCCCATCCCCACTTACTGTGGAGAGAGGGCCGTAGAGAGGATTCACATTTTTTGCTAGGCAAACTCTAGTGATTTGTGAATAGAGGTGTGAGACACAGATTGTATTATCCCAGGGACAGGCAGCCCTCTGACACCCTAGAGCACGCCAAAGACAGACGAATTTGTCAAATCAAGTAACTGGAGAGTAAAAAAGCTAAACAACTAAAGGAGTGCTAGTGATCCACTTTATCCATTAAAACTTTAGTGATTGCCTACATCTAGCTCTGCACACCACCATATCAGTATGAACTTTGGATTTCACTGCCTGTAGGAGCTCACCCTTTGCTTTTCTACAATCCTGATTATACCAATATGCCACAGGACTCGCTTTTTCCCTTCTTTATTTGGGGGGAATGTTTTTTTCAGTTGGCCCAGAAAACCCTAATCTGGCTATAGAATATCTCATGCTGGATACCCAGCTTCCCAATTATATCTATTTTAGAGAGTTTGGACAGCTCTTCCACCTCCTCATGGACTATGAGTTTTACTGTTTCCAAAACCCCTGAGTTTTCCTCCACCCATTCCCATCTGATTGTTCTCAAATCATTTGTAACAGACAGCTTACCCAGGTCAGCCCTGACCATAATTTCAGGTTTTCTTTTCCCTGATTCATTAGGGTGAGAATCAAGGCATTGTGATCACTATCGGATCTTTTAGCCACTGACATATCAGATACTAAGGGCCAAAGCCTAAGATCAGCTTACAATAGTCCATTCTACTGGCGTAGCCATGTCTATTGAACATCAGTTCTAACCCTGGGCGTAGAATTCCGCTCCACACATGGCGTTTGTAGAGTTTTGGCAACTCCGCGTTCCGCACAGAGCGTGGAGTTGCCGAAAACTGAGTGGAGTTTTTTGTGTTTGTGCACCAGAAATGTGTTTTCGCGCGCGCAGGAGCAACTTACCGGGTGCCTGCGATCACTGAGCTGCTAGGTGGTCGCATGGTCCCACAAGAGTTTGCAATCGCAAACTCGTCATTCGAGTGTGACCGCGGAGTTCCAGCGAGGGTTTTGTAAAGATTATGATCCTGAACGCGCAGTATCTACCGCGACTACAATCTGGAAATGGTTCTCGCCCCGAGCAGCATCAAAACCTACTCAAAATGACAATTTGGAGTAAAAAACTCCCCAATTGACATTTGGCTATCCTTTTTCGTGCAAGGAGTCCTTTTTACATTTTTTTTCAAGAGGAAGGAAGTGTTCCACAGTCTCCAAATTCCAGTTCCTGTCCAGTAGGCTCCTCCCAGTGCTTTGTCCATCTCCCTTGACTTTTCATTTGGATTTGGAGCTAGAAGTATCACTCTTTGTGTCTGCTGCATAATATATCATTGGATTTAAGGACATTGAATTTGAGATTTCACAAGTATTTTGGAAAATTGGTGTTTGTTTGATTAGGGCCATGCACCTAGATTTATTTGTACTGTTCATTGTTTTTTTAAAGATTTATTGTGGTGGGTAGGTATAGTTTGATTAGGGGCCTAGTTGTTTCTTTGTAAGTATTTTTTCTCCTTTTTAAAAAACATTTTTTATTGAGCAAACAAACATGCAAATATCCCATCACTGCATATTAAATAACTTGTTATACAACATCAGTAGTGCAGGTAATTTTTCTTCTTTAATAAAGGAAACACGTTGCACAGTTGATAACATTTTTATCTATGTTTTGAAATAAATTTGCAATATTTATTTAGGTCACTAGGTAGGCCAGTAGTCTCCCAAAAATAGGCCTTTCTCAGCCAGTAGGCCCAGAGCTACTCATGAGTACATGAAACAACTGTTTCTGTGGTGTCTGTTTAATTTAAACATCATTTTGGCCATGGATGGCATTGGATAAAAAATATGAAATGTTTTTTTTTGGTAATTCACCTTTGTTTCATGTGTGTTAAATTAAATGCCTTTGTTGGATGTGTGTGGTTGTAACTTGCAAACCATTTTAGCCCCATGGATTTTTGTTTTTGGCATTGTTGCATTTAAGTAGTGTTGTTTAGCATGCTTCGTTTTTCTGGCCAGTGTGTGAGTGTGTTTGTAATAGTGGGCCAGCATCTGCCTTGGCTGTGCCTCCCCATGTGGCCAGGGGCAGAATGGGGTGGGCGGAATTTGCGAAATTGCCTTTCGCAAAATTCAGCGAAACAGCAAGAAATCTCAGCAAAAACGCGAAATTTTGAGTGCCCGCGGAGATTTTGCTGCAACCGTCGGAAGTATCACTTGTAAGTAGCGCTACTGTGTTTGCATGAGAATAAAAGAAAACCAACCTGGTCACCGACTGAGTTACACCTACTGGGGTTTCCAAATTTTGAACATTACTACTTAATGCCCAGCTATAGTGGCCTGCCTACTGACTTTGCTGGGCATACCCTGAACAAGATGTTGGCTGAGTTTGAGGTGCACAAAATTAGAGAGCATTATGCACACAAACCAGTGTCAACATGTACGTGGGGCATTGTATACATCCAGACAGCAAACAGATGGATTCTGAAGTAGACCACTTGGAAGAGCAACCGAAAGACAAGAGTCCACCAGATCACAATTTAACTCAAACTCCACCCAGTACGCCTATTAAATAGGTGGAAGAATCACAACAGGACCACACTTACAAAGATGACAGTGATGCCGCAACTTTAAAACAAACCCTTCCTGATATCACCCCTGATGAGCCTACAGAGCCACTGTGCTTCCCAGCATTTGACAAAGAGGAAGAAGTGGAAGCAGCTGCATGCAATGATGACGTAGACAAGGGCCAAACTGAGCCTCCTGCTGTCGCAACTGATGAACCAAAGTCTCAGCTTGCTGAGGTGACAACCACACCAACGACACCAATGGCTAAGGACGGGACAGCAGCAGACCCCAGAAGTGACTAATCTCCAGGCAAGCTGATTCTGCCTTCTAGGTTTGTAACCTCATGACTTAATTACAGCACAGGTGGCTGTGCTGGGAAACCGCAGCAGCAGGATCAAAGAGCATCCTCTGATTGTTGATCTGCAGGTGCCCTGAGTATTTCCGGGTCACAAAATACCTCTTCCCAAACCAATGTCACAGTGAAAACAAGGACTGCAGCCAATTTTGCTAGCAGACTGACATCATTTTGGCAATGGATGGCATTGGATTAAAAATACTAAAAGGGTTTTATTGTGGTATTTCACCTTTTTTCATGTGTGTTAAATGAAATTCCTTTCTTGGATGTGTGTGGTTGTAACTTGCAAATCTTTTTAGCCCTGTGGATTTTCTTTTATGGAATTGTTGCATAAAAGATGTGGTGTTTAGCGTGCCTCCTTTGTCAGGCCTGTGTGAGAGTGCGTTGGTACAGTGGGCCAGCATATGCCTTGGTTGAGCTTCCCCATTTGGCCAGGGACCATTTTGTAAAGTCTGTGTCCATAAAGGCCTGCTTGAGTTCATGTTTTCCAGGCCTCCTGTTTGTTGTTATTGTGACCATGTGGCCGGCGGGCATTTTGTGAATACATTCAGTGTACTTTTGCCATATAGGCCTGCATGTCTGTCTTCCATTTGTTCCCCTTGGCTTATTGCTTCCATTGTCGTTTGTCAGTTGCAGCTCCCTGAATGCTGCATCCCACGTGATACACAATGCCAATCAGGTACATTTGTATTTTTGTTGTTCTTCTTCTTCTTTCCTATTCTTACTGAGTGTACTGTACAGTACACCATGAAAGCCCTTTTTATTGGCAAAGTCTCACAAATGGTTACACCATATTGTTAATTGTTTTAATAAATAAGGTAATAACACTAGAAAGTGTGACCACACACTAAATAATATCATATTTGTTTGTACTAGTAATTGAACCATAGCATTGCCACGTTTTACTAATGTACTGCTTTGCTTTTCGGTGCACTAAAGAAGAGAAGACAACATCACCCATTGTACTGCCAGAAACCATGCATGTGCCCTGTGCAAGACGTCACGTGACGTGTGACCACATACATCTCTTCAACTTGTGAATCTAAGAAAAGTGCAGCTGCGTGTTAACTGATATATTATAGATGGACCCTAGAGAGAGGTACCCGTACCAAGAAAGTCAAAGTTGCCAGTGAAAAGAAGAAGAAGGCACTGCCACTTAACACCACCGTATGTCCCCCAAGACCTTTTTTGGGAAACCAAAAATTGCACCTGCAGCAGCGGTGTCCTGGGAGCAAGCTGGGAGCCACACCCCTGCTTCAGTGGACCCACCCCACCAACCTAGGCCCAAGCCCATGTCGGTCGCAGAATCTACCAGTCTAATCACAGCAACACCCAACGAGCAGTGAATTTGAAATTGACTTATCGTTATCACAAAGTAGTACTCAATCAATGCAGGAAACTCAGATAAGTGGGCAACAACAGCTGCAACCACCCCCAATAGTAGTTGTTTCTCCCAAAGTAGGGGCAGTTCAGGAGATCGAGCTTCCTGCTGAGTAAGATCTCCAGTAAGCGAAAGGAGGGATAGTCCATCAACTTCTTCTGCAAGCCCTTCTTCTGAGGATCTAGACACCACTTGGATCCTACCTCAGTCTGAGAGTGAGACATGCAACGAGAAAAGGCTAGAGAAAAGGAAGGTTCCAGTAAGCTTTAGTGTTATGGAGGTAGATGTAGAAGAGGAGGTTGATGACAAGCCAGTGATCATGGACATTAGCTCCGCGCCAGGGGAGACTAACATTATGCCATCCCAAATTGCTGTTAGGGATGTGGCACGGATACCGCCAAAACAGATACCTCCAACGCCAACTACATTTGCCATATTTACAAAGTCCCTTCAGTGACATACATCCACCACAACCGCCTCAGTAGACGTAGGTATTACAGAGAGTGAAACATCACACCCATCTACCAATTCATCTGACATTGCAAGTAGCACCAACAGTGTCAGAAACTTGACCTCCCTGGTTTGGGACTTCTTTTCGGTTAGCCAGAAGGAGGTGAACATTGCTGTATGATCCATTAGTGGAGTATGTTGTAGTCGGGGTAAGCTTGGTACAAATGATGGTACTAGAGGCCAAACTATCAATCTGAGAAAACACCACTTGATCCAGTGGGAGGTGCACCTTATCGACCTAAAAAACTGCAAGTGTTGTTGGTGGAGGGGATGAAGATCCCTTCACGGTGGAAGGTGAACAAGAGGGAGGCATTTTCTCCAGTACAAAAAGCAGCCCTGTCACCAGCAGTACAGTGGTACCACCCACAGCATCATCAGCAACATTGCAATGGCACAAGAGCCAAGCCAAGACACCATATGGTCCTAGGCAAGAGTGTACCACAATGAAAAAACCCGCATTGAGCCAAACAATATCTGGTCTCAAGAAGTCACCTGCATCAGTGGTACCGGAAAAAAAAAAATCCAGGCTACCATTCTCAGCATGTTTAGGCCGGAGGGGCAGTACTAATGCAACCACCCAATGGCATGTTTGTACAATGTGAAGCTAGCTAAAATGTTAGCACTGGAATTCCACCCTTTTTCTTCTGTGGAAGGGATGGGTTTTCTAGAATTTGTGGCTGCCCAAAATGGAAAGTTCCCAGTCGGTCCTATTTCACCAGAGTTGCTAGTCCAGTACTACATCACGACGTTGGAATTGCTTGGACAAGCTTTGCATTAGAGTGAAGTTCATACTATCCACTTGATGAAAAACATGTGAATCAGTTGCCGAACCATTGATTACCTGTGCATCACTGCACACTGGATCTCTTTTGTGGGGGTTAGAGAAAACATATCTGCAGATGTTTCCACTGCTGAAATTTGTTATGGCGCTCGGAAGCATGCCACTGTAGGCATATTTGCAATGGAGAAATCCCATACTGCTGCAAACATTTTGGAAGTCTTTAACACCAAGGTCTTTGAATGGCTGCAAGGAAGATGGCTTAACATTGGTTTTGTTGCCATGGACAATGGCAGTAATATAGTTAAGAAAAACCAAAGGTGGTGATGGACGGAGCGGTGACAATACAAACATACAAACACTCACCCCCAGTCAACTGATCTGGGGGTAATCCATCACCGTTCTTTAGCTCACTCCGCCACCCTAGTTCAGACATGGCCATATGCAAATCAGTATGACCCTGTGCCTCATGGGAATCGTCCAGCCCGAACTGCCTAGCCATGTCTTCCCTGGACCGGAATCAAGCTTCCCAGGACCGGTTTCTGGCATTACGGCCGTCTTCATCCGGGCTTGCTTGATTCCAGTGGCAAAGTGAGCAAGGGACTCACGTCTGAGCATACCCTGCCAACTTAGGGCGAACTAAGAAAAACCAAATGTGGTGATGGACGGAGCGTTGACAATACAAACACTCACCCCCAGTCAACTGATCTGGGTTTAATCCATCACGGTTCTTTAGCTCACTCCGCCACCCCAGTTCAGACATGGCCATATGCAAATCAGTCTGACCCTGTGCCTCATGGGAACAGTCCAGCCCGAACTGCCACGCCATGTCTTCCCTGGACCGGAATCAAGCTTCCCAGGACCGGTTTCTGGCATTACAGCCGTCTTCAGCCGGGCTTGCTTGACTCCAGTGGCAAAGTGAACAAGGGACTCACGTCTGAGCATACCCTGCCAACTTAGAGCGAACAAAGAAAAACCAAAGGTGGTGATGGACGGAGTGTTGACAATACAAACACTCACCCCCAGTCAACTGATCTGGGTTTAATCCATCACCGTTCTTTAGCTCATTCCGCCACCCCAGTTCAGACTTGGCCATATGCAAATCAGTCTGACCCTGTGCCTCATGGGAACAGTCCAGCCCGAACTGCCAAGCCATGTCTTTCATGGACCGGAATCAAGCTACCCAGGACCGGTTTCTGGCATTACAGCCGTCTTCAGCCAGGCTTGCTTGACTCCAGTGGCAAAGTGAGCAAGGGACTCACGTCTGAGCATACCCTGCCAACTTAGGGCGAACAAAGAAAAACCAAAGGTGGTGATGAACGGAGCGTTGACAATACAAACACTCACCCCCAGTCGACTGATCTGGGTTTAATCCATCACCGTTCTTTAGCTCACTCCGCCACCCCAGTTCAGACATGGCCATATGTAAATCAGTCTGACCCTGTGCCTCATGAGAACAGTCCAGCCCGAACTGCTAAGCCATGTCTTCCCTGGACCGGAATCAAGCTTCCCAGGACCGGTTTCTGGCATTACAGCCGTCTTCAGCCGGGCTTGCTTGACTCCAGTGGCAAAGTGAGCAAGGGACTCACGTCTGAGCATACCCTGCCAACTTATGGCGAACTAAGAAAAACCAAAGGTGGTGATGGACGGAGCGTTGACAATACAAACACTCACCCCCAGTCAACTGATCTGGGTTTAATCCATCACCGTTCTTTAGCTCACTCCGCCACCCCAGTTCAGACATTGCCATATGCAAATCAGTCTGACCCTGTGCCTCATGGGAACAGTCCAACCCGAACTGCCAAGCCATGTCTTCCCTGGACCGGAATCAAGCTTCCCAGGACCGGTTTCTGGCCTTACAGCTGTCTTCAGCCGGGCTTGCTTGACTCCAGTGGCAAAGTGAGCAAGAGACTCACGTCTGAGCATACCCTGCCAACTTAGGGCGAACAAAGAAAAACCAAATGTGGTGATGGACGGAGCGTTGACAATACAAACACTCACCCCCAGTCAACTGATCTGGGTTTAATCCATCACCGTTCTTTAGCTCACTCCGCCACCCCAGTTCAGACATGGCCATATGCCAATCAGTCTGACCCTGTGCCTCATGGGAACAGTCCAGCCCGAACTGCCAAGCCATGTCTTCCCTGGACCGGAATCAAGCTTCCCTGGACCGGTTTCTGGCATTACATCCGTCTTGAGCCGGGCTTGCTTGACTCCATTGGCAACGTGAGTAAGGGACTCACGTCTGAGCATACCCTGCCAACTTAGGGCGAACAAAGAAAAAACAAAGGTGGTGATGGACGGAGCGTTGACAATACAAACACTCACCCCCAGTCAACTCATCTGGGTTTAATCCATCACCGTTCTTTAGCCCACTCTGCCATCCCAGTTCAGACATGGCTATATGCAAATCAGTCTGACCCTGTGCCTCATGGGACCAGTCCAGCCCGAACTGCCAAGCCATGCCTTCCCTGGACCGGAAACAAGCTTCCGAGGACCGGTTTCTGGCATTTCAGCCGTCTTCAGCCCGGCTTGCTTGTATCCAGTGGCAAAGTGAGCAAGGGACTCACGTCTGAGCATACCCTGCCACACTTATGGCGGCCAAAGCGGTACAAAAGGGGGGGTGATGGACGGAGCATCTGAACCAATCAAACACTCACACCCAGTCAAAAGATCTGGGTTTGATCCATCACCGTTCTTTAGCCCACTCTGCCACCCTATTTCAGACATGGCTATATGCAAATCAGTCTGACCCTGTGCCTCATGGGAACAGTCCAGCCCGAACTGCCAAGCCATGCCTTCCCTGGACCGGAAACAAGCTTCCGAGGACCGGTTTCTGGCATTCCAGCCGTCTTCAGCCCGGCTTGCTTGAATCCAGTGGCAAAGTGAGCAATGGACTCACGTCTGAGCATACCCTGCCACACTTATGGCGGCCAAAGCGGTACAAAAGGGGGTGGTGATGGACGGAGCATCTGAACCAATCAAACACTCACACCCAGTCAAAAGATCTGGGTTTGATCCATCACCGTTCTTTAGCCCACTCTGCCACCCCAGTTCAGACATGGCTATATGCAAATCAGTCTGACCCTGTGCCTCATGGGAACAGTCCAGCCCGAACTGCCAAGCCATGCCTTCCCTGGACCGGAAACAAGCTTCCGAGGACCGGTTTCTGGCATTCCAGCCGTCTTCAGCCCGGCTTGCTTGAATCCAGTGGCAAAGTGAGCAAGGGACTCACGTCTCAGCATACCCTGCCACACTTATGGCGGCCAAAGCGGTACAAAAGGGGGTGGTGATGTACGGAGCATCTGAACCAATCAAACACTCACACCCAGTCAAAAGATCTGGGTTTGATCCATCACCGTTCTTTAGCCCACTCTGCCACCCCAGTTCAGACATGGCTATATGCAAATCAGTCTGACCCTGTGCCTCATGGGAACAGTCCAGCCCGAACTGCCAAGCCATGCCTTCCCTGGACCGGAAACAAGCTTCCGAGGACCGGTTTCTGGCTTTCCAGCCGTCTTCAGCCCGGCTTGCTTGAATCCAGTGGCAAAGTGAGCAAGGGACTCACGTCTGAGCATACCCTGCCACACTTATGGTGGCCAAAGCAGTACAAAAGGGGGTGGTGATGGACGGAGCATCTGAACCAATCAAACACTCACACCCAGTCAAAAGATCTGGGTTTGATCCATCACCATTCTTTAGCCCACTCTGCCACCCCAGGTCAGACATGGCTATATGCAAATCAGTCTGACCCTGTGCCTCATGGGAACCAGTGCTTAATTTGTGCCGGTGCTTTCCGGTGCTTAGCACCGGCACTTAATTATCGGGGCCGGGTCTACACGGATTGCTGCACGTCATTGTTTTTTATTTTTGATATTCATTATTTCTGTCTCTCAAGTGGCTCAGTCCCGTTCCCAGCTAAGCTGTGCTGAGCCTGGCCTGCCCTGGCTGAGCCAAAAAAAGAATAGAGATCCTCAATCTTGTTGATTGCCTGAAGTCCGCAGCGCTTAGTTAAACTTAAGTTACAGTGGGCGGGACACTGATTTTGGGCTGTATTTTGGTTTTGTGGGGGCAGGGGCTGTGCGGCGGCAGGCAGCGTTTGCAGATTTTTTCAGATTGCGCATTGCCATGCGTCCACATCCCACCACTGACTCCCTAACGGGCATTCAAGGTCTGAGTGCCTGTGGCAGCCAGCGCGATCTCATCCGACCCTCCGACGACGATGCGACGACTGGCAGCACCACGTGAGGCAGGCAGGCCAGGCCTAGTCAGTTAATAGAGTAATCAAGGCAGGACACGTCCAGGCCGCCGGGCCCGCCACGAACGCACCGGAACCGAACCGAACCGGTAAGTCTTAACAAAGTTAAGAAAGCAGAGCAGAGCTGCAGTGCTGCCTTTACACAGCTCATGGTCTGCCTTTGCCACAGTCCTTACATTAAAGTAATTTTTCATTTTTGGTGCAGGTTGAGTTGTTTATTCCTTTAAAATTACTGCTGGCGTGGATATATACATATACGTGGAAGGCCCGGTACTACATTGTGACTCTGAACGAGAGTGTTGTGATAAAGAGGGAGGAAAGAGTACTGCAAGCATAATTGAAGCCTACGAAGCACCTGTTATTGTTTTCCACCAAATTTGTGTTTATAGTCCAGCTGCAGTTAAATAACCATTTTACACTCGTGCTATCATGAGTCGGATGGAGCCTGGCCAAACCAAGGATGTGTGTTTTGCAGTTGAAAAGGTTGTTTGTTACATGAAAGGTTGGTGCAGCAGGAAACGTTAAAATAAACGGACAAACACACAAACCATTTTTTGAAATGTTCTTTTTGTCACTTTATACGTTGTTTTTCAACTACACAAAGTCAACTACTGGTAAATGTTTACAAAATTGTATTATGAAGCTTTTGCTCTCCTAAGTGCGAACAAGGTGAAAATGTGGTGTCACGGCTAGAGCTAGAGGTTTGAGTCTCGGTGTCGGCTCAACAACACTGTGATTCCGGGCATATCTCTAAATCCTCCAGTGCCTAACCTTGTGTAGCTGGAGCTCATTCATGTAAAGCGCTCCAATACATTCAGGTCGAGCTTGTGCCATAAAATAAAATACATTTACATCATTCAGTTCTTTCCTCCCTAGCTAACTGCAGGGTGAATGATGCAGGACACTGGTTCCTTGTTAACGAGCTATGCTAGTTACTTAGGCAGAACAGTTATTTGTTAGCCTGGTGACCCATTAGGTGCACATGCATGTTCTCCGGGAGCCAGTGAAGGAAGTGGGTGGTTCCAGGCGAAGTGGGTGTGGCCTCCTCCAAAAATTTGAGCACCTGGACTTCCTATTTTACAAATTAAGCAGTCAAGCCCGAACTGCCAAGCCATGCCTTCCCTGGACCGGAAACAAGCTTCCGAGGACCGGTTTCTGGCATTCCAGCTGTCTTTAGCCCGGCTTGCTTGAATCCAGTGGCAAAGTGAGCAAGGGTCTCACGTCTGAGCATACCCTGCCACACTTATGGCGGCCAAAGCGGTACAAAAGGGGGTGGTGATGGACGGAGCATCTAAACCAATCAAACACTCACACCCAGTCAAAAGATCTGGGTTTGATCCATCACCGTTCTTTAGCCCACTCTGCCACCCCAGTTCAGACATGGCTATATGCAAATCAGTCTGACCCTGTGCCTCATGGGAACAGTCCAGCCCGAACTGCCAAGCCATGCCTTCCCTGGACCGGAAACAAGCTTCCGAGGACCGGTTTCTGGCATTCCAGCCGTCTTCAGCCCGGCTTGCTTGAATCCAGTGGCAAAGTGAGCAAGGGTCTCACGTCTGACAATACCCTGCCACACTAATGGCGGCCAAAGCGGTACAAAAGGGGGTGGTATCACTGTAAGTGTGGCAGGGTATGCTCAGACGTGAGACCCTTTTGCACCCATTTGCATATAGCCATGTCTGAACTGGGGTGGCAGAGTGGGCTAAAGAACGGTGATGGATCAAACCCAGATCTTTTGACTGGGTGTGAGTGTTTGATTGGTTCAGATGCTCCGTCCATCACCACCCCCTTTATTACCCCACCCAAGGGGGCATGTTGCCTATCACTAATGCACCCCCACCCATAGGGGCATGTTGCCCTCCCATACCGCTACCCCACCCATATGTGTCATGTTGGCTATCACTAATGCCACCCCACCCATATATGTCATGTTGCCTATACTAATGCCACCCCACCCATATGTGTCATGTTGCCTATCACTAATGGCACCCCACCCATATGTTGTGTGAGAAAATAACTTCCTAGGCAATCATATTGATTCAGACCACAATAGAGATAAATCAGAGTGTTGTAGACAAGAAAACCTTGTAAAAAATATATTGTGTGTTTAATTTTTAAAACAAGAGTATAAAAACAAAATACGACATAGTTTATACATTCAATAATCAAGAATATTCATATAATTGATATTTGTTAAAAATATTCACAACAATGTATAGGTGGCAGTCTTTATCGTTAGTTATTATCTTGCCTATCACTAATGGCAATCCACCCATATGTGTCATGTTGCCTATCACTAATGCCACCCCACCCATATGTGTCATGTTCCCTATCACTAATGCCACCCCACCCATATGTGTCATGCTGCCTATCACTAATGCCACCCCACCCATAGGGACATGTTGCCTATCACTAATTTCACCCTACCCATATGTGTCATGTTGCCTATCACTAATGCCACCCCACCCATATGTGTCATGTTGCCTATCACTAATGCCACCCCACCCATATGTGTCATGTTGCCTATCACAAATGCCACCCCACCTATATGTGTCATGCTGCCTATCACTGATGCCACCCCACCCATAGGGGCATGGTGTCCATCACTAGTGCCACCCCACCCATAGGGGCATGTTGCCTATCACTAATGCCACCCCACCCATATGTGTGATGTTGCCTATCACAAATGCCACCCCACCCATAGGGGCATGTTGCCTATCACTAATGCACCCCCACCCATAGGGGCATGTTGCCCACCCATACCGCTACCCCACCCATATGTGTCATGTTGCCTATCACTAATGCCACCCCACCCATATGTGTCATGTTGCCTATCACTAATGCTACCCTGCCCATAGGGGCATGTTGCGTATCACTAATGCCACCCCACCCATAGGGGCATGTTGCCTATCAATGATGCCACCCCACCCATAGGGGCATGTTGCCTATCACTAATGTCACACCACCCATAGGGGCATGTTGCCCACCCATACTGCCACCCTACCCATATGTGCCATGTTGTGTATCACTACTGCCTCACCCACCCATAGGGGTCAGTGTGTCTGACAATATTGACAGCCCCACCCACAGGGTGGATGATGCCCCACACATCCATCAAACATCAACCACAGGTATGTCAGCCAAATACATTTCCCCACAACATCATGCCAACAGTGGGTAGTGCCTGACAAATACCCCCAACAGCGAATTTGATTTACAACATACAATGTAACTACCATCACATGTGTGACTAACACCAGAGTGTGGGTTCCACAAGTCAAGCTTCGCAATAGCACTGGGCAAATGTGTTCAAAACCCCCATCAGTGTGTACATCCAATGTAAAATGTATGGACGCAAAATGTAGCTAAAGTTGAGCATTGTGGCAAAGGGTCTAAATCCCCCATCATCACTCACATCATGGAAATAGCAGCACATGCCAAACAGTATGTATAATTCCGGGTCATGTCAGCACAACACTTGTTCAGTCAACCATCATTTACCACCCAATGTAGGCACTGGTCACATCCGCCTGGGTACGGTAGTGCCCCTTAAGTCACCTGCACATACACAATACATATGTCTAGCAAGTTGCACAGAGGACACAGTTGACTTTACAGTACACCAACGATGCCCACACCTGCATGTACAGTGGAGATGGGTCAACAGTCAGGGAAAGTGACAAATTGTACAATGTGAAGCACATCATGTGTGCATGGGTGCAAGCCACAGATGTGGCCATGCTAATGAAATGTTAACATCCCTGTGCTAAATTAGTTATTCATGACACACCCAGTCAGCTGCAAAGGATGACATGGATACCAACCTGAACAGGAACATATCTCCTGGTCCACATGGAGTACATCATATCAACACCTCAGTATCAGATATTTTTAAATCCTGCCTCATCACAGCAAGGTCAGGGTAAACAGCATCAACATAATGTACAGCTAAATCAAATGCACAAGGATAACAAAAATGCTTTATTCAGGTAATTCAAAGCTGAAAGGGAAAATCCAAAACAAAAATACAGTCCAATGTCCTCTCAAAATACAAAGTCCAATGAGGGTATGAGTGACACCTGTCAACCATTGCTTGCCTGCACTGCTAAGGACTGGGAAAATCCACTCTGAGGGGCATACATGGGGCAGGCCAGGCACCGCAGGGACAGGATCAGGGCTCATCAGAAGGAGGCTGTGAAGGGGTGGTTGGTGCAGGAGAATCAGTGGCAACTGCAGTGGAGGTATCTGACATGGTTTGACTCTGATGGGGTGGGTGCTGGAACCACTTCAGTGGGCAGGTCAGATGTAGTGGACATTGTCCCCACTGCAGTGCCCATGTTAGACTGGGTGGTTGTGGACTCCACTGCAGTGCCTAACCCCATGATAGTGGAAAGGGGTGCAGGTGAGGTTGGCAGCAAAGTTAGGGAGCCATGGTCCCCACACTAGTTACACTTACAGACAGACTGGTGCTGGTGTCATTGGAAGAGCAAGTGGGAGTTGGGGAGGGCCTGAGCATTTTGGGGATGATGTATCTGTGGGTGGGGGAACCTGGGACAGGGAGTGGCGGGGGAAAACTTTGGTGTGCTGACCTGGGGGATGGAGGAAGGAGACTGGGCAGTGGAGCTGGGGGGTGGAGTCTTGCTCTGCCGGGTACGGGGTGACTTGCGGGTGGGGCCCTCAGTCTGCCTTCGCCTGGGGGAGGGTGTCCAGGTATGAGGGGCACTCTTCTCTGTGTGTGGGAACTTCCTTTTACCCCTGTAGTCTGTATCTGCTGGATCGTAGAGGAAGAGGCCTAAGTCACACAGGAAGAGCGTCTTAGGAGATGGGGTTGCTGGTGATGCAAGGGAAGGGCCCATGGATGGAGAGCGATCAGAGGTCTGTGGAGTGGTTGTGGCAGCTCCTCGGCCGAGTTGGTGAGTGTAAGTTACGGGCGGCGGGGTGCCGCAGGCTGCCAGTAAATCTTATAATAATCGGGTTTGGAGCTGTGACCTGGGTGCGGGCAGCAGGTCTATGACATCGCAAACCACAAGGGGGGCCTGAAAAGGATTAAAAGGTTTTAAAACACGGACTGGATGCTGCAGAGGCCCCAGAGAGGGAGCATTAAGGAGAACATTAAGGAATGCATTAAGGAATGCTAAGGAGTGCTAGGGAGCAAAAAGAGAGTCGGTCACATCACCTCAGCCTACCTGCACGCCGGACCATTCATCAGCCTGTCTGCTAGCGCCCAGGGACCATTGAACGGGGACCCAGTGCCTCCTCCACTGCAGCCTGCTGCCTGCTGTCTCCTCCCCCCGCTGCAGCCCTCCACCACCGGGCCTGCAGCCGAGCAGGGGGAGTAGAGACTCCAACTCCCAGCAGCCTCCGCGACGCGAGCGGAAGTCGCGTAGAGGCTTGGCGCCCGGAGGCGCTGCTTAAGGGGCCGGCCTTGCTGGGGAGCGGGTGTCGGTCACATCACCTCAGCCTACCTGCACGCCGGACCATTCATCAGCCTGTCTGCTAGCGCCCAGGGACCATTGAACGGGGACCCAGTGCCTCCTCCACCGCGCCTGCTGCCTGCTGTCTCCTCCCCCCGCTGCAGCCCTCCACCACCGGGCCTGCAGCCGAGCAGGGGGAGTAGAGACTCCAACTCCCAGCAGCCTCCGCGACGCGAGCGGAAGTCGCGTAGAGGCTTGGCGCCCGGAGGCGCTGCTTAAGGGGCCGGCCTTGCCGGGTCGCGAGATCGCGCGCGGGGCTAAGCCCGGGCAAAGGGCGGGCCCTCTGCGGCCCTCAGAGGCCTGAGGAGGCTGGGCTGGGCACTACCCCCTGGCCAATTTCGCAGTGACCACCAAGGTAATACGTTGTGTGATTTAATACATATTGCAAATGGCTCCAACTGCTTCCAAACCCACCACTAAGACTATGGTTAAAAAAACGCCTATTAATACACGTTCGGTTGCAAGGACCACCGCTCAAACTAAAACACCACTACCTACGCTAACTGCTATTGATCGCATGCTTCAACAGACAATCGTAGTGGTAGCAAATGCCATTGAAAACACTGAGAGACGATTGTCTCTACCACCTAGCGCATGTCTAATTCACCGCACACCACAACCTGTTGACACTGCATATAACATTAACATGACAGCGTTATCAAACGACTCCATTCTGATGCAATCTTACACAGGCCTTCCAGGAACTGTGCCCCCACCCACAGAAGATATCCTCATATCCCCCACTACACCCCAAGATAGGGACAGTCGTCTGTCCCTAACCCCCAATCTACAGACCAATGTTATATCACCCGAGGAACTGGGCCCTAGTATTGCGCTTAGTGCATCATTGCTTAACTGCGACAACGCAGACACCATGCAAACAATAGATCTAGTCAATAATAGCAGCGACAATAGTACAACCAATCGGGGCACTGTCCATCGTAGAACCAGACGCACTCATATTAGGAAATTACAGGTCCCATTTAGGGGTTGTATGAAACATAAGGGCAAAAGAAAGAAGATCATTTCATCAACACCCCCCACAGAACAATCTAATGGAAGTGTACAACCGGCGCCAAATCCAGGACCTGCACTTAACATGGAGCCCATACTGGTCCAAATCATGGATGCTATGAAACTCCTCATTGCCCCGCTAAATGACAAACTCGAGCAAATAGGTAAAAAGGTGGAAAACCTGGAAAAACTGGGCCTAGCTAAATTAGATATCCTTGAACACCTAGGCCCACAAATTGCACAAACTACTCAACCCATCCCAAATGTACCAACCGTGAATAAGGCAAATACGACTGGCCATATTGTATTTAAACCACAGGCTCCACCTGTGAGAAATACGAATCCTCCAGCACCTACCGGTAAAACCTCAAATTTACAAAGTGGCGTCACCAACGGCCCATCCTCTTCTACCTCTTACAGAGTAAATGGGGAGGTGCCCAAGGTCTATACCCCAGTAAGTAGGAACCCACCGGCGCATAGTTACTATAATAATATTATCCCTGCCGTGATCAATCTTCCACCAGAAAGCAGGCCTTTGGTAGCAATTTTTGCCAATGTACCAAAACTCAAACCCTCCCAATTCGAAAACAGCGAAACCCTCAAAAACAAAATTTTACACTGGCTTGTCCATAATTGTGGTTTCCCCTTAAGTGGTGCAGGCCAGATTATTTCTACCCAAAGGGTAGGGTGGGTGGGCCCTAGTAAAAAGGAAATAAACGGGGATTGTGTAATTATAAATTACAAAACTACTGAATGGGCACGAGACTCCATCCTGAACGCGCCCATTCCTTCTAACAATGACTATAACACAACCCTGTTCCCTTTGGATTACTTTTATAGAAATCTGGTGGGGCTTAAGACTCCGGTGCAGAATTTTAAACATCCTAGAGCAATTAATACACCTTATCCACCTGCACAGCAGGCACCCTTACAATTAGCTGGGTATCCTTCGTACCCCTTGATCCCTCATGTTTTTAGTAATCAGCATGTTCCACAACCACCTATGGAACTGTACAGAATGCCTAACCCCAACTACCTCAATTACCACAATACAATCGGGTTGGGAAATAACATCTATGGTCAATTCGCTGTTCCAACATCAAACAGATTCCAGGTGTTCAACTCCCTCGATGAAAACGACTGACTCCCGGATACACTTGTTGGAGAAAGTGAAAGTGAATCTCATATAGACAATCCTGCCCTAAGTCCAAACAATCTAACCATGACAGTCAATATCACTTGCACCTGCCCGGTTGAAATCCCTCCTGTAAATGAACCTCCCATAGAGAACCCCATAATCAGCCCTAATGAACTGTCTATGATAGTTAACAGCACCTGTAGTGTTGTAAACCATCTAGGCGACCAAATACCACCGCCAACCACAACAGAAATTATACCACCTCATGTATCCAGGGAAAGTTCATTGAGGGTTATCACGTGGAACATAGCGGGCCTAGCTTCCAAGGTAAATACACCCGCATGGGATGACTTTCTTAAGCAAGGCTATGACATCATATGCCTACAAGAAACCTGGGACAGAGCTGAAGTATATGTCGAGGGATATACCTCCTTCAGCGTGCTGGCTGTGGCTTCGCAGGCTGGCCGAGCCAAGGGGGGATTAGTGACCCTGCTATCCACAACACTGACCGAGTTCTGGGTCAGTAACCATGCAGTTTTGGGAGACTATGCTTCTGTTTTGCGTGTGGCCCATAACGGACTTAAAGACTTAATAATTGTGAACTTTTATAACAACATTGTTGGCCACAGACAGGGGTTGTTTATCTCTGATATCGAGCAGGCCATCGATGCAATGTTATTAAGCTCCTCCAAACCGGCTGTAATCCTATGGGCCGGAGATTTCAACATCAAAACGTGCACTTACGCACTTAAAGGGGCTTGTGGTCATAGGGAGGAATATTCAGGTAGGGAAACTACATGTGTTTTCAATCATTTTTCGCACAACATCCTAGGCAGTGCCTTGAATAACCTACTGGCTAAATATGATCTGGAACTTCTTGAATGCAACATGAATGCAAACAATGTCAGATGTCCAACATTCCATGGAAGGAATAGCCAATCCTTTATAGACCACATCATCGTATCCGGCTCTGCAACATATATAAATGTTTGGGTAATTGAACAAACGGTCAGTGACCACAACAGTGTATCTGTCGAATTATTGGGCTGGGGGTCAAAAAGGAACTCCTATGGTCAACCTATTCAGAACATCTCCGTAGGAAGGCCAAATGGGATGAGGGTGAAATGGACAAAAGTTGACCCTGCCAAAATTGTCACCAATGTAATTACTAACTGCTATGGAGAAGTGGAGTATTGTCTATCCCCAACACCATGCTCAGAAACTTTGCTGTCTAAATTTCTAATCATTACACAAACCGTCGAGAAATTATTGACATGCAAATCACGGGAGCCAAGAAAAGTCAAAACAGTGTGGTTTGATGATAATTGTGCCCAGTCACTAAAAAGGCTAAAAATTTCGCTAGATGCCAAACCGAGAGACCCCTGTAAGATAAGGGAAGAGCGTTGCAATTACAAAATCGCACTAGCCACTCGGAAGAGAGAATTACAGGACGAGGCATGGGCTAAATTAGACCAGGCTGCAGAAACAAAAGACCACAAACTCTTCTGGGACACTGTAAACAGCCCGTTCTTAAAGAACGACAACATTCCCGAACTTACTTCGCATGTCAGCTGTCAAGACTGGATTACTCACTTCACTGGGATTTTTAACTCTGATTGTTCTTTCGATTGTACTTTGGTCTTAGATCCTAATGTTTTAACCGTAATGCCAATCAATTTTAAATGGGAGAAATTATTGTTTTCAGTATCTTTAAATGAGGTGCGGGATGCGATAGAGAAAAGCAAGGGGGGGGAAAGCCCCGGGCCCAGATGGGGTTCCTGTGGACTTTTTTAAATCCAAGATTGATTTATGGGCCCCTATTTTAACACGCTATTTCAATGCTGCTATTGAGGATGAATTACCTACCTCATGGGGTCAATCTATACTGGTGCCACTTTTTAAAAAAGGTTCAAGGGCTGAAGCACGTAATTATCGCCCAATTTCCCTTTTGGACTCGTCACTAAAAATACTGAGTCGCGTGCTTCTGGGAAGATTAGAGTCCTGGGTCGATGATAATAATGTCCTGTCACCAATCCAGTACGGGTTCCGTAGGGGCATAGGAACCATGGAGCAGTGTGTGAACCTTGAGCTTATTATCGGCAAGTACACAAAAGCAAAGGAAGGGAATTTGTTCATGTGCTTTGCCGATCTAAGCTCAGCATTCGATCTAGTGGAACACACACTGCTCTGGCCAACATTACTTGCTATGGGCGCACCCCCCGAAATCATTCATTTGCTGGCTAGAATGTATAGCAGCTTATCAAGTAAAGTTAGATTCGGACCAAACGGAGAATGCACCCCCTTTTTTAAAATAGGTAGAGGGATTAGGCAAGGGTGCGTTCTCGCACCCTTGCTGTTCTCCCTTTTTATAAACCAGGTCGACCAGTCGCTACAAGAGTCTTTTGCTGATGCCCCTATGATAAATGGTAAACAAATACCTGTCCTCTTATACGCGGACGACGCGGTTCTGATTTCCAGGACCGCGAACGGTCTCCAAAAGCTAATTGATAAATTTAATGTTTTTATTAAGGGAAGAAAACTTAAAATCAATAAGGGCAAGACTATGACTATGACCTGTGGGAAGAAATTAAAGAAAAGTAAGTCATTCTTCCTTGATGCGGATAAACTTGAGTCTGTGCAACATTTTTGTTACTTAGGCATTACCTTCTCAGGGGATGGGAGATGGGTAAACGAGCAATCCTGTATAGGCATGAAGATGATTAGAAATACAAACTGCATCTTCAGATTCGCTTCCAAATTAGGGGGGCGTAGAATAAGGGAGATGATTTCTATTTATAACTCCAGGTGTATGTCCTCTGCTCTATACGGAGCAGGGATATGGGGATATAACTCGCAGATCGCCCTCTCCATTCAGCAGGAAGAAAATAAGTACCTTAAACGCCTATTATGTCTTCCTGCTTCAGCCTCCAACGAAATCATTCATAGGGAGCTGGGCATTCACCAAGCCACAGACTTGATTGCACTTCGTCCCCTCTCCCTCTGGCGATCCATTTGGGCCAAAAATGAAACCAAGTTTACCCAGGAAATAATTTTAGACTGCATTAAATTGGACCAGCACTTAAAAATCCCTTGGCTAAAACACATTTTTCACTGGTATAATTCCCTTTTTGGTCAAGATATTTTTAAAGACACCCCAACAGAATCAGTTTTATCGAAGCGTGACCTTAAATCCATCTACATGGATCATGCAAAAGGGATTAGAATGAAGGGGTATGCTACACAAAGTACTTTTAAATTGTATCTGGAACACAATTTAAGCACAGGATTCCCATCATACCTTACATTTGTCAGTATTAACTCCCATCGCTTTGTTCTGGCACGCCTGAGGCTGGGTATAGTCCACCATCTGGTGGCCTTCCCTACTGTAAAGAAGCCGGGGTCTTGCCCGTGCCCATGCGATGGGAAATCGAAACAGAGTATCTGCCACTTTTTACTACTTTGTAATTTTTATACTGGTTTTAGAAAGTTTTACCTAAAGCAACTATTTTTAGAATATAGTACGTGTGATATAAGAGCTGCAATGCAACTGTTGTTTGACCTGTCGTCCCCAAATGTGTGTTACCGTGTAGCCACTTATGTTCTCAAATGCATCGGGCACAGGAAATCAATCATTATATGATCTCCGTTGGGAAAGACACCTATTGACCAACTGTGAGCTATTGCCAAACCTTTTGCATTTCTCTTACACACGAACTTTGGTTATTATTATGTTTTTTACATCCGGGTATCGATTGTTCCCTTGGTTCTGTACCTCTCTGGACTCATGCTTTTTGTACATAATTGCTGCTAAAATACGTAAGAGATTTTATAGACATTGCACTTTAGTTCCCCTTGCATATTTTTGCACATACTATTGCACTTTATGCTCAGCTTAGGCCTCTCTTTGACTTGTACTACCTCAATTAGCCTGTTTTGCACTAGACTTTAAAATTTCTGCTAAATACAATGTTCAATTTTTTGTATATTTTGCACATACTATTGCACTTTATGCCCAGCATAGGCCTTTTGTCTAGTACCATCTTACTTGCATGCTCTGCATTAAATGCTTAAAACGGCTGCTACATATAAGTGATTTTATGGTATACTAATGTGATATGCTTTGTACTTATTTGCTAAATTGCTGCTAAAATACTATGTCCAAATTTTGCATTTTGCACATATTACTGCACTTTACGTCCAGCATAGGTTTCTTGTTTAGTACTATCGCCCTTGGCATGCCTTGCACCTTATGTTTAAATTGACGCTATATTTAGTGATTATTTTTTATTTTTTTGGTTTTAACTTGATTGGCTGAATTAATGTAATTGTTTTAGCAAGTTTCATCATTCTTTAATCTCTTATAAAAGTAACTTCAATTGTATCCATGAATGTTGCTATATGGTTGTACTTGTACAAACCGAATAAAGCATTTTGAAACTGAAACTGAGTGGTTGTGGATGCCTGTGTATGCTTTTGCAACCCATCCCCTGTGTGTGTGGTATCAGTCCCCTGACTTTGCTAGTGTGCACGTTTTGAATTTGGTTTGTGTGATTGTGTGCTGTCTTTGTCTGTGTGTTTGGGTGACTGTGCTGGTGTGTGTGTGCTGGGGACAGGTAGGGTGCTAGGAGTTGTTGATGGGGCAGAGGTAGAAGGTGTGAGGAACTGTTGGAGGAGGGATACTGTTGCCGTTAGGGAGGAGGCCATGGATTGATTGGTCCTCTGTAGGGCAGACATGCCCGAAGTGATGCCCTCCATGAACGACACCAGTTGTGTCAGACTGGTGTGTACATGGAGGACACTCAGCATTGATATCTGCCCTACATGGATCTGTTTAAGCAAGTCCACAGACTCCACACTCAGGGCAGCAGGGGACACAGGGGCAGGGAGTGCAGTGCCTGGCAGAAAGGAGACATGCTCCCGAACACGGGAGCTGCCCCGGACCTCTAGGATGGGAGCCAAGGGGAGGGTGGTAGTGGTGGCTGGAATAACCACACTATCTGTGGTTTGCTGGCTTCTGACACCCGCCCCCAGAAGGGAGTCATCCTCTGAGCTGCTGTGGTCCTCAGCTGAGGGGGATGGTGCTGAGGACTCCTCGGTGTGGCTCCCCTCACCCTCCGTGCCACTGGGTCACTCCGACTTTTCAGTCGGTGGCCCAGGCTGGCTCTGTGGCTCCTCCAGTTTCATGGCGCTGTCTCCTGTGCCCGTGGATATATCTGCATATAAGTAGGAAAACTAGGCCCACATTAGTCGCCTGCACTGACTGCACACAACACTGTAAATACAGCACATTACAGGGCATGCACTGGCACCCTCAGCTGATATTTGCTAAAACTGCCCACACAGGTGTTCATAGGGCAATAGCCAGTCCTGTACACATATGTCTGTTGCATGCTGGCTGATAATACCCCAAAGTGCACGCATGGACCACATACACAGTTGTTGTACATGCAAATAACCATGTAGAAGTTCATTAATATAAACATACATCACATCACATGCCAATCACTCAGTACAGGTGTCAGGATGAATGTATGCCCAGAGTCACATTTCACAATCTTGTGATGCCTAGCAGCACCACACACAATGATGTCCTCATCCTGAATGTCAATGACACAATGGGGTGCATGGAGCACCTCTGAGTCCAATGTAGGATCCCTCTTCTCAAGTCAATGCCCTGGCACAGACATGCATGGTAAGTCAGTTCACTGCCACATGTCATGGGGCAATGCGTCCGGACAACATCAGTCTGCACTGTCACAATCATAGGTCATGCCCATACCAAACTGTGCAGCTGACCAGTGCACTTGTCCTTCCCCTGCCACACACTGTTCTTGGACTATGATGAACCAACAGAACTAAAATCTGACATCTGAGTGACAGCAAACACAACTACCTGAACATGAGCTCCTCATAGTATGCTGCTAATGACACACAGCTGTGTGAAAATCACTGTTGCATACAGCATTGTGCATAGTCAACTGACCACACCCCTATATGTTGCACAGGTATCATCTCCATTGTCACAACTCAGATGTCCTGCTGACACTAAAATCCTAGACACACCAGTTGTCACAAAAAGGAAGCCACACCACAATGACATTGTCTCAGACACCTGATGGCACATTTCAGGAAGCACAATCAGTAGGTCCATACACGTGAGTGTGAGTACAGAGTCTCCCAATGCCGTGGAGTGGGCATGAATGACCAGTTAAACCTGTAACTGTGTATTGGCCTGGACAGTAGGCAGGTGTCTGGGCTAGTGTGAAATACTTCCTATACATACTCCTGAGGACACTACATGGACTCACCTGCTGCATGGGTGTGTTTTACAAACCACACACATGTTGTGAGCCAGACATGCAATTGGAACACATATGAAAGGCACACACAGAACACATGCCGGAGACCAGCATAGTGCAAAAAATAGACCCACCCACGAAGCACACATCAGAGTCCCAGTAACATATGCTGTGCAGGACCCTCAGCATAGCTGACTGAAGGGACACCAGGGCACAAGTCCTAAAAAAGAAGTGGGGGGACGTTGACCTCAAGACAGGAAGTGATGCCACGAAAGGTGGCTTGCACCATCAGACTCATTGCCTCCCCTCGCTCACCCCTTAGATGCGATTGCATCAGAGATGCCAGCACAGGAGCAGCGTTCTGAATGGGCCCCGATCTCACCCAAGAGAGGCCAAAGAGTGAATGTGTGGCTCCATTTGCTCCAGTTATGGAGCTTCTGGTAAAATAAGTGGGGGCACACCGTCTACCCGCGTGGTACCCCGACTCGATCCCTGAGGGACACAGTGCCCAAGTAAAAAATTCACAGACTGTAGGGGCCACAACTGTGAATCAGATGAGGAGTGTGACTTACACAATTAAAGGACATGAGTCCAGGACTCCAGGACTCCAAGACCAAAGTAATGTGGAAGTATGACTAGGCAAAAAGACTGCAAATAGCATGTCAGACATGTTCACAGATCAGGCATGGACTTACCCCCACCTTGCTGCTGTCTGGCCTTCAGTTGCCCATCCAGGTCCGGGAAGACCACCACCAGAATCCGGAGCATGTGGGGGGTCAGGGTCTGATGTCCGCCCCAACGGCGAGGAGGCGACAGCTTCAGCTAAACCTTTGCGATCCTCCGGGTCCAGCCACGTAGGTCCTGCCACCTCTTCTGGCAGTTGCGGATCCGACGCTTGTAGACCCCCACAGATCTTACTGCCTGGGCGATGGTCTGCCAGATCTCTTGCTTCTGGTGGGCATCAACCTGTGAGGATGATAAAGTGAAGAGGACATTAATTAGCACACATGCCACATAATTGTGCTGCATACAGTTTAAAATATGTAGTCATCACAAAGCTAAATGAGGTACACAGGTAGTGCACACATAGAAATGTGCATTTGTGCTGCAGGTCTGACATGGTAACATTGCCTAGGAATTACAGGCTAGCACTGCTGCACTACTGCAGCAGGACAACTGTTCATCACATGTACCCACATAAATTGGTTGCTGCAAGTACTCAGTGCATATGGCTCCCACTGCTGTGCACACTTCAATTACTGCTAGTCAGACAACTTACAGGAAATGGTAGGCAGCGGACTGCACACTCACCTGCTCCCCTTGTTTCCCATACAGCTTGCTGTACTCTGGGAGGAGCCCGTCCAACAGGGCCTGGTTCTCCTCCTCTGTGAATGCTGGGGCCCTCTCCAGAGTAGGTGCCATTGCAGAATCCCAAGGAAGTATAGACAGCAGCAGTGGAATCAGATATGTGGTCCTGTAGCATGTAGTGCAGGCAAGTGAGCTCCCTGGGGGCCTGCCATCCTTAAATCAATGGCGCTGAGGCAGATTCTGTGACATTGCCACTTACTGATAGGCCTGACATGGTTGCATTATATTAATCTGTCCAATCCATGGAAATGTAAGACTCCTACACGTCTTCCGCATCGTTCAAAACTTTCACCTACAGGACACCCTAGGATTGCAACATTGTTGTAGGCATCCAAATGAATTTCCAGTACACGACTTGAATGCTTTTTTGAATTTGCGTCCGTCTCCATGACAGCCCATTCCAAATGAGTGCGCACGGCTTGGTACACTGACTACACGACGCGTATTTTTTGAAACCACACGCATCCGTCCCAATACGATTCTATGGGCTATGCGTGCGCACGTCTCGGTCCATCCCTGTACGACGCGTCTGCTTAGAAGTCACCCGCATTGGTTCAGATTACAATCCATGGCTAAGCCGTGCGCATGGCTCGGTCCAGAACTGCACGGCGTGTCTCTGTAGAAGTCACCATTGTTGGGTCACATTGCATACGCGTCGTACATGCACGAACCGAGCCGTGCACACACATAGCCCATTATCGTTAATGTGACCCAACGCGGGTGACTGTAATGTATACGCATCGTGCAGTCAATGGACAAGGTGTGCGCACTACTCTGTCCATGCATGTACGGCGCTTCTGCATACTAGTCACCCACGTTGGTTCACATTGGTCAATCAATCAATGCATTTTTAAAGCGCGCTACATACCTGTGAGGGTCTCAAGGCGCTGGGGGGGGCTGCTACTGATCGAAGAGCCAGGTCTTGAGAAGTCTTGTGAAGGCCAGCAGGTCCTGGGTCTGTCATAGGCTGGTGGGGAGAGTGTTCCAGGTCTTGGCGGCGATGTAGGAGAAGGATCTGCCGCCGGCGGTGGCTTTCCGGATGCGAGGAACTGTGGTGAGGGCGAGGTTGGCTGAGCGGAGGCTTCGGGAGGGGGTGTGGAAGCTGAGTCGGTTGTTGAGGTATGTAGGTCCGGTGTTCTGTAGTGCCTTGTGTGCGTGGATGAGGAGCTTGAAGGTGATCCTCTTGTTGACGGGGAGCCAGTGCAGGCCTCTCAGGTGGGTTGTGATGTGGCTGCGTCGGGAAACGTCGAGGATCAGTCGTGCCGAGGCATTCTGGATTCGTTGTAGTCATCTCAGGAGCTTGGTTGTTGTTCCTGAGTAGAGGGCGTTCCCATTGTTGGTCTGCTGGTGACAAGGGCGTGGGTGACGGTTTTTCTCGTGTCGGGAGGGATCCGTTTGTAGAGCCTGCGGAGCATTCGGAGGGTGTTGAAGCATAAGGATTGGTGTGACTTGCATATGGATTCCACACAGATTTCATTATCATGGCCACAACTTTAACAGCACAGCATGTCCCCATAGCTACCAAGGTTGCATATTGCTATGTGTGACATTTTCAGAAATTCAGTGTAATTATGGTTGACATGTGCACGACTATGAGTGACGGTTTCTCACAATCAAAAACAAGCAATTAAGACTATGCAACATGTCAATAAAAAAATATTACACCCATTTAAGCTACAAGAAACTCGAAGATGATGTATGAGCTGCTGCAAAGCACCAGAAATAGAAGAGCACTAACCTAGTCCCCTTGTAACCTGATTGTACTGTTAAACAAATGTGTCATAATGATATTAAACAACTGTTTGAGAGGCAGTACTTCAGAAAATGTTAGTGCACATTAGCAGACATGCGCATTTAAAATACAAAGGATAACACTTACTCAACACAGTCAGTTGACTAGCAGACACTGACAGGCACTGGGTATTCACTGTGAAGCCTCAGGCTGAGGCACACACAGTCACATAGGTTACTCACAGCGTTACTCATAGCCGGCAGCCAGGGCGCTCTGATGTAGGTCATTATACTCTAACACTACATTAATGCCCTGAAGCACATAGACTGACTCCTGCAACAATAGGCCGCGCCGCCTCACAGACAGACATTGATATTGTTGTTGCACATTGTCCAGCCATCGTGATGCCTTTCAATGTGCATGTTGGAGTGTCTACATGGCCAGATCATGTATGTATTTAGATGTACATGGTCATTGGTACTCAAGGGCCATCAGGTGGCTGACACAGGAGTGTCATCCCTGTTCACATTTGACTGCTTCCCTGTGAGGGAGTGTGGCAGCAATGGTAAGATGGCTGACCGTGTTGACCTGTTGTCTGTTGGTGCACAGTTCTCAGCAGGGCCTTTTGCTCCCCACTACAGGGCCCAGTCCCAGAGTTCTTGCAAATCCATTTCCACTCCCTGTGAGGTGAGCATGATGCAGTGTGAGCTTGCTGGGCCATGTAGATGGCTGAGGATTGTGAGTGACTGCAACTCCCAGCATGCTCTGGGCTACACCCCCGTTTCCAGCATGCCCTCACTTCCTTCCTTTGGACTCTTCTTCCCTCTGAGGGGGTGTGCATGTGCTGACAAGATGGCTGACAGTGGAGTTCTGGTGTTTGGTGGTGGTCAATTCCCAGCAGGGCCTTGTGCTCCCCACAACAGTGCTCAGTCCCAGAGTTCCTGCAAGTACATTTCCCACCCTTGTGAGGTGAGCATGGTTCAGGGAGGTGTTGATGGTCCAATTGGGAGGGGGAGCATTATCTGTGGCAACAACCCCATCATACTTTTGGATACACTCACTATACCAGCGTACCCACTATTCATTCCTGTCAGTCACCTTCACTGTGAGGTAGTGGTTGTGGTGGCAGAAATGTCTGACACTGTTTATTTAGATTGGTTCCACTGGATTGCTGTATTTGTTGTTAGGTTTGTACATGTCATGACTCAGTTAGGTAGCACCATGAGGTGGGCGGTATTGTGTTTGTCTGACTAGCATGCACTCCTTGGGCCGATTCACTTTTGTTTACTTTGCCTTTGCTATCAGTGCATGTTTTCACTTCCCCTTTAACAGTGATGTGTGTGTATTGCGACACAATTTTGAGTATATTAGTTATGTACTCACCATGCTCTGGTATGTCTGGTAGGCCATGGACGCTCTCTGGTGGTAGCATGTCCTGCACCTTCTCCTCCCAGGACCTGAAGTAGACTGGTTTGGCGGGAGGGCCACTGCCGGTGCGATGGGCCAACTTGTAATCATTGCGGATGGGGTTCTTGACCCTCCTGCGCACATTATACCACCTGTTCTGGATGTCGGTCTTTGGGCGCAACATTGGTGCCTGTGTGTTCACCTTGTCCACAATCCTCTCCCACATCTTGGTTTTCTGTGACATGGGGGTCCTTTGTACCAATGCACCAAACAAATGTGGCTCCACTTTGAGGATATTATCTACCAATATTTGTAACTCACTGCGTGAACTACGGATTCTTCTTAGGGGGCATGGTGATGGGTGGTGGCGGTGAGTGATGTATGTGCGCACAAGTGAGGGTACGCAAGTGATGTCTATTTTGCTCGGTCTATGTGAGAGTGCTTTCGGAAGGGTGTTGATGGTGTTAAGGTTGTTTGATGGGTGAGTTGTGTCTGTTTGTCTGTGTTTGCTGCCTGAAGAAGTTCTGTGCTGGCTGGTCTTCTGTATGTGCAAAGGATCATGGTAGTGAATTTTTGACTTTGTATAGGTGGAGTTGTGGGTGTGTCTCTGTTGCTTCATTTTTTTTTAACTATTTATTGACTTTGTCAATGCTTGATTGGTCCTTTTTTGGTGCTTTTTCCTTGTGGCTTTGTGGGCATGTAGCAGACGTTCTTCGGACCGAGTCGGACGCTCATGGTTGCTCGTGCGTGCTGCTCCGTGTCTTTCACGCTGCTTTTGTTCAGTGTTGCATGCGAGTCGGTAGCAGGGCTCTCTCTCGCTTCAGGTACCTGATTTCTGTTTGTGTCGGTCATGCAGCTTGTGCTCCATGCGCCTCGGTCTGATTTCAGACGCATTGCATCGTACTGGCCGTGTCGGACGTCGCGGGTATGTCTCGGTCGGGTTCATTCTTAGTTCGTGTTGGTCGGTGCGGCTCGTGTCCAATTTCCGGCTGGATAGCTGATTTCTGTACGGCTCGTCGTAAGGCTTGTTTTCCGGACGGGTTGGTTGTAGTTCACGGGGTTATCATCATACTGCACGGGTCATACGGTGCCTCTGGGTGTTGGTCATACTCCGTTCCGAGTCGGTCGGTCCGATTTCCAACCGAAATCGGAATAGGCCCCTTTGTTATGTATAAGACTTTAAGCTACTGTAAGATTGCAGTGGCTCTATTTAGTTTTATACGACATGCATGATACGCACTACACAGATTATGGGTCATGTCTAAGCCTATGCGGAGTTTGCAGAGTTCTGCTAGCGAAACTATGCGAAGGGCAAAAAAACCTCTGCTGCGCTCCGTGGAGCTCCGCTAGTTGCGGAGTGGGCTAGAAAAAATGCTGTTCACAATCATTTTCAGTGCCGGGTGTTTGTACGCGCTTTGAAATGATCACTAACGGCACTATGCACAGTGAACGTGGGCACTGCTTCCTTTCTGCCGCTTGAGTTAACGCTCTACCCGAGAGACAGCTTTCTCAACGTAAACAGAAGGTTTCTCAGTGCGAGTGATTGCAAGCATACGTGGCCACTCGCCTTGAGAAATCGGACCTCCTGCCTTGAGAAATCTCGCTTGGCGGTAGATTTCCCTCGTTTGCGCTCACCAACTTGACGTTGATGAGCGCGAGTAAGGAAAAAATATCGGACCACCTTCGCTGAGTTTTTGGAGCTCTGTGAGCTCCACATAACGCGGAGCAGAGTTCACTGCCCAGACTTAGGCATGTCCTCTGTAGGTGCTATTTTAGTTTAAATAGTGCCCTCGGGGTACAGGTCAGATGCTTGATGTCAAGAATGGCTGAATAGGGTAAAGGTGAGGATTTCATACTTAATACTGTTTTACTGTTTTTGTAATATAGGTGTAAGGACTACAGAATTATCATTTTTAATTATTAATCCATTTCTCATTTCCCATTTAGCCAATGAACTGGGCCTACAAAGACACTAATGTGCTAAGATTTTCTATTGAGATTCAGTACCCTTAAAGAATACATAACAAATATACAGTAAGCAGGTGAGATAGCCTACTATGTGGACATAATTCTATACAAAGGTATTAGCAGTTGTATAGCGCTGGTATATATTTGTGTTTTGATAGTCCATCTTCAATTTCTTGTAGGCCTTTTAGAAACATGAATGGAGCAGATATCATATTGTCAGAACGATTTGGCCAAAGTTTGGAGATTTTTGAACAGCTAAGTATTCTTATTATTTTTGTGAGAAGTGTGAATTGCAGATATAAGGTATATTTCATCAAGGTTTTTTCAAAAGGGCTCTAAACAAGGCTCAGTTCCGGAGTAGAATATAAAGGATATATGACTGTGATATAGAGTGGGAACATAACCACCGTCCTTTTAGTGTACATATATATTCACAAAAAAAACAAAGGTTACAGGGGCGTTATAGTTAGGGTCAGATTTTACAAGAGAAATTCATCCGTTATCATTACCTGAGTTAACTGGGAACATGTCCCCTCGCAATGCTCTACTTATTACCTCACATATTACATCAATCAATCAATCAGGGGTTTTTATAGCGCGCTACTCACCCGTGAGGGTCTCAAGGCGCTGTAGGGGGCGGCAGCACCGGATCATTCGAAGAGCCTGGTATTGAGGTTCTTCCTGAATGCGTGCAGGGTCGGGGAGCGGCTGATGTTCACCGGGAGCTCGTTCCAGGTTTTGGCTGCGATGTGGGAAAAAGCTCTCCTGCCAGTTCGGTTTCTGCGGTTGCGGGGGACTTCTGCTAGGGCGAGGTCATGGGTACGTGGAAGGATACTCTCGTTGAGGTATTTGGATCCGATGTTGTGGAGGGACTTGTAGGCGTGGGTGAGGAGTTTGAAGGTGACCCTCTTCTCGACGGGGAGCCGGTGGAGGCCTTGTAGTTGATGGGTTATGTGCTTATGGCACGATGTCCCGAGGACGAGTCTGGCTGCGGCGTTCTGAATTGTCTGGAGTCTGTGCATAAGGGTTTTGTTGATTCTGGCGTAGCGGGCGTTTCTGTTGTCTAGTCTGCTGGTAATGAGTGCGTGAGTGACGGTCCTTCTGCAGACAGCTGGGATCCACTTAAAGGTCTAATCCCTCGACAGCCTAAAGCCAGGGGTGACTAATCAATACTTTGATGGGATTCCCTAGTTAGGGATAGAACATGGACTATCGCCCTCTACTGCAGAGGTACTTGTGGTAAGCATGGGCGGATTTTGTAAATTGGCAATCCGCAAAATTGCGTATTTTCCGATTCGCAATCCGCAAAATCCGCGAACTCGCGCGAATTTTGCGAATTCCTTTTTTTTGTGTTCGCAAGTGTTTCTGCCATTTCGCGAGGGTTTTTTACCAGTTCGCAAACGCAAACTTGCTTGTCGGGTAGCAACGGTCGCGACCATGTTGTTTCTACATCTGGTTCATCACAGCACCCTCTGTTTCACCACTGCCACCCTCTGTTTCACCACTGCCACCCTCTGGCTCACCCATGCCACCCTCTGGCTCACCCATGCCACCCTCTTGTTCATCACTGTAGATTTATGGGGGGAAAATCACACCTGCCCTGCCTCAACTGACATGAATGAATTAGGGGCTGATTAATGTGTCACTGAATTTGAACTTCCAGGCTGGCACCTGCTTCCCTATCTGTAATTGCTTTCTGTTGCAGTGTAATTTTTTTAACAGGACCTTTGTTGTATACTTGTAGCTATTCTCTGAGCCTGCTGTGAGGGTCAGAGCAGGGTCATAGAATAGTTGCAAGTAGGCAACTGAACTCTGAAGGGGCCCCTCAGGAAGCACTACATGGAATGGTTACTAATGATAAGATTGAACTTTTTCACCTGCTGAGTGCTTTCAGTTTTGCAAAAATCCAAATATTCAGCAGCATCCACAAAAAGTAATCCTTCCAGGCACTACAGGGAATGGTTACTAATGATAAGATTGAACTTTTGCACCTGCTGAGTGCTTTCAGTTTTGCAAAAATCCAAATATCCAGCAGCATCCACAAAAAATAATCCTTCCAGGTCAAGATCCAAATCAAAGTGACCAGCACATGAAGAAAGCACTGGGAGGAGCCTGCTGGACAGGAACAGCAAGTTGGAGACTGTGGGGCACTTCCTTCCTCCCACCACCCCCCAAAATGGACTCCTTGCAAAAAAAAGTGCAGGCAAATGTCAACCTGAGGAGTTATTCTGATAAAAATCATAATTTTCAAGGTTTATGCTGCCTGCTGGTGGATTTCTTGTGCGAAATTGCTAATTTTGCAATCTCGCAATTGCGAGATTGTCGCTGCCCGCCGCATCTACATGTTCGCAAGTGTTTACTCCCGCGAAATTGTATAGTATTCTAGTTGGCAAGTGCGATCAAGCAAAAAATCCGCTTCGCACGGATTTACGAATTTTCGGCAAGTTCGCGAGAGTTCGCGGATTGCGAATTTGCCGAAAATCCACAAAATCCGCGAGCAGAACGGATTTTACGCTCATGCTTACTTGTCAGTTCTAAGCCTTTGAGAATCCAGACTGACACCTCCTGTCTATATTCCCCTGAGCCACTGAACTGACCCATGAATCTCCCTGTAGGCTCTGGCACTATCCAGGGGTGTAAGCTGGTGCAGGTTTCATTCTTGATATGACCCACTAATAAGATACACAAGATGAAGTCTGTTGCTCGTAGTACTCTAGATTCCCCAGTATACACGAAGGGCTGTTATGATTATTGTCATTTTTCAACTGATGTCAGCAACACATATGTTGATCAATATAATAAGAACAAGTCTGATTGACCTAGTCAAGTGGGGTGGAATTTATTTTGTAAGTTTCCCCTTTTTGCAGTGGTCTGACAGGCAACAACAACTCACAGACTTACTTCCATCTTTGATCAGTTCTTGGCATATAACGCACGTTATGGGTAGTGTTTTGTACATTTGTAATTTGCGGATGTACGTTGTTACAACGCATGCTTTTACCACGCATGCTTTTACAACGCAGGTTTTTAAACGCAAGTCGTTACAACGAGTTGCGTTGGAGGGTGCTGGATAGTGAATAGTTTAATTTACTATTCCAATTCCAGTCCCCGTGAATAGTACGGAAGGTGTTGGATAGTAAATTACACTGTTACCTATCCTAGAGCGCCCCCCAGCGCAATTCGTTGTAATGACTTGCGTTGAAAAACCTGCATTGTAAAGGCACTGCGTGGTAAAAGTTGCGTCGTAATGGATGTTTCCCGTAATTTGCAAATATATCTACTGTGACCTGGTCCTAGTACTAATTTCCAGAAATACCCAATAGATAATAAACTTGCAATGTGGCTCTGCATTTGAATTGCGTCAGACCTGCACTGACAACTATACGTCAGGCATTTAGCGCTGTACGAATGCACGACAGATCAGCTTTTGGCATATACCGCACGTTATGGGTAGTGCTGTGTACATTTAAAATATTTAAATATCCACTGCGTCCTGGTCCTATTACTGATTTCCAGGGAGACCTAATATGTACTAGTTTGCGATTTGGCTCTGCATTAGAATCACGTCAGACATGCACTGACAACTAGAAATTATTTCAGGCAACAAGTACTGCAAGCATGCGCTGCAGATTTGCGAGACATTGTTTTGTGCATGCCTGCTTGCTTTGAGACTAAGAGGGCTCGCACACCGGGTCTGAGTTCAAGCATTAGAACTCCGTATTTAAAGCGTGACCCATACAGGCGACTCTCACCTCTGGTTACAGACTCTACCTGTCTGGGGTACTGACGGAGCCGACGGAGAGGTGAGCGCCATGAGTGGATTATGCCGCTTTGTTTGTTTGATTAGAATGTGAGACACCTTGTTACCATACGCAACACAGTCTGACATTGCCTTCCCTTGTCTTGTTACCGTGTTATAATAATGTAGAGGTGTTTTGTAATTGTTTGAACCCTTGTTAAATGTCTCTCTGTAAAGTGTTGAGTTTGTTTGCTGATTTGATAAAAGATAAGAGAGTTTGACTGCGTTCCGCAGGTAATGTAGCAACAAATATGCCATACTTCGAAAATGTAACCATTGGCATTACAACACTACAGTCCACCCACTGGGGTGCTTTCGTTGCTTTAGTTCACCCACCGGGGTGTTTTCGGTGAGGTTAGCATTTGTTCACAGTTATAAGCATCCCATGTTAATAAACCTTAAGTTTTAATAAACTATAGGCTTTTTCATTCACATCAGAAAACTCTAACGCACCAGCTTGAGTGTTGAAGTTGAGGTATGAATAAACCTTAAGTTTTAAGAAACCATGGTTATTTTCTGACCAGATTTTCTTCTCTTTGTGACTCATGTTTGCCTATCTTTACAAATGGCTGGTGGTTTTGCAATGTTGTGAACACTGTTTTACTGACACAAGCACCCTCCTTACTTGTCCATAGAGCGATGCCCCCTGAGCTGTCGCCAGATTGAGGTGAAGTATTATACCCAGTTGTTACGGGTAAGCATAAGGTGTTGTTTTTACTGTTTATACACACATGAGGTGTATTGCGTAAGGAGAGGAATCTGTTGATTCCTTCTACATGTTTCTTTGTTTATTCTGTGTGTTGTAAGCCACTAACGTTATCTCATGTGTTTATGTAGTTGTCCCACTAGGTACAATCACCTTACTGAGAACAGGAACCAGAAGGACCATTGGTTCCGTATCTGATTCTAATTTTCTTTTGAATCACATATCACTTAGCAGCAGCATCTTTTAGGTCCTGACGAAAGCCTTGTTCGATTGTGGGTTATCACAGCTGACACATGTTGACCACACTATTTCATCTTACACATGCAGTTTAAATCCATACAGCAGGTGCACAGTTTTTAATCCTAGCAGTGAGAAGATACAAATAAAGCATGTATTGTGTTCTCTCTAGTTAGTTTTACCAACACTCCCCTCACGTTTAATTATTTTTTTGCGCTGTGCCCTCAGCTACATTCTGTCTTTCATTTGGTGGATTTAGAATATCCGTATAGAGTGGACATCAAAACATCCCTGTGCTCCTCCCTCTCAGAGAGGGGGTTGTGGCCCTTAGAGGAACTAGGTTTTCCTCCTAGAGGAGAATCCCAAATGATGAAGCCTGCCACCTTTGGTGGGTGAGGGATTTTTTCGTCCTGAAAAGGATTATCCCACAGTTAGTTCTGTGTGATATTGTCAGTGTCTTCTTTTTCTTTCATTAGACCCAATGATTTTGTTTGGTGTATTGTTGTACAGAATTCGGGATGTAATCCTATGCAGGTCTTTAACATTTTCCCTCGGACCCGCCTTCTAAATCTTCCTTTGTGTACAACCCTTCTCCTCACCTGTGTGGACCAATCTGTGGAGCACCCAACCACAATTTGCTCACATATGCTTCCCAATAGGCAGACATTTCCACCATGGCCTATAAAGAGACTTGGACCATTCCACCCCTTGGATCAGACCCAAGGAAAACTCAGTCAAATCAGTTAGGATGTTTATTTAGAGCATGGTATTTAAAACAACAGTAAAATCAGTGTGCACAATATAAAGTGACAAAAACCCTGATTCATTCTACATTAAACTAAAGAAAATGCCACAAACACCATATATACTTAATATTACACGACCAAAAAATACTTTGTAAAATACTATAAAAACTATAGAGTAGCTTTATACAACATTAAATAAGAAATACATGATATTTCCCTAACTTTTACTGCACCTTATATTTTCTGAACTATCAT
Organism: Lissotriton helveticus; assembly: GCF_964261635.1. Lineage (NCBI taxonomy): Eukaryota > Metazoa > Chordata > Amphibia > Caudata > Salamandridae > Lissotriton > Lissotriton helveticus. The sequence goes on from NC_136061.1 coordinate 2,127,863,688, forward strand.
TTCCGTTTCCTAATTCTATTTTTACCAAATCTTCTTCGATCTTGAATATCTGTTTCTAAATTCTTGTTATCCCTGCATCTAACTGCCTCTGGTATGACTCTCTGTAAAACTACTATTATTAGTCTGTCTGTAGCTAAGCTTGCCCCAATGGTCACTCTTTATTTAAAAAGTTTAATTAAAACTCGGATTCACCAACAGCTTTAGCCACTGAGTCCAGTCCTTTGGGATGGCTTCTTCTAGTCTTCTTAATCTAGAGAGGCTTTTTGACAATTCCCACCAACAAAATGCCCAACAAGATATTTTACTATTTTTGATAGGATAGGACATACTACCACTAGTAGTGTCTACTCTACTCTAGTACCTGATTTGCAGTGATGTATGTGTTATATATATGTATGTATATAAACTTTTTTTTCAATCTTGCTAGTGAAATATAGGGGGAGGTGTATATGGCATCTAAAAAATGTCTAATGTTTTTTCCAGGCGTCCCGACCGTGACCACCAGTGCCGGGGCCAGCGGCGGGGCCGGCGACACCAGCCAGGAGGGAGCAGTAGATGAAGCAGCTGAAACAGGGGTGGGTGAGCCAGCAGCAGTGGCGGACGGTGGTACGTTATACTTATATTCCTTACTTATTGACACTAGTTACACACTCGCTGCAAGGGTGTTGTGTAAGTTGAGAGAGACTAACGGGCAGATTTACAAGCCCCTTGCAACACTTTTGTGTCACTTTTAACTTGGGAAAAGTGACACAAAAGTGGTGCAAGGGGCTTGTAAATCTGCCCCTAAGTTTTGAACAACTGTTGAAGAAGACACCCTTTACTAAGCATTAGAGAAATAGCATTAGTGGCCGGAGTAGTTGAGTAACTAATGGCCTCTTCTATCTGACTTCAACTCAGCTGTGAAAGTTTTATGCAGAAGACTAAGGGTCAGAGCAGATGACCTTGATTAATGGGTTGAACCAAAAGGGAAAGAAGGGGAAGGAGGAAGGATGGGCGAGATATAACATATATGACTGGCAGAGAAGGATGCGTGGATTCATGCGTAGGTGGCTGATAGGAACCAAATGCTACGGTGGTTGAAGGATGGGTGGTACGTGAAAAAAAAGACCTGCCTGCGTGGGTGAAACTGTATGGGTATATAGCAAGAATCCTTTGGGGTGTTTCATGGGTCAATCTCAAAGGCAAGCAAGGAAGGAATGACGCATGGGTGGTGGTTTAAAAAAAACATTTTGTTGTTGATGAAACAAACTTAGGTTTGTTGAGAGATTAAAGAATGATAGACTTGCTTACTTTGAATGGATGGATGCCTGGGTGGTATTCATCATAGATAGCATAGGTGGAGACTGTCACTGGATGAAGAGTCTTTAGAGAGAATGTAAAAGAAAAAGAAAACGCGTCAGAGTAGCAAAGCCAAGGAGAATAGAAGTTGCATTTTCAGAATACTCCCTTAACTCACACTAGTTTGCAAGCACAGCATATGTATTGTGTATGTATGTTGTTATCAAGCGCCTCCCTCTGACTCTGGGGCCCACTCTCTACCTATGTTAATTTATTTTTGACTGTGTCAGCCTGCCATAAGTGGACTATCGGCTGCATGGTTACACAATCAATCAAAACAAAGTACCTCATGTCATCCCATATATACGCAATAATCATTCGGATCAGATAACATCTGCCTTGTTGTAGTATAGTAGTCAGGGCAGGGTGAAAGTGAAATTGAGCAGTTGCCCTTGATATAACAAAGGATGGGCAATGCCACGCATATTAGAAAAATAAGATGATTATGAAATGAAATGAAATGAAATGATTACGCACTTGTATAGCGCACGACTACCCGTAGGCATCTCGACGCTTGTACGAATACCGCCGAGGAACCCTTCCTGGCCTTTCCCTGTGAGGAGCCCCCTCCTGGGCACCCCCAAGGTGAAGTCAGGCATCCTCAGCATTGTTGGGGCTGTTGTAGAGATTAAGCAAGCTATTGCCCAGAGGTGCAGAGTGGGACTCATGATTAGAATAGGCACCGAGGCGAGAATTATCAGGTCCGAGGAAATTGAGATTATGTAGTAGTCCACTTCTCTACATGCAGACAGTAGGAAATAAAACTAACGTGAGTCTGCGTCATGACAAGTATGTGTACTGGGCACAAGCTGACTGAGCTGGCATGTTGGTTACAACAAAGTTACGTAATTTAGCTAAACAAGAGAGAAGAAGAAGACTGGTGTACTACTCGAGTGAGTCCATAGTGTTAGTATAGTGCCTGAAACTCCCACAAATGTTGCAGGTCAAGGAAATGGGTGGATAGATACCACAAATGGTATGTACTCTGCTTGCTAGTGCTACTGTGCCATTATGTTTAGAATTAATTTGTCTTACTGTTTCGCTAAGAGGATATTGATTACAATATTCTTTTTTCTTCTTTATATAGCTACTCCTTCCGAACCAATATCATCTAAACTGGACAGGAAGGCGTTGGTAGCCATGGCCCGGTGCCGGTAGCTGGAGGCCATCCGTACAGAAAACCGGCGGCTGGTGTTTCTGGTAGAGGAGGAGGTGGTGGCAGCAGCTGCAGCCTCCTCCAATGCCCCGGGCCCCAGCAAGGCCCCTCCAGTGGTAGGGTGCTGCGGTCTGGCAGCCGCCCGACACACTTCCTTGAAAACTGCTGCCCCCCTGAGGATGCAATTGTCGATCTTTTAAGCGCCGCATGCTCCTCCAATGGCGCGCCTAGAGGAGCAGGTAAAGGAACTAAAGCAGGAAGTCCTGGCGGTTAACCGGCAACTGCAAGTCCGCCAATAGAGAGATCCTATTGGATTGCCCCTTTTTTATTTCTTTTTTTGGTGGGTGGGCATTGGGCGCCCATTGGGGAAAAGTTGTCACTCGACACAAGTGTAACCTTTAGTGCTGTAAAAGGAGGATGATGAATCCAATCGATGCCGGCAATTAATTATGATGGATTAGGTTCCTTTGGACAAAATATTGACTTGCAAATATACTGAGCATGGGTGGGCAAGCAGAAGATCCTCGCCCTGTCTTGAAATTGAATCAGTGTTGGTTTCACCACATCTGCCCCAGAAAACATGTGATCAATTATTGGTGGTCATTTAATTTAGTCACACCTCAATATAAATAACACATCCCTGGGGAAGAGGGCTAGGGTTTGATGAATGGTTGGGAAGGGGGGTTTGGGGAAAAGTTTGACAAAGAAAAACACTACACTTGGACAAACAACAAAACACAATCTTGGCAGAGGACCATCATATCCATAAATCTGTTATGGGAGAAAAAGGAAATGCATGCATGATGATGACTTGATGGTTAATGATAAGTATTACTTACTAACTAGACTAGTAGACAGTACAGGGCAGCAGTATATTATTAATTATTATGGATTTTGCCATGCCTGTCTGCCCCCAGAGAGACCCTAATTCTGTTGTACCGGGCTAATTTTTTAAAGCTAGGAGAGAAAATTCAAAAATAGCTGTAGGGATCAATTATAAGCAGAGAGCAAACAACAACAACACAGTCATAACGATGCAGAGAAAAAATTAATGAAATTATTTAAAAGATGATGAATGTTGATGCTAAAGTGTTACTGTATGCTATCCTGGTCAAATTAGGGAGTTGCATCTCGGCATTTCTCTTGGTCCTCCCTTCCATGGACGCTGCGTCTGTCAATCTTGGGTGCCACTGCCTGTCTGGTGGATGCTGATTGGTAGGTGAGTGTAAGTGTTGTTTTTCTCTGTTTCGCACAGGGTAAGGGCCGGCCTGTAAGTGGAGATGAAACTACAAAAGAGATATTTAAAAATCAAGGAGAAAAAAAAGCATAAATTACGGAGGAGTGCAAACACTTTCAGAGCGGCATGGCTAATTCATGTCTACTCTATTGTCTGTTTCCAGCATTAACCTACAACACCAACAGGACAGAGCAGGCCTACGGGGTCCACCCAACCTCCACTTAGCTTAGATTTTGACTGAGCCAGACAGAGCACACATGTCACCTATACAGCAACATAACATTTTCCAAAGTAAGTAACTAAATCAATGGAATGCACAGCTGTCAGTCATACCACCACTACTACACTTTTGACTCAACTCCACCACTACACAGACATGTAGGTCTGCTGTGGTTTTTGTTGACTTATTTACCTTTTATGCCACTCATGAAACGCTCTGAGTTATTCCATCAATCATCTCCGAACCTACTGACTGACTGCGAAGATATTATGTCACTGTGGTCATCATCATGGTGTTATCCAACACAGTCTGTAGTGTACCGAGTGAGTCCAGATTCCATATTCAAAAATGCAATGGATCGGCCTGCAGTAGAAGTACAATTTTGTTGCTGAACAACAAGAAGGGAAACATTGACTAGAGTCACTTTTTGTGTGTTGATTAAATAGTAGTATACAATGAATTCTCTTCTTACACAACAAAAAATAACAACACAAATATCAATCACTCAGAGTCAGCATCCAATGCATGCCATCATTACCTGCTCCTTGTTCTCATCTTAAGTTAAGGGGCAGTCTCTCTCCATCCAATCATCATCTGGCTTGAGGGAAATGGATTTAGGGTTAGTCAGGAGGATGGAGCAGGACTCGGAGGAGTGGAATTAATTTAAATGCACAAAGCTGCAACTCCAATACTCCAATATGGCAATAAAAAAGACTAGAAGACGGTGGTGATGGATTTGCTGTTGTTCGAAGTTTCGAACCAGAAAGACAGAGACAAACACAAATAAAAGTAAAATAAGGGAGAAAGAAAGTAAGAAGTTCAAAGCCTAGTTGTCAGGGAAGTATAGCTCGTCCTAAAACTCTGGTGGTTCAGCCAGAAGTAGGTTATCATCTAAGACACTATTTCTGTCACCTAAGTCGCTATCCTCATCTTCCTGCGTTGGTTCATGTATTTTGTAATTCGGTGCTATAAAGTGCTGATTCATTTTGATCATGGTTAACCTCCCCACTTTTTGGGCAAGAGACTGGTCCTTTTCATTGTTACAATGGCAACAGCAGCACTGAAAACACGCTCATAAGAGACACTTACGACAGGGCAAACAAGATAGTTTATCACCGCTCTGCCGAGCACTGGCCACTGGTCCCTTTTCCCATACCGATACAGCAATGGGTTTTGATCAATGTAGCCCTCTGTTGGGTCATACTGCTAGGGTTGGACCATCCGATCAATGTGCAGGGGTGCTCCACTTTGCTGGACCTCTTTTGTCTTTGCATCAGCACTGGACCTAGCAAGCCCTTGCTGTAAATACCAATCCAGTGCCAATTTTACTGGGGCTGATGATCCGGTTCCTGTTGCTGTCAATAGTGTTGGTGACAGCTCTGAGCCAAACGCACTGCCCTCAGGCTCTGAAGTTGAACTTGACACAGCATGCCCTGCTGCAGTACTTGTTGTGAGTTTGAGTAGGGGGCCTTTAATTAACAGCCGTTCATTTTCCAAGTCACTGGCTGCCTCAGCTATCCAAGTTTTGTACTGGGCAACATCCACTTCTGAAAAAGGAATTAATTTCTTAGTTTTCAGTGCCGATTTGTACTGTGGATCCCAAATTGTGGCACACATGTAGTGTTTTTCTGAAACAATTCAAGTTTGCACCCTTGTATTTTCAGCTAAGTGGCAGCATAAGCTCTCCACCAACTCATATGCTTAATTTTTTTGCCTCCACACCTATGTATGTTTCAGACACCTCCTTCAGCTGTTGCTCTAGCAGGTGTAAAATGGGATACCTTGGCCCATAGTACAGTCCTCCTTGCTGACTTCACGTGTGAAGAGCTCGAAAGGAAAAAGCATCTCTGTCAGGCATTTAACTAGGCCCCGTTGGTCCATCTGTAGGGTCATGCCTTTCACAGTCGCATCCCTTATTCGTTAAATGACACACCTATTGATTGGTCTCTACTGATCAAACAGATGATCAAGTGTGTAATAAGTTGAGTTCCAACTTGTTGGCACCTCCTGGATGAGCGCTTTGATGTGGAATGATCCTCAGCTGCTTCCGGGCTTTAAAAGAATGACTGAAATGTGTGCATATTCTTCTGCAGGTGGTCAGAAAGTTGCTGATTCAGGCTTTTTTTTCAGAAAGTCTTAAACAATAATGTTAATGCAATGCGCCAAACACAGGACCCTGAAATAGCCACCATCCCTCATGGCCTTAATTATATTACTGCCATTATCTGTGGCAACAAACCAATTTTAACCCTCTTGGGCGCAGCCATTCAAAGACTTACTTTTAAACTTTTCCAAAATGTTTGCAGCAGTATGAGAATTCTCCATGGCAAACATGGCTAAAGTAGCATGTTTCTGAGTCGCATTAAAAATCTCAGCAGTGTCAACAATACCTGCTTCAGATATCTTTCCTCTAACCCCCACAAAATAAATCCAGTGTGCAGTGATGCACATGTAATCAGTGGCTTGGCAATTGGTCCACATATCTGTTGTCAGGTGGATATTACCAAGCAATTCCAGCACATCGTGATGTAGTGCTGGAATAGCAACTCTGGTGAAATAGGACTAGCTGGAACCATCCATTTTGGGTAGATGTCTGTCACAAATTCAAGGAAACTCACCCCTTCCACAAAATAAAAAGGGCGAAGGGTCAGTGCTAACATTTTAGCCATCTTTGCATTGTACAAACATGCCATTGGGTGGTTGCATTTGTACTTCCCATCTGACCTAAGCATGCTGAGAATTGTAGGCTGGATTATTTTCCTTTCTGGTGCAACTGATGCAGGTGACTTCTTGAACCCAGTTTGGCTCAACAATGCACTTTGTTTCATTGCAGTACTCTGTTGCCTTGGTGTCTCAGTCTGACTCTTACTACGGTGCCACTGAGATGTTGCTGAGGATGCGAGCGGTACCACTACACTGCTGGGGAAAGGGCTACTTTGTGTACCAGAGAAAATGTCTTGTTCACCTTCCACCGCGATCATATCTTCTTCTACTTCTTCATCCCCACCAACAGCAATGGGTGCATTTTTACTTTTTTGTATGCTAAGTAGGTGCGCCTCAAACTGGATCATGTGGTGTTTTTTCAGATGGGTTTGTACCATAGTTTGTACCAAGCTTACCCCGACTAACAGCAGGTTGACAAATTGAGCATATAGCAATGTTGTCCTACTTACTGTTGACTGAAGAGAAGTCCCAAAGGTGAACTTTCTTGTGCTGCTGTAGGTGCCACTTGCAATTCCGGATGAACTGGAATGTGTGCCTGGAATGTGATTCTGTGATGTTACAGTACCACTACCTACTGAGGTGGTGGTTGAGCTGGATGTAGGTCCCTACCAGGCCTTTGGAAATGCAAATATGGAAGTTGGAGGTCGTGTTGGTGTTAACCTGTGTTGGTGGTATCTGTGTCACACCCCTCACAGCAATTTGGGATGGGGTAATAATAATGTTAGTCTCCATCTCCACTGGGGCAGGAGTGATCTTCATGATGACTGGCTCATCATCATCCTTCTCTTCTTCATCTTCCTCCATAGCTCTAAGGCTTTCTGGAACCTTCCTTTTCCTTAGCCTTGTCACGCCACATGGCGTGCCTCATTCTCAGGCTGAGCTGGTGGGTTCCAAGTGGTATCTAGATCATCAGAAGGGGGGGGCTTGAAGAAGAAGTTGATGGACTGACCCTCCATTTCCTTGCTTCGGATCTGGAAGACAATGGATTTTCTGAAAGAGAGGCTTGCTCTTCTTCGTCTACAAGAAGCTCAATATCCTGAACTGCCCCTACTTCGGGAGGAACAACTAACATTGTGGGCTGTTGTTGCGGCTGTTGTTGCAGCTGTTGTTTCAGCTGTTGAGTTTCCGTCTGAGTTGATTGGGTACTACTTTGCGATGATGACATTTCAACATCACTGCTTGTTGGCGTTTGCACAAGTAGACTGGCTACCTCTGCGACACTCATGGGCTTGGGCCTAGGTTTGTGGGGTGGGCCCGCTGATGCAGAGGTGCTGCTTCCAGCTTGGTCCCCGGACACCGCTGATGCAGATGTACATTTTTGTTTCCCAAAAAACATATTGAGTGGCACACTAGTCTTGGTAAGTGGCAGTGCTACTTACATCTTCTGTTCCTACTTCTCACTGGCAACTTTCTTGGTACTGGAGGACCTATTACCTTACTTTGGGGCCATATTTTTCCGATGTCAGCAGGACACAGGTGCACAAATTGCAGATATGTCTGTGGTCACACGTCAAATGTCCTCGTCCGGCAGTACAACAGGTGTCGATGATGACACCTACTCCTCAGTCTTTTTGTGCATCTAAAAGCAAAGAAGCCAGAAGAACATCAGTGAAATGTTGCATTTGTTGTTGTGGTTCAATTACTCCTAGTACAAACAAATATTACATATAACATAGTGTGTGGTGGTCACACTTGTTAGTGTTATGTAAATAAACTTTATTAACTCAGTTTAAGTTATAAAAAATACATAATATTGTAGCCATTTGTGAGACTTTGACAACAAGGGCATTCGTGGTATACTGTTTACACTCAGGAGGGATAGGAAAGAAGAAGAACAAAAACAAAAATACAAATGTAATGGAAGTGTAACCAGTTTGGTATTAATGTGCGCATCACGTCATTCAGGGAGTGGCAGCTGGCAAAGGGGATGGAAGCAGTACGCCAAGAGAAACAAAGCAAAGACATGCAACCCAAGATGGCAAAAGCAGCACACTACTAATATACCACCACAAGATGGCCACCAGCCACATGGTCACTCACAGTCATAACAATATAGAGGCCTGAAAAACAATGAACTCAAGCAGAACTATATGGCCTGACAAAGGAGCCATGCTAAACAACACAGCTTTAAAGTAAAAATGCAAAAACAAAAATCCACAGGGCTAAAAAAGGCTGGAAAGTTAAGCAATAACCACACCAAACACACACACACCACATCTAACAAAGGCATTTATTTAACACATACCCAAAAAATTAAATACCCCCAAAAACACATTTTGCAATTCAAACCAACGCCATCCATGCCCTAAATGATGTTCAAATTCAACAGACATCACAGAGACAGTTGTTTCATGCACCTGGTATCTCTGCCAGTAGGCCCAGTAGCTCTGGGCCTACTGGCTGAAAGGCCTATTGGCAGACTAGGCCACAAGCTTTCAGGCTGGCTGGCTGGCTGGCTGGCTGGCTGGCTCCACAAAATGGCCGCCAGCCACATGGCCAGGCCCCCCACAAGAACAGGAAAGGGAAGACAGACAATGCAGGCCTATGGAAAAAGCACACTGCCTGGCTTCAAAATGGCCACCAGCCACATAGCCAGGCCCACAACAACAAGAAAGGGAAGACAGACAATGCAAGCATCAGGCAAAAGCACACTGCCTGGCTTCAAAATGGCCACCAGCCACATGGCCAGGCCCACAACAACAAGAAAGGGAAGACTAACACTGCAGGCCTATGGCAAAAGCGCACTGCCTGGCTTCAAAATGGCCGCCAGCCACATGGCCAGGCCCACCACCGCAACAAGAAAGGGAAGACAGACAATGCAAGCTCATGGCAAAAGCACACTGTCTGACTTCAAAATGTCCGCCAGTCACATGGCCTGGCCCACAACAACAAGAAGCCTAGGCCAAAAGGAACAAAGTAAGCACTTGCAGGCATATATGGCAAAAACAGCACACTTCTAAACTACCACCACAAAATGGCCACTAACCACATGGTCACTCACAGTCACAACACGCAGGAGGCCTGGAAAACAATAAACTGAAACAGGCCTATAATGGCCAGGCAAAGGAGGCATGCTAAACAACATAACTTTACTGCAATAAAATGCAAAAATGGAAATCCGCAAGGCTAAACAAGGTGTGCAAGTTACATAACAACCATACTACACACACACACACACACATATACACACAACAAAGGCATTTATTTAACACGCACCAAAAAAGTGAAATACCCCAAAAAATAAAAAAAAATCATTTCAATCTAATGCCATCCATGCCCTAAATGATGTTTAAATTCAACAGACACCACAGAAAGAGTTGTTTCATGCACCCAAGAGTAGCTCTGGGCCTACTGGCTGAAAGGCCTATTGGCAGACTAGGACACACACTTGCAGGCCTATGGCAAAAGCACACTGGCTGGCTCCACAAAATGGTGGCCACCCAAATGCACCCAAATGACCACGCCACCCACAGCAACAAGAAAGGGAAGACAGACAATGCAGGCCTATGGCAAAAGCACATTGCCTCGCTTCAAAATGGCCACCAGCAACATAGACAGGCCCACAACAACAAGAAAGGGAAGACAGACCCAGGCCTATGGCAAAAGCACACTTCCTGGCTTCAAAATGTCTGCCACTCACATGGCCTGGCCCACAACAACAAGAAGCCTAGGCTAAAAAGAACAAAGTAAACACATGCAGGCTTATTAGGCAAAAGCAGCACACCTCTACACTATAACCACAAAATGGCCACCAGCCACATGGTCGCTCACAGTCACAACAAGCAGCAGGCCTTGAAAACAATTAACTGAAACAGGCCTATAATGGCCAGGCAAAGAAGTCATGCTAAACAACACAGCTTTAATGCAATAAAATGCAAAAACAGAAATCCGCAGGGCTAAAAAAGGTGTGCAAGTTACACAACAACCACACTACACACACACACACACACACATACACATAACAAAGTACTTTATTTAACACACACCAAAAAAGTGAAATACCCCCAAAATACACATTTTCCAATTCAATCCAAAGCCAACCATGCCCTAAATGATGCTTGAATTCAACACACACCAAAGAAACAGTTGTTTCATGCACCCATGACTTGCTCTGGGCCTACTGGCTACCCACAATACATTTCTTTTTAAAATGATGAAAAGTACAAAAATTGCAGTTGCAGCAACTGCAATGCCCAATCAAACAAACAACACCAACTTACTTGTAAAATCTCAAATCCAAAAGTGCTCAAATCCAAAAGTCCTCTAATATGATGCAGCATACAAAAAGAGTGATCCTTCCAGCTCCAAATCCAAATTAAAAGTGAACAGTACATGGACAATGCACTGGGAGGAGCCTGCTGGATACGAACAGGAAGTTGGAGACTCTGGGGCACTTCCATCCACTCCGAAAAAAAGGTAAAAAAATAAAAAGGACTCCTTGCACAAAAAAGTACGGCCAAATGTCAATCTGAGGAGCTTTTTCATCCAAATCATCATTTTCGTGAAGGTTTTATGCTGCTCGAGAGATATTCTTCTCCAGATTGCAAAATTGTGCGTGTTCGGCATCGCAACTTCACCAAACTTCCGCTTGATGTCCGATGGCGCGTCCAAATATTGTGTTCACGATCGCACACTCTCCCGGGATCGTTCGGCCAGCTACCAAAATCTCGTGGCGCACGGGAACAGATGGGAAAACTCATTGGCGAATGCAGGGATTCCGGTAAGTTGCTACCACAAGCGCGAAAACGCATTTTGAAAGCGCAAACAAGGGAAAAACTCTGCTACGCCGTGGAGTTTTTGGTAACTCCCATGTTGTCTGCAGAATGCGGAGTTGCCAAAAATCCGCAAACTCCACAAGTGGAGCGGATTTTACCGCCCAGGGTTAATTATTAATATTAACAACAGGAAGACTTACTGGCGTGAGCAGCAGAGCCCTTGGTAGCGGAGCGGTCCTGGTCCTAGCCCTGGCATTCTCCTGCTGCTCCCGCCAACTCCGACCCCTGGGTGCTGATCATGTACGATATAATAAAGAAAGAGACAAACATTGATGATTTGTGTGAAACAAATAAAATATTTTTTTTTAAACGCTCAAAAAACATTTTTGGAAAGAACAATTGCAATAAAATTTACCTATCTAATCTGATCAACTGGTAGTAATGCAGAATTCAGAGAGTGTCTAGCTATTATATTTATGAACACTAATCCAGTGTTCCATTCTGATTACAGAATACTACACCTAAGTACCACCAGACCTAGCCCACCTAATCAGACTGGCCAAGTGTTCACTAAGTCTGCATTTCCATTTATTTTAGTACTCAAAAATGCATAGATGGAGGACACATCCATACATATTTGCATACACCAAATTGTTGGTTGGTTGGTTGCTGCTGATGCTCTGCTAAGCTTATTACTCCCTCATTTAACAAACTACAAAAGGTTCTACTAAGGACTGGGGTAAGCAGTACTCAACAGCACGTGACCTGATGGAGGATGCGTCACGCAGACCGCTTAAAAATTACCAACTAATGCTAAGTAACTAAACTACGTATACACCTTTATCTTAGTGACAGGAGGACAAAGGAAGGACTAGAGTCTCTATAGCATTACCTAACTTAAGTTTTCTAACGTAAACTCGTACGTAATCAGCCCAAGCGAGCTCAAAGTTGCAAACAACAAGTATGATTAGTAGCGCCGCGCACCTGTGTCTAGAAGAATAACAATCACAGAAGATTTTTCAACCTAATTTACCTGCAATGTAAGCAGCAGCATTCTTGCCATTAGGAAAAAATGTATATTTGAAATAACAGTAACACAGTCCAGAGAGCACACAATACTACTAGTATTTGCTACTCACCAAGCCCCACGACCTCGACACCTAGAAGGTCCAGCAGGTCCTGCTCCCGGTCCAAGATGTCTGACCACCGGTGGGTCAGCGTAACACTGCTGGCGCACCCTCACCCACTGGCGGTGAAGCTCCTAGATAGCGTACCCAGAGCCAGGCCTGCTGCCTGCTGCCAAGGTCAAGGGGAGGTGGCGCTGCCCAAAAAAAACAAAGGAGGCCACCTCCACCGCACCGAAAAGGGACCGGGTCTGCACCCCTGGTGGGTGCAGTCTGCCGCAAGGCAGGTGGCTCTTTGGCACAGGCGCCTTGCCCTTGGAGCTGGTACCCTTTCCCTTAGCCATGGTTCTGGGGTGGGCGGGGGGAGAATATTTTGCAGGACAAAATAAAGTTAGGGGAAGAAGTAGGAGAGTAAAGAAGGAAGTAATATAAAAAAGTAGAAAAGAAAAAAAATGCAATAAAAGTAGAAATAAAATGCAAAATATAGACTTAGGGACAGAGAGGGATAGATAATAAATAAAAATGTTCAGAAAAACAGTGTAAAAACAAACGATTGAAAAGATTGGAGAGGGATTGAAAAACAGGCCCCAGAACCATGCAAAAGATAAGAAAACAAGATGGCTGTGCCCATTGGTGACCGCGTGGGGAAATTCGTGCAATATTTCCCCTGAAGACGGCATCCGCGTCGCCGAACGTCAAAAACATCTCACTAGCATACGTGAGTGCCCGCGAGCATGTGGAAACAAGCAACTCTGCATGCTCACGTAGCTACGCGTAGCGTTTCTGTATTTTTGTGCTACGTGAACTTCGCCCAGGGTTAATAAGAATGTGTCACAAGAGGAGGAGCTTGGCGGGCATCCGTGATGGCCGCGTGAGCACAGCGCTCTCCGGACCCCCGCCACTCCCGGCATGATATCCTGAACATATCCTGATTCTTCACGAGGATTTGTGTAGAGGACGCTGGGCTGATCTTCCTGGGATTTTTGTAATTTGATTTGGACCCGGGGCGCCGAAGATACGACGACTCGAACTTTCGGGGTCCGCCCTTGAGGTGCGCCCGGGACTGGGTGCGGCACTGTGGCCGTCTTGGAGTTGAACAACAGCGGCAGGGGGATTGGACTTGTGGGTCCCCCTCTTAAGTTTCGGTTTCGATTCTGCCTCGGACTGAGACATCTGGCAGGGGAGTCTGGCCTTTGCTGGGTCCGGCGCACGAGACGGCTGTCGGGCCTTTGACTAGCCTATTTTCCTTCCAGGCTAGTTCACTCCTAGTGGTACCCTCGCCGCTGCTTTTTGGTCCCGACGCCCTACTTTCCTGCGGCCATTTCCATCGAGTCGAGTGAGTCTCCGGGTGACGCGGTCGCCGACATGGCGGGCAGAGGGGACTGAGAGACACGAAAGACCAAGACGCCCCTGCGTGGGGGCCCGGTCCAGTCTAATGTTATGGACCGTTACACCCATTCGAAGGGGTCCCCTGGAGCCGCCCTGCCTGGCCCAAGTGCGGTTGACCACGTTGTGGACGCGTCAACGGAGCCGTTCTTTCAGGACATCATGGGCGCCATTTCTGGCATGAAGGAAACAATAGGCCAACAGTATGAAGCTTTGGCCCACAAAATCGACACCGTGGCCATTGATGTGAACTTGATTCGGGCCGACCTATCTAAAACCAATGAGAAGGTGAAGTCATTGGATCTCAAGTCATCCAGCCTCACGGCCGACGTCTCGGAGATACAGACGGAGATTGGCAATCTCCGTAGGGTGAACGATTTCATGACCCGGCGCTTGGAGGACTTTGAGAACAGGGCACGTCGCTGTAATGTGCGTGTGGTTGGCGTTCCGGAGAATCCAGACCCGCACTCTGTTGATCTCCTGGTCGAGGACCTGATCCAGAACTACCTCTCTCCGTCTGGGTTGAGTAAATTCTTCGCAGTGGAACGTGCCCATCGTGTTCCGGGAGGCCAGGGTAAGCCGGGCGCCCCGCCGAGGCCTATTGTTGCGAAACTCTTCCACTATAGGGATCGGGACGCTATCCTGCAGGCATCGCGCGTGAAGGGCCCGGTGGCCTTTGAGAATGCCACGGTGAACTTTTACCCGGACTTTTCTCAACAGGTGCAGAAACAGCGTATGGGCTTCCGTGGAGTCAAGAAGCGTCTCCGGGACATGGGATTGCGCTATGCTATGCTTTTTCCGACCAGGCTGCGAGTTGAGTACAATGACCGAACCTTTTTCTCTGATCGGCCTGATTCAGTGAATGACTGGCTGGACTCTCTGCCGGACCGACCTCCTGCGACTGAGCCCGCCGACCACCCGGGTGGTGCTGAGGGTGGTGTAGAGAGCTGAACTACTTGTCTATGCCAGGGTCTTCGTGTAGAGTAACTTCTTCTGAGATTTTATGCCTAAGTACCTCTACTGTCTGTGTGTTCTCCTCGTTATTTGTCTTGATCGGGGTGGCGGGTGGGCCAGGGCCTTTCCTCCTCCGGGGTCTTTTTGTAGAATGGGGGTTCTTGGGCGACAGGCACACTGCATGTTGGGGTGGCTTTTTAGCTTCTTGCAGGGGTGCAGGGTGGGGGGTGTTTCCTTGATTGTTGGGGGGTGGGTGGATGGGAAGTTTGATGTTTGTGTTTTGTTTTATCAAGGCGATTCTATCTTGCTAATGATGTTTTTGATGTCATGCTCATTGGGGGGGGTTTCGGCGTTGCTGTGTGGGGTGGGGGGTAGCGGGTTGAGGTTTATTTCGTGGAATGTCAATGGTCTGGGGGATCGTATTAAGCGGGGTGTGGTGTTGCGATGTCTACGACGTTTGTCTCCGGATATTGTTTTTCTACAGGAGACTCATTTGGTGGGCAATACATGTCGTGCAATGAATAGGTGGGGCTATCGCCTCGCCGCACATTCGGGGTTCACCACGGGTTCCAGGGGGGTGGGTATCCTTGTTCGGGCTTCCCTCCCCCTGGCTATTGATGATGTGATCCTTGATGATCGGGGGCGTTACGCCGTCCTCGTGGGACGCTATGAGGGTCGGACCCTTTCCTTGTTTGCAGTTTATGTGCCCCCCGGTTTACAGACCTCTACCTTTTCCGATTTGGGCCGGGTGTTGTTGAACCTCCCTGATAGTACTCTTTTCATAGCAGGGGACTTTAATTCTGTGTTCTCCGGTCTACGCGATCGTCACCCCCCTAGGGACACTCCTTCGGCCCAACAGTGGCTGGGCGGGTTTCTGGATACGTTTGGCTTGGTGGATTGCTGGAGGCTTATGCATCCTACTCAGCTTCAATACACTTTCCATTCTGGGGCCCATGGGAGTTTGTCTAGACTGGATTATTTCCTGATGCCTGCGGCGCAGTCGCCGGCAGTTCGCGAGATTAGACACCTCCCTCGGGGCATCTCTGATCATTCACCGCTCTGGCTTTGTTTTGAGGTGGGGGTGGAGGCGGCGGGCCGGGTGGCTCCTATCAACCCATGGTACCTCACCTCCCCCGAGACCCGCAGTCTCTTGATTAAGTCTTTGGACAACTATTTTCTAGACAACGAGGGGTCCGTCTCCTCTGCGATATCCCTGTGGGAGGCCTTTAAGACAGTGATTCGCGGGCAGGCCCTTTCCCTTATTGCTGAATCTAAAAAGGCGAGGAATCGGGAGGTGGTGGACCTTGAGAGGGAGATTGCTGAGATAGAGGCTGACCTGGAGTCGGATGTTACGCCTGGTAAACTCCACGCCCTGGGTCTGAAACAATTTGCTTATAGGTCTTTGGTTACAGATGCGGCTAAACTGATGTTTCGGAAGCAACAGGGTCGCTTGTATGATGTGGGGGACAAAGCGGGTAAATTGCTGGCATGGTTGGATAAGAAGGAGAGGGCAAATCGTGTGGTACCTGTGATTCAGACTTTGAATGGTGTGAGAGTGACCGACCCGGTTGGAATAGTTGAATGTTTTGCGGACTATTTTCGTGTGGTTTATTCCCCTGTGTCTGAACGGGATGTTGATGACTCTCGCCTTTTGTTGCGTGATATAGCTCTGCCCATTGTTTCCGATTTAGACCGAGTCTCTTTGGAGTCCCCTTTCACTACGGACGAGATAGCGACGGCCATTCGCTCACTCCGTTCGGGCAAAGCTTTGGGCCCGAATGGATTGCCAATTGAATTGTACAAGCTACGTCCTGATAAGGTGGCGCCCTATCTTCGCACCATGTTTTTGGAATCCCGGGAGCGGGGTATTCTCCCATATGATCAGCGTCTGGCTACGATTGTTGTTATTCCCAAAGAAGGTAAACCTCGGGACCTTTGTTCGTCTTATAGGCCCATTTCCCTGTTGAATGTTGAACCCAAGGTTCTGGCTAAGCTTCTGGCTACCCGCCTCTTGACAGTCATCGGTGGCTTGGTTCATCCGGATCAATCCGGATTTATCCCCCATCGCAACACGGCTCTTAACCTACGTCGTCTCCACGGAGCTGTTGCGAGGGCGGGGCTTCTGACGGAGCCGGCCATTTTGGCTTCGCTAGACGCCTCGATGGCCTTTGATACGGTAGAGTGGCCCTATCTTTGGGCAGCTCTTGAGAAATTTGGTTTCGGACCTGAGTTTATTGGTTGGGTGAAATTGTTATACGCCGAACCCTTGGCACAGGTAGTGGTAAACGGTCGGGTTTCTGTCCCCTTCTGCCTTGGTAGAGGGACCCGTCAGGGATGCTCCTTGTCTCCGTTGCTTTTCGCGCTTGTCCTGGAGCCGTTGGCTGCGTGGCTTCGATGGGAACCTTCACTCAAAGGGATCCGTTGGTCACCGGATTTTGAAGACCGCGTCTCGCTTTACGCGGATGACATTCTTTTGTATCTTACTTCCCCGCGTAAATCTTTAAACGTCTTATTTGACGTTCTTACTTCGTTTGGTGCTAACTCAGGTCTGGTTATTAATTGGGCTAAGTCCTGTGTGTATGTTCTCTCGGGTGTTTTGCCCCCATTACCGGACAGATTTCCTATCCAGGTTGTCCAGTCTGGCTTCAAGTATTTGGGGATCTTTATTACGCTGGACTCTTCACTCCGGTTCGAGCGTAATCTCCTCCCCCCACTTCTTAGACTGCGACTGGACGTGGCCCGCTGGCGTAAACTACCCCTGTCTCCTCTGGGCAGGGCTGCCCTTTTTAAAATGATGTCTTTGCCACGATTCCTATACGCACTTCAAAATTCTTTTGACGACGTTCCCGCTACCTATTTCCGAGAGATCGAGAGTCTTCAAAGGCAACTGATCTGGGACGGGCGTCCACGTATCGCCCTTGCGAAACTTACTATCCCTTGGTACGACGGGGGCATGGCGCTCCCCGATATCAAGAGATATTATTGGGCTACCCAGCTGTCTGCCATTAACCACGCAATGTATTCCCCGGGTCGAGATCCGGCCTTTGAGATGGATAGACTCCAGCTGCCGGGAGGGGATTTTAATAGAGCGCTTTATTCCAGATCGGCTGGGCGCCATCTTACGGGCCCTTCCAGGACCGCAGTCAATGTGTGGCGCGCCGCGAATGTGAGTTTGGGATCGGAGGGCCGACTGACAATGGCGACTCCGCTTTATGCTTCCGAACGTTTGGGATGTCTCTGGTCTACTAAGCGCTTTTGGAAGAACAATGGTTCAGGGTAGGCCTTAAGAGGTCCTTAGCGAGGAATAGAACAGAGAGCGAGTGCTTAATAAGTCGCTGGGGAGCAGAGGTAGTAGGTATTGGTAGGAGTTTTTTATTTTACTCTCTTTTCTTAAGGGTATACATAAATAATTATACTGTATTGCAGGTGCTCAAGTGAATAGTACGGTGCAGGACGTGACATAAGTGATCAAAGTGAACGAACTGTCACACAACAACAACAAGGATAAAAACACAACAATTATATACAAATAGAACGGGTGAAATTCCTTGGGTGGGTCGACGGCGTTTCGATCTATATTAATCTAGATCATCATCAGGACAGATGAGCCTCCTGAAACTTGCCGGTGCTCTTTAAGGCAAGGATGATTAGTTGGCAATACAGTAGATGTTGCTGTACTCAATTTGAATTGTTTACTTAGTGAAAGCATGGATCTTCCACTGAAGGGAACAAGTAGCGCTCGGTCACATCTACTTTGCCGAGGGTCCTACTTGAATTTGAGGGGTTTAACTGTGAGAACCCGAAGTTAGTAGAAGGGGTTCGCTTAGCAAGGTCGCTTTTGCAGTGCAGCAGTCTTGGCGCCTGTAATTAATCGGGCGTCACGTCGTGGCAGTAGAAGGGAGTCCAGGTATCTCTTCGCGATAGGTGAGCTACTTGTTCCCTTCAGTGGAAGATCCATGCTTTCACTAAGTAAACAATTCAAATTGAGTACAGCAACATCTACTGTATTGCCAACTAATCATCCTTAATTAATATAGATCGAAACGCCGTCGACCCACCCAAGGAATTTCACCCGTTCTATTTGTATATAATTGTTGTGTTTTTATCCTTGTTGTTGTTGTGTGACAGTTCGTTCACTTTGATCACTTATGTCACGTCCTGCACCGTACTATTCACTTGAGCACCTGCAATACAGTATAATTATTTATGTATACCCTTAAGAAAAGAGAGTAAAATAAAAAACTCCTACCAATACCTACTACCTCTGCTCCCCAGCGACTTATTAAGCACTCGCTCTCTGTTCTATTCCTCGCTAAGGACCTCTTAAGGCCTACCCTGAACCATTGTTCTTCCAAAGCATCTCGTTACCCCAGGTTCTACTGTATGGGGTTCCCTTGTTTTTAACAAACATCTGGTCTACTAAGGGCTTTGACCGCTGGGATATGATTGGGATATGTAAAGTGGGTGATGTCTGTGTGAAGGGTAGAGTGAAGTCTTTCCAGGCCCTTAAGGCTGAATATGACTTGAGTGATTGAGAGTTTTTTCGATATCTGCAGGTCCGGCATGCTCTGGCCTCAGTTCTGACTCCTGATGTGACCCTACCCGAGTCCTCCCCCCTTGAGGATCGTATACTGGATGGACACCTGCCCGATAGCACTATCTCCCTGATTTATAAGAAACTGATTAACAATCGCGCTGACTTACTGCTCAGACTTAGGGAGGTTTGGGTCGGTGACGGGTTGGACTTGGATGACGAGGATTGGCAGTCGGCACTCTCTTCTCCGAAAGAGGTCGCCATCCCCGCCCGTCTTCGTTTGGTTCAACTTAAGATCCTCCACCGGGTATATGTAACTGGTCCGCGTCTGGTAGTAGTGGGTTTTTCCCCGGATGGCTTATGCAAACGTGGTTGTGGGATGAGTGCTACATTTCTGCATATTCTTTGGGAGTGCCCGGTGGTGGCAGCCTACTGGATTGATGTGCTTGCGGTGATGACTGTTGTGACTGGTATTACCCTGCGGCCTGAGGCCCGACGATGCCTGTTGAATGTGTGGGAACCCACCGACTATTCTGTGGCACAGACCAGATGGGCGACCTTGGGATACATGGTCGCGAAACGGGACATTGCGCAGCTCTGGGGCGCGTCCAGACCTCCCGACGTCTCGGTGTGGGAGGATAACATGGACTGGTCCATGTTCCGAGAGAAGACCGTCTATGTAGCTAGGGGCAGGCCCGGGGCGTGGACAAAGATTTGGGGTCAGTGGAACGAATATCGTGGAGACATTTGTACCCCTCCCTTGGTTGACACTCCCGATGTTACCCTATCTCCCTAGGCTTGCGTTCCCGAAATTTTTCATGCTGTTCTAGGATTTTCCTGTCCTCCCCGCTGTCCCCCCCCCAGCCTTGCCGAGTCCCATTGATTGTGTTTTCGTCTTCCTGATTAGTGGCTTTCCCCTCCGCCTTCTGGGCTGACCTTGATTAATGTGTATTCGCCTTGTTTAGCGTTCGTTGTTGTTTTTATGTTTAATACAGAAAATTGCTATGTCCTGTCCTATGTTTTGAGCAATACTTGGTATCTGCTTTGTGCCTGGCCACGAAAGTGATCGTTTGCTTCTTATGTTGTGCGTTGCCATTAGCGGCCAGCCCGTGTGGTTGTAGGCCCATCTTTGTAATTTTTGTTTGATTGCTCAATAAAAGTTTTCAACCAAAAAAAAAAAAAAAAAGAATGTGTCACAAATATCATGCATGCCAATAAATGTTTTCCCTGAATAACTTAATATATATCCTAAAACTGGGATACAAATTCCCTCACAGCAAGGCACCAGTCACAGCCCGGAATCCCATTTCAGGCAGAAAAACAGCTGCTCTTGTGCGATCCCGAATGTCATACTTTAAAAGAGTAGCTATGAAACATTTTTTCTTATTGACATCACCTTTACCAAGCCCAAAAGGATATGCAGGCAATCCCATTTAGTTGATAGCCCACAAGTACAATTTCCCTGTGCATCTGTCCTTGCCATTTTTACCTTATTGCTTATATAGCAGGGCTTTAGGCCAGTTCTTAACCTTATTAACTCATATCTAAAATTGGGGTTAGGTAGTGCCTCTATATACTGGAACCATTCTTCATTTTGCCATGAGTCATATAACAATTGGGTCAATATCTTACCCGTTAAATACACCATATCTTGTTCTCTGGTTACATGTAGTGTTATTCTCTGGTTACATTTATTGTTAAAGTGCAAAGTCCCTCTTTTTAGTCTTGATTACCAGATCTTGTCTATCTATATCCAGTCCTAGTCTCCTCCATATGTCTCCCAAATTTTCTATAACTCTTTTGGCCCAATTCAGTTAACTGTATGTGATCTCTTTTTACAGTGTGTTGCTACCTTTTCTTTTTCACCTGTTGTTAGAAAAAGCAACAATTTCAGCACCTCTGCATCAGCTAAGTGGCTCCAAGAGGAAACACCCATTTTGATCCTTATAGCCTGTATCATTGTTGTCTTGGGTAATAAAAACAAGTTTTTTTAAAAATCTACACTTTTTGTACTCCCAATTTGCTTTCTACTTGTGGGCGAACCATAGTAGTATATGAATTTAGCCCAGATCTTAAAGCCAAACGAACGTCATCTTTATTAAAAAAAATTTAGACCACTGACTAAGGCCACAATAGCTTCTTTTCAAACCGTACTTGCAGGTATTTGTATTTCTTAGCTATTTCTAGTTTTCTTGTACCTAGATACAATTTATTTTTTCTCATTACAATATTCGATAAAAAAATCAAATTTCTTCTGTAGGTCAAATACCCGTCATATCAATAATGACACGATGGTGGTATTTTGTAAACATGCGTTCCCGTTCCACTGATTTTAGAGATTAACCCTCTTACGCAGCCAGAACTGCTGGCAAAGCTGCTATAAACAGAGACAAAAGCAGCAGGGCCAGGATGCAGCTCTGGCACAGCCACTTTTTAATTGGTATTTTTTGGGACAACTTCCCTCAGTATCCATCATAATTACCCGCAACCCGTTCTGATAACAAAGTTCTTTTCAAACATCCAGCATGCTTTCAAGGATGCCTTGATTCGGTAATCATCCACTGCCAGGTGACGGTCCTATGTGAGACCATTGGGTAGGCCTCTCTTCCAGCTTTGGGCCTGGCATGGAGTTCCCTGTGGGCTCCTGAGGTTCCCCTGACCTCTGAGGTGTCTCTGAGTGGGGGTTAGTAACCCTAGGTGCTTGGCACCCTACTTCCACTCTACCTCCCACCAACTCAGGGTTGAAATCCTCACACTGGCTACTCAACCAAGTGTCTGTACCCTGAGGCTGAATAGAGGGCACACGTGAGTCTTTCCTCACCCTGCCCCTTCATCTGGGCTCTTGTACCCTCCAGTTGGGAGTGGTAGACCTAGAAATGGAATTGTCACAGCTGCCCTGCTCAGTTTGTGAATCACTGGAGCCAACTCATTCCCCAGAATGCGGTCTGTGGGTATCTAGGGACTAACTATGACTCTCCTTTGGGTCACCTTGCACCCCACTCCAGGATACCAGGGATATAGGGCGAAAAAACTCCTGCCCATGGGCATGAGTTACCCTACAGACCTGGAAGTGTACTGCTCTGGGTTAACTGTACTTGCCACTACCATGGTCTGGCTAGCCCCAGTGTCCCTCAGAGCAGTGACGGAGATTTCATTCAATTTCACCTGGTGGAAGGGAAACTGTACTTTCCACTCCCATGGTCTGGCTAGCCCCAGTGTCCCTCCGAGCAGTGACCGAGACTCCATTCACTTTCACCTGGTGGAAGTGATGACTTACCCTCTGAGGTCATCAGATCCCCCTCTGGGTATTTCTCGCAACTATGGGGGATCATGGCCTGCTCTATGACCGGCCTCTGGAAACTCGTTACTCTTAAGGCCACATTGCGCCCCTTCTTGGCACAGACAGAGTCCCCCTGCTTGGGTCCTCGCTGGGAGCACTCAAAGCAGCGAGGTTGGAAATGGGATGCCCCCACCACCAGCCATCAGAACCACCCCTCTGTTTCTCAGATAGGGCATGGGAAACATTTCCTCCCCACTCTGGTATCTGTGTAGGTCACTTATAACTTCCCCCTCTCTCTGTTTGGGGGTACCTGAACCAGCCATCTTGCGCTCGATCTCAGGCACCTTCTTGTACACCCTGGTGCTATCTCAGAGGTCCACCTAACCAGCAAGCTTCCTGTGGTCAGTCAGCTTACTATTACTCGTGCTAGCACAACATCCCTTGAAACAGATCCTGAGCATCTGGTGTCTAATGATGATTACATTTCACAAATACATTGTACATCCCAGCATAATCATTAACTTTGCTAACCTACACTAACCATTCTGGGGCTTACTAGAGTAGTCTACAGAATCTACCCAGGATTGGTAGGGGATCTTCTGACTGTCCATGAATCTTTGGTGATACTTCTCAGTGGTCAGCCCAAATTTGACAATTAAAATTGGCATCATACGAGAATACATGGTTTGGTGCCCAACCTCTAGTGTAAGAAGTGTGCACCTCCCCACAGTAGGCTTGTGTTTCCACAGACCACCCCCAGTGCTCCTCAGGAACCCTGTTGACCTTCAGTGCAACTTCATCAGCAGAGAACAATTTATCAATGTCATCCCCACCATATAACTGGGCAGGAAATCCTTCGGTATGCAAATGTTTTTTTTCTTCTTCCAGTACTGCATGTATGCTGCCGCCATCACTGCTGGAATCTGCCTGCCTGGCCTTGATATCCAGTAGGACTAGCTGGAGTTTGTGGAGTTCCGCTAAGTGGAACTTTGCAAAGTGCTATACAAACTCCATCTCACTTCGCAGAGATCCGCAAGTGGTTGAGTGAGGTAAGTCGTGCTGCTTGCACTGATTTTTAGCACCAGGAGTTTGTCCTGCGCTGTGAAATTAGCACAAGCAGCACCACGTGCAGCACAAAAGGGCGCTGCTTCTTTTTGCCACTCGAGTAGATGCTCTACTCGAGCAGCAGCTTCTTCAATGAGAGCAGCAGGTTTCTCAATGCAAGCAGTAGTAACCTGCCGCACCGCCTGCATTGAGAAATCTCACCGGGAGGTGGTCTAGCCTATGATTTTCCTCACTCACACGTGCCTACTTAATGTTGCTGAGCCACGAAAGAAAAAATACTGCAAACTTCGTGAGCGGAATTTTACGATCAGGCCTGATATCTAACTCATTCATGAGCCAGTAAAGGTTTCTTCTCTGCCAAGACTCTCTCTGCCTCAGCCTTCTTTGCCTCCCTTTCAGCCTTTTTCTCTTTGGCCTCCATTTTCAATTTGGTCATCTGCAGCGTGAATTCTCTCTCCTCCCTTCTCTCCATCAGTTTCTCCAAGGATAGGCCACTGGAAGAGACATGGCTTCCTGCTTTCACAGGGAGCTCAAATTCAGGGATTTCACACTCATTTCAGAGTCATTCTCAGGCTCCTCCTTGGAGTGGGCTTCTACCCAGGCCCTCAGCGCCTTTTGTAATTCCACTTCTTGGAAACACTTTTGACAGGAAGCCCCATCTCTTTGCAAAAGTCTTTAAGCTGATCCTGAGGATAACAAACACCAATTCAGCAAAGATTGGAGGAGGAAGGAAGAAGCTAGAAGCAGAAGCCTTCTACAAATGGCAGACAATCAAAGATAAAATAGTCCATGTTACCAGCCAAAATATCTTTCGGACAATGACAGGGTGCAGAAAAGGTTTTTGATTCCCCTTCTTGATTACTCAAAGAAAAGACAACTCCACCCAGTAGCCAGTGTGCCACCATGTACCGATTAGTATACATGAAAGTTGACAAGTGTCTCCTTAAGAGGGTGTCATTTAGAGAAATAACACTTCAGAGGGTAGAACACTTTCTTTACTATATTGTGGGACATGAGTAACGAGTGTCTGAATAAATTGGCAAGGTATCAGACTACTCCTGATATCAGGATGGTGACAAGAGTCAGGCATTGGTATCTAGAATTAGAACCCACAAGGAAGTTCCAATAGTAGGGAGATGACAATGTTAGAAAAGGGGCAATGAAAGCAACAAAATATAAGGAAACTAATGCATGCAATACCCTTCATTTGCAAATGTCTACCTATACATGGCACTAACATGAACTAACATCACAGGAAAGGATTCTGCCTCAACTTGGTCCGGGTAGTTCTATTAACATCCCGTTGGGAAGCAACCATTTTGGAGTGGGTATGTTATAAGGTTTGTCTGAGCCACTTTTCTGAAAATCATTATGTTCACATGGTAAATGAGGAAGAAACACAAGTTTGATATCTTTTAACCCACGCTGAATACTACTATCCTGCCACTACCATACATACCCGGTACTTCATGAGCTCTCTGAGCACCCCTCAATGTGGCCACAAGGGTAGAACCACCAGGGTCTGGCATTGCAAACACTCAGCCAAGTGCTGAGCGTGGCATCGCAGACCATACTGCTTGACAATGTGAGCATCCCTCCTTCCTCTTTGGACTACGCAGGGCCTCCAGAAAGCTCTCAGCTCTGTTGTTGGGGCAAATATAACACTTGCCCATATACTGATTCCCTAAATACCTTCAAGAATGTACGAATATTAGACTTGACAGCCTTAGGGGGATCTTCCCAAAACCTTTTGCCTGCTTACCTCCAATTGTTTCTATATTCTTTTTGTTGGCCTTTACTAAGTGCATGTGCTTCTCCCCTAAACATGGTTTCATTGACATATCCACAATTAGTATATTTAATTGATCTGTAAGTCCACAGTAGAGTGCACTATCTGTGCCCAGTACCTGTACATAAATGCTACTAGTTGACCTCCTGCACGGATTTTGCCACCCACTCAACTAGCCCCTTAAAGCTAGTCTCATGGCTGTCACTGCAGGGCCTGTGTGTGCAGTTTACACTGCCATGTCAACTTGGCATATAAAACCCCTTTCCTAGCCTTAACCTCCCCTTTATTACATATTTCACTTGGACGGTAGGCCCAGGAAGCCCATTAGGCTGGGGCGGTGTTACTAAAAGGTAGGGCATGTACTTTTACCTTTTGCATGTCCTGGTTGTGAAAAACACCTAAATTCATGTTTCACTGCTGTGAGGTCTACCCCTTTCATAGGACAACATTGGAAATTCCTTAAAACACTTTTAAGCTGTAATTTCTGATTGAGAAGGAGATACTTCATATCATTGGCATAGTAATGATAAAACATAATTGCTTGCAAAGTTGGATTTAATCTACCTATTTTAGAAATGCCACTGTTGGAAAGATGCAAAAAACACAGTTGATGGACAGAATGTAGAACAATGTCATACATTCACCCCAGTACAAGGATCTGGGCCTAAATCCATCGTCTAACCCAGGGTGGTGTGGAGTGCAAAAAAACGATGGATTTAGGCCCAGATTCTTGTACTGGGGTGAATGTATGACATTATTCTACATTCTGTCCATCAACTGTGTTTTTTGCAATTTTCACCCCGAGTGAGCTGGGTATGCTGAAGCGTGAGTCCCAGGCTCTCCACACCACTGGAGTCAAGCTATCCAGGCTGAATGAAGGCTGATAGCCAGAAACCGGTCCTTGGATGCTTGATTCCGGTCTGGGAAAGACATGGCTTGGTAGTTCGGACTGGACTGTTCCCATGAGGCACAGGGTCAGAGCTGATTTGTATATAGCCAGTGTCTAACCCAGGGTGGTGTGGAGTGCAAAAAAACGATGGATTTAGGCCCAGATCCTTGTACTGGGGTGAATGTATGACATTGTTCTACATTCTGTCCATCAACTGTGTTTTTTGCAATTTTCACCCCGAGTGGGCTGGGTATGCTCAGACGTGAGTCCCAGGCTCTCCACACCACTGGAGTCAAGCTATCCAGGCTGAATGAAGGCTGATAGCCAGAAACCGGTCCTTGGATGCTTGATTCCGGTCTGGGAAAGACATGGCTTGGTAGTTCGTACTGGACTGTTCCCATGAGGCACAGGGTCAGAGCTGATTTGCATATAGCCAGTGTCTAACCCAGGGTGGTGTAGAGTGCAAAAAGACGATGGATTTAGGCCCAGATCCTTGTACTGGGGTGAATGTATGACATTGTTCTACATTCTGTCCATCAACTGTGTTTTTTGCAATTTTCACTCAGAGTGGGCTGGGTATGCTCAGACGTGAGTCCCAGGCTCTCCACACCACTGGAGTCAAGCTATCCAGGCTGAATGAAGGCTGATAGCCAGAAACCGGTCCTTGGATGCTTGATTCCGGTCTGGGAAAGACATGGCTTGGTAGTTCGTACTGGACTGTTCCCATGAGGCACAGGGTCAGAGCTGATTTGCATATAGCCAGTGTCTAACCCAGGGTGGTGTAGAGTGCAAAAAAACGATGGATTTAGGCCCAGATCCTTGTACTGGGGTGAATGTATGACATTGTTCTACATTCTGTCCATCAACTGTGTTTTTTGCAATTTTCACTCAGAGTGGGCTGGGTATGCTCAGACGTGAGTCCCAGGCTCTCCACACCACTGGAGTCAAGCTATCCAGGCTGAATGAAGGCTGATAGCCAGAAACCGGTCCTTGGATGCTTGATTCCGGTCTGTGAAAGACATGGCTTGGTAGTTCGGACTGGACTGTTCCCATGAGGCACAGGGTCAGAGCTGATTTGCATATAGCCAGTGTCTAACCCAGGGTGGCGTGGAGTGCAAAAAAACGACGGATTTAGGCCCAGATCCTTGAACTGGGGTGAATGTATGACATTGTTCTACATTCTGTCCATCAACTGTGTTTTTTGCACTGTTAGAAAGATGGCATTTATCTGCTCTTAAAAGCTCTGTGTGCCTGCAGCCTGTCTCCAATACACTTCTGGGGTGGGTGACAGTTGGACTTTGTGCATTCTCTCTAGACAGCCACACACAAAAGACGGGTGGGTGTGAACAAGTGGTCAGCCGCATCTTGATGGCTCAGCATGCGCAGAATGGGGATGGGGGTGAGGAGCTGACACACCTGAAACACCTGAATGGGCAGTGTTCCATCCCCACATAAAGGGTTGATTAACCCCCTGTAGCGAGTCTGGAGCCAGGGCTGGGAAGGGAGGACCTTTGTACACTTCAAAGCCTTGATTGAAGTCACCTCCACTTCAAAGTAATAACTGGGCATAAGTACTGGGTCTCTGACCCCACCAAATCAGACACTTCTAAACCTATAAAGAAATTTGTCAGGAAGAAGGACTGTTGTGCTGCTACAAGATCTGTCACTCTGCTGTACTGCTGCTCTGGAGGAACTGCTTTTCTGCTGTGCTGTCCAGCTGCCTGCTACTCTATGCCCTGATGAGGAAGAACAGGACTCTGTTTGAACCTGGAGTGATCTCCAAGGGCTTGTTGGCTTGCCTTCTGTTTCTGAGACTCAGGGATATCAAAGTCTCACCACCTGCTCCTGGTCTGTTGGAAGTGGGCCCAGGTGCTTGCTCCAGTTGAAGCGAAGTATCTTCAGACTTCCTGTTGCAGAACTAATGGATTGTTGCTGCTGTGGGAGCAGCATTCGGAACTAGCACATTGCCTTAAAGAACCGATGCATCGGAACCAATGCATTGCTGCCACTGTATTGTGGGAAGATCGACACATTCACTAGACTGCCTGGAGAAGCCTGGCTCATCTTCTATGGAACCAACACCTCCTAGCTCAATGTAGCGTCTTTGGAACCGATGCATTCCCACCACTACGTGAAGAAAATCGGCACATCACCTTGACTGCATGGTCGACACTGAGGCATTGCTCGGCTGCACCGCCCATCTCGCTGTTGGGACAAGGATCAAGGTATTTTGTCCAGCGGGCCTGGGTGACTCCTGTATATGGCCTCTGGCGCAGTCGGCCTGAACTCTTGATGTTGCCCTGGTCCAGCACACCAGATAACGCCAATAGGCATTTATTGCTTATAAACGCTCGTGACACTTTTATTGCTTTTAAAATTCATATCTCGACTTCTGCTTATTGGATTTTTGTCATTTTGGTCTTCTTTATTTATAAAAGTCTATTTGTCTGACCTAGTGGGGTGTCTTTTTGTGGTGTATTTATTGTGTTACTGTGTGTTGTGTTGCACAAATACTTTGCGCATTTACTCTTCAGTTAAGCCTACCTGCTCTTTGCAAAGCTACCAGAGGGTGCGCACCGGTTCATTTAAAGTGTGTTTCTGACTTACCCTGACTAAGACTGTAGTTCCTAGTGTGAAAGGGTGCTTACCTCTACCAACCAGAAAGCCAATTTCTAACAACGGTCCATTAACAGGAACCTGTTGGTCACACCTAACTCACCTTGTGCAGCAATAAGATTTTGAACCCTCAATATATAAGGGACCAATCAAAAGAGCATGCCACCCCTTGATATCTGTGGCTGCTCCGACTCGATGAACTCAAAATGACTCTGACATGCAATCTCATGAGGTTGGAACAAAAAACGATTCATACCCACTGAACAAAATTGTAAATAGGTATATATTGTTAGCTTAGTATGTACCATGTCGAATTGCCACTTTCTCACTGTTAATGTGTCCTTGACTCCTTATTACAAAATAGCTTCCTTCTATAAACGCTCTTTCACAAATTTGGATTATGTATTTACTCATATCTTTGTGGCTACATTCCATTATTTGACCTTTTGTAAGACATTTCTGGGACAGTATTCCCCCAGAATATTGACTTCAGGATATCATTGGGCCAAAATATCATGGCAGAAATATTGAAAACCAAAATATTATGAAGGTACGTTTATATAGGTAAATGGAGATTTACCATACTGAACTGCACATATATGTCTCTTGATAAAATATATATATATTCAAGGTACATAGATGTGGAAATAAGAACAGTAAATCTATACCCAGAGCCACTTGAAATATGTGATTGTGTGGTCGCAGCGATTCTCACATAATTATACATTTGCTGCACTTGCCACATGATCCATCATCTGCCGCATAATCTACAGATTTTTACAAAAAAAGAATTTCTTTCAAGCTCAGATGATTCATAAATTACAAAAAATGCAATGACACGTGTTGCCTCGCAGTGGAAGGACCTTTGTAAAGCTGGACTGCACACCTTTCCGTTGCTTATTGCGATATGTGGATGTTAAACTGGTACTAATGAGGTGCAACCAATTCCCAGAGAGTGTTGCCATGTTTAAAAATGATGAAATACAGAAGTAGTGCTATTACAAAATGTGGCGCATTTTGCATAATGTTTTTTTCCTTTTTTTTCTTTTCTGTGCCATTGTACTGCCTTTCCTTTGATCACTTTTACTGCTCTCCTCATTCTTTTTGCTCGTCGCCCCTAGTGCCCATGCCCTCCCTCCTCCCCCCCACCCGCTCCCCTCCCTCGAGCTTCCCACCGCTGCCTCCCTGCTGCCTGCCCCACTGGTGCCCCATTCGCCGCCCCGCTCCCGCCTCCCAACTGCTCCTGCCATAGCCCTTCTTATGGAGGCCGCGCGCAGCGCCGCTGGCGCGCCAAAGGCAAGCCCATCTGCGCCCGCCCACGCCTGGACCGCGCCCAGCGCCAGAACCCCTGGCCCCCGCCGAAACCAAGAAACCTGACTGAGATACGACACCACAACCCTCCACGCACTCAACACCGGCCGACCAGCCGCCTGCTACCAGCCACTCCGAAGCGCACCTATGGACCGTTCTCCTGCCAAATCTGCCAATTCACCTGCGTCCGAACCTACATCCCACCACCCAGACCAGGAAACAACAACAACCAACTCAAGTGCATCCTGCTCAACACCCGCTCCGTCCACAAGCACGCCGTCGAACTCTGGGACCTCCTCGATACAACAGCACCAGACGTCGCCTTCCTAACTGAAACCTAGATGAACGCCTCCTTAGCCCCAGACATTGCCATAGCCATCCCGGATGGCTACAAGATCACCCGAAAGGACCGCGTCAACCAAACCGGAGGAGGAATTGCCATCATTTACAGGAACACCATCGACGTCATGACCAACTCCAAGGATGCCCTCACCACTGCCGAACACCTGCACTTCCAGATCTACACCAACCCCAAGACCACCCTCAGAGGAACCCTCGTCTACAGACCCCCGGGCCCACGTACACAATTCAGTGAAGCCATCGCCGACTTCATCAGCCCACATGCCCTCGCCTCATCAGGCTACATCCTCCTAGGGGACCTGAACTTCCACCTGGAGAACAACAATGACAACAGCACCACCACCCTGCTCGATAACCTCGACAACCTCGGACTCAAGCAACTGGTGAACACCCCCACCCACTATGCCGGCCACACGCTCGACCCCATCTTCTCTGCCAGCAGCCACGTTGCCTTCAGTCACTCCACCGGACTACACTGGACCAACCACAGCTGCATCCACTTCAGCTTTAAGAAGACCACATCCCACCACTGCCCACAACAAATCATCCGTAGATGCTGGAGCAAAGTCACCGCAGACCAGCTAACCACATCACTGAGCCAGAACCCACCTATCACCACCACTGACCAACAACGCAGCCCGCAACCTCACACAGTGTATTGTCAACTGCGCCGATGCCCTTGCACCACTGTAGAACCCTCCAGGCAAGCCCTGCAACAGGAAAACAACAAGGTTCACCAACGACCTCAAAGAATCGAAGAAATCCTGCCGAACCCTCGAGAAAACCTGGCGCCGCGAACAGACGACAGAAAACATGACAGCCCTCAAGAACGCCACCCGCAAACACCACAAGTTGATCCGAACCACCAATAAGACATTGTTCAAAGAACGGCTGGACAACAACACACACAACAGCAAGGAACTCTTCAGTATCGTAAAAGAGCTCTCCAATCCCAATGTCAACTGCAACAACATCACACCGTCGCAAGACCTCTGCAACTCCCTCGCCACGTTCTTTCACCGCAAGATCGCCAATATCCACAACAGCTTTGGTGCCCAGACTCCACCCCCAGCCACCGAACCAACGCCCCCTACAGCCACCCTCAGCGCTTGGACTCCCATGAGCACCGAAGACACCGCACACTCTATGAACACCATCCACTCCGGTGCTCCTTCTGACCCTTGCCCTCACCACATCTTCAACAAAGCCGACACCATCATTGCTCCCCACCTACGGAGCATCATAAACAACTCCCTCGTGTCCGCCACCTTCCCAGAGAGCTGGAAGCACGCAGAGATCAAAGCCCTACTGAAGAAACCCACAGCGGACCCTAAAGATCTCAAAAACTTTCGCCCCATCTCTCTTCTTCCCTTCCCAGAGAAAGTGATCAAAAAGACCGTCAATAAACAGCTGACCGCATTCCTCGAGGCCAATGGATCCCTCGACCCATCCCAGTCCGGATTTTGAGCCAACCACAACACCTGAGACTGCCCTCATCGCAGCCACTGAAGACATCAGGACCCTACTCGACAACGGGGAAACCACCACCCTCATCCATCCTCCTAGACCTCTCAGCCGCCTTTGATACAGTCTGCCATTGCACCCTAATAACCCGCCTCAACAATGCCGGGATCCAAGGTAAAGCCCTGGACTAGATCACCTCGTTCCTCTCCGACAGAACCCAGAGAGTCCGCCTCCCTCCCTTCCGCTACGCGGCCACCGAGATCATCTGCGGCGTACCCCAAGGCTCATCGCTCAGCCCAACCCTCTTCAATATCTACATGAGCCCCCTCACCACCATCGCACGCAAACACAACTTCAACATTATCTCATACGCCGACAACACCCAGCTGATACTCTCCCTCACCAAAGACCCAGCCACCGCCAAACTCAACCTCCAGTAAAGAATGAAAAACATTGCTGAATGGATGAAACTCAGCTGTCTAAAACTGAACTCAGACAAGACGGAGGTCCTCGTCCTCGGACCATCCCCATCTGCCTGGGATGACTCCTAGTGGCCCACAGAACTGGGCACCTCACCGACACCCACTGACCATGCACGAAACCTGGGATTCATCCTGGACTCCTCTCTCACGATGACCAAGCAAGTCAATGCCATCTCATCTTCATGCTTCAACAACCTGCGCATGCTTTGCAAGATCTTCCGGTGGATCCCTACCAGACCTAGAAAGACGGTCACCCAGGCCCTCGTCACCAGCCGACTAGACTACGGGAACGCCCTCTACACAGGAACTACAGTCAAACTTCAGAAAAAACTCCAACGCATACGCAACGCATCCGCATGACTCATCCTTGACATCCCCCGGAACAGCCACATATCAGCCCACCTGAGAGACCTGCACTGGTTCCCCGTCAACAAAAGGATCACGTTCAGGCTCCTCACCCACGCACACAAAGTGCTCCCCGACATAGGTCCCGAATACCTCAACAACCGCCTCACGTTCTACACTCCAACACGCAAACTCCGCTCCACCAGCCTCACCCTCGCCACCGTGCCACGGATCTGCAGAACCACTGCCGGAGGAAGATCATTCTCCTACCTGGCGGCCAAGACGTGGAACTCCCTCCCCACCCGCCTACGACTGACCCAGGACCACCTCACATTCAGGAAACACCTCAAGACCTGGCTGTTCGAGCAGTAGCGGCAATCCCTCCTCCTCCCCCCCAGCGCCTTGAGACCCTCACCGGGGAGTAGCGCGCTCTACAAGTGTATTGATTGATTGATTGATAATTTGCCTTGTCTTGCAGCATAATTTACTCAACCCTGCATCATAATTTGGCTCTCGATGATTTTGCAACAATATTTTGACCCCCAAAATATTTGTAAGAGGCATAAGCCATGATCTGTGGTTCAGAAGCCATTAATAATGTTAATGTATTCGTATCCTGCTTTACTACAGACTGCTGGCATTTATAAAGTTATGCAACAGACTGCGTCAAGCCTGAGAAGACTCACTGGAGGCCAGACTTTGCCAAAAAATTAAGAAAAGTCACGCCAGTCACAAATATCGGCTCCACCTGGATCCTAGTCTACAATTACTTGGTATTAACCCCTTGGCTGCTGGGGTCATTCCCCTGCCGTGCTGTGGGGTGAGGGGGCTCACACAGCGCCCCGGTGCTCATTACGAGCTCAGCTCGTCATGAGCCACGGTTCTCGTGTGCTCATGACGAGCTGAGCTCGTCACGACCACACCCGTTTCAATAGAACGCTCGCACAGCAGGGGAATTTGTCCAGCGTGCGAGCGTTCTAATGGTCACGATGAGCTCAGCTCGTCATGAGCACACGAGAACCGTGGCTCATGACGAGCTCAGCCCGTCATGAGCATGGTAGTGGTTAAGGAATTTTGGGGAACAAACCCCCCCAGGCGGCATTAAAGCTAGCTATCAAGAAGAGTGCGAGATTGTGGTCCTTTCCCTCCGACAGGGCAAAAATGTCAAAAAGAAAACACGCCTGGGCAGCCATCACTAACTTTAATCCAGGAGTTGAATCCCTTCATTTATCAAGCACCTCAGCACTTTATTTGAAACGAAAGTCCTGGCGCTGAGGCTGGGTGAATGCCTTTTTTGAAAAATCTTCCAGAATGGCGCCAGAAAGACAGTGACCCCCAATGCAGGTTGTGCGGCTACCACACCGAGGGGTTGGAACACATAGCCCAACAATGCTCAGTTTCAGATGTTTATTATTGCGAGAAGAATGGATAAGACTTGGAATCCGATCTTGCCGCAAAGCCATAATAGCAGCCTTTAACCCTGACAACACAAAGCCGAATATTGGGTTAACGAAATTTGTTATCAAAGCACTAAGCCAGTTGGAAGTTATCAGGACTGCCAACCCTGTCCCATTATTGCAGTGAGAAACTCCATCATTGGACATATCAACGGCTTGTCGGTCATAAACAAATTGCTGATTCGAATTTGGTCCGCAAGACTTTTTACAGCAGCTAATAAGCCAAGTAGATTTTTGACTAAAAAGTTAATTATCGTTTTTAACAATTTTTACAAATGTATCCATTTTAGAAACTGATGCTAGTGCTTTTATATTGTAAAGGTTTTTAATTTACTGACAATAACGTTTTTACAAGTTGACTGCTGTCCGTGTTACCACATTGCCGAGAATTAGAATTACTCTCTTACATTGGTTAGCATGCTCAGTGTGATTGTTTTGTCTTACAGGCCAATTAATTTGCAGGAAGTTTGGTCCGTGAAGTGTTGTTTTCATGGAAGCGTTGAGTTGGAGAGGGGCTGTGACTGTGTGGGCGAGTTTCCTCAAAAAAAGACTGCCTACTAGTATGCAAGGATTGCTTAGGGAAACCCCTTTTCTCTACCAGTTACAACCTACTCTAGTAAAAAATACAAAATGCGTAGTGGCACTTTGCTTACCAAGTATAGACCTAATCATTAACTTCGCCACAATTCCAAGTAAAATAGTGCGCTGAATATGCTTTGTGTCTTCTAAGGATGTCTTTCTCCTGTTAACTGCTTATAAGGAACAAATACGTTTAGTGATTGATTTGCTGCAGCACAGCAGGGATCAATCCCTATGGTGAAACTCTTTGTCTGTTCACATTTGCATGTGTGTCTTCTTTTCTAAAGAACAGTCATGGAAAAATAACACGGCCTGAGGATCGCTAATGTATTCTAATCTCCAAGTCTCTGTCTTTCCATTTTCTAACCCTTTTCTGTATTGTTTCATGTTCCCATTTTTGCTTCATCAGCTCTTAATTCGATTGGCAAGTATTGATGGATGAGTCTAAAACCAAAAAATTAAACGATACTTTATCAACTCCTTTTTAATGTTCACAGCAAAAAAGCATGGTGCACATAAAACCATAATAGTCAGGTTATGCGTTCTGATAAGATAGGAAACATTGGCGCATATTACCTAGCAATAGCGATATTTATCGCTAAGCAGGGTTAGCGGGAATAATTTTATCGCCGCACTACGACGATTTTTATCGGTGAGATACCTTGTTATCATCAAGGTTTATCTCAGAAACGATAAAAATCATTCGAATTGCGTGAACATCGCTGGAAATACAGCGATATTCACACATTATCGTGATAATGCTCTTAGCCATGTTATCCACCTCCCATTGGATAACATGGCTAAGAACTTCTCTGGGCAGGTGTTAGCTTTTGGAGATATTCGCGCTTAGCGTGAATATTTCCAAAATTACGCCTTTGTAGGTAATAGGAGATAGCGATGTTAGCGACTGTTTTCAGTCGCTAACATCTGGGCACGCCCACTTTGCATATCATTAGCGATAATTATCGCGGACATGCAAAGTGGGCCACTAAATACCCGCTATCGCCTACAAGCTGTCGCTAACTGGTGTTAGCGACAGCTTGGTAATAGGGCGATAAAATTATCGCCCCTTTAGCGGGAAAAAGTCCCGCTAAAGGGGCGATAATGGCCCTTGGTAATATGCCCCTTTGTTATTTTGTAATGTTTAAAGAAATTAACACATTTTCTACATTTTGTTCTGTCTTACCACACTAAACATAGTGTATATTTTTAAACGTTATATAAAATATTTGCAGGCATATCGCAGTTTCACATTATGTTTGCCTGAGTTCACAAGTAATTTGACCTAATATATGATTTTCCACTTTTTCAATATGGTTTTTTATCACTTGCAGCGAAATTTTCAAATATATGCTTTATGTAACTGATGAGGTATAGTGAGATCAATAGACCAATAAATCAAAGTAATGAAACAAAGTCCATAATCAACTGCATCTTGCAAAGATGTACATCGCCAAATACCAATGTGAGTACAAAAATAAACAACAATCAATCGAGTAAAACACAACAAAGTCCATGCAAAGATTTAAAACACCACAGTGATCTATCAATTACTAATGACACTTACATACACATATTTGATTACACAGTAGCAAACAACACACCAACACAACGTGCAACATCAATAGGCAACAGTGCATAGACCTGAGCACGTCTGGAATTAACTGAATCAAAACTGGCCAGTGGCGGCTAGTGATTTAGAAAAAGTGGTGCGGCCGAAGTCCATACACAGCATTGCCCCACTCAATTGAGCATAGCAAGCAAACCCGATGCCTGATTTTCATGGAGAGTCGGGCTGGGAAGAGAGGGTGTACACAGGTGTTCATTTTTACACAACCCAATTGTTTTCTTTTGAATTCACCTTGAGAGGATCAAAGGCTGAATTAAGCACCGGAGTTCAAATTGTGGGGTCATATACAGATCATCCATCAGCTTTGTTGGAAGGCTTAGTGGATGCAATAGTCCAAAGAGCCTTCAGACCCAGTTAAGAGGCCTGAAACTGACCAGAATCTCTTTAAACCTTCACCAATATTTCCAGTGTATGTCCATCACAATTTCTCATCAACTCACATATTTCCATCCATACACACACACTCATTTCCCTACTAAATTATATACTCCCATCCACAACCTCACCCATTCTGCTGTTCACATTGCCTTACCTGTTCACTGTTATATTTCCAGTTATTAAAATTTGTTATTGGAGGCAGCAGGTTGTATTCATTCAATTCATTGCGTTTTAACAAACGTTCGTCTACTCACCTTATCATTCCCACAGTCATAGATGCAGTTACTCACTCAACAACTCATTCAAGATCATTCCCCTACCTACCACATTCAACAATTATTTCACTTTCTCCCACTTACATCATTCCCCTACCCACTCATATTCACCCATCAAGCATCAAGATTCCCACTGTCATTCATCCAAATCTTATAACCATTACATCTACCTATTTACACAGTCAATCCCCACACTCAATGCCTCACCCATTCACACAAACACACCAAACATCACTCAATGAGTAACCAGCAATTTAATTAATAAAAAAGTTGCACCTTGTTACCACTTGTTTTATTCTCCTTGCAGATTACATCTAGGGCCCGATGTAGGTAGGACTTATTTACCGATTCTTAATTACCGAATTTTACCGATTCGGTAATAAAGAATCGGTAAATAAGAAGGGGGGACATGTAGGAGCATCCAGATGTTTCTTTTACCGAATCGGTAAAAATCTGTATTTACCGATTCGGTAAATACCGACCGGTAATGCCCATTCATTCCTATGGGCTTTGAAGCCCATAGGTATGAATGGGCATTACCGATTCGGTATTTACCGAATCGGTAAATACCGAATTACACAAGGGTGCAGGGGGTGTCACTTTGACACCCTCTGGCACCCCCAAAAGAGGCTTGGGTGCCATGTGGCAGGCATACCTGCCCTAAGGGCAGGTCTGCCTGTCATATGGCATAGGTGTGCATGCACACATGTGCATGAACACCGGAATCGGTATTTTAACATCAAATTGAATTTGATGTTAAAATACCGATTCTGTAAGGCTTGTGGGACTCAGAAGAGAATTTACCGATCGGTAATTTTACCGAATCAGTTACACATGCCCCTACATCCCATTTCTGTAATACCGGTCGGTAACGGCCGAAAATACCGATTTTCGGCCGTTACCGACCGACCTACATCGGGCCCCTAGTGTCACATTAAGCACGTATAATCTGCAATGGAGAAAAATCAACCACATTCAGTTGTCTCAGTAAAATGTTTTGCACTGACCCCATTAGTACTGCAAAGGAGACATCAATTTAAAAGGAACATAACAAGACAAGAAAAGGAACAGATTGTAACTTTTTTTCTCCAAACATATAATCTGCAATGGAGAAAAAACAACCACATTCTGTTGTCTCAGTAAAATGTTTTGCACTGACCCATTAGTACTGCAGAGGAGACAGCAATTAAAAAGGAACATAAAAAGACAAGAAAAGGAACAGATTTTTACTTTTTTTCTTCAAACTTACCTGAGCCGTTCTTTTTTTGAGGCAACTGCTGATCTGTTCATCTTGATTGCAAAAGTTACACTAGGTCACATTTATCAGGATTTTCTTTTTTTTTAATGTTTAATATAGCGGGAACTCGACCTGTTCAGGCTTCCCATATGTGCTGTGCTGAGCAGGAATGTACTTGTAAATTCACCAAATATATGTATTCACTAATATATTCAATAACATATACATATATAACATATATTTATTTTTCAGAAAGACACACATTCACTGGATGGTGTTATCAGTGATGTCATGAGTGATGTCACTGACCATGTCATGAGTGATGTAATATGTGACGTCATCAGCAGTGCATTGCACGCGCAAGTTATAGTGAGTCCAACTAACTATAACGTGGGAATTTCAATGGTTTTATGCGAGTAAAACTTTCAGCTAACTATAACTGGTGTGAAACCTATGGTTTTTTCAATGAATTTAATAGGTTTTTTAAATGCTAATTCCTAACTATAACTGGTGTGAAACCTTTGGTTTTTTCAGTGAATTTCAATGGTTTTTTAATAGCAAATCTTTATAGGTATAGAAAGTGAAAACTTTTAAAACGAATCTTATATAGTATAAATATGTAAAAAAAAAATAATTATTTATTTTTAACCCGGGGGCGCTACCGGGGCGCGTACCGGTGAACGCACGGGTATGCGCAATATTATGGCGCGCCCTGGGGCGCGTACCGGGGAGCGTCCCGGGAGCGCTATTGCCGCGAACAAAAACAACATCGTGACATATCGCGTACACGCGTGATGCGTCATATGACGTACAGCGTAAGCGCAACCGAAAGCATGCGAGCGCATACGATCGCGAAACGTCCTGGCGCGCTTACGCTACGCGCCCGCGGGAGCGCCCCGGAACGTGACTACGGGCGCACCCCGGGGCGCGTAGCGTAAGCGCGTCGGGTCATGTGACCTAAAATAACACTTTTGATTGGTTGCTAACAGTTTTTTTTATAAAGAATGAAATCCCCACCCATTTCCTTCACTTGTTCTTTCACTTTTGTGACTGAAAGACCAGCCTGTTTTGCTCTTGGTTCTTTGTTAGATATCTTCAATTATCATGGCTGCTAGACCATCCAGCAGTGAAGATGACTCCGAAGAATTCATCAATGAAGAGCCTCCTCAGCCAAAAATAAAAGAACATTTCATCTGGAATTTTTTTTCCATACCTGCTGGTCAAAAAAAGGTAAATGCTCCAAAAGTGGAGTGCAAGATCTGTCACACAGTCCTGTTACGGGGTAACCCCAATAAAAAATATTCTTTTGGGAACTCCACAATGATTCGCCATGTGGAGAGAAGGCACCCCCAGAATTTTGCCCGAGAAAGTCTCAGGGCTCTGGCACAAAAGGTTCCCAGTGATGGGGCCTCTACATCAACCGGAGGACGAACACCATCGGTGAGGGGGAGATCACAGGAGCAGGTTCCGAACATTCAGCCTGCATTTAACAAAGGCGCCCTTAAATGCAGATACTGTGATCAGCTACTTTCCTGTGGGGAGCAAAGTGTTCTGCTCATGGTTCGAGCATTGGAGAACCATCACTGCCGTTACCAGCCCTAATTCTTTTTTTTTGCTCCTGTTGAGCAGTTTCCATTCCCTGTTTTTGTTGTAGTTCTAAAAAAAGAAAAAAGAAGAAAAAAAAAGTTCTTTTCAGAACTACCTCCAATTCTCATCAAAGAGCTATATTCTTAAAAAAATAAAAAAGAGTAAGTGAAGTGGAGTGCATTGATAAATGAAAGGAAAATGAGTAAGAAAGAACAGAAAAGTTTGAGAGGAGAAAGGAAGTGAAGTAGGGGGACTGAAAGAAGGTGAGTGTTGGGAACGAAAGTAAGGAGAAGGAGAGTGAACATGGGAAATGTGGTTATTCAAACAAAATGTAGAAAAGGAACGGGGGTGTGGAAGGGTAAGAAAAGATGCATTGCTGGAGTTGCATCATTTGTGTGACACTCTCCAGCAATGCATCACTTTTGCGCTTACAGATACGTCTGAAATACTAACGTATCTAAAAGTACTTGCGACATAATACGTCATATATTTAATATGACGCATGAGTAGAAGATTGAAGGCCTCATTTATGAGGCCATGCGTCACTTTTACGCCACCGGTGCGTCAATTTTTGTGACGCACCAGTGCTGTTAAAAATGCACCTTATTCAGTCATATTTACAAAGTGATGCATCTAGGTAGATGCGTCACTTTGTAAACCCCTGCACCACATTAAACCTATGTCATGTGTAATGTATGCAAAATGGACGTATTGACGCAGGAAAGGGTCGTAGAGGTGACGCAGTAAAATCTGTGAGATATCACTACGTCACTTTTATGACGCTGTTGCGTCCAAATCTTGCACCTGTTTCACAGCAGGTGTAAGACTGATGCAGGCCCTTTCACATGCGGCCTGGCCCCATGTGAAAGGATGCATTGCTGGAGTTGCATCATTTTTGTGACAGACTCCAACAATGCATCACTTTTGCACTTACAGATACGTCTGAAATACTGACGTTTCTGTAAGTACTTGCGAAATAATATGTCATATATTTAATATGACACATGACTAGAAGACTGAAGGCCTCATTTATGAGGCCATACGTCACTTTTACGCCACTGGTGCATCACTTTTTGTGTCGCACCAGTGCTGTTAAAAATCGACCTTATTCAGTCATATTTACAAAGTGACGCATCTAGGTAGATGCATCATTTTGTAAACCCCTGCGCCACATTATACCTACGTATAAAGGGACGTATTGGCGCAAGAAAGGGTCGTAGAGGTGACGCTGTAGATATCACTACGTCACTTTTATAAGTCATACTTACCATATAATAAATGTAACTTTATTTTTTTTTTACAACACTTTGTATCTGTGAAAGAGAGAAGAAAAAATAAGTTATAATTAGTAAAATATGTATTTTAAATTCAAAGATACAAATGAAGATGTTAAAAATCATAACACTCTATTTAGAAAGTGTTTGGGTGTGGGTGGAGGTGTGCGTGTGTGAGGTGTGTGTGGGGAGTGTGTGGGTGTGGGGGTGTGGGGTTGTGTGCGTGTGGGTGTGTGTGGGACGTACTTGTAGGTACCTAAAACAGCCACAGAACCCAAAAGCTCTTTTCAGAGCTACCCTCTCTGTAATCACTCAAAATGATTATTTTACACTATTATTTTCACTATTTTTCACTAAAGTACGCTCCCCGGTACGCTCCCCAGTGCGTGTACCGGGCGCTCCCCCGCAAAAATCGAAAAAATTTTAAAAAAAATGTTGTCCCGCGGGACCCTTTTATGGCCCCCACATCAAACCTAAGGGGTCAGAGGGGGTGTACCCTGCCCCCTTTTGGTCATTTCCCCCTTTTGTTTTTAGCCACCTCTTGTGTCTCGGTCCTACCGAGACATAAGATGGCGGCCGCTCCGGACTGTTTCGAATGTTTACAGACACCCGAGGGCCAATCAGCTTCCCGTGCGCAAGTCGCGTGGCACGCCCGGAGCGCTCCCCGGTGCGCGTACCGGGGCGCGGCTATAGATATATACATTTTTTTTAACCTAAATTACTCAAAATCCTCTGGAGCACATATCTTGAGACATAGCAAAGGCACATCGGGCTACCAGTCCCTACAATTTTGCCAAGTTTGGTGAAAATCCATTCAGCCGTTCGAGCTAAAAGTGCGACAGACCGCCCTATGGAAATTAACATGGGGAAAACACGTTTTGGGACCCCCTTTTGTCTCGGCCCCCGCTTGACGAATCCCCCCCAAACTTTAAGGGAAGGAGCGGAGAGACGCGAGGCAAAGTTGCTGAAAAATTCAGGCTGATTCCTCAACTGGCGCCAAAGTTATTCCAAATAGAATGTTGCGATTTCCCTATGGAAATCAATCCTAACTATAACTACCTACTGGCGACCGCAAGTAGGTAATATATATATATATATATATATATATATATATATATATATATATATATATATATATATATTACCTACTGGCGGTCGCCAGTAGGTATATATAGTTAGGATTTTTTCTCTATGGGATTTTTGAAAATTCTATGTCGAATAACTTTGGCGTTTGAGGACGGAATTGGCTGAAATTTTCAGGAAAATGGCACATTTTGTTTCTGAGCAGCCCCTGAAAATTTGGGGGGGTTTCGTCAAGGGGGGGCCGAGAAAAAAGGGGGTCCCAAAACGTATTTTTCCCATGCAATTTTCCATAGGGCGGTTGGCCTCACTTTTAGCTCGAACGGCTGAATGGATTTCCACGAAACTTGGCAAAATTGTAGGGACTGGTAGCCCGATGTGCCTTTGCTAGGTCTCAATATATGTGTTCCAGTGGATTTTGAGAAATTAACGTTCAAAAAAATATATATATCTGTAAGCGCGCTCCGGGCAGCGCCCCGGTTCGCGTACCTGACGCGTAACGGAACTTCGCGAAGCGAAGCTGATTGGCTCTCTGGTGTCTGTCAACATTCTAAACAGTCCGGAGCGGCCGCCATCTTGTCTCTCGGTAGGATCGAGAGACAAGATGCGGTGAAAAACGAAGGGGGAAATGAAGGAAAGGGGGCAAGGTAGACCCCTCCTGACCCCCTAGGATTGATGAGGGGGATATTAAAGTGCCCCGCGGGGCAAAACATTTTTTTTGCGATTTTTCGCCATAGAGGCACGTCCCGGTACGCGAACCGGGCAGCTAACTGGCAGCGTAACGGGAGTCCGCCATCTTGTGTTTTTGGAGCGTCCGGTTCGCGTACCGGGTAGCGTCCCGGTAAGCGTAACAAGAGAAACAGTAAAAAAAAAAATTCATGGAATGGATTATCAAGAAAACTATGAAAAATTGTAGGTAACGAATCTTATATAGTATAAATATGTAAAAAAAAAAAAAATATTTATTTTTAACCCGGGGGCGCTACCGGGGCGCGTACCGGTGAACGCACGGGTATGCGCAATATTATGGCGCGCCCTGGGGCGCGTACCGGGGAGCGTCCCGGGAGCGCTATTGCCGCGAACAAAAACAACATCGTGACATATCGCGTACACGCGTGATGCGTC
Source organism: Lissotriton helveticus (assembly GCF_964261635.1). Taxonomy (NCBI): domain Eukaryota; kingdom Metazoa; phylum Chordata; class Amphibia; order Caudata; family Salamandridae; genus Lissotriton; species Lissotriton helveticus. Next base: position 2,127,907,299 of record NC_136061.1, read on the forward strand.
ATATGACGTACAGCGTAAGCGCAACCGAAAGCATGCGAGCGCATACGATCGCGAAACGTCCTGGCGCGCTTACGCTACGCGCCCGCGGGAGCGCCCCGGAACGTGACTACGGGCGCACCCCGGGGCGCATAGCGTAAGCGCGTCGGGTCATGTGACCTAAAATAACACTTTTGATTGGTTGCTAACAGTTTTTTTTATAAAGAATGAAATCCCCACCCATTTCCTTCACTTGTTCTTTCACTTTTGTGACTGAAAGACCAGCCTGTTTTGCTCTTGGTTCTTTGTTAGATATCTTCAATTATCATGGCTGCTAGACCATCCAGCAGTGAAGATGACTCCGAAGAATTCATCAATGAAGAGCCTCCTCAGCCAAAAATAAAAGAACATTTCATCTGGAATTTTTTTTCCATACCTGCTGGTCAAAAAAAGGTAAATGCTCCAAAAGTGGAGTGCAAGATCTGTCACACAGTCCTGTTACGGGGTAACCCCAATAAAAAATATTCTTTTGGGAACTCCACAATGATTCGCCATGTGGAGAGAAGGCACCCCCAGAATTTTGCCCGAGAAAGTCTCAGGGCTCTGGCACAAAAGGTTCCCAGTGATGGGGCCTCTACATCAACCGGAGGACGAACACCATCGGTGAGGGGGAGATCACAGGAGCAGGTTCCGAACATTCAGCCTGCATTTAACAAAGGCGCCCTTAAATGCAGATACTGTGATCAGCTACTTTCCTGTGGGGAGCAAAGTGTTCTGCTCATGGTTCGAGCATTGGAGAACCATCACTGCCGTTACCAGCCCTAATTCTTTTTTTTTGCTCCTGTTGAGCAGTTTCCATTCCCTGTTTTTGTTGTAGTTCTAAAAAAAGAAAAAAGAAGAAAAAAAAAGTTCTTTTCAGAACTACCTCCAATTCTCATCAAAGAGCTATATTCTTAAAAAAATAAAAAAGAGTAAGTGAAGTGGAGTGCATTGATAAATGAAAGGAAAATGAGTAAGAAAGAACAGAAAAGTTTGAGAGGAGAAAGGAAGTGAAGTAGGGGGACTGAAAGAAGGTGAGTGTTGGGAACGAAAGTAAGGAGAAGGAGAGTGAACATGGGAAATGTGGTTATTCAAACAAAATGTAGAAAAGGAACGGGGGTGTGGAAGGGTAAGAAAAGATGCATTGCTGGAGTTGCATCATTTGTGTGACACTCTCCAGCAATGCATCACTTTTGCGCTTACAGATACGTCTGAAATACTAACGTATCTAAAAGTACTTGCGACATAATACGTCATATATTTAATATGACGCATGAGTAGAAGATTGAAGGCCTCATTTATGAGGCCATGCGTCACTTTTACGCCACCGGTGCGTCAATTTTTGTGACGCACCAGTGCTGTTAAAAATGCACCTTATTCAGTCATATTTACAAAGTGATGCATCTAGGTAGATGCGTCACTTTGTAAACCCCTGCACCACATTAAACCTATGTCATGTGTAATGTATGCAAAATGGACGTATTGACGCAGGAAAGGGTCGTAGAGGTGACGCAGTAAAATCTGTGAGATATCACTACGTCACTTTTATGACGCTGTTGCGTCCAAATCTTGCACCTGTTTCACAGCAGGTGTAAGACTGATGCAGGCCCTTTCACATGCGGCCTGGCCCCATGTGAAAGGATGCATTGCTGGAGTTGCATCATTTTTGTGACAGACTCCAACAATGCATCACTTTTGCACTTACAGATACGTCTGAAATACTGACGTTTCTGTAAGTACTTGCGAAATAATATGTCATATATTTAATATGACACATGACTAGAAGACTGAAGGCCTCATTTATGAGGCCATACGTCACTTTTACGCCACTGGTGCATCACTTTTTGTGTCGCACCAGTGCTGTTAAAAATCGACCTTATTCAGTCATATTTACAAAGTGACGCATCTAGGTAGATGCATCATTTTGTAAACCCCTGCGCCACATTATACCTACGTATAAAGGGACGTATTGACGCAAGAAAGGGTCGTAGAGGTGACGCTGTAGATATCACTACGTCACTTTTATAAGTCATACTTACCATATAATAAATGTAACTTTATTTTTTTTTTACAACACTTTGTATCTGTGAAAGAGAGAAGAAAAAATAAGTTATAATTAGTAAAATATGTATTTTAAATTCAAAGATACAAATGAAGATGTTAAAAATCATAACACTCTATTTAGAAAGTGTTTGGGTGTGGGTGGAGGTGTGCGTGTGTGAGGTGTGTGTGGGGAGTGTGTGGGTGTGGGGGTGTGGGGTTGTGTGCGTGTGGGTGTGTGTGGGACGTACTTGTAGGTACCTAAAACAGCCACAGAACCCAAAAGCTCTTTTCAGAGCTACCCTCTCTGTAATCACTCAAAATGATTATTTTACACTATTATTTTCACTATTTTTCACTAAAGTACGCTCCCCGGTACGCTCCCCAGTGCGTGTACCGGGCGCTCCCCCGCAAAAATCGAAAAAATTTTTAAAAAAATGTTGTCCCGCGGGACCCTTTTATGGCCCCCACATCAAACCTAAGGGGTCAGAGGGGGTGTACCCTGCCCCCTTTTGGTCATTTCCCCCTTTTGTTTTTAGCCACCTCTTGTGTCTCGGTCCTACCGAGACATAAGATGGCGGCCGCTCCGGACTGTTTCGAATGTTTACAGACACCCGAGGGCCAATCAGCTTCCCGTGCGCAAGTCGCGTGGCACGCCCGGAGCGCTCCCCGGTGCGCGTACCGGGGCGCGGCTATAGATATATACATTTTTTTTAACCTAAATTACTCAAAATCCTCTGGAGCACATATCTTGAGACATAGCAAAGGCACATCGGGCTACCAGTCCCTACAATTTTGCCAAGTTTGGTGAAAATCCATTCAGCCGTTCGAGCTAAAAGTGCGACAGACCGCCCTATGGAAATTAACATGGGGAAAACACGTTTTGGGACCCCCTTTTGTCTCGGCCCCCGCTTGACGAATCCCCCCCAAACTTTAAGGGAAGGAGCGGAGAGACGCGAGGCAAAGTTGCTGAAAAATTCAGGCTGATTCCTCAACTGGCGCCAAAGTTATTCCAAATAGAATGTTGCGATTTCCCTATGGAAATCAATCCTAACTATAACTACCTACTGGCGACCGCCAGTAGGTAATATATATATATATATATATATATATATATATATATATATATATATATATATATATATATATATATATATATATATTACCTACTGGCGGTCGCCAGTAGGTATATATAGTTAGGATTTTTTCTCTATGGGATTTTTGAAAATTCTATGTCGAATAACTTTGGCGTTTGAGGACGGAATTGGCTGAAATTTTCAGGAAAATGGCACATTTTGTTTCTGAGCAGCCCCTGAAAATTTGGGGGGGTTTCGTCAAGGGGGGGCCGAGAAAAAAGGGGGTCCCAAAACGTATTTTTCCCATGCAATTTTCCATAGGGCGGTTGGCCTCACTTTTAGCTCGAACGGCTGAATGGATTTCCACGAAACTTGGCAAAATTGTAGGGACTGGTAGCCCGATGTGCCTTTGCTAGGTCTCAATATATGTGTTCCAGTGGATTTTGAGAAATTAACGTTCAAAAAAATATATATATCTGTAAGCGCGCTCCGGGCAGCGCCCCGGTTCGCGTACCTGACGCGTAACGGAACTTCGCGAAGCGAAGCTGATTGGCTCTCTGGTGTCTGTCAACATTCTAAACAGTCCGGAGCGGCCGCCATCTTGTCTCTCGGTAGGATCGAGAGACAAGATGCGGTGAAAAACGAAGGGGGAAATGAAGGAAAGGGGGCAAGGTAGACCCCTCCTGACCCCCTAGGATTGATGAGGGGGATATTAAAGTGCCCCGCGGGGCAAAACATTTTTTTTGCGATTTTTCGCCATAGAGGCACGTCCCGGTACGCGAACCGGGCAGCTAACTGGCAGCGTAACGGGAGTCCGCCATCTTGTGTTTTTGGAGCGTCCGGTTCGCGTACCGGGTAGCGTCCCGGTAAGCGTAACAAGAGAAACAGTAAAAAAAAAAATTAATGGAATGGATTATCAAGAAAACTATGAAAAATTGTAGGGACTGTTTGTTTGATGTGCCTTTGCAAGGCCTCAAGATATGTGCACGTGTGGATTTTGTCTAATTAAGGTTAGGGACTGGTAGCCCGATGTGCCTTTGCTAGGTCTCAATATATGTGTTCCAGTGGATTTTGAGAAATTAATGTTCAAAAAAATATATATATCTGTAAGCGCGCTCCGGGCAGCGCCCCGGTTCGCGTACCTGACGCTTAACGGAACTTCGCGAAGCGAAGCTGATTGGCTCTCTGGTGTCTGTCAACATTCTAAACAGTCCGGAGCGGCCGCCATCTTGTCTCTCGGTAGGATCGAGAGACAAGATGCGGTGAAAATCGAAGGGGGAAATGAAGGAAAGGGGGCAAGGTAGACCCCTCCTGACCCCCTAGGATTGATGAGGGTGATATTAAAGTGCCCCGCGGGGCAAAACATTTTTTTTGCGATTTTTCTCCATAGAGGCGCGTCCCGGTACGCGAACCGGGCAGCTAACTGGCAGCGTAACAGGAGTCCGCCATCTTGTGTTTTTGGAACGTCCGGTTCGCGTACCGGGTAGCGTCCCGGTAAGCGTGACAAGAGAAACAGTAAAAAAATAAATAATGGAATAGATTATCAAGAAAACTTTGAAAAATTGTAGGGACTGTTTGTTTGATGTGCCTTTGCAAGGCCTCAAGATATGTGCACGTGTGGATTTTGTTTAATTAAGGTTAAAAAAATATATATATCTGTAAGCGTGCTCCGGCGCGCTTACGTTACGGGTTTTGTTTGCGCTGCAGAGCCGATACGTCACGGTTATGCGACGCGTCATGAGGCGTCTCACGTGGCTACGTGATACGTCACGTAATAAAGAATATATTTTACAGATATAGATATTAGCTTTTAAAAAACCATTGAAATTCACTGAAAAAACCATAGGTTATAGACCATATATAGTTAGGAATTAGCATTTACAAAACCTTGAAAATTCACTGAAAAAACCATAGGTTATAGACCATATATAGTTAGGAATTAGCATTTACAAAACCTTATTTTACTCACACAAAACCATTGAAATTCCATATATAGTTAGTTGCACTAACTATATATCGCGCACCCGCAATCCAAAGCTGATGATGTCACATCATTCATGACATGGTCAGTGACATCACTGATGACATCACTGATGACATCTCAAATGACATCACTGATGACATCTCAAATGACATCACAGATGACATCACTGATAACAACATCCAGTGACTGTATGTTTCTGTAAAGTTAAAATATGTCTTGCATATTGAAGAATGAGTGGATTTATAAGTGTCTGGATGAAGGATTTAGTAGGTGCATGACTGACTGTATGAGTGAGTGATTAAATGTGTCTCACTGAGTGCATGGGTTAGTGACTAAACTGTCTTAATTTGTGCATCATTATATCTTTTGTTCTGTAAACTGCTGCATGTGTTGATCAGTAGCTATATGAATAACTATATGGGTTATTGATTGGTTGCCCATGTATTTGTATGGGAGACTGAGTGTGTGTGTGGGTGTCTGGGAGGTGTATGACTCTGTGCATAGATGTGTGAGCAGTTGATTCACTAGATGTATGGGTTTAAAAGTGCATGTGGAAACAGCTGTATGGGCGGTTGACTGTGTGCATGAGTGTATTGGTGAGTGAATGGATATCTCAGTGCTACATGTCAAAGTAAGTACATATGTAAAACACAGTACATGTGAGAGTTGTCATATATAAATAACTGTGCATAAGAGCCAGTGAATGTGTGAGTGGCTGTATGGATCATTGTGAACTTGTATCCGGGATTGTATAAGAGAGTAAATATGTGTTAGTATGTGTTTGAATAAGTAAGGTGTGTATAACTGTATAGTTGAGAAAATGGAGGTGTGATTGATTCTTTGCATGACTGACTAGGTGTGTGTGTAACTTCATGGATGAGTGACAGTCTGTGAGTGTCTGTTTACACTGAGTGTATCTAAGGTTATATTAGAGTCTGAAGAAGTTCATCGTATTATCACATGAATGATGTCATCAGTGATGTGATCAGTAATGTCAAATGAGATGTCATCAGTGATGTCATCAGTGATGTCATTTGAGATGTCATCAGTGATGTCATCAGTGATGTCATTTGAGATGTCATCAGTGATGTCACTGACCATGTCATGAATGATGTAATATGTGACATCATCAGCAGTGGATTGCGGGTGCTCGATATATAGTTAGTGCAACTAACTATATATGGAATTTCAATGGTTTTGTGTGAGTAAAATAAGGTTTTGTAAATGCTAATTCCTAACTATATATGGTCTATAACCTATGTTTTTTTCAGTGAATATATATATATATATATTTTTTTTTTTTCACTAAAAAAACATAGATTTCAAGGATGTTATAGCTAGTTGGACATTTCACTCCTATAAAACCAGAGAAATTCGCCTGTTATAGTTAGTTGAGCTAACTATAACTTGCGCACCCGCAATGCACTGCTGATGATGTCACATATTACATCATTCATGACATGGTCAGTGACATCACTGATGACATCTCAAATGACATCAGTGATGACATCAGTGATGACATCAGTGATGACATCATCCAGTGAATGTGTGCTTCTGTAAGGTTTAAGTATTTTTCATATATATCTATGCCAAGGTGTATTGAATGCGTGAATTTACAAGTGCCTGCAGGAATTATTTAGTAGGTGCGTCACTGATTGTATAAGTGAATGATTGAATGTGTCTTACTGAATGCATGGGATAGTTACTAAACTGTGTGAAGTCTGCATTAGTCTCTCAGTTGGTGTGTAAGCAACTGCATGGATTGCTGAATAGCTACATGAATGTCTATATGGGTTATTGATTTGTTGTCTGAGTATCTGTATAGGTCCCTGAGTGTCTGTGTGGGTGGGTGGGGTGGTGTATGACTGTGCATAGATGTCTAAGTGGGTGATTCACTGGTTGTGTAGATTCAAAAGTGCGTCTGGGAAGGGCTGTATGGGTGAGTTAGTGTGTGTATGGGTGTGTTGGTGAGTAAATGAATATCTCAGTGGTATATCTGTGACTAACTACATATGTTTTGAGGCACTATATGTGAGTGTTGGAGTATATAAATAACTATATGTGAGAGTAAGTTATTTGAAGAGTTGGTGTATAAATAAGTGTCTGCTTCCATCAGTGATTGTATAAGACAGTAAATATGTGTTAGTATCTGTATAAATAAGTGATGTGGTGTGTTTAACTGTATACATGAGTAAATGGGTATGTGATTGATTCTTTGCATTACTGACTAGGTGTGTGAGTAACTCTATGGATGAGTGACGGAGTGTGACTGCATGTATAGATGTATGAGTGCATATTATAGTTCTGTATTGATGAGTAACTACATGTATAAGAGACTGGATGTGTGTGTAGACCTAGGAAATAGTGAGTGGCATGTAGTATATGGCATTGTTTTGTGTATGGTTTCAAAAATTACAGTCTGCATTTTAGAATGGGTGTATCAAAGTTTATATTAGGGCATCAGTACGTGCATCAGATTATCATGTGGATGATGTTAACAGTGATGTCATCAGTGATGTAATTTGAGATGTCATCAGTGATTTCACTGACCATGTCATGAACGATGTAATATGTGACATCATCAGCAGTGCATTGCGGGCGCACGAGTTATAGTTAGCTCAACTAACTGTAACAGGCAAATTTCTTTGGTTTTATATGAGTCAAATGTCCAAATAACTATAACATCCCTGAAACCTATGGTGAATTTCAAAGGTTTTTTTTAAATGCTAATTCCTATCCATAATGTCTGTATAACCTAAAAGCTATGGTTTTTTTCAGTGAATTTCGAAGGTTTTTTAAATGTTAATTTCATATTCTAATATTTATAAAACTTATATTTTTTTGTAATATTTCGGAACTCTATTATACTTTTTATTTACTTTAAAAATTATGTAAGGTTTTATATCTTCCCCAAAAAATATGTATATCTTTTTTTTAATGAGAGAACTGCAGTCCCATACCAGTAGTGTACCAAGCTCCATCACCACGCGAATCCTATCTGCCTTATTGCTGAACTCGTAAATGATGCGCATTTCATATCCAACGGGTTTGTGGCACAGCGTCCTGTGTAACATTATATACATATGAGGTCACGCCAGCTGCTACTTTGGTATACGACGGGTACGCAGTACCAAGCCACGCATTACGTCATGAACGTATGGGGTCCGGCCCGCTGTGCGTTGTGTATGCGATGAGTGCACGCTGTCAGGCCCTGTGTTACTCCATAGACGTATAGTGTCGCGCCGGGTATGCCATTCCCTAATTTTTTTTTATGTCTCAAAACTATATCTAAATAACTTTAAAGTGTATATGAGAGCAAGCGATAATCTAAAATATTTTAAACATTTATATATTTCTAACTGTAATAAACTTAATTTATGATAAATATATTTTCTCAAAATCGCGTTGGGTGTGGCCTTCTTGCACGCTCGATGCGCGATTGCCCGGTGACCTTTAAAAAAAAAATTTTTATTAGTTCATAACATTTCCCATTGTAACAGTTGGAGGACCCCACCCATTTTAGTCATTCTCTCTACAGCGTTTGATGAGACACACTCCTTCTGCTTAGAGAGCTTTTTTGGAAAGTTTTTTTGCTGTGTACACATATCTTATACTACACACAACATGCAACGATCATCTTGATCAATATTCATGGTCTGTTCATTCGCCTTCCACGTGTGATGGCAATGCATCTGAAACATTACATCAAAAAACAAATGTGTGTTACACGAGTTCCCTGGTGTGTGTGTGCATTATTGTGCTGCCTTTTGGCCTGGGTATTGGTGGCTCGAAGGGCAGAGTGCACATCCTAGATCACATGTGACAAACAGTAAAGAGTAATGTGTAGGTTTGTGTTGCAGTATGCTCTGTTGACAGGCTTTACCAGTATAGTAGTGTGTCATATGTGAGACTTTCAGATTCACGTTTGACTTACTTAATGAGCGTCATCACTATGTATGACATAGCCTTACTGCTGATCCTCCCTCCATCCGAGCACATTCACATGTGTGCGCTTCACGATAGCAACACTTTCAATAATACCGCACACCATTGACATGCGTGTCTGCGCATATCCACAACCTTGACAATGACATGTGATGTTGTCCATTCAATGTTTTCGAACATCATCTCATTAGCGATAGTTGCCGTCCTCCCAGTACAAGCTACATTAACATAAATTGTGCATTCTTCGACGTCAAAACTGCAACAGAAACACACATAAGTGCACTTCCTGGCCAGGCAGGAACTGAACAACACCCAGGTCCCTGGAATATTTATTCACAACCCTACGCTGGCCTAGCATTGGCAAGTCCAGCCCACTTTGCATACGTATAAATAGGATAATGACGCAGACACATGTCCTAGTTCTTCCACACTGCCTCAGGTGCTATGGCCACATCCACCTCGCATATCACAATGCGCAATAGAAAAAAGGGAACCATGAGATGTACACCAACCTGGCATTGAACACTGGATATTAATTGTGAACCCTACTGGCCGTCGTGTTTGGAAAGGGATCCATTAGGTGTACACCATCCTGCCAATAAACACTGCATATGAATTGTGAACACTGCTGCCTGTCGTGTTTGGACACACAACAATGACAGCAGGTGAGCAGTGGGGTCTGGGTGCATGGGACTGCAATTGAGCACGTTGCTGCGGGAGGGGTGGGGTGCATCAGCCTGGGTGCGCAGTTGCGAACAAGTGATGTTGCCGTGCATACTGATGTGATCTCTGACCTCATTCAGTCACATCTCTGTCGCATTTTAAGGACCTGCTGGACTGTACTGTAGGCCTGAGCCAGCAGGCACCGCTGCATTACAGTCACATGGCGTTGGCTTTTGGAACACTGTAGTGAGCGAATTATTAAGTGTACAGGCGCACATTATGCTTCTAGTATGCACTCTGTTTCTTTGTATGTAAACATTGGCATAACATTTTAATATTTTACCTTGTCTATTCTCGTGCACTTCAACTCCTCTTTGAACCACGATTACCACTAACAGCTGGTAGATCGTACTTCAAGAAGGAAGGATGCACTCAACTGGTGTTCTCTATTAAGCTTGAAATAAACCTTCAAGATGTTTCCAGCATTATATTATTTCTCCCTTTTCAGACACTGAGTTGCTTGTGCCAAAATGGGCTGAGCGGTTGCTCACCCCGTGACGATGCCCTGGGCATTCTGATGCCTTCCATTGTGGTATCAAGACACCATCCCTGACCTGCTGTGCCACCCTGACAGAGGCACCCCAGAGTCAGAGCTTGCACCGGCAAGTCGTTGGACACACCGGTGGTGGCAGGTGAGCAGTGAAGCTTCGGTGCCCAGGAACTGCAATTGAACACAGTGCAAGGGAAGGGGCTGGGGTGCAGCAGGTGCACAGGTACAGGCAAGCAATATTGCCATAGATAATAATGTAATCTCTGGCCTCATTCATATCTGTTTCATTTTAAGGACTTGCTGGACCGCACTCTTTCTCGCGTACCCCAGCGTCCTAGACACGCGGGTGACGGGAGGTAAACAGTGAGCGCTGGGTGCAGTAGGCCAATGCTCTGTCTCCTCCTCCCTCTGTTCTTTTGACTCTCCCCCCCCTTCTCCCTTCCACCCACTCCCTCTCTGTCCCATTCTCACTATCTTCCTTTCATTCTGACTACCTTTCTTTTTCTCTTGGACATGGCACACATACTTATGTTTCTTTTTTGTCTTGCAGGTTTTGTACGCTACTTCCGGAGGAGTCCCACCCACTTATTTCATGTTATACTGTTGTTTGTTCGAATAAAGTTGCGTTTCCATTTATTTGTGTTGTTTTAATAAAGGTTTTTTTTTTTACCAATAAATGAGTATGTGGGTCTTCTATTTCTGACAACACTGGTCTGTAGCTTATTGTGAAAATAGGCTGTTTATAAGAGGTTATGAGGGAAAACATTTGTAATTTTGCGGTGCACCTACCAAATATAAACCAACAGACTATTACATAAATGAAACCTGCTTAATTCTACAACTGCAAGGGTTTTATGAGTGTATCACTTTATAACACCATGAGTACTTCCCGTGTTATTACAGAACCAATAAGGCACTGCCTAGGGCCACCGAGGCTTCATGGACTGGCAAAGCCCACCCTGCATATTAAAGTAAAGCCCCGGAGGGTGGCGATCCCTGGACTTGGGTAGGCCTCGAAGCCCCCCGAACAATTAGTAAACAATATGTGGCGATCCTCTAGGCTGCGAAACGTCTCTGTGCCCTCCCGTGCCTAATATACATGTGAGATTACGGTCCCCAGTGCTGCAGAGAGCCTGCAATATAATAATAAGATTGGCCCCAGAACATTACCCGCCAAAATACAAATGTCCTAGTGTTCAAGGCAGTTCTCGTCTAATGATCTACAGACATCACTAGTTGTACATGAATTACAACAAACCTCTCTTCTTACAAAGATTTAGAGTAGGGGATGTCTCAGTCTACTGCCGTTATTAAAAAAAGGAAGCCCAACTCTGATCAACAAACTTAGACAAATACACAACCCACATTCACCTAAAATGACAACAGAAAAAGGTGAGAAAGGCGAGATGGCACCTCACGGGCACACCACCAATGGGACCCCTGGCTGGTACTCACCAGGATGGCCCTGTTATCATCATTGGTGCCATCAAGCCGTAACGGAACCGTGTCCTAAACCCAAAGAAAAGACAGTGAGTGGTGCAGTGAACACAAATGATATGTAACAAAACGTACAACACTTTAACACTTAACATATAATCCACTGTGCAACCAGGACAAAAACTTTACTAGTGTTCCTTTCTTGTTGCATACAGTACACATATAAACAATAAAAAGAAGGATGTGAATACTACCAATCGATTCACACCCTACTTACAGCCGACATGTTTCATTGCCTTAGTTTCTATCAGGCAATTTCCTCAGGGCAAACCAATTTAAATGCCACTGCAAAGGACACTGGGCTTTACGTGCTGCAATAAAACATAAAACATGCATAGTCAAGGTTACCTACTATCCACCCTTGTTCAATTCCCAATGCTATTTTGCGCAGTCAAACAAGCATCATGCTGTATATAATGCAATAGTTACCCCTCAGTTAGCCTTGCCTCTCATACCAGCCAAGAGGAATATAAAAGGAGTACAGCCCCCATAGGTGAGCTGGGTCCAGTCTCCCTTCGTTTCTGTTGCTAAACCAAACAACAACAAAAACCGGGGTTATGCTTTAAAAGAATATCCTTATACCTGTGATTAGAAGCTTGCTTATCAAGGTTACACGCTGCAACCCCATGCAAAGATTACCGGTGGAGAATAACTGTCCGGCATCTTCTCAGCACTAACTATTGCATTATATACAGCATCATGCTTGTTTGACTGCGCAAAATAGCATTGGGAATTGAACAAGGGTGGATAGTAGGTAACCTCGACTATGCATGTTTTATGTTTTATTACAGCACGCAAAGCCCAGTGTCCTTTGCAGTGGCATTTAAATTGGTTTGCCCTGAGGAAATTGCCTGATAGAAACCAAGGCAATGAGACATGTCGGCTGTAAGTAGGGTGTGAATCGATTGGTAGTATTCACATCCTTCTTTTTATTGTTTATATGTGTACTGTATGCAACAAGAAAGGAACACTAGTAAAGTTTTTGTCCTGGTTGCACAGTGGATTATATGTTAAGTGTTAAAGTGTTGTACGTTTTGTTACATATAATTTGTGTTCACTGCACCACTCACTGTCTTTTCTTTGGGTTTAAGACACAGTCCGTTACGGCTTGATGGCACCAATGATGATAACAGGGCCATCCTGGTGAGTACCAGCCAGGGGTCCCATTGGTGGTGTGCCCGTGAGGTGCCATCTCGCCTTTCTCACCTTTTTCTGTTGTCATTTTAGGTGAATGTGGGTTGTGTATTTGTCTAAGTTTGTTGATCAGAGTTGGGCTTCCTTTTTTTAATAACGGCAGTAGACTGAGACATCCCCTACTCTAAATCTTTGTAAGAAGAGAGGTTTGTTGTAATTCATGTACAACTAGTGATGTCTGTAGATCATTAGACGAGAACTGCCTTGAACACTAGGACATTTGTATTTTGGCGATTTACTGAGTGGAGGGCGTCCTAGTTTTCTTTTCCCTCTATACTCCTATCTTGTTCTCCCAGAACATTACCCACCAAGGGGATCATTTAAATGAATGGGTGAGACCATACTTTTTTTTTTTCTTCCCATTTTTACCATCCGGATACACTCTATCAAAGCGACACGAGGTTTTCCTTCTCTCGCATCAACAAGGCAAACAAGGATTTGCTATCACAGGGTGAAAGCCATGCACCCACCCTCTAATAGCAAACATAAATATCCTGCAGATGAACACCCCGGGACATTGTACGAGCTGCGCCTCGGAGGTTGCGCTCCCTAGGACCATGATGCATTGGTTACTGGATAACTATAGAATTAGTATGAACACATACTAACACTACTTGCACACATGTAGTATAGTGACCAGAGTGTACTGAAGAGGCAGGGGAAGCCCAAAATCTAAAATATAAATCTTGTCGGATGACGTAGTTCAATGAGCTGACGACCCTGGGATGAGTAAAAACTGCTTCACGAAGAAAACGGGTCTTCAGCACAACGCACGGTTGCAGTCAGTAGTTCGCTCCCCAATCCCTGTATGGTGTAAACGCCTACTAGCACTACTTGCACATGTATACTACAAAGACCAGAGCACATCTCTGTACAGCAATGAGCTCACGGTTTAGGCTCTTGTTTTCATACCCGAGTGTTGCAGCATCTCATCTCAGCATCATGTTACTCTGAGCAACATGCACTATCAGACCGGTAGGAGTGACTACTTCGCTTCGCACTCCCCCACAGAGGTTACAGTGCTCCTATCCTCCTCTTTCCTACTCTTTTCACCTTTTTTTTCCCTTACTCATTTCAACGAAATCACAAAATGGCGGCCAACACTTCCTAGTTGCAACCGCTCGCAACGCTCACAACCAATAAGCAGAAAGCTCGTGCTCGTAACGCCTCAGCCAATCAGATAGCAGAATTCCCAAATACAGATATATGTAAATTTGGATATTTCTCCAAACTACTGAACGGATTTACACCAAATAAAGAAAAACGTGCTTTCTAGACCAAGACGCTTATCCCTGCCAAATTTGGGGTAATTCCGTTCACCCGTTTGACCTGTAGCCTTGTCTTCAGTTTCCTATGGAAATTGCATGGGGAAAACATGTTTTGGGACCACCCTTTTGTTCTCAGCCCCTTCTTGACGAATCACCCCCAAACTTTTAACATAGGAGCTGTTATGAACAAAGAATTAGTTTGGGAAACAAATTCATGAATATTCATCAAACTACGCCAAAGGTATAGCGAAAACAAAAAATGCTATTCCTATGGAAACTTGGTCCTAACTATAACTACCTACAGGCGAGCGCCAGTAGATAATATATATATATATATATATATATATATATATATATATATATATATATATATATATTGCCAGTAGGTTATTTCTTTGGCGCTGGTTGACGAATCTTCAAGATATTTTCCCAAACAAATTCAACGCTCACTTCAGCTGCTGTCTGGAAAGTATCGGGGTGATCCGTGAAGTGGGGGGTGGACAAAAAGGGGGGTCCCAAAACACATTTACCCTATATTAATTCCCATAGGGTCTTTGAAGACAGCCCGAACTACTGAACGGAATTACACCAATTTTGACAAGTAGCTGGATCTTAACCCAGAGTAGTGCCATTGGGTAGTCTGGAGCAAATACGTTCAGTAGTTTTCAGGATATTAAAAGAAAACCAAATTTGGGGGCAGAGACCCTCACTGGATTTACCCGCGGTGGCTCAGCGGTTGCTCCGCGGCTCCAACCATCACAGCAAGGCCCTGAATAGATGACCACACCTTCCCAGAAAGGTTGTGGCCAATATTTTGGCTGTCAGGAAACAGTCCCTGGGGCTAAAAAGATTGTTTGTAAAGTGAAGAAAGGGGTCAGGGTAGAGGTACCCTGACCTCATGGGAGTGGTAGAGGGGTCCCAGAGGTACTCATAAAGGGCAATAAATGGCCTTATAATGTTTTTTCACAATGCACGGGAATCAGCGGATCCACACGGTTATCAGCATGACCCTTATCCCTTGTGGAACTGTTTATCCTGATGCAGCTCATTAGAGGCCCTGTCTCCTTTGTCAACCAAGTGTGCCCCTGGTGTACTACTGGTTGGGGGATTAGGTCCCCTTGGATGCTGAGGGTCCTTGGGGGCCAAGGATCCCTCTTGATACCTCCAGTAAGTCCCACACAGCAGGAATGCTGAGAGATCGTTGGAGGCCCTGCCCCTTTCTCCACCACTCTGCAAATTCACCTCCTGACACACTACTGGTTGAGGGATGAAGTACGAAGTCCTCACACCAGTCGCACTCTGTGGAACTTAGCAGAGGTAACAGCAGTGGCAATTGGCCTCTAAGGACCCTCTGAACCAAGGGGACTTCAACCCCCAACCAGCAGTGCACCAGAAGGCGCATATGCACAGTGGTGAAGAAAGGGGGGGTGCCTCCAAAGTCCTCTCAACAATGTGCAGGCCTTACTGGAGGTACCATGGGGCTTGTTGGCCCCCAAGAACCCTCATTATCCAAGGGGACTTCATGTTCCCACCAGCAGTGTGCTAGGAGGTACATTTGCAGAGTGCTGAAGAAAGAGGGTGTGGCCTCCAAAGACCTTTCTGCAATCCCAATGTGTGGGATTTACTGGAGGTAACAGGAGGGCTTGTTGGCACCCAAGGGCCCTCTGGACCTAGGGGGACTTTATACCCCAACCCGCAGTGCACCAGGAGTAGCATTTACAGACTGGTGGTGAAAGAGGGCATGGCCTCTGACATCCTCTTAGCAATCAGGCTGTGTGGGACTTACTGGAGGTAACACTAAGGCTTGGCGGCCCCCAAGGACCCTCATTATCCAAGGCAACTTCACCCCCGAACCAGCAGTGTGCCTGGAGGTGATTTTAGCAGAGATGTCGAGAAAGGAGGTCTGACCTCAGAAGACCTCTCAGCAATCCCACTGTGTGGGACATATTGAAGGTAACAGGAGGGCACGTTGGCCCCAAGACCCTCCGTACCTAAGTGGACTTCATCTCCCAACCAGCAGTGTGGCAGGGGGCGCATTTTCAGAGTGGTGGAGAAAAGAGGCAGGGCCTCTAGAAACTTGCTGGCAGGCCTTTTTTAAAAATAAAAAAACCAATGTATTTACTCTGTGTGGCACTCCTTCTCTGGGCCAATTTTGCCCCTCGGACCCTATCACTTGGTGCCAGACATTTCTTGAATAGGGAAGAACGGATGTGCAGTCCCAGTCCCGGGCTGATTTCAGCCCAAATGGCCCCAACTCCCGGGACCCAGCCTTTTTTATTTATTTTTTATTTAGGGTAGGAGGCTGTGTGCCCCCTTTTCTGGGCTCAATTTGGCCCTGGGGACCCAATCTCCTGGGGCCCTGCTTTTATTTCTTTTAGGAGAGGTGACCAAACTATGTACAGATTAAGGGTGGCTTGAATTTGCGTAGTCGCATTATGCAAAGTTCCGTGAAACAGTAAAAAATCTCTGCAAGCTTTGCAGAATCCCGCGAGCATGTAGAATTGCTTGTTCGCGATGTGTTTTTCCTGTTCGGGGATGCTGTTGGTGTGCTCGGGTGGAAATATCTCACAAACTTACCCATCCGGACGCCAATTGGTACGGCCATCTTGTTTCACTTGTCCCGCCCGCTCGTGTTGCGTGTTTCCTGTTCATGAACGCGGATGTCCGGTGGCACGTCCAAATGACGTGTTTGCAATTGCATACTCTAAAAGTGCACGCGAGCGGATAGGAAAACTCTTCGGCAAATGCAGGGATCCTGGTAAGGCGCTACCGCGCACGTGAACACACATTTTCAAAGCGCGAACAAGGGAAAAATTCCACTACGTCGCAGATCGCGGAATTTTGGGCAATTCCAAAGCATGCGAAATTGTCAAAATTCCGCAAATTCTGTGAGCGGAACGGAATTTACCACACTGGGTTAGTACAGATGGGAGAGGGGGGGCTGTGCTGCCCCCCTCTCCAGGCCAAATTTGGCATCGGGGAGCACAAACCTGTGGCTTGGCAATTGGAAGTGTGCGCCTCCAGGGCACCCACTCCACTAGAAAAGCAGGGGGAGCCTGAAGGCCCTCACAGTCCCTGCCAACTCCCCACCTCCTGTGGGAGCCGACACTGCTCTGACACAGAGGGAGCTGCTAAAATGCAGCACCCTCTATGCCAAAGCAATTGTACTCAACTTTTGAGCAAGCAAGAGCAAAATGTTCTCACATGCTCAAAGCAGAGCCCAGTTTAGTGAGGCTTGGAAGAAGGGGGAAAGCTCCCTCCAAGCCATAGCAAAGAACTATATCCCGGGGGTGGACATCCTAGGGCATAGCCGGAGCTGACCTTGAGGGGTGGCGGTCCCCAAGGCCATTTGGGGCTTTAGAAGAGGGGCCCTTGGCCCCCTATCCTCTAACATTTACCCAGGGAGGTGGTGGTCCCCAGGGCTGCAGAAGGGCTGTGGGATCACCCGTATTACATTTTAGAAAAGCCCTGAGAGGGGTGGCCTTGGGGTTGTGGGGGTGCACACCGCACACCTGCATTTTTTAAACTTAAAGCCCGGGGGGGTGGTGGTCCCCACTGCTACGGAGATCCAAGAGGTCCCCCCATTGTTAAATAAATAAGCCCCAGCAAGGTGGAGGTCCCCAGGGCAGCAGGGGAGGCCATACTGACCTCCCTCGCATTTTTTGTTTGCCCCCCTCTTCTTTATTACAATGCCCCTGGGATCTAGACCTGGCCCACCTCGGAGCAATTAGAAAATAAGCGCATTTTCTTTTTTCTTTTTGGTGGGATCTGCAAATATCGCCAAATATTAAAAATAAAATATTTTTATTGGCCCTGCTGAGTCCCTGTGAGTCCCCCCAAGAGGCCTAGGTGGTGATATTGCCCTCTTTTCTTTTTTTAAAACAGTTTTTGTAGGAGTCGGCTTAAAGCTGAGTCCCACAATGGCTGCCAACACTTCCTGGTTAAAGTGTTGACAGCCAATCAAATTTTAGTGTAATTTTGGGCTCCCAGATATGTATATTTACATATCTATCTTAAACATCTCTGAAACTACTGAACGGATTAACACCAAATTACATCCCAAATCCAGTCCCAGGATGCTTGTTTCGGGTCCAGGGACGACCTGGCTTGGTAGTTCGGGCTAGACTGTTCCCATGAGGAACAGGGTAAAGACTGATTTGCATATTGAGGAAATAGTGGCACCTAATTTCCATTCCTTTATATCAGTGTTGCCCACCTCAAATGACCAGCTGCCACATGGCCATAAACAAAAATAAAATAATTCAACAAAATGAGAGGCAACACCCTTCAGAATCAAAATAGTTAAGGTAAGGGCAGCCCTATGTAATCTAAGGGATAACAACTCCTTAATAATAAGAGCAGCAGATAAGAGTGGGAATGTGGTCATAATGAACAGGTGGGACTATGAGGCAGAAGTGTATAGGCAACTCAATAATTAAACACATTACAGGACTCTTCGGAATAATCCTTGCACTCAGGCCACCCTGCACATTAATGACAAATTGGTACATTGGAAAGAAATTGATCTTCTATTTGATGCTGAATTTAGATTCCTAGTGATCAGCCCAAGATACACAAAAAGGGATGGTTTCCCCTGGGATGTCCTATTATTTCTTGAATTGGCTCCATGACGGAACATCTATCTCAATTTGTTTATTCCATCCTGCAACCTATGGTGCACAATCTTCCACCATTTATAAAGGACACCATGGATGTCCTAAATACATTTGACGACTTGTTATTAGATGAAATGGTGTGGTTTGTTACACTGCAGGTGGAGTCATGATGTACATGAATGAAAAAGGGACATGGGAGAGAAGGCGGTGGATTTCTTTTAGTCAACTCAAAGGGTCAATCTGTGAGAGCACAGTGAAATGGTGTTGGAAATGGTGAAGTTAATTTTTGTCAATAATTTTTTTTTTTTATATCGAACGGTGCCAACAGTTGCAAGGGTCAGCCATGGGCTCAAAATATGCACCCTCATATGCCAACCTCTACATTGGGTAGGACACACACATGCCTGGTCCGTGGCGGCTGCTGAATGGACTGGCTATACACAGTTTTTGGGGGCGCTATATAGATGATATCATCATCATCTGGACAGTAACTGAATTACAGATTAGGGAATATTTACAATATTGCCTTAAATGTTGTCTTCACAGTTAATATGTCGTAAACACAGATACAATTCCTGAATGTGCAGTTCTCTATTTCAAACAATACAGTTCAGAGCACCCTGTTTAGGAAAGAACTGCTGTGAATGCAATTTTGCATCATGATAGTGCTCACCCACCTTGCACACCCTTTGGGGAATTAGTTCTGATTCATGGAAACTGTTGCGAGCAGTCAAATTTTGAACACAATGCCAAAAAAACAACTGACAGATTAAATAAGAGGGGTTATAAAACACAAGATCTCCAACAGGCTGTGATAAGAGCACAAAATATCAGTCATAAGGACACCCTGGTTAACAAACAGAGAAAGAAAAAAGAATGGCTGTCCTTTATAACTATGTACACAACATTGAATCTGTTGGGTTCCACCCACTCAGCCCATGCACTGCAGGAACGAAGCATGCACCAATCCACTCCCCCTGCCCATATGCCACTCACAGACCAATAACTATGAGTGTGCCGATGGACCTGGAAGGAGGGTGGTATTTTGAGGAGACACCACGTCTTCCACCCTGTTGGAAATAAAGGGGACTGCTCCCTCCTCCACGCGTCTGCACCTAAGCACACAAAATAAAGGACACGCCTTACAATATAAATGCCAATCCAGAAAGTACCCAAATCACAGTGACCATGCCCTGCCACCACAATCCCACTTGCTTACCAGGAGCTGTTGCAGGCTTCGCCTCGTGAAGATATTGGGCAGCAGATGGAGTCCAGTCCAAGACAAACTCCCTTGGACAATACAGGAAGACTACAGCAAGTGAATGATGTCTCTCATAGGAAAAAACGGGTTTCTTAGGGGAAAAAATATAACATGCCCAGCATTTGGCATTTGATAAAAAAAACCTTATACTCGACAAAACGAGCTAGAGGAGAAATGGGGATAGGAAAGCTGACCGGCAAACACGGTACTCGAGAAGCAATCTACTTGCGGAATGACCCAAAAAACGTCATCACCGCGCATAACGATGTGGAGCGGATGGAAAAGCGGAACGCGAAGCAGACGATAAAAAAGCCCCAAACAGAACCGCTCTTCCTCCAAAGTATCACCGCTCCCAACACGAGCAAAAGGTAATTACAGGAGGTAAACAGGAGCCCCCATTCACCTCACGGCTTCTTGACATGAGCACCGCAGTAACGCCAGGGCAGTGGGAAACTGGGCGGGGAATTCTAGCTAACTAAAGCAAAAGGAAGGGAGGGAAAAAACTACCGGGACCAGACAAGAGTAGTAAAACAAAAGGGTCTCACAAATAGAGGCAATGTTATCCCCACGAGCCCGTGAGGAATAACAAAAAAGATTCTGGAAACACAGAACTAGCAATCAGCAACCAGGAACCAGGAACCCATCCAAAAAGCAATAACAAGCAGGGAAATGAAGGTAGGACCAACCTTTATCCAAATCCTGGAGGAACATGTAATGACAAACCATGGCCACTGAAATAGGACTAGACGTAACAGAATCATGAGGTCTATAAAATGCTAAGTCAATATTGGGCCCTACTTAAAGGTCCCTGGGGAGTTGACAATTAAGCCGTCAATCACCTATAGGAGAGAAAAAAACATTAAGGAAACACTCTGTCCCACTTATACTTTACCTAAAATGCCCAATTCACAAATCTGGTTAACATAACGCAGGGGACTTTACGCATGTGGACAGTGCAACATCTGCCTTTTTGGTTTTACCAAGATAGTTGAATTTGGATTTAATACAAAGAAAAGATACACTGTTAATCATTTTATCAACTGTCAATCCACACATGTGGTATATGGCATAATTTGCATTTGTTACAAAAGTTTATACGGGCAGCGCAACACGTAAATTCAAACTGCGTGTTCAAGAATATTGATGGGCCTGTATTAATGAGGATAACTCGTATGTTCCTTTTCTTTTTCTCTAAGTTATGATGCGTTGGGATACACCAGATACAGATTGGGTGATTATCCGATGTCGGAGGGTGGTGGCGGGCTGGGAGTTCATGTTATATGTTTTTTTTACATGTTTGTACTTTGCAGGACCCTATTCTATACACTGGAGGGCTGCCTAGGCCCAAATGCAGAGACACGTCAGATCACATACTGCTGCTATTGCTGTAAGGGGTATGGGAGAGGGTGGGAGGGTTGGAGCTACAGTGCATGACATGGAATGTGACAGCAGGGACAGCAGACTCGTCGAATCAGTATGCCGCAAAATCAGTTCGGGCACCTGGGAAGCAGTCCCAGAAAAGGAGGGGGCAGCAGCGGGGACCAAGAGGGTACTCCTACCCCAACTCTAGAAGTGAAAAACGAGCTTGGGTGTAATTTGATCGTAGTGCTGCGGAACACTCTCAGCTGCACCCATGCTGCGGGAAACAGCACTCGCTTATCCCAGTCGCCATTCCGGAGGCAAAGCACGGGGTCAAGCCACTGTGGTTAAACCAGGGAAAGGCAGGAGACAGCCGAAGGGTTGATCCCTAGCCCATTCCCTCCATAGCCACTCTGGCATCTCCATCAGGCGTTGGGTACTCTGAATTGCAACGGTCATCAACAGATCCTCGGTGAGCTGTCGGCAGGAGGGGGCGGAAGGAAACAGAATGGAGAGATGAAGGAAAGTGTACCTATCCTTTCACAGGGAAGTCAAGTCTATTCCCTTAATAAAAATTCCTTAATGAGGGAATCTCACCTTACTTGCAGGCATACATTAAACATGGCAGGTTATCCCATGTACACTCTTACACATTTTGCTGTAACATTCACCCTCCTAACAAATGACTTAATTTTTGTACTCACCAAGTGATTTTAGGACTAGTAGAGCAATAAGCTCCTTTGCCTGATCATGCTCATTTCACAAACCCATTTTGTCAGGCCTGACGCTGGTGTACCCACTGAATGGAACTGGATAGCCTGGAATTACAGCCTGATACCAGAAGCGCATCAGTCCCTCTGGGCTAACAGCCAAGATGTTGGTCAAGAATACTGGAAAGTCCAGCTGCATCTACCTGCAAAATATGCATAGGAAAGCCACTATACAGCCACTGGATTTCAGCTGATCTCCGTTTCTTCTTCTTAGACTGTTGGGCAGGAACAGATGAAATTGTCCAATTTGGCTCACCAGGAGAGGTAGTGATTTTCTATGGAACAATTTGTAGTTTTTGCTTTAAGTCCAGTTTCAGCCAGTCCATGCTAAGCTTCTGTCCATTAAACCTGAAGTTATCTTCCACTAAGACTTTTTTGGCCATTGCTGCAGCTTGGTGAGTGTTATATTTGACCACAGCCAGAGGTTCATGTTTCTTGGTGGGGCTTGGGCACAAAGCGATGTCCTCTAATTCTGGTAGTCAGCGGATGCAGTGAAATTTCCAGCTGCCCCTGCTCCAGGCGGCAGGGAAAGCCGTCAACACACAGTTCGCACTTCTTGGTGCTCCGACACACAACAATGTGGTGATCTTTTTGCACTTCATAGCCATTCAGAGCAGCAATGGCAGACTGGGCGTTTGGCCCTCTGGTGTACCTGGCGTAGGCAAAGCCCCGGTTCAGGCCGCTGAAGGTCACCATGAGGCGGAATTCATACAGTTTGCCAACACTCTGAAAGAGGGGGATCAATTTATCTTTGTAGATGTCTTGAGGCAGCTTGGCAATGGACCAGCTTGAAAGGGCAAGTGTGTGGGTCATTTTTGTAGTTCCATAGGCTGTGACGGGACCAGAAACATACAGCCTATACACAGGCCCTTTCAAGTTGGATCATCTGGCAGTGCCAAAATGCCTAAACAGCCAGTCCAGGACCCTGCTTTGTAAGGCAAAAACTAGATAAATAAAATTTGTGGAGACTACATATTTGCTAAGCTGTGTAGGACATCTTTTGGCAATAGTAGATGCATATGTAAGTATTGGTCTGCATGGTTGGGAGACAGTCTGAGCGATGGAGTACAGTATCATGAACACTTTTAAGAGAAGTTTACTGCATATGGTGGCATCTATAGTATGTCCACAGATAACCAGGAGACATTCTGATGTATATTTTGGACTCTTGCATTTTGTTGGACATACTCATACAAATGTGTGGGGCTATCCAAAAGGGTGCAACCTCAGACATATTTGAGGGGCATTCTGATATAATTTACACGCTTTTGAGGAAAACAGGTTTATTGTGTGGATGATTTTATAGGCCAGTTTGTGATGCACAAAGTGGTATTTTTCACATGTGTAGACCATTTTGTGTTAAAGAACGAACAAACTAATTTATTTTTATCACCAAACTGTAAGAATATTTCTATGTTTCAGAGGCTGGATGTGTGACCCTCACAGACACATCTGTCTTTTATGCCAATTTAATGTACATTCCTCTACTGGGAGTCAATGCTGTGGAGGGGAAAACAACATTACATGTTATAATGTAAACAGCTGTTGTAAGAACAAATCAGGATTGCCTGCTGTCACTTACCCCCTGGATCACTTGGTACTTATAGATTGGCTGCAGGGTAACAATCCTACTTGTAGTTCAGTAGTGCATTAGTGGATTTAATGTCATGATAAACAATATGACAGGGTAGCTCAGATGTTTTATCTCCTGCTGCACAGAGCAGCGTATACATTTAAGGTCGCAGTTAAAATCCTGATACTCCGCTTTCATCTGTCTGACTTGAAGAAAATGAGCGTCGTTAAGAAACACCTGCCAAATGATGTCACTGTGAGATGGTTTGACCATACTAAGCATTTATTTAACATCATTAACATTCTGGATATTGTAGATTTAGTTAATCCCAATTGGCCCATTGGTGTACCCGATTACACAGTGGTTTCTATTATCTTGATGTTTGTAGGTCGGACATTTTTCAGTGGCCTTCTTAGAAATGTTTTGGACACGTCACTTCATTTCAATGTAAAAATTAAGCACTGGTAAAAGCCCACCCGTAAATGTTTTTATGAGTACCCTTGAGGGCTGTGTGGAAAACCAGTGGCTGTTTTACAAATGTATTTGTAAACTGTGTTGTAGAAAGTACAATTTGGCTAATTATTTCAAAACTTTCTTGATAAGAACTTCAACGCAACACCCAGGGGAAAATTTGACTTTTTATTATGCTCAGCTACTTCAGTTCAGATCACCAATTTGAGCCACACTAGTTTCAAATTTCACTGGCTGCCACTTTGGCTGGGTCTGAACTGGGGTGGCAAAGTGAGCTCAAGAATGCTGATGGACTTTACCCAGATCAGGGACTGGGGGTGAGTATCTGAAAAGTTTCAGTGCTCCATTCATCATCTCATTGTGTTTGCCTTGTTCTCCCTAAGTTGGCAGGGTATGCCCAGATGTGGGTCCCTTGCTCACTTCGCAACTCGATTCAAGCTATCCTGGATGATGTGGGGTGTTAATCCGAAACCGGTCCCAGGATGCTTGTTTGCGGTGCAGTGAAGACCTGGCTTGACTGTTTGGGCTGGATTGTTCCCATGAGGAACAGGGTCAAGACTGATTTGCATATTGCTGGGTCTGAACTGGAGTGGCGAAGTGAACTAAAGAACATTGATGGATTAAACCCAGATCTGTGACTGGGGGTGACTGTCTGAAATGTTTAGAGCTCCGTCCATCATCTCCTTCTGTTTTCTTTGATGCAAAGCAGCCACCACCAATACTGTCATAGTAAGTCTGTCAAATTTTAAGTTCTCTGCCAAGCTTGAGAAGGACATTTCTCCCCTAAAGTGGATCCCATGTTCTTTACAACATTCAATTACGCTTCACTCTTAGAGTGAAGCGTAATTGAATAAAACACGATTTATTGCAAAAGTGGCCTGGACATTGTTTTGTTCGCTACTTGGAAAACAGTCTGGTGGAATAATTGGGACTCGCCGCTGAGAGTGGTAGGGGTTCATTGCGAACTTTGGAGCTTAGATATATATATATATATATATATATATATATGTATATATATATATATATATATATATTGTAGTTCACAAAGCACGGTGAAAACTGTGCCGATGCACTCCACTCAGGTAGCACGTCAATTACTCGAACAGTCGGGTGTACTCGTAAAGTTGATATTTATTTTACATCGGTTCCAAAACACAGATACATGGAACAGCCCAACGCGTTTCAGCGAACCAGTCACCTTGATCATGTCATTTGAGATGTCATTAGTGATGTCATGAGTGATGTCACTGACTATGTCATGAGTGATGTAATATGTGACGTCATTAGCAGTGCTTTGCGGGCGCGCCAGTTATAGTGAGTACAACTAACTATAATGTGGGAATTTCAATGGTTTTCTATGAGTAAATTGTCCAGCTAACTATAACTGTTATAAAACCTATGGTTTTTTCAATGAATTTGCTAGGTTTTTTAAATGCTAATTCCTAACTATAACGTGTGTAAAACCTATGGTTTTTTCAGTGAATTTCCAAGGTTTTTTAAATGCTCATTCCTAACTATAACGTGTGTAAAACCTATGTTTTTTTAGTGAATTTGCAAGGTTTTTTAAATGCTAATCCAGCAGCCACCACCAATACTGTCATAGTAAGTCTGTCAAATTTTAAGTTCTCTGCCAAGCTTGAGAAGGACATTTCTCCCCTAAAGTGGATCCCATGTTCTTTACAACATTCAATTACGCTTCACTCTTAGAGTGAAGCGTAATTGAATAAAACACGATTTATTGCAAAAGTGGCCTGGACATTGTTTTGTTCGCTACTTGGAAAACAGTCTGGTGGAATAATTGGGACTCGCCGCTGAGAGTGGTAGGGGTTCATTGCGAACTTTGGAGCTTAGATATATATATATATATATATATATATATATGTATATATATATATATATATATATATATATATATTGTAGTTCACAAAGCACGGTGAAAACTGTGCCGATGCACTCCACTCAGGTAGCACGTCAATTACTCGAACAGTCGGGTGTACTCGTAAAGTTGATATTTATTTTACATCGGTTCCAAAACACAGATACATGGAACAGCCCAACGCGTTTCAGCGAACCAGTCACCTTGATCATGTCATTTGAGATGTCATTAGTGATGTCATGAGTGATGTCACTGACTATGTCATGAGTGATGTAATATGTGACGTCATTAGCAGTGCTTTGCGGGCGCGCCAGTTATAGTGAGTACAACTAACTATAATGTGGGAATTTCAATGGTTTTCTATGAGTAAATTGTCCAGCTAACTATAACTGTTATAAAACCTATGGTTTTTTCAATGAATTTGCTAGGTTTTTTAAATGCTAATTCCTAACTATAACGTGTGTAAAACCTATGGTTTTTTCAGTGAATTTCCAAGGTTTTTTAAATGCTCATTCCTAACTATAACGTGTGTAAAACCTATGTTTTTTTAGTGAATTTGCAAGGTTTTTTAAATGCTAATCCATAAATAAAATATGTTAAAAAAAAATTTTATTATGATTTTAAATACAACATCAAAACACTGAAAATAGTTCTTTCTCTCTTTTCTTTATTGCCCTTTATTTAGTTTTTCAGTCCCTTTAACTTACTCCCCTACCCTTAGTCCCCTTCTTTCAGTTACTCTTCAACTCCTCTTTTGTCACTCACCATACTCCCCTTTTCTAACTCTTTCACTCAGTCCCTTCCTTCCGTCAGTCATTTCAATCACTCATTTATGCACTACACTTTCATTCAAAAAAATGAACGACACAGTGTTTAAGAATTTTAACTCTTTTTAGAAAATTGAATGAGTTCTGAAAAGAACTGTTTTTTTTTCTTTTGTTGTTTTATATTTTTTTTCCTTTTTTTATATTTTTGAGATTTTTTTTTAAAGAAAATTCAGGAACTGCAATAAGGAAACTGTTCAACCGGAACAAAATAAATGAAAAATAGAAAAAAAATTATCTCCTTTCAGACCATTTATGATTCTGAATCATTCGTTCAATTATATTCAGGCTCTGTTCTCCATGAACAATAAAATCAAAACATTTGATGCACCGCATTTGCACATGTCCCAAATATGGCCTAACGTCCATTTCTGCTGTTGCTGGCGATGGAGGTGGAGCTGTAGATGTGCTGGCAACAGCTGGTGGAATCTCCTGGGCCAGAGCTCTTGTAGCTGCTTGGGCATATTGCACAGGGTGCACATTTTTCACATGTCTTAACATGGTATGTATAGAAAAAGAGTAATTTTTAAGAGGGTTTCCCCTTGAAAGAACAGTACCACAAAGGATACACGTTACTTTAGGAGCATTTACCTTTTTTTGATGCTCAGGAAAAGTAAAAAACTTCCAAAGAAAAGAAGATTTCCCTTTCTTAGCTGGCTGACGATATTCCATGTGGGAGTCAGAAGAAGAAGATGATGTTTCTTGTCTTTCTGCCATCCTGTTCTTTTTTCTGTCTCCAGCTCCAAAAAGGGTCCTTCTTCCAAGAGAATAAAGCAAATAGTGAGGGAAATGGGTGGGGTTTTGAAGATTCTAGATCTGTAACTAATATTAACCAATGAAAAATGTTGAAACTTTTATGTAAATCGAGTTGAACGCCATTTTGAGACTGGGTGCGCGACCGGGTGCGCGCACCCCGCTATTTTTCAACAAAAAAACCCAGTTTTTTTGGCCCGTTGAGATTCTTCTGGAACCCCTTGAGAAGGTCTAGTAGGTCAGGGTGTCTCTACCTTGCCTCCTTTTTACCTTTTGAAACTTTTATGAAAATCGGGCAGACCGCCATTTTAAAGCGACGTGCACGACCGGGTGCGCGCACCACGTGCACGCACCCGAGCGCGCACGTCAAGTCATGTGACTCAAAAACAACACTTTTCATTGGTTCATAGTAGTTTCAGTTCTAGAATCTTCAAAAACCCCACCCATTTCCCTCTTTATCTGTTTCATTCTCGTGGAAGAAGGACCCTCTCCAGCTTCCCTGAGAAATATTTGAAATGGTAGCCAGACAGGAATCATCGTCATCTGATTCGGATGGACAGTATCAACCTCCTCAACGGCGAGTGAAGCAATCTTTTATTTGGCAATTTTTTAAATATCCTGAAGGACGAAAGAAGGTGAATGCACCTAAAGTCACATGCACCATTTGTGACACTGTCCTTTCTAGTGGTAACCCTTCAAAAAAATATTCATTTTCAATTCACACAATGATCAGACATGTGAGGCAAGTGCACCCTGCGCAGTTTGCGAAGGTATCCACTAGAGCCCTGGCCACACAAATGCCACCAGCTGTGGCCAGCACTTCATCGGCACCACCTCCATCTCCTTCAACTGCCGAACTGGACCTGAGGCCATATTTAAAGAAGGTGCACATGAGGTGCAACAAGTGCAACGAAATTCTTGTATACTCTGAACAAAGCCTTGTGCTTGTTGAAAAGCGCATCAAGGAGCATGTGTGCACAAGAAGGCGATAATTTTTTTTTATTTCAGTTTTTTGTTGTTCCTGTTGAACACTTTGGAAGTTCAGGATTTCAGTTTGCGTTTCAAAAAACCCAAAAAAAGTATAAAACTTTGTTAAAAAAAAATACAAAATAACAAAACCAAAAAAAAAAGTTATTTTCAGAACTAACTCATTTTTCAAAAAAGAGCTCTATTTCTTATGCACTGTGTCATCTTTCTTTTGAATGAATGTGTAGTGTATATATGGCTAGCTAAAATGAATGACAAAAATGGAGTAAGGGACTGAGCAAATGAGTGAGGTAAAGGAAGTATAGTGACTGAAGAAAGTGAAGTAAAAGAGTGACTGAAACAATGAGGCAGATGTACGTTACATGGTGCATCTCTGCAAATCAGCAGCGATGTGCCAAGTAACCTACAACAAGCAAAACCACCCAAGCGCCACCACTGATGTTCCACATTTATAATGTGGCACACCATGGGACAAAAACGGCACAGATGCGTGACACATCTGAACCGTAAAGATGTCGCATTGCTAGAGTTGCGTCGCATGCGCGATGCAGCTCCAGCAATGCTCCTGGGGGGCCCATTCAACCAATGCTGCTTCAAGCCTTACGCATGCTTCAATCAGACGCAGGGTTTTGACATAGCATTGGCCTAAAAGTGATTGAGTGAAATCTTGTAGATTTCACTTAGCCACTTTTAACAGGCGTTCCTGCGCAGGAACGCCCCCCCTGCACCATAACGCCTCCTTAAGGCACAGGGCTTTACAACGTGACGCATCTCCCAGATGCGTCACGTTGTAAATAACATGCACCATGGTGCATCTTTTGCACCGCTGCTGTGTCACAAAAGTGACGCAACAGTGGCGCAAAAGATGCGTAAAGGGCTTGTAAATGTGCCCCAAGATGTTTAAAGGAAGGTTAGTGAGTTAAAGGAAAGAAAAAATTATGGGAAGAACAGTATGGAAAAGAAAGTAAAGGTGCAGGACTCACAGAAGGGAAGTGAAGATGTCTATATGGACGGACAGTAAGGGACAAATATTGAGAAAGCAAGGAAACATGTAAATAAATCTGTTTCTGCTTACATGAGAGACTATGGAATGGGTAGTATATACCACAACAACTTGCGTTACAACATGCAAGGCATCTATAGGAGAGATGGTGTACATTTCACCGATGAGGGGAATAGAGTCTTCCTCTGTAACATAAGACTCTGCATCGGTACTTACTTGTAAGTACCAAAAACACCCAATAAACACAATGGCTCTTTTTAGAGCCATCTAACATCTAAACACTCAAACTTATAATTTAACTCCATTTTTTTATTTTTTTTGTCGCCGTGCGCGCATCGTGCGCGCACTCGTAACTTTTTGGCGAGAAAAAAACAAAAAAAATGTTTCTTTTTGGCTTTGGGGTCTTTAATGGACCCCCTGAGAAACCTAGGGGGTCAGGGAGTCTCCACCCTGCCCCCTTTCCATGATCTCCGCTATAGTTTTTAATAGTCTTGTAAATCGAGGTGCGTGCCCGGGTGCACGCACCTCGCAACTTTTTAGAAAAAAATTAAAAAATAATTGGACCTTAGGGGTCTTTAATGGACCCCCTGACAATACCTAGGGGGTCAGGGACAATCTACCAAGCCTCCTTCTCATGTTTTGAAACTTTTATTTAAATCGAGTGAAACGCCATTTTGAGACGGGGTGCGTGATCGGGTGCGCGCACCCCGCAACTTTAAAAAAAAAAAAAGATTTTTTTGAGCCTTGGGGGTCCTTGATGGACCCCCTGACAATACCTAGGGGGTCAGGGAGTCTCCACCCTGCCCCTTTTCCATTTTGTGCCCCTTTGTAATCTACAATATGTGGACTCGCACTGACAAAATGGCGGTCAATACTTCCTGATTTCCTCCAAATCATATTCATATTTATTTATTTGTTTGATTAATTAAAATCTTACAAAAAGGCAGATAAAACTTTACCAAATTTAAAATGATAAAACAATTGGATTTTCAATCAGTTTTCAAAAGTTAGATATATATTATACACATTAAAAGGAAAAAGAGCTGCATATTCACGTAGACTGTTGTTTGGTCAATCAAAAACATCCAATTTCTTCTGTACCGCACAAAGGAATTTAACAAGCGCAGAACTCATCGGCAAATCTTCTGGGTTAAGACTTGCGATCAGTGCCTGTCTACATGTCCTTACACTACGCATGTTAAACATTCTTTTAATTGTAGTTTTTCTTTCAATTTCCAGATCCGGGGAAAGACACAATAGGTGTAAGATGTTTTCTTCTCGTAGGTTACAAAGCCTGCATATGTTATTTCCTTGTGATCTCTTCCATGATGGTAAGTGGCATGTGCCTGGATAGAAGCCAAATCTGGCATTAATAAAAATGTGTTTATTTTTCTTAGACCATGCAGTTTCTAGATAGGTTTGAACCTTTATTTTCTTATACCCAGAGACAATTGACCATGCGTGGCTACGTTTGACCAGAGTATCTTTATCCATAATCATGGAGAGGTAGTTAGTGAGTTTGTTTATTGTTTTTTGAAGCTCTCCGACGTAATTGTGGTTTCCCAGATTGGTGTTATACCAAATTCTGCAATAGCGCTGTTTAAGCAGGAGCTGACATTTGTGTTTGTTTTGTTGTTCACTTCCTGCCACAATAAGCGGGACATTTCATTATCCTTGTCGTTTTTTATTCTGTTCCATACTTTTAGTATGTGCCCTTTCCTTGCGTAGCATTGATTGTTTAGCCCAAACTCAAGTCTCACCTGATCTTGTGAGGCATTCTTCGGGAGAGAGAATAAGGATCTGTACGTTTTAGCTACAGCTATATTAATAATCTTAGCATCTTGACCATTGAGTGCCTCACTACCATAGGTTAGAGCAGGAAATAATTTTGCGGCAATTATTTTTAATAAAGGGTGATAAGACAAATCTCCCGTTGATTTCTGAATGATTTTAAATGCCCCTACTAGTGTGTTTGCCTTTCTTATAATGTCCGTTTTTTGTGTCTGAAAGTTGCCTTTGTCATTAAAAGTAACTCCCAAGTATTTATAATCTGCTACTTGCTCCAATTTTTTTCCATTTAATAACCACTTATGTTTGGATTTGAAATGAACATTTTTTGAGATGACCATTACTTTGGTCTTAGCTTCATTTATTTGCATGCCATTTTCCTGTGAATACCTAAAAATCCCATCGATTAATCGTTGCATGCCGATCGAATGTTGACAAACGTGAAACAAAAAATCAGAATTCCGCTCGCGCACGGGAAGGTGCGCGCATGGGTGCATGCATCTGTGCGCGCACGGTGCGCGCTTATAGATATATAATTGATTTTATCTTTAATTTTCTCAGGCACTACTGGAGGGATTTACATTATTTAACCAAAAGCGTGATCTGCGTACCAGACTCTACCATTTTGCCAACTTTGGTGTAATTCCGTTCAACCGTTCGGGCTGTAGCTGTGTCTAAAGGTCCTATGGAAAATAACATGGGGAAACACGTTTTGGGACCCACCTTTTTTCTCGGCCCCCGCTTCACGAATCCCCCAGAAACTTTCAGGGAAGGATATATATATATATATATATATATATATATATATATATATATATATATATATATATATATATATATATATATATATATATATTACCTACTGGCGGTCGCCAGTAGGTATATATAGTTAGGATTTTTTCCCTATGGGATTTTTGAAAATTCTATGTCTAATAACTTTGGCGTTTGTGGACGGAATTGGCTGAAATTTTCAGCAAAATGGAACATTTTGTTTCTGAGCAGCCACTGGAAATTTGGGGGGAGTTGGTCCAGGGGGGGCCGAGAAAAAAGGGGGGTCCCAAAACGTGTTTTTAACATTGAGTTTTCCATAGGGCGGTTAGCCTCATTTTTAGCCCGAACGGCTGAATGGATTTGCACGAAACTTGGCAAATTTGTAGGGACTGGTAGCCCGATGTGCCTTTTGTAGGTCTCAATGTATGTGCTCCAGTGGATTTTGAGAAATTAACGTTCAAAAAAAGATATATATCTAGATCCGCGCCTGGAGCGCTCCCGGATACGCGTACGGGAGAGCGCTCCAGGCGCGCCACGCGACTTGCGCACGGCAAGCTGATTGGTTCTCGGGTGTCTATAAACATTCGAAACAGTCCGCAGCGGCCGCCATCTTGTGTCTCGGTAGGATTGAGACACAAGAGGTGGCAAAAATCAAAGGGGGAAATGAGCAAGAGGGAGCAGGGTACACACCCCCTGACCCCCTAGGTTTCATGTGGGGGCCATAAAAGGCTCCCGCGGGTGAAAAAAATAAATAAAAAAAAAATCGATTTTCGCGGGGGTGAGCGCCCGGTACGCGCACCGGGGAGCGTACGGGGGAGCGTACCATGGAGATTAAAAATGACAGACTTTAAAAAAAATAAAGCTTCTTTTTAAAAATTGGAGGTAGTTCTGAAAAGAACTTTTTTTTTCATTTTGTTGTTTTATATATATTTTTTTTTTGTTTTTTTTGTTTTATATTTTTTTAGACTTTTTAAAACAATTTTATATTTTTTTTGTATTTTTTTCAAGGGAAAAACAAAAACAAGGATTGCAAAACTGCTCAACAGGAGCAAAAAAATTTGAAAATTTAGGGACTGGAAGAGCAGCGGTGTTGCTGTTTCTTTAGAGCAATCAGTTCAACACTCTGCTCCCCATAGCAGAGCAGTTCGTCACACTCTGCGCACAAAAATTTGATGCCCGCAAACACCGGCTGAATGTTAGGGATCATTCTTCCACGGGGTGGTCCCGAAGGTGTTGCTCCACCAGTGGAGGTGCTGCCGCCATCTGTTGGTACATTCCGTGCCAGCTCTCTGACACTCTCCCTGGCAAAGTTGTTAGGGTGTCTTCTTTTGACATGCCGGATCAAATTGGCATTGCCAAAACTATATTTTTTCAGAGGATTGCCTCTGGATAAACTACTCCCACATATTTTGCATGTTACTTTGGGAGCGTTCACTTTTTTCTGTCCTTCTGGGATGTCGTAAAATTTCCAAATGAAATGGGTTTTTTTCTTTTGCTGAGGAGGGTCCTCATCCAAAAATCCCTCTGAATCACTGCTGGATGACTCTCTTGCAGCCATTGCTGGAGATCAGAAAAGTAGGAGATAGAGTAGACACAACAGCTCTTGCTCTCTCCAAGTACAAAGCAATAGTGAGAGAAATGGGTGGGTTTCACACAATTTGGAAAAAAAAAGTTCTGAACCAATGAAAAGTGTTATTTTAAAGTCACATGGTTTGACGCGCTTACGCTACGCGCCCGGGGCGCGTCCCGGGCGTGTATCGTAAGCGCATCGGGGCGCTTACGTTGCGCGATCGTATGCGCTTCCGGGTGCGCTTACGCGGTGCGTCATAAGACGCATCTCGCGGCTACGCGATACGTGTCTTATGACGCAAGGCGTGGCGGCTACGCGATACGTCACGATGTTGTTTTCGTTCTCGACAATAGCGCTTCCGGGACGCGCATTAGTACGCGCCTCGGGGCGCGCCGCCAGATTGCGCTTACCCGTGCGTTCACCTGTCCGCGCCCCGGGAGCGCACTAAAAATAATATTAAAAAAAAATAAAAAAATTATAAAATATAAAATTAGATTTAAAATGTATTATTTTTATAAAGATTTGCTATTAAAAAACCTATGAAATTCACTGAAAAAACCATAGGTTATAGACCATATATAGTTAGGAATTAGCATTTAAAAAACCTTATTTTACTCACACAAAACCATTGAAATTCCATATATAGTTAGTTGCAGTAACTATATATCGCGCACCCGCAATCCACTGCTGATCATGTCACATATTACATCATTCATGACATGGTCAGTGACATCACTGATGACATCACTGATGACATCTCAAATGACATCACTGATGACATCACTGATGACATCTCAAATGACATCAGTGATGACATCATGACACACCAATACCAGTTACTACATACGCACTCACTGATTCCTACGTCTACACACACATTCACTCATTCACCCATACAATCACTCATAAATACAGTCACTCATTATTACAACACTATCATATGCACTCATACACCTAGTCAGTCCTGTGAAGAATCAATCACACTTCGATTTCCTCATCTATACAGTTAAACACAGAACACCATACTTTTCACACATAAACTAACACATACTTACTCTCTTATACAATCACTGATACAAGTACACATTGATATGCACAGTCACACACCTCCCAGCCAGCCACACACACACTCAGTCTTCCATACATCCACTCATTCTTCAATATGTAAAACATATTTAAACTTTACAAAAACACACAGACACTAGATGATGTCATCAGTGATGTCACTGACCATGTCATGAATGATGTAATATGTGACATGATCAGCAGTGGATTGCGGGTGCGCGATATATAGTTACTGCAACTAACTATATATGGAATTTCAATGGTTTTGTGTGAGTAAAATAAGGTTTTTTAAATGCTAATTCCTAACTATATATGGTCTATAACCTATGGTTTTTTCAGTGAATATATATATATATATATACATATATATATATATATATATTACCTACTGGCGGTTGCCAGTAGGTATATATAGTTAGGATTTTTTCTCTATGGGATTTTTGAAAATTCTATGTCTAATAACTTTGGCGTTTGTGGACGGAATTGAGCAGCCCCTGAAATTTTGGCGGTGTTTCGTCAAGGGGGGGCCGAGAAAAAAGGGGGGTCCCAAAACACGTTTTTCCCATGTTAATTTCCATAGGGCGGTTGTCCTCACTTTTAGCTCGAACGACTGAATGGATTTGCACGAAACTTGGCAAAATTGTAGGGACTGGTAGCCCGATGTGCCTTTGCTAGGTCTCAATATATGTGCTCCAGTGGATTTTGATAAATTAACGTTCAAAAAAATATATATATCTGTAACAGCGCTCCGGGTAGCGCTCCGGTTCGCGTACTTGACGCGTAACGGAACTTCGCGAACCGAAGCTGATTGGCTCTCCGGTGTCTGTCAACATTCTAAATAGTCCGGAGCGGCCGCCATCTTGTCTCTCGGTAGGATCGAGAGACAAGAGGAGGCCAAAACGAAGGGGGAAATGACCATAAGGGGGCATAGTAGATCCTCCCTGACCCCCTAGGTTTGATGTGGAGGCTTTAAAAGGGCCCCACGGGGCAAAAAAAAAAAAAGAAAAATAATAATAATTTCCGGACGCCATCTTGTCTTTCGGTAGGATTGAGAGACAAGAGGAGGCCAAAACAAAGGGCGAAATGACCATAAGGGGGCATAGTAGATCCTCCCTGACCCCCTAGGTTTGATGTGGAGGCTTTAAAAGGGCCCCGCGGGGAAAAAAAATAAAAAATAAAAATTCCGGACACCATCTTGTCTCTCGGTAGGATCGAGAGTCAAGAGGAGGCCAAAACAAAGGGGGAAATGACTATAAGGGGGCATAGTAGATCCTCCCTGACCCCCTAGGTTTGATGTGGAGACTTTAAAAGGGCCCCGCGGGGCAAAAAAAAAAAAAAAAAAAACGTTTTTTTTGCGTGGGGTGCGCCCGGTTTTTTTTATTGATTGTTCGTTTTGTTGGTTTTTTTGTTTTTTTTAATTTGTTTATTTATTTTGGTTGTACTTAATGAATTAGATATAAAAATGAATAATGTCTCAAACAATTTTTAATTATTAAATAAAAATTTATTGGTCAGAATTTTCATAGTTCAATAAAACTTCCAGTATTACATCATCTGGAATCTCCTCCAACATGCATGTTTCTATGTCTTGTAAGCATTCAATAAATTGTTCATCCAAAGACTGATCCATAAAATCTTCATCTAAAAATTCTTCATTTAAAATCTCCTTAGATGTAATGTCGAAGGAAACATTGATATTTTCGCGCTCCCCTTCCATTTTTTTGCTGTAAATAGCATAAAAAATAACTATATCAGAAGAGTTAGGGCACTGTTGGGTTTAAGTTCAGACAAGTAATTCTAATTTTTTAACAGTGAAGTTAACTTTGGGTAGTGTATGGTAACAGGCAGGAGGTAGAAATATAAAAAAAAGCCTGTGAAGAAGTGTAAGTAAATTCATAATTATAGCAGAGAAGCCTAAGTCAATCTATAAATATAAAAGAGGCGGATCTGTATCTATAACTATAGCAGGGGGACAGTAAATAATTATCAAAAAACGTTTTTACAAATTAACTTAAAGTGCTCCTTACAAATTATCAACTTACTTTACAGAGAGGTAAAAATGCTATTGAAATGTACTTCAGGAAGTAGTAGTCAAAATGGCTGTGTTTCTCTCTCTTTCTTTATATATATTCAGGTACATAACCATTCAAATGTCAGGTAAAAAAAGTAGAAAATGAAAGTAACATTTTAATTGGTTGTCAATTCCAACACTTCAGATGTGTTTTGTGAAGTAATTTACCTCAGGGAATTTAGAGAGGTCTGCAGGCTAAATGGTTAAATGGAATTCCAACCAAATTTGTGAAATGGTAGGGATTGGTATGTAGTATGAGCTAATCTATATTTGGTGAAAGTGTCTCCAGTGGTTTTTCTGTAAATTACTTTCCCACCTTTTTTATGCGATTGCTTCTCACTGCGCGCCCCGGTACGCGAACCGGCAGTGTTACGGGAGTCCTGCATTTTGTGTTTCGGTAGAATTGAGATACAAGATGGAGGGCAAATAATGTACAGAATGGGTAGAAGGGGGCATGGTAGACGTATCCTGACCCCCTAGGTTTTCTGAGGGTGGCTGAGGAGGCCCATATGTGTGAAAAAACCCAATTTTTTTCAAATTTTCGCACGGTTTGCGTCCGGTGCGCGTACCGGGTAGTGATCCGGAAAGCGTATATTGTGAAAATTAGTGAAAAAAAGTTACATTTAAAATTTGTTTATAGTGATCATAGTTAGGGTAGCTCTGAGAAGAGCTTTTGGGTCTGTGGTACATTTAGGTACTTATAAGTAGGTACCAATACATAGTATTAAATTCAGGATGAAAACTCTGTTCCCCTCATCTGAGAAGTGAACTCCATCTCCTATGTAGATATCTTGCATGTAGTAACGCAAGTTATTGTTGTAGATGCAGCCCATTCCATGGTCTCTAATGTAAGCTGAAACAGACTTATTTACATGCTTCCTCGATTTCTCAATTTGTGGACAAAATTGGTTCGACCACCTCCATTTCTGTCTTTGGCATATATTTGAATATGCCAAGGCAGTTTGAGGAAAAAGTGCCATCAATTGGTCAAAGGTGTCCTTTAAAAGCATTTCCAGACCTACCCCAGTCAAAGTGCCCAAGTCATTTCCTCCACAGTGCACAATTAACAGGTCAGGTTTTGGCAAATGCAAAAAGGTTTTCACCAATGGTATCAAATGGTGACATTTTAATCCTCTGTGGCCAATCCACTTGATTTCCACATTTTGTAAATTGAGGTTAGGTAAATTTCTGTTATCAGCAAACCTTTGAGCCCAGTAGATGTAACTATGTCCAACAATCCAGACAGAAAACATGGTGAGAGAAGGTTCTGCTGCAGTTAGATGAAGTGTGGGAATGAAATGGCAGTTGAAAAAATAAGAGTTTATAATGAAAAAAACTGTGGAGTTTCTGTGCTAATGATTCAGTAGCAGTGATTGGTGGATTTTGATTGCTGAAAACAGAAAGTTAGGGAGCATGGATGAGTTCTTTGAAAGATGTAATTTGAATGGTCAAGAAAAAATCATTTTATGAAAGATTGCACTGGATACGCAGGTGCACTGAGAGTTCAGAGTTCAATTGAAACATTGTTGTGTGAACTTTCAAACACCAGAGGTCTTTCAGGAGGTGGTTGCTATGGAAAAAAGGCAGAAAGGGCAGAAGGGGGAAGGGTGTTGATTTGAAAAAAGTGAGGGAAGAGTTTTGATTGGGTGACATTAGAGATATGTGTGATGAATTACAGCATTTGTGTGCCATTTTTGGTTGCAATCTCTGGAGTGCATACCCTTTGCTCTTCTGAAGACAAATTGGTGTGTGTCTGAGATGTTTTCAAACTCAAAAAGTATTTGCTAAGGTGAGTAAGGATTCATTTAATTTAAATAGAGAATAGTATGCTTTAGGGAGAAAATTAAGAAGAAAGTTGTGTATTTAAAATGTTGCTTTGTGTCAAGTGTTTTACAAATAGATTTTGATTCTTTGAGTTACATAGCCATGTTAAAAGTGACGCAAAAATGGTGCAAGGGCCTTAAAAAAATGCTTTCATGTGTCTTAGGGCATTTTAAGTCACTTTCCATGAATATGGTTGAATAATTGTTTTAAATGATGGGTGTAAAAACGTTTTTTGAAATCAATTAGGTTTCTTAATATGTACTGCTAGAGTTTCATAGGTTGCTTGGGATATATTAACAAGCAAATGAGGGCCCGATGTAGGTCGGTCGGTAACGGCCGAAAATCGGTATTTTCGGCCGTTACCGACCGGTATTTGAGCTTTGGTATGTAGGGTCACATATTTCACAGAATCGGTTTATTTACCGATTGGTAAATTTACCGATTCTGTAAAATACCGAATCGGAATTTCTACCGATTAGGTAAATTTGGTATGTAGGTGGGACTCTTCTGAGTCCCACAAGCCTTATTGATTCGGTATTTTAGCATCAAATTGAATTTGATGTTAAAATACCGATTCAGGTGTGCATGCACACGTGTGCATGCACACCTGTGCCATATGACTTAAGACCATAAGGCTTCAAAGCCCATAGGAATGAATGGAGCATTACCGGTCGGTATTTACCGAATCGGTAAATACAGATATTTACCGATTCGGTAAATGGAACATCTGGATGTTCCTACATACCCCCCCTTCTTATTTAGCGATTCTTAATTACCGAATCGGTAAAATTCGGTAATTAAAAATTGGTAAATAAGTCCTACCTACATCGGGCCCCAGGTGTGCATGCACATGTGTGCATGCACACCTGTGCCATATGACAGGCAGACCTGCCCTTAGGGCAGGTATGCCTGCCACATGGCACCCAAACCTTTTTTGGGGGTGCTAGAGGGTGTCAAAGTGACACCCCCTGCACCCTTGTCAAAATCTGTATTTACCGATTCGGTAAATACCGACCGGTAATGCCCCATTCATTCCTATGGGCTTCAAAGCCCATAGGAATGAATGGAGCATTACCGGTCGGTATTTACCGAATCGGTAAATACAGATATTTACCGATTCGGTAAATGGAACATCTGAATGTTCCTACATACCCCCCCTTCTTATTTAGCGATTCTTAATTACCGAATCGGTAAAATTCGGTAATTAAAAATCGGTAAATAAGTCCTACCTACATCGGGCCCTCGAGTCCCTTTGATGTTATTTTTCCCATTTTAATTTAAGACATTTCCCCGTGGTGCAAGGTCCTTGTAAATACGCCCCCATGTGTGCTTGGCAAATTTAGATTTTGATTGTTTGAGTTACATAGCCATGTTAAAAGTGATGGAAAAAAAGGTGCAAGGGCCTAAAAAAAACGCTTTCTTGTGTGTTAGGGCATTTTAAGTCACTTCCCCATGAATGTAGGTATATAATTGTTTTACATGATAGATTTAAAAATGTTTTTTAAAATCAATTAGGTTTCTTGATATGTACTGCTAGAGTTTCATAGGTTGCTTGGGGCATATTTACAAGGTCTTTGAGTCCCTTTGATGTTATTTTTCCCATTTTAATTTTAGACATTTCTCCGTGGTGCAAGGTCCTTGTAAATACGCCCCCATGTGTGCTTGGCTAATTTAAGTACTGATAGGGTGTGCTTCTACATAGGACCTGTGTTGTGTATTCAAATTTAGACCAGAAAATCACATTTATGAGAAGGTCATATTGGTGTCTGCTTCTTCAAATAAATATTGAACTGAGAAGTATTAAACTGAAGCTAAATTTCATCTGCAACCCTGAGTAGGCCTCACCTCAAACAAACCTCTAGATAGTCCACACCTTATCGTCATCTTGAATCAATCATTTAAAGTGTTAGGTGCAGATTTATGATGGCCGTGCGCCTCTTTTGTGCTGCTGTTCCGTCACTTTTATAATGCAGCAGTGATTTACAAGATGTACCATGTTGCAAGATAGGCCTCACTTCATTGGTAGGCCTGCACATGTATTATCTCCTCTATATTCTTCAACAAGCCTAAATTTCATCAGCAACCCTGAGTAGGCCTCACCTCAAACTTTTGTGACGCAGCGGCGGAGCAAAAGATGCGCTATGTTGTGACATATTTACAACTTGAAGCATCAAGGAAGATGTGTCATGCTGTAAAGTCCTGCCCCACATGAAACGTGCGTTAGGTTTCATGTGGGCGTTTTGTTGCAGGGTGGGCAGTCATTTGCATGAAAGCCCTGTAAAACTAACACAGTAAAATTAAGAAGATTTCACTGAGTCACCTTTATGGCATTGCTGAATCAAATCTTTACGCCTGTTTGAAACAGGCATAAGGAGAGATGCACCATGCAATGTGTGGCTTGCCCCTGTGAATTGCAGTAGATATGTCGCGTTTATGACGTGATTCCTGCAATGCGCCGTTTTTGTGGAACAGATGCGTGATGCATCTGTGCTGTTTTTGCTCAATGGTGCTCTGCGTTGTAAATGCGGTACATCATGGGTGGCAGAGCAGTGGTGCACGTTAACTGGTGCATCCCTGGGGATGCGCCATTTAACATAAATCTGCTCCTTTAAATTTAAGTATTAGCAGGGGACACAGTGTTGGTGAGGTTATCCAAGGTTAAGAAGAGATGAGTCTTGTTCACTGAAAACTTGGACATAGGCCTCACCTCCTCAGCATCGCTGGGTATGGTTAAATAATATCTGCAAAATGTTACTCTTGGTAAACAATTTTACTATTATAGTGTCTGATATTTGTCTCTTACTCTGCAACATCTTATTGTTGTTCTCTTTCTTTAAAGATAACGACAACATCAAGCATGAGTGATAATGAGCAATCTGTTGATCTCGATCTTATCATTGAACTTGTCATTGAAACGTCAGTGGAAGTAGATCCCTTGGATGATTTATATCCTGTGGATGATGAAGTAGTTGATGAGGATGCTGATTTGTCAGAATTGTATGACATAGGGTGGGCATCTGACCTGCTTGAGCCTATTAACCTATAAAGACTTTTAAAAATAAATGTAAGTTACTCGAAATGAAAAGTAACCATGTAAACCGTTTTATTAAAAATTAAATACAACTTCAAAAACAAATTGTGTGAAGTGTCTTTAATGAAATAGTAAAATATACTAATAAAATTAGGTCAGATTCACATATAAAAGATCACAGGTCAAATGTAGAAGCATTCCATTTCTTTGCAACTATTTGTGAGTTTTAATGTTCATAATGCACTAAAAATTATTGTATGTAGAATTTATAACTAGTAAGTTAATTTTTTGACGACTGTTATTGATTTACTGTTTGGTAATAGTGGTTAATAACATTTTTTATTATATTTTACTACAGATTCAACTGCAGATCATTTCGAAATTAGACAATGCCGTCTAAGGATAGAATCCGAAAGGTTACAAAACGTCAAAGACAGCAGATTAGTAAATGCTTGCAGCAGTCCTCTACAATAAAATCTCGTCAAGTCACCAAGAAAGCTCCGGGTAAGAGAACAAAATCATTCCTTAGAAACATTTGTAGAAACAAAAGTATACCTACAGAACAAGTTTTAGTCCAGAAAAAGAGAGACAATTTAAACGGAAAGGAAAGGCCAAACAAAAATGTTACTGGTAGAGCAGGAGATAACTCTGTGCATGGTAGTAGAAGGAAAAATCAGTTTAGGGACATTCGTAGACGAATGTTCCGCAACAGGATAATTGGTAATTTGTTAAAAAATATTAAGAAAGTCAACAGAAAGTGTTTTTTTATAAGAGAAAAAAAAAGTTGAGAAAATTATTGATCAGGCTTTTGAAATTAAGCGAAAGTTATTTATTTTGATAATCAATAGAATTAGGAAACTAAACAAGGTAATTTATGATTTAAAAACAAATAGTAGATGGAAGAGGACAGTTAATCGTAGTAATTTTTGTGAAGTTTTTTCAGG
Source organism: Lissotriton helveticus (assembly GCF_964261635.1). NCBI lineage: Eukaryota > Metazoa > Chordata > Amphibia > Caudata > Salamandridae > Lissotriton > Lissotriton helveticus. Next base: position 2,127,950,088 of record NC_136061.1, read on the forward strand.
AGAATGGATGCATAGTTCAAGTTCTGAGGCATTTTTTAATGAGGAGAGTTACTTTCAGGATAATGATGTGGTGCATGCAGTTGACACCAGTGGTCGAGCTTATGAGGTGAAAGATGGTAGTCCGGTTGAAAAAGAAAAACTTGTGACAACAGAGGCAGAAGAGGTGTTAGGTAATGAGGTTTTAGGAAGACGTCCTAAGGGACCTGTGTACACCTGGAAGTGTAGTAGTATTTGCAGTGTGCGACAGGATTCCATCAATTTGCTTTGTGATTTTGTACGGACATTTCATAAGAAAAGTTTGAAACTGAAAACGAAGATGTTGCAAGAATTAGATCCTTGCAGAGTGAGGGAAGTGACAGGTTTGCTTGGTCATTCACTGGCTTGTCTTTCCAGGAGAGTATGCCTGAGTGTTTTTCATCATTTCAGGATGCTAGCAGTGCATCATAATAAAGTGAGGAAATTAGTTAGAATGTTGTATTATGCTAAGAGTCCAGCAATTATGCTTAAACAATTATGCACTGCTCTTTTGCATGGTTCTGAAGTAGATGTGAAGAATATTTGTGAAGAAATTGAGTTTTGTTACTTTACAAGTAAAGAGGAGAATGTTGAAATTGACCCAGAAGAAGAGGGTAATGTGGAAGATAGTGTACAGGTTTCCAGTACAGATAATTTTCAGAAGGAAATTGCCACGTTTCAGGTGAAATCAAGTGAGAGGCCTAATTTCACTTGTGTGTGTTGTCGACGCACTTATTATAAGAATCAGACTAAGTTAGTGGATTTATATGCGAAAAGTGAAAGGGAAAATAATAGTGAATGGAAGGATTTTGCAATATACTTGATGGTAGAAAATTCTTTTGATTTGGGATTGGATCAACGTGTGTGTACTTATTGTTGTAACAAATTAAATCAAAACCGGATGCCTGCCAGAGCGGTTCATAATAATCTGGAATTGGTTGAGATTCCTTCTGAATTGAAGGATTTAAATACTTATGAATCTATTTTGATTCAAAGTATCCATCCCTTTCAGGCTATTGTAAGAATGGAGCCAAAGACAGGGAAATTGCCTCCATCAGATTTACAGAGAGGATTAAAGGGAAGAGTTGTTTATTTGCCTCTAGATTTGAAGAAAAACATTAATACAATTGGAGTAGAGAAAGTGGAAGAGGCACCTCTGGTTATCTTAGTTAATGGGGTTCCGACAAAGAGTAAGAAAATATGGCAAGATTTAGTAGATGTTAGGAAAGTCAAAAAGGCAACATTGTATTTGAAGAAAAACAATAAGTACTACAAGAATGTATATGTTGCAGAAGAGGAAGTAAGTGAAGAAGAGGATAGCGATTTGTGTGCTGGTCAAATTGAGAAAGTAGAACCCTGTAAAAATGAAGAAATATATGAACATTATAGTGTTCATACATATGCTGCTGTGGATCAAAGATGCACCCAAATTTGGAACAGATCCAGATGACTTAGTGATGAGTTTCATAGAACAGTATTCTACATGTGCTGTTCCAAGGCAAAGGAAGACAAAAGCCTAAGAGAACAAGTTTTACGCTTCCAAAGCCATCATTGCGGAAAGTACTGTCGTCGTAAATTCAGAAACAAGGACAAGTTCTACACCAAATGTCGTTTCGCCTTTCCACGACCGGTGATTTCTAAAGGAAGAGTGAACAGTTTGATGTCTTCGCTGCGACATAATGTGATGAAGACATCACCCAAAAATACATACAATTTGAAAAGTAACGAAGAGTCCAAGTACATCAACGACTACAACCCAGTGATTTTGTCCATGTGGAATGCTAACATGGATATACAGTTTGTGGCTGATAACTGTATGGCTGTGGCTCGGTATGTGACATCTTACATCACCAAAAAAGAAAAGACAGAATTGAAGGATATGTGGGAGGACATTTCCCATGAAAAGAGCCTCAGTAAGAAGTTGTACAGTTTCAGTCTGAAGATGTTGTCGCATCGAGAAATCGGAGCTTACGAATGTTCTGACCGGTTGTCTTCAGCAAGTCTCTATGCCAAATCAAGGAGTATCGTTTGGGCGAGTCTTGGTCTTGCTGCAACGCGTAATCGAGTTCTGAAACCTGTACGGGAAATTGAGTATTTGGCGGAAAAGGAGCCAAACAGTACAGATATTTTGAAGACCAACATGTTGGATACATATTATCCAAATAGAAGCGGTCACCTCGAGAATGTTTGTCTGTATGAGGTTCTTCAAAATTACATATACAAGAGGAACATCAAAGAAGATATTGATAAAGGAGTGTATGCTGTAATTGGAAGTGAGGGATGTCTGGTCAAGCAAAGAAAATGTCAATTGGTAAACCATCGAAAATTGAGTGGTGAATCTCCTGAAAGAAAAGAGTTTTTCTATTTAGCTCTTTTGCAACTTTTCAAGCCTTGGCGTGCAGAAGAGGAACTGCTTGGAGATTTCCTCTCTTACGAAGACTCTTTCAATGCCGACAAAGAGACCATAGAATGTCCTGTTTTTCCCAAATATCTAGAAATGTTGAATGCGGAAATCGAGCAGGAAGCAACGATTGCAGCCAAGATTGCTAGAGACAGTTTTCAGGACAGTCAGAGTTCTGTTTCATTGAGTCAGGATCCACTAGGAGGACCAGTTATCGAAAATGAAGCTGCCACTGCCATGATTGAAGTGGAAAGAGCCATGGCACATGCTCAGGAGGATGTGGTTAACTTAGAAGACTTGGAAAGACAACTGAACGTTGAGCAGAAGAAAATATATGATGAAGTTACCAACCAAATTGATCATGGATTAAGTCATGAGAAGAAAGAGTGCTCATGTACGTCGTTGAAGCCTGTCCGACTGTACGTGAGTGGAGAAGCGGGAACTGGAAAAAGTTTCCTCATTAAAGCAATTTCATGTTATTTGCAGAAAAGGACTGAGTCATCGCTGTCTTGTGTTGTCACCGCTCCAACTGGACTGGCAGCACATAACATTAAAGGTATTACTTTGCATCGTCTACTGATGCTGCCAGTGGAGCATGATAACAAATTACAATACCACAAGTTATCTGGAGATGCTTGTTGTGAAGTTTCAAGAGTGTTGAGGAAAATGAAACTTCTTATCATTGACGAAGTAAGCATGGTTTCCAATGTCATGCTTGCCTTTGTGCATTTGAGAATGCAAGAAGTTCTCAAAACAGAGTATGATGTGTTATTTGGTGGCAAACACATCATTGTTTTCGGTGATCTTCTGCAGCTGACACCAGTGAAAGAACAACCTGTGTTCAAAATGCTCACGCATGAAGATACTAGGAAGTGCCTAGGGAGCATTGGCAACGTCAATATATGGTTAAACTTCAATTATGCTGAACTTCGTGAAAATATGCGTCAGGCGAAGGATGAAGATAACAAGAATATTCTACAAGATGTTAGAATCGGAAAAGTGACCGAGCATGGGAAAGAAGCTTTACATGCACGATTACTGTCAAATTTGTATCCAGAACAAGACGTTGTGCCTGAGAATATTTTTCAGAAAATTACTGAGAAGAAATCTGGAATATGTTTGATGCCAACTCTTGCAGAATGTGCCATCTTCAACAACAAAATGTTGCATTTAGAAAACCAAGAGATTGTGAAACTGGAAGGTATTGACAGAGTAGAGCATATGGGATCAACAATTATTTTGTCTGAGAATTTGAAATCAAAATTGGATTCATTAGAGAAGACTATATCTAAAACTGCAGGTTTTGAAAAGACTCTGAATGTGTGCTTAAATTGCCGTATAATTTTAAGAAGGAATTTACATGTTGAAAGAGGTCTGGTAAATGGATCAATGGGTAATGTTGTTGATTTTGTGAAATACAGAAATAGAGATGGAATTGAATTTTTAAAAATTAAATTTGATGGCATTGAGGAAGTACAGCTAATTGGTCGTTGCTCTGCTAGGTTTTTTCTTGTAAAAGACTTATATGTTCGCCGTAAGCAGTTTCCTGTTTGCTTGGCATATGCGGTGACAATCCATAAATCGCAAGGTTTAAGTGTGGACAGTGCATTGGTGAATATTGGCAGTTCTGTGTTCAAGGAGGGTATGGCATATGTGGCATTGTCACGAGTCAGAACTTTATCGGGATTGTACTTGATTGAGTGTGATGTCACAAACATTTGTGCGGATCTAGATTGTGTTAAGGAATACAATAGGTTAAGAAGAGAGTATGCGCCACATTTGCCTCAATATCCTTTGTTTGAGAAACGTGTGGTAGGCCGGAAACGAAGAAATGTGACCAATAGTAGGGAGGTTCTAGCAAAAAGACGAAAAGTCGATGAACCTGAAATTATAAGCAGAAAGAAAAAGGATTCTGTTGAAGATGTTGTTGGTTTTCAATTTGAAAATAGTTCTGGTGTCAACTGCTATGCTAATGTAGTGGTTAATGTTGTCTTTTCTCTAGAAACTTTAAAACAACAGATTGTGATCAATTTGGATCAAAGTTTTTGCTGCTTGCTGAATTCTGTGTTAGAGAAATGTAGCACTGATAGAACAAAATTAGAAAAGTGTGTCTGAAATTCGAAATCTGTTAGACAAATGTTCAGGTCAAACGCAATTCTCTCAAAATATTCAGCAAGATTGTCAGGAGTTTTTAATGTATATGCTTGATGTATTGCAAGATGAAGGTGTAGATGTAGATCACCTGTTTGGCCTTTCTTATCAATGGCAGCATGACTGCGAGAATTGTAGGGTATCAAGTACTAGTAGTGTAGACTCAGAAAGATTTATATATTTAACTTTGCCAGACAGTAAATCAGTGTCCTTTAATAAGCTAGTAAAATCAGCCGATCACAACATGGACTGTAGCCAATGTAAGTCAGCAATGCTGTCCACATTATTTATACAAACATATGGCCAGTATATCATTTTAATGTTCCAACGATGTAGGCCTGATGGAACAAAATTGACAACTTTAATTAAAAATGTTGTGGCTTCGCAGTTGTCAATATCAGGAAGGACTTTTGTAACTGCAGCAATTATATATCATGACGGTCCTTCAACAACATCAGGACATTACACAGCTTATTTAAAGTCTAGAAACGGCTGGTCATTCTGCAATGATTCTGTTTTAACTTAAAAAAAAAAATTGCCTTTTGACCTTAAAAATTCTTACCTGGTGTTTTTTTTACAACCAAAATTTTAGGGAAAGAATCTCGGGATGTGCTCTGAGGAAATTCAAGAGGTTCTAATGGCTCCTACACTATTTGGCCTTGAGGATAAGTGTAGTACAGAGTCAAAAGTTAAATGTGGAAATGTGGAACACGAGTGAGCAAGAAGGGTGAGATATTACTAGTACAGGATTGTGAAAGTGATCTTGAACGTTTTCTTTCTAAAAGTTGCGGAAAAAGAAAATGACGGGATTTGCTTAGAAGAATTCCAAGTGTTATAAATGCCTCTTACACGATTTGGCATTGAGGAAATGTGCGGTAGAGAGCGAGAAGTCATTTATTGTATGCAACATATTTGTCAAAATGATGGAGCTTTTCTTTCAGAAAGTGGCGGGCAGAAAATAATAGCAGCACAACAGAGTATAAGCTGTTCATAGGACATCCTTCGACGTCATGGAAAGTAAGTTACTTTTGAGGAGTTCTGATTTCTGATTGGATATGTTATATGGGATTTTTAAACACAATCATTTTGATTGTGTTTTTTTTTCCCCGCTGTTATATGATGAATACCTTCAACTCACTGTTTTTAGTGAACTTTGATACATTCTGAGAACAGCAAAAATAAACCATTTAACATGTATAATATTTCTGTACCTTTTTGTATTTATGATATTCATTTAGAACTGTGTAGGAGGCATGGAGAAACTGAGGCTTCTGTAAGTGTCAAGGGAGGTGAGTAATGTACATTGCTCTGTTGCATACAGTCATCACCTTCTCCATACTCTTGGATATGCTAGACTAAACCTGCACAATGACATACCTAAGCTGAGGAAATACAGGTGATGTGATTGTGAAATGAGCAAAAAAAATTGCACGTTTTTCAATTACATTACCTGTGTTTCCTAACATTATGAATCACATTGTGCAGATGAGGTTTAGGCCTGTCCAGGGATACAGAAGAGGTCTGGCCTTTGTTCAAGAGTGCAGTGGACATTACTCACTTCATTGGTAGGCTTGCACATGTATTATCACCTCTGTATTCTTCAACAAGCTTAAATTTCATCTGCAACCCTGAGTAGGCCTCACCTCAAACAAAGCTCTAGATAGTCCACACCTTATCGTCATCCTGAATCAATCATTTAAAGTGTTAGGGGCAGATTTATGATGGCCGTGCGCCTCTTTTGTGCTGCTGTTCCGTCACTTTTATAATGCAGCAGTGATTTACAAGATGTACTATGTTGCAAGATAGGCCTCACTTCATCTGCAACAAGATACCGTCAGTTTAAAATGTATATATTTAGGACTGTGTAGGGGGCATGGAGAAGCTGAGGCTTCTGTAAGTGTCAAAGTTGTTGCATACAATACTCACCTTTTGCGTAGTCTTTCATATGCTAGACTACATCTGTACAATGAGATACCTAAGCAAAGGAAAAACACAAGTGATGTGATTGTGGAATGAGCAAAAAGAATTGCACGTTTTTCAATTACATTACCTGTGTTTCATAACATTACGAATCACATTGTGTAGATGAGATTTAGGCCTGTTCAAGGAGATAGAGGAGGTCTGATGTTTGTTTCAAGAGTGCATTGGACATGACTCACTTCGTTGGTAGGCCTGCTCATGTATTATCTCCTCTATACTCTTCAATAACTTAAATTTCATCTGTAAATCTGAGTTGGACTCACCTGAAACAAATCTGTGGATAGGCCACAACTTATCAGCATTTAGAAACAATCATTTAAAATGTTAGGGGTAGTTTTATGATGGCCGTGCGCCTCTTTTGCGTCGCTGTTCCGTCACTTTTGTGATGCAGCAGCAGTGCAAAAGATGCACCATGTTGCAAGATAGGCCTCACTTCATCTTCAACAATATACCCTCAGTTTAAACTGTATATATTTAGGACTGTGTAGGGGGCATGGAGAAGCGGAGGCCTCTAACTTTATTTCTTTGTAAAATTGGATGATTGTCAATCTTTTCCCTTGTCTTTTTTAATTTTTAAATACATGTTTTAATATTTTTCAAATTTTTGTTCTTTCTTTCACAGATTGAAAGTATAAAAATAACAAGTGACTAAGTTAACGACAATTATAAGGTAAATGTTTTGTACTCTTTTCGTTACGTTTCTATCACATTTAACTTCTATTAGTTCCACTGGTTCATTTCTTTAACCCTCAGTTTTCTGCCTTTCCTACTTACCTCATTCCTTTCTCTATTACTTACTTACTCTACTCCTTCCACTCCTTTTCTCAGTCCCTCTGTTCTCATAGTTACTCACTCTTGTTCACTCACTCCGTCTCTATTACTCTCACTGTCTCTGACTCATCACTCTTTCACTACTTCTTCATTATGCTTTCTCCCTGTAGTTCAAGCATACTAAGGGGCATATTATCAACACAGGCAATAAAATTATCGCTGCTTTTATCGACAGAAAACTACCGCAAAAGCAGCTTTAGCGGCAGTTTTCTGCCGATGAAAGCAGGGATAATTTTATCGCCTATGTTGATAATATGCCCCTATGTTATTTACATTTCTTTGCTGTTTCAATCATTCCTTTTCTGTTACTTCTTCTTTTCTGCTTTCTGTTTTTTCTCTATGTTATTCCACATGTTTTAATCTTATTTTGAACATTCACTCACATTCCCAAAAAACTCATGTTTATTATTCTTCTCCTCTCCTTTTTTTCTTTCATTTCCTTATCTATTTTGTTTTTCACAATTATACCCTCTTCCATCTTTTCTTTGGTAAATAGATCTATTAAACAGTATCTCTGTGTTACTCCCTCTAGCTGTCTTTCTTTTAACATTACTCTCTGTTTCCTTCCATTATACTTACTCTTCTTTTTTTTAAAAAAAATTTTTTGGTTCGCTCCCGGTCCGCGTACCGGCGAGCGAACCGGGAAGCGAACCAAAAGAAATAGAGGTTTCCAGAGTGCAAACATTCTAGCAATTTTTTTATAAAGGGGAGGTAGTTCTGAAAAGAAATTTTTTTTAATTATTTTTGTTGTTTGATATATTTGTTTTTTTTTTTCTGAACATTTTTTTACTTTTTTTGTATTTTTTGAACGGTTTTATATTTTTTTTGTTTTTTTGGGGGGGGGAACGAAAACGATTTATTGTAAAGGGCTCAACAGGAGCAACAAAAAAAAGATAATTTATTATCTGAATCGTTTTGTACAAACATGATTGTCAATTGCTAAGTTGATTAGATTGATGCTACTTTCTCTGTAGCAAATCAACTGACCGCAACGCACGCACACTTGTTTGACTGCCCCGAACCTCATCTGTATATTTGGGACCATGTCCCTCGCCTCTGGTCCCGTCACTTCCTGTACATTTGATCTACTGGCCACAGGAGGAGGGTTATCCTGCAGGTGACGTACCTGCGCAGCACTGTAGTTGATAGGGTGCCACCTGTCCATATGGCGATGCATTGTATAATTGCCATAACTGTATTTTTTATCTGTCCCTCTGGACAGATCTTTCTTGCAGATAAGACAAGTTACATACCGGGCATTCACTTTTTTTTGGCCCCGGGAATATTTAAACAATTGCCAAATATAATTTTCTTTGACATGAGACCTCCTGGGCTCCTCAGGCAAAAACTGCCTCTCTTGCTGCTCTTCCTCTTCTTCCTCCTCTTGCTGAATGATAACTTCAGCAGGTGGTCCTCTCTTCCTAGGAGGTGGTGGTGGTGGTGGGGGTGCACTAGCTGAAGCTACAACACTTGCCATTGCTAAGTGATGAAAAAAGGTCTTCCTCTCACAAAGATGAAAGTCAGAGTGAGGAAACAAGGAGGGGTTTTCAATCAATCAATCAATCAGAGATATTTATAAAGCGCACTACTTACCCGGAGGGTCTCAAGGCGCTTGAGGGGGGGGGGTTGTGCTGCTACTGCTCGAAGAGCCAGGTCTTGAGCTTCCTCCTGAAGGAGAGGTGGTCTTGGGTCAGGCGCAGCTCGGTCGGGAGGGAGTTCCAGGTCTTGGCAGCCAGGTAGGAGAAGGACCTTCCTCCTGTTGTCGTTCTTCGGATGCGGGGGACGGCGGCGAGGGCGTGACTGGCTGATCGGAGCTGGCGTTTGGGAGCGTAGAAGTTGACGCGACTGTTGAGGTAGCTCGGAACTTCATCGTGTAGGGCTTTGTGTGCGTGGGTGAGGAGACGGAAGGTGATTCTTTTGTTGACGGGGAGCCAATGCAGGTCTCTCAGATGTCCGGAGATGTGGCTGTGTCGTGGGATGTCGAGGTAGAGTCTGGCTGAGGCGTTCTGGATCCGCTGGAGTCTCTTCTGGAGCTTCGCGGTGGTTCCGGCGTAGAGGGCGTTGCCGTAGTCCAGTCGGCTGGTGACAAGGGCCTGGGTGACTGTCTTTCTGGTCTCGGTGGGGATCCACCGGAAGATCTTCCGTAGCATGCGCAGGATGTTAAAACAGGACGAGGAGACGGTGTTGACTTGTCTGGTCATGGAGAGGGAGGAGTCCAGGATGAAGCCCAGGTTGCGTGCGTGGTCTGTCGGTTTGGGTGCGGTGCCCAGGGCGGGGGGCCACCAGGAGTCGTCCCAGGCGGAGGGCGAGGAACCCAGGATGAGGACTTCCGTCTTGTCTGAGTTCAGTTTCAGGCGGCTGGTTTTCATCATTTGGGAAAAAAAAATAGTTCTAAACCAATGAAAAGTGGTATTTTTAGGTCACATGACCTAGCCTTACATCATTAGGAAACCAAAAGTGAAATGAACCAATAAAAAGTGTTATTAACAAGTCACATGACCTGTTATGCTTACGTTACGCGCTCCTCGCCGCGGCCCGAATTGCTTCCGGAAGCTGTGCTTCGCGCCTCGCTTCGCGTACCGGAGCACCTCCTTGGTGTGCTAACGCGACGCGTCAAATCACGCATTACGCGACAACGCGATACGTCGCGCTTACGCGACGCGTCACGATGTTGTTTTCTAACGCGACAGTTGCGCAAACAGAACGTTAACTGGTTCGCGGACCGGGTCGTGGCAGCAAATTGAGCTAACGGAAAGCTAACCGGTTCGCGGCCTGGGAGCGAAACAAATTTTTTTTTTTTAATTTTTTTTATTAATAAACATATAAAATATATTTTTCCTTTAAAAGAATAATACATTTTACAGGTTTTGATATTTGCTATTAAAAAACCATTGAAATTCACTGAAAAAACCATAGGTTATAGACCATATATAGTTAGGAATTAGCATTTACAAAACCATGAAAATTCACTGAAAAAACCATAGGTTATAGACCATATATAGGGGTCGATTAGGATGGCGGACGGAAATGGGTACTGTCCGCCATGGTCGTGGAAATTTTACTCCCGGCTGCGCCGCGGAGATTCCGCGGTTGGGATTAGGATAATCATGTCACGAAACTCCGACCGCGGCGGACGGATCATAACAAACACCGTCCGCGGTGGACGGAACACATCTAACTCCGTCCGCGGCGGACGGAGCCCAATGAACAACCCCCGCCGCGGACGGAAATGACCGCGGAAAAAAACACATGTACCGCCATACCTGTGAATACTCCGTGTCCGCAATTAGGATAAATCCGCCCGTACCACGGAACGCACAGCCATCCACATCTGGGGCGGAAAGAATGCAACGAGAAACAGTGCATCACTGCGGAAGGGCAACACGCACAACATCCCTAACGTCAAACAAATGTCAGAAAGTGTACAGCAAACATACGAACATTGACAAGGCCCCCCCCGATACACCAACACCAAGCACAAGCCAGCATGACACGCCCCAAGTACCCAATAATGCACACTAGTCAACACACCCACCTACCACCTGACTGCCAACAACCATTGAGACACGACTATAAAATGACACCCACACACTACCACAATCCTTTGCATCACAGCATTGCTGCTAGCAAGAGGCCCTAATCGAGATACAGCTAACTCACATAGAAGACACACAACCACCACCCTACCACACCCACCACACAAACACCCACCACACAATTCCTACACATCACACACCACACACCTGCACCCCCCAACTCACTCAACCCACACACTGAGCACCACACACCATGGCACCCAAAAAAAAACCTAAATTCACCGAGACAGAGTTGAAGGTAATGGTAGATGAAATCATCCGTGTTGAGCCCCACATCTTCGGGGCCCAAGTCCAGCAGACGTCTGTTGCGCAAAAGAACCACATGTGGGACAGGATCGTCACTTGGGTGAATGCGTCAGGGACCGTGCCGAGGACGAAGCATGACATTCAGAGGCGGTGGCATGACCTGAAGACCCGGGTGAAAGGCATCCGCGCAAAAAACTATGCAAGAGCCAATCATACTGGCGGAGGAACACCCCCGGAGCCCATACCCTACACCGATTGGGAGGAGAAGGTGCTGGTGATACTTCACCCAGAGAGTCTAGACGGACTTGATGAAGGAGAAGAGGCTGGTAAGTACAAACCAAGCCCCACGATCAGTACGACATGGTCAGGCTCACACAACTGAGAAGACACATCACCTACGCCCCAACCCATGCACGTCGGACACCTACTCACAAACATGTACATGGCTACCAACAGGCCCCCATGTTCACGGGGAGGGTGGTGGTGGTGGAGGGTGTGGTGTGTGAGAGGTCCAAACTACAACTCCCAACAGGCCCCCATGTTCACGTGGAGGGTGGTGGTGGTGGAGGGTGGGGTGTGTGAGAGGTCCAAACTACAACTCCCAACAGGCCCCCATGTTCACGTGGAGGGTGGTGGTGGTGGAGGGTGGGGTGTGTGAGAGGTCCAAACTACAACTCCCTACAGGCCCCCATGTTCACAGGGAGGGTGGTGGTGGTGGAGGGTGTGGTGTGTGAGAGGTCCAAACTACAACTCCCAACAGGCCCCCATGTTCACGGGGAGGGTGGTGGTGGTGGAGGGTGGGGTGTGTGAGAGGTCCAAACTACAACTCCCAACAGGCCCCCATGTTCACGTGGAGGGTGGTGGTGGTGGAGGGTGGGGTGTGTCAGAGGTCCAAACTACAACTCCCAACAGGCCCCCATGTTCACGGGGAGGGTGGTGGTGGTGGAGGGTGGGGTGTGTGAGAGGTCCAAACTACAACTCCCAACAGGCCCCCATGTTCACGGGGAGGGTGGTGGTGGTGGAGTGTGTGGTGTGTGAGAGGTCCAAACTACAACTCCCAACAGGCCCCCATCTTCACGTGGAGGGTGGTGGTGGTGGAGGGTGGGGTGTGTGAGAGGTCCAAACTACAACTCCCAACAGGCCCCCATGTTCACGTGGAGGGTGGTGGTGGTGGAGGGTGGGGTGTGTGAGAGGTCCAAACTACAACTCCCAACAGGCCCCCATGTTCACGGGGAGGGTGGTGGTGGTGGAGGGTGTGGTGTGTGAGAGGTCCAAACTACAACTCCCAACAGGCCCCCATGTTCACGTGGAGGGTGGTGGTGGTGGAGGGTGTGGTGTGTGAGAGGTCCAAACTACAACTCCCAACAGGCCCCCATGTTCACGTGGAGGGTGGTGGTGGTGGTGGAGGGTGTGGTGTGTGAGAGGTCCAAACTACAACTCCCAACAGGCCCCCATGTTCACGTGGAGGGTGGTGGTGGTGGAGGGTGGGGTGTGTGAGAGGTCCAAACTACAACTCCCAACAGGCCCCCATGTTCACGGGGAGGGTGGTGGTGGTGGAGGGTGGGGTGTGTGAGAGGTCCAAACTACTACTCCCAACAGGCCCCCGTGTTCACGGGGAGGGTGGTGGTGGTGGAGGGTGGGGTGTGTGAGAGGTCCAAACTACTACTCCCAACAGGCCCCCGTGTTCACGGGGAGGGTGGTGGTGGTGGAGGGTGGGGTGTGTGAGAGGTCCAAACTACTACTCCCAACAGGCCCCCGTGTTCACGGGGAGGGTGGTGGTGGTGGAGGGTGGGGTGTGTGGGGTGTGTGCGACAGGAAACAGAAATGTCTACAAATCCATATGAACATGTAATGTCCACATTACTGACCAGCTCTATCTTGTCCCTCAGGTGATCGTGTACTGACTGGGGAAACCAGTACCCGGCCGCAAGCCTCGCCTCCCACACATACCGGACTCTCTGGTGACGATGACACAGGCAGCTCCGGTGCGGAGGATGGAGCGGGACCAAGCACACAGCCAGGGCCATCTGGCTCACAGGGACTCCCGGGCCCGACAACCGTCGCATGTGTGACTCCAGCGACACCTGCCTCTGTGATCTGCAGAGTCCCCACCACCACCACCACCACCAGTACCACCAGTACCACGACTCCTGCCTGTGCCACCCAGCCTAACCCAGCGCACGATGCAGGTCCATCGGCCTCACACCCAAGCAGGGTGAGTGGGCCACAAAGGAGAGAGGCGACGGGACATCAGGCAATAAGGCGACCCACACCCCGCCGTACAGAGGAAGGACAGCTACCCCATCCTGTGGCAGAGTCCCTACAAGCCCTTGCCAGGTGCCAGGCGTCATACGACCGTTCCCAGGAACATGCAGATCGTGCACACCAGGACTCAGTGGACAACACCAACATGTTGCGCGAAATCTCTGGGTACCTTGGCCAGATCGGGCACATCATGGGCCAACAGACAACAATGTGGAGGGAATGGATTGTCCGGAACAACCCCCCCCCCTCCACCAATTGTCATAGCGCCACCGCCACCGTCACCTCCACCTCCACCGCCACCGTCACCTCCGCCTCCACCGCCGCCACCACCACCTGTGCCCCTGGCGACGGATGTGGCCCATGACCAACCTGCACCCCGAGCTGACTCTGTTCCACCTCAGAGACGGAGGGGCCGCCCGAGGCTGGAAGTGGGTGAGAGCAGTGTTGGAGCGCCATCCACACGCTCCAAGAGGGGCCGCCAATGACTTTGTCACTGCCTGTGCCAGACATTCACCCTGCAAAGTATCCTGTCCCACATAGACAATCATTGCCACTGGTCTGCTGGACTAGCCTGACACCCCCCAATGTGGTGTCAGCACGGACATTTCATCTGCCATTACCTTCAACTCCAACTCCCTCCCCACCCACTTACTTGTAAATATTCACCAGCACAAAAGCACAACATGTAAATAAATTTCACTTACACACTCAATGATGTTTTGCCTCCATGTTTATTCACATGATTGCCTTCAGAAACAGACGTAAACAGGTTCAGGGATCCTAGTCGTACATGATCATGGCGCTGCGGGAGTGACCTAGGGAAAATCAGAGACAGCAAACACACGTCAGGAAACAGATTCACACACATCACAACACACTGCACAGCAACATTACACAAACTACACTCATCACTAAAGCATGGGTTGAGAGGACACACATCATGGAGACTTGTATGTCCAAAGAAATGAAGACACACATATGCAACCATCACAAACAAGAACACACAGCTGATGCACCCCACATCCACACAACACCAGCAAACATACATAAGGCATTGTCAACTGGCACAAGAGGTAGTTACTCACATTCAAGGGAAGTAGCGATCAATGAGCTGGCGCCTCTGGTCCACACCTTCCTCCTCACCACTATCCTCATCAGTAGACATGGGTGGGATGGGAGGCCGAGGAACTTCTTCGTCTTCAGGGTCCAAGAGCAGTTCAATGTCATTGCGCACTGCCAGGTTGTGGAGCATGCAGCAGGCAATCACGATCCTGCATACTTTTCCTGGTGAGTAAGGCAGGGCCCCTCCGGTCTTATCCAGGCACCTAAACCTAGACTTTAGCAGTCCAAAGGTACGTTCGATCACTCTCCGTGTCCTTCCATGTGCATCATTGTAGCGCATTTCACCCGCTGTAGTAGGATTACGTATGGGACTGGCCATGGCCGGTTTGGGTACGCCGAGTCGCCTAAGTAGGGGGATGACAGACACAAATATCACAACAAGAAATGGTGGGTACCCCATGCCACACAGAGATCACAAAAGTCCCCACTGCACACTCACCAACAAGCCATGCTTGACCGGGTCGCAGATTTGCCATCAGTTGGGGGACAATGCTGCTCCGCATGATGTGGGCATCATGTGCGGAGCCAGGAAATATTGCACACACATGGGAGATGATGTTGTTTGCCAGGCACACCACCTGCACGTTCAGCGAATGGAAGTGTTTGCGATTCCTAAAAACCTGCTCACGTGCCCGTGGTCGAATGATAGCGATATGTGTGCCATCAATTGAACCCACAACGTGTGGTATGTGGCCCAGTGCATAGAAGTCTGCTTTGACTGCTGCCAACTCTTCCGGCCGTGGGAAATGTATGTAGTCATTCTTGTACAGCATCATAGCTCGTAAAACATCCCGAAGTACCGTGCTGAACATGGACTGTGACATCCCCCCGGCATATCCAACTGTGTACTGAAAGGTGCCAGTAGCAAAAAAGTGTAGGGCAGCCATCACCTTTGCTGTGGGTGTAATGGAACCAGGATAAGTCCTTCGTGGCTGCAGATGAGGAGACAATTGTGCAACAAGCTCCATCAACCGTCGTCGATCCAGCCGGAATTTCCTAATCACCTCCTCGTCAACCATATCCTCCAGCACAGTGTATGGCCGATGCACATTTGGAGCCCTTCTGTGTGGGAGAGAAATGTAACTTGGGTCAACTTACAAACGACGCATACGTGTGCAACTCCATCACATGTGAGCCAACATTAGCAACAACAACTTTTCTAGGGAGAATGGTCATATGTGTGACATCTCTGATAGTCTATACAATACGGAGTGCCCCTTTAACAAAGTGCAGCCACTTTCAACAGGAAGTGTGTCAACGCAACGTAGTCACATGTGAACCTTACTGACAATACGTGTGTCTTTACCCTAATGTTTAATAGCCACATCACAGACACACATGCAAGTGCATGCACACAAACGATAATGATACACACACACCATGTCATCATGCACCAATGCCAACACCAATATTGTTGTGCATACGGTAATTACATGCATGGTGACACAACGTCCAAAACACATACACTGAATGCATGTGTACCACCACCACTGTAGTCACCTCGCCAGAACCACACACTGACAACAGATGCATAATTTGGCCATACAGCCGTGATGTACTGTGTAGTTGTGAAGATGTAATAACGTTTGTAGGGTCACACCCAACATCAACACGTCCAAATGCACATCTGTTGCCCATTGTGTGCCCACCGATGGGCATAGTATGGACACACATGCAATAGTGTATGACATATGACCTTTCCCTATCACGCTCACAACCCTCATGACGCAACCCTCATCACGGTGCAGCGTCTGACAAGATAACATAATTGGCGCCGCCATGGCGGTGCACAACTTCCGCTACTTCCCAAAGGCCATACGCGGCCAGCGTCCCTCTTCCCATTGGCTGCATGTGCACAGACCGTCACGGGCACACATCGGCAACCGCACGTGCAAGCTACAGGCACGGATGCTTCAGTTGCAACAATGTTCTATCACTGACGCCACCATGGCGGTGCACGTACTCAGCGGGGGAGGTGCAGGCCTATACACCCTTTAGATGTACTCAATGGACATGCCAGTTCATGTCCCCTCTTACAGTCACATTGCATCATCCACCGTACACCGGCCGGA
The DNA here is from genome assembly GCF_964261635.1 of Lissotriton helveticus. Classification (NCBI taxonomy): domain Eukaryota; kingdom Metazoa; phylum Chordata; class Amphibia; order Caudata; family Salamandridae; genus Lissotriton; species Lissotriton helveticus. The sequence continues at coordinate 2,127,966,767 of NC_136061.1, forward strand.
GCGGCCGTGCCGGCCATGTCCACAACCGCCGTGCCAGGCCGGGCCTAGGACGGCCGTGCCGGCCATGTACACAACCGCCGTGCCAGGCCATGTACACAACCGCCGTGCCAGGCCATGTACACAACTGCCGATGTGTGCCCGTGACGGTCCGTGCATATGCAGCCAATGGGAAGAGGGCCGCTGGCCGCATATGCCCAATCGCAAGTAGCGGAAGCAGTGCACCGCAACAACAGGGCCAGTCATTGGCCCATTTCACGAACACGCTTCCAGGGCTGACCAATTGCTGGCGACGTATGCCACTGACACGTGCTGAGGGCCCTATATATGTGTGTTGTCCATAAGCACACATCCTACCCTGGGAACCAGTGCTGCCTGTTCACCTCGACCTGCTGCTGCTGCTGAGCTGACCACCGACTGCTGCCTGTGACCATCACCTCGACCTGCTGCTGCTGCTGAGCTGACCACCGACTGCTGGCTGTGACCATCACCTCGACCTGCTGCTGCTGCTGAGCTGACCACCGACTGCTGCCTGTGACCATCACCTCGACCTGCTGCTGCTGCTGAGCTGACCACCGACTGCTGCTCTAGTCCCATACTCCGTGATCTTGCCATGTCGAGAGGCAAAGAGATCCGGTCTCGTCCCTTCACCGCCGCGGAGCTTGATGTCCTCGTGGACGGTGTGCTCCGCAACTATGGACACCTCTACGGCGCACCCCGACGAGTGGTAAGTGCAGTGTGGGACATGTTGGTGTGCATGAGGGGGCCAAATAATCGTGCCTACTGCTATCTTAGCTGTGTACTGTGGGCTCGACATATGTTCCGGATTGTGCATGGCTGCTGACAGATACGTGTTGCCCCTATGTGTGTGACAGGCCAACTGTCCACTGACTTACACCCTTTTGTCTCCCATCATGGTAGGTCAAGCTGCACCTTCGCAAGGATGTGTGGAGGAGCATTGCACGGGAAGTACGGGCATTGGGGGTGTGCAACAGACGACATACACACTGCCACAAACGCTGGGACGACATTTCCAGGCTGAGCAAGAATGTAGCGGAAGTGACACTGGGGATGATTCCAAGGACGCCCCGTCTGGCCCGACGCTCCATGACCCCTCTCATGCACCGTATCATTGGAGTGACGCATCCTGAACTGTCCGAACGTCTGAGTGTCGATCAACAGCAAACTAGCGGTGAGCATACTGTGTGTGTCGGAAACTTGTGAGCGCAATGCATGTATTGGTGCACAGACACAGTATTGAGTTCCGTGGTGCGTATGTATCTCTGTGATGCCATGTTGGTCCCATTGGGTGGGTGTCATTTGACATCCAGGTCCGCCATGTTGACACGCCAATTGCTTAGTAGTTGAGTGTTGAAGCACATCCCCTAGTGGTCCATGGCCCCATGGCAGGAAATGTGTGCAGATGTACGTGCTCCTGCCCTGTCCACATGCTGTACATGTGTCACGGCCACCAACGCTTATGTAATGTGAGGATGACTGGTAGAGGTGGGCCGTGTGCAGGATGGGGGCTACAATTACTTTGTCAGCTATGGAATTTGGCAATCCTTGTCCTTCTGTACGTGAGTGTGCCCATGACTTACACCTCTTTTATGTGCATTTCAGCTATGACAGAGGACACTCGGCCACAGACGGAGGAGATCAGTCGAGGAAATGAGTCCGGGTCAGACTTCGCACACACGCAGACTGACACAGAGGAGGGCAGCGCCGGAGAGGGGGACAGGACCGTCCCTGAGGACTCGCATGTGGAGACACCATCGTCCTCATCTTCGGAAATTCTTGGTGAGCCTGCACTGTTGTCACAGACTGGGAGTGGGCAATTATCACCTTCTGTCGGAAGACAGCACACAGGGCCCACACTTCCGCCAACTGCACCATGTACTGTTCGTGGCCGCAGGAGTAGGGGGAGCAGAGTGGCGTTCGGTACAGGCACCGCTGCCCCTGCCACGGTGAGCCAAAATGCACTGTGTGCTGAGGCCGTTGATCTGCTGCGACAGCTGTGTGTGGGGCAGACCAATATGACAAATGCTTTCCAAGACCATGATAGGAAGTTGGGGCAGGTGGTGGCATTCATGGAAGGGATGCATGGCGATCTTGCTGGTCTACACAGGACAGTGCAGTCATTGGCAAGCAGTGTGTCGTCTGCAATAGTACAGTCGCATGGCCAGGGTGCTACTTCTGTTTCCCCATCTACACCACTGGATGTCTCAGGGGGTAGTGATTATTCAGAGCAGGACTCAAATACAGGTTATTGCACTAGAAGCAGCGTCAGACAGCACGTCAGGGCACGCAGGGCACAGACCCCATCCCCTAGATCAGCTAAATCTGTTCACGAAGACAACGTCAGATACACTGGAGTACACACACACGATCCACAAGTGTTGTTGGGGGACATGCCTTCAGGAGCTACACAGGCATTCAACTCAAAAGGTACTCCCAAGGCAAGCGATACTCACAAGTCCATGGACTGTCCCTTGGACAAGGCCACTCAAAAGACAAAGGACCCTCCTAAGAGCAGGGAAACTCCCAAGGGCATGCCCACAACAGAGGAAAGGGACCCTCCCAAGGACAAGGACAGTCAATCAATCAATCAATCAATCAATCAAAGCATTTATATAGCGCACTACTCACCCGGAGGGTCTCAAGGCGCTGGGGGGAGGGGGTCCGCTACTGCTCGAACAGCCAGGTCTTGAGCTGCTTCCTGAAGTCGAGGTGGTCTTGGGTCAGGCGGAGGTGGGTCGGAAGGGAGTTCCAAGTCTTGGCGGCCAGGTAGGAGAAGGACCTTCCTCCTGTGGTGGCTCTTTGGATGCGGGGGACGGCGGCGAGGGCGTGGCTGGTCGATCGAAGTTGGCGTTTGGGAGCGTAGAAGTTGAGGCGGCTGTTGAGGTATTCCGGGCCTTGGCTGTGTAGGGCTTTGTGTGCGTGGGTGAGGAGCCGGAAGGTGATTCTCTTGTTGACCGGGAGCCAGTGCAGGTCTCTCAGGTGTCCGGAGATGTGGCTGCGGCGGGGGATGTCCAGGATGAGTCGTGCTGAGGTGTTCTGGATCCGCTGGAGTCTCTTCTGGAGTTTGGCGGTGGTTCCGGCGTAGAGGGAGTTGCCGAAGTCCAGACGGCTGGTGACGAGGGCCTGGGTGACCGTCTTCCTGGTCTCAGTGGGGATCCACCGGAAGATCTTACTTAGCATGCGCAGGGTGTTGAAGCACGAAGAGGAGACGGCGTTGACTTGTCTGGTCATGGAGAGGGAGGAGTCCAGGATGAAGCCCAGGTTGCGTGCGTGGTCTGTGGGTTTGGGTGCGCTGCCCAAGGCGGGGGGCCACCAGGAGTCGTCCCAGGCGGAGGGTGATGATCCCAGGATGAGGACTTCCGTCTTGTCCGAGTTCAGTTTCAGGCGGCTGTTCGACATCCATTTGGCTACGTCTGTCATCCCTTCGTGCAGGTTGGCTCTGGCGGTGGCGGGGTCGTTGGTGAGGGAGAGGATCAGCTGGGTGTCGTCGGCGTAGGAGATGATGTTGAGGTTGTGCTGGCGTGCGATGGCTGCGAGGGGGCTCATGTAGACGTTGAAGAGTGTTGGGCTGAGCGAGGAGCCTTGAGGAACGCCACAGATGACTTCGGTGGCTTCCGATCTGAACGGGGGGAGGCGGACTCTCTGTGTCCTTCCGGCGAGGAAGGAGATGATCCACTCCAGTGCCTTCTCCTGGATTCCGATGTTGCTGAGGCGCTGTACTAGGGTACGGTGGCAGACAGTGTCGAAGGCCGCGGAGAGGTCCAGGAGGATGAGGGCCGCTGTTTCTCCGTTGTCGAGCAGGGCTCGGATGTCATCGGTAGCTGCGATCAGGGCGGTCTCGGTGCTGTGGTTGGCCCGGAAGCCAGACTGCGAGAGGTCGAGGGAACCGTTCGTCTCGAGGAAGGCGGCCAGTTGCTTGTTGACGGTCTTCTCGATGACTTTTGCCGGGAACGGGAGCAGCGAGATGGGGCAGTAGTTCTTGAGGTCGGTGGGGTCGGCTGATGGTTTCTTAAGTAGAGCGCTGAGTTCGGCGTGCTTCCAGCTCTCCGGGAAAGTGGCGGTGTCGAAGGAGGTGTTGATGATGTCCCGCAGGTGGGGTGCGATGACAGCATCAGCCTTGTTGAAGACGTGGTGAGGGCAGGGGTCGGTAGGAGATCCGGAGTGGATGAAGTTCATCGTGCGGATGGTGTCTTCGGTGCTGATCGGGGTCCAGGCGCGGAGGGTGGTGGTGGGGGGCGGTGGTTCGGTCGTGGCGTGCGTCGGTTGAGTGCTGAAGCTGTTGTGTATGTCCGCGATCTTGTTGTGGAAGTAGGAGGCGAGGGAGTTGCAGAGGTCTTGCGAAGGGGTGATGTCATTGTTTCCGGCATTGGGGTTGGAGAGCTCTTTCACGATGTTGAAGAGTTCCTTGCTGTTGTGTGCGTTGTTGTCCAGTCGTTCCTTGAATGCGGTTTTCTTGGTGGCGTGGATCAGTTGGTGGTGTTTTCGGGTGGCGAGCTTGAGGGCAGTCATGTTGTCTGGTGTTGGGTCTCTGCGCCAGGTTCTCTCGAGGGCTCGGCAGTTCTTCTTGGAGCTCTTGAGTACGTTGTTAAACCATGGGGCTTTCTTGCTGCCGGGTCTGCTCGGTGGGGTCTTCAGAGGGGCGAGGTCGTCTGCGCAGTTGTTGATCCATTTCGTGAGGTTGGTGGCCGCTTGGCTGGGGTTCGTTGTGCTGGTGGGAGGGTTCTTGCTCAGGGAAGTGGCGAGCTGGTCTGCAGTGATCTTGTTCCAGCTTCTGCGGGGAACCTGTTGCTGGTGATGGTGGAACGTGGTCCTTCTGAAGCTGAAGTGGACGCAGCTGTGGTCTGTCCAGTGGAGTCCCGTGGCGTGGCTGAAGGCGATGTCCTTGCTGGAAGAGAAGACCGGGTCGAGTGTGTGTCCGGCGTAGTGGGTGGGCGTGGTCACCAGTTGCTTGAGTCTGAGGTTGGCGAGGTTGTCCAGTAGGGTGGTGGTGTTGCGGTCGTTGTTGTTCTCCAGGTGGAAGTTGATGTCCCCGAGGAGGATGTAGTCGGCGGAGGGGAGGGCGTGTGGGCTGATGAAGTCGGCGATGTCTTCGCTGAATTGTGTGCGTGGTCCCGGGGGTCTGTAGAGGAGGGTGCCTCTGAGGGTGGTCTCGGGATTGACGTGGATTTGGAAGTGCAGGTGTTCGGCGGGTGCGAGGGTATCGTCAGTGTCGGTCGTGATGCGGATGGTGTTCCTGTGGATGATGGCGATGCCTCCTCCGGTCTGGTTGACGCGGTCCCTCCGGATGATCTTGTAGCCGTCCGGGATGGCGATGGCGATGTCGGGCGCTGAGGAGGCGTTCATCCAGGTTTCCGTGAGGAAGGCGACGTCTGGGGCTGTGGTGTCGAGCAGGTTCCAGATCTCGATGGCGTGTCTGTGGACGGAGCGGGTGTTGAGCAGGATGCACTTCAGGTGGGTGCTGCTGGAGTTCGGCTTGGTGGGTGCTGGTGTAGCGTGGGTCCGGTTGCAGGTGAACTTGCAGGAGTGGCAGCGGAAGGGCCCGTGGGTGCGTCTCGGTGTGGCTCGGTAGCAACCCAGGGTACGGCCGGTGTTGAGTGCGTTGAGTTCGGTGGCGTCGTAGGTTCGTCGGGTCGGCTTCCGTCGGTGGGGGCCAGGGGTCCTGGCACTGGGCGCGGTCCAGGCGCGGACAGGCGCAGACGGGCTTACCTCCGGCGCACAATCGGCGTGCCCGCTGCGCGTTCGCACGGTCGCCATATATGGCCAAGTGCAGGGAGGGCGGAGCAGCTGGGAGGCGGGAGCGGGGAGGAAGGGGGCGTGTCCACACTTCCGGCGGCGGGAAGCGGGAGGCGGGGAGCGGGGCGGTGGGCGCAGGGGACAGGAGCGAGGGGGGGGGGACGAATGGAGTACAATACACCGCTAAGAAAACAAGCAGGACAAAATAATGCCGGTACAAGGACAAAAATAATGCAGAAACAAGAAAACAGTGCACAGAGGTCACGAAGCCCCACCAGGCAGAGGTGCGGCACAACGAGCACCGGGAGGCTCAGCGAGGCTGAGAGCAGGGCAGGCGGGAGCACACGCAGCAGCTGGTGGCCGTGCGGCGCGGGGGTGTCCTAGAATAGACAAGGGCACCTCCAAGGGTCAAAAGACAAAGGCACCTCCTAAGAGCAGGGAGACTCTCAAGGGCAGGCCCACAACAGAGGAAAGGGACCCTCCCAAGGACAAGGACAGTCAAAAGACAAAGGCACCTCCTATGAGCAGGGACACTCCCAAGGGCAGGCCCACAACAGAGGAAAGGGACCCTCCCAAGGACAAGGACAGTCAAAAGACAAAGGCACCTCCTAAGAGCAGGGAGACTCCCAAGGGCAGGCCCACAACAGAGGAAAGGGACCCTCCCAAGGACAAGGACAGTCAAAATACAAAGGCACCTCCTAAGAGCAGGGAGACTCCCAAGGGCAGGCCCACAACAGAGGAAAGGGACCCTCCCAAGGACAAGGACAGTCAGAAGACAAAGGTACCTCCTAAGAGCAGGGAGACTCCCAAGGGCAGGCCCACAACAGAGTAAAGGGACCCTCCCAAGGACAAGGACAGTCAAAAGACAAAGGCACCTCCTAAGAGCAGGGAGACTCCCAAGGGCAGGCCCACAACAGAGCAAGGTCCATCTCCCAAGGCCAGGGACACACACAGAGAGCAGGGGTCTACTAGAGACAGGTGCACCACAGATGACAAGTCTGCTGGCAGGAACAGGGCGGCGACCAGGGCACAGGCAAAATCCAGACACAACACTCCACCTAAGGATAAGGCACATCCTACGGACAAGGCTTCTAGCATGGACAATGGCGCAATCAAGGACAGGCATACTTCACCCCTGGCTGCACTGAGGCTGATGTTTTCAACTGAACGCCAAACAGATGTCTCCGCGGCGGAGTCCCCCCCATACCTCCACTCCCATCCAGCCCAGTCAGAAGCAGAGGAGGGAGTCCCCTGTTGTTGCATCCCCCATTACACATGAATCTGAGTCCAGGCGGCAGGCACACAGCAAACGACAAGCAGGCTCCAGCACGTCCCCAGAAACCCGATCCCCGGCTGCAGATGCTCCACCTATGGTGGGTGATAATTCTTTAGAGTCCCCACCACTTGGCAGTCCTGTCCTGTCCAGGGTGCACTCACACATCCCTAAGAAACGCAGACACACACCATTGACACCTGCCCACCCCAATGTCGCTCAAGGTCAGCTATCCCTAGCTCCCAGGGCCACCCTGCCTCCTGGCCCATACAGCCCTGTGGCACATCATTTCAGTGGTCCCAGTGGCGCAGGTGCAGTTGACTCTCATGTATCAGATAGTGGCACTGTGTCTGTTGATGGCTGTCATGCATCATGTAGTGGCACAGTCTCTGTTGTGCCCTCTCCTGTTGCTGGTCCTGGCAGTGTATCTGGGTCTATGGCTCACGTGTCAGTGAGTAGATCTGTGGCTGTATTGCACACTCCTGTTTCTGGTGCTGGCAGTCTGTCTGGGTCAGTGGGTCACGTGTCAGTGACTACATCTGTGGCTGTGTCTCACATTCCTGTTGCTGGTGCTGGCAGTGTGTCTGGGTGTGTGGCACATGTGTCTGTCACTCGGGCTGTGGCTGTGTCTCACACTCCTGTTGCTGGTGCTGGCAGTGTGTCTGGGTCCGTGGCCCATGTGTGTGTCACTCGGGCTGTGGCTGTGTCTCACACTCCTGTTGCTGGTGCTGGCAGTATGTCTGGGTCTGTGGCCCATGTGTCTGTCACTCGGGCTGTGGCTGTGTCTCACACTCCTGTTGCTGGTGCTGGCAGTGTGTCTGGGTCCGTGGCACATGTGTCTGTCACTCGGGCTGTGGCTGTGTCTCACACTCCTGTTGCTGGTGCTGGCAGTGTGTCTGAGGCAGGTAGTTCACGCAGTCCCCCTGATTCTGTGATGTGAGGTGCTGATCACTTCACTCAAATGTTATTTCACATGGTGTGTCCATTGAGAACTGCGTTGCACTCTTGTGGTCCCTGGGACGGGTTGGTTGGGACACGTACTTGTGCTGCCTCTGATGTACCTGCTCTGTACTCGACAATGCCCTGTTGATGTTCTGATACTGCATTCTGCCCTCTCACATGCTGCCTCTGATGTAGCTGCTCTGTACTCCACAATGCCCTGTTGATGTTCTGAAACAGCATTCTGCCCTCTCACATGCTGCCTCTGATGTAGCTGCTCTGTACTCCACAATGCCCTGTTGATGTTCTGAAACAGCATTCTGCCCTCTGATGTGCTGCCTCTGATGGACCTGTTCAGTGCTATGGCCTGTTGATGCACTTGGCCCCTCTCACGTGCTGCCTCTGATGGACCTGTTCAGTGCTATGGACTGTTGATGTACTTGGCCCCTCTCACGTGCTGCCTCTGATGGACCTGTTCAGTGCTATGGACTGTTGATGCACTTGGCCCCTCTCACGTGCTGCCTCTGATGGACCTGTTCAGTGCTATGGACTGTTGATGCACTTGGCCCCTCTCACGTGCTGCCTCTGATGGACCTGTTCAGTGCTATGGACTGTTGATGCACTTGGCCCCTCTCACGTGCTGCCTCTGATGGACCTGTTCAGTACTATGGACTGTTGATGCACTTGGCCCCTCTCACGTGCTGCCTCTGATGGACCTGTTCAGTGCTATGGACTGTTGTTGCACTTGGCCCCTCTCACGTGCTGCCTCTGATGTAGCTGCTCTGTACTCCACAATGCCCTGTTGATGTTCTGATACTGCATTCTGCCCTCTGATGTGCTGCCTCTGATGGACCTGTTCAGTGCTATGGACTGTTGATGCACTTGGCCCCTCTCACGTGCTGCCTCTGATGGACCTGTTCAGTGCTATGGACTGTTGTTGCACTTGGCCCCTCTCACGTGCTGCCTCTGATGTAGCTGCTCTGTACTCCACAATGCCCTGTTGATGTTCTGATACTGCATTCTGCCCTCTGATGTGCTGCCTCTGATGGACCTGTTCAGTGCTATGGACTGTTGATGCACTTGGCCCCTCTCACGTGCTGCCTCTGATGGACCTGTTCAGTGCTATGGACTGTTGTTGCACTTGGCCCCTCTCACGTGCTGCCTCTGATGTAGCTGCTCTGTACTCCACAATGCCCTGTTGATGTTCTGATACTGCATTCTGCCCTCTCACATGCTGCCTCTGATGTACCTGCTCTGTACTCCGCAATGCCCTGTTGATGTTCTGATACTGCATTCTGCCCTCTGATGTGCTGCCTCTGATGTAGCTGCTCTGTACTCCACAATGCCCTGTTGATGTTCTGATACTGCATTCTGCCCTCTCACATGCTGCCTCTGATGTAGCTGCTCTGGTGCCCACTTTGCACATGCTCACGCATACACTGTGATTATACCTCCATTATGTACAATAAAGGTAGTCTATCAAGTCTCGTGGTTTGTCCTTGTCATTCATGCTTGCGTACTACAAATGTGTATTTCTATTTGCTTCTCATCAGTGGTTTGGGTAACATGACACTCCCCCTCCCTACATCACGACCCTTGCAGGTATTCCCCTCCATGCAGCCAATGGTCTGTGCCTTACCTGCGTCGGCGTCGATGGTGGGCCAAGACTAGGACGTGGTGGATCGCGAAGAGCATCGGGAAAGCGTGTAGCGCTGGGTCCATGGTGGCGAGCAGCTTGTGGTGGGTCTCTCTGCTGTGTCTCTTTTCTTCGCTGTGGGGAATCCGCCGTGTTCAGACAGGTTGTGTTTCCGCTGCGGTTTTATGTGTATTTTCCGCCATCTTGATTTGGGGGGCGGTCTTATGACGGTCCTGATATGGCGGACGGAGTGTCCGCGGCAGGCGGACCCGGAAAAGGCTTTTTCCGCCTACTCCAGGGCCGCGGTGGCTCTTCCGTCCGCCATCCTAATGAGCCCCATAGTGATGTCACTGACCATGTCATGAATGATGTAATATGTGACATCATCAGCAGTGGATTGCGGGTGCGCGATATATAGTTAGTGCAACTAACTATATATGGAATTTCAATGGTTTTGTGTGAGTAAAATAAGGTTTTGTAAATGCTAATTCCTAACTATATATAGTCTATAACCTATGGTTTTTTCAGTGAATATATATATATATATATATATATATATATATATATATATATTACCTACTGGCGGTCGCCAGTAGGTATATATAGTTAGGATTTTTTCTCTATGGGATTTTTGAAAATTCTATGTCTAATAACTTTGGCGTTTGTGGACGGAATTGGCTGAAATTTTCTGGAAAATGGAACATTTTGTTTCTGAGCAGCCCCTGAAGATTTGGGGGGGGTTCGTCAAGGGGGGGCCGAGAAAAAAGGGGGTCCCAAAACGTGTTTTTAACATTGAGTTTTCCATAGGGCGGTTGGCCTCACTTTTAGCCCGAACGGCTGAATGGATTTGCACGTAACTTGGCAAAATTGTAGGGACTGGTAGCCCGATGTGCCTTTTGTAGGTCTCAATATATGTGCTCCAGTGGATTTTGAGAAATTAACGTTTAAAAAAAGATATATATCTGTAACAGCGGACCGGGCAGCGCCCCGGTTCGCGGACCGGGGCGCGTACCGGAACTTCGCGTAGCGAAGCTGATTGGTTCTCCGGTGTCTGTCAACATTCTAAACAGTCCGGAGCGGCCGCCATCTTGTCTCTCGGTAGGATTGAGAGACAAAAGGAGGCCAAAACAAAGGGGGAAATAACCATAAGGGGGCATAGTAGATCCTCCCTGACCCCCTAGGTTTAATGTGGAGGCTTTAAAAGGGCCCCGCGGGGCAAAAAAAAATAAATTTATTTTTTGTTTTTTTGCGTGGGTAGCGCCCGGTCCGCGAACCGGGAAGCATTCTGGGCAGCGTACTGCAATGAAAAATGAATGATAGACTTTTTAAATGCTGTATGTTAATTGATTGTTGGTTTTGTTGATTATTTTTTATTTTCTTTATTTTTTAAGCATTTTTTTTTATTGTGATTGTGTTTCATAATTTATTAAACTTTCTAACATTTCATTGTCAGAAATTTCATAATTATCATTGAATATACATTGTAGTCTCTGAGGGTGTAAAATGTCCTCATTTTCAAGGAGGTTATCTACTGCTTGTACACATTGCAGTAGTTCTTTGTCCCAAGTTTCATCGAAAAATTCAATATCATTTTCATCAATGATTTCTTGGCTGCTCTCTTGCAGGACAATTTGAAATTCAACTTTCTGTTCGCCTTCCATTTTGCCTGAAATTTAGATTAAAAAAATATATATTAGTAGAGATAGGGCACTGTTGGGATTAATTTTAGATAGGCAGTTTTTATCAGTGAATTTATCTTTGGGCAGTGTATAGTATCAGAGTGGAAGTAGGAATATAAAAAAGTGTATGTGATTTAACGTAATTAAATTCATAATTATACAAGAGAAGCCTAACTCCATCCATAACTATAACAGAGAAGTCTATCTAAATCTATAACTACTACAGAGGGATAGTATATAACTATCAGAAAAAGTTTACCATATTAACTTATAGTGCACAATATACTTCAGTTTTAAAAATAAAAACTTACCTTTAGAAAGAAGTTGAAGGAATTAGTGAAAATACTATTGAAATGTACACCAAGAAGTAGTAGTCAAAATGGCTGTGTTTTCTTCTCTTCCTTTATATATATTCAGGTATATAACCAATGAAATGTCAGGTAAAAAAAGTAGAAAATGAAAGTAACATATTAATTGGTTGTCAATTCCAACACTTCAGATGTGTTTTGTGAAGTAATTTACCTCAGGGTATTTAGAGAGGTCTACAGGCTAAATGGCTAAATGGAATTCCAATCAAATTTGTGAAAATGGTAGGGATTGGTATGTAGTATGAGCTAATCTATATTTGGTGAAATTGTCTCCAGTGGCTTTTCTGTGAACTACTTTCCCACCTTTTTTGATGGTGCGCTTCCCAGGGAGCGACCCGGTACGCGAACCGTTGAGCGCCACGGTTCGCGAACCTTAAGCGTTACGGGAGTCCACCATTTTGTGTTTTGGTCGAATTAAGATACAAAATGGAGGGCAAATAATGTTCAGAATGGGTAGAAGGGGGCACGGTAGACTTATCTTGACCCCCTAGGTTTTGTGAGGGTGGCTGAGGAGGCTTATATGTGCGAAAAAAAAACATTTTTTTTAAAAATTTCGCGAGGTTAGCTCCCGGTTCGCGTACCGGGTAGCGTCCCAGGGAGCGTACTTTGTTGAAAATTAGTGAAAAATGTTAGAGTAAAATAATAATTGTGAGTGGTCAGATGTAGGGTAGCTCTGAGAAGAGCTTTTGGGTTTATGGTACATTTAGGTACTTATAAGTAGGTACCAATGCACAGTCTTAAATTCAGAGTGAAAATTCTGTTGCCCTCATCTGAGAAGTGAACTCCATCTCCTCTGTAGATATCTTGCATGTAGTAACGCAAGTTATTGTTGTACAGGGACCCCATTCCATGGTCTCTATGTAAGCTGAAACAGATTTGTTTACATGCTTCCTCGACTTCTCAATTTGTGGACAAAATTGGTTTGACCACCTCCATTTCTGTCTTTGGCATATATTTGAATATACCAAGGCAGTCTGAGGAAAAAGTGCCATCAATTGCTCAAAGGTGTCCTTTAAAAGCATTTCCAGACCTACGCCAGTCAAAGTGCCCAAATCATTACCTCCACAGTGCACAATTAACAGGTCAGGTTTGGGCAAATGCATAAAGGTTTTCACCAATGGTATCAATTGGTGACATTTTAATCCTCTGTGGCCAAACCACTTAATTTCCACATCTTGTAAATTGAGGTTAGGTAATTTTCTGTTCTCAGCATACCTGTGAGCCCAGTGAATATAACTATGTCCAACAATCCAGACAGAAAACATGGTGAGAGGAGGTTCTCCTGCAGTCAGATGAAGTGTGGCAATGAAATGGCAGTTGAAAAAATGAGAGTTTAAAATGAAAAAAACTGTGGAGTTTCTGTGTTCATGAAGCAGTAACAGTGATTGGTGGATTTTGATTGCTGAAAACAGAAAGTTAGGGTGCATGGATGTGTTCTTTGAAAGATGTATTTTGAGTGGTCAATAAAAAATCATTAAATGAAAGATTGCAGTGGATACGCAGGTGCACTGAGAGTTCAGAGTTCAATTGCAACATTGTTGTGTGAACTTGCAAACACCAGAGGTCTTCCAAGAGGTGGTTGCTATGCAGAAAAGGCATGAAATGGCAGAGGGGGGAAGGGTTTTCATTTGAAAAAAAGTGAGGGAAGAGTTTTGATTGGGTGACATGAGAGATATGTGTGAAGAATTACAGCATTTCTGTGCTTTTGATAGCTGCAGACTCTGGAGTGCATACCTTTTGCTCTGCTGAAGACAAATTGGTGTGTTTCTGAGACTGTTTTCAAACTCAAAGTATTTGCTAAGGTGAGAAAATATTTCTTTAATTTAGATAGAGAATAGTGTGCTTTAAGGAAAAAATTATGAATTATGTGGCGCAAATTGCTTGTAAATATGCTCCCATCTGTGCATGGAAAATTTAGATTTTGAATGTTTGTGTTACATAGCCATGTTAAAAGTGATACAAACATGCTGCAAAGGCAATTAAAAAACGCTTTTATGTGTCTTAAGGACATTTTAAGTAATTTTCCCATGTGCAGTGTTTTGAAATTATGATTTGAAAATCGTTTTTGGGGAAAAGGAATTGTTTTTAAATTTATGACAAGGACATAATGGTGTATGCTTCTTTATACGGCAATTGACTGTCCCTGATGTTATTTTTCCCATTTTAATGTAAGACCTTTCTCTGTGGCGCAAATTGCTTGTAAATATGGTCCCACCTGTGCATGGCAAATTTAGATTTTAAATGTTTGTGTTACATAGCCATGTTAAAAGTGACCCAACGATGCTGGAAAGGCAATCAAAAAACACTTTCATGTGTCTTAAGGACATTTTAAGTCATTTCCTCATGTGCAGTGTTTTCAAATTATGATTTGAAAATCGTTTTTGGGGAAAAGGAATGGTTTGTAAATTTATGACAAGGACATAATGGTGTATGATTCCTTATAAGGCATTTCAGTGTCTCTGATGTCATTTTTCACATATTACATTAAAAGACCTTTCCCTGTGGAGCACATTCCTTGTAAATATGCTCCCACCTGTGCATGGTAAAGTTAGATTTTGACTGTTTGAGTTACATAGCCATGTTAAAAGTGACCCAAAAACTTGCAAAGGCTTTTAAAAAAAACGTTCATGTGTCTTAAGGACATTTTAAGTAATTTCCCTGTGGGCAGTGTTTTCAAATTATGAATTGAAAATCGTTTTTGAGGTAATGGAATGTTGTTAAAATTTATGTGCGCCATATGCCCCCAAATTTATTTTTCAGGGGTGCAGCAGGGTGTTCTTGAGACACCCCTGCACCTTTGGAAAAATTCCTAATTTGCGATGAGCTAATTGCTAATCGCAAATTGCACCTTCATTCATATGGGCATCCTGGCCCATGGAAATGAATGGGTAATTTGCAATTAGCAATTTGCTCATCGCAAATTTGGAATGGTAAAGAATCGCTATTTATTCCTTAAAATTCGCTATTTTGGAAATGCAAAATAGTTATATGATACATATGGCGGTTGATGTCTAACAAAATAAGAAGCTTAGGGATACATTTATGATGACTGGCGCAATGAAGTGGACATCACTTACTTCATTGGTAGAGCTTTACATGTATTATGTCCTCTGTATTCTTCATCAAGCGTAACTTTAATCTGCAATCCTGAGTAGGCCTCACCTTAAACAAACCTCTGGATAGGCCACACCTTATCGTCATCATGAATTAATCATTTAAAATGCTAGGGACAGATTTATGATAGGTGTATGCCTCTTTTGCGCCACTTACAAAACACTGTCCACGGGGAAATGACTTAAAATGTCCTTAAGACACATGAATGTGTTTTTTTAAAGCGTTTGCAATTTTTTGGGGTCACTTTTAACATGGCTATGTGACTCAAACAGTCAAAATCTAAATTCACCATGCACAGGTGGGAGCATATTTACAAGGAATGTGCTCCATGGGGAAAGGTCTTATAATGTAATATGGGAAAAATGACATCAGAGACACTGAAATGCCTTATAGAGAAGCATACACCATTATGTCCTTGTCATAAATTTGCAAACCATTACTTTTCCCCAAAAACGATTTTCAAATCATAATTTGAAAACACTGCACATGTGGAAATGACTTAAAATGTCCTTAATTCAAAATTTGCTATTCCTTATTTTGCGATTGCACTGAAGGATTTGCAAATTTTGCGATTCCTTAAATGTAATGTATCAAACAAAAAATATGTAAAAAATGACATTAAGGATTTGGAAACTACCACCAACTTCTAGTTTGTGGTAATTTGCGAATTCTTTTCAAAAAGCATTTTTTTCCAAAAAACAAAAGGTGCCATATGACGCCAATACATGTCCTTAGGGCATGTATGTGCGCCATATGCCCCCAAATTTCTTTTTCAGGGGTGCAGCAGGGTGTTCTTGAGATACCCCTGCACCCTTGAAAAAATTCCTATTTTGTGATGAGCTAATTGCTAATCGCAAATTGCACCTTCATTCCTATGAGCCTCCTAGCCCATGGAAATGAATGGGTAATTTGCAATTAGCAATTTGCTCATTGCAAATTAGGAATGGTAAAGAATTGCTATGTATTCCTTAAAATTCGCTATTTAGGAAATGCAAAATAGTTTGATGGTACATATGGTGGTTCATCTGTAACAAGATAAGAAGCTTAGGGATACATTTATGATGACTGGCGAAATAAAGTGCAAATCACTTACTTCATTGGTAGGCCTTTACATGTATTATCTCTTCTGTATTCTTCATCAAGCGTAACTTTAATCTGCAATCCTGAGTAGGCCTCACCTTAAACAAACCTCTGGATAGGCCACACCTTATCGTCATCATGAATTAATCATTTAAAATGCTAGGGACAGATTTATGATAGGTGTATGACTCTTTTGCGCCACTTACAAAACACTGTCCACGGGGAAATGACTTAAAATGTCCTTAAGACACATGAATGTGTTTTTTTAAAGCGTTTCCAATTTTTTTGGGTCACTATTAACATGGCTATGTGACTCAAACAGTCAAAATCTAAATTCACCATGCACAGGTGGGAGCATATTTACAAGGAATGTGCTCCATGGGGAAAGGTCTTATAATGTAATATGGGAAAAATGACATCAGAGACACTGAAATGCCTTATAGAGAAGCATACACCATTATGTCCTTGTCATAAATTTGCAAACCATTCCTTTTCCCCCAAAACGATTTTCAAATCATAATTTGAAAACACTGCACATGTGGAAATTACTTAAAATGTCCTTAATTCAAAATTTGCTATTCTTTATTTTGTGATTGCACTGAAGGATTTGCAAATTTTGCGATTACTTAAATGCAATGTATCGAACAAAAAATATGTAAAAAATAACATTAAGGATTTGGAAACTACCACCAACTTCTAGTTTGTGGTAATTTGCAAATTCTTTTCAAAAAGCATTTTTTTCCAAAAAACAAAAGGTGCCATATGACGCCAATACATGTCCTTAGGGCATGTATGTGCGCAATATGCCCCCAAATTTGTTTTTCAGGGGTGCAGCAGGGTGTTCTTGAGATACCCCTGCACCCTTGAAAAAATTCCTAATTTGTGATGAGCTAATTGCTAATCGCAAATTGCACCTTCATTCCTATGAGCCTCCTAGCCCATGGAAATGAATGGGTAATTTGCAATTAGCAATTTGCTCATTGCAAATTAGGAATGGTAAAGAATTGCTATTTATTCCTTAAAATTCGCTATTTAGGAAATGCAAAATAGTTTGATGGTACATATGGTGGTTCATCTGTAACAAGATAAGAAGCTTAGGGATACATTTATGATGACTGGCGAAATAAAGTGCACATTACTTACTTCATTGGTAGGCCTTTACATGTATTATCTCCTCTGTATTCTTCATCAAGCGTAACTTTAATCTGCAATCCTGAGTAGGCCTCACCTTAAACAAACCTTTGGATAGGCCACACCTTATCGTCATCCTGGATTAATCATTTAAAATGCTAGGGACAGATTTATGATAGGTGTATGCCTCTTTTGCGCCACTGTGCGTCACTTTTATGATGCAGCGGCGGTGCAAAAGATTTGCTATGAGGCGACAAAATTACAAATTGATGCATTTAGGCAGATATGTCATGGTGTAAAAAAAACGTACCATATGAAACCGATGCAGCAGTGATGCAAAAGATGCACCATGTTGCAAGACAGGCCTCACTTGGGGCCATATGTATCAAGCTAATTAGCATTCGCAAAGATCAAAATTCTGCGAATTTTGGCCTTTGCGAATGTTAATTAGACAAATGGTATGTATCAAACAAGTTTGATGCAAAATAAGGAGTAGCAAAATTTGCTATTCCTTATTTTGCGATTGCACTGAAGGATTTGCAAATTTTGCGATTACTTAAATGCAATGTATCAAACCAAAAATATGTAAAAAATGACATTAAGGATTTGGAAACTACCACCAACTTCTAGTTGGTGGTAATTTGTGAATTCTTTTCAAAAAGCTTTTTTTCCCAAAAACAAAAGGTCCCATATGACGCCAACACATGCCCTTAGGGCATGTATGTGTACCATATGCCCCCAAATTTCTTTTTCAGGGGTGCAGCAGGGTGTTTTTGAGACACCCCTGCACCCTTGGAAAAATTCCTAATTTGTGATGAGCAAATTGCTAATCGCAAATTAAACCTTCATTCCTATGAGCCTCCTAGCCCATGGAAATGAATGGGTAACTTGCAATTAGCAATTTGCTCATTGCAAATTAGGAATGGTAAAGAATTGCTATTTATCCCTTAAAATTCGCTATTTAGGAAATGCAAAATAGTTTGATGGTACATATGGCGGTTCATCTGTAACAAGATAAGAAGCTTAGGGATAGATTTATGATGACTGGTGCATCACCAGGGATGTGTCAGTCATCCTGCGCCGCTGTTCCGCCACCCATGGTGTGCTGCATTTACAATGCGGGGCATCATGGGGCAAAAATGGCACAGATGCGTGACGTATCTGTGCTGTAAAGGTAGTGATTGCTGGAGTTGTATCGCAAGTGCGATGCAGCTCAAGCAAGGCTCAAGGGTGCCCCATCTCCACAATGTTGCGTCACGACCTATGCCTGCTTAAAGCAGGCGCAGGGTTTTGACGCAGCTTTCTCCTATCTGATTGTAAATACGGCACACCATGGGTGGCAGAGCAGCGGTGCACGTTAACTGGTGCATGCCTGGGGATGTGCCATTTAACATAAATCTGCCCCTTTACATTTAAGTATGTGCAGGGGACACAGAGTCGGTGAGGCTTATCCAAGGTTAAGAAGAGATGAGTCCTGTTCACTGAAAAATTAGACATAGTCTTCACCTGCTCAGCATTGCTGGACATGGCTAAATAATAGCTGCAAAATATTACTCTTGTTAAACAATTTTACTATTATAATCTCTGAGATTTGTCTCTTACTCTGCAACATCTCATTGTTGTTATCTTTCTTTAAAGATAAAGACAACATCAACATGAGCGACAATCTGCAATCAGTTGATTTTGACCTCATCATTGAACTCGTAATTGAAACATCAGTGGATGTTGATCCCTTGGATGATTTAAATCCTGAGGATGAAGAAGAGCGTGATGAGGATGCAGATTTGTCCGAATTATATGACATAGGGTGGGAAGCTGACCTGCTTGAGCCTATGGAACTATAAACATTTATTTTTAAAATTTATAATTAATAAAAAGTAAAAATGTAAACCGTTTAATTTAAAAATAAAGACACCTTCAAAAACAGGTTATGTGTAGTGTCTTCAATAAAATATTAAAATATGCTCATAAAATTAGATCAGATTCACATATAAAATAGCACAGGTAACATAAATATAAATGTCATTTCTTTTCTGCTATTTCTGTATTGTAAATTTGCCAAGGACTAAAAAATCTTCTATTTAAAATGTCAAGTAGTGTGTTAAGTTTTTGATCACTGTTATTGATTTACTGTTTGGTAATAGTGGTTAATAACATTTTTTATTATATTTTACCACAGATTCAACTGCAGATCATTTCAAGATTTCACCATGCCAACAATAGAAAGACAGAGAAAGGCTGCAAAACGTCAAAGACAGCAGGTGAAACAAAATAAGCAGCAGTCCTCTAACAAAAAGATTTGTCAAGTCACGAAGAAAGCACCGGGTAAGAGCACAAAATATTTCATAAGAAATATGTGTAGTAAAAAAAATATTACTACAGAAAATGTTTCAGTCCAGAAAAAGAGAACCAATTCAAATGGAAAGGAAAGGCCAATCAAAAATGTTACTGCTAGAGCAAGAGATAACTCTGTGCATGATAGTAGAAGGAAACAACAGTTTAGGGACATTCGTAAACGAATGTTCCGCAACAGGATAATTGGCAATTTGTTAAAAAATATTAAGAAAGGTCAACAGAAAGTGTTTTTTTATAAGAGAAAAAAAAAGTTGAGAAAGTTATTGATCAGGCATTTGAAATTAAACATAAGTTATTTATTTTGATAATCAATAGAATTAGGAAGCTAAACAAGGCAATTTATGATTTCAAAAGAAATAGTAGATGGAAGAGAATAGTTAATCGTAGTAATTTTTGTGAAGTTTTTTCTGGAGAATGGATGCATAGTTCAAGCTGTGAGGCATTTTTTAATGAGGAGAGTTATTTCCAGGATAATGATTTGGTGCATGCAGTTGACACCAGTGGTCGTGCTTATGAAGTGAAAGATGGTTGTCCAGTTGAAAAAGAAAAACTTGTGACAACAGAGACAGAAGAGGTGTTAGGTAATGAGGTTTTAGGAAGACGTGCTAAGGGTCCTGTCTACACCTGGAAGTGTAGTAGTATTTGTAGTGTGCAACAGGATTCCATCAATTTGCTTTGTGATTTTGTACGGTCATTTAATAAGAAAAGTTTGAAGCAGAAAATAAGGTTGTTGCAAGAATTAGATCCTTGCAGAGTGAGAGAAGTGACAGGTTTGCATGGTCATTCACTGGCTTGTCTTTCCAGGAGAGTATGCCAGAGTGTTTTTCATCATTTCAGGATGCTAGCAGTGCATCATAATAAAGTGAGGAAATTAGTTAGAATGTTGTATTATGCTAAGAGTCCAGCAATTATGCTTAAACAATTATGCGCTGCTCTTTTGCATGGTTCTGAAATAGATGTGAAGAATATATGTGAAGAAATTGAGTTTTGTTACTTTGGAAGTAAAGAGGAGAATGTTGAAATTGACCAAGAAGAAGAGGGTAATGTGGAAGATAGTGTACAGGTTTCCAGTACAGATAATTTTCAGAAGGAAATTGCGACGTTTCAGGTGAAATCAAGTGAGAGGCCTAATTTCACTTGTGTGTGTTGTCGACGCACTTATTATAAGAATCAGACTAAGTTAGTGGATTTATATGCAAAAAGTGAAAGGGAAAATAATAGTGAATGGAAGGATTTCGCAACATACTTGATGGTAGAAAATTGTTTTGATTTGGGATTGGATCAACGTGTGTGTACTTATTGTTGTTGCAAATTAAATCAAAACCAGATGCCTGCTAGAGCAGTTCATAATAATCTGGAATTGGTTGAGATTCCTTCTGAATTGAAGGATTTAAATACTTATGAATCTATTTTGATTCAAAGTATCCATCCCTTTCAGGCTATTGTAAGAATGGAGCCAAAGACAGGGAAATTGCCTCCATCAGATTTACAGAGAGGATTAAAGGGAATAGTTGTTTATTTGCCTCTAGATTTGAAGAAAAACATTAACACAATTGGAGTAGAAAAAGTGGAAGAGGAACCTCTTGTTATCTTAGTTAATGGGGTTCCGACAAAGAATAAGAAAATATGGCAAGATTTAGTAGATGTTAGGAAAGTCAAAAGGGCAACATTGTATTTGAAAAAATATAATAAATACTATAAAAATGTATATGTTGCAGAAGAGGAAGTAAGTGAGAAGAGGACAGCGATTTGTGTGCTGGTCAAATTGAGAAAGTAGAACCCTGTACTAGTGAAGAAATATATGAACATTATAGTGTTCATCCTTTGCATTCCAAGGAAGTCATGGGGAATGCTATTGAGTTGTTTCAAATGAAACAAGCGAAAGGGAGTCCCATTAGTGTTTGGGAGGAAAGTTTGGAAGCTCGGTGTTTCCCACAGCTTTTTCCGACAGGTCAGGGAGGAAGATATGATGAGCGACCTCATCAAATTCCTGCTTCTGAATACCGGACTTTGCGATTGTATGCAGGAGATGCTAGGTTTCGACAATGCATTCCTTATTTGTTTCATCTCCTGTTTGAAAGCGATCTGTCTGGACTGTCATATGCAGTGAACCACATCTTGAAAAGTGGTATACACATGCAACACATCTCGGCAAGTGACTTTATGGATAAAGTCAATGTCCAAGACAGTATTTTGGATTCTCACCTGATTAATCTCATGGCGTGTCAGCGTGGTACTAATGAGTACTGGTACCGTCGTCATGGTGATTTAAAATGTATGCTGAGGAACTTAGGTACTCCCACATGGTTCCTCACTCTGAGCTGTGCCGAGTATGGCTGGGAAGACTTACTTGAATTTCTACGAGAGGCAAATGCTAACGTAGATAACATCGAATTCAAGACACCCGGAGAACTGTGCTCTTTGGATCCAGTCAATGTATGTAGGTACTTCAATCATAGATTTGAAGCTATGATGTCTTTCATCATGAATAAGAAGAATCCACCTCTTGGAGAGGTGTTGGATTTCTTCTGGAGAAAGGAGTACCAAGCAAGAGGTGCTCCTCATATACATATGTTGCTGTGGATCAAGGATGCACCTAAATTTGGAACGGATCCAGAAGACTCAGTGATGAGTTTCATCCAACAGTATTCTACGTGTGCTGTTCCAAACGCAAAGGAGAAGAAAAGCCTAAGAGAAAAAGTTCTGCGTTTCCAAAGCCATCGATGTGGAAAGTACTGCCGTCGTAAATTCCGAAACAAGGACAAGTTCTACACTAAATGTCGTTTCGGCTTTCCACGACCGGTGATTTCTAAAGGAAGAGTAAACAGTTTGATGTCTTCGCTGCGACACAATGTCATGAAGAAATCACCTAAAAACACATACAATTTGAAGAGGAACGAAGAGTCCAAGTACATCAACGACTACAACCCGGTGATTTTGTCCATGTGGAATGCTAACATGGATATACAGTTTGTGGCTGATAACTGTATGGCTGTGGCTCGGTATGTGACGTCTTACATCACCAAAAAAGAGAAGACAGAATTGAAGGATATGTGGGAGGACATTTCCCATGAAAAGAGCCTCAGCAAGAAGTTGTACAGTTTCAGTCTGAAGATGTTGTCGCATCGAGAAATTGGAGCTTACGAATGCTCTGACCGGTTGTCTTCAGCAAGTCTCTATGCCAAGTCCAGGAGTATCGTTTGGGCAAGTCTTGGTCTTGCTGCAACGCGTAATCGAGTTCTCAAACCTGTGCGGGAAATTGAGTATTTGGCGGAAAAGGAGCCAAACAGTACCGACATTTTGAAGACCAACATGTTGGATACATATTATCCAAATAGAAGCAGTCACCTCGACAATGTTTGTCTGTATGAGGTTCTTCAAAATTACATATTCAAGAGGAACATCAAAGAAGATACTGAGAAAGGAGTGTATGCTGTAATAGGAAGTGAGGGATGTCTGGTCAAGCAAAGAAAATGCCACTTGGTAAACCATCGAAAATTGAGTGGCGAATCTCCTGAAAAAAAGGAGTTTTTCTATTTAGCACTTTTGTAACTTTTCAAGCCTTGGCGTGCAGAAGAGGAACTGCTTGGAGATTTCCTCTGTTACGAAGACTCTTTCAATGCCGCCAAGGAGACCATAGAATGTCCTGCTTTTCCCAAATATGTAGAAATGTTGAATGCGGAAATTGAGCAGGAAGCAACGATTGCAGCCGAGATTGCCAGAGACAGTTCTCAGGACAGTCAGAGTTCTGCTTCATTGAGTCAGGATCCACTAGGAGGACCTGTTATCGAAAATGAAGCTGCCACTGCCATGAATGAAGTGGAAAGAGCCATGGCACATGCTCAGGAGGATGCGGTTAACTTAGAAGAGTTGGAAAGACAACTCAACGTTGAGCAGAGGAAAATATATGACGAAGTTACCATGCAAATTGATCATGGATTAAGTCATGACAAGAAAGAGTGCTCATGTACATCGTTGAAGCCTGTCCGACTGTACGTGAGTGGAGAAGCGGGAACTGGAAAACGTTTCCTCATTAAAGCAATTTCATGCTATTTGCAGGAAAGGACAGAGTCATCGCTGTCTTGTGTTGTCACCGCTCCAACTGGACTGGCAGCACATAACATTAAAGGGATTACTTTACATCATTTACTGATGCTGCCAGTGGAGCATGACAACAAATTACAATATCACAAGCTATCTGGAGATGCTTGTTTTGAAGTTTCAAGAATCTTGAGGAAAATGAAACTTCTTATCATTGACGAAGTAAGCATGGTTTCCAATGTCATGCTTGCCTTTGTGCATTTGAGAATGCAAGAAGTTCTCAAAACAGAGTATGATGTGTTATTTGGTGGCAAGCACATCATTGTTTTCGGAGATCTTTTGCAGCTGACACCAGTGAAAGGGCAACCTGTGTTCAAAATGCTCATGCATGAAGATACCAGGAAGTGCCTAGGGAGCATTGGCAACGTCAATATATGGTTAAACTTCAATTATGCTGAACTGCATGAAAATATGCGTCAGGCGAAGGATGAAGTTTACAAGACTATTCTACAAGATGTTAGAATTGGAAAAGTGACCGAGCATGGGAAAGAAGCTTTACATGCACGATTACTGTCAAATTTATATCCAGAACAAGATGTTGTGCCTGAGAATATTTTTCAGAAAATTACTGAGAAGAAATCTGGAATATGTTTGATGCCAACTCTTGCAGAATGTGCCAAATTCAACAACAAAATGTTGCATTTAGAAAAGCAAGAGATTGTGAAACTGGAAGCTATTGACAGAGTAGAGCATATGGGATCAACAATTATTTTGTCTGAGAATCTGAAAACAAAATTGGATTCATTAGAGAAGAGTATATCTAAAACTGCAGGTTTTGAAAAGACTCTGAATGTGTGCTTGAACTGCCGTATAATTTTAAGAAGGAATTTACATGTTGAAAGAGGTCTGGTAAATGGATCAATGGGTAATGTTGTTGATTTTGTGAAATACAGAAATAGAGATGGAATTGAATTTTTAAAAATTAAATTTGATGGCATTGAGGAAGTACAGCTAATTGGTCGTTGTTCTGCTAGATTTTTGCTTCTAAAAGACTTATATGTTCGCCGTAAGCAGTTTCCTGTTTGCTTGGCATATGCGGTGACAATCCATAAATCGCAAGGTTTAAGTGTAGACAGTGCATTGGTGAATATTGGCAGTTCTGTGTTCAAGGAGGGTATGGCATATGTGGCATTGTCACGAGTTAGAACTTTATCGGGATTGTACTTGATTGAGTGTGATGTCACAAACATTTGTGCGGATCTAGATTGTGTTAAGGAATACAATAGGTTAAGAAGAGAGTATGCGCCACATTTGCCTCAGTATCCTTTGTTTGAGAAACGTGTGGTAGGCCGGAAACGAAGAAATGTGACCAATACTGAGGAGGTTGTAGCAAAAAGACAAAAAGTCAATGAACCTAAAATTACAAGCAGAAACAAAAAGGATTCTGTTGAAGATGTTGTTGGTTTTCAGTTTGAAAACAGTTCTGGTGTCAACTGCTATGCTAATGTAGTGGTTAATGTTTTGTTTTCTCTAGAAAATGTAAAAGAAGAGATTGTGGTCAATTCTGATCAAACATTTTGCAGTTTGTTAAATTCTGTGTTAGAGAAATGTAGCACTGATAGAACAAACATAGAAAGTGTGTCTGAAATTCGAAATCTGTTAGACAGATGTTCAGGCCAAACACAATTCTCTCAAAATATTCAGCAAGATTGTCAGGAGTTTTTAATGTATATGCTTGATGTATTACATGCTGAAGGTGTAGATGTAGATCAGCTGTTTGGGCTTTCTTATCAATGGCAGCATGACTGCGAGAACTGTATGGTATCAAGTACTACTAGTGTAGACTCAGAAAGATTTATATATTTAACTTTGCCAGACAGTAAATCAGTCTCCTTTAATAAGCTAGTAAAAGCAGCTGATCACAACATGGAGTGTAGCCAATGTAAATCTGAAATGATGTCCACATTATTTATACGAACATATGGCCAGTATGTCATTTTAATGTTCCAACGATGTAGGCCTGATGGAACAAAATTGACAACTTTAATAAAAAATGTTGTAGCTTCGCAGTTGTCAATATCAGGAAGGACTTTTGTAACTGCAGCAATTATATATCATGACGGTCCTTCAATAACATCAGGACATTACACAGCTTATTTAAAGTCTAGAAATGGCTGGTCATTCTGCAACGATTCTGTTTTAATTTTCAAAAAAAAATTGCCATATGACCTTAAAAACTCTTACCTGGTGTTTTTAAAACCAACATTTTAGGGAAATAATCTCGGGATGTGCTCTGTGGAATTTCAAGAAGTTCTAATGGCTCCTACACAATTTGGCCTTGAGGATAAGTGTAGTTCAGAGACATAACTTCTAACCATAAGACTGGACGTCATGGAGAAATAAGTGCACTTTGAATGAGTTCAGAAAAACTATTTCTTTTTATAAGCTAATTGAAGCAGCCAATCAAAACATAAAGTAGAGGGAATGTAAGTCTGCAATGCTGTCTACTGTTTTACATTGCTTTGTGATTAAAAGTGATGTAGAGAATTAAATAATTGTAGTAGTCATAGAGGTAGTGTAAGTCTGCTTCATAGTAAGCAGTATCAGTGTCATAGGAAATGTAGAACATGACTGAGCAAGAAGGGGAAGATATTACTATTCCAGGATTGTGAAAATGATCTTCAACATTTTAATTCTGAAAGTTGCGGAAATGCCAAATGACGGGATTGGCTTACAAGAAATCCAAGAGTTATAAATGGGTCTGACAAGATTTGGCCTTGTGGAAACTTGTGGTAGAGAGCAAGAAGTCATTTATTGCATGTAACATGTTTTTAAAAACGATGGAGATTTTCTTTCAGAAAGTGGCGGGCTGAAAGTAATAACAGCACAACAGAGTGTAAGCTGTTCATAGGACATCCTTTGACGTCATGGAAAGTAAGTTAACTTTAAGGAGTTCTGAATTCTGATTTGTTATGTTGTATGGGTTTTTTAAACACAATCATTTTGATTGGGTTTTTTTTCCCCGCTGTTATATGATGAATACCTTCAAGTCACTGTTTTTAGTGAATTTTGATACATTCTGAGAACAGCAAAAATAAACCATTTAACATGTATAATTAATTCTGTACTGTTTGCATTTGTGATGTATATGTAGAACTGTGTAGGAGGCATGGAGAAGGTGAGGCTTCTGTAAGTGTCAAAGTTGTTGCATGCAGTGCTGCACTTCTGCGTATTCTTTCATATGCTGGACTACATCTGCACAATGAGATACCTAAGCAAAGGAAACACAAGTGATGTGATTGTGAAATGAGCAAAATAAATTGCACGTATTTCATTTACATCACCTGTGTTTCCTATCATTATGAATCACATTGTGCAGATCAAGTTTAGGTCTGTCCAGGGAAACATAGGAGGTTTGGACTTTGTTCAAGAGTGCAGTGGACATGACTCACTTCATTGGTAGACCTTCACATGTATTATGTCCTCTGTTCTCTTCAACAACTCGAAATTTCATCTGCAACCCTGAGTAGGCCTCACCTCAAACAAACCTCTGGATAGGACACATCTTATTGGCATCCTGAAGTAATCATTTAAAATTTTAGTGTCTTGCGACACTTTTCTGAGACAACAGCAATGCAAAAGATGCACCATGTTTTAAGATAGGCCTCACTTCATCTGCATCAAGATACTGTTAGTTTAAAATGTATATCTTTAGGACTGTGTAGGGGGCCTGGAGAAGCAGAAGCTTCTGTAAGTGTCAAAGTTGTTGAAAAACTGTTTGTCCTTCAATCTTTTCCCTTGTCTTTTGTAATTTTTAAATACATGTTTTAATATTTTTCAAATGTTTGTTCTCTCTTTCACAGATTGAAAGTATAAAAACAAAAAGTGAGTAATTTAACGACAATTATAAGGTAAATGTTTTGTACTCTTTTCGTTACATTTCTATCACATTTAACTTCTATTAGTTCCACTGCTTCATTTCTTTAACCCTCAGTTTCCTGCCTTTGCTACTTTCCTCATTCCTTTCTCTAATACCTACTTACTCAACTCCTTCCACTCTTTTTCTCAGTCCCTCTCTTCTCATAGTTCCTCACTCTTGTTCACTCACTCCGTCTCTATTACTCTTAGTGTCTTTGACTGATCACTCTATCACTACTTGTTCATAATGCTTTCTCTGTGTAGTTGAAGCACACTAAGGGGCATATTATGAACACAGCCAATAAAATTATTGCTCTTTTTATTGGCAGAAAACTGGTGCAAAAGTGGTTTTAGCGGCAGTTTTGTGCCGCAAAAGCAGCTTTAGCGACACATTTCTGTCAATAAAAGCTGCAAAACTTTTATTGCCTATGTTGATGATATGGCTCTATGTTACTTACATTTCTTTGCTGTTTCAATTAATCTTTTTCTGTTATTTTTTGTTTTCTGTTTTCTATTTTTTCTCTCTGTTATTCCTCATGTTTTAATCTTATTTTGAACATTCACTCACATTCTCCAAGAAACTCTTCTTTGTTAATGTTATACTCTCTTTTTTTTTCTTTCACTTCGTTATCTATTTTGTTTTTCACAATTATACCCTCTTCCGTCTTTTCTTCGGTAAATAGATCTATTAAACAGTATCTCTTCTTTACTCCCTATAGCTGTCTTTCTTTTAACATCACTCTCTGTTTACTTTCCTTATACTTACTCTTTTTTAAAAAAAAAAAAATTTTTGGTTAGCTCCCGGTCCGCGTACCGGGAAGCTAACCGGGAAGCGAACCAAAAGAAATAGAGCTTGCCAGAGTGCTAAACATTCTAGCAATTTTTTTTGAAAGGGAAGGTAGTTCTGAAAAGAACTTTTTTTTAAATATTTTTGTTGTTTTATATTTTTTTTAATTTTTTTTTTATTTTTTGTTTTTTTTTAACGATTTTATATTTTTTTTGGTTTTTTTGGGGGGGGGGAAACAACAAAAAACAGGCATTGAAAAGGGCTCAACAGGAGCAAAAAAAAATTTACTGGGGGCGGTTAGGGCAATTATGGTGTTCATACGCCAGGTTTATAGCATTTATGCTCATGTTGCCACATGCTAACAACGCACGACAGTGCATACAAGAGTGTATCATGTGGCCAAAATTTTCTTGTATATTTGGCACAGTTTCCCGTGCCTCTGCTGGTGTCAATGAAATGGGTATTCTTGATCTGGCCACAGGAGTTGATCTTGGATTTTCCTGCAAATCCCGTATTTCCGCCCGGCTATAATTGAGTGGATGCTTCCTTGTCATGTGCCTGTGCATTGTATGATTTCCGTAACTATATTTCTTATCCGTCCCTCTGGATAATTTTTCTTTACAGATGAGGCAGGTGACATACCTCGCATTGACTTTTTTTTGGCCAGGAGGGATCGAATAAAACTGCCAGATGAAACTGGCTTTCTTATGTGAAACCCGGGGCACCTCTTCTAAGAACTGTGGTTCTTCTCCCTCCTCTTCATCCATTTCTTCCTCTTCCTCCTCAGTGTTGGTCATCACCTGGGGAGGTGGTCCTCTCTTCCCATGAGGAGGTGGAGGTGGTGGTGGGGGTCCACCAGCTGAAGCAACTACTGAAGCCATTTCTGATATAGTAATGAAGGTCTTCCTCTCACAATGATGAAAGTCAGAGTGAGGAAAGAAGGAGGGGTTTTCATCATTTGGGAAAAACAATACTTCTCAACCAATGAAAAGTGTTATTTTTAGGTCACCTGACCTAGCCTTACATCATTATGAAACCAAAAGTGAAATGAACCAATGAAAAGTTTTATTAACAAGTCACATGACCTCTCACGCTCATGTTACGCGCTGCGGAACGCGCCCCGGTTAGCTTCCGGGTCGCTGAGCTTCGCGCCTCGGTCCGCGCCCCGGGACACTTCCGGGTGCGCTAACGCAGTACGTCATAAGACGCATTACGCGGCAACGCGATACCGTCACTATGTTGATTTCTTACCGGTTCGCGGACCGGGTCGCGGCATCAAATTGAGCTAACGGGAAGCTTCCCGGTTCGCGGACCGGGAGCGAAACAAAAAAAATATTTAAAAAAAATTATTAATAAACATATAAAATATATTTTTGGATTTAAAGAAGAATACATTTTACAGCTATAGATATTAGCTTTTAAAAAACCAATGAAATTCACTGAAAAAACCATAGGTTATAGACCATATATAGTTAGGAATTAGCATTTACAAAACCTTGAAAATTCACTGAAAAAACCATAGGTTATACACCATATATAGTTAGGAATTAGCATTTAAAAAACCTTA
This sequence comes from Lissotriton helveticus, assembly GCF_964261635.1. Lineage (NCBI taxonomy): Eukaryota > Metazoa > Chordata > Amphibia > Caudata > Salamandridae > Lissotriton > Lissotriton helveticus. The sequence goes on from NC_136061.1 coordinate 2,127,996,406, forward strand.
ATTTACTCACACAAAACCATTGAAATTCCATATATAGTTAGTTGTACTAACTATATATCGCGCACCCGCAATCCACTGCTGATCATGTCACATATTACATCATTCATGACATGGTCAGTGACATCACTGATGACATCACTGATGACATCTCAAATGACATCACTGATGACATCACTGATGACATCTCAAATGACATCACTGATGACATCACTGATGACATCTCATTTGACATTACTGATCACATCACTGATGACATCATTCATGTGATAATACGATGAAACTCTTCAGACTCTAATATAACCTTAGATACACTCAGTGTAAACACAGACTCACAGATTGTCATTCATCCATGAAGTTACACACACACCTAGTCAGTCATGCAAACAATCAATCACACCTCCATTTTCCCAACTATACAGTTATACACACCTTACTTATTCAAACATATACTAAAACATATTTACTCTCTTATACAATCCTGGATACAAGTTCACAATGATGCATACAGCCACTCACACATTCACTGGCTCTTATGCACAGTTATTTATATATGTCAAGTCTCACATGTACTGTGTTTTACATATGTACTAACTTTGACATGTAGCACTGAGATATCCATTCACTCACCAATACACTGATGCACACAGTCAACCGCCCATACAGCTGTTTCCACATGCACTTTTGAACCCATACATCTAGTGAATCAACTGCTCACACATCTATGCACAGAGTCATACACCTCCCAGCCACCCACACACACACTCAGTCTCCCATACAAATACTTGGGCAACCAATCAATAACCCATATAGTTACTCATATAGCTACTGAACAACACATGCAGCAGTTTTCAGAACAACAGACATAATGATGCACAAATTAAGACAGTTTAGTCACTAACCCATGCACTCAGTGAGACACATTTAATCACTCACTCATACAGTCAGTCATGCACCTACTAAATCCTTCATCCAGACACTTATACATCCACTCAAGACATATTTTAACTTTACAGAAAAATACAGTCACTGGATGTTGTCATCAGTGATGTCATCAGTGATGTCATTTGAGATGTCATCAGTGATGTCATCAGTGATGTCACTGACCATGTCATGAATGATGTAATATGTGACATGATCAGCAGTGGATTGCGGGTGCGCGATATATAGTTAGTACAACTAACTATATATGGAATTTCAATGGTTTTGTGTGAGTAAAATAAGGTTTTTTAAATGCTAATTCCTAACTATATATGGTGTATAACCTATGGTTTTTTCAGTGAATTTTCAAGGTTTTGTAAATGCTAATTCCTAACTATATATGGTCTATAACCTATGGTTTTTTCAGTGAATATATATATATATATTGCACAAATCTCTTAGAATAAGAGAAGAAGTCCGCACTCACAAAGATATTATTTCCCAATCTTTTGATTTATTTCGTCACAATTTCAGCATTTGAAGTTACAACCAACGCGTTTCACAACACACAGTTGCTTGTTCATGTGTTGTGAGTGCGGACTTCTTCTCTTATTCTAAGAGATTTGTGCAATATTTACCAAGCAGGGCTCTGCTTAGTAGTCCGACACCGGTGGAGAGAGCGCCGTTGGACCACAAAATTTCGAGCCAAGCCGTTTGGATATATATATATATATATATATATATATATATATATATCTATATATATATATATATATATATATATATATATATATATATATATATAGATATATATATATATATATATATATATATATATATATATATATATATATATTCAGTGAAAAAACCATAGGTTTCAGGGACGTTATAGTTAGTTGGACATTTCACTCATACAAAATGATAGAAATTCTGTGAATATATATATATATATATATATATATATATATATTTGTTTTTTTTAGTTTATCAACAATAAGTAAATTGTAACATAAATTATAATATTTATTTTAATAATAGTTTTAAATTATATTTATTTAACTAAACATATATAGTTCTATCTCTATTGGAAAGAGTCCAATCACAGCACAGAACTGGCACTTTAAATACTGCACTCTCACTATTATTTGCTGTCATGTGAGCAAGGCACCTGCGTGCCGAAACATTATGAAGCCGACAAGCGAATAAAAAACATCTGAGCACCGCAAAATCTGTTCCGTGCATTGTGTTCCTGGCGCTTGCTGTGGCGAGCCGCAATCGCGCTGGAAAACTTTGGTTTGGAGTATTTTTGGTCGTTTGGATCTACGTGACTATACACGAGACCCTCTCCTTAATGAAAACAATAGGTCAACGTCATTGAAAGTGGATTCATACCTGAGTGTCCTCTGGTGTTTTTAGCTCTGGGAGGAGGAAGATGTTTGACCCCTGGACATCGAAAAATTTGAACCGGAAGCAGTAGGAGCCCTCGAGAGCACCGCGCCTGCAGCGAGACTGAGAGGCAGCGGGATCGAGACGAGCATCGCGGCACTGGAAGGAGAAATCACCGAAGTCCGAGGCGGAGAGCTGAGCGGTAAAGTGGCTATACATCACATTGATTGTTTATTTTCAACAAACGTATTGTCCACATAATTAATTCGCGTTATTAACATGTCGGCTGACAGCGTGAGGGTTAGGGAGGCACGAGCAACGACTATGTTCTCGGATGAGCCCCTTACGGACATTGTTAACACACGTAATGCCTCAGACCCACAAGGAGGACCAAGCATGGACACATTAACTAGCAAAATTAAAATACTGGAGAAAAAGTCCCACCAGGATCAAAGCAAATGGTGATAAAGATCAATTTACAATGGTCAGGCGATTTCAGTAGTTGCTTCCTAAGTTAAATTTGCCCGCGTGAAAACGCCTCTAATACCATACGAAGTTATTCAATAAAGAGGCAGGCGCTGGAGACTGGAAGACAGGAAACAAGTTTTATTCCGTCGGAGTAGAACACGTCAGATCGGACAACAAGGTATCGTCTCGAGGTGCTCTCTCAACCTCTCTGAGACCTGGTCTTTTATACACTGGTTTAAGACATGTGAACGTCCTTTATTACAACAGGGACATTGTAGAGCATGAGAATGACATCAGAACGATATCCCCGACACCCCCCAGTTCCAGCCCATTCCAACACATGACAACAGTAGAGACCCTTTCCCCTCATATGATTGGGAGGGGGCTATCACGCAGCTGAGTGTTCTGCCGATCTCTTTGGAATGTGTGCGCCTGATCGAATCTCCGGGGGTGGGGATGTCATGATCAATAGTGGCCTCTTTCAGGAGAGGCGAGCGCATGCAGTAATGGGCAATAAACTGTATCCTCGGGCTAAAGGATGACCAGCAGTCAGTGCTGACGTTCAGGCTCAGAGGAAGGGGTCATCAAAGGAGGGGTATTCATGGACGGAAAGGAGGTGTTGGTCAGGCGCGGGGTGCGATTCCCTGGGACAGAGTCATGGGAGGGGAGGGTTCATGACTTGTGCATGCGAGTGCGGGGGCAGCCAGGGTGCGCGGGGGAAGGCTTGCATGGTCAGGGAAGTGTGCTGACGGGCGATCGTGAACAGGGAGACCATGGTACCTAAAATGGCTGTCGTGTATGCTCGTACGTGGGTCTGCAAGATGGCGTAGATGATGTTCAATACACAAACTAAAATTCCACAGTCCTCCCTTTAACATGTCTCGCCAGCTTGTCAGTTCGGATCGATCCCCATGAGACCACGCACCTCTACCTCGTATAGGGGACTCATGTGCTCAGGTCTAAAGTTCAAAGTCTTCGGGCACATACAGTTGGAAATGAGTGCACATAAAGATGGTAAACATTGAATACCTAAACAACACCCACATAGTATCATGATTGGTATTAGCAAAAACGTGAACAGTCTCCATCCCCAGTTCTTTAAAGTGTCCCAGAACCAGCCTCCAAGCGACCATCCTTCCTGTTCCTGGTGAACCTCCGAGGACAGTCTGTGGAGGTGTTCGATTGCTTTCTAGACCAAAGGTGAGTTATCTGGCACGTAGGTGCAACAGCTGGAGCCGATGATACGGCATGCACCTCCACGGTCGGCCAGAACCACATCTAGAACAAGACGGTTTTGAAGAGCCACCAGGCGGACTGCCTGAAGTTCAGCCGTGTTGTTGGCGAGGATGCCAGCGGTGATATTAATGGTTGTTTCTAATGCCTGAGTTAGGTGTCGGATTGCGCGGCTATTGGCCATTGGTCCCCACAGAGGAACAAGTCCCTTTGCTGCATCCAGGAACTGTGCTCCGGTGGAGTCGGCTTGTTCAACATCTCCAGCGCGCTTTTGCCGGTGGTGGTTGGCTGGAGCCACATACGTGGGAGGAAGAATGAAGGCGATGTAGCACGTACCCTTCCAGCCTTTTGGGAGCCACGTGTAGGCTTTGGTGCCACAAACAAAGTACATATTCGGGGAAGCAACAAAGGAGGGGGGGTCAGCTGAGGCCAATGTTTTGGTGATGCGGCAAGAACTGTGACCCACCAGCTGCGTTCCTTGTCCTTCGAGGCATACGAGTCCTGTGACATTGATGACAGACAGGGCCGCAGTCAGGGTGGCAGCCGTTTGTTTCCGCAGGTGGGAGAAGGTGGATCTGGCTGGATTGTGGAGCACCTGCATTTCGACCCTTTCTTTGGCAGGAATGTTCGTAAGGAAGGTTGAACCTGAAATTGCAGGACAAAAGGGTTTTCCTGTTTTGTTCAGCCAGAACCCATAGTAGAAGTGTGACACTGTCTGACCAGAAGTGGCGTTGTCCTTGTGGCTTTCCTGCATGAGGATCAACCAGGCGAGGCAGGAGCCGTGAACTGAGAAAGGAGAAGGGATGAAGGGGATGGAGTGTCCGGTAGCATGTGGGAGCAACCCACAGATCCAGCAGTTCGTGGCATTTGCAGCAAGGTTGTGCTGGTGCAACAGTTGTACAAAGGAATTGTTCCAGAATTCCCTACGCCTTTCTCGAAGCTGAGGTGAAAGGGTGATCAGGTGGTGCTCTTTCACGGTGGTTGGCTGGACAGTGGTTGGCAACATTTGGCGAGCGGGTGTGTTTTCCTCCAGGATCCAGAAGGAAGTCATGAGGAGGAGGCAAAAGAGGAAGACAATGAAGAAGGCGATTGTCTTTGATTCGTGCAAATTGTCAGTCTTTGGGTTCCTGTAGTGGGTATTTCCTGTTGCTTCCGACGTCTTCTTATCTGGCGCTTCCATCATCTTCTTATCTGGCGCTTCCATCATCTTCATTTTCAAGGTGCTCGGTAGTGGGCAGAACCACAGACTTAGTTTAGCTTCTCTCCAGGGAACCCTTGGTTGCTTTGGGTCACCGTTCTGAGATTTTTAACTTAGTCAGTGGCCTACTTAGCCGAAGCTCCCTCCTTTCGATGCAGGAAATACCCTTCTCGAGATGGCACAGTGGGATCAGAGTGTTTTGCAAGTTCAAGTGCCTCGGTATCAGGATAGCAGTTCAATGATGGTCGGTCTTTGTTCAGGAGCTCTTCCTGGGTGCTGACGTTGTCTGTCGTGGCCAGGGTCGAGGAAATCTTTTTGCAGTGATGGGCGTGCAGCCAGTGCTTCTTCCCCTCCACTCGAAGAGCCGTCCGAGTGGCGATCAGTACTTGCCAGGGGCCCGTCCACCGGGGTTCCAGACTCTTCGCTCGTTGAAAGTTCCGGATCAGGATATAGTCACCCGGTTGGATATCGTGACCGGGACCCCTGGAAGTATCGGGGATGGCCTGCTGCACCTGTTGATGAATGACAGACAATGTCTTAGTTAACTTGTACAAATAATCTGACAGCAGGACGTCGGGGACGTCGTGAATGGAGGTCGGTTTGGGGGCAGTCCAGAGGTTCCTAGGCCATCCAAACACAACTTCGTAGGGGGTCAAGTGGTGCTTAGTGGGGGTGGAGCGCATCGATAGTAATGCCAGTGGAAGGGCATCTGGCCACTTAAGCCCTGTGGTGGCCACTATTTTTGACAGTTTCAGTTTCAGTGTAGCGTTGTGTCGTTCAACCAGGCCAGCGGATTGGGGGTGAAAGACCGCATGGAACCTTTGTTTGACCCCCAACCCCTTCAGGATAAGTTGGATAACTTCAGCTATGAAGTGGGGGCCATTGTCGCTCCATAAAATTCGACAAAGGCCGTAGCGAGGAAAAAACTCCTTCAGTAGTACTTTGGCAGTAGTCATGGCAGTGTTATCACGGGTCGGATAGGCTTCCACCCATTTGCTGAAGGCACATACAATGACTAATACGTACTTCAAGCCTTGGCACCTCTCTAATTGGATGTAATCCATCTGGAGAACCTCAAAGGGGTGGTCGGGGATCCCAAACCCTCCCCGGGGTACCACAGTTCCTTTCCCGGGGTTGTGTTGTAAGCAGATAAGGCACTGTTGGACTAGGCGTTTGGCTGAGTCGGGGATCTTGCCGTTGTGCCAGACTTTGGAAATGAGTTCAATCATGGGGGCAGAACCTATGTGTGCAGGGGAATGTGCCATTGTCAGTATGGGGATCAAGTATGCATCAGGCAGCAACCATTTGTTTGTGTCCTTTGTCCGCCAGCAGCCTTCATCGTCCCTTAGACCCACCCGTGCCCACTCAGTCAGTTCGTGTGGTGTGCTGGTCGATTGGATATCCCTGATCGTTTCCCTAGCGTTGGTCCATTTTTCTGCTTGTGACCTGGTCACATACATGCGTGTCGTAGCCCTATTCTCAGCTGTGGTTCGGGCAGTGATGTCGGCTAGTGCGTTTCCCTGTCCAACTAAATCTGTCACCTTCTTGTGTGCCTGACATTTGATCACTGCTAATCGTGTGGGGAGAAGGACTGCTTCAATCAGGGCGGAGACTAAATCTCCGTGAAGGATGGGTGTACCATGGGACGTCAGGAATCCCCTTTCCCTCCACAGGATCCCAAAATGATGAACTACCCCGAAGGCGTACTGGCTGTCCGTGTAAATGTTCGCCGTGGTTCCTGCTGCTATGATACATGCTCGTTTGAGGGCAATTAGTTCTGCTGCCTGTGCGGATCGTTGTGTGATGCAAGCAGTTTCAACTACTGTTCGAGCAGTCGTTACCGCATAGGCAGCAGAAGTGGTGCCGTCTGGGAGTTTGATGCAAGAGCCATCTACCCATAGTTCTCCGTCAGGATCTGTGAAAGCAACGTCTCGGAGGTCAATTCTACTCCTAGTCTGCTCGTCTGTGAGAGTCACGCAGTCGTGTATAGGGGGCACATCGGGGTCATTTTTGGGCAAGGGTAACAGTGTAGCAGGATTCAATGTCATGCATCTCTTCAGAGTGATGTGGGGCGCAAGCAAAGTCAATTTGTATCCTGTCAGTCGTGCACTAGTCAGGTGTTGAGTCTTTGTCTGGTTCAAAAGCGTGTCAACTGCATGGGGTACTAATACTGTGAGAGAGTTTGAAAGTACAATTCCCTCACTCTGTCGGATAGAGACAGCAGCAGCGGCTACTGCTCGAAGGCAGGCAGGTAGAGCTCTGGCGACTGGATCAAGAGTGGCAGAGAAGTAGGCACAAGGGCGCTGTTTGGCGCCGATGGGCTGGGTTAGAACGGACAATGCGCATCCCTCCCTTTCGTGAGTGTAGAGGGAGAATGGCTTGGAGTAATCTGGTGTTCCTAGAACGGGTGCCGAGCAAAGGGCATCTCGCAACTCCTTAAAGGATGCTTGGCATTCGGGGGTCCACGGGAGTGGGAACGGAACATCTTTGGCCAACAGGGAAAGTAGGGGTTTTATAATGAGACTGAAATTTGGAAGCCATTGTCGGCAGAAAGAAGTAAGGCCTACTAATGAACGGACTTGCTTCTGTGTTTTTGGAATAGGGGTGTCTAGGATGGTTTGGATTCGGTCGGGTGTAAGTTTTCTCCCTTCTTTGGACAGGAGATGACCTAGGTATGTTACTTGGGACTGACAGAACTGCAGTTTCTTTTTGGAGACTTTGTGGCCATTCTCCGCGAGAAAGTGCAAGAGTTGGATAGTGGCTGTGATTGCAAGTGGAGTGGAGTGGTGTCGGCCGCCAAAAGGATATCATCGACATATTGGATCAACACCACTCCATCTGGTAGCTGGACGGCGTCCAGCTGCCTTTTTAGGGCCTGGCTGTAAATGCTGGGACTTTCAGTGTAGCCCTGGGGAGCTCTACAAAATCGGTATGAACGGTTTTTTAAAGTGAAGCCGAAGAGATAACGGCTGTCTGGATGGATGGGGATAGAGAAAAATGCATTTTTAAGATCTATAACGGTGAAGGTGGTGGCAGTGGACGGGATGAGGGTCAGAATGGTGGCGATGTCTGAGACTACGGGGTACTGTGGCACCACCACTTTGTTGACTTCTCGCAGGTCGATGATGAAGCGGTACGCTTTCTCATCCCCCTCACCTTGCTTCTTAACAATGGGTAGGATAGGACTATTGCAGACATTACTAACCACTTCCTCTACCACTCCTGCATTTACCAAGGACTGAATAATCGCTACCAATGCCTTCTCGCCTTCGGGCGATATCCGGTACTGTGGGAGTTTCGGGAGTATTGCATCTGGTCGAACAGTTATGTGTACAGGATCGATCATCATTCGTCCTACATCCGAGTCGTTTCTGGCCCATAGGTGCAGGGGTAGCGAATCGAGCAAGGATAGGTCAGCATCTGTTAAAGTGTACATATGTCATGCGGGGTAGGGTCCGGACATGTTCGGGTTGTCGTACAGGATAACTCGGACTCCTTCCGGGGAACACCTAATAGTAGCTCGGAAATGTTTCAGTAAATCAATACCCATAATAGCGTCAGGGGAGTTGGAGGAGAGCAGAAACGTCGTGTCAGTGGGATTGTTTCCTAGGTCAAAGGAGATGGGTACAGACAGGGGATTAGTGGAGGGCGTCCCATCGAAACCTATCGAGGTAATGTGTGAGCCAGACAAGGGTGCCCTTGGAATCAGTCGTTTTGATAACACACTACGTGTCGCTCCAGTGTCTACCAAAAATGGAGACTTTGTACCCAGGACCTTAGCAGTGACATAAGGACCTTGCTGGTCAACACAGAGCTCGACTGGATCCCTCCCTTGCCCCTGGCAGTCCTATGCAGAGTCGTGATCATTGTAGCCATCGGACTGTTGGCACTGATTCTGTCGGGGGCGGTCAAATGTGTTTGGTCTACCAGATCGGTCATTGGTGGTGTCGTGGGTCTGTCCTCGTCCCTGCCCTCCAGTTTTGGGGCCATTTGCCATGTCCCTTGTCTCTTTATTTTTAATCAGTTCCCGAAGGGCTAGGCATTGAGACTTCCAATGTCCAAATTCTTTACAAAATGCACATTGGTTCTCATCAAGGTCGGTTCGTGGAGCGCCAGGGGTGGGGTTGCGGTCTCTAGGGGTCGAATTCCTAGGGGCATTTGACTGGTAGTTTCCCCTATACCGTTCCCTCCCTGTGGTTACTCCCTGTAGTTGTGCAATCATTACTCGTTCCTTTAGGTCCTTTTTCTTTTTCTCAGTTGCCCTTTCGTTCTCGTTCTTTTGGTGTTCGTAATACTGAGCCATCTGAAGGATAGCTGCAGGTTTAGAGGCTCCCCAACTACTTTCGCTAGTCTGTAACTTTTGGGAGACCTCTTGCGATAGCCCCTTTACGTAGTTCTGCACGAATAGGTGTTGTCCGGTTGCGGTGGTCATGTCTTGGCCACTGTAGTCGGAGAACACTGTTTCAAATCGTGAGAAGTATTCTGATACGTCCTCCTGAGGTTTCTGGCGGCAGGCTGTGACTATCGACCAGTCTACCTTCTTTTCTGGGATCAACGTTTTTAGCTTCTGCACTATTTTGTCGGGGAGTTCCAATATGTCTTTTACAGGTTTCTTTCCGGGCTCTCGCTGCCTATCTAGTTCATCGAGTTTTGTCCAGGTGTGTCCGAACAGATCTGTGTGGTCGGCTCTCCGGATTGGCTTCCACACATCAGCCGGCAGACACAACCCGAAACACAAATCCATGTCCGCTAGAGTCATTATGGTTGAGCCCAAGGCTGTGCCTAATTCGGTATAGAATGCTGTAGGGTTCTTTCTTAAATCGGGCAGGGTTTGTCTAAAAGTTAAAATATCTTGCCGATCCCATGGTTGGTAAACCCAGTTGTACACAACCCTCCCTTTGGCATCTGCATGGTTGATATCATCGTTTGTTCCCTGACCTCTTGGGGGAACCCAATAGGGGGCGGCTTCTCTGATAGGCATCATGGTGTTGGCTGCTTCTAATGAGGGCTCAATCGTCTCAGGGACTGTGATCTTGACCTCTGGTTTCTGTTCCGCGAGGTGGCGGAAGACCTCAAGCGTTTGCATGAAGAGGTCCATCACATCACTTTCAGCCCCATCTCCGACATCAACCCTTCTATATAGAGCCGTCACTTTAGCAGGACCCTTAGTCTGGTACCTATCCTCATACGCGTTCAGGGTGTGGTAGCTGAACCGTAAAATAAAATGCCGTCTGTGACTACCGGCATGCGAGTTGTGCATATTCATCGTATATTCTTCGCTCTCTTTTCGTTCTACCAGGGTTTTTGCTATTTGGTCGATTCCATCCCGCTCATCTTTGCTCAACCTGTTTGCTCTGGCCGTTAGATGCCTGCTGATCTCATGCTCATCTGCTGTTGTTACCAACGCGGTTGGTGCGAAGGCCGTAAGAGCCGGGGCACTAGCGCTATGGTCACCTATGTCTGCATTTTGAACTGGTGAGTGTTGTGCTAGAGGTTGGCTGGGAGCATAAGGAGGAGGCATGTAGATAATTGGAGGACCGAGCAGTAACTCGTCATTTGCTCGCTGTTTGGAGGGAATCTCCGGGTAGAGCGCAGCGGTGGTCCTGACAGGGCATTGACCTGTCAGTCCTGATTCTTGCGTTTGTTTAACTTTCTCTCTTCTTCTTATTTCTTCATCTAGTTCTTTTGCGGCTAGATGGGCTGCTTTTCGTAATTCTTTCTCTGTTTTTACTTCCTCTCTTTTCCTGCGATGGTCTGCTTCTTTGCGCCACATGCCAATACTAACGAGCATAGTGGGCGTTACCTTATTTATTTTTACAGCTGCTTCTAGTGTTTTTATTTTATTTTCATCAAAAGAACCTGTCAGTGGCCACTGGTTTTTAGGATCCCTTTTTGTATATTTATGCCATAACTTACTATAAGCTATAGCGACTAGTCCTTGCTTAGTAAACATGTCCTTATTAGGGGTGCCCTCCAGTGGAGCTGGATGGTTCATCTCTAATAAGCGGTCCGGGTTGACCCAACTATGAGCCAATGGGGAGAAGATAGGCATGACGGATTACAATGGGGGGCAAAAGCCTGCACTACCTATCTTTTCACTATTTGCAAATACTGGACAGAATATTCTATTCTACGCTGCTTGCAAACAGAGAATACCTCCAGAAAGAACCAATTCCAAACAGTCAATGTTTGGACAAACAATCAATCAATGAGGAACGAAATAGGTACGACGTGTTAAAGGTTTGCGTTACCTACCCTTCACTCTCTGCAAAGGGAGAGAGAATATTCCTATTCTTCCCCGTTTGCAGGCAGAGAAGATTCCTAAGAGAACCAACTTCGAACAATTCAATGCTCGATTCAATCAATCAATCAATGGGGAGAAAAAAATAGGCACGACGTGTTAAAGTTTTGCGTTGCCTACCCTTCACTATCTGCAAAGACTAAACAGAGTATGGCGATTCTGTGTTTGTTTGCAAATAGAGAATCTCCCAGAAGCAATCAATAGGTAATACTAGTATTTTCAAACAATCAATCAATCAATTTCGCAATTTGTCGTGTGTCACGACCTTACCCAGACCGCATGGACAGTTTCTCGTCTTCCGCTTCCAGCGCCCGATCGTCCTCTATTCTCTGTTGCTATCGCGGCACTCCTGGTGATTCCCAGTCAGGACCGTAGATCACTCGGGAGAGGTCTGCTCGGAATCAGTGAAGTTCAGATGATCGGCTGTCAGACGAGGGTCTATCGGACAGGAGCTCTTCCGATCGTTGCAGTCGTTCACTCTGTCGTCGGGACCTCTCCCACTGGATCCACGTGTCGCTGATGGGCCCCACGTTGGGCGCCAATTGATAAAGATCAATTTACAATGGTCAGGCGATTTCAGTAGTTGCTTCCTAAGTTAAATTTGCCCGGCGTGAAAACGCCTCTAATACCATACGAAGTTATTCAATAAAGAGGCAGGCGCTGGAGACTGGAAGACAGGAAACAAGTTTTATTCCGTCGGAGTAGAACACGTCAGATCGGACAACAAGGTATCGTCTCGAGGTGCTCTCTCAACCTCTCTGAGACCTGGTCTTTTATACACTGGTTTAAGACATGTGAACGTCCTTTATTACAACAGGGACATTGTAGAGCATGAGAATGACATCAGAACGATATCCCCGACACCCCCGAGTTCCAGCCCATTCCAACACATGACAACAGTAGAGACCCTTTCCCCTCATATGATTGGGAGGGGGCTATCACGCAGCTGAGTGTTCTGCCGATCTCTTTGGAATGTGTGCGCCTGATCGAATCTCCGGGGGTGGGGATGTCATGATCAATAGTGGCCTCTTTCAGGAGAGGCAAGCGCATGCAGTAATGGGCAATAAACTGTATCCTCGGGCTAAAGGATGACCAGCAGTCAGTGCTGACGTTCAGGCTCAGAGGAAGGGGTCATCAAAGGAGGGGTATTCATGGACGGAAAGGAGGTGTTGGTCAGGCACGGGGTGCGATTCCCTGGGAGAGAGTCATGGGAGGGGAGGGTTCATGACTTGTGCATGCGAGTGCGGGGGCAGCCATTGTGCGCGGGGGAAGGCTTGCATGGTCAGGGAAGTGTGCTGACGGGCGATCGTGAACAGGGAGACCATGGTACCTAAAATGGCTGTCGTGTATGCTCGTACGTGGGTCTGCAAGATGGCGTAGATGATGTTCAATACACAAACTAAAATTCCACAATGGTGGGAGGCTATGTCCCTTCAAAAATATATAGAAGTGAACCAGATACCGAGGGGGCTGAGGATTTTAACATCGCCCACTTATGAAAATCCCAATCCGGACCTGATGCGGGAGTGGGCGGAAATCAACTTGGAGGCTTCAAGGCGCCAGGTACTGATCTTGATAAAATATGCAGAGATTGATCGTACTGAGCTCCTTGACGAGATATCGGCACTATATGATGTATTGGAGTCCCTTGGTACAGAGGATGAAAGAACTAAGCTCCTGGCCGAAATGACTGCCCGATTGAAAAAGGAAGAAGAAAAGATAATAAAGAGAAACGTATAAATTTGACAGAGACAGACAAAACTATGATCTGGGGCAGATCTTCACTTTTTCAAGAAAATACTTTGGCATACGCAAGGCCACCAGCGGGGCCACTGGGAATACCCAAACAAAATCAAGGGGCAGATTTGATTATAAACAAGCACAACATAACACTGAGGAATATGGAGTATCTGACTTCAGCTCAGGACCAGGAAGTGACACCGACTCTGAAATGAGGCAAACTAGGGCAGATAAAGCCGGAAAAAACCCATCTCCAGGTGAAGAGATCAGTTTTTTATGCGAGGAACGCCTCCAATCCCTGAGACCGGGGACGCGAAAATACTACGGAGAAAATGGAAAAACTATGTCCGCAGGAGGAGGCGCAGGGCGAGGGCAAGGACAGGAGCAGGCAAGCAATGCTCAACCGAAAAGGAGGGGCAGGGGTCAATGGCACAAGAAGAAATAAGCAGCCATGCACAACAGACAATTATTAATCTTACATCTATGACTCTAACTACTAAAGAGGAAAACATCCTGAGGTTGGGACTATCGTTTGCCCCAAAAACAAATTTGAACTATGCTGCCACTCGCACGGACTTCTATAAAGCCACCCGCAAACTTAAACTGAAATAATTTCACGAAATGAAAGCTAAAGAAACGGAGGATCTAACTAAAACAATACAGTTGATTCCTTCCTTAACGCAGGAATTAGACACATTGTGGACCAATGAGGGTAATGATACCGTGAATCCAAGTATGGATATTAGTGACACCAATATATCTGAAGGAGTACCATGTTCTCCTATAGCAACAACAACGACAGTAAATGTGAAACCCCTTACTCCATTCAAACCTCCGTCAACTTTCTGCCCAATTATGCCACGGGACTCCATTGACGTGTTCCATGACGTGTCCCATGAGAGCATTGTAAGTGACCTAAAGGAACTATATGGAAACATCAGCAAGGCAAAATACAGATATGACCAACAAACGAGTGATTATTAACTATTGGTCAAAAAATTCAAGGAAAATAACAATATAATTATCCGCCCCAGTGACAAAGGCGGCAACATTGTGCTCCAAACTAAGATTGAATACGACAAAGAGGCATTCCATCAGCTGAACAATAGAGAACATTATTCAAGATTAAAAGGGGAAGAAGTAAAAAATATGCAACAGGAATACCATAAATTATTGTGGAAATGGAAATCGGCAAAACTATTAACTGAACATGAATATAAATATGTAAAAATGGATTTTCCAATAATACCATCCATGTACTTTATCCCCAAAGTTCATAAAGATAAGAACAACCCCCCTGGCAGACCTATCATCTCAGCCAGGGGAAGTCTATTGGAAAGAACGTCCTTATACATTGATTACTTTCTTCAAAGTTATGTGACTTTCCAATATACAGGTACGAGAGGGGGATTGGCTAATTGCCCTCGACGTTACTTCTCTCTATACTAGTATTCGCCATGGAGATGGCATTGCAGCAATACAATACTATCTAGAGAGAAGGGAACCTGAGTTCTATGAACACAATGTAATGTTGATTCGAATGCTCCAATTCTGCCTTGAACATAATGTTGTCATGTTCAGTAATTTATTATACAAGCAACTGCAGGGAGTAGCTATGGGGGCCAGTTTTTCCCCAAGCTTCGCATGTCTGCACATGGGAGCTTGGGAGGAACTGGTCCTCCATACACATTTTCATCAGCAAATGAAAGATCACGTCATCAGTTGGCATAGGTTCATTGATGATCTATTCGTGGTGTGGAGGGGGAGCAGGGAGAAGGCTCTGGGGTTTATAGATCGTCTGAACGACAATAATCTCAATATACACTTTACAGGGGAGCTAAGCAAGCAAAAGGTCCCATTTTTGGACACCTTAGTGTATATACAAGATAACAAGCTGAAAACTAAGTTGTACCGCAAGCAAACAGCTGGCAATACAACACTCCATGCTGGTAGTTCACACCCCCGCCACTTAATCATGAGTATACCATACGGGGAAATGCTGCGACTTCGCAGATTGTGCAGCACTGAAAAGGATTTAATGGAAGCACAAAATGCCAGTGCCATAAGATTCCGGGAGCGTGGTTACTCACAGAAAATTATTGATGAAGCGATCCACAAAACCAGGATCTTGGATCGCCAAGACCTGTTAGTTAAACACAGTCCTCCTACTACTATAACAACTAATGTAGTAACTACTGGATCCGTA
The DNA here is from genome assembly GCF_964261635.1 of Lissotriton helveticus. NCBI lineage: Eukaryota > Metazoa > Chordata > Amphibia > Caudata > Salamandridae > Lissotriton > Lissotriton helveticus. The sequence continues at coordinate 2,128,011,856 of NC_136061.1, forward strand.
CCCAAACCTCAATTAGACCCCTTCAGAATTATCACAGGCTTCTCATCTCAGCACAAGGAGGTGAGAAGAATTATCAACAAAAGTTGGCCCATAGTACTGAAGGACAGCATCATAGGGCATAAATTGCCCAAACGGGCCTCAGTAACATACAGTAGGGCACCCAATATGAGGGCCAGATTGGTGGAAACGGGTCCTGAAGCTCTAACGAATACAGCATGGTATCACACTAGAGGAGGCTTTCATAAATGTAAAACATGCAAGGCGTGTACACATGGGATGAATCGCATAAGTTATCAGGACGGGTTTGGAAGCAGGGAGCACAAAATGACTAAAACTCTGACATGCAAGACAGAGTTTGCTGTATATATATCTTAGAATGCTCCTACCCACTTCAATATGTGGGCAGTACCAAGCTGCCTGTCCATAAAAGAATCCTGCAGCACTTGAGAGCTATAACATCACAGGATAATACTTATCCTGTGGCGCGTCATTTCAGGACCCACCACAACAGTAACAATAAAGACCTGAAATACTATGTTGTGGACTCCATTCTGCCTAGCAGGAGAGGGGGTGATAGAGATGCCCATCTCAGAAAGCTGGAGACAAAATACATTCTACAGCCTGATAGCAAACAGCCCAATGGATTAAATCTGAAGATCTTTATACTTGTCTGCATTAAATATGAGAGGGTACCAGATACACATAAGTGAGGTGGTCGACAACAACACCTAGGTCTTGAGTCACTTGTTAGTCTGGCTTCTGTCTTACGTACTTATGTTTTTAATATCAGATATTTATTAATCAATTGTTGTATGATATGTTATTTTAAGATAAACGTAGATAGAGTTGGTCTTCATCTATGGTTAATAATAAAAGTCATTTGATGAAAAATGGTGCCAGTCAGACAGTTATGAAATTAACAGGAACGTTGTTTCTGTTTTTTCAACAGAATCTAAAGTACGCAGTCAAAAAAGATAAAAAAGATAAAAATGAAAGAAGAAGAAATGAAATTCTGATGTTTATGAGATGGTCTCTCTAAGGCAATATACAATCAGACTCTCTAACTTACAGTGTGAGCAAAGGTCCTGGTATCTTTGAAACAATGAGATCTATCTGTATTTCACAAAAACTAAAAATCGAATGAAGCCTACATAACTGTATAATTTCAATGTTTTGATCTATTTGGGAATTACATCTGTGGTCCGCCCACCTCCAGTCAGTATGATTAACAATCTAGTAGCGGGGTAATTTATCCAGTATATTTTAAGCTATGTGACACATGCGTGAAATGTCATTAATGGTACTACTATTATGAAGATGATTTTAACAAGTGGCAAACCAAATCAAGTCTGTTAAAATATAGGAATCAGTGTGACAAGAAAGAATATATACATGAGTTGGTGGTCTTATCTATTATACCGACTGGGCTCAGTCAGGTATTTTAGAAATGTGGTTCAGAGGAACATACATGTGATTATTTTATACACAATGCACTTTTTTTTATCACGAAACTGCACTAATATGAATATATATATGTACTATGTGTTGGTGGCTCTATACAAACTTAGTAAATGGAAATTTATAGAGATATAAGGAGTGGCATAACCATGAATGTAAGCTAAAAGATAATCATGAAATCATCATAATATGATGTAAGCGTTGATATTGGTTGTCATCATGGTTACCAAAGCGGTAGACATTTTCATGAATGAATATGAGGCTTTTATTGAAACAAACGTATTTTAATTTATGACTGAAGGGTATTTTACCAAAAGAGATATAATGAAATGTATTTGACATGCATTAACATCAGGTCTGCTTTCTATCTCTATTGGAAAGAGTCCAATCACAGCACAGCACTGGCACTTTAAATACTGCACTCTCACTATTATTTGCTGTCATGTGAGCAAGGCACCTGCGTGCCAAAACATTATGAAGCCGACAAGCGAATAATAAAAAACATCTGAGCACCGCAAAATCTGGTCCGTGCATTGTGTTCCTGGCGCATGCTGTGGCGAGCCGCAATCGCGCTGGAAAACTTTGGTTTGGAATATATATCTATATATATATATTTTCACTGAAAAAAACATAGGTTTCAGGGCTGTTATAGTAAGCTGGGCATTTCACTCGTACAAAACCATTGAAATTCCTCCGTTATAATTAGTTCTGCTAACTATAACTAGCGCACCCTCAATGCACTGCTGATGATGTCACATATTACATCATTCATGACATGGTCAGTGACATCAATGATGACATCGCTGATGACATCTCAAATGACATCACTGATGACATCACTGATGACATCATCCAGTGAATGTGGTTTGGTTTTATATTTAAATATGTATTATATATATAGTAATCTGCATTGAAGAATGAGTGATGTAATAGTGTCTGGATGGAGGATTTAGTAGCTGTGTGATTGACTGTTAAGTGACTAATTTAAAGTGTCTCACTAAATACATGTGTTAGTGATCAAACTGTGAATTTCTGTATCACTCTATCTGTTGTTGTGTAAACTGCTGCATCAGTTGGTTACTAGCTACTTGAAAGTCTATATTAGATATTGATTAGTTAGCTGAGTATTTCTATGGGACAGTGAATGTGTGTGCGATTGGGTGGGGGGTGTGTGACTGTGCAAAGATGTGTGAATAGTTGATTCACTAGGTATATTAGGATAAGAGTGCAAGTGGAAACAGTTGTTTGGGTGAGTGAGTGTCTTTATGGGTGTGGTGATGAGCAAATATATCTCTCAGTGGGACATGTCCAACAAAGTAAAAAATTAAAAGGCAGTGTATGTGACAGTTGTAAATAAATAACTAAACATAAGACTCAGTGATTGTATGAGTGACTGTATGGATGACTGTATACTTGTAATAGAGATTTTATAAGACACGAAGTATGAGTTACTATCTGTATGAATAAATGAAGTGGTGTTTGTATAAGTGTGCAGCTGAGTAATTGTAAGTATGATCGATTGTTTGTGTAAGTGAGTGGGATGACTGCATAAGTGAGTAGGATGTGTGCTGGTGTGTAATGTCGATATAGGTGTATAAGTACATTTGATAGTGTTCTATTGATTAGTGACAGCAAGTATGAGTGAATCTATGGTAAGTGATTAGATGTGTGTGTAGATCTAGGAATCAGGGAGTAGGTCTTTAGAAACTTGTAATGGTGTGTCAATGGTTTCAAAAATGGTAATTTATATTTTATAGTGAGTGATCAAAGGTTATACTACTGTGTGATGAGGTGTATCACATTGTCACATGGATGATGTCATCAGTGATGTCATCAGTGACGTCATTTGAGATGTCATCAGTGACGCCATCAGGGATGTCACTGACCATGTCATGAATGATGTAATATATGACATCATCAGCAGTGCATTGCGGGCACGCAAGTTATAGTTAGCAGAACTAACTATAACGGAGGAATTTCAATGGTTTTGTACGAGGGACATGTCCAGCTAACTATAACAGCCCTGAAACCTATGGTTTTTTCAGTGAATTTTTAAGGTTTTTTAAATGTGTTTTTTTCGATGTATGCTGTGCAATGCAGCATACATTGAAAGAGAAAAGATTGGTTGGTACAGGATGCTTCTAAATCTGCCCCATAAGTTGTTAGGTATTGGCAGACTGTTACAATAAGAACATATTGCTAGTTGGTTGATTGAAGAATTGCATGAGAGTGACAGGAGGTAAGCACAGAGATATCTCTCCAAAGATGCTCAAGAAGAATGATTCAAAAGGTTGCAGTCCTTCAGTAGGTGCAATGGGAAATGTTATGAACCAATCAAATCTTTTTTTTCAGGTCACATGGAATCCTATGACAGAGGAAATCCAACACTACGTAGGTATTAACTGGGTGTTTTGAAGATTGTATTAATAATTTGTAGCTTCTTGCATGTCTGCATGCATAGTATATAAAGAAATTGACTTGTACTAGGGTCAGTGGCTAGGCCATTCCTTAAGTATATGACTAATAACTAGAGTAATTTCAGTACTGCAAAGAGAGTACAAGATACATTTATAAGTACTTAGGTTTTGGCAAAGTGATAGGATACATACATAGTGCTGGGTGGCTGAATGGACAAGTGGTTGGGACAGACAGATGGTTTCCTAGACTGCTTAGTTACTAACTGAGTATTTAAAAGAGTGTATCAATTCTATGTAGGTGATTAGAAGTGTGCATACATACTGCACAGAATATTGTAGCTGTACTAGTTTCTCTGTTTAGGCCATTCCTATGATACTTGACTAGTTAATAAAATAATTTCATTGTTCTAAAGAGAATACGTGCTTCCAGTAAGCACCACTGCGCTGCGTTGCAGACAGGTGGTCTAGGTCGTGCCCCTTTTTACATCTCTCTGCAACGCAGTTCTGTGGTGCTTACTGGACATACGTAGTGGGCTAGTTGGACTCTAAGAACCCTCAGGATTTAAGGTGACTTAATCTCCCAACATAAAAATTTTATAGGGCGTGTTTACACAGTGGTGAAGGGAGGTGATGGGGTCTGATGTGACATGTGCAAACACCCTGTGGTGTGTTTTAAGTTGAGGAATTAAGTCCCCTTTAATACTGAAAGTACCTGGGTTCTACTAGCCCACCATGTCCCTCTATTAAACATCATAGAGCTGCATTGCAGAGAGGTGGTACAAGGCCATGCCCCATTTTACACCTCTTTGCAATGCAACTCTGTGGCACTTACTGCACATATCTGGTGGGTTAGTTGGCCCCCAGGGACCCTCAGGATTCAAGGGAACTTTATCCCTTAACTTAAAACGGCCACAGAGCGTGTTTGCTCATATGTCAACTCATTCCCACCTTTCTACACCAGTGTGCAAACGCAGCCCATTGTGCGTTTTAATACTTAGTTAATCTTACCTTGACAGTAGTAGATATGAAAAAATGCTAAACATTTTTTTCAGTTGTTTTTTATAATTTAAATTTCTGAAAGTTTCATATTTTAGAATTCGGATCTGTGAAAGTGAAGAAAAAATTCAGTTATAATATTATGTTTTTTGCAACAAAACAATTTTAACATTATATACATTTTTTTGTTTTCCTTTTTTGCTGTTCTCAGAATATGCTGAATTTCACTACAAACAATGATTTCATTGTTACTCATCACATAACAGCGGGCAAAAAAAAACAATCAATAAGATTGTTTAAAAAACCCCAAATCTATGTCAAAAATATTTTTAATATACTCAACTATTTCTCAACAATCAATAAAAACAACATCCGCAATAACATACCATATAATCCAAATCTTCTTCTAAGAGAATTTTCTTACTTGAATTTGAAAGAACTGAAATAATAATTCAATGAACAATTCCTTATAATTTCCATACACTGTAAATGATGTTCTTTATAAATATATGCTGTGAGAATGTCCAAGAAAAAGTCCTTAATTCAAATTCATACCTTCCTTTAGGCCAAATGGTATTCCTGAAATCTTTTATACTGAAATTGTCCAATAGTATTCGTATTAATACATATAAAAACATTTCTCATAGGCCGAATTATCTTCTTAAAACTTTATTATCTTCTTAAAAATATTAGGTAGGAATTTGGTAATTCGTTAGGCAAACATTGTAAAAAAAGCAATTGAGCAGCATTACAATATGTCCATCCTTTATTGCATTTTAAATAGACAGTGTAATGTCCAGATGCTGTTGAAGGACCATCATGGAAAATAATTGCTACTGCTACAAACGTTCTTGCTGTTATTTATTCTTGACTTGCTACAAAATGTATAATTAAAGTTTCCCAATTTTCTTCCATCAGCTGTACAATGTTGTATCATTGTCCAAATCTTTGTATTAATAATGTTGATAATATTTCTGATATGCAATGGCTACACTCCATGTTTTGATTTGCTGCTTTAACTAGTTTCTAGAAAGACACTGTTACACTCTGGTAATGTCAAAGATATAAATCGTTCAGTATCTATGTTAGTGCTACATGTAAACATACAATTTTCACATTCATGTTCCCATTTATAACAAAGGCTAAAAAGAGTTTCAATTTCGATTCCTTCATTTTCCAATACTGCAAGCATATACATTAGGAGTTCCTAAGCATCTTGTTGGACATTCTGTGTAAATTGTGTACAACCAGAACATACATCCAAAAGATTACGAATATCAGAAACACTATTTTCCTTTAATCAGTTCTCAATTTTTCATAAATACAATGCAACAAGGAAAAAAATCTTTTTTCACGATTCTCCATAATTTTCTGTTGCAAACCTTCTAGAAAAAAAACAACATTGACCACTATATTAGCATAGCAGTTGATACCTGAACTGTTTTCTAACTGATACCCAATAGTCTCTTCAATAGTGTCTTTTTTCTTTTTGCTTGCAATCTCAACACTATCTTGATTATTTCCTTCTCTAAAACTTCACTACAGATACTCTCATATCTTCTTTTTTGACCTACTACATGCTTTTCAAATATAGGATATTCACCTAAATTGGGAGCATACACTCTTCTTAACTAATTATACTCTTTTACACAGTTTGCATCTACAATAATCTTTCTCTCACAAAAATCAATCAAATACAATCCAGATAAAGCTCTGACTCGGGAGAAAGCAACATATGCCATACCATCTTTAATCCCGGTACTTCCAATGTTCACCAAAGCACTGTCTACACTTAATCCTTGAGATTTATGAATAGTCACTGCATATGCCGGAGAAAATGGAAACTGTTTTCTACGGACACATAAATCTTTAACAAGCAAAACACGAACTGAACAATGACCAATTTGTTTTCCTTCTTCAATTTGATCAAATTAGATTTTTCAAAATTCAACTCCATCTCTATTTTGATAATTAACAACAATTGCTCCATTTACTAAACCGTTTTCCACATCCACATTATTCCGAAAAATGACCCGACAGTTTACACATACATATAGATTCTTTTCTAAACCAGCAGTTTTAGATATAGATTTTTCTAAAGAATTCAATTTTGTTTTCAATTTTTCCGTCAAAATAATAGTGATCCGTTCATGCTCTATTTTATCAATAGCTTCCAATTTGATTATTTGTTCATTTTCTAACTTCAAAAGTTGTTAATTGAATATAGAACACTTGCGCAGTGTTGGCATTAAGCAGATTATAGATTTATTTTCCTCAATTTTCATATATATCTTTTCAGGAACTATATTTTCATTTGGAAATAAGTTTGTAAGTAGTCGACTTTGCAAAGCTTGTTTGCCATGTTCTGTCAGTACTCCAATTCTTATACTTGAAGAATAGTTCCATAATCAACATCATTTGCCTGTCGCATATTTTTAATGCGTTCTTTGTATTCAAAATATGACCAAATGTTAACGTTTCCAACACTTCCCAAAGACGTTCTGATTTCTTCATGCACAAGTGTTTTAAATACTGGTTGTCCTTTTATGGGAGTAAGTTGCAGTAGGTCTCCAAAAACTATTACATGTTTTCCTCCAAATAAGACATCATACTCTGTTTTAAATGCACAAAAGCAAGCATTAAGTTTGAGACCATGCTTACCTCATCAATAATCAGAAGAAGCACTCTTGAAACTTCATAGCAAGCTGCTCCGGATAGTTTATTATATTCCAATTTATTTTCATGCTCTACAGGTAGCATAATTAAACAATGTTATGTAATTCCTGTAATGTCATGTGCTGCCAACCCAGTTGGAGCAGTTTCAGCAAAAGACAAATGTGTCAGTAGTTTTCTGTAGACAACAGGTCAATACTTAAATTAAGAAACGTTTTCCTGTTCCAGCTTGACCACTGACATACATTCGGATAGGTTGAATTGATGTGCATGTGCAGTCTTTCTTTTCATGAAGAAATTCATGGTCAATCTGTTGTCTTACTTAGTAATATGATTCTTTCTGTTGAACATTTAGGGGGTCATTAGGATGGCGGGCGGACTTGGCCCACCCGCCATCCTTGTGGTAATCGGGACCGCCCGCCATAAGGGCGGGGGTCCCGTGGGGAGTATTAGGATGTGCCCGCCACAGTGGCGGCACATCCTGTATTTTAAGCATTGTGGCGGGCGGTGCACTCTGCACCGCCCGCCACAATGCTAAAAAAGCTTTTCAGCATTTGCATAATCAAAGCAGCAGGCACCGCGCAGTGCCTGCCACTTTGACTATACTAATGCAGGGGGGTACCCGTGTGCACCCACATACTCTCCTTCCCTCTGGGTGCCCGCACGAGGCCCCCAGTGTGAAGTCCACCTGCCTTTCCGTGGCGGCATTGCCGCCACGGAAAAGCAACTGCAGACGCCCATCCAAATATGGCTGGTCTGATAGACACCGCCACCATGTGACCAGGGCGGAAAAGTGGTGGGCGGTGTTTGCCTCCATTGTGGTCCCCCCGCCATTGAAATGTGGCAGGGGGAAAAGGGTGGCGGGCGGGCATTTATGTCGGGTGGATGGCCACCGCCACCATGGCGGTGGCGATCCGCCCGACATTGTAATGGACCCCTATGTTGTTCTTCCAAGTTTCCTAGGTCCATAATATCTTCTTGAGCTTGATGCATTGCTGTTTCCACTTCATTCATTGTGATTGCCGCTTCATTTTCAAGAATTGGTTGTCCTAGTGGATCTTGACTTTGTGGAGCAGAACTTTGACTGTCTTGAGAACTGTCTCTAGCAATCTCAACTGCAATAGTAGCTTCTTGATCAATTTCATCGTTCAACATTTTAAGATAATTTGGAAAAACAGTACATTCTATGGTATCTTTACAAGCATTAAAGGAATCTTCATAGCTCTAAAAATCTCCAAGTAATTCCAGTTCTCTACGCCACGTTTTTGAAGAGTAGCAAAAGTGCTAAATAGTAAAATTCCCTTTTAGCAGGATTATCACAACTCAGTTTTTTGTGATTAATTAAATTTCCTTTATTTTGTTTCACCAGACATCTTTCATAACCAACCACTGCATATTTTCCTTCCTTTATGTTTTCTGTAGAATTCCGTTTAAAGGTGTAATATTGCAGCACTTCATAAAGACATATGTTCTCAAGATGATGACTTCTATTTGGATAATATGTGTCCAACATGTTTGTTTTGACAATATCTGTACTTTCCGGTTCTTTTTCTGCGAAATATTCGATTTCTTGTACAGTTTTAAGTACTCGATTTCATGTTGCAGCAAGACCTAGACTCACCCAAATGATTCTTTTAGAGTTTGAGTATAAACTTGCAGATGATAACCGATCAGAGCATTCATACACTCCAATTTCTCGATGGAATAACATCTTCAAACTGAAACTGTACAATATTTTACTGAGACTCTTCTTGTGAGAAATGTCTTCCCACATTTCTTTTAACTCCGTCTTTTCTGATCTTGTTATATAAGATATCACATATCGGGCAACAGCAATGGAATTATCTGCAACATACTGAATATCCATATTAGCATTCCACATTGAGAGAATAACTGTATTATAATCATTGATATATTTTGATTATTTACTTCTTCTCAAATTGTACGTATTTTTGGAAGATTTTCTAGTGATGGTATGTCTCACAGCTGACATAAATCTGTTTACTCTTCCTTTGGATATTACAGGACGTGGAATTCCAAAACAACATTTGGTATAAAACTTTTCCTTATACTTGTACTTTTGTTGACAGTATTTTCCACATCAATTACCTTGGAATCGTAAGACTTGTTGCCTTAAGGTGTTCTCTTCTGTTCTTTTTGGTATAGCACATGTGGCATATTCTTCAATAAAAGACAAAACAGTGTCATCTGAATCAGCTCCGAATTTGGGTGCATCCTTGAACCATAACAGTATATGTATATGAGGATCACCTCCAGCTTGATAATCCTTTCTCCCAAAAAAATCCACAGCTTCTCCAAGAGGAGGATTCTTTTTATTGCAGATAAAAGAAATCATAGCTTTAAACCTCTGATTGAAATATCTGCGTCTATGAACAGGATCCAAAGAGCACAATTCTCCAGGTGTCTTGTATTCAATATTTTTTATATTCAAATTTGCTTCTCAAAGAAAATCAAGTAAATCACCCCAAGCATATTCAGCACAGCTTAGGGTAAGAAACCACGTAGGATTTCCTAAGTTCCTTAGCATACATTTAAATTCTCCATGCCGACGGTACCAATACTCATTAGTACCACTCTGACATGCGATCAAATGAATCAGCTGAGATTCTAAATGATCATCTCTCTGATGTACTTTATACATAAATTCCTTTGCAGAAACATTTTGAAGATGTACTCCTGTTTTTAATATGTGGTTAACTGCATATGAAAGTCCAGACAAGTCACTCTCAAACAAAAGATAAAATATATATGGGATAAATTGTCGAAATCTTGGATCTTCTGCATACAATCTTGTTGTCCAATATGCAGATGCAGGAATCTGCACTGATCGTTCATGATATCGTCCACCTTTTCCAGTTAGGAACAGCTGCAGAAAACAACTAGGTTCCAAAGTTTTGTCCCATACACTCATGGACTCCCCTTTGCTTTTTTCATTTGGAATAATTCAATTGTATTCCCGATCACTTCTTTTGAATGAAGTGGGTGTACCCTATAATGTTCATAGATTTCTTCACTTTTGGACATGTCCACTTTTTCAATTTGACCACTTGACATTTCAGAATCTTCTCCTTAAAGTATTTCTTCTTCTTCCACATACACTTTTTTGTAGTATAAGATATATTGTTGCCTTTTGCACTTTCCTAACATCCACTAACTCTTGCCAGATTTTCATACTCTTAGTAGGAACACCATTAACTAGAATAACTAGTGGTTCACTTTCTACATTCTCTACACCAATAGCTTCAATATTTTTCTTTAAATCCTAAGGCAAATATACCACTCTTCCTTTTAATCCTCTCTGTCAATCTGTAGAAGGCAATTTACCTGTTTTAGGCTCCATACAAACAATAGCTTGAAATGGGTGCACACATTGAATCAGAATAGACTTATACGCATTTAAATCTATCAGTTCTGGAGGAATAGTTACCAACTCTAGATTATTATTGACAGCTCTAGCAGGCATTTTATTCTCGTCTAATTTGTTATAACAATATTTACAAATACGCTGATCAGAACCCAAATCAAAACAATTCTCTACCAACAAATAAGTTGCAAATTCCTTCCACTTATCATTATTTTCTCTTTCACTTTTTAAATACAGATCAACAGTCCTAGTTTGATTTTTTTAGTGAGTTCGCTGGCAACAAATACAAGAATAATTTGTCCTTTCACCTGAAATCACCTTAAACTTTGTAATTTGTTCTTCAAAACTTTTTGTAGTACTATGTTGCACATTCTCTTCAATATTTTCTTCTTTTAATGTGTCAGTTTCTGCACTCTCTTGTTCAGGACCAAAGTAACAAAACTCAATTTCATCACAAACCTTCTTCACATCTTATACTGACCCACGCAAAAGAGCATTGTTCAACTCATTTAACATTAGTGCTGGAATTTTTGCATAATACAATTTTCTGAAATGATGAAAAACACTTTAACATACTTTCCTAGAAAGACAAGCCAGAGAATGACCTTGCAAACCAGTATTTATTCTCACTCTGCAAGGATCTAGTCCTTGCAACATTTTAATCTTTTGTTTAACACTTTTTTTTACTATATTCTTTTAAGAAATTGCGTAAAATAGCAATAGTTTCCTGTCGTATACTACAAATACTACTGCAATCCCAAGTATACACTGGGGCTTTAGGACATCTCCCTAGAACTTCTTCAGCTATAACTTCTTCTATATTTCTAGGAACCATGTTCTCTTTCTCAATTCGACAACCATTTCTAACCTCATAAGCTCGACCAGTGGTATCAACGGCATACAATAAATTATTGGTCTGAAAATAACTCGCTTCATTAAAGAAAGGCTCTGAACTTGCCCTGTGTTTCCATTCATCCCAAAAAATCACAAAAATTAGTTCTGTTAATTACTCTTTTCTTCTTACTCTTGGCCTTCATAAAATTAATTGGTTTATCTAGTGATCGAATTCTGTTTAAAACTAAAATGTATAATTTCCTTTTTACTTCAAAAGCTTTCTCCACAATAATTTTTATTTCTTTTGTCTTTTTATAAAATTGTGCTCTTTTTTTGTCTTTCTTCACATCTTTCAACAAATTAAACACAACTATATTGTAAAACATCTTCATTCTTATTTGCTCATACCAACTCTTCCGCCTTTTACCACACATTGTGTCTTTTGAATCTAATTTCCTTTGATGTATGGATTGGTGTGGCTCACTGGTTAGAGGTGGCAGACCCGGAAGCAGGAGTCGGCCCGGGACCAGGGTTCAATTTCCGGCGTGGCAGGGTCGTGGACCAGGGTCAGCGGACTCGATAATTCTCGCCTCGGTGCCTACTCTAACCAGGGGTCCCACTCGGCAACTCTGGGCATTAGCTTGCCTAATCTCCACAACAGCCCCATCAATGCCGGGGATGCCTGGCTTCACCTTGGGGACTACCAGTAGGGACCATCCCACAGGGAAAGCCAGGACGGATTCCCCAGCAGTATACCGCGCCAGGATACTCCGGTAATAATTGAGCGCGTTACAAAACAGCTTATAACATAACATGTACTTTTCTTTTCTTATTATTCTTTTTTGGTGTTGATGCATTCGTTGTACTTTCCTCAATGTGCACACTGTTTGTAGGCTTTGAAAGTTTTTTAATACATTCGTTTGTTCTCTTCCCGGAAGACTTATTCTTTTTCCACACATGTTGTTGGTCATGCAATACTTGTTCTTGAATTTTCTTAAAATAATAGTCCTGTTTCTGTTCTTTTCTCTTTTCTGTTATTTTAGTCATGATGAGTTTATTTTAATGATGATAAACAATATCTGTAAAAAATAAATATATATGAAATGATTTCAATACATCTATAAAATATACTTTTCTATTACTAAACAAACACATTGTATATTAAAACCATTTAAACATTTCGTTTTATAATCATAATTAATTTAATGAAGCATATAGGTAATAATTAAATAATTACTACAAAGAATATGTTTTTTACAAATGCATACACAGTAAATGAGTATCTAGAGTAGTACTGGTTCATAGCAAAGAATACCATTGCTTGTGTGAATGCTGACTCATTTTCCAAGAGCATAGACAGTGACTGGGTTCACAGGCTGCTACTAGTTGAGAGCCTAATAAGTTTATAAGTGCTTAAGTTTCAGTAGAAACATTAGATAGTAGGAGTGCACACAAACAAAACCATGACTATTTCCTGGACTTTTCCAAGACTGTCTCAATAGTCTACAAGAGATTAGGTGACTGTATATATTATGCACATTTGACTGAACCACTGCTTGTCTGGAAGCCCAACTTATTCTTCTAATACATACACAGTGACTGGGTTCTTAGACTGCTAGTAGTTGATAGAAAGATAAGTTGATAAGCGCTTATGTTTCAGCAGAAAAATTAAATAGGGACATGCTTCTGTCAAGATGATTTTAAGACTAGACACAGACTCACAGTGTGATTGCAGACAAGCAAAACTATTCCCTTGGCTTTAGTAGGAGAGACTCAGTAGTCTGGAAAGGGTTAGTAGACCGCATACATTGTGCTCATTTCACTGTACCATAGCTTTTCTGAATGCCTGACTCATTCTCAAATTGCTTACACAGTAACTGAATTCTCATAGTGTTAATAGGTATCATCACCAGAAGTTTATAAGCACGTATATGTATGCAGAGAGATTAAATAAGCACATGCTTCTGTCAGGATGATTCTAAGACTAGACTCCGACTCACAGTGTGATTGCAGACAGGCAAGACTATTCCCTGTCTTTTGTAGAAGGGACTCAGTAGTCTGGAAGGAGTTAGGGGACCGCATGCTGTGTGCTCACTTCATTGTACCATAGCTTTTATGAATGTCTGACTCATTCTCCAAGTGCTTACACAGTGACTGAATTCTCATAGTGTTAATAGTTACCATCGCAATAAGTTTATAAGCACGTATATGGCTGCAGAGAGATTAAATAAGCAAATGTTTCTCTCAGGATTATTCTAAGACTAGCACTAGACACAGACTCACAGTGTGATTGCAGACAGGCAAGACTATTTCCTGGACTTTACTAGAAGAGACTCAGTAGTGTGGAAAGGGTTGGGGGACCGCATACATTGTGCTCATTTCACTGTACCATAGCTTTTCTGAATTCCTGACTCATTCTCCAAGTACATAGACAGTGACTGGATTCTCATAGTGCTAATAGTTATCATCACCATAAGTTTATGAGCGCTTATATGTCTGCAGAGAGATTAAATAAGCACATGCTTCTGTCAGGATGATTCTAAGACTAGACACAGACTCATATCATTGTGCCATAGCTTTCCTAAATGCCTGACTCATTCTCCAAGTGCATACACAGTGACTGAATTCTCATAGTGCTAATAGTTATCAACATAATATGTTTACAAGCACTTGCATGTCTGCTGCGAGATTAAATAAGCACATGCTTCTGTCAGGATAGTTCTAAGACTAGACAGAGACTCAGAGTGTGATTGCAGACAGGCAAGACTATTCCCTGGACTTTAGTAGAAGGGAATCAGTAGTCTGGAAAGGGTTAGGGGACCGCATGCATTGTGCTCATTTCACTGTACCATAGCTTTCCTAAATGCCTGACTCATTCTCCAAGTGCATACACAGTGACTGAATTCTCATAGAGCTAATAGTTATCATTATGAAAAGTTTATAAGCACTTATATGTCTGCAGAGAGATTAAATAAGCACATGCTTCTGTCAGGATGATTCTAAGACTAGACACAGACTCGCTATGTGATTGCAGACAGGCAAGACTATTCCCTGGATTTTAGAAGAAGAGACTCAGTAGTCTGGAAAGGGTTGTGGGACCGCATACATTGTGCTCATTTAAATGTACCATAGCTTTTCTGAATGCCTGACTCATTCTCCAAGTGCATACACAGTGACTAAATTCCCATAGTGCTAATAGTTATCATCACGATAAGTTTATAAACACTTATATGTCTGCAGAGAGATTAAATAAGCACATGCTTCTGTCAGGATGATTCTAAGACTAGACACAGACTCACAGTGTGATTGGAGACAGGCAAGACTATTCCCTGGACTTTAGTAAGAATGAATGAATGAAATAAAATGAATGAAATAAAATGTATAAAATGGAATGGCTACTCTGAGGTCTCCCAGCGCTACGGACAGGTACAAGAGACAGAACAGAAAGGGTGACTACAGATCTAGAACAGCCACGTTTTTAAGTGTTTTCGTATTGAGAGCAGATTAGGCTCTTTCCAAAGAAAAAAAGGGAGGGCATTCTACCCGATGGCATTATTATATGAGAAGGAACGCCAACCACATCTAGCTCTCCTTATTCTAAGTTAAAGGGCAAGGAAAGCAGTAGTTGACCGAAGGTCTCTCCTCGGTTGATAAGGAATGATCAAAGAATGAAGGATGGACAGGCTTTATGAGCCAGGTACATAGCCTTAAACTGAATCCTCTCCCTAATCGGCAGCCAGTGCAAGCTCATTAGGGCTTATATAACGGGCTGCCGATGAGGAATATGCAGGAGCCTTGGGGCATTGCAGTTCTGAATAATTTATAGCTTGTTGATGATATACTGCGGGGCTCCTAGACATAAAGCATTTTCCATAATCCAAACGGGAGAGGATCAGCGCTTGAACCATGATTTTTTTGGCATGGAACGGTAGAAGGGGGAAAACCTTTTGGAGCATCCTTAATAGACCGAAGCACGTTGCTGAGAGCTTGGTTGCCTGTTAATTGAAGGTAAGAGAGCAATATAGCCATACACCTAGGCTCTAAATCTGGTCTTTCGGGGCCGGGCGGGGCCTAAGCAGTCTGGCCAAAGAGATGCCGGATTAAAGGAAGGGGAGTTGCCCAGGAGCATAAGCTCCATCTTGTCCCCATTGAGTTTGAGGCATGAGAGTTCTATCCACTTGGCCACCTCCTCTAGGCAACAGCATAGGGTGCTAGATGACCCCTCGGGGTGGTTAAGTGCCACCACGAGCTGCTTGTCATCTGCCTAGTTGATGATTTGTATGCCAAATGGCTGGCCAATCTCTGCTAGGGGTCTCATATAAACATTCAACAGTATGGGGCTCAAGGTGGAGCCCTGGGGCACCCCACAACTGAGAGGCATCTTGTTGGAAACACCATTGCTCTCAGAAACCCCTAAAGGAGCGGTCGCTGAGAAAGGACTGCAACCATGTCACTGCCGTTCTGGATACTCCTAAATTCCTGAGTCTAAGAATCAGAGTATCATGGTTAACAGTGTCAAAAGTGGCACTGAGATCAAGAAAGATAATTGCCGCTGTGCCCCCTTGATCTAAAATCCTTCTTGCTTCCTCTGTCACTTCAAGCAGGGCAGTCTCGGTAACAAGCTGGGGACGAAACCCAGTCTGGGAGGGGTGAAGGAGAATGTTTGACTCCAGAAAGGCTACAAGTGTGGTATTTATGTGTTTCTCCAAAATCTTACTCACCCAAGGCAGAAGGGAAATAGGACGATAGTTAGCCAAGTTGGCCTGATCCAAATTAGGTTTTTTAAGAAGGGCCTTAACCATCGCACATTTCCAGGGCCAGGGCACTTCCCCTGTAGAGATCGAGGAATTCACAGGTTAAGATTCGCAGGACGGATAGCCTCTGCGACCAAAGAGAGAGACTGGGGAGGGGCAGGGTCTATGGGGTAGTCTGATTTGATATTAGTCATAATTAGCTCCAATGATACCAGATCTAGCAGGGGAAACTGTGTTAGTAGGATTTGAGCTCCTATAATCGGCTCGGAAAGGGAGTTCAAGAGATCAATGGACTTAGGAGGTGAAAAAGTGAGATATATATCCTGAATTTTCTGGTGAACAAACTCTGCTAGATTATTACAGTGAGTAAGAACATAATCTAGCATGGGAGGTTTCTGTGACAGTTTGATTAAAGTTTTAGCAATTTTAGAAATTTCTTTAAGGGAGTTCGCAGCCGGCCTAATTTTTTGTTCATAAAAGGCAGACTGAGTGACTTTGATTTCAGATTTATAGAATCCCTATATTCAATTTTGCTAAGAGCTGAATAATTCAGTCTCCATCTTCGTTCAAGCCTTCTGCAGCGTTGTTTAAGTTCCCTCAATTTAGGAGTAAACCAAGGGGCGTTTTTCAGTCTGTGAGTTATATGGGAGACTCAGTAGTCTGGAAGGAGTTAGGTGACCGCATTCATTCTACACATTTGATTACAGCACTCGTGTGAATGCCTGAATCATTCTGGAAATGCAGAAGCAGTGACTGGGTTCTAATACTACTAAAAGTTGACAACAGGATAGGTTTTTAAGCAGTTATGTGTGAGCAAAGAGATTAAGTAACCACATGCTTCTGTCACAATGGTTGCATAAGTGACAAAAGACTCACAGTGTGATTCTAATCAAATCAAATCAAAGCATTTATATAGCGCGCTACTCACCCGGAGGGTCTCAAGGCGCTTGGGGATGGGGGGTCCGCTACTGCTTGAACAGCCGGGTCTTGAGCTGCTTCCTGAAGGCGAGGTGGTCTTGGGTCAGGCGGAGGTGGATCGGGAGGGAGTTCCAAGTCTTGGTGGCCAGGTAGGAGAAGGACCTTCCTCCTGCTGTGGCTCTTCGGATGCGGGGGACGGCGGCGAGGGCGTGGCTGGTCGATCGAAGCTGGCGGGTAGGAGTGTAGAAGTTGAGGTGGCTGTTGAGTTATCCTGGGCCTTGGTTTTGTAGGGCTTTGTGTGCGTGGGTGAGGAGGGGGAAGGTGATTCTCTTGTTGACCGGGAGCCAGTGCAGGTCTCTCAGGTGTCCGGAGATGCGGCTGTGTCGGGGGATGTCGAGGATGAGTCTTGCTGAGGTGTTCTGGATCCGCTGAAGTCTCTTCTGGAGCTTGGCGGTTGTTCCGGCGTAGAGGGCGTTGCCAAAGTCCAGTCTGCTGGTGACGAGGGCCTGGGTGACCGTCTTCCTGGTCTCGGTGGGGATCCACCGGAAAATCTTACGTAGCATGCGCAGGGTATTGAAGCAGGACGAGGAGACGGCGTTGACTTGTCTGGTCATGGAGAGGGAGGAGCCCAGGTTGCGTGCGTGGTCTGTCGGTTTGGGTGCGCTGCCCAGGGCGGGGGGCCACCAGGAGTCGTCCCAGGCGGAGGGCGAGGAGCCCAGGATTAGAACTTCCGTCTTGTCTGAGTTCAGTTTCAGGCGGCTGGTCATCATCCACTCGGCTACGTCTGTCATCCCTTCGTGTAGGTTGGCTCTGGCGGTGGCTGGGTCGTTGGTGAGGGAGAGGATCAGCTGAGTGTCGTCAGCGTAGGAGATGATGTTGAGGTTGTGTTGGCGTACGATGGCTGCGAGGGGGCTCATGTAGACGTTGAAGAGGGTGGGGCTGAGCGATGATCCCTGTGGTACGCCGCAGATGACTTCGGTGGCTTCTGATCTGAACGGTGGAAGGCAGACTCTCTGAGTCCTTCCGGCAAGGAAGGAGATGATCCACTCCAGTGCCTTCTCCTGGATTCCGACGTTGCTGAGGCGTTGCACTAGGGTGCGGTGGCAGACAGTGTCGAAAGCCGCGGAGAGGTCCAGGAGGATGAGGGCCGCTGTTTCTCCGTTGTCGAGCAGGCCTCGTATGTCATCGGTGCCTGCGATGAGGGCGGTCTCGGTGCTGTGGTTGGCCTGGAAGCCAGACTGCGAGAGGTCGAGGGATCCATTCGTCTCGAGGAAGGCGGCCAGCTGCTTGTTGACGGTCTTCTCGATGACTTTGGCCGGAAACGGGAGGAGCGAGATGGGGCGGTAGTTTTTGAGTTCGGTGGGGTCCGCTGATGGTTTCTTCAGTAGAGCGCTGAGTTCGGCGTGCTTCCAGCTCTCCGGGAAGGTGGCGGTGTCGAAGGAGGTGTTGATGATGTCCCGCAGGTGGGGGGCGATGACAGCGTCGGCCTTGTTGAAGACGTGGTGAGGGCAGGGGTCGGTTGGAGATCCGGAGTGGATGGAGTTCATCGTACGGATGGTGTCTTCGGTGGTGATCGGGGTCCAGACGCGGATGGAGGTGGTGGGGGGCGTTGGTGCGGTCGTGGGGAGCATTGGTTGTGTGCTGAAGCTGTTGTGTATGTCCGCGATCTTGTTGTGGAAGTAGGAGGCGAGGGAGTTGCAGAGGTCTTGCGATGGGGTGATGTCGTTGTTTCCGGCGTTGGTGTTGGAGAGCTCTTTAACGATGTTGAAGAGTTCCTTGCTGCTGTGTGCGTTGTTGTCCAGTCGTTCCTTGAATGTAGTTTTCTTGGTGGCGTGGATCAGTTGATGGAGTTTTCGAGTGGCGAGCTTGAGGGTGGTCATGTTGTCTGGTGTTGGGTCTCTGCGCCAGGCTCTTTTGAGGGCATGGCAGTTCTTTTTGGAGCTCTTGAGTTCGTCGGTGAACCATGGTGCTTTCTTACTGCCGGGTCTGTTAGGCGGGATCCTTAGTGGGGCGAGGTCATCTGCGCAGGTGCTGATCCACTTCGTGAGGTTATCGGCGGCCTGGCTGGGGTTCGCTGAGCTGGTGGGAGGGTGCTGGCTCAGGGATGCGGCGAGCTGGTCGGCAGTGATCTTGTTCCAGCTCCTGCGTGCAACCTGTTGCTGGTGATGGTGGATCGTGGTTCTTCTGATGCTGAAGTGGATGCAGCTGTGGTCCGTCCAGTGGAGTCCGGTGGCGTGGCTGAAGACGATGTCCTTGCTGGATGAGAAGACGGGGTCAAGTGTGTGTCCGGCATAGTGGGTGGGGGTGGTCACCAGCTGCTTGAGACCGAGGTTGGCGAGGTTGTCCAGCAGGGTGGTGGTGTTGCGGTCGTTGTTGTTCTCCAGGTGGAAGTTGAGGTCCCCGAGGAGGATGTAGTCAGCGGAGGGGAGGGCGTGCGGGCAGATGAAGTCGGCGATGTCTTCGCTGAATTGTGTGCGTGGTCCCGGGGGTCTGTAGATGAGGGTGCCTCTGAGGGTGGTTTTGGGGTCGGTGTGGATGTGGAAGTGCAGGTGTTCGGCGGTTGTGAGGGTGTCGTCGGTGTTGGTCGTGATGCAGATGGTGTTCCTGTGGACGATGGCGATGCCTCCTCCGGTCTGATTGCCGCGGTCCCTCCGGGTGATCTTGTATCCATCCGGGATGGCGATGGCGATGTCAGGTGCTGAGGAGGCGTTCATCCAGGTTTCCGTGAGGAAGGCGACGTCTGGGGATGTGGTGTCGAGGAGGTTCCAGAGTTCAATGGCGTGTCTGTGGACGGAGTGAGTGTTGAGCAGGATGCATTTCAGGTGGTTGCTGCTGGTGCTCGGACTGGTGGGTGAGCGTGTGGTGCAGGTCCGGTTGCAGGTGAACTTGCAGGAGTGGCAGCTGAAGGGTCCGTGGGAGCATCTCGGGGTGGCTTGGTAGCAGCCCGGGATCCGACCGGTGTTGAATGCGTTGAGTTCGGTAGAATCGTAGGACAGCCGGGTCGTCTTCCGTCGGTGGGGGTCAGGGGTCCTGGCCCTGGGCGCGGTCCAGGCGCGGACGGGCGCAGACGGGCTTACCTTTGGCGCACAATCGGCGCGCCCGCTACGTGTCAACGCTGCGCGTGCGCACAGTCGCCATTTATGGTGAAGTGCGAGGGAGGGAGGAGCAGCTGGGAGGCGGGAGCGGGGAGGGCACAGAAGTCAAAGGGGGCGTGTCCTTAGACACGGCGGCGGGAAGCGGGGAGCGGGGCGGGAGGGCAGCGGGGAAAAAGGCAAGGGAAAACAGCACAAGGGGGCACAGAAATCTGAAAAAGGGGGCAAATGCCTAAAGAAGGCTACAAGGCAGCACAAATACCTAAACAAACACAGTAGCGCAGGAGGCCACCCCGAGCGACGGCGGGGGCGTGGTCAGCAGGCAGGCTGGCTCAGCGAGGCTGAGAGGCAGCGGCAGGCGGGGGAGCACACGCTACAGCTGGTGGCCGTGCGGCGCGGGGGTGTCCTACGAGTAGACAAGCAAGACTATTCCCTGGACTTTAGCAGAAGAGAGTCACTAGTCTGGAAGGTGTTAGGTGAGTGCATACATTATACAAATTTCACTACAGTACTTCTTGTTTGAATGCCTGAATCATTCTGCGAATGCATAAGCAGTGACGTGGGTTCTAATACTACTAAAAGTTGACAACAGGATAGGTTTTTAAGCAGTAATGTATCACCAAAAAGATGAAGTAACCACATGCTTCTGTCAGAATGGTTGTACAAGTGGACACAGACTCACAGTGTGTTTCCAGACAAGCAAGACTATTCCCTGGACTTTAGCAGGAGAGACTCAGTAGTCTAATTTAAAACAAAGACACCAGATACACCACCTCACAAATTAATAAATCACCTTTCAAACTGATTTGTAGATTATGAAGTATCGGAATTACACACCAGATTTTCTTATGCACACAATGTCTGTAGTGCATTGCTCCTAGCAAAACCAAAAAATCACAAACTTTCCCTCTCATTCTGCACACATATACATATAAATATCAAATCATATTGCTTCCCACATTAATTCAAAAGCTAACACACATTTCTATTGGTTACACATTTCAACCCTTTCTAATTGACATAACTTTCAACCCTACCCCCATTCTGCTCAATGCCTCTTACCATAGTAAAAGTTCATGGAACACTCAACTGAACACACAGGTCACAAGTTCAGCACACATTGTTGCAAATTCAAACAGCAAGTGTGCTTGACTTTTCAAAATATCCGCTTATTCTATTTAATGTTCCTTTCAAACAGTTTTTACTAACCAATAAGAAACATGCTTTTTAAACAGAGAAACATGCACCCTATTTTTCAGTTTCTAGTGTTCTCAAACAGCCAATTTTTTCTCTTCTTTTTTTAAAACTGGATCTTGTCCACCATTTTAGAAAAATCTTATTTCACAAACTGCCTATTTTACCTACACACATCTTTTGAGTGCATCCAGACCTCCCTTCAAGATGCTTAGAGTGTGGATTGTGGGACACAACTATATTTTCTGGAGCAAAAGGTATGCTGAAAGCAGAGGTATTGACAAAGATTTAGCTTTGCCAAATGTAAACATAAATGGATTGAACAGAGAGGATTAAAATGGCACCAATTGATGCCATTGGTTAAATCCTTTTTGCATCTCCAACACTCTGACCTCATAATTGTGCACTGTGGTGGCATTGACCTAGGCACTTTGACTGGGGTAGGTCTGGAAATGCTTATGAAGGACACCTTTGCAGAATTGATGTTACGTTTCCCCCAAACTGCCTTTGTCTATTCTAACATATGTCAAAGACAGAAATGGAACTGGTCCAATCAATTTTGTCCACAGAATGAGAAAGCTAGGAAACATGTCAATAAAGCTATTTCTGCGTATCTCAGAGATTATAGGATGGGGTCTATTTACAACAACAATCTGCATTTTAATATGGTTGGCATCTATAGGAGAGATAGTGTACATTTTACAGATGAGGGTAACAGAGTCTATTTCAACAACTTTAGACTCTGCATATGTACAAACTTGTAGGTACGAAAATCCCCAAATAAACACAAGGGCTCTTTTTTGTTTGGAGTTGCGCACCCTAATGCGTTCACACCTGTGGGCCGACCTGGGAGTCGCGTGCCCAATGCATTCACACCAGTGGCCCGCACTGGGAGTTGTGCACCCAACGTGTTCATACCAGGGGCCGCGCTGGGAGTCGCGCACCCAACGCGTTCACACCAGTGGGCCGACCTGGGAGTCGCGTACCCAATGCATTCACACCAGTGGCCCGCACTGGGAGTTGTGCACCCAACGTGTTCACATCAGGGGCCGCGCTGGGAGTCGTGCACCCATCGTGTTCACACCAGAGGCCCGCACTGTGAGTCGCGCACCCAACGCGTTCACACCAGGGGGCCGTGCTGGAGTCGCGACTTCAAAATTTTCCGTAATTTTTTTTTAGCTCCTAATTTATATTCTCCCGGGGACCCCATCCCCTGGGGCCTGTACATAATGGTGGAGACCGTAGGGGGAGCCCCAATGCCTCCACGGTCCCACCGGCTCCCCGCGTCCTTCAGGAGATGGCAATGCTTTTCCACATGGGGAGCTGCTAACATGCAGCTCCCTGTGTGGAAAAGCAATCTGGTTTGCATTCTGGAAGAGAGAGCAGGTTTCCTGCTCTCTCTTCCAAAATCCAAACAAAGTTTGCTATGGCAGGGCGGGAGCCATGAGACTCCCGCCCTGCCATAGTAAGCAGCAGTGTCCCGGGGTGGGCACCCCGATATACTGCAGGAGCTGGCCCTGGGGGGTGGCAGTCCCCAGGGCCATCATTGGCTCCAGGCGGGGGCCACGAGGCCCCTCCCACTTAATGCAAAGCCCTCGGGGTGGTGGTACCCAGTGTTTGGGGGTCCGTAACGGACCCCCTATTTTAAATTTTTAGCGCCCTGGGGAGGTGGTGGTCCCCGGGACATGTGAGGAGAGCTCGAGCCCCCCACAGAGGTAAAAAAAAAATGTAATCCCCGGGGGGTTGTGGTCCCCGGGGCTGTGGGGGGCAGGGTGCCCCCCAATAATAATTAATTTGAGCCCCGGGGGTGGCGGCCCCCGGTGCTTGACTGTAAACTATCAAGCCCCGGAGGGGGTGGTGGTCCCTAGGGCAGTGTGGGGGGGATTGGGGCCCCCCACACTTTTTTCGAATGCCCACAGGACCTGGCCCACCTGAGGGCTTTAATTAAACAAAGCGCGGGAGCCCGCAATTCGTTTTTTTCATTTTCCTGTCTGGATCCGTGCACCCTGCGCGCATCACAGTATTTTTAAAAAGAAAACATGCTTTTTTTAGCCCTAGAAGTTTTTGTAGGCCCCCCCTATGCAGATCTACGGGGTCAGGGTGTTTCAACCCTGCCCCCTCTCCTTGTTTTCCGCCTTCATTTTACTGCCATCTTGTGCCTCGCTTCTACTGAGGCACAAGATGGCTGTCAACAGTTCCTGGTTGAGAGTGTTCATAGCCAATTAGAATGCAGCTCCTGGTCGGCAGGGTGCACGGATCGTACTCTGCAGGGTGCGCGGATCGTAATCTGTAAGGTGCGCGGATCCTCCGCTGCCATAGATATCGAAACCTTTTTAATATCAATTTTCTCAGCAACTACTAAACAAATTTACACCATTTTCTGAACCAAGGGCTTTTTGCCAAATCTGGTGTAATTCCGTTCAGCAGTTCCGGCTGTAGCTGTGTCTAAAGTTTCCTATGGAATATTTCTCAGCCCCTGCTTGCCGAATCACCCCGAAACTTTCAAGATAGGAGCAGATGTCACTGACCATGTCATGAATGATGTAATATGTGGCATCATCAGCAGTGGATTGTGGGCATGCGAGTTTTAGTTAGCTGAACTAACTATGACAGGGAATTTCAATGGTTTTGTATGAGTAAAATGTGCAGCTAACTATAACATGTGTGAAACCTATGTTTTTTTCTGTAAATTTCTAAGGTTTTTTAAATGCTAATTCCTAACTATAACATGGCTGAAACCTATGGTTTTCTCAGTGACTTTCTAAGGTTTTTTTAATGCTAATTCCTAACTATAACATGTGTGAAACCTATGTTTTTTTCAGTGAATTTCCTAGGTTTTGTAAATGCTCATTTGTGTGCCTGTGGATAGAAGACTGTATGCATGCAGCATGCGGCTTTGAAGCAGTCCTTGTCCTAAGGCCTACTTCGCTGCATAAGTACTGGCTACAAACTGAATCAATAGCATACTGTAAAGAGAGTGTCTGTGTGAATCTATAAGTGCTTGAGTTTTAGCACACTGAATGGATAAGTACATAGATTTCAATGCTTTATTATTATTAAACAATAAAATTATTCTTCAGACATCTCATATTTTAACACAGCTTCTAAAAGGAGTTCATCTGGTACCTCTTCGAGATCATACTGCTGGTTTGCCATTTCAAAGTTTATAGCCTCCAGTAACTCTATGTGATCCAGTGCTTCCAAAAAATCAGCATCATTGCTTTTATTTTCAAAATCACAGGTGATATCTGCAGTACTGATGTCCTCTAATTCAGTCTCGCTGCCTGTTATAGGTAGATTTTGTACTTTAATTAAACTGTTGCTCATTTTCAATGTGTCTTCGGTCATATTCTCCTCTTTATCCATAACAAATCTGTTATGTTCTAGGTCCTTGCACAAAAACATAAACACTTCACTTAAACAGTTTTCTTAGTACATAATACAAAAGTAGGTTTATCAACTATTTTGGCCCCAAAAAAAATTATGTAAATACCATTGTCTAATAACATTCCAACAGTAGAGTTTTAGTACTTCATAAGGTTATATAAATACTAGCTTACCCGTCGCGCGTTGCTGCGATCTCCAAAGAAAGGAAATTCGAGGAAACTCGTTATGATCACATTTAATTTATATTGTGTCATTTTTATTGAAACTTATGAATTTTAATATGGAAAACATTTCAAAGTGTCGTTTTAATTCTATTTATTTATCCGAGTGCTTGTGGATACACGATTTTTTGTTTTTCCGTATTGTACGTACATTAGAATGCGAAAGATTATGAGGGCCCTGGGGGGCCGATATTTTAAAAAAATTATGCCCGAAACCTTTGCGAGAGTGTACTTAAAAAATTCCCAAAGTTTCCTGGCGATTGGATGAATGCTGTTTTAATTCTATTTCTTTATTCGAGTGCTTGTGGATACACGATTTTTTATTTTTCCGTCTTGTGCGTTCTTCAGTATTCAAAAGATTATGAGAGCCCAGGGCGGCCGATATTTTAAAAAAATGTATGCCAGAAACCTTTGCGGGAGTGTACTCAACAACTTCCCAAAGATTCATGGCATTCGGATGAATGATGTTTTAATTCTATTCATTTACTCGAGTGCTTGTGGATACACGATTTGTTGTTTTTCCATATGGTGCGTACATCAGTATTCGAAAGATTATGAGGGCCCTGGGGGGGCCGTTATTTAAAAAAAGATTATTCCAGAAACCTTCCCGGGGTTGTACTCAACAACTTTCCAAAGTTTCCTCGCGATCGGATGAATGCTGTTTTAATTCTATTTATTTATTCGAGTGCTTGTGGATACACGATTTTTTGTTTTTCCGTCTTGTGCGTACATCAGAATTCGAAAGATTATGAGGGCCCTGGTCGGCCGATATTTAAAAACAAATTATGCCAGAAACCTTTGCCGGAGTGTACTCAACAAATTCCCAAAGTTTCCTGGCGATCGGATGAATGCTGTTTTAATTCTATTTATTTATTTGAGTGCTTGTGGATAAACGATTTTTTATTTTTCGTCTTGTGCGTACATCAGTATTCGAAAGATTAAGAGGGCCCTGGATGGCCGAAATTTAAAAAAAAGGTATACCAGAAACCTTCGCAGGAGTCTACTCAACAACTTCCCAAAGTTTCATGGCGATGGGATGAATGGTGTAGTAATGCATAAAGGACATACAGACAGACAGACAGACAGACAGACAGACATAAATTTGTTTTTATATACATAGATAATTGCTTATAAACATATCCTGTAAGTAAGTTTTTTTCGTGAAATTCAAAACCAGTCACTGCTTATGACTATGGAAAATGACTCAGGCTCTTATACTAAAATGCAGTACTAAAAAATGTAGAATATGTCTATTCACCGTACCCCTTCCAAACTAATAAATGTGTTTTAGTAAAATGCAAAGGATACTGTTGCTTGTCTAGAATAACACTGTGAATCTGTGTGTATTTAGGTACCATTCTCACACTAGTTTTTGAATATTTCATGTGTTTCCACACACATCAATCCTTAAAGACCTATCCAGTACTCTCCTTTTAACATAATTAGAAATGAGTCATTGCTTACATAAGTTGAAAATACTCACAACAACAGCTATAGAACGCCCCTTCAACACAAAGTATTGTGTATAATGAGGACATATTTACATAGAGCCAAGCATGTCTTTCTATTCAATACCATACAGGTGCATTGCAGAGAAATGTTCTCAAGCCATGTCCCATTTTATACACTATGACATCTTAGCCCATCACTATCTCACTGTAAGTAATACCTTGCTTAATCTTCCCAACACCCCAGCACCAGCACACCTTTCTGATGGTAGCGTTGCGATTTACAAATGCTAGCATTTTTTTTAACTAAGAAGCATAATAATAACAAATATTAATCCGTTCTTTTCTTCTATTGTAAACGATATTTTTTGTATGTCTTCTATTTAGATGTTTTTAATCATGAGAATGCAAAAAACACAGTTTACCGAGTAACATTTTATAAACTCTCCAACATATGTAGATAATAATGACCTTATACGTGTTACTACGGAAATCGAAACCTTTACAGCTTCCTTCCATAGACTATTAAAGAACCAAAAGCTACATAAACCACACCTACTGTGCAATTAGTTTAGTTTTCGCGAGTTATTTCTGAGTCGCCAATCTGTGATGCAGGTTCCCTTTTCTAGCATTGAATTCTTCTTTTACGTCAACAAGCATATTCCGGAGTTGTACGTTGTTTCAATATGGCATAGGCATAGTACTTAGTTATAATTTGTGGATATTTGTCAATATTTAAACATTTATATCTAGAAAAATATGTTATTGCATGTTTTTCGCTTTTTCTCTGTAACGTCAGCAGCTTGTTTTCAGAAACAGATAGATTAGCCAATCAGATGTCCCTCCTACTCCGCAGAGCAGAAATGAATGGCTGACAACACTTCTACTTTCAATAGTTCTCAACCAACCAACATAAAGCTCAGGAAAGTCCTCCATAAAACATGAAAGCCAATTACATGTCCTTGCCACTCTCCGAAGCACAAGTAAATTACAGAAAATACTTCTACTTTCAATAGTTCACACCCAAATGAACATTAAGACACCATAGCCAACTAAATGTTAAATTTGTATCACGCACACATACAAAACACCACCCCGTCCTACATATTAATAAATTGCCTGTGACAAAGTGACTGTATCTGTAACAAAAGTGAACACTGCCTAATAAACATTATTCCACATTATATTTAAAAAAAAGCCGCAATAAGCCGCTTTGTTGTTGTGTTCCCGATATATTTTCCACAGCCTACTGCACCCCCCTTCCAACATGAGGGAAGCCCCGGGACTGTGAGAGCCCCAGCGAACCCCTGCTATTATTTTTATTATATTTTCCACTGACTTCTACAACTAACGGTTCCTAAAAAAATGTAAACTCCACCAAGTAAATATTTCTATTACCAACATAGGGGCCGATTATGATCGCGGACGGACTTTCGTCCGTCCGCGATCACTGAGGAGGAGGGAACGTCCGCATGGGCTGCTGCGTTCCCTCCTGTACGATTAGGATGTGACCGCCACCCTGGCGGTCACATCCTCTATTACTTACATTGCGGCGGGTGCGGCTTCAAGCTGCACCCGCAGCAATGTAAAAAATGCAGGTGTTGCATTTGTATGCAGAAAGAGGCAGGCACCGCGCGGTGCCTGCCGCTTTCCGCATACAAATGCAGGGGGGTACCATAGGTACCCCCCATGTGCACCCCCCACCCCCACTTCACGGGCCCCCGCAGTGATGTTACACATGCTTTTCCACGGCGGAAAAGCCGCCGTGGAAAAGCATGTTTCCCATCCCATCCTAATCTGGCTGACGGTGTCTGAGAGACACCGTCACCATATTAGAGCTTTTCCGCCGCGGTTGTAAGCCAACCGCGGCGGAAAAGCAGCGGACGGAAACCAGGACCCACCAGCCATCCTAATGTGGCGGTGGGTCTTTGGTGGGTCCGCAGCAGATTTTCCGCATCCTCCGGGCCGGCGGTGGCTTCCGCCGGCCCAGAGGATGCGGAAAATAAGCTATCCTAATAAGCCCCTTAGTGTGGTGAATTTCTAACCTGTGTGCTCACTAAACTGTTCCATGAACTGTCACTATGGTAACAGGCAGAAAGCCGTTTGGTGGTAGAGTTGAAAGGTACTAGCTGTACAAAAACCAGAAAGGAAAGCAAAGTAAAACAAAACACTGTCTTCCAGATTTACAACCCACTTGCGCCACTTTCGCGTCCAAGTCCCCCCCACCCTACAAAATGATTTAAACATAAAAACAAGTTTAAATAAAGCATTTTAGAAACTATACGAAAATTAGAAAGTATAGAAAGAGGCACGTTTACTTAAACACGTGACGCACTAAAACAGTGCAAATGAGAACACCTGTCAACTGAAAAATGTGACTTAAAAGTGGGGGGAGTGAGGGAGTGTTTGTCGTAGGACTTCTATTCTACTTTATCTGAAAGCAAAAAAATCCCAAACATTTTTAAAAAAATGATGGGGTAACACTTATATAATGTAAACTTAAGAAATGACTGCGTATGATAAAATAAAAGAAATGTGGTCCAACGCGTAATACCAATGAATGAAAAATAAAAATTTGCATTTCACCCATATGATGAATATAAAAGACTCAATAAAAATATTTTGAATACTTGTGCATATTTTTAAATACCTTTACAGTCAACAAACTCGTAAGCAGACTACACACTTTAAGTTAAAAACACCCTACCAAAACTAGTTTTTGAAACGCATTGTAAAATAAAATGCGTCACAAAATGGGCTACATACATTGTGAGTATATCGTAACGTCATGTAGAAAAAAAAAGCCAATCAAAATTACCATGAGGAAGGTACACGTAACCACACAACAGCCAATAAAATATTTTTCAAAATCTGCGCAAGGAAAGGGATTGGTCGCTAATACATCTTCTTACAATGCTTCCAACCAATCAAAAAGAGGTGTTGAAAGTATCTTTTTTTAACATACGAGCAAATCAGATAACCTTGCAAGTACACATAGCGAGAGGCAATTATTAAAGATTACTTACTTTCGCAAGACCTCGAAAGACTTCTTCCAGAATAACTACGCACTTCACTGCCAGACCGGCACACACACTCCCTCATGGCTGGTATACACCCACACCACACCCATCCAGCACATACGTCACTACACACGTGAGCCTACCTATAAAAAAGACAGAGTGCACATGCTGAACACCATTTTAGAGGTGCTCCCATCACAAGCGCTATGATGGCCCATCCTGGTGGTTCGCACGCTTCATATAAGCCCAAACTACCGAGCAAAGGAGCCCACTACCACATGCATGGCCTCTTTTGTCACTGAGTTAGTGGTACCCGAAGCACTGAGCGAGTGAAGAACCTGCGATGATGATGATGGGAGCACGAGTATGTCATTAGCCATAGAGATATCAAGACTCGGCACCATATGTGAGACTTCTTAGTGGCAGAGCGGGACTGCATGATGTAGAAGGTGTCCTATCCACGAAAAGGTGAGCAGTGAGGCCTGGGTACGCATCGCAGGGAGTCGAAGGGCTGTAGCAGACTGGATACAAAAAAGCGACGCAGCGATTTAGAAAAACGCAGTCCTATATAGTGTATCAAATTACCGCCCACATGCATCAACGTTTTTTGCATTCGCAAACGGTGCGATTCGGAAAAATCGGCCGTTTACGAATGCAAAATCTTTTTTTGCGATGCACCAAACTTTTGTGCATAATTCGCATTTTTTAGCATTTCTAAAAAATGCGAATGCATTTAAGGAATCGCATTTGTGCGATTCCTTAAATGGAATGCATCATTTTTTTTTAAATTGCGAAAATGGAAATTGGAAGTGCAAATTAACACGAGGTTGACCCTCGTGTTAATTTGCGAAAATGTTTAAAAAAACAAAAAAATGAATTTTTTTAACTTGCATGTTACAGACACACATGTCCTTAGGACATGTGTGTGTGAAACATCCACTTAAAAATACATTTCAGGGGTGCAGGGGGGGGTCCTCTGGACCCCCCCTGCACCCATGGAATGCATCAACATTATGCGAATCCTAATTTGCAAATTCGCAATTCCCATTGATTCCTATGGGCCTTTTGGCCCATAGGAATCAATGGGATATGCGAATTAGCAAATTAGAATTCGCATAATATTAGCGAATCGGTAAAAAATGTGAATTTTACCGAATCGCTAATATTATTAGAAAAAATTCATGCATCCCGTTTTGCGAATTCCAAATTGCGATTCGCTATTTTTCGCAATTTGGAATTCACAAACGGCCGGGATGATGCATGTGGCCGTACATGTATATCTTTTTTTTCCAATAGCTGGAACGTTTTTATAATCGCTCAAATGTCCGGAACATAAACTATACAAATAGTTCTTGTGAGAAGGAACGTGTGTGAAAGGGCGATGTTATCCAACTCCACATTAAGATAGTAACAATTACCAATCATAAGATCTTTCTTTTATTGTCTTTTTGATGTAGAGCTTCAGTGTGCATTATGTCCCAGCACATGGTGAAAAACACACTGGTGACAGAAAGTTGAGCTGCGAATATTCTTTGCAGTCACTTAGTCACTTCCTCCCTCCTTTGATAAAAAAATTACACACAATGTTAACTTCCTTTTTATCTTACAGGTTGTGTTTCACCAATTGGCGTCCCCCCTAACACTTCTAAAACTCATTGTTCGAGGATTCTGCGATGATGCGAGACCATCGTAACAACTTCTGAGAAAGCTGCTTTGACACGTAGTGCACCCTCTTTCAATCACGCCAATGGCATAAGGTGAGCAAAGAACCTTGTTTCCGAAACAACGACAAGTCATCAGTCAAAGGGGAAAGTGGGACTATACTATTACTAACTCTTTATACTATCTTTCAGATCACTAAATTGGCGGGTGCACTATGAACCACCACGTGCTTGGACACAACGGAGGCAAAAGGTGAGCTACGAGTATTTTCTCCAGTATTAACTGTTCCATCTATAACTTTCTCTCTCCAATGTTTTAATGTCGTTTTTCTCTCTTTCTCTTTCTCTCACATCGTTCCTCTTTCTCTTTTAAAGTTATGGTCGCTGCTGTCCACTCTGCCGTGCACAACCTTAGCTGAGTTCAAGTAGTGAACTTGGTTGGCCACAGTGAAGCCTGCTTCGACACGTAGTGCACGCTCCTTGAATCACACCAATGGTAGTAGGTGAGCAAAGAAGCTTGTTTCCGAAACAATAACAAGTTATCTGTGAAAGGAAAGAGTGGGTACTACGCAGAAATATACAATTATTTCCGAGCAGTGAGAATAGATAGGTTGCAACAGTCTGACGAACAGATCTACAAGCTTCTTGCGCCACTTTTGTGTCACTTTTAACATGGGAAAAGTAGCGCTAGGAGCTTGTAAATCTGCCTCTGACTTCTCAAGAAAATCACTCACCTCCAGACTCTCCGAGTCAATGAGATGCAACAGTTTAGGTACGCAGGCGCAGGTCTACAAGAAAGTAACGCAGCGTGGCACCGTAAGCCCTTTGGCTGCAGCATGCTACAGCTCTTTCAGAGCGTACGAGTGCGACATATTCACAAGAATATGTCGCATTCCTGTGCTCTCCCCTCCGCTGGTGCACAAACAGTTGCCATCCGCCAGCGCAGGCACCCTTGCACCATGGTACAAGGATGCATGCGCCAAGGTGAAATTGTTTTTGTGCAGGAAGAGGCACCTTCCTGCACTTAAACAATCACTAAAGGCATTTTTCCTCTTTCAATGCGTGCGTAGAATGCAGCACGCATTGAAAGAGGAAAAAAAACGAGGAGAAATTAAAACATTTGTCCTCGTTGCGCCTTGCTACGCCACCTCTAGGGTGACGTAGCATTCAGATGCATCTCCAGATTTACGATTTCTCATAAATCTGGACAATGTGTCTTGTTCAATGGGTGTTGCGTGGGAACACCCACAGCAACACCCATGAAACGCCCATTCAGATCACTAAACTGGAGGGTGCACTATGAACCAGCACGTGCTTAGACACACATCAGAGGCAAAAGGTGAGCTAAGAATATTTTCTCCAGTATTAACAGCTCCATTTATAACTTTCTCTCTCCCACGTTTTAATGTCGTTTTTTCTCTCTTTCTCTTTCTCACTCTCTCTCACATAATTTCTCTTCCTCTTTTAAAGTTATGGACACTGCTGTCTACTCTGACGTGTAGATCCAAATCTAAGTTGAAGTTGTGAATTCTGCTGGCCAAAGGGTTTACACAAGGTAAGCAGAGCGGCCTAGATGTACAATACCTCCGATTAAATGCATTACAAATAAAAGAGCTTATTTACAAGCCCCTTGCGCCATTTTTGCGTCACTTTCACCATAAAAAAGTAACACAAAAGTGGCTCAAGACTCTTGTAAATAAGCCCCAAAGAATATTGTCCTGCATAATGACTTGATCTCTCACCTAATTCTGTCTCATCTCTGAATCATTTTAAAGACCTGTTGATCTGTAATTTAAATCTGACGCAGTAGGCACTTCCATACAGACACCGCTTCAACGCGGGTTTATAACACAAATGAAATGTACCAGGCACACTTCACACGTAAAATCCTAGTGTTACCTTGACTTGTAATGTTTGACCTTACTTAGTCACATCAATCTAATTTTAAACACTAATTTTCTTTTTTGTTTTGCAGATTACTTACCATACGTCTATTGGAGTCCACATCACATTCTGTTTATTATATTGTTTTATTAAAGTTATGTTTCTAGTTCTTTATTGTATTGCTATCTTTAATTTATGTTTCCAGTTATCTATTGTTGTTTTAATAAAAGTTACTTTAAAAAAATATATACGTCTTTTTTTTGGGGGGGTAGCGATCCCCAATAGAAATGATATTTATAATTTGAAGTATAATTCTGAGACTAACTCTTTACCAGATCTGTACCAGAGTCTATAGCTACAACTAACAGTTCCAATACAAAACTTTAAAAGTACAACGCCATTGGCAACAGAGTGTGGTGAACTTCTAACCTTTGTGCTCACGTAAGTGTTCCATGAACTGTTACTATGGCAGAAAGCCGTTTGGGGTTAGGGTTGAAAGGTACTGGCTGTACAAAAACCATTATATTTACCCTGGATACTCTACAAGACAGAAAGGAAAGCAAAGTAAAACAAAACACTATACCAGATTTACAACCCCAGTGCACCACTTTTGCACCCAAGGGCCCCTCCCCCTACAAAATTACAAGTGTGTGGGCCTCAATGACGCCCCTCAAACCCTAGGGACAACCACCCCCCAGAGATTTCTGTATTGTGTGAGGGGAGCTGCGTAGCCCTCCGCCTGGTGCCCTCGAGAGCCCTGGAGACCGCCAAGCGCAGAGCCGGTTCCTGCAGTGTCCCAGGGTGGCAGTGGTGGTCCCCGGGGTTTTGAAGAGCGTACCATTTTACCGTAAAAAAAAACAAAATAGCCCCTATCTCTAATTTTTATTATCTCCGGGGACCCCATCCCCCGGGACTTACAAGAAACGTTGGGGACCATAGAGGGAGCCCCAATGCCCCCACGGTCCCAGCCGGCTCCCCGCGTCCTTCGGGAGCCAGCATTGCTTTTCCTCAGGGAGAATAACTAACATGCTGCTCCCCCTGAGAAAAACCAATCTCCTTTCCTATTTGGAAGAGAGAGCAGTTTAACCTGTTATCTCTTCCTAATAGGAAAGCAGTTTCCAATGACATGGTGGGAGCCGCAAGGCAAACATTGCAAACAGCTATGAACCCCGGGACACTGCAGGAGCCGGCCCTGGCGGGTGGCGGTCCCCAGGTCCATCTTGGGCTCCAGGAGGGTGGCCCCCCTCCAGCACTTTCAAGAAGCCCCGGGGGTGGTGGTCCCCAGAGCTGGGGGGGCCTCAGACCCCCCCTCAATTAATATTTTAAAGCCCCGGGGGGGTCGCTCCCCAGGACTGGGGGGGCCTCAGAACCCCCTCAATTAATATTTTAAAGCCCCGGGGTGGCAGTTCCCAGGTCTGGGGACCTCAGAGCACCTCCTCAATTAATATTTTAAAGCCCCAGAGGGTGGCGCTCCCCGGGGCTGAAGGGACCTCAGAGCCCCCCCCTCAATTAATGTTTTAAAGCCCCGGGGACTGGAGGTCCCCGGGGCTGGGGGAACCGGTAGTAGTGGTCCCCGGGGCTGGGGGGGGGCCCTCTGGGCCCCCCATTATAATAAACTACATTGCCTCCAGGACTTGCCTCCCCGGGGGCTAATTATCACTAAAGAGGGCTTCAGGTTTTCTTTTTTTTCCACGCCACGTATTATATGCGCATACCGCAATTTTTTTTAGGTCTTGGGGGTCCTTGTGGGACCCCCTTCGCAGGTCTAGGGGGTCAGGGTGTTTCTACCCTGCCCCCTTTGCGTCTTTTGCGCACTTCTTTTTCAATTTTCTTGTGCCTTGGTTCTACCAAGACACAAGATGGCTGCCAACACTTCCTGGTTTGGAGGGAGTGCTGACACACAGTTGACAGCCAATTAGCATGCAGCTCGTGCTCGTAATGGTACGTGTATAATCCTCGGATGGTACTTCGTCTATGGATATATCTATGATTTTACTTTCGATTTTCTCAGGAACTACTGCACGGATTTACACCATTTAACAAAAAGCGTCATATGCAAACCAAACTCTACCCTTTTGCCAAATTTGGTGTAATTCCGTTCAGAAGTTCGGGCTGTAGCCCGTCTTATAAGTCCCTATGGAAAATTGCATGGGGAAAACACGTTTTGGGACCCCCTTTTTTCTCAGCTCCCACTTGACGAATCACCCCCAAACTTTCAGGGAACCATCTTCTTGGAGAATTTCGCAAAGATTCATTGACTGGCGCCAACGTTATTCCAAATAGAATGTTGCGGATTTCCTGTGGAAACTAGGTCCTAACTATAACTACCTACTGGCAACCGCCAGTAGGTAATATATATATATATATATATATATATATATTTATACATATATATTGCGGGTGCTTCATCACATGAGAACGGACTCGCATAACAAGTAATTAGATCCCAAGAAGACGTCGAGCACTCCAGGCTAATGATTTTTTCAATATTTTATTTCACGAGCATTCCATCGTGCAAGAAAAAACTGACAGATGCGTTTTGGCCTCCTGGCCTTCGTGGGTGTCAGTTTACAATTGTGAACGACTCCCTTATATGTCAACAACCCATTGTTTAGCAGCACATTTTGTGAAAATTAAAAAGGGACTTGCTTGATCCAGTTCTAATTCTAACAGATATAGCAGCCCTTTTTCTAGGTGCATAAAATAATCACAAAATCATTGTCTGCCATGACAATTCCCAAATTCATCTGGAAGAGCCGGCTAGTAATTGCATGATTATACCCCCCAATTTGCTACAATTCATACATCCACAAGTGGTACTGCATTATTACTAGTAATAAATGTATTTCTCAAATAATTCTCAGAAACAGGTATATGTAATATTAGAGAGTGATCTCACGTAACACACATGATGCTGCCTCACTGCTCGAAATAGCGGCAGTTCATATTGGGGATGGAGGCAATTCTCAGCCATTGATTTCTCAAACGGGTTGATATTAAGTTTAAAGTGCAGTCCCTTTGTCCCTGCATGTCCAATGCACCAGGTAACTCCCTACTGATAGGATATTTCCATACCGCCCTGAAGGGGCCGGCTACTCGTTCTCCAGAATTATCTCCAAAATATTGCCCTAGCAGACTACCCATGCTAATAGTCCCATACGCATCCCATCATGTGGCCGCCGTTCAGCAAATGTATGTATGTTTCAACTAAATTCCGCCATGAATGGATCTACTATTTATGCACCAAATATCCTCTCTAGCATATGGTAGTGTGAGTGTGGTAATCGTTGTAATCCTAGCTGGTGATGTGGACTTTACCTCCCCTTCTAGCTCTACTGTTATACAGCTAATTCCTCCGTGCATGCCCCATCTAACAGGTGATCCCCAACTCACATGATCTCTGTGCAGGGTTCACTGAATTCCACTCTGATTGGGGCTGCAATAATGCCTTAACCCCTTCGGGGCTAATGACGAGCTGGGCTCGTCATCGCGCTTACCTGTCCTGCGCGGATGACAAGGCCAGCTCGTCATCAGCCCCACCCTCGGGGGAAGCGCTGGCGCTCCCCCCGAGGCTCTCCGATCGTCATTGTTTTGCTGGGGGCGGCAGTGGAAGAGCTTCCGCTGCCGCCCCCGCCCCCCCCCATGGTAATCCCTGATGACGTCAGCGCGCACAGCGCGCGCTGACATCATCAGGGATTCCCAGCGCTCGGGAAGCCATTTGCTTCCTGAGCGCCGAGGAGTAAGGTAGGTTTCTCGTGGCTGGCGGGGGTTTGGGGGCAGCGAAGAGGCATCAGGGGAGAGGAAAGAGATTTTCCTTTCCCCTGATGTCTCTTTGCAGGGCATTTCTGCCTCACGATCGCGCACAGCGTCGCGATTGTGCGGCGGAAATGCCCCCACTAGACACCAGGGATATACTTTTAGTTTTTAGGAAGTGACCCCTTGGGCAAGGGTCACTTCCAGGCTGGCTGGCAATATGTTTTCGTTTTTCTGCCCCCCCTGGGGGGAAATCGGCCCGTTTTTTCGGCCGTTTTGCCCCCAGGGGGGGCAGAAATTCCCCACTAGCACCAGGGATATAGATTTGTACAAAGATGGCGGCCATTTATTTTGTTTACGTTTTTCTGTCCCCCCTGGGGGCAAATCGGCCCGTTTTTTTTTGCCGTTTTGCCCCCAGGGGGGACAGAAAATGCCCACTAGACACCAGGGATGTAATTTTAGTTTTTAGGAAGCGACCCCTTGGGCAAGGGTCGCTTCCAGGTGGGGTCTGAGTATGTTTTCGTTTTTCTGCCCCCCCTGGGGGGAAATCGGCCCGTTTTTCGGCCGTTTTGCCCCCAGGGGGGGCAGAAATTACCCACTAGAACCAGGGATTTTTGTTGGGGCAATGTGTTTGTTTTGGGAAGCGACCCCTTGGGTAAGGGTCGCTTCCAGGTGGACATGATTGTGTTTTTGTTTTTCTGTCCACCCTGGGGGCAAATCGGCCTGTTTTTTTTGCCGTTTTGCCCCCAGGGGGGGCGGAAAATGCCCACTAACACAAAGTTTTTAGGAAGCGACCCCTTGGGCATGTTTGCTGGTGGTGTGTGTGGGGAGTGGTACTTGGCTGGATGGCGTGCGTGGAGCGGTGCTTGGCTGGCGGTGTGTGTGGAGTGGTACTTGGCTGTCGGTGTGCGCTGAGTGGTGTTTGGCTGGCGGTGTGCGTGGAGGGGTACTTGGCTATCTATGCACAGAGTGGTGCTTGGCTGGCGGTGTTTGTGGAGTGGCGCTTGGCTGGTGGTGTGTGTAGAGTGGTACTTGGCTGTCTGTGCACGGAGTGGTGCTTGGCTGGCGGTGTGTGTGGAGTGGCGCTTGGCTGGTGGTGTGCGTGGAGTGTTACTTTGCTGTCTGTGCACGGAGTGCTGCTTGGCTGGTGGTGTGTGTGGAGTGGCGCTTGGCTGGTGGTGTGCGTGGAGTGCTACTTTGCTGTCTGTGCACGGAGTGCTGCTTGGCTGGTGGTGCTTGTGGAGTGGCGCTTGGCAGGTGGTGTGCGTGGAGTGCTACTTTGCTGTCTGTGCACGGAGTGGTGCTTTGCTGGCGGTGTGTGTGGAGTGGCGCTTGGCTGTTAGTGTGCGTGGAGTGCTACTTTGCTGTCTGTGCACGGAGTGCTGCTTGGCTGGCGGTGTGTGTGGAGTGGCGCTTGGCTGGTGGTGTGCGTGGAGTGCTACTTTGCTGTCTGTGCACGGAGTGCTGCTTGGCTGGCGGTGTGTGTGGAGTGGCGCTTGGCTGGTGGTGTGCGTGGAGTGCTACTTTGCTGTCTGCACGGAGTGCTGCTTGGCTGGCGGTGTGTGTGGAGTGCTGCTTGGCTGGCGGTGTGTGTGGAGTGGCGCTTGGCTGGTGGTGTGCGTGGAGTGCTACTTTGCTGTCTGTGCACGGAGTGCTGCTTGGCTGGCGGTGTGTGTGGAGTGGCGCTTGGCTGGTGGTGTGCGTGGAGTGCTACTTTGCTGTCTGTGCACGGAGTGCTGCTTGGCTGGAGGTGTGTGTTGAGTGGCGCTTGGCTGGTGGTGTGCGTGGAGTGCTGCTTGGCTGGAGGTGTGTGTTGAGTGGCGCTTGGCTGGTGGCGTGCGTGGAGTGCTACTTTGCTGTCTGTGCACGGAGTGCTGCTTGGCTGGCGGTGTGTGTGGAGTGGCGCTTGGCTGGTGGTGTGCGTGGAGTGCTACTTTGCTGTCTGTGCACGGAGTGCTGCTTGGCTGGCGGTGTGTGTGGAGTGGCGCTTGGCTGGTGGTGTGCTGGAGTGCTACTTTGCTGTCTGTGCACGGAGTGCTGCTTGGCTGGCGGTGTGTGTGGAGTGGTGTTTGGCTGGCGGTGTGTGGGGAGTGGTGTTTGGCTGGCGGTGTGTGGGGAGTGGTACTTGGCTGGATGGTGTGCGTGGAGTGGTACTTGGCTGTCGGTGTGCGCTGAGTGGGGTTTGGCTGGCGGTGTGCATGGTCTGGTGCTTGGATGGTGGTGTGGGTGGACTGGAACTCTGCTGGCGGTGTGTGAGTAGTTACTTTCTGTTGGTCACTACACACACTGCTAGTTGAGTGACACTCTACGCAGTCCATCATTTTCTGTAGTTGCTATGTCAGATATGTGGGCGTGTGAAAGTGATGGGCGGCTGGCGGTGTGAATGTTTTGTATGTGTCACACGTACAAAAGGTGTATGAATGTCCTTACTGCCCCTGTGTGATATGGGTACTGGTAGTAGCAAAAGACTGACTGGCACCAAAGTGGTCAGGCACTTTACAAAAATTCAAAAAATTATCCAGTGTCTTGATGTTAAAACTCATCTAATCTCATTTGGTCTAAGCCCTAATTGATGGCCCATCTGGCCGAATTTTAATTTGGGGGGCAAATTTGTGTGTTGTTTTTTTAATTGTTATATTGTTTGTGAAATGTGGTAGTAATTTTTTTTTCTTCTCTATTTTTGTCTTGTTCCAGGCTTTTGCTGTTTGGATTGTTGTAGGTTGCGTGTCTGTTTGCAGCTTGTGTAGTTGCT
Organism: Lissotriton helveticus; assembly: GCF_964261635.1. Classification (NCBI taxonomy): domain Eukaryota; kingdom Metazoa; phylum Chordata; class Amphibia; order Caudata; family Salamandridae; genus Lissotriton; species Lissotriton helveticus. The sequence goes on from NC_136061.1 coordinate 2,128,051,703, forward strand.
TGTGCTTGGTAAGTGAATGTATTTTGTACTACTTCTCCTTGATGTTTGTCTTTTTGAAAAAGGTTGTACCTCTAGCAGTTTGTGTGGCTCTGTGTTTTTTTTTTCAGGATTAGTGTTTGATGTGCACTTTGTTTTCTAATGTCATTTCTTTTTTTCTTTCTAGTGGGATTTCATTTCTTTTCGCTGTGTCTCAACAGAGTAGGTGCTGGTGAGTGTAGCTATATTTTGTAAGAGTGAAATTGTTTTGGATTGTATTTATCTTTTAGTGAAAGCCTTACCTTGTTTACTTCTTACTTTGCACAGTGTAGGTTGTTGTTCACTTGTGTGTGCAGTCTTCTTGCTTTGTAAGGATAATGGCTAGTCGCAGGATTACTGCTCAGCAGGTTCTTGGTTTGCTTTTTGAGTCTTCCTCGGACCATGGTTCAGAGTCTGAGTCCGATTCGGACTCCCAGGAAGTGGCAGAAGATTCAGGCAGTGAGTTTTCTCTTTGCATGGAATCATCATCATCGGATGATGACTCTTCTTCTAGTGCTGATGAAGGGCCTATGGTACAGGAGGACATTGTGTTGCCGGTAGTGGGCCAAGAGGCACCTGTGCTGCTGCCTAGGGCCGCAAGGTTTCCTTTCTTTTTACGTCGGCAAGAGGCATGTGGGCTGGAGCCTGCACCCAAAAGGCTTCACATTGCTGTGGTGCGCAAAGGGGCATCTGGTGCTTTTCGTCTTCCTGCTCGTGTAGTGCAGCAAGAGGCATCTGGGGCTGTTAGGCTTCCCATTGGTGTAGAGCGGCAAGAGGCATCTGGGCCTGCTGGGTTTCCCGGTGGTGTAGTGCAGCAAGAAGCATCTCAGGCTGCTGGGCTTCCCGTTGGTGTAGTGCAGGAAGAGCCCTCTGGGGATGCTACGTCTTCTGTTGGTGTTGTGCAGCCAGAAGTATCTGTGGCTGTTAGGCTTCCCGTTGGAGAACAGCAGCAAGATGTTTCGGTGCTGCAGGCTGGGGTGGCTGCTCCCCCCGTTGATAGGGATGGCCTCTGGGTTCCCCCTGGCTTGGTGCAGCCGGCATTGCCAGAGTTCACTGGTGTTCCTGGGTGTAGAGTGAATACAGAGAATTTTCTGCCAATTAATTTTTTTCAGTTGTTTTTTGACGATGTGTTTTTGCAAAAGATTGTTGAGCAAACCAATTTATATGCAGAACAATATTTGAGGGCCAACAGTGCCAGCCTTAAGCCCTATTGTAGAGCAATCCGGTGGACTCCCACCAATGTTGAAGAGATGAAGAAGTTTCTGGGATTAACTTTTTTGATGGGCTTGATAAGGAAGTCATCAATTACTTCATATTGGTCCACTAGTCCCTTGATGGTAACAGCTGTATTTCCAGCAGTCATAAGTCGTGATCGGTATACGCTTCTTCTTCGGATGATGCATTTTGCTGATAATAGTTTAGCGTTGTCACGCGATCACCCTGATTGTGACCGTTTGTTTAAAATTCGGCCTGTCCTTGATCACTTTGTTGATCGTTTTTCTGAGATTTTTGTCCCTGGTAAAGAAATTGCAGTGGATGAGTCTTTGGTGTTGTTCAAGGGCCGCTTGGTTTTTAGGCAATACATTCCTAGTAAGAGGTCACGCTATGGAATCAAACTGTATATGCTGTGTGACAGTGAGACTGGATATGTCTACAATTTCAGGGTGTACACTGGTAAGGAGTCCCGCATTAACCCTCCCGGTTGTCCTTCTACTTTTGGAGTAACTGAGAAAATTGTGTGGGAACTAGGTAGAGGATTATTTAACAAAGGCCATCACTTATATGTAGATAACTTCTACACTGGTGTGCAGTTGTTCAAGGAGTTGGCCAAAGTGGGCACTGTTGCTTGTGGCACAATGCGCAGTAACCGTAAAGGTTTCCCAAAGGAACTTGTTTGCAAAAGGCTTGTGCGGGGACAGTCTACGGCATTGCGATGTGGGGAGCTTTTAGCTGTGAAGTATTCAGACAAGAGAGATGTGTACATGCTGACTACTATCCACGATGAAAGTACTGTACCTGTGCCTGTTTGGGGTCAGGGTGCTGAAGTGCGCAAACCTGTGTGCATTCTAGCTTACAATAAGTTCATGGGTGGTGTTGACAGAGTAGATCAGAGGTTGGAACCTTATGCTGCTCTTCGAAAGGCTTACGTTTGGTACAAGAAGTTGGCTATCCATCTGTTCCACTTGGCATCATTTAATGCTTTCGTTGTGTACCAGAAGTCTTGTTCTGGGACGAAGATGACTTTTCTTAAGTTTCAGGAGTCTATAATAGGCAGCCTTGTACTTGTGCAGCAGGCAAGTGTTCCTAGATTTGGAGTGGTGGAGGAAGTGGCTAGATTGCAAGATCGCCACTTTCCTGAATCTATTCCTTCCACTACTGCTAGAGACTTTCCGACTAGAAGATGCAGAGTCTGTTGGCGAAGAGGCGTGCGGAAGGAGTCTCGTATATACTGTCCTGACTGTCCTTCTAAGCCTGCATTGTGTATGACAGCTTGTTTTAAATCGTACCACACGCAAAAGAACTATTGGGAGTTTGATTGAGCTGTAAAGTGAATTGCTTGGTCTGCATTCTGTAAAACATTTTTAGTTTGTTTCAAGGATTGGCATTAGTGCAAAGTTTTTATTTTAAGAATTTGTGTTACCTGATTTGTAGGTATTTCCATTTGTTTAGTGTCATTTTCAAAAAAAGAATTCTAAATGTGTTTGTGGTGTGTGCCGGCTGGTGCTTGGCTGGCGGTGTGTGTGGAGTTGCGCTTGGCTGGCGGTGTGTGTGGAGTGGTGCTTGGCTGGCGGTGTGTGTGGAGTGGTGCTTGGCTGGCGGTGTGTGTGGAGTGGTGCTTGGCTGTCTGTGCACGGAGTGGTGCTTTGCTGGCGGTGTGTGTGGAGTGGCGCTTGGCTGGTGGTGTTCGTGGAGTGGTGCTTGGCTGGCGGTGTGTGTGGACTGGTGCTTGGCTGGCGGTGTGTGTGGAGTGGTGCTTGGCTGGCGGTGTGTGTGGAGTGGTGCTTGGCTGGCGGTGTGTGTGGAGTGGTGCTTGGCTGGCGGTGTGTGTGGAGTGCTGCTTGGCTGGCGGTGTGTGTGGAGTGGTGCTTGGCTGGCAGTGTGTGTGGAATGGTGCTTTGCTGGCAGTGTGTGTGGAATGGTGCTTGGCTGGCAGTGTGTGTGGAGTGGCGCTTGGCTGGTGGTGTTTGCGGAGTGGTACTTGGCTGGAGGGTGTGCGTGGAGCGGTGTTTAGCTGTCTGTGCACGGAGTGGTGCTTGGCTGGCGGTGTGCGTGGAGAGGCGCTTGGCTGGTGGTGTGCGCTGAGTGTTTGGCTGGCGGTGTGCATGGTCTGGTGCTTGGCTGGTGGTGTGGGTGGACTGGCGCTCGGCTGGCGGTGTGTGAGTAGTTACTTTCTGTTGGTCACTGCACACACTGCTTGTTGAGTGACACTCCACGCAGTCCATCAATTTGTGTAGTTCCAGTGTCAGAAATGTGGGCGTGTGAAAGTGATGGGCCCTTGAATGGCGCTGTTTGCTGGTGTGAGTGTTGAAATGTGATGGGTCCGCGGCTGGCGGTGTGAATGTTTTGAATGTGTCACACGTACGAAAGGTGTATGAATGGCCTGTAAAGAGGTTGGTGCCTTGACGTGGCTTTACAGCTCACGAGCTGTGAGTCAGTGGTTCAGTTTATCATACTTGCAATTATACACAGTGTATTTCATTTTTGTGAAATTACTTGCGTATACAATTGTATGTACTGAATCATCACTCACCCTCGTGCCAAATCCAACCAGTATGTGTGTGTGCTTGCGGATTAGATGGGTGTGCAGTAATAATTGTTTTTTTTCTCTTTCTGCATTAGGGTGTACCTTGTCCCTTATTGTGATTGTTGTAATGTGTTGCTTTTATTCCAGATGGTGTCAGTGGTCTTGTTTGTATCAGGTATGAAAGGTGCGTGAATGGCCTGTAAAACGGTTGGTGCCTTGTCGTGGCTTTACAGCTCACGAGTTGCGAGTCACTAGTTCGGTTTTTATGCATTTATTTATTGACAGAGCATTTCATTTTTTTGAAATATCTTGTTAATAAAATTTTATATACTGAACCATCACTCGCCCTCGTGCCAAATCCAACCTGTATGTGTGTGTCTTTGAGGAATAGATAGCCGTGCTTGATTGTTTGTCTTTTGAGTAACTCTGTTAAGGTGAGGTACCCTTTTACTCGGGAGAACAAGGGGAACGCTGGGTGGTAGGACATTTTTGCCGGCACGGCGATCCCACGGCAAAATTTTTGTAAAAGTGCTATTTTTACCTAATTAAGGTTTGCAAGGAGTTCTGGGTAGGAAAACATTGGGGGACCCACGCATGCCATACCTCCCTGGACTCCCCCGGGTGTCTACTTTTCAGAAATGTGTGGGTTTGGTAGGTTTCCCTAGATGGCTGTCTCGCACGGGGCCAGAAACCCAGGTAACCCCTCTTGCAAAAGCTGGAGAATTCATGTCCACCAGCTTTTGCAAGAGGGGTTACCCGGGTTTTTGGCCCCGTGCGAGACAGCCATCTAGGGAAACCTACCAAACCCACACATTTCTGAAAAGTAGACACCCGGGGGCTTCCAAGGAGGTATGGCTTGCGTGGATCCTCCAACGTTCCTTTACCCAGAATCCCTTGCAAACCTCATTTTTTGCTTGGAAATAATCATTTTTTTTCACACGTTTTAGTGTGGGAAAGCGTGGCATCACTGGGCTCACACAAATTACCTCCCACCCAGCGTTCCCCAAGGTCTCCCGATAAAAATGGTACCTCACTTGCGTGGGTAGGCATAGCGGCTGCTTTAGGAAAAGGCCCAATTCATACTGTGGAGACGAAAACATTACCTTTAGCCAAATAATCTTATTTTTTGAGGGGGTCACCTGAGCTTTTGGCCCGGGGCTTGGCAGGCATCTTTGGAAACTACCAAACCCAAACAGTTCTGAGAACTAGACACCCGGGGGAGTCCAGGGTGGTATGGCATGCGTGGGTCCCCCAATGTTTTCCTACCCAGAAACCCCTGCAAACCTGAAATTTTGGTCCAAAAACCAACTTTTCCATACTTTTTTGGGTGGGATCTCGCTGCCGGAACAAATGTCCTACCACCCAGCGTTTCCCTTGTTCTCCCGAGTAAAATGATACCTCACTTGTGTGGGTGGGCCAAAGGCAAGTGACTTAGGCTGGGGTGCTTAATTTGTAAAACGTAAATATGAGTAAAAACTACTTTTTTCAAAATTCATTTTTGGGGTGTTCTGCTTTGGGGCACCCACACAAGTGAGGTATCCTTTTACTCGGGAGAACAAGGGGAACGCAGGGTGGTACGACTTTTTTGCCGGCACGGCGATCCCACGCCAAAAAGTTTGGAAAAGTGCAATTTTTACCTAATTTTAAGGTTTGCAGAGAGTTCTGGGTAGGAAAACATTGGGGGACCCATGCATGCCATACCTCCCTGGACTCCCCCGGGTGTCTAGTTTTCAGAACTGTTTAGGTTTGCTACTTTGCAAAGAATACCACCGAGCCCCGGGCCACAAATTCAGATCCCCCCCCCCAAAATCAAGGTAGTTTTGCAATAAGGTAATGTAAATTCACCACGGTACGATTTGAACCGTTTCCTGTTTCAGCCACTATGTCTACCCACGCAAGTGAGGTACCGTTTTTTTCGGGAGACCTGGGGGCACGCTGGGTGGGTGGAAATTTGTTGATCCACGCAGATTCCAGAACTTTCCACCACAGAAATGTGAGGAAAATGTGTTTTTTTGGTCACATTTTTATGTTTGTAAGGGATTCTGGGTAACAAAACCTGGGGGTAGGCAGACGAGTCACCCCATCCTGAATTGCCCTGGGTGTCTAGTTTTCAGAAATGTATAGGTTTGCTAGTTTTCCCTAGGTGCTGGCAGAGCTACGGCGCAAAAACAAAAGGTAGTCTTTTTGTCCGAATCGTGCTAAATTTCACTGGGAAATTGAGGTGCGACCATGCTGCGTTTTGCGCTGTTTTATGTCGCAGCCACTATGCCTACCCACGCAAGTGAGGTACCATTTTTTTCGGGAGACCTGGGGGCACGCTGGGTGAGTGGAAATTTGTTGATCCACGCAGATTCCAGAACTTTCCACCACAGAAATGTGAGGAAAATGTGTTTTTTTGGACAAATATTTATGTTTTCAAGGGATTCTGGGTAACAAAACCTGGGGGTAGGCAGACGAGTCACCCCATCCTGAATTGCCCTGGGTGTCTAGTTTTCAAAAATGTATAGGTTTGCTAGGTTTCCTTAGGTGCTGGCAGAGCTACGGCGCAAAAACAAAAGGTAGTCTTTTTGTCCGAATAGTGCAAAATTTCACTGGGAAATTGAGGTGCGACCATGCTGCGTTTTGCGCTGTTTCATGTCGCAGCCACTATGCCTACCCACGCAAGTGAGGTACCATTTTTTTCGGGAGACCTAGGGGCACGCTGGGTGGGTGGAAATTTGTTGATCCACGCAGATTCCAGAACTTTCCACCACAGAAATGTGAGGAAAATGTGTTTTTTTGGTCACATTTTTATGTTTGTAAGGGATTCTGGGTAACAAAACCTGGGGGTAGGCAGACGAGTCACCCCATCCTGAATTGCCCTGGGTGTCTAGTTTTCAGAAATGTATAGGTTTGCTAGTTTTCCCTAGGTGCTGGCAGAGCTATGGCGCAAAAACAAAAGGTAGTCTTTTTGTCAGAATTGTGCAAAATTTCACTGGGAAATTGAGGTGCGACCATGCTGCGTTTTGCGCTGTTTCATGTCGCAGCCACTATGCCTACCCACGCAAGTGAGGTATCATTTTTTTCGGGAGACCTGGGGGCACGCTGGGTGGGTGGAAATTTGTTGATCCACGCAGATTCCAGAACTTTCCACCACAGAAATGTGAGGAAAATGTGTTTTTTTGGTCAAATTTTTATGTTTGTAAGGGATTCTGGGTAACAAAACCTGGGGGTAGGCAGACGAGTCACCCCATCCTGAATTGCCCTGGGTGTCTAGTTTTCAGAAATGTATAGGTTTGCTAGTTTTCCCTAGGTGCTGGCAGAGCTATGGCGTAAAAACAAAAGGTAGGCTTTTTGTCCGAATCGTGCTAAATTTCACTGGGAAATTGAGGTGCGACCATGCTGCGTTTTGCGCGGTTTCATGTCGCAGCCACTATGCCTACCCACGCAAGTGAGGTACCATTTTTTTCGGGAGACCTGGGGGCACGCTGGGTGGGTGGAAATTTGTTGATCCACGCAGATTCCAGAACTTTCCACCACAGAAATGTGAGGAAAATGTGTTTTTTTGGTCAAATTGTTTTGTTTGAAAGGGATTCTGGGTAACAAAACCTGGGGGTAGGCAGACGAGTCACCCCATCCTGAATTGCCCTGGGTGTCTAGTTTTCAGAAATGTATAGGTTTGCTAGGTTTCCCTAGGTGCTGGCAGAGCTACGGCGTAAAAACAAAAGGTAGTCTTTTTGTCCGAATCGTGCTAAATTTCACTGGGAAATTGAGGTGCGACCATGCTGCGTTTTGCGCTGTTTCATGTCGCAGCCACTATGCCTACCCATGCAAGTGAGGTACCATTTTTTTCGGGAGACCTGGGGGCACACTGGGTGCATGGAAATTTGATGATCCACGCAGATTCCAGAACTTTCCACCACAGAAATGTGAGGAAAATGTGTTTTTTTGGTCAAATTTTTTTGTTTGAAAGGGATTCTGGGTAACAAAACCTGGGGGTAGGCAGACGAGTCACCCCATCCTGAATTGCCCTGGGTGTCTAGTTTTCAGAAATGTATAGGTTTGCTAGGTTTCCCTAGGTGCTGGCAGAGCTACGGCGCAAAAACAAAAGGTAGTCTTTTTGTCCGAATCGTGCAAAATTTCACTGGGAAATTGACGTGCGACCATGCTGCGTTTTGCGCTGTTTCATGTTGCAGCCACTATGCCTACCCACGCAAGTGAGGTACCATTTTTTTCGGGAGACCTGGGGGCACACTGGGTGGATGGAAATTTGTTGATCCACGCAGATTCCAGAACTTTCCCCCACAGAAATGTGAGGAAAATGTGGTTTTTTGGTCAAATTTTTTTGTTTGAAAGGGATTCTGGGTAACAAAACCTGGGGGTAGGCAGACGAGTCACCCCATCCTGAATTGCCCTGGGTGTCTAGTTTTCAGAAATGTATAGGTTTGCTAGGTTTCCCTAGGTGCTGGCAGAGCTACGGCGCAAAAACAAAAGGTAGTCTTTTTGTCCGAATCGTGCAAAATTTCACTGGGAAATTGAGGTGCGACCATGCTGCGTTTTGCGCTGTTTCATGTTGCAGCCACTATGCCTACCCACGCAAGTGAGGTACCATTTTTTTCGGGAGACCTGGGGGCACACTGGGTGGATGGAAATTTGTTGATCCACGCAGATTCCAGAACTTTCCCCCACAGAAATGTGAGGAAAATGTGGTTTTTTGGTCAAATTTTTTTGTTTGAAAGGGATTCTGGGTAACAAAACCTGGGGGTAGGCAGACGAGTCACCCCATCCTGAATTGCCCTGGGTGTCTAGTTTTCAGAAATGTATAGGTTTGCTAGGTTTCCCTAGGTGCTGGCAGAGCTACGGCGCAAAAACAAAAGGTAGTCTTTTTGTCCGAATCGTGCAAAATTTCACTGGGAAATTGAGGTGCGACCATGCTGCGTTTTGCGCTGTTTCATGTCGCAGCCACTATGCCTACCCACGCAAGTGAGGTACCATTTTTTTCGGGAGACCTGGGGGCACACTGGGTGGATGGAAATTTGTTGATCCACGCAGATTCCAGAACTTTCCACCACAGAAATGTGAGGAAAATGTGTTTTTTTGGTTAAATTGTTTTGTTTGAAAGGGATTCTGGGTGACAAAACCTGGGGGTAGGCAGACGAGTCACCCCATCCTGAATTGCCCTGGGTGACTAGTTTTCAGAAATGTATAGGTTTGCTAGGTTTCCCTAGGTGCTGGCAGAGCTACGGCGCAAAAACAAAAGGTAGTCTTTTTGTCTGAATCGTGCTAAATTTCACTGGGAAATTGAGGTGCGACCATGCTGCGTTTTGCGCTGTTTCATGTCGCAGCCACTATGCCTACCCACGCAAGTGGGGTACCATTTTTTTCGGGAGACCTGGGGGCACGCTGGGTGGGTAGAAATTTGTTGATCCACGCAGATTCCAGAACTTTCCCCCACAGAAATGTGAGGAAAATGTGTTTTTTTGGTCAAATTCTTTTGTTTGAAAGGGATTCTGGGTAACAAAACCTGGGGGTAGGCAGACGAGTCACCCCATCCTGAATTGCCCTGGTTGTCTAGTTTTCAAAAATGTATAGGGTTGCTAGGTTTCCCTAGGTGCTGGCAGAGCTACGGCGCAAAAACAAAAGGTAGTCTTTTTGTCCGAATCGTGCTAAATTTCACTGGGAAATTGAGATGCGACCATGCTGCGTTTTGCGCGGTTTCATGTCGCAGCCACTATGCCTACCCACGCAAGTGAGGTACCATTTTTTTCGGGAGACCTAGGGGCACGCTGGGTGGGTGCAAATTTGTTGATCCACGCAGATTCCAGAACTTTCCACCACAGAAATGTGAGGAAAATGTGTTTTTTTGGTCAAATATTTATGTTTGCAAGGGATTCTGGGTAACAAAACCTGGGGGTAGGCAGACGAGTCACCCCATCCTGAATTGCCCTGGGTGTCTAGTTTTCAAAAATGTATAGGTTTGCTAGGTTTCCCTAGGTGCTGGTTGAGCTACGGCTCAAAAACAAAAGGTAGTCTCTTTGTCCAAAGAGCTTAAGATTTCACTGGGAAATTGAGGAGCGACCACGTTGCATTTTGTGCCGTTTCCCGTGGTAGGCACAAGGCCGACCCACACAAGTGAGGTACCATTTTTTTCAGGAGACCTGGGGGCACGCTGGGTGGGTGGAAATTTGTTGATCCACGCAGATTCCAGAACTTTCCACCACAGAAATGTGAGGAAAATGTGTTTTTTTTTTCAAAATCTGAGCTTTGCAAGGGATTCTGGGTAACAAAACCTGGTGGTAGGCAGTCGAGTCATCCCATCCTGAATTCCCCTGGGTGTCTACTTTTCAAAAATGTATAGGTTTGCTAGGTTTCCCTAGGTGCCGGAAGAACTAGGGTGCAAAAACTACAGGTAGGCACTTTGCCAAAAAAGGGTCAATTTGTAACTGCAAAATTTAGGTGTGACCACGTTGCATTTTGCGCCGTTTCCTGTCGCAGGCACAAGGCCGACCCACACAAGTGAGGTACCGTTTTTATCGGGACACTTGGGGTAATTCAGATTTGTAAATCAACTGTTATTACCAATTGAGCTTTCTTGCATTTCTCCCTTTGAATGAAAGATATTGTGTAGAAAAAAAAACTTTATGAAAAATGACCAATAATTCTCATGCTAGTATGAGTATTCCCAACTTTGAAAATGTGCAATTATATACTGTTTCTGAACTCTATAATTTGTACCCAATTCATACATACATAGGTGTCTTTCATGCAGATTATTCCATGTGTACATTTTCCAAGACAAAGTGCACTATACCCAGTAAATGAAAAAAAACCATTGCAAGTTGCTGCTCAGTTTTTGGATCTGGGTTCGTCGGGTTCTTGGTGAAACTACAAGTCCCATATATCCCCACAACCAGGAAGGTCTAACGGATGTAACGGTATATTGCTTTCCAAGAGCTGTCAAAATTAGAGAAAGTTATAGGTGAAAACGTTGAGACAAAAGGCCGTTGTTTTCAACAAATTTTCAAATATTCCAATATCTAACTGTTAGTTTCTATAACGAACCCTTCATGGATTTAGACAAATGACCCCTTTCTGAATTCAGAATTTTGTCTATTTTTCGGAAATGTAAAGCTTTCCAGGATCCATTATTGCTTTCAAACTCATTTCTACCATTAACTGGAAGGAGGTGGAAAGCTCTAAAAATAGCAAAAATAGGCTATGTCCCAGAAAAATGCCAAAACTGAGTGAAAAATGTCGGTTCTCTGACAAAACACTGTCATTCCCTAAAAGCTGAGAAAATGGAGAATTCAGCCCCACAAACCCTTTTTTGATACCATATTCAGGGAAAAAGCCAGAGGCTTTCATTTGCAGCCCGTTTTTCCCATTTTTCTGAAAAAAACAAAAAAAACACTATATTTTGGTTAATTTCTGGGACCCCTCCAAGGGAATCCACAAACCCTGGGCGCCTTTAGAATCCCCATGATGTTGGAAGAAAAGGACGCAAATTTGGCGCGGATCCCTTATGTGGTCAAAAAGTTACAAGGGCCTAAGCGCGCACTACCCCAAAACACCAAAAAAGGCCTTAGCACAGGAGGGGGAAAAGGCCTAGCAGCGAAGGGGTTAAAGATCCTCTCTGGAACTGGTAACAGTAAAAGGTTTCTCTCAGTACGTGGAGGATAATTCTGGGCTTTTTCTATCGGAGTTCCGACAGACGTGACGCAACCATAAAAGGCGTCAGAGAAGTTGTTTTAAATAGGGGTCTCCCATCACTGTCAGTGTCTGATTCACAGTGAGGGTTTCCCCGGTGATGACAGCAGTGTCTGGAAACTCCGTGTCTTGTCACTCTAAACGAGGTGTGGAAACACAGAAAGAGTGGACAGGGCATCTATCAATTCATTGTGGATGTCTCCTTACCTCCTTCCTCACAACCAGGCCCTTAATCTCTTAACGCTACAGGTGGTCATGGACTTGATTCTTGCCCCTTTAATGATGGGTCAGATTGGGGCAAAATTGCGGAGGAAATACATAAAGCCAATGTCATCCATAATGGGTCTCTGACAATGAACCGTTAGTAACCATTCTTCTTTCCCATTAACCAGCTTTACTTCCCAGGCAGCAATTGTGACAAAGGAAGATAAAAGTATCCGTGATTTTCCGAGCTTTACTTGTGATCTTCACAATGGTTAATGTAGTTTTCACTTATGATTGAAATTCCAATTCTGTATTCATACATAAATGGATTCCCTGTCTGTCTATAATGAGGCAGGCTCGAAATAATCATAGTGAGAAAGAGACAATACACAAGACAGGTGGACAAAGTAAACCCAGTGGCTACACCTAAGTACAGTGCATTACTCCTACAGTGCACTGCGCTTCTTCAGTTTAAAAATGCTTCAAATAAGACAAGTGTAAAGTAGTACGGCATTTCCATAGAGTCTATCACTGTAATGTACCACTAAAATTGTGTGTTAGGCATTGGAGGGAGTAAGGAACACGATCCATAAATACCAAACAGTGCCATAGACAACACACTGATGGGAAAGGTTAATGAGGTGCGAGTGTCTATGGTGACCCCCAGGTCATTTTGTAGATAAGGTATAGGAAGAAATGTGGTACATAAAAATAGAAGTTCAATTATTTTCTTTGACAGAGAACGATTTAGGAAATGAAGAGTTTCAGTAGCACATTAGTTTATTTTGCATTTTGAGTTGGGTAGCAATAAACAATAATTCAGTGCCAAGATGCCCCGTGCGGTGAACATGCCCTTTACAAATACAAGTTTTATGTTAATATTCTCAGGGAATACATTGTTAATGAGTCCTCGTTTAACCCTACTGAAAACCGTGAAAGGACAAAGCATGCAAATAGCTTCATTCTATACAATTACGGAACAGTTGTTAAAAAAATCTGTCGCTAAAAGAAGGAGGAACAGCTTGCAATTACTATTCATTATGCCTTGGCAGAAGAACCGAAAATTCTGCTCCGAAATTTTGAATATGTGTTTCTGTTTATACTTGTCTTCCCCTTCATGGAAGTGATCTGGCACTCTAACTGAGGGTCATGACAAAAAGCAAAAAAATAAATAATAGGTATTGCTTCAAAACAATCGGAGGAAACTTGTTTACACAATTGTTTTCTGGTTAGATACACCGCCCTGCTCTATAGGTATATTATCTTTGCCCGGTATTGTGTTTATTTTTGCTCAGACCACTCAAGCAGAGGTATTTTTATATCGAGTGCCATTTATCTCACATTAAATGGCAATCCAGAGAGCCTCTTGTAAATAAATCGAAATACATTATTCATGTTTTCATAAACTCAAAATAAAACACTTACATATATATGTAGTTGGCAAACACATCTTAAGGATTTGTGGGGCTCGGCAATATATATTTTAGGGCCCCTTTTCGGAACAACATTTATTACCCCCTTTCAGCACATTCAAGCCCTTGTGATGCCAAGCAAAATTGAATCATTTGTTATGCATTCAGAAATGGGTCCTGACCATCTCTTCTCACTGCCAGTCCTCCTGTTATCTCTCCAGGCTTAACTGCTGACAGGCTGCTCCTGCTCGGGGGAGCAAGCCTGGTCAGACAGCTTTTCAGCTTTCTTCTGCCCTCAGGTTCCAGTCTCCGGGCCTGCCAGGCTTCGAGTACCCAGGCCTGCTTCCCTTGCCTGCCGTTTTTCCCGCCGCATCCTGTTGTTCCCATTTCCTGATGTTCTTCACGCCACCCTCCTCCCCAGGGCCCCGCCCCCTCCCAGGACCTACTTAATGAAGGCAGCCGCACAGCCATGAAGAAGAAGTGCCGCTGGCGCACCAAAGGAGCTCCAAAGCCAAGCCCATTTCCGCTCGGCTGCGCCTGGACTGTGCCCAGTGCCAGGAACCCTGTCTCTCCAGAAATCTCACAGATACTGCGCCACTGATCTTTGTACCCTAGACCACAGTCGCAACAGCAACAGCTGCCTCGCATCTCCCGCCTCCACTCCACTCCAAGACCGACAACCACTGCAGGATCTTGCATGACGCCGTCTGCGCAAGCCTCAGCCCCAGCAGACCAACTCAGACGCCTCCTGCTCAATGCCAGATCAGTCTGAAAACACACCACTGAAATCTGGGACACCATCTCCACTATCACTGCCGATGTAACCTTCATCTCAGAGACATTGGTCATCCCAGCAACGAGCCCGGACATTGCCACAGCAACACACATCCGCTACAAGAGCAAACACTGCATCAATAGACATGGAGGCAGCATCGCCATCAGACACAAGGAGTAAATCACCTGCACCATCACTGACGACCAAACCACGCCGACCATGGAACACATGAACTTCAAGCTCTGCACCGAAAACAACACAACCATCAAAGGAACCCTCGCAAACAGACCACCAGAACCACGGACCAGACTCGGCAACACCATTGCTGAATTCATCACCCCGCTTGCCATAGAATCTGAACACTATGTCTTCCTGGGACACCTCAACTACCACCTAGACAACCCAACCGACTACAACTCCACCGAAGTCCTAGGAGACTAGACAACATCGGCCTCAAGCAGCTAGTCACTGACCCTACTCACAAAGCAGGACACACGCTGGACCCCTTCTTCACGTACAGCAACATAATCCAATAGACCCACACCTCACCTGGTTGAACCACTCCATTGAACATTTCACCATCACCGGACATGCCTGCACCGTCCCCAACCGACACAACGCTACTTCCACAACTGGTCCAAGGTCACTCAGAAACAATGGATAGACGCCCTTACCACCAAACAGCCCAAAGACACCACCAACTTGTGCAACACAGTTCAGAACTTCAACAACTGGATCACCAGTGCTGCTGACAAAGTCGCTCCCACCAAACCAGCCAAAACACAAAGACCCACCAAACAAGCCAGTTGGTACATCACAAAAATCAGCACATCAAAATTCAAGTGCAAACAACTTGAAAGAAGATGGTGCATTAGCAAGAACCACACCAACAGAGCCACGTCCACTCATCCCACAATGATTACCATCAAAAGAGGCCCTGACTCACAGCAGCGACACCAGTGACAACAAAACCAAGGAACTCTTCACCATCGTCCGAAAGATTCACCTTCTCGTCAGCCACCAAATACTCAATCCCCTCATCACAGGAACTCTGTGATGCCCTTGCCAACCATTTCCACAACAAGATAGCAACCATATATAAGAGCTTTGATCCCCAACCCACCAACCTCCTCAGCCTCCGATTGACCACTACAGCCAACCACCCTCTCAACACATGAAAACATCTCAGCATACAAAACACAACCACCCTTATGATCTCCATCTACTACGGAGCACCCATTGATCCCTGCCCTCACCTACATTTCAACCACAGGAGAGAGGAGATCAGTTGCTAACTCACAACCATCAATGCTTAGCTAACCACAGCCACCTTTCTCGATGCCTGAAAACACGCCATGGTCAGACCCCTAGTCAAGTAACGCTCTGCAGACCCCAAAGAACTCCAGAAGTACCATGCAATCTCATTGCTCCCATTCCCCGCCTAAGTCCTGGCGAAGGTCATCAACCTCTAACTCACAGAACACCTGGAGGAAAAAAAACTCCTGGATCCGGGTTGAGTGATGTTGTGGTGGCTGCACCTGGTTTAGCGCTCCCTCCAGGTTTTAGTATTTTGACTCTAAATAGGGATTCCAGAGGCGGTGGCATAGCTGTTATCTTAAAATTTTGCTACCGTTGTTCATTTGTTAAGGAGGATGTGGTTGGCTGCGAAAGCGCTCACTTCGGAATTTCCTTTAGCGCTCACTCTACCATGACAGGACTGTTAGTATACCGCCCCCCGGGGCGAGCCATGGAATTCAAATCTGCTATTATTGAGGCCACTGGCTCCCTGGCATTGACAGCAACTGACTTTAGTATTATAGGTGATTTTAATCTGCATTTCGCCTGCTGTTCTGATCCTGAAATCAGCAGCTTACTTGCAGATTTTGCCACTTGCCAATTAAGCTAGTTCGTGGTCGGCCCTACTCATATTGCCGGTCACCTTCTTGACCCCGTCTTTTCCAACATCCCCTCCCTTACTGTCAAGACACCTAGTCCGGTTTGTTGGTTTGACCGTTTTTTGGTCTCCATGTCTTTTCCGCTGTATGAGTCTGTATATAGAGCTGATCCAAAGGCTTCCTTTAGACGACGTTGGCATAGGCTAAACCTTGAGGATTTACATGCTATCTTGTCACTTTGTCCCCCCATTCTGGCCACTGACCCTGATTTGGCGTACAAAACACTCTGCAACTGGATTTGACATGCCCTAGACTCCCTCACTCCAGCTGAATGGTCCAAGGGCCGCTGCTCGAAATCTAATCCGTGGTTCAATGATTATATTGCCGCCATGCGCAAATCTTGTAAAAAACTGGAACAGGTCTGGAGAAGGGATTTTTACCCTGTAGCTAAAAGAAGACCTACCAGGATACGATTAAGTGCTATCACAAGGCCATACACTCAGCACGGGCAGCCTACTTCACCAATGAAATTAAGTCTAGTAAGAACCCAGCCAAGTGTATATTTAAAATACTTAATGATCTCAAAAGTAGGAAAGACTCCTCTACTCCTGTGATTACGTCTGGGCAGCAGTGTGAGGACCTGGCCACCTTCTTTGTTAAGAAGGTGGAAGCCATTTATAAGTCTTTTCCTGTGTACACTACTGATCTTGCTGTTTCGCATGGTCCCCCTCCCATCCACATTTTGGCAGCCATTCCCCTAATTTCACGGGATGAGTTCCTCATGTTAAGCAAGAAATTTAAATCTGGCTCTCCCATGGATCCCTTGAGGCCAGCTCAGTTTAGGGACTCCCTATATGTGCTTCTTGCACCATTGTGTCAGGTAATTAACACCTCTCTTACCACAGCAGAAAGAAACCCTCTTTAGACACGGCAACACTGGAAAACTTCCGCCCTATATCTTTAATGCCATGGGTAGCTAAAGTTGCTGAGGCACATACTAATAACTTCCTCATGTGCTTTCTGAATAACATTGGCTTCTTGGATCTGTCTCAGAATGGCTTCCGCCCTGGTCACAGCACAGAGACTGCGCTCCTAGCTGTGACCAAACTTCTGCGGGCCATTCTGGATGAGGTGCACACTGCTGCCCTGATACTGCTTGATCTAAGCGCCGCGTTTGATACGGTCTCCCACCGTATCCTTTTACACCGTCTGGAGGAGGCCGGTGTAGTAGGCCTAGCCTTGGACTCGTTTAGATCTTTTCTGTCTGACAGAACATTCCAAGTAACTGCCCCCCGTTTCTCTCCCGCACCCAGTCCATCGGGCAGGGTGTTCCCCAGGGCTCGGCCTTGAGCCCTGTACTTTTCAATCTGTACGTCCAACCCCTAGCCACGGTGGCTAGGGTCAATGGTCTTACAATTTTTTCATATGCTGATACGCAGTTGGTGGTGACACTCTCCGACAAGCCTACGCGGGGAGTCTCCAAATTTCGGAGCAGCTTAGAGGTGGTCGCGGAGTGGATGACCACCAACTGCTTTCAGCTCAACCCCAATAAGTCTGAGGTGTTGTTGGTGGGGAGAGATAAGGGACTTTGGAGTAAGCAATGGTGGCCCAAGAACTTGGGCAGCGCTCCCACCCCCAAGATGGTTGTAAAAAATCCTGGGGTGTGGTTGGACTCCACTCTTAGGTTTCAGGAGCACACTAAGAAGGTTGCAGGCACTTGCTTTGGCCTACTCTGTGGATTAAGGCCCTTGTTGTTTTTTTTTTTACCCATCCACCCGCCAGATGATAGTCCAGGCGGCTATTCTGTCCAGACTGGACTATGCAAATTTGCTCCTTTTAGGGGCAAATAAGGCAGAAGTGATTTGTCTGCAGCGAGTTCATAATGCTGGCACCCAAGTCCTACTGAGGCTTCCCAGAAGCTGCTCCATGACGTGGGTTATTCGACTTCTACACTGGTTGCCTATCACCAAAAGGATCGAATTTAAAACCCTGTGTTTGACTTTTAAAATCTTAAATCTTTCATCCCCTAAGATTCTGTCCAATCTGCCCGTACCTTACGTACCTACATGCAAGTTATGCTCGGCTGGGCAATATTTGGCTACGGTCCCTCGAGTGACGCACCTCCGAGCCGGGGGACGGTCCTTTCGCTGTTTAGCGGCTACACTGTGGAACTCTCTGCCTACTTGGATTCATTGTCCTTATGAAAGGCCACCAAAACCTACCTGTTTCCAGTGGCTTAGTCCATAGCTTCTTTATTGACACTGCCACCAGCGCCAGGACGACTCTTCGCTGCGGCAGCTGTGCGCTATATAAAAAGAAATAACATAACATAACATAACATCCCTCTCAATCAGGATTCAGATCCAACCACAGTACCGAGACTGCTTTGATCGCTGCAGCAGACGAGATCCACACTCTACTCAACAGAGGAGAATCAGCTGATCCTGCTTGACCTCTCTGATGCCTTAGACACAGTCTCCCAACACACACTCATCGATTGTGTATGTCTGATTGGTATCACAGACAACGTGCTCAAATGGATGGAACACTTTCTCACAGCACACTCCCAAAAAGTCAGTCTCCCTCCCTTCACATTGCAAGCCATGCGCAACATCTGCAGTGTTCCCCAAGGATCATCCCTCAGCCCAACACTCTATAACATCTACATGACTCCACTCGCAGACTTTGTTAGATCGCACAGCATCAACATCATCTCCTACATGACAGCACACAGCTCATCCTATTGCTCTTTGCCGACCCCACCTCAGCAAAGACAAAGTTCCACAACTTCACGAAGAGCATCTCAGAATGGATGAAGGACGACTCCCTGAAGCTCAACAGGGACAAGACATAAATCTTCATCTTCGGAAAACACATCGCCCATCATTCCTGGTCGATGGCGGAACTCAGACCCACTCCCAAGCAGAAAGACCACACCGGCAACCATCATCCTAGACAGATAACTCTCCATGAAATGTGTGGTCAACATCTTCTCCTCAGCCTACTTCCAGACACTCCGCATGCTCTGCAAAATCTTTAAGTGGCTCCCCACCAGCACTAGGAAGATGGTAACGCATGCCCTCGTCACCAGCTGACGGGACTACAGCAGCGCACTCCATGCATGCACCTTCACCGACCACATTAAAAGACTCCAGACAATCCAACATGCAGCTGTCAGGTTGATCCTCAACCTGCCCAAGAAAACCCACATCACCCAGCATTTGAAAGACCTCCACTGACTCCTACTCCAAAAGAGATGTCACTTCAAGCACCTGACCCATATCTACAAAGCCCTTCATAACCAAGGACCCACCTACTTAAACCATTGGTTGCACTTTCAACGTTCCCCCAGAAACCTCCACTCCGCCCACTTCACCCTCACACAGATTTATTCATTCATTTATTTATTTTGATAGTATTTTACAGCGCAAACTTGACCCTTGCGGGTATCAGAGTGCTTCACAAGTATGCAGAGAGCAGAGTAATAATAACAATATTAACATATTAAAGTAAAATACAGTATAAAGTAATACACTGAAAAGAAGGGTGTGCTTTGCAATGTTCAAAGAGCACAGGAGATAAACCAGTAAAAACATACTGTCAGAGTCTAGAAAACTGCTGTTTTTTCTTGACTATGGCTCAGGACTGAGAAGTCGATAAAACAATGTAATCGGTATGCCGTAGTCAAGAGGAAAGGTCAGGAATCTGGAAGCGTATCTTAGGATCTAGTGAAGAAATTTGTTCATTAGGAGTACTTTGACGTCTTTCTTAAAGTATTGTAGTGTAGTTCCTATATTCCCAATAGGTTTTGCGCATTGGAATAATATATCCTATAAATGAGACGTAGGACTTAAGTCGACTAGGTCTCTATCGAATATATTAGACTTAATTGGGAGGGCCAGCTAGCTCAGAGGTCACTAAAACTTTCTCGAATAAACAAGAAGGGATTAGATTCTGACAACTGCATAAACCTGACAACTTCGTTTCCCCAAGATAAAACTGATCTCCAGAGTCGTGGAAACAATAGATAGATATTTCACTCAGTCAATCGTGCATGCTTCGTTTCATCAGAGGTGCAGAGAAATAGAGAGACGGGCGTTTTCAATAAAAGTATTTATTGAACAGTCTTCTTTCTCATGCAGAAAATGAACTGCTACAATCGTAATACTGGCTGTAAAGTATAATGCGTACAGCAAAAAGAGTATTATAAAATAATACTGTAAAAGCATGGTATGGTTTCTGAGCCATAAGATACATACATAAATAACAAAGACTGAAAGTACTTAACTGGTGTTTCTAAAATACGCCTACCCCGATGTACCTAACCCAAGTCTAGTATGAGGGAAGACGTAAGTGCATAGGTTTAGTTTCTTTGCCAAGAATCTATCCAAGATTTCTCTTAGGGTCTAATCAGCTCCGTACCTTGGTTTAGAATGAAGGAGGTCTGGTATCTCTGTCTCCGGACTCGATTTCCCAACACCCCGCAAGGGGAGCTTGGAAACACTAGAGCTGGATTCTCAGCGAGAGAAAGGCAGCCTCTCTGTCAGTGCGTCAGCTGGAGGGTCGGCTTCCTTTGGCACTTGCTGTAGCGAGCTACATCAGGCAAGTTGATAATCGAATTGCTCCAAACCACCGTGTCCTTGCTAGGGAAAGTGTGGGCATATTTATAGCTTGAAGGTGCCTGGTTTGACGTAAAGTTGGACATAATAACGTCTTTGAAAACGCCATTATTTCTAGGACAAATCAATATTCAAGAAAGGGGATGTCCCTGACTGCTGAAGCCGAGTTTTCCAAGAAATCGTTGTGGCTTTTTGGAATTAGTGGAAGTAGCCATGCCTGTATTAGGACTGCATGGGCTATGTCTATATATGGGTATGATTTATATGCCTATATAAGGGTAATGTGAATTATACCTATATAAGGGTATGAATTGGGAAAATTACAGGGGTCCTAAAACGCTATACAACAGTATACAGTTGAGGGATTCATTCTGATTTCAAGGGGCAAGTTGTTCCAAATTCTTGGTACAATCCTAGAGAAAGATTGCTCGTAAGTTTTCTTCTTGTGGAATCTCTGAGGTTTCAGAAGCAAGGTGTGAGAGCTTCTGGATGATCTTGAGCCCAGAGAGTTCTAGTTTCTGAGCAAGATATCTAGGGGTTTTGAAGTGCTGGCAATTTTTAGCCGGATTCCTTCTTCAAAAGGGAGCCAGTTGAGGTAAGTAAAGTAAGTAAAGTAAGTTTATTGTGTGTGGTTAATTAAAACCTTTACAATTTTGATACGAAGAAAAAAAAAAGAAGGAAAGAAAATAAAAGAAAAGTATTCGAATTGGCATTGCATAAAAATACATCGACATTCTGTGATGTCCTTCTTCTTTAAAAAACAATTTTACATTGTCTGTGTACTAAGCCATTTATTGCACTTCAGGTCTTTGGTTTTGTGCCGTTGGTCACCATTTTTTCAGTTTTCAGTATTAGAAGGCTCGCCTTCTGGAGGAATCTGGTGGCCCTACAAGCTGTCTGCAGCTGTTGACTGTTCAATTCTAACATGACCGCAGGCCGACATGTTCTGATTTGAAGTAAACTAAATATATGAAATAGATAGTAGCGTCTCAGGTTGGTCAGGGATGGGCAAATGCACAATATGTGAATCAAAGTTTCTTCTGTTTGGCCACAGAGTCTGTAGAGTGATGTCGACCATGTTTGCTTCCATGGAGGGATCTGGTCTTTTGAAATGTAAGTTCCCAGCCGTATTCGTAGAAGCATTTGTTGTATGGATGCTGTTATGTGGTTGACTAAGTATGGTTGCGGGGGACATCTCTCGTATGTGGCCAGTACCATCCAGCCATGTTTTTTCTCTTCTAGTGTGACTTTATCTGTAATCCAGGATTTTTGTTTTGCTGCGCCGTTGGCTACTTTTTTAAAGGCCGCGAAGGTGTAATTGGTGTTCCATGCCTCTTGCATGTTGAGGTTTGTCGATGCTTCTTCTAGTACTGTTTTCCATGCATTTTTTGCTTTTGTTTGATTATTTATTTCGGTCCAACAGAGACCCATCAACGTGTCCTCTTGTGCTGCTCTTAATTTCCAGCACATTTTTAGTGTGGCAGCTTGTCTGACTAGGTGCTGATTTAATAACCCAAATTCAAGACGTACTTACGCTTGTGAAACAAAGTTCCGAATCTGAAAGATGTATTTAAACAGCTCTGACTGTTGTATATTCAGGAAGTTTGCGTCTTTGCCTCTGAATAAATCAGAACCGTAGGTAAGGGATGGTAGAAACTTTGCCGCAAACACCTTCAGCAGGTATAAATTGGATGGACATTTCAATTTTGTTTTTAATAAATTGAGAGCAAACCGTAGTTGGTTGGACTGAGCTTTTCTGTGCAGTAGGTGGTCTTTTAGTGTCCACCTTGAGTCGACCACTACTCCTAGGTACTTATAAGAGAGGCTTTGCTTTATGAGGTTGCCTGCAATATGCCATTTGAATGATTGCCGCACTGTCCGTGATGAAAATTAGACGATCTTCATTTTATTGTAATTAAATAGCATCCCATGCACACTGATGTATTCATGCAACCTAGTGATGGAGCATTGTAGACCCAAGGGGGTCTGGCTGCAAAGTACGATATCGTCTGCGTACTGCATACTCCTTATTTTGTGATGGGCTAACTTTGGGGGGTCGCTTTGTATCTCCGAAATACACTTGTCGAGGTCTGATGTGAAGATGTTGAAAAGGGTAGGGGCCAAAACGCATCCCTGTTTGAGGCCGATGTGGGTGGGGATTTTTGCTGTTGTTCTGTCACCATTGCCTAATTTTATCTTGACCCAGGTGGATGTTTATATATTTATAATGGCCCGTAACAACTTCGTTGGTATACCCCAGTTATACATCTTTTGCCATAGGATTTCCCTTGGTACTGTGTCGAACGCCGCTTTTAGATCTACAAAGCAGGTGTACAGTTCTGTTGACTTTTCCTTTGCTCTGTTGACTAGAATATTTAGCGCGAGCAAATTGCATGACATGTTCCAGGCCTGAACCCCGTCTGGGTGATTGGAAGAATCTTATTCGAGCTGACCCAGTCTTCCAGTGCTCTCAGGAGGTTTGATGCGTATGTTTTGGCCTCTACATCAAC
This sequence comes from Lissotriton helveticus, assembly GCF_964261635.1. NCBI lineage: Eukaryota > Metazoa > Chordata > Amphibia > Caudata > Salamandridae > Lissotriton > Lissotriton helveticus. The sequence goes on from NC_136061.1 coordinate 2,128,074,564, forward strand.
GAGAGCGATCAGCCTGTAGTTCGCTGGGTCTGTTCGAGCACCTGCTTTAAAAATTGGATGCAAAATGCTCCCTCTCCATGATGGAGGTATGCTTCCTGTTTTAAAAGCGTTGTTGTACAAAGGGGTAAGATATTCGTCCCAAAACAGTTGATCGTGTTTGAAGAGTCTGGCAAACCGTTTGGGCCTGGAGCACCTTTTGCCCTAAATTTTTTTAAGACCATTTGTACTTGAAGTGACGTGATCCAGTTTTCACCAAAGTTTTGGTCCACTTCTTGCTTTTCGTTTTGTTGGTAGGTAGGATGATCTAAATTCCTTACTTGAAATTTGTTACTTTGGGTTTGCTCTAAATGCTGGACCCAATCTTCCTGTAATATGTTTGCATTGAGGACGTGGGCCGCTCCGTTTGCTACTTTATTGATTTCTGCCCAAAATTTCCTGTTGTTATTGGATTTGCTGGATTCTAATAGTTGTTGCCAAATTTCTGTATGATGTTTGATTTTTCTAACCAAACGTCTTTTTTGTATTTTTGCCTTAGGCTATGAATTTGTCGCTTGGTGTCTTCGCCCTTCATCATGTCTTTTGCTTGTAACTTTCTGATTTCCTGGTTTAAAATTCTTTTTTTGCACACTATTGAGCCCAGGGGCGCCTGGTGTACTTTGCTTAGTTTTCTTTTGTGAATATGAGTTTGATGACCAAATCTGTCAGTTAGGCTTGTAATCATCTTTTCCCAATTGCCCTGATATGCTGGTGGGCTTTTCCCAGTGGCTTCTACCTCCACTTTTTTCACATGTGTAATTAATTTCTTCGACATTCTTTCCATTCCATACTAATCGCTTAAGATTATAGGGACTCGAGGTTTAAATCAAGTCTTTTCATGTTGGTGCCCTTCTGTGTTGATAGCTAAGCTCGATTGATTGCAGACTATGATCACTCTCCAATTTGTGGATTATTCTGTAGGTAACGATTGTTTGGAATACCTCTAGGTCCACTATGGTATAGTCTAGAACTGCTTGAGCCTGTTTGGCGATTCTCGTCGGAGAGGCTGGCTGATCTTGCAGAAAGCGGCCATTCAAAGTGATCATTCCGATTTCGGCGAACATTAAGGCACACTGCTGACTGGGCTTATCCTTTTTCCGGTGGTTTTTTATCGTTGGAGGAATGGTTTTGCCATTCGGTTTATTTTGTTGGAAGTTTTGTGCGTGGTCCCTTTGTAGTAGGAACATATTCAGGTCGCCTGATACGACCAGTCCCGCCTGTGGATAAATGGATTGCATAGATTTGACGAGTGCTTTCAGGGTCAAGATTTTCTCTGATTTCTTCTTGGCTTCCGGGTGTATGTAGACGTTGCAAATAACCAATGACCGAGACTCTTGGGCACCCTGCGATCCTGGACTGGGGTCGGGCGGTAGCTTGATTTTAATGCACTGGATCCATGTTTGTCCCGTGTCAATTGTAACGTAGGACCAAGGAATGCTAGTGGACAAATAGATCGATAGGCCTCCAGCTGCCCTGCCTAATATGCCTCTTTTGACGGCATGTTGTTGGATTTCTTTAAAGCCATTTATATGATCAGATGTAGTTGACCAGGTCTCTTGGAGTAATATGATGTCAAATTGGTTGAGGAATGCTAATAATTCTGCATCATTTATTTTTCCCCCAGTCCGTTTATATTCAATGAGCATACTTTCAAGTTCGGTTTTCATGCTTCTTTCGTCATATGGTCCGTGGAGCTTGGCGTTGAGGGTAGGACTTTCCGGGTCTCGCTGGATCCTCCTGGCGAGCCTTGGTGAATAATACGTAAGTTGGTCCATCCTTCCTTGATACTATCCGAGCGACCAACTACCCCCCCGAAGAATTCCACTGTCGGGCTGTGATCTTACCTCTGCCAACATTGATAATGGGCCCGGGTATCTTTCAATTTCTACTGGTCTTATTTCAATTCCCCATTTTGCAAACTTTTCTCTATGGTGACAAAATTCTTTGGCTTTCATGGGATTCTTCCACGTTGCCACTGTCTTCTCTCTCCCATTTGTGTTTGGGATTGGTTTAAATTCGATGCTTTCTATGTGATTTGTGTTCAAAAGTCTCAAAGTTTCAATTGAATTGGTAAGTTTTAAAATGGCGCTCCGATTGAGGATGTCGTGCTTCCCCCTGGAACTATAATGCGGAATAATTTCATGTATTAATGCGCCTACTGGGTAGGTTGAATCTATCTCTTCTTTTTGATTCACGTGCCAGATTTGAATGTTTTTTTTGGAAAGATTTACTAGGTTTCCCTGAATTGAAGAAATGTGCTGGACTACTGGCTCGATGTCGAAAGCGGCCTGGTGGGATCTTGGACACTCTGGGCCTTATCTGGAGACTCTTTGCTGCTGCTCGTCGGCCAAAGGATTTTCTTTTTGTGCCTTTACCATTTTTGAAAAGTAGTGCGAAATGTTTTTTTGTTCTGCTTGGGTCTTCTGTGCAGGTAAACAAACCGCGGGTTGTGTTTTTATGTTATCTTTTATTTGGTTGTGGACTCTTTGGCTAGTAGGATGTTCTATTGGTGTGACTGTCTGGAGCAGGGTTAGTAGTGGGGGGTCCTGCCAAAGTTCACCTTGCTCTTCCTGGTCCTTTTTGCTTGACTCTTTACCCTTCGGTCCTTTCCATGTTGTTGCTAAGGTCAAGTTAGTTTTTTGAATGCTGTCCGTTGGGGGGTCTTGGTCCTTGTAGCTGTTAGGCAGTGCTGTTACTTTTTTGCCTTGATGCTTGTTTTGTCTGGCTTTGCTCAATCTCTTGCGTTCTCGTTTTGTTAAAGGGTTAGTTTGTTTATATTGCCCATTGGTTGAAGGCCCAGGTTCATCTCTCCCTTGATTGACTGGTTTGTCAGTACCTTTGTTTTGGGATGGCATATTTTAGGAGGTTGCTGTCTGGGCGTCTGACGTCTGAATTGTTCGACTTCCTTCTGTTAGGTCCACCATTGTGTCCTCACTGGTCGTTGAATCGCAGCTAGTTGTGCTTGTCGAATAATCAGGCACGTTTTCTGTGCCGGGGTTTTCAGTAATTTTATGATGCTCGTTTGTTTTGTTTTTTACTTCTAACAAAATGTCTGTTAAAATGATTGGTAGAACTTTGAGTTGGTTCATTGTTTCAGAGCACTGACATTCGTGATACATTGTGTGCGAGTCTTTCCTTACCCGTTCGATGAGGGAATTGAGCTCTAATATCTTTCTGTCAATGCCCACCACGTGGGATGCCAGAATTTGTAGAAGATCAATCTGTAACTCCTATTTTTCAGAGTGTTGAAGTAGTGCTGAAGAAATAGTTTCCATGGTGCTTATAAATGGCGGCCACAGTGGAGCTTGTGCTGGTAGAAAAAGGTCTGTTTGATTGCTGCTGGCTTGGGGACCGGAGCAGGCTTTATCCACTGGTTTGTTCTGAACTAAATCTCGTAGGTCCCCACCCTGACCTGTACCTGGAGTGGGTGTTTGTTTTTCCCTTTTTTTCTGGGACTCTAGGCCTTTTAGTGGTGTTACTTTGATTGGTGAGAAAGTAGTATGATGGAAGAGGAATATCCCTGATGGGTTGCTTGATGGTTGTCCTTCTGCCTCGTGGCAAATTGTTGAACTGCTTACACTTAAGCAGTCGAGTGCTACCTGTGTTTCCGAACCTGTAGGAGATTTTGGTGTTGTATCATCCTTTGGTGGATCCTCGGTGCTTGATGGGCACTCCTGAAACCTCGATCTTTCCAAAATTGTGTGAGCTTTGGCTATCATCTGTTCACCTTGTTGCTGTTCTGCAATTTCTTTGTCTGTTGTGTCCTTGTCCAAATTGACCGTAATGTCCATTCTTAGGGCTAGTGGGGGGTCAACCCCAGAGTCAGGCACCAGGGTACCAAAGTATGAGCCCAGACTTGATGAGCGACGCTTCTCTGGCGCGTTTGATGTTGTTGCCTCTGGTGCCTCCGGGGGTTCTGAACACAACTCTTTTTGGGCTTTAACGTTGTTTGCTACTTCCCTTGTGTTTATTTGTGCTTTCACTGTTAGTTTGTTGGCCATTGTTTTAGAGTTTTGCCAGGGACTTTGACTGATCTCTCGTGAAGTGTTGTTCTGGGTCTGCAAAGCTTTTGATAGCAAGCCCACTGACTGGGACATTCTTTTGTTGCTAATGGCAGTCTTAGATTTCTGTACTTGCTGCGCCGAGAGAGCCGATGATGTAGATAAGATTAGAAAGTCTGTGCTCTTAGAGTTTTTGAGTCCTGGAATTATCTGTTTCGTCTTAACGGTGGGGGTGCTGACATTTGTGCCTTGCACCTCTGCTGGGTCTTCGTCGGAGGGATCATTTGCTCCTTCGCTCACATTTCTGCAGTGATGTTGATTTCTTTTTTTTGGTTTGTTAGTGGGGTCTGTTCTATCTCTCCCTGATCTCATAGTGGGGAGGTAGTGCGGATGTTTTGGTGGGCCTGTGCCCTTCCCTTTTTTTCCTTTCCGCCTTAGAGCCCCCCGCACACCACCCTTGTGTAGGCTGTGGTGTGAAGGTCTCAGATGGAAGTTATGGATATTGTGGAGTCCAATAGGAGAAGGGTGTTGCTCCTATTGCTCCTGTAACCCCTGCTTCTCTCTCGATCCTGAGGGTGGTTTGGAGGTCCACAGTGCTGTTTCCCTATGGCCTTTTAACCGTAGCTTGGACGCTTGTGGGGTTCTTGTGGTTCTTAGGGACACCCTGACCTCTGTGGCCCCTTATGACCGCTTGTCACCCTGGCCGTGCTGATGGGCTGCCTGAAGGTCTGCCTGATGGTCCGCCTGATGGTGTGCCTCAGACTTGAATGATCCTACTGGCAGCCTGCCAATCGACCAGCGCCCTGGTTCTAAGCCCCCTGCGCAATGGTACCACAGGCGCTATGCTCTTCACGCGTTGCTCGCTAATACTTGATCCTTTTTCCAGAATAACCTGCGGGGCCGATGGGCTCCCGGGCTCCCAAGGCCCTCGACCGTCTGAAACTGAAGCCGCTGATGCTCCCGCGAATCTCCCTCCGTGCCGGCTTAACTCGGCTTGACTCTGCCTCCACTCCGGGCGGCCTGCTTGCTTTTCTTGCCCTGATGTTAGAGTGTAGCTTTAATCCCCCACGCTCCACATTGCTTCGCACGGTGCGCCTGGGGGAAAAGAGAGGGGGGAGCGAGCAGGCTGCAGGCGGGGTAGCAGATGCGGATACCGGTGGGGGGAGCAAGGGGGAGCAGGGGAACCACACCAACCTGCTCGACCTCGACCTGCACACCTCCACCTCCACCTCCGCTCGCCCCCAGTTCCTTCCCAGCTCCAATTCTCGGCTCGGCTTGCCGCTCCGCTCCGGCGCTACACGGATCGCTGGCTGCTGACTGCTAACGCGGCTCCTCCTCCTCCCACACACAATCCAACAGACTATCTGAAGATGGCACAAGGGCTGTAAAGACGAAGGGCTATCCTTTACCCTCAGGATGCCATAAGAAAACCACCTTCGTCCCTGTGGCTCGAGAAAGGAGCCAGTTGAGGTATTTCAGATCAGGGGCGAGGTGGTTGTTTATTTTTGAGCCGGTGATGAGCCCGGCAATAGATTTGAACGAGGCTCTCAGAGGAGCCAGTTTGGATCTGAGCAGTGCAGAGAGGGTGGAACTTCCTTAGTCTAACCTGGGAATCGCCAGTGCTTGCACTGCATTTTTGAATTCATTGGGGGGAAGGAAGGGTGTTAATTCTCTTACAATGTTCATTTGGTGATTCGCTCCTTTGGTCTCTACACTGATGTGTTTCTGCATGTTGTGGTTCTTGTCAAGAGTTAATCCCAGTGATCTTGCAGAGTCAGTGACTTGTGGAATGTAGTTGAGGGCTGTTAGATTTTTCAACCATTCTTCAATGATAGGTGATTGGTTAGGTGGGGTGATTAATAGTAAATCAGTTTTTGGAGTATTTAGTTTTATCCCCTTCACTACTGGCATGCTTCCTGTAACAGTTTAAATCAAAGTGCTACTATGAGGATTTTCACAATTGCTCCCTGCTTTGTCTTCTCACTTTGCTACTCTTTATATGTGTACATATCTCTGGTTAGGCTGTTACTTGTTACCCTGCTGAGTAAAAGAAATAGGGTGGGGCAGGATACGAGAGATGGACAGAGACATAAAGAGGACAGTAAAGTGAGAGACATTAAGTAGGGAGAGAAAGGTGTAGAGATGATGTAGAAAGATATCTGAGTTATGGAGGGGAGTAAAGTGAATAGGAAATGGTGAGGTAGCCAGAACGAAAGATAAAAAAAGTTAAAAAAAGAGGAAGGTGATGCATCGCACTGATTCCGATAAAACTGCAATGAGATACATCATGCTACACCAGATATGCTTCACAGGACCACAGCTGGGCTGGCAGGGCACCCTCAGGCCCACCTCCAAGGCTCCAGGACTGGGGTGACACCACCTTGGAGGGTAGGGCTTACAGCAGACAGAGTGCAGGTGCTGGGCTCTAGGTGGTTTGAGCATTTTATGTCCCCAAGGGTCAGATCTGGAGGCTGGCTAACTAGCCCCTGGAGTCACTCTAGTGGCCCTGAATTCAAGATGCAGGATTGCTCAGGCAGCAAGGCAGCAGGGCAACAGAGTAGCAGTCCTTCTCGTGGAGCAACACAGCAGTTCTTCTGAATCTTCTACAGGTCAAGAGGTGTATTGAAGAGTTGGGTATGGGGTCCATTATTTATACCTGATGCCCACTTGGAAGTAGGAAAAGGTTCTGGCAGTTTCCACCCCACAGGTGTCAGAAGTTTTCTGACAACCTGTCCTGGCCCATGCTTGCCTGGGGTCACAAAAGACAAAAGACTAGTGTCAAACCCTTTGTGAGTGTGCTCAGGCAGAATTTTGTAATGTGTATGTGTAGTAGGTGACAACTCCTCCCTTTTATCTAGTCAGAGAGTGCCTATCCTGCCAGCACCTATTGCACTTTGTCTCACTGTCTGGGAGTAATACACAAAGTCCAACTGCCTTCTAAATCTAGTCATTTGACCCAATGAAAATCTTATTACCATGGGGGAAACCCTACCAGTGAGATGGACAGACCACCATCTGGTTACTTTTAGCGTGCAAAACTTAAATAAAAAAAGGCCCACGGATAGACAAGCTAGGACTTTTCAGGGTCGGGACTGGAAGGGGCACAAATGGGCAGCCCCCTATTTCAGACGGAAGCTCTGTTTAATCCTGGAAAACAGGTTACAGAGAACTATACTGCTCTTAGTGAGCATTTAACTAGGAGGTTGGACCAACTTGCCCCGATCAAAGTCATCAGGAAAAGAGGAACACCCTCAGCCCCATGGTACACGGGAAACCTAAGGAATCTCAGGCTGTCCTGTAAAATGGCAGAAAGACAGTGGAGGAGGACTTATCAGGAGAAGGATAAATCTAGCTGGAGGCTTATTATAGTAAAATACAAAAAAGAGATTATCGCTACCAAAGCTGAATATTTCGCATCTACAATTTAGAAAAGTGCTAATAAATCCAGGGATATTTTCAGGATAGTGAGAGATATGACCCACCCTGACTGTACTAATAGCGAAATCAAACTCACCCAGGAGCTGTGTGATGGTCTAGCTCTCTTTTTTCAAGAGAAAATCAATAAAATTGTGGAAGGCCTGAGAGATATACCCTCATCTGCCTTGTCAGATCAGTAAAAGGGGAGGAGATGTGACTGCGACAATTGGGATGGTGCTCGTGGGCCGGCTGTCACTGAGGCCACTATGGGCAATCTTCCCTTACCTACAGAGGAGGAGTTTGTTCGCATGGTCCTAGGAATCTCCTCAGGCTCACCACTGGATCCTATGCCTCCAAAGCTGATGAAAGAAATTGAGTCTGAACTTTTTCCTTTTCTATACCAGCTGTGCTGTCAGTCTCTCTGGTGTGGTACTGTCCATTTGGAAGCAGGCTGTTATCACGCCAATCCTGAAGAAGCCCACATTAGATCCAGGCTGTTATGAGAACTACAGGCCAATATCCGTCTTACCTTACCCAATTAAGATCGTGGAGTGTTGGGTAAGTAGGGCATTGTCTTGCTTTTTGGAGATAAACATCAAACTGGAGGAGGAACAGTTTGGTTTCAAACTGGGTCATGGAACAGAGACAGCCTTAGTGGCCATTCAAGATAATCTTCGAATGTGGGCAGACAGGGGTCAATCGGCAGTATTAATACTGTTGGACCTGTCCGCCGCATTTGATAAGGTCAACCATGGCATTCTTCTTTCAAGCCTGGAATCCCTAGTGGTAACTGGCATAGCACTGAGCTGGATGCGCTCCTATCTATTGGATAGATGGCAAGCAGTGGCGTTCCCTCCGTACCAGTAGCAATTTGTAAAGAATATGCATGGGGTACCGCAGGGATCCTCCATTAGCCCCATCCTGTTTAACGCATATATGCGACCTTTGCTGGAAATCATTAAGGCATCAGCGTGATTAACTACGCGGATGATACGCAGCTTATGGTATCCCTTGACGGTGACCAGGTGGACTCACTGGACAGTTTTCACGCATGCATGCGAGAAATGGTGAAATGGCTGAAGGAGAACTCGCTCCAGTTTAATGCAAGGTGGGGGGGTTCCTCAACCCTTGCCAGCTGACTTCTGGCCTATAATCTCTGATGGCATACCGACACTAGTGAACACCATACGTAACTTGGGGGTCAGCTTTAATGAGAAACTAAACCTGGAATATCATGTCAATAAACTGGTGGGAGGCTGTTAAACCCTCATCCGAGGCCTCCGGAAAGTGCTGCCATTGCTATCAGCACAGTCACGCACTACTGTAGTCAGAAGTAGTATACTGATCCGCCTGGATTACTGTAACGCCCTTCTTCTAGAATCCCCAGGATACCTGAATGCCAGGCTCCAGAGTATCCAGGCAGCAGCAGCTAAATTGGCTCTGGGCCGAGCACGCCGGTCCTCGACAACACAAACACTGGCAGAGCTACTCTGACTGCCAGTAGCCCAGAGGATCCTGTTCAAATCTCTATGTATAGTGTTCAGGGCACTTCATGGGCAAGGCCCCAAGCTACTTCAAGATAGGTTCCAATGGTATGAACTTACACGTACTCTTTGCTCCTCTTCTGCCAGTACGGTCAGAATCCCGAGGACAAAGAAGGTTGCCCTGGGAGGGAGAGCTTTTAGTGTGGCAGCAGCCCGCCTCTGGAATCATCTTCCCCTGGAAATCAGGAGTATTCAGAATCTGGCGTTGTTCCTAAAAAGAGTTAAGACCTGGCTCTTTCCAAAACTTTGAAAATCCTGCCTCTTAGCAACAGTGCTCTTCTTCTGTAGATCGCCCTTCACATTCTTAACAGCTTTTTCCTTGGTTCCTTGCTATCTTTTCAGCACCAGGATGCCCGCAGAGTTGCAGTGCTCTCTACAAATGCCAAAATAATAATAGTAATAATGCAGGAAGCAGGAAGCAGGAAGGGAGAGAGGAGATGACACTTACACCTGAATGGGCAGTGTCCAGTCCCCACACAAAGGGCTGATTACCCCTACAGCTAGTTTGGAGCCAGGACAGGGAAAAAAGGGCTTCTGTGCACTTCAAAGACCCTTGTTTGAAGTCTCCTCCACTTCAAAGGCACAGCTGGGTATAAATACTTGGTCTCTGACACCACCAAAGCATGATGCCTATCGCACACAACAAGAGAGTAATTCCTTCTCTATTTCATAAGTACCTGTCTCAATGGACACTTTAACACTAAATTAAACAATTATAGCTGTCAGAGATAACAACAAAATTTTGAACGCAATCTGTAAAGATTCTTTAATATCCTTTGCAGCCAGCCGACACGTGTTTCGTCACATAATAGTGCGACTCCTCAGGGCTGGGGAAGATACAAACAAAATACTATGGAGTATTGAATACACACACAACACATTTCCTTCTATAAGGATTAAAACGATTGAATATATATAGTGACTTGGTGGAGGTGAAAAAAACCTTGTTCTGGAAAATTCTTTTATACCGTAAATTCTTGCCTCTAATGGCATTTTTTTTTTCCAAGGATTGTTTATGGTGGAAACCAAAAATGAGCACCTGTGCGGTGATGCTAAGGGTGACAATGTTGAAACTTGACGGGTGGTCTGTTGTGGAAATCGAGAATGTCTATAATGAAGATCTAGACATATATTTTAAAAGATGGAATATTCCCGAGTGACTCCTGTGATTCAGTGTCATTCATGCTGCTATGAGTGAGTGCACATGCTACTCAAGGTGAGTATATGATTATACATTCATACCTGTAGATTTCAATCGAAAGGAAAAAGGTCTATACACAGAAAATAAGAAAAGAAAAAGGGGAACCAGGAAAAAAGAAATTAGCCTGAGTATCAGGATCAAAAAACATATTAAAGAAGACAGACGTGAGGTGGTAAGAGGATTTTCAGTGTGCTTCTCGAAGAGTATAGTTCTTGGAGCTGCATGTTTCAGTTGAAAAAGCAAAGTCCACAACGAAATTTTAGAATAGTGAAACGGGGTGAGACATGGAATTGATGCGATCTGTCAAAGACAGGATCGTTTTGGTGCGGGGATAGAACAGGACGGTACCTAGAGGGGAAACGGAAAAGACAGGTGGCACATTACCTAATAACTGATGAATCTGATTTGTAGGAAATGAAGACAGCCGTGACAATGTAAGGTGGAAGCGGGTGTGCTTCCTGCAATACAAATCCTAGAACGAAAGGGAAAGGAAAGAGCAAATACAATAAATGCTCTGGGCTAATGAGAGTGTCAAACAGGTAATTTTGTTGTCCAGACCATGAGTTTGGAGAGACTTACCGAATGATATTCTTCTGGTATTTCGCGGACTGCCTCTGAAACGCCGAGCGTTGTCACTGTGTTCCGGATATGGACACGTGACTATGACCCGGAAGTGCTTATATACCGGTCACTGATGGGACCCGTATGTGAAACACTAGAGCGTGCGCCACCGGGATACAGTCTGTGCGCATTAAGCCTTGAAAAATGTCCGGAAGTGGCCGGTATATCTTTGACGAGTGAAGAAGTGAAAGCACATAAACCTGGCTTCATGAGGTTAAAATGAAAGGTAGAGGATAGGAAAGAACACAGGGAGGAAGGGTGAAGAAAAGGGAAAGATAAAGCGGATCTACCGGAGTTACAAAAGGACGACTCGAGTGCAGATCGTGTAATGCCATGCTCAATAGTCCAACTTGTAGTAATGATGATTGCATAGAGAAATAGATGCTTATTTGTGGGTGTTACAAACAAGCCACCGGTTTACAGCAGAAATATTTTGTCACTTAATAAGCAATGCAAGATTAAAAACAAAAGTTACATGACCCAATGTACTGCTGATGGTGATAAGGTGGCAAGATTGCATATGGATAGCCAGACAATTATATATAATACAATGTGCATTATTGACTGTCCACAGAGGTGCACCTTATAAGAACATGTTCATTGGCGTGAGATAATTATCGCATAATATCAATCAATTGTTGCGAGATTCAAAATTACATTCGGATTTGCAGACGTACTAGGAAGGTAAAGTTGATTTTTCACCAATAAATTCAAGCAAACTTTAAAAATTAGAGTAACACACAGGATAATAGACATTGCAAAGTTATGTCCCTACCGGTACCACATAAAGTGTCTAGTTTCAGTTTTGTATTGTGGATTACCCAGTAAGGTCCATAGAATTGTTATGCAAGATAAATTACATGTCATGATTCAGTAAACTGTGTACATAACAGGTCGTGTTGAGATTAGTCGCCCAAGAAATATTGCATCTCATGGTCAAAATTGAGACCCAGTTCCACTGTGCGAAGACGGAGTATCTAACTTGCTTCCATGCGTCTGAGCCTAAGTTCTCTGTTCCCACCTCGTGGGTTGATGGGTGCAGTGTCAATGCCAAAGAAAGTCACTCTTTTGTCCAAAGATTGGTCCCTGCATGCAGCCGCATGTAGTGCCACAGGATACTTTGGGTCCTGCTTATGTATGGCCCTCATATGTTTGGAAATTCGATCCTTCAGTGGACGGATCGAGCTGCCCACGTAGTGCTTACCACAAATACACTCAATGATATAGACTGCAAAGCGAGTGGTGCAGTTAATGTTAGTCTTGATCGTGAAAGATTCTCCACCTGCGCCTTTGAACTGTTTGGTGCCGTGTTTGGCCCATCGGCACATTGAACAAAAACAACATTTATAGAAACCCAGGTTGTGTGATGTGAGGCAGGTTGTTGGTACTGTGTTATGTGGAATTGTAGGACTAAGTCTGTTTTTCAGAGTCTTGCCCCTTCGAAAGTTAACTGAGGATACTCAGCAATGTGTTCCTTGAGACTTTTGTCTGCTCTTAGTATACCCCAGTGTTTGGTAAAACTTTTGCGGATGGTATGATGTAGTTCATTGAAGTCCATTACCATTCGTATGTTGGAAGCCCCTGAATGTGGTCTGGCCTGTGTGCCTAATGTGTCTTGTCTTTTGACCTTATTGATTCGGTTTGTGGCTTTTTGCAGAATACTCTCAGTGTAACCCCTCCTGCGGAATCTGTTTTGCATCTCTCGAAGGTTATGAGTGAAACCATCATTGCTGCTGCAATTCACCAAATCGGACACCTCTGGAACTGTAACTTGACTCTGTCAGAAGAACTGCTGTGCTGCATCAAGGACTGACACTCTGCTGGACTGCTGCTTTGCAAGATCTGCTTTTCTGCTGTGCTACCCTGCTACATAGTTTCCCTGCTACTTGCTGTGCTCTGGCCCTGTTAAGGGAGAGCTGCTCTCGGCCTTCCAACTGAAGTGATCTCCAAGGGAGCGACCCTTGACCCTGGACCCTGGTTCTGGGTATGCAGCTCCCCAGTCCTCTGCTCATCCTGTGCCACCGCTGCTAAGTGCCTTGCTGCTACTGTCGCCCCCTGGTACACTGTTGGTTATTTTGGTGTTATCGTGCCTCTTATCTCCTTTTTTACAGTTTTTGACTGTTTCTCTATTCACTGCTTTTTCCTCCCCCTGTTAATCTGCTGTATAACCTCTAGTGTGCTTTAATGTGCTTCTCTCCATTATTCATCTCCCTTTCATGCTGTGCCCACTCCTGCTGTGTTTTCCTGCTGCTGTCTCCCCTGCGGACCCGTCCCCTGAGCTCCCATTCGCTGACCTGCTCCCACGTCCCAGCTGCTCCTCCCTCCCTAACCCCCTTATATGGAGGCCGCGCACTGAAGGCGCGCCTAAGGCAACCCCGTCTGCGCCCGTCCGTGCCTGGACCGCGGCCAGCGCCAGGACCGCTGGCCCCCGTGAATGTTGCAACTCCCGCCTCTGCTACGATCCAAGCACCCTCCACGCGCTCAACGCCAGACAATCACGCACCTGCTGCCTGGCCGCCCTGACTCTCAGCCAAGGACCCTTCTCCTGCCGGAACTGTAGCTTCACCAGCATTCGGCCTGCCAACCAACCTATCGAAGAACCAAACCTCCTCAGATGCATCCTGCTCAACACCCGCTCCGCCTGCAAACACGCCGTCGAACTCTGGGACCTACTCGACACCAACTCCCCAGACGTCGCCTTCCTGAAGGAGACTTGGCTGAACCCCTCCTCGGCACCTGACATCACCATAGTTATCCCGAAAGGCTACAAGATCACCCGCAAGGACCGCACCAACGGAATGGGAGGAGCAATTGCCATCGTCCACAGAAACACTTTCAAAATCTCGACAGACGCAGTCGACACCCTCAGAACCGCTGAACACCTGCACTTCCAGATCCACACCGACCCCAACACCACTCTTAGAGGCACCCTCATCTACAGACCCCCTGGACTCCAACCACAGTTCAGCGACTCCGACTTCATCAGCACACACGCCCTCCACAGACTACATCCTCCTCGGGGACCTGAACTTCCACCTCGAGAACAACAACGACTCCAACTACACCACCATGATTGCCAACCTCGCCAACCTCGGACTCTGACAACTCGTCACAACACCCACTCACTCGGCCGGCCACATGCTCTCCCCATCTTATCAGCAAGCACCCACGTCTTCTTCGACTGCACCACCGAACTCCACTGGACCGACAACACCTGCATCCACTTCACCTTCCGGAAACCAACCACACACCACCGCACCCAGCAGAGGCCTCCCCGCAGTTGGGGCAAGATCACCGAGGACCACCTAACCACCGCCCTCGCCCAGAGCCCACCTATAGACCCGGCCGACCCCGATGCCGCAGCCTCAAACAATGGATCAACGACTGCGCCAACACCATCGCCCCGCTCACGAAGCCCCCCAACACCCACACCAGCAAGAGAGCCAGCTGGTTCACCGAAGACCTCCAAGCCTCCGAGCAAACCTGTCAAAAACTAGAAAAAAACTGGACCCGCGAAAGAACACTGGAAATCTATACAGCCTACAGGAACGCCACCCGCCGACACCACCAACTCATCAGATCCGGCAAAAGGACCGCCTTCAGAGACAGAATAGACAACAACGCACACAACAGCAAAGAGCTCTTCAGCATCGTGAAGGAACTCTCCAACCCCAGCTCCAACACTAACGACATCCCACCGTCACAAGACCTGTGCGACTCGCTGGCCACCTTCTTCCATAGCAAGATCGCAGACATCCACGACAGCTTCTACGCTGTCACCACCCAGCAAACCACCGACACCCCCGCTTCCATGACCACCACCCGCACCAAATGCCTGCTCACCTGGACCAACATTAACGACAAAGACACCATCAAGATCATGAACCCCATCCACTCCGGATCCCCGGAAGCCCCTACCCACACCACATCTTTAACAAAGCCAGCAGCACCATCGCCACCACCTCCGGAAAACCATCAACATCTTCTTCGAGACAGCGACATTCCTGGAGAGCAAGAAGCATGCAGTGATCAACGCCCTACTAAAGAAACCCATGGCGAACCCCAAGGTCCTCAAGATCTTCCGACCCATCTCCCTGCTCCCGTTACCGGCAAAGGTCATTGAAAAGGCCGTCAACAAACAACTGACCAGCTCCCTTAAAGAGAATAACATCCTGGACCCGTACCAGTCGGGTTCCGCAGCAACCACAGCACCGAAACTTCCCTCATCGTCGCAACTGACGACATCAGGATTCTGCTCAACAACGGAGAAACCGCGGCCCTCATCCTCCTGGACCTGTCAGCCACTTTCGACACAGTCTGCCACCGCACACTAAGAGCACGCCTCCACGACGCCGGAATCTAAGAGAAGGCTCTGGACTGGACTACCTCCTTCCTCTCCGGGAGAACCCAGAGCATCCGCCTCTCCCCTTCTGCACCAAAGTCACAGAGATCATCTGCGGCGTACCCCAAGGCTCATCCCTCAGCCCAACGTTGTTCAACGTCTACATGGCACCACTCGCCCACGTCACCCAACAGCACGACCTCAGCATCATTTCCTATGCCAACCACACCCAGCTGATTCTCTCGCTCACCAAGGACCCCCACACCTCCAAAACCAACCTCCACGAAAGAATGAAGACCGTCGCCGACTAGATGAGGAACAGCCGACTGAAACTGAACTCGGACAAGACGGAGGTCCTCATCCTCACTCCACCCACTTGGCCTGGGATGACTCCTGGTGGCCGTCAGCACTAGGAGCAACCCCTACACCCACCGATCACGCACGGAACCTAGGGGTCACCCTCGACTCCACACTGTCCATGTCAAAGCAGGTCAACGCCGTCTCCTCCTGCTTCAACACCCTCCGCATGCTTAGCAGAATCTACAAGTGGATCCCCACCAAAACTAGAAGGACAGTCACCCAGGCCCTTGTCCGCAGTAGACTGGACTACGGCAACGCACTCTACGCAAGAGCCCCGGCCAAACTCCTGAAACGGAACCAACGCATCCAGAACGCCTCAGCAGGCCTAATCCTCGACATCCCCCGCCGCAGCCACATCACATCCCACCTGAGAGACCTGCACTGGCACCCCATCAACAAGAGGATAACCTTCAAGCTCCTCACCCACACACACAAGGCACTCTACGACACCCGACCAGTGTACCTCATCAGCCGACTCAGCCTCTACACCCCCTCCCGCCAGCTCCGCTCCGCAGACCACGCCCTTGCCACCGTCCCCCGCATCCGAAGAGTGACCGCCGGCGGCAGATCATTCTCCCACCTTGCCACCAAGACATGGAACACCCTCACCATCCACCTACGACAGACCGAAGACCTTCTAACCTTCAGGAGACTCCTCAAGACCTGGCTCTTCATACAGTAGCAGCGTTCCCCCCCGCCCAGTGCCTTGAGACCCTCACGGGTATATAGTGCGCTTTACAAATGCTTTGATTGATTGATTGATTGAAGGTCTTGTTGGTTAGCCTTGTGATACTTGAGACTCAGGGCTATCAAAATCTCTACCCCTGCTCTTGAGCCAGAGAAATCGATGCATCGCTATTCTGCGTGTAGCAGAACCAGCGCATCAGCCCTGTTGCAGGAGTAAAAATCAGCGCATCGCTCTTGAACCAATGCTTCACCTTGAGAGCCCAATTCATCAGGACCGCACATCACCGCCACCGCAGTGTGGAGAGATCGACGCATCCCCTCAACTGTACTGAGAAACCCGACACATCGCTTTCGGAACCAACGTATCTTGGAATAGCACCTTGCATATGGAACCGATGCATCGCCACCACTGTGTGAAGAAGATCAACCCATCACCTTGACTGTGGGTTCGACTTCAACGCATCACTCGTCTGCACCCCACATCTTGTTGTTGCGAGCAGGATCAAGGTGCTTTGTGCACCGAGCCTGCGTGGCTTTTGTCCCCGGCCATCACTCCATCATGTATGGCTTGAACTGTTGACAATGCCTGAGTCAAGCACAATCAGATAACTTCCATTGGGGTTTATTGTTTCTAAGCACTAGAAACTCTTTTATTCTTTAAAAATGTATAACTCGACTTCTACTTATTGGATTTTTGTTGTTTATGTCTTGATTTATTCTATTCTATTTTTCTCAATGAGCACAGAGTCTTTTTGTGGGTTTTAATTGTGTTACTGTGTGTGTGTTGCACAAATACTTTACACATTGCCTCTTTAGATAGTACTCTGTGCCAAACTATCAGAGGGTGAGCACATGTTATCTTTTGTGTGTATCTAGCTTACCCTGAATAGAATTGTTGTTCGTGCTTGAACAGGGTGCATACCTCTGCTAACCAAAAACCCAATTTGTGACAGGAACCACATTCTTATTTTTCTCAAGTGGCGGTTGGGAATCCTGTCCTGGTGAACTACTTTGGGGAGTTTTTGAAAACGAGCTGTTTTTTTTTAGATCTCCCCACTCTTTCTTCTGGTGGGGACCCTGCTCACTCGTGTGCTGATCACCAGATACATTTGTGTGTACCCTTGCGATGGACCAGAGGTCCTGCTCCTTGGCAAACATTCTGGGGTCAGTGAGCTTGTTATCAATCAGGTGTTGGCACACGTCTGCAAAATTTGGACTGAACATATGCTACTTGCCACCAAATTGTGCAGTCATTGGTCATCTTTCACTTTACTGCTCTCCACCCAACCATCCAGTACAAAAGGAATCCACACAATCCACCCAGTACTGTTGAGGCAGCTTTTGGTTGTCCCTAAATGTCAGTCTGTATTTTTCTGGGCTGAGGCCATACTTCTGACACTGGTGACCTTCCTGGGAGATACCTCATCCTGCGCCCTTCTCTAGGTCCTGTAGGGCATCCCTCCCTTCTCTAGGTACTTGCCTCCAGAGACTGGTCGAGCCAATCCTCCACAGAGATCCTATTCATCTCCGGGGTAACCTCACAGGCTTCAAAACACTTGTTGATGTCATCTCCAACATCAAAGTTAGGCACCAAATCCTTTGGAATGTGGATATTCTTGTCTCTAGAATACACTATGGGTATGCTGCCACTAGTGTTGCTGGACTCCACCTGTTTAACCCTGATTGCCAGCTCTCTGAGACGTAGCTCATGGATCTCTCTCCTCCTTTGCTAACTCTTTTCCACCAAGGGTCTGTCACCCGCAGCCATTTTGCTTGCCAAGGCCCTCTCAGCCTCAGCCATCTCCTTAGCTGCCTGCTACATCTCAGGACTGGTTTCCAGGTCCTTGCCTCATCTTTGCACATCATCATCCCCTTTTGTTGCTAGAACCAGTCAGTGGAAGACCTATGGCCTTTTGGAGCTCCAGCTTTCTATTTTTGCTCTTGGTTTAAAGTCCTCTCTACTTACAGAATTCCTTGAGCTCAGCCACAGTGTAGGCATCTATTTTGACAAACCTCAAACTCCATCCTTGTAGGTGTGTTTTAAGGCATAAATGTCAAGAGGAATTAGAAATAAATTTGGAAAATGCAAGAAGAATTTAAAAGAGACTCAGACTAGTACCAAATTATATATCTAGGATTTTAGTGTAACACATAATCACGGTATGGTACTGCACAAAGGAAATTGGGTTCATGGTTGAGGGGGAGAAACCCTACACAAGCAGCAACCACAAGCTCTGTCAGGGTGAGATACAAGCAACGCCTGAAATAACCTGTGTTCAACCCTCTGGTATCTTAGTACTAAGCACTCAGGCTTAACTTGGAGGCAATGTGTAAGTATGTATGCAGCACTTCAAAGAGTAATAAAGTGGACACTCAACACAAGACAAACCCCAGCCAATCTAGAAAAATTAAGTAAAATGTATAAGTTAATCCAATGTTATCCTATGGGACAGATAGGCCTCACAGAAGTGAAAAAAGAATTTAAGAGTTTTTCACTAAGGGCAGGTGTTAGAAATGGGGTATCTGGTTGGCTAGGGTTTTCATCTAAGCCAGGCAGGACCCACCACTATAATCAGGGTAAGGGGCTTACACACCCAAGATAACCCCTGCTCACACCACTTGGTAGCTTGGCAGAGCAGTCAGGCTTATCCCAGAGGCAATATGTAAAGTGTTTGAACAACACACACACCTGTGACACACCAGGCACACCACAAAAAGAGACTCTATACAAGGTTATCTAAAAATATAATTTGCATTATACATAAAAAACATTAGACCACAATCACATAAATCCCTTTGCCAACTAGGCAATTGTCATGGCATCACATAGATCAAAAATCACTTTGAAACTAGGCAATTGCCATAGCATCACATTTAGTGCACTAAAGTACATACTTATATGATGAACACGTCATGAACTAATACCCTGCCTGCAGTAATGCTCATTATCCTACTAAGGAAAAAACGACACATGTTAGAACACAGTTATCAAACATCACCATAAATGCATAGAGTGAAGCTTCCCTGCACTCCTTCTACACTTCATATGATAACTCCCAACCACCACACGGGGCACAGGAGCATCTGTGCCCATGTTACAGGGAATACAGCAATTTCTGAGGATTCCTTCGAATCCAGAACCCGGGGGCATCTGTCAAGGTCTCACCACACCCTTACACCAAAATGTGGTGCCCCCAAGTGTGCGGAGACATGGGGAGACACACACTGTCCAATATGGCAGGACAACCTCCCTGGTCCCTCACGTGTCTACAATTGGAAGGCAGCCACCCACGACTACACTGTGCCGCTGCTAACAAACAAGTAGGACACAGGCACCCACTCTGTGGATTCTTTTGGGGGGTACCTCTTATGGTCCCCTCTACGCAGTGGAGTACCAGGTGGCAGTGGCGAAGCAGCCACTGCCACGAATGCTGCCTCCTTCTGGTGATGCTCTGGACCTCCTAAGCAACGCCAGAGGAAAAGTACAAGGGCAAGCCGGTAACGGGACAGCACCAGTTCATCCATGATTCCCCATAGAGGGGTGATTCAGACACTCTCCGATTGGTAAGGAGAAGCACTCAACACTCACTGATGAGCCACACATGCAAAGAGGGCAAAAAGCACTCTCCCTGCTCTATTTTAAATAGTTAAGTTCTGATAGCCTCAGAACCCAATGGCAATCCCTCTCGCACAGGGACCAGGGGTCATCCAGCGAACCCCTGGAGAACATTAGGCATTGTGAAAGGCAGGTATAGCCCTATTTAGGTGCTAGTGAAACACCTCTCACCACTCTAAATGCAGACCAGGTATATTCAGCCTGGCGATGAGTCACCCATGATAGACAGGACACACCTCAACCACCCTTGTGATTGTCTAGAGTGAATGTACATTCCCAGCTCCTGTCACTCCAAAACTGGAGAATGAATACACAAACCAGGTAGGCCACGAAGAGTCATAAGCACACAGAAATGCCCACTTTTAAAAGTGGTATTTCTAAAATAGAAAAAATAAATCCACTTTCACCAATAAGCAGGATTTATCACTACTATTCCAAATATACCAAACATGGCCACGCTACCCCTTTCATATTAGAAATTACACTGAAACACATGTCAGAGAATTCCCGATGCAAACCTATGAGCGTAGCAGCCTCACTAAATTGAGAAACCAAATAGGCTGTTTATCACTACCAGGACATGTCACATAACAAAGGCACATGTCCTACCTCATACCTACACAGCACCTTGCCCATAGGGCTACCTAGGGCCTAACTTTGGGGTGACCTAAATGTAGTAAATGGGGAGTTCTAGACACGGCAAACACTTAAAATGCCATGTCACTGTGTCAGTAAACTGTCCACAGAGGCCCTACGGTGGCAGGGGCTTAAGACAGGTTTGCAAGTCTACTTCTGTGGATGGTGCAAGCAGTGCTGTAGGCCCACTACTAGCATTTAAATTACAGGCCCTGGGTACAAAGGATTCCACTGTACAAGGGACAGTCAGGTAAATTATATATGCCAAACATGTGTAGACTAATCATACCAAGTTTACAAGAGAGAGCACATGCACTTTATCACTGATCAGCAGTGGTAAAGTACCCAGAGTCATAAAACCAGCAAAAATAGGTCAGAAGTAATACTGGAGGAAGGCAAAAAGTTCTGGGATAGCCCTGCAAAAAGGGGCAGGTCCAACAACATGTAAAACTTAAAAGTACATGTGCCATATTACGAAACACACTGCACATAGGCTGTTTAGGGCCTACCCTAGCGGTGGCTAACTTATATGTATTAAAAGGGGAGTTTTTGGGCCTGGCAAAAGGATGTTTTTGCTAGAAAGAAATGGCAGTTTCAAAACTGCACACACTAGCTGCAATGCAGGCTTGAAACATTTTTAAAAGGCTACTTGAGTGGGTGGCACAAGGAGTGCTGCAAACACACTACTACCATTTCATTTACATATAGTACCTCTTTATTAGGGAGTTACAAGTAAACTAAATATTCCAATTGGGTGTAAGCCAATCTTACCATGTTTAAAAGAGAGAGCATAGGAGTTGTAGCACTGGCTAGCAGTAGTAAAGTGTTCAGAGTTCCAAAGCCATCAAAACCAAAGTCAGCAAAACAGCATGCTGAAAGACTGGTTCTCTCCTGCCCTTCATGAGTCTAGACACACTTGTAGACAGCTTGAGGAGAGATGGAGGAGCATAAAGACCTCAGAGGACCACTCAGCCTTCAAGACCGCTGTCACCGCACACCACCACCTCATCAGAACAATGAAGAAACCCTACAAGAAAGGATCAATGCCAATGCACTCAACAGCAAGGAACTTTTCACCATGGTCAAAGAATTTGCCAGACCCAGCACAGACAGCAGACATCCCCCCTCCCAAGACCTCTGCAATAACCTCAGCACCCACTACCACTGTAAGATCAGAGAGATATATGCCAGCTGTGATAGCCTCGATATCCAAGAACCTCCAACCCCACCCGCAACCCCCGCACCCCATGACGCTGGACCCCAACAGACCCGACTCAACTAGATCCCCGTCACAGAGGATGACACCCTCAAGGTCATGAAGACCATTCACTCCAGAGCGCCCTCGGACCCCTGCCCACACCACATCTTCAAGAGAGGAGGCATTATCTTTGCCCCTGAATTCTGTCGCACCATCAACTGCTCCAACAACACGCAATCTTCCTGGAAGACTGGAAACATGCAGAGATCAATCCACTACTGACAAAACCCTCTCTTGATACAATGGACCTCAAGAGCTTTCAGACCCATCTTGCTTCTCCCGTTCCCAGCCAAGGTCATCGAGAAGGCTATCAACGCCCAACTCTCCCAGTTCAGCGAAGTAAACCACATCTTGGACTTCTCCCAATCCAGCTTCCGAAACAACAGTAGCAACGAGACCACGCTCCTCGCTGGCACAGATGGCTGCTGCAGCCTCCTCAACCAAGGCAAAACTGCAGCCCTCATCCTTCTGGACCTCTCGGCCACCTTCGATACCATATCTCACCACACCCTACATAACACTCCACAAAGCTGGCATCCATGACAAAGCCCAGGAATGGATCTGCTCCTTCCTCACCGGCCAATTACAGAGTGTCAGACTACCTCCATTCCTCTTGGAACCCACAAAGATCAGCTGCAGAGTGCCTCAGGGCTCCTCCTTAAGCCCCAAGCATTTAAACATCTACATGGCCCGCTCGCAGCCATCATCAGGAACCACGGACTCAGCATTGTTGCCGACGCCGATGACACCGAGCTGATTCTCTTCCTCAACAACAAGCCAACAGTCGCCAAGAACAGCTTTCACAGTGGGATGAAGGCTGTTGCTGCATGGATTAAGAACAGCTGCCTCAAGGTCAACTCATAGAAGACCAAAGTTTATCATGGGCTCCACGCCCTCCAGCTGGGATGACTCCAGGTGGCCTGGAGCACTTGGAACCTCCCCCACATCCACAGACCATGCGCGGAACCTCAACATCACCCTGGACTCCTTGCTCACCATGAGCTGACAGACCAACTCCGTCTCATCATCCTGCTTCAACACACTATGCCTGCTATGAAAGATCTTTTTTTTGATCCCCACTGAATCCAGAAAGACGGTCTGCCACGCTATCGTCAGCAAGCAGCAGAATCATCTACAGCAATGCACTTTATCCCAGCATCACCCAGAAACTCAAGAAACTGCAGAACATCCAGAACACCACCACCAAACTCATTTTCAACATCCCCCCACCACACCCACATCCCCAGCCACCTAAGAGGCATCCACTGGCTTCCAGGCAACAAAAGAACCACCTTCAAGCTCCTGACACATGCCTACAAAACCCTACATGACATGGGACATGGGTACCTGAACAACCACCCCACAATCCAACCCACCAGAGACCTCTACTCTGCCCAACTGGCCCTGGCTGCTGTCCCACCCATCTGCACGATCAAAGCCGGAGGAAGATCCATTTCCTATCTCGCAGGAAAGCCCTGGAACATCCTGCCTCTCCACCTCAGACAATCACCGTCACAGCCTCAATTCAGGAAAGACCTCAAGTCCTGGCTCTTCGGCTGAACCAAAGAGCCTCGATGGACCTGCAGCTCACCCAGAGAAACCGAAACTGAGCTCACTCAGAGAAACCGAAACTGAAATGAACCTTTAGGCTCATTTCAGTTTCACTTTCTGTGTGCTCAGGGAGCTATCTCAGCCCACGAGTACGTAGAAAGATGGGAAAGGTATCATTGGGCTGGAGGGCTATCCCCAAGCAGGGATACACCCACTAGACACCAGGGAAGAGGGAGCGGCTCCTTGAGCAAGGGCCTTTGTTCCCCCCAATTGGTTTTGTTGGCAATACAGTATTTCTATCCCCCCTGGGGAGTCAAAAAGCTCACTAGAAGCCATTTTTTTTGTTTACATCGATTTAAGGGATAAAGGCTGCCAATGCCCTTACCCCCCCCCCCCAAAAAAAAATCCACAGTCTTTCGTGGCCCCCCATCCTGGCAGATGGGGGCAGTAGCTCCTAATATGCCCCCTTAGGGGGAGCAGAAAGCCCACTAGGAATTTGGGAAACATATTTTTTAATACGTAGGATTGGGGGCTGCCCAGAATGGACATGCCAATGCCCCCACCCCCCCCCCCCAAAAAAAATGGCCACAGTCTTTTTGCCCCCCCTGGGAGGCAGATGGGGGCAATAGCCCCTTATCTGCCCCACCCCAGGGGACAGAAAGCCCACAAGGCATCAGGGAATATATTTTTTTTTAATTCAGGGGTGGGGGCTGCCCAGAATGGGTATGCAAATGCACTCCCAAAAAAATTCCACAGACTGTCTGCCCCACCAGGAGGCAATTACGATGGTTTTTTTATACATAGGGGTGGGGGCTGCCCAGAATTGGCATACCAATGCCCCACCCACCAAAATATTAGCCACAGTCTTTCTGCCCCCCTTGTGGGCATATTCAGGCAACCCCCCTCCCGGCCCCGATTCCCCTGCCCCCAGAGTGGCAGAAAGCCCACTAGGCACTGACTTTTTTGTCACAATGTGCCTATCTATGGATTTTGGGCCCTAGCGCAGCCAGCACCCAGAGAAACCCAGCAAACCTGTAAATTTTTTTTTTAAAGGGAGACCAATGGGACCCAGGATGGGTTGACTTGTGCGCCTCTCACTAGGTTCTGCTACCCAGAATCCCTTTCAAATCTTCAAACTTACTTTAAAAAAACATATTTTTCTCACATTTCTGTGATGGAAAGTTCTGGAATCTGAGTGATTCAACAAAATTCCTCCCACCCCGGATTCCTGAAAGTCTTGCAATAAAAATGGTACCTCACTTGTGTGGGTAGACCTAGTGTCTGTGACAGGAATCGACCCAAAATACAACGTGGACATACCACATTTTGACAGTGAAAACGGACCCTTTTTTTGCAAAGTGCCTAGCTGTAGATTTTGAACCCTAGCTCTGCCGGTATCTATGGATACCTAGCAAACCTATAAATTTTTTAAATCTAGACACCAAGGGGAATCCAAGATGGGGTGACTTGTGTGGCACACACCACGTTCTGTTTACCAGAATCCCTTGCAAACCTCAAACTTTGTAAAAATAACACCTTTTCATCACATTTCTGTAATTGGAAAGTTCTGGAATCTGTGTTTTAAGCCTCAGGGAGTATTTCTTTGTGTTATTTTGAAATGAAATCATATGCAACAGGTTTTTCAAACTCTGATTAGAGTTACCTTCCTTAAAAGTATTCTAAAAATAAATGGTGGCATTTAAAAAGAGTGTAATATTGCATTTAATGTTCAGTTTTGTGATAGCTTCGGATATGCTTGCTATGCCTCACAATGCTTTGCAAAAAAATCTTATCACACTTTATAAAGGTGAGACCTATTGGCTTTGCCAGGCTTGGTTAGTTTAGTTGCCTTTAATTGAGGTGCAATTTATCCACATGTAGTGCTTATCAAAATCGAATTTCAAGTGCATTTGAACTTTCTAGGCACAGTCCATCAAGCCAATCAGTGTTAAAAATTATAATGCATTTATATACAAAATCTGAAATTCGAATATAGAAAAAATATATAAATTGAGAAAGGAAGGGCCAATCATTTACATAAAATGTTGGCAATTTAATTACGAAGCATGCAACACGTGAAATTATTTCAACGTTGTAAGTTGTGCAGTAGAAAAGGGTCAACAAGCAGCTGTAACATTTTTTAGAAACCAATTTCCTTTTGCATGACTCCCAGTCAGGCTTCCTCTCAGGCTTATGCACTGAGTCTACCCTACTTGAGGTATCTGAATTTATCAAGCATAAAGTTGATCAGAGCTCTCCTGTCTTGCTTATGCTTCCGGATTTGTCTTCGGCCTTTCACATTGTCTCTCATTTCAAATTGACTTGACAGATTTAATAGTATTGGTGTCAGAGGCCTGGCTGAAATCCTTCCTGTCTGATCGCTCCCAAGCAGTATTCCTTCCTCCTTTTACCTCTGCTTCTAAACCTCTGGTTTGCGGCATCCCACTAGGCCCAGCACTTAGTCTTCCTCTTAGTGTATGGTGAGCGATAGACCTCTCCTGTCAGACCTCTCTCTCAGGAGACGAGTGTGCATAGTTGGTTGTGTGGGAAGAGCCTTAAACTCTACTCACAACTCGTCCCAAACTGATCAGTGTAAATAGTAGACTCTGATAAACACCATCTCTACTAAGGCTCCTTCTTGCAGTAACTAGTGTGCATACCAGAGTATATTCAGAGATCACCTACTCATTCCTACTTTTCATTATCTTGTGACAGATTGTAAATCATTTTTAAATAAGACATAACCTTCTTCTCATCACAGTAATTATCTCTTACACACTCCCTCTCAAAAGCAAGAGCCACAATATGTATCCCTACTAAAAGAGTGTATTGAGAACTCAGCTACTCCTTTTTACAATTCATGATACCATGAGAGTCCCGCAAGATCATAAAAATTACTTTAAAAAATTCACATTTATTATGTTCACAGTAGTTATGCCTTAGACACCTACACTTTAAATCTAGGAGTACAGCATGTCATTCTGCTGCCCCCTTATATAGCTTTTTTACTTCATTTTCACAGCACCTCCAAATTTTCACTGTAAACAGTAATGAAGGGGGGCGTGACTAGCCGGAGCAAGATGGCAGTTATGTATTAAGATCGCTCGGCCCAGCGACCCATGATCCAACATCATCTGCCATGCAGTGAACAGAGGTTGCCTTGGCGAGAACAGCCCGAGGTGGGGGTGACAAGTGCTAATGACGACAAGATGCCTGGGACTGCAGAGTGGGCCACGAGGTAGACAAAGATCCCTGCACGTGCCCCTGACCATGCGGCCTGTTTCGCGGGTCAGCCGGTGATATGAGGTAAGCCTGAATGACCTGAGAGAGCTGCAGAATCTACAGTGAAATCAATTTTAAATTTCACTCACTTTACGCACTGCACCTTATCAGCAACCAACTGAGATAACCTCTGGCTGGAGATAACTATTGGTACTCCCAAAACAGTAGAGGAAGTGTAGAGGTATTGACAGAATCACCCTCCAAATAGATATACATAAACATAAGGATTCTATCAATGTGTGGTGGTTTTAATTTTATGATTTTTATTTTTTCATGTGAATGGTGAGAATAATAAACTCTCTCTTAGGGTGGTAAAGATGAGAGCACAATGTACTTGTTAAAATACCCCTCACACACTAAAAAAATACTTTAGTGTCATGCTTCATCATGGGGGTCTTCCCGTCCCTCTACGGGGCGGGGCGTGCTACGACCTGACGAACTACGCGGGAGCACTTTATATGTGACAGAGGCTATGTGACAGTGCAGGGTGAGTGATGTCAGTGAGGTGTAGGGACCTATTTATGTGTGGGTGTTTATAAAAAAGATTAAAAATTCCCTGGCTAGTAGAAAAAAATGATTTATTCACTTCTCTAGCTGGGAACGTTAAGAAGGGGGTTTTGAGGTAGAGCAATTAGCTTGCTACCTGGTCTACATGTTTCGTAAGCAGTCCCCTACTGCTTACTCATCAGGACCTTCTAGTGGCCCCTACTAGAAAATGCTCGGTTTCTAAATTGGTAAGCCTACAGTCCTAAAAACTAGCAGCAAAAATCAGCTGGTAGTTTTAGCTTCCGGGCATGAGCTGGCCCAGTGGAAGCGAGATAAATTTTATCAAAAAAAGTGGACCTAATGCGGTCTCTGTAAAAGAAAATGGGAAAAAGGGAGAGAAATACACCAGATTTATACAATTGTATGGATAATCTGTCATTCAGCACAAGTTATTGACGGTGCCACTGTTCTCACTATACGTCCTTATTGGCACGTTTCATAAAGCTTATACTTAAAACTTCATGCACAGAGGAAAGGTGCATTTTACCATCCCCTGATTGTTCGTTTGCACATGGTGACCGAACATCGTGTAGCCCCACAGAATTAGGGCTGGCTTGTATCAACACACACACAACCATAACTCAATGCACACATCAGCATCACACAGGGTTAAAATTAGAGGGACCCGATTCCTTCGAGAGGAATGTTCATTTCGAAGAGAATTGTTCAGAAAAGTCATTAACATCACTGTTGGACACAAAAAAGTTTTTGATACATACTACTATGGCACACGTTATATGCCCCATGAGCTGACAGACGGTAGGTGTTCCCCACGGTGATCTGCAAAAGAAAGCCGCGCCCTTTGCGTGAAATACACAAACCATGGTAGTTCGTTTATCTCGTTTTTATCTCGTGGACCATATTTATTAAAGACTCATGGTCAGAGTCTGTTACTCACAATTTCCGCATAAGTTCACTGCCTTACTTCTACCCGTGCTGGCGCTACGAGGATTAATGAGGTCTTACTCTCGGCAGCAATATATCTTCGGAGCTGCACTGTCATCCCATTTGGTATGTAATGAAAAGACTAGCACGCTAACCTAAGATGGCCGCCGTTGGCGGAACGTCGGGTGGTACATTACGGAAGTCTTTCTTCCGTGATTACTATTTGGAATGGATCGTATACCTCAATGAATATTATTTATAATTGCTAAAAACTCAGAAAAGAATCAAGTATTTTCTGGTTATAGAATTAGTTTGGGAAATATTCCTGTCCATGTCTATGGTTGCTGGCACTAATGTGAGGTCGATACATATAGCGGACTGCTTTTGGGACTGAGTAGAAGTGATGAAATAAGCAGGCTATCACCCGAATGCTCAGAGCTTGTATATTGTGATCAGTAGCTATTTCTAACTATAACAATACTGCCACGAGAAGTGTTTAGTTAATAAGTGGTATTAATAGACAAATTATGTCGTTTTCATGGTGGTGTAGCTCAATAGAAGATTTGGCGTCTCCCGTGCTACATGAGGAACTGAGCTCAATAGCTGAGACGGAAGGACTACCTTTGATACTTATGTGCAATCTATAAGTTGTCCAGAAACAGATATCAGCCCTGTTGGGGATCCCATAGGGAGCCTGATGGTTGCAGGGCCATAGTTAGTGGTAAGGAAGGTGCCTGTCAGTGGGGGATCTGTGTGCATGATCTACAGCTGGCCCCAAGGTATTTCATCGTTCAGCCCATGCTTATTGGATTGGACACGAAAAACCCACCTTTGTTCTTTTTCCAGTAGGTGTTTCTCATTATCAATCTGCTCTATCACGGTCCAAGTAATGTCCTCAGGTTTATGCCCACTTTCAAGGAAGTGGTTGGTTAATTTTGTACTTGATTTCCTGCATTTAATTGTGCTCTTATGCTCACCTATTCTTGTCTTTACGGCCCTGCTCGTCATACCGACGTATTCAAGGTTGCACGGGCAGGTGATTAGGTACACAACATTAGAGCTGTTGCAGTTACTGAAGCTTCTCTGCTCCCATTTTGTCCCATTGTCAAAAGTTAGTGTCTTACTCTTTTTGGTAAGGCAACACACCTTGCATCCACCACATGGGTAGTGTCCTTGTACAAACCTGGGGTTCCCTTGGGCATTGACCTTGTCTTCCTTAGGTCTAGTGTGTACCAGTATGTCTCTCACACTCTGTGCTCTTTTGTGCGAAAACATTGGTTTTGGAATCTGTAGACCACCGCTATTAAGAATCTTCCAATTCCTATTGATGATCTTGATTACTTGATCAGAGCTTGTGTTATACGTGGTAACGCATATGGGTCTCTGCTTTTCCTCTCTTTTTGCTTTTTCTTCGAGGAGACTCTCTCTGCAGTTGTTCCTAGCTCTTTTGTATGCTTTATCAATGATCCTCTTAGGGTAGTTTCTAGTTTGTAATTTTTCCCGTAAGTCGTTAGACTGTAGTTTGAAATTGGCAATTTCTGTGCAATTCCTGCGAAGGCGCAGGAACTGTCCGTAAGGTAGATTGTCCCTCAGATGTCTCGGATGAAAACTTTGATACATCAATAGGCAGTTCTTGGAAGTGCTCTTAAAGTGTGTTGTTGTCATCAATCTGCCATTTTTCGGGAAAAAGTTCAAATCAAGAAAAACCAGATTCTCATTGGTGGTGACACTGGTAAATTTCAAAAACTCGTCTTGGGAGTTGAGCCACGTCAGGAACTGCTGAGCGGTCTTTTCATCTCCATCCCAGATGATAAGGATATCATCGATGTACCTTTTCCAGGTCATAATGTTGTTTCTGAATGGATTTCTGGAGTTCAGTATCCTAGTTTCCTCAAGATGGTGCACATAGAGACCAGCTATGCTTGGAGCAAATGTGCTCCCCATGCTGGTCCCATGTTTCTGGAGGTATAAGGTGCCGTTGTGTTCAAAAAAGTTCTCCTTTAGTGCCAGAGAACAGCATTCCATAACCACATTTCGTGGGGTTTGATACTCCCAGTGGTCTTCAAAGAGAACGTCTTCGATTATTGCAAGGGTTTCATTGTGAGGCAGGCTGGTGTAGAGGCTCTCTACGTCACAGCTGATTAGAAGCTGTGTATTCGGATCAAATGTCAATTCCTCAAGTAAATTCAGCACGTCTTTGGTGTCTCTAAGATAGGTGGATGTCCTCTGTATCATAGGTCTCAGAAATGCATCTGCAAATCTGGATACTGGTTCAAGAACCGACCCAATCCCCGAGACGAAACCGAGCATTTTCTAGTAGGGGCCACTAGAAGGTCCTGATGAGTAAGCAGTAGGGGACTGCTTACGAAACATGTAGACCAGGTAGCAAGCTAATCGCTCTACCTCAAAACCCCCTTCTTAACGTTCCCAGCTAGAGAAGTGAATAAATCATTTTTTTCTACTAGCCAGGGAATTTTTAATCTTTTTTATAAACACCCACACATAAATAGGTCCCTACACCTCACTGACATCACTCACCCTGCACTGTCACATAGCCTCTGTCACATTTACAGTCACAATATACAAGCTCTGAGCATTCGGGTGATAGCCTGCTTATTTCATCACTTCTACTCAGTCCCAAAAGCAGTCCGCTATATGTATCGACCTCACATTAGTGCCAGCAACCATAGACATGGACAGGAATATTTCCCAAACTAATTCTATAACCAGAAAATACTTGATTCTTTTCTGAGTTTTTAGCAATTATAAATAATATTCATTGAGGTATACGATCTATTCCAAATAGTAATCACGGAAGAAAGACTTCCGTAATGTACCACTCGACGTTCCGCCAACGGCGGCCATCTTAGGTTAGCGTGCTAGTCTTTTCATTACATACCAAATGGTATGACAGTGCAGCTCCGAAGATATATTGCTGCCGAGAGTAAGACCTCATTACTCCTCGGAGCGGCAGCACGGGTAGAAGTAAGGCAGTGAACTTATGCGGAAATTGTGAGTAACAGACTCTGACCATGAGTCTTTGATAAATATGGTCCACGAGATAAAAACGAGATAAACAAACTACCATGGTTTGTGTATTTCACGCAAAGGGCGCGGCTTTCTTTTGCAGATCACCGTGGGGAACACTACCGTCTGTCAGCTCATGGGGCATATAACGTGTGCCATAGTAGTATGTATCAAAAACTTTTTTGTGTCCAACAGTGATTTTAATGACTTTTCTGAACAATTCTGTTCGAAATGACCATTCCTCTCGAAGGAATCGGGTCCCTCTAATTTTAACCCTGTGTGATGCTGATGTGTGCATTGAGTTATGGTTGTGTGTGTGTTGATACAAGCCAGCCCTAATTCTGTGGGGCTACACGATGTTCGGTCACCATGTGCAAACGAACAATCAGGGGATGGTAAAATGCACCTTTCCTCTGTGCATGAAGTTTTAAGTATAAGCTGTATGAAACGTGCCAATAAGGACGTATAGTGAGAACAGTGGCACCGTCAATAACTTGTGCTGAATGACAGATTATCCATACAATTGTATAAATCTGGTGTATTTCTCTCCCTTTTTCCCATTTTCTTTTACAGAGACCGCATTAGGTCCACTTTTTTTGATAAAATGTATCTCGCTTCCACTGGGCCAGCTCATGCCCGGAAGCTAAAACTACCAGCTGATTTTTGCTGCTAGTTTTAGGACTGTAGGCTTACCAATTTAGAAACCGAGCATTTTCTAGTAGGGGCCACTAGAAGGTCCTGATGAGTAAGCAGTAGGGGACTGCTTACGAAACATGTAGACCAGGTAGCAAGCTAATCGCTCTACCTCAAAACCCCCTTCTTAACGTTCCCAGCTAGAGAAGTGAATAAATCATTTTTTTCTACTAGCCAGGGAATTTTTAATCTTTTTTATAAACACCCACACATAAATAGGTCCCTACACCTCACTGACATCACTCACCCTGCACTGTCACATAGCCTCTGTCACATATAAAGTGCTCCCGCGTAGTTTGTCAGGTCGTAGCACGCCCCGCCCCGTAGAGGGACGGGAAGACCCCCATGATGAAGCATGACACTAAAGGATTTTTTTAGTGTGTGAGGGGTATTTTAACAAGTACATTGTGCTCTCATCTTTACCACCCTAAGAGAGAGTTTATTATTCTCACCATTCACATGAAAAAATAAAAATCATAAAATTAAAACCACCACACATTGATAGAATCCTTATGTTTATGATAACTATTGGTATCCACAACTATACCGTCACATGATGGTCTGGGTGTTGTCTGGATCCACAATTCAATCTCATGTGATGACACTCCGCCACTTGGGTGGTCTGATGAGAAGTTCTCAGCCTCTGGCTATTCTCTATGGTTAGCTATTAGTCTCTTAGTTTGCCTAGTACTCTGTTTCAGGACACACCTGTTTGTTTTTTATGACCCAGATATTCCCCTTTGTAGTTTATAGTCAGGTTCCAGCACCTCAATGAGTAGTACCACATCAGTAATCCTTCCGGACGTAATACCACAGACTGCAGATACTGTGGTGTAAGGGGAATGCAGGTAAGACATGCTGACCATGATTTTGTTCTGCTCTAACCAGCCTTAAAATTGACTGAGGGGAGTGTCTGCCTACCTTCTCATAGAGATGCAGAGTTGTAGGCCACCATTGCCTCCCCCTCAGTCATGGAGGCCCATGCAAGACTGAAACAGGTGCCTGGCTTCAGCAGGGCCCACATCAAATTTCTTCTCTTCCTGACTCTCACTAAGACAAAGGGGTTGACTGTCCCACCGTTGAACAATACATGGCTATTGCAATTCACGGCCAAGCCGTGCCTGACTGCGGTATATTTGCCACCCCCAGACACTCTCCTTGTTAGATGTTTTGTACACTGCAGGAGCGTCCAATGCAGGTATGAGCGGTGCATTGGTGGTACAGGGTTCGGGGGATTCGACAGATGACCACGAGTGAAAATTCAATGAATTATGATTTTTCCATCCTCATCGTCTTTATTTCCCCCCACACTGCAGGACGTGTTGCACACACAGAGATGCACGATCTTATCATCCACATAACTCTTAGATCTGACCGATCCCACGCATTTACAGTCCCTATTGGAATGTCCGGCTGTGTGATATCAATCACCAATCAAGATCCGGGTGAGGGGACTACCAACTGTTGGGACTCTGTGAGAACCTGCTGGGGGCGGGAATTCCAAGGATGTTTGACCACCAATAAACTTACTGTAAACTGTATATAATGTGGGACCGCGAAGACGTTGTTAGAACACCTCCTGAAGACATTGACTTGTGTCAGGCCTGTTGTGTTCTCTACTGAAGCAATAAACCGTTCTTGCTTTCCAGATTCCCAGCGCCTGTCTCTTTATTTGGTAAATATCGATATTGGGTTTAAAGGCGTCCTACACTGAACAGTCTTGATTATTCGTTAAAGATTAGCTGTTATCCCACACCCGCTTCAAATTAAATATTAAATGGGGAGTGCCACGTCTACTGGTCCACACATAGAGATTGCAGCTAACCATCCTGGAGGGCCTAATATTTAGGGACGAGTCGCAAGAGGCGCATATCCCACTTTCTAATAGAGAATTAGGGCACAGCTACCTTCAGCTTAGTCGAATGGGAGGTATCGAAGGTGGTGCTTTGCAGTCAGAGCATTCATGCAGTCGTGGGAGCAAGGGTGGACCTGCATAGGGACTTGGCCCAGACAGAGGCATCATTGGGGACCCTGGAGGTTATGGCGCTTGCAGACCATATGGCAAGGCTGGCTTTGGCTAGGGCCATGTAACATCATGCCCAATTGAATGAACAGTTGTGCTGCTTGTCTTTGGGGGCCTATCAGGCCAAAAGGCATGCAGAAGGTGACAAGTCTGTAAGCTTGTCGACTACCATTACCATGATCAGAATTACCGTAACATGCCCGGTTACCAGCCACGCGGATATACATATGGCATTCGCCACACAATAAGGAAACCTCAATGATCCCCCAATAGACTGCCAGGCCCACATTCGTGACTTTCCCGATAAAGTCACATTGTTTGTCGTTGATCCACTGCATAGGGGAGAGCTCAATGCACCCATCAAAGTGCAAGAAATCTGGGGAGCCATCAGAGACGCGGCTATGAATAAGAATCCAGGACTAGATGGTCTGGCAGTTGAGTTCTATAAAGCCTTTAACGAAAGTCTCCTGGCTCCTAAGATACTGGAGGTCTATAGGGCCACGCTGACAGAAAGCCTGCTTCTGCTGATGTTTTGTGAGTCATTACTTGACTTCTTCCACACTCCTAACAAAGATCCACTAGAGGTATCATCGTATCACCCCTTGTCTATGTTCGGACGGATTACAATATCCTAAGCAAAATAATTGCAGTACAACTTCTTGAGCATCTGCCTTACCTGGTTCATGTGGACCAGAATGGCTTCATCACTGGCAGATCCCCCATGCTCAATGTCCACAGGCTCCATAGATTAATGGAGCTGGTTCCTATCCACTGGTCCCATGCCGCATGTATAGTTCTAGACCTGGACAAGGCACTTGATATGGTGGACTGGGGATACATGCTCTTGACACTAATGTCTTTGGGCATAATTGGCAGACTCCAGAGACTTATCAGACTCTTTTACAAGGAGCCCACTGCCCAAGTGAAAATTGAGTAATGCATTTCTGCCCCATTGTTGGTGAGTAGAGGCATGTGCCGCGATGCCCCTTGTCTCCGCTCCTCTTTGCCTTAGCAATGGAGCCGCTGGCTCAGCTCCGTCAGCAGGGTCAGGTGTGGTACATTCCATTAGAAGGGGATAAACTTATTATCTCCCTATACGCCGGTGCTGTGTTTGCTATCTCAGAGAAGGAATCACAGAGATTATGAAATCCTGATGGAGTTTATGGCTGCCTCGGAATTTGGACTACCCGTTTCATCACTTAGCGGTGGATTTAGATCATCTCCACTGGCAACCTCGCTCCTTACAATATTTGGGCATTAATATTTACCATACCACAAGATCTTATTGATGGCAACCGTACTAGGACCATTGCCTTCCTTCGCTGACAAATGGGGGTCTGGAGCACACTCCCACTCATGATCCAGGGAAGAGCATACCTGCCCAAACTGGTGTATCGGCTATATTTTTTCCATAATCTTCCAGTGAGTATACACCAAAGCATATTCCACCCCCTTCGCAATATGCTGGCAAGTTTCCTCTGGTATAAAGGCAGGCGACGATTCGCTTTACACAAGTTGCAGCTTCCAGAAGTCAAAGGGGGCCTGAGTTCCTCAGCAGTGCAGCTACAGTGGCCTGCCTGATGGCTAGTGGGGAGACTATTGGAAGAACTGAGTCTGCTCTTTATTGACAGCGAACAAAAAGTAGTGCAATAATCTTTGTTGGAACTTGTGTACATTCCCAGAGAAACCTAAAAAACTGCTGTGAGTAGCACATGATAGCTTTTGTAGTATCTTTGGAATATTGGCACCTATCTCACAATATTCCCCCGAGATCTATGTTAGCTCCATTGGACCTTTTCGAGATTTGATCAATTGAGAGGTACTGACAGTATGGGAGGCTGCTGATGCAGGCAACCTAGTTGCCCTTTTTCACAATGGGGTACTTATTCCATATGAACAGTTACAGGCTAACTGTGAATTACCAGGAAGCCAATTCTTGGCCCAAGGCCAGCTACTAGCTGCGTTGGGCCAACTGTGGCAGATTCCCAAAACGGAGCCAGAACAGCACCCAATGGTTTATACACTTCACACTATAGGCTCTTCACCTGGCTCACACAAACCCTGGCACATACATGACCAATTGCTACCAACTCGTAGGCGCTGGGAAGGAGACAGAGGCTTGTAAATGATGCAAAAGGAATGGGAAAAGGTCCAACAATATCTGTGTAAACTTTCCTGTAACACAAGTTTCAATACATTCAACATAACATTTTACTTAGGGCCTATCTCACTCCAGGGAGACTGTAAAAGATATTTTGGTCTGCCTCAAATTGCCCTCAGTGTCAGGTGCCAGACATCAATATGGCTCATATGTTCTGGGCGTGTTCCATGGTGGTCATAGACACACTGTCTATTATCACAGGCTCGCTGACCAGCACACCATAGGGAGTGTAGTCCTTGCTCTGTTTAAGAGGAAAGCTGGGAGCATTACAAACCATTTTATGGACTTGGCGTTACTCATAATTTGTAGGTCCATAACCATGCATTGGAAAGCTAACACTACCCAGGTTAAAACACTGGTGTTCAGTGATTCTCAAATGGGGTAAAGTCGTATCAGTGGTGCTTAGGTGAGAAGAGACTTGGGGATTGCCTAGAGTCCCTATAGCTGCAAATTGAAACAATCTGTTGTATGAGTTACAGGATTTTAAAGAGGACCTCCCTGATGGAGATGTGCCAGCATCCAGTTCTGCTGATTTCTGCCTCACTTCTAATGACATATCCTTGTTCCTGACCACCAAACACATGAAAGACATTGCCGAACAGGAACGCTGTGGGACAATAGATGTTTGAATGCATAGTACATTATCACTATGCACAGGAGTGAGGACCTATGGAGAAGGATCACTCAAGAGGACGACAATAGTACTGTCCTCATATCCAAATATTTGTGAATCCCGCCTGTTATGACCTAACCTAACGTTTCCTATGTTCTATTATTCATACTGGGGACAACTTACTCCTGCTAGAACAGATGTATTGTAATGCATGTACAGGGCAAATGATGGGATTACTGTACAAGAATATGTAACTCGGATCCGTATGTTTTTATAGGAATATGTGCTGCTAAGGTGAAACTCAATAAACATTGGTTAAAAGTAGACGGTAATGGTGGCCATTTCATTTTTTAGAATTCAAACCGCCAGCCAATCAGATTGCTGGGTCTCGCAGGACTCACAGGAGCCTCTCACAAGAGCACAAAGGCTTATGGGAAAAATGGGCCTCTCGACTAATCACAGTGCTCCATTTTTGATTTTGTGCTCTCACAGGATGGCACTCTCATAAGCCCAACTGTCAAAATATACAAATATATTTCACCCTTAATGTCTAAAAAACTACTGAACAAATGTGTGTGTAATCACTGAAGGCTCCATTTGCTGACCAAGATCTAGCTTCCTGACAAATTGGGTGCAATTCCATTTAGCAGTTTTTGCTGTAGCCTTGTCTAAAGAAGTCTATGGAAAATGCATGGGGATTTTGCATTTAAGGCCCCCCTTTATTCTCTGCTCCCACTGGAGGGATCACTACAAAACTCTCCAGGAAGGAGCTGGGATGGATTCACTTAGTTTTTTGGAAAGTTTCATGAAGATTCGTCATACAGGGCTAAAGTTATTAGCAAACCAAAAAACTCTCTGTCTACAGAAAAGCTGACATAACTATAACTACCTAGTGGTGAGTGTCACCAGGTAACATGTATACATATATATTTAACATACACAATCTTTTAGAAACCTCTCACACAGTCATTTTGAGATGTCATCATTGATGTCATCTGTGATGTTACTGACCATGTTGTGAGTGATTTAATATGTGTGGTCATATGCCGCGCATTGTAGGGGCATAAGTTATAACTCAGCTAACTATGGGCCAGATGTAGGTCACCCACTACCGGTCAGTAACGGCCGAAATTACCGAATTTCGGCCGTTACCGACCGGTATTAGGCTACTGAGATGTAGGTGGCCTAAATTGCAAATTCGGTAATTTACCGATTCGGTATTTTAAGGAATCGGTAAATTACCGATTCCCTAAAATACCGAATCGGTAAATTACTGAATTTGCAATGTAGAGAGCACTCAAATGAGTGCTTTACCCATTTTAGAATTCATTGTTTACCACCTACTATAAGTTGGTGGTAAATAACGAATACCTTTGAAAATGCAAATCTTTGCATTTCCAACTGTGCCATGTGGCAGACATACATGCCCTTAGGGCATGTGTGTGTGCCACATCTGCACACAAGCATGATTCAGGGGTGCAACAGGGTGTCAAAGTGACACCCAGGCACCCTTGAATGTGTCCCCCATTTTAACGAACCGGTATTTACTGATTCGGTAATTGCCATTCATTCCAAAGGGCCTCCAGGCCCATAGGAATGAATGGCAATTACCGAATCGGTAAATACCGATTCGGTAAATACCAAATCTTACTGATTCGGTAATGTTTACCGATTTTTTTGCTACATAGCATTTACCGATTCTAAAATACTGAATCGGTAAAATTCGGTATTTTAGAATCGGTAAATGTACTTTACCTACATCTGGCCCTATATCTGCTACATTTCTATAGCTTTATATGAGTGAAAGGTTAGCCAAACTATAACGTCTTTGCACCCTTTGTTTTTTTCAGTTCATTTCTTTCTTTTAAATTGTATTTCCTGGTTTTGCGGCGACGCTGGAAGTTGTGATGACGTTATAGTTGTGAAGACCAAGTGTTTTTCAAAAAGTGTAAAACACATGTATACGATTATTTTTTATTTTTTTTATAAACTTTTTATTAATTGAAAACAAGAAAAACCAGCGGCAGGTGCCTTACATCACAGAATAAACAACAATTATACAAACATATAGCGCATAATAGACGGATAACCCCCAAGGCAGAATCTGAGCCACGAAATGTAACTAGCGTGCGGCCGTGTAATATACAATAAATATAAGTCCCGTCTGATCGGCACTGATCACAAGCCCCACCACCCATAGGAACAGGATTATCATGAGCAGGGCAATTTCGAGTGGCAGGAGAGCGTAACACAGTAGAGCAGAGGACAGAACAACGACCGCAACCAGCACGCAGCAATAAAAAAACAACACATTGTAGAGATCAGTGCAAACAATACCACCCCTAGGACCCATCTACCCACCAAACAAGATAACCCATCAGGAAGGCCCCCAATATCAGTATATGAATAGGATATCAAACATAGCAACGAAAATATAGAAAAAACAAAAAACCCTTCCCCCCACCCTGCACCACTGCATATGGCTTTCACCTAACCCCAACTAGCAGTGTGCCTGTCGCCCCATCTAACTAAATTCTAAAAGTAGAAAATGGAGGAGGGCATTTTCGTTTGGGCTCCCGTCCCCCCTCCCCCCGCCAGAAACAAGCAACCCCTGTGATAGAAACAAGAATCTTTCAGGAAACTCAGACAAAACAAATCAGGGGAAGCTGTAAACACCGCCCAACCTCAAGTAAACACTATGGTAGCAAATCCCACATCCATTGCGGCCACGATATCAAACCCAGTCAATCAGTCTCAGCCTTGGCCACTCTGATCTATCATGCGAACCACTCCCGGTCGAACCACCGCATCCACAGGAGAGTCGAAGTGCGAAAAGAGTTCAAAAAAGTTCAGTCTGAAACTAATCAAAAATGTTAAGTCTTCGAGAACCCCATCCGCACAGAAGATCTCCCTCACCGACATAAAATCACAGCGTTGTTTCCTCCGCGACCGTAGTGAAACTGCCAGGGAGGGAAAATATGTTGTTTCAATCCGAGAACAGTTACCAACAGGAGTCTCCGGGAAGAGAACACCAATTAGTCCTCCCACAGTCAGCAGCGATGTTGGGCTTAACAATCCGTTCGAAACGCCAGGTTCGAGATTATCCAACTCACTCACCAAAGCCCTCGACACCTCATGCCGCACGGGGTCCTCGTCTGCCGTTAAAATGGTCGTCGTGGGAATCATAGCTCGCTGTAGATCTTGCAATGGAGCAGAGTCCGGCCTCACACACCCTGTCTCAAGTATACCAGCAATTTTTTTGTGGACAAGGGCTTCCACATGTGAATGAAGTACCCCAATGGCTGCCAATACAGTCCTCAGCGACGGTTCACACTCCGTCCGACCAATCTCTCCTCGTTCGGTATCGACCATGTTCACTTCCCCCAGAGAGCCCGGTCTCTCCGGGGGAACGGGAAAGAGAGGAACGGACGGCAGCGAGCGAAGACCCCGACCCACCAAACACCGGCAGGGGGAAAACCGGGTCTCCGGGACAGGGACCTCCGCTCACAGCCTCAGTTGTGCCACGTCACCATTCCTTCGATGTTTACCAACCAAAATGACCACCATCAAAATCGGGCAAAGACAACCTCCACAGCGATAGACCAGACCCTGCCTGATTCCCACGGCCGATGTTGTTCAACTGTAACCCGGCTGGGCCAGTACTTGAGGCTCCGGCTCTCCAGCTGGGCTAGGCCGCAGACTGAAACACGACGTAACTCCGTCAACCAAGCCGGTAAAATTCTCGGGATTGCACCATCATACTGTACACCAGTTCATCCACACGGAGGTCGGGCGTAGACACAGGATGGATGACAGGATCATCTGGCAGGAGATGGAGGTCGGCGGAGCCGGGAGCCCAAGTGGCCATCTTGTTCGCTAGCATAACTCCTCCCATATATGATTATTTTTAACACTGTTTGACAATAGTACTTTACTAACATACTGTTTAAACTATGCTATCCTGTAATCATTTTTAATGAAAACCACTTTCTAATTGTATTTCCCTTTTATGCGACAATACAGGTAGACTCGATTACGTCGGAAATCGCGAAGATCCTGTGATCTCGAAACAAAGAGATATGATTGGAGGATATACTTTTTATTAACTTACATAGGAAGTGCTCACCTGTTTGTTCTTTCTTGAAGCTTCTAATGGGTTTTCACTTGTTTCTTGGAGGTGTGCTGTACTGCTAGGGTTTTGCTAGGGTTATTTTTTTGTTGTGCTTGTTGAAATTCAAAATGGTAACAGGAGGAAATGAGGAACATCAGGTACCACAGCAAGTAGAGGGGCAGGACCTAGAGCTGCATGGAGAAGACTCTGAAGATGATGTACCACCTGCAAAAAAATAAAGAATTGCGTGGGACTTTTTGAATATTCCATTAGGGGAGTTCAAACGAATTGGTGAAATTCGTCAAGTGCAGCCTCTGTGAGAAGACCCTTTCAAGTTGCACGGCTAAAAAATACTCATGTGGAACAACTAACATGTTGTATATTCTCAAACTGTAACACTGATCGGATTGGAAGAGGGAACAAAAGAGCAGAGATGGAAAGCAACTATCTACCTCCTGACCTGCACCACCTGCCTCTGGAGAGAAGTTGCAAGACAGCACCCTGAAATTTACAGTAAATTACAGCGTTGTGGATTCTATGCTTTAGATTGTAGAACAACTCTCAAAGCCGGAGAGCATAGTATTGATGTTATTCTGTAGGCAGCAAGAAAACACACTTGCTAGTTTTTTTTGTTTACTGCAGTATTAGACTTTTCTTGTTTCTAGTTAGACTTCTTTCTCTCTCCTTGTTGCCATTTTGTTTGAATAAAAATACAAACAAAATGCCCAATGTTAGAAAACAGGAAAAAAAAATTAAAACATGTTTCAGAAAAAAAAGTCAAAAAATATATTCTTGTCAGACATGTTGACATGCCATCAAATTAATTACGTTTTATTCCAGGTTTTCATCTTTTCTGTGAACTTTGTCAATATATTCCCTTGGTGAGAGACTTTGCAGATTCCCTCCTGTTTTGAGAATGTTGTGGAAAAGTAAATTTTGCCATGTTATATGTGCCTACGTGTTCCCCATCTTATGTTATATGTGCATGATCGATATGCATATATTCCCCTCTGATCGATTAAAGATGCAATTACAGTTGTGTCCATCTCTAGTATGCTAGTTTCCAGTCTTCGTGAAAGCAACGAATATTAGGCCTATGTAAACCTACGTTGCCACATTTTACAGTGTGCACGTTAATTCATTGAATTGTCCCCGTTTCTAGGCCTCAAAAGGGCCCGGACTCAGATTCAGCTCCTGTCTCCTGAACCCTCTCCGAGGAGCGATACAGCCCCCACCTGTATCCCTGACCCTTCACTTACTTCATGTCTCGCAGTGCCCGGCCCGGCCTGGCTCTGCCTCCCAGTCTGCCTAGAGTATGTTATGTTTCTAGTTATCAGTCCAGCCCTCCTTCTCTGCATTCCTAAGCTACTGAATCGCATCAATAGTTTCCGTCATGGTCTAGCCTTTATGTCTCCATGTAAGAGAAATACTTTATTAATATTCATAGAATATTCCTCGCACACGAACTACATGTAGAATAATGCATGCACCAGTCTTAATGTCTGTTAGCCTTTACCCTGATAACTTCTGGATTCTATCAACATGTACTCTAAACACCAGATACTAGATATGCCTGGGTACATGTCGCTCTGACACTCCAGACTTTAGTCTCCTCTTCTAGCACAGAAGTCATAGCCCCCAGTTCTCCCTGGTAACACGTCATTGCCCGTTTGCGCGCACCACTAGGTTAAAGGTCCCAGCCGCTCAGGTAGCCCCCTCCATGTTTCCGCCCCGTTTATGACATATTCTGTTACGTTTACATCACATGTCTATGTACACGCCTCTTGTTACACCCACTTTATGCCTTATCTTTCGCGACTGCTACGAACCCCGCCTACTGCTACGCCTACTGTATTGAATGTAATGTATTTTGTTTAACTATATATATATTGTGCACATATATTAAAAAGTTGCTAGTCATCCCAGATCCTGCCCCCGGCAGCTGCCATCCCATTCCCATGCAGGCTGTCCTGTTCCTGTCCTTTATGCCTGATTAAAGCCTGTAAACTCCAGCTACCTCGAATCTTGACTCTTATTTATTGAGCTATCTGTTTATAGAGTATCCTGAAAAATAGAACCGGTAATTAATTATTTATTTACCACATAATGGCGCCCGAATAGGGACTTGCCCTTTCCCCACGCGCCGGAGAAGCCACGCAGGCCCCCTGATCCTCTGCAGCCGTGACGGAACCATACCGGCCACGTGCAGATATTTCTGCTTCAAGTATCCCTCAGGCCCACGGAGGAGACGGAGGTTGCGGTCCAGCATCCAGACGAGGCGGTGGAGGAACGCGGCGAGTCCCGACCAGAGCCCAAGCCGAGAGTCCAAGGTCCGAGGTATCCAGAGGCCCACCTGTAACTGAAGTCCGAAGTTCGTCCGTCCGTCGTCGTAGCAGTCCAGTCCAGTCCGAGGCCTTCCGTTCTTGCTGCCCGGTGAGTACCGTTGCTGGGGTAGTATCTAGACAGGGTCAATTAATTTGTCTCTGGTCCGTGGGTTTGGGTACACAGATCCAACACGAAGTGTCCACCTAGGTGGATGCGGGTCCTGACGTGTCTCTTTATGAGACCGGTAAGTTTCGTACTGTTTTAGCAGTGCATCTAGTCATTCCAGTAAGTTCTGTTCTGTTCTCGAGAAATTCATGTGTTCTGTTCTCAGTATTCCAGGTGATATTCTGTCCGAACTGTTATTTTAAATGTCAATTCATGTGTTTTCAGTGTCGTGGTATGAGTGATTTGTCTTTCAAGTTATT
The DNA here is from genome assembly GCF_964261635.1 of Lissotriton helveticus. Lineage (NCBI taxonomy): Eukaryota > Metazoa > Chordata > Amphibia > Caudata > Salamandridae > Lissotriton > Lissotriton helveticus. The sequence continues at coordinate 2,128,117,925 of NC_136061.1, forward strand.
ATTGTTGTGTTTATTGTGTATTGTATTGTGTCTAGATTCCAGTCTAAGTCATGCCTCTGTTCTCGAAGTTACGTCAGTTAAAAACCAGAAAAGGTCTGCTCGAAGAAGCAGTTCCTGTCCCGCCTAGGGAAAGTCCAGGTCATTTTATGTATCATAAGCATGGCATAAGTGCCATATTATATCTAGACTTATGGGTCGAGTATACTAAAGATCTAGAAGAGAAATATAGATGGCCTGTATCAGGTACATGGGATGCCGAGTGCATCATGCGAGTAGAAGAAGCATTATGGAAAAAGAAATCCAGACAGTCCCAGAAAGATGCCATCGAGTTATGGCGCAAAGAATCTCATAAAAGAACCGAAAAAGAATTCAGAAAAACAGAGTTAAGTAGGGAATCCTCAGAAAGAGCCCAAGAAAGGGAATTAATCGAAATAGGTGAACGAGTTAAAGCCGAACAGTCAGACAGACAGAGAAATGCCCTTATTAAGGGTATGTATCCTCTTCTTGCCGAGGGCTTGCCGAAAGCAACCCCGGAAGCACCATGTAATTTTCCGCCGCCATTAGTTCCGATTAAGCTACGTCACAAACCGACCGCAGCTGATATTTTTCTCTCGTCCTATTTGGACGACACAGTCCCAGAATATGCTAATCCTGTTCCGCCAGCTCCCGTAAATAATGTAATTCCTGCTCCTCCAGTCGCTGGCCCCGTGGGTCCAGTTAACGTTACAGCACCTGTTACAGTTCCCCCGGTCCAGCCCACAGTACAAGTACCCGCTACATCAGTCACTCTGCCAGTCCGTACGATACCCGTCGATGATTCTAGTCTAGGGGCCACGGGGGGAAGTCCTCCGGGAACCCCGCCCCAACACAAACGTGTAACGTTACTTGAGCTACATGAACGTGCGTTACAGCGTACGCCCAGACCCCAGTCCGTTGCAGATATCAAGCGAGCTCTCACCGAATGCCGTTATGACCCAGTCCCAGGAAATAATGATATGGTCATATATTCATTACGTGTAAGACGGGTAACCGAGTATTTGGACACCCTACCAGATATGAAAGAAGATCTAGACAGAATATATCGTTTCATCCGTACAGGAACAGACCCAGAAAGTATTGGCGAAGCCATGTCTCAAAGGAAAGCTGAGACTCAGCTCATGCTTCTAAAGTTTCTGATAAATTGTTTAATAAGGGAACAAGATTATCCAGATAAAGATCCGACCGAAATGAAAGTCCTGACAAGGTGGAGTGATCATATAGCCGAGGGAAGACACAAGACACTAGGTAGTATAGAGAGTATGTACAAGAAAATTCGTAAGGAAATAATAAGGTTACACGAGAAACGCAAAGCAGTACAAGTGTCCGAGAAAGAAGACGACTCTGATACTGAAGAGGTAAACGACGAGAATCCCACCAGAATAGCGTATGTAGGTAAAACTAGACTTCCCGACCGACATTTACGTCTAGAACACAAGAAAGTTTTTCCTCTTCCAGCACCAGAACAAGGTTCTCTTGAGCAAGTATTTCAAGATACCGATCACATTCTGAAATCACGAATCGGTTATAGTGAACTTAGTACTATGCATGAACAAGAACTAGTCCGATCAGCGGTCCGATGGACTACTGATTCTACCACTTTTCCAGACGAAATAGTGGCACAAATGTTTCTGAAACTGCCCCCAGCCGAGCAGCGACTGGCGGGTATGTATATGATCCAGCACCTCATCACACTGTATGAGGGACAACATTCTGATCCAGGTCCGTTACATGATGTTCTGAACGAGTTACTCCAGTACAGATGGAAAGGTCTAGGCACCGATTTAATTAGTATCATTCTAGAACAGCGCCACAAATATAGAACGTTTCTGAATCCGCATTTTGTTCATGTCCCACCTCCAGAAAGTAAATCCTTGTACATAGATAGACAGCATCCGTTACGAGAAGTACACCCAGTTAGAGGAACGGGTGGTGATCTAGAACGAGTATTTGTTTACACCCCTATTACAAAGATGGAACTCTTAGAGATGAAGAAGTTAATTCCCTGTCACGACAAAGATCCAGCAGGGTTCCATCGAGAATTAAAAGACATGCTCCGTATGGGAGAATACACGTATCCAGATATAATTAAAATGCTAAAGGTCCTGTTGCCCGCTGGGGTATATGAAAAACTCAAGGAAAAAGAATGGGAGGTGGGAGAGAAAAAGATTGATTGGACAGCTTTAGAAGCTGAAGATAATGTACGAGTACCAGGTACCGGTCTAGGGGGTAAAGTTAAAGAATTGCCCGAGTTATTGATACAGGTTTTGCCAAGGTTACTAACCACGAAAAAGGAAGATTGGGATGCAATCTCAGCATGTAAACAGAAACAGGATGAAGACACTAGTGATTTTTATTCTAGATTTGAAAAATGTTTTATTATTAACAGTGGTCTGAAGACGAGTAGCGAGTCATACCCTCATCTTTTTGTTACCAAACTAGTCGAGAATTCAAGTCCACAAGTTAAAAATCGAGTTTTGAAAGTCGAAAGTACCTGGCAAGCTAATACCCCGTCACAAATGCTTCAGATGCTCCAGTATCACCAGAACAGAATCAGGGAAGAGCAAGAACACGAAAGGAGACGTATGAAAGACACGAAAATGAAAGTATTAGTTGCACAATCTGTTCCACAAGACAGTCAGAAGAGGGGTCCGAATCAAGCCAGTCATCCTGCAGCTTCCGTTAAAGGGACTTGCAATTATTGTAAACAACCAGGTCATTTTATAAACGAGTGTGCAGTTCTGAAACACAACATAGCTACTGGTAAGACTAAAGAAAGACCACGTCCGCCTAGACAAGAACAAGTTTCACAGACTTCTCAGTCACCACAGAATGCACAACAGACAGTTCCAGCACCGCAGCCTATCGCTGCAACACAGCATGTTACACAGCAGATGTACCAGTATGCCCAGTCAGAGTATCCAGAGTATCAACAGTATTCATGAAACAGCCTAGAGAGGGAGGTAGGCTTGCCTCTCATCGAGATACCTGTAGATCAAGAGGGTCCCTATGTACACAGTCAAGTATTAGGGAAAGACAGGAAGTTTCTGATTGATACAGGGGCAAGTAGGACTACTATCAGTCATGACGAGGTTCCAGGGGCTCCGCTCTCAGGCTCTAGAAATGTTTCCCTTGGATTTTCAGGAAAACCGATTGTTAATGATATTTCAAAACCAGTTACTCTAGAAGTAGGTCCATTGTCCCGAACTACTGATTTGTTACTTACGAAAGCATGTCCCGAAAATTTGTTAGGCATTAAAACGTTAAAAGAATTAGGAGCAGTTATATGCTGTTCCCCAGAAGGAGTCCGATTGTTTTTGAGAGACTTCAAAGGTCACTATGTATTACGTGATTTTGATCCAAGATTACTAAATGTACCGCAGCATTTATGGGCGCAAGGTCCAACTGATGTAGGTTTTATGCAAATCACACCCCATCGTGTGACTCTCAAGCAAGGTATAGTTTTGCCACGAATCAGACAGTACAGATTGCCACCTGAGGCTGTAGCAGCCTTATCCAAAATTATTGACGAGCTTATTGTTCAAGGAGTGGTTGTAGAAACTGACTCCAATATATGTAATTCTCCTATCATTCCAGTCATGAAACGTACTGATCCAAATGCACCTCCAGTATATCGATTAGTGATTGACCTTCGAGAGCTTAATAAATGTATCATACCCCAGTACCCAGTAGTCCCAGATATTTCATCCCTATTAACAGCCATTGATTCTGAAGCTACATTTTTCACTGTCATCGATCTCAAGAATGCATTTTTCAGTGTCCCCATTCATCCAGACAGCCAGTACCTTTTCGGTTTTTGTTTAAATGGAAGGAGCTATAAATTCACACGAGCTCCTCAAGGTTTCACAGAAAGCCCTAGTATTTATAGTCAAGCACTTAAGAGACAACTAGACAATATTCACATGCCAACTGACACTGCCCTGCTCCAGTATGTCGATGATCTACTGATCACAGCCCGTTCTGAGCGTGACTGCGAGCGTGCGTCACTTACAGTCCTGTATTTTCTGGCCGAGCAGGGGCACAAGGTGTCCCCTTCGAAGCTTCAATTCTGTGTCCAGCAAGTGATCTACTTAGGCCACTTACTGTCCAAGTGGGGTAGGCAGTTGACACCAGACCGTATCCAGTTAATAGCGAGTCTTCCACAGCCCAAGACACAGAAGGAGGTACGAGCTTTTATTGGCCTCACTTCTTACTGCAGACAATGGATTCCTCAGTATGCATTTCTAGCTAAGCCACTGATACAGTTAACGACACAGGAGGCAGCCGTATCGACTGTCCTCCCTTGGACCCAGGAACATACACTTGTTTTTAATGAATTAAAGAAAGCCTTATGCCAAGCAACTGTTCTAGCAACACCGAACTACAGTAAGCCTTTTACACTTTTTGTCACAGAACGTGATGGTACTGCATTATCTGTTCTCACACAAGATCAAGCCGGACAGTACAAGCCCTGTGCTTATTTTTCGAGCACATTAGATCCAGTAGCCCAGGCTCTGCCTGTGTGCCTCAAGTCAGTTGCAGCTACAGCTCTAGCTATCAGACAAAGTGATTCCATAGTATTAGGACACTCCCTGACAGTACAAGTTCCACACTCCGTGGAAGTTCTTTTAAACCGAACACAGACTCAGCACTTGACAATTGCACGTTTAACAGGTTATGAATTGACACTGTTCCAGCCACACATAGAAATCAGACGCTGCAACATTCTAAATCCTGCTACACTGTTACCGTCAGTTATTTCAAATCCTGCCACACATGACTGTGTGGAAGTTGTTAACACTATGACTAAGCCGAGACAAGACCTGACAGATATTCCATTACCTAACCCCGACCTGACACTTTATGTGGATGGTTCATGTATGAGAACTAGTACAGGAGAACTAGTAGCCGCGTATGCAGTGACTACTGAAACCGAAGTTATAGAAACACACCGTATTGACACCCTGTCTGCTCAAGCAGCAGAGCTAGTCGCTCTGACCCAAGCCTGCATACGTGCCAAGAACCAGAAAGTAAACATATATACAGATTCGCGTTACGCATTCGGAGTCGTACACGACTTTGGAGTGCTCTGGCAGGAGAGAGGTTTCATGACTTCTCATGGAACCAAGATTCAGCATGGTCTCCTCATTCAAGCTCTGTTAGATGCAATACATTTACCGACAGCTATCGCTATCATGAAGTGCAAAGCACATACGAAAGTTACTGATATCATTTCCCAAGGTAACGATCTAGCAGATCGAACAGCCAAGCTTACAGCTCAGACCCCAGACATTCCAGTTAACATGACACAGACACTCACTCCAGATCCGACTACTTGTATGACAGTTAAGGACCCTACACAAGATGTCATAGACATACAGTTACACGCTACTCCCGATGAAATCAAGAAATGGTCTGAACAAGGAGGGGTCCAGACAGATCAGGGATGGGTGACGAAGGGAAAAGCCACATGGTTTCTCCCCGACTCTATGGTTCAAGTCATTATTAATACCGCACATAGTCCAGCACATCTAGGAGAAAAAGCTATGTTAGACAGTATTCAAAACCTTTGGTTCAACAAGCACTTACGAGCTGCAGCCAAGCAGAAAGTCCGTACCTGTATGATATGTTGTCAGTTCAATCCAGGTAAAAGTGTCCCGGTGGAACAAGGTGGATTCCAACCTCCTGACCACCCTTTTGAAGTCCTCCAGATGGATTATATTCAGATGGAGCGATGTCGAGGTTTCAAGTATGTCCTCGTAGTTGTATGCGCTTTGTCCAGGTGGACAGAAGCATATCCAGTTCCAGATTACACAGCCGCGACCACTGCCAAGCAGTTGGTTCGTGAATTCTTTCCCCGCTATGGACTCCCTAGGGTCGTGTATTCTGATAACGGCCAGCCATTCTCATCTGAGTTAATGAAACATGTTTCCCTTCTGTTAGGGTACCAATGGAAGTTCCATTGTGTGCGCCATCCTGAAGCAGCCGGTCTCGTAGAGAGACATAATCAGACATTGAAAATCCGCATTGCCAAAATATGTAAAGAGAAAGGTGTAGACTGGCTAGTTGCGCTGCCAGTTGCATTATTTTATATGCGAATGGTTGCACACTCCAGATCAGGTCTGTCTCCATATGAGGTCGTATTCGGCCGCCCCCCAAATATGTGGGGTACACCTAGACCCCGCAGTATTACAGATGTTTCAAGTAATATGCTGACAGATTACCTAGCTTCCTTGATGTCTGCCCTACACTCTTGTCGTTCACAGGTTGCCGCTGCATTCCCAGACAATACTGAAGTGAAACCGCATGAGGTCATTCCAGGCGACCTCGTGTTGGTCAGGAACTTTGATCGTTCAAGTCCATTGGAGCCCCGTTGGAAGGAGCCACGTCTAGTCTTGTTAACCACGAGGACGGCGGCCAAGCTAGAAGGAAGAAAAGGCTGGGTCCATCTGTCCCATATCAAGAAATTCCATGGAATTCGTGAAAAAACATTTGCAAAGGACTGCCAAAAATTTAAAGACTGCCTAAAAAGAGACTCTGAACTCAATTCTGAACTTAAAGTTCCTCTGTTAGAGAAAACTCCGCAGCAGGAGTATAAATTGAAACTCAGGTCTAGTAAAATAAGTCAGCCAGTTTAATTGTCTAAGTCCCTCTCGGGTGAAACGGTTAGACAGGTTTCTGACATGTATGAGATAGACCCCCATAGTGAGAGAGTTAGTCAAAACTCTATAAGATGTATCATTATTCTAAGTTTTTTATTATATGTGAGTTTAATGGTTACCTGCACAAGTTATGCATTACATTTATGTTTTCCAGTTTCTCATGTAAATAAGTTTTCTAATGCTACAGTAGAGCACACATTTAGTGATCTGCCTCCTCACGAGCTATCCTATCGTCTTGCTATGCGAAATAATACATTCATCAGAATGTTACACTATTCACACCAGACCAGCAATGCCACTAATTGTTGGGTGTGTGGTCGACTCCCCCCTTTCCAGACACCGAAGGGAGTTCTGCCACTCTTTCCTTATCCGTTTTCACATAATGGTTCGTGTGGAGCATGGTCCACGTTAACGTCATCCTCCAATGATATGTCCCTTCTGAATCGAACATGTTTTCCAGACAAGCAAGGTCTCCCCCATAGAACAGGGTTAGATCTAGAAAATGAAGTTTATAATTTAGGTAATTATTCTTCGAATTTTATGGTCCTGAATGTTCAGTCTGATACTACTCCGGATTTGCCTGCTATTTCAGTACTACCAGTCAAAGGCGAATTATGTGTCAGAAAGAATGGTTCCGCACATGTAGGACATAGTGATTGTACTACTACTGTCGAGTATAGTGACAGTGGGAAATCTATTTTCAAAGCCTCACGTCATTCTTATTTTGTTTGTGGTCGGACCGCATATATTCGTCTGCCCCTCGATTGGGATGGAACATGTTACATTGCCTTCCTACTGCCACCAGTTTTTCTAGCCCCATCCGATTATCACAGAAACAAACATCTAGTACACGTCAGACATAGAAGGGAGATCGAGTCCCCAATTGTCGATCAAACTGAAACTACTCTAGAACAATATCAAGACTTCAATAAAGGTTTCTTCTTCTTTATAGGACCTATCCAGAATAGTAAGCTAATCCGTAGGTTAACCAGAACCCTTGAAGCAGTAGTGAATGAGACTACTTCTGCTCTAGGTAACTTAACCGAAGAGCAATCTGCTATGAGATTTGTCGTGCTCCAAAATCGTCTCGTTCTTGACGTCATACTGGCCGATAGAGGAGGAGCATGTAGAGTCATCGGATCTAGTTGCTGCATTTTCATTCCTAATAACGCGCCGTCTGTTTATTCAGCTATAACCAGACTTCACAAAATTGCCCATCAGTTACACCAGAATCCAGGCACTTGGACATGGTCCGGTTGGCTCTGGAGTATTATATCCGCCTGGGGATGGAAAGTATTGTCATTCCTAGGTATTGCAGTAATGATCATATTCAGTTGCTGCCTCTGTATACAATGTGGCCCTGCGATTTGCGGCATTTGTGCTACCTCTTGTATTCCCAGTCCTAAATCCCGTTCCAAGACAATTCGAGACGAGCAAATGATGCTATATGAAATGATAGATGGTATCATGAATATTGATGTTTCCTGATGGAAACGTAGGGCACAAGGAGGGAATGTGGAAAAGTAAATTTTGCCATGTTATATGTGCCTACGTGTTCCCCATCTTATGTTATATGTGCATGATCGATATGCATATATTCCCCTCTGATCGATTAAAGATGCAATTACAGTTGTGTCCATCTCTAGTATGCTAGTTTCCAGTCTTCGTGAAAGCAACGAATATTAGGCCTATGTAAACCTACGTTGCCACATTTTACAGTGTGCACGTTAATTCATTGAATTGTCCCCGTTTCTAGGCCTCAAAAGGGCCCGGACTCAGATTCAGCTCCTGTCTCCTGAACCCTCTCCGAGGAGCGATACAGCCCCCACCTGTATCCCTGACCCTTCACTTACTTCATGTCTCGCAGTGCCCGGCCCGGCCTGGCTCTGCCTCCCAGTCTGCCAAGAGTATGTTATGTTTCTAGTTATCAGTCCAGCCCTCCTTCTCTGCATTCCTAAGCTACTGAATCGCATCAATAGTTTCCGTCATGGTCTAGCCTTTATGTCTCCATGTAAGAGAAATACTGTATTAATATTCATAGACTATTCCTCGCACACGAACTACATGTAGAATAATGCATGCACCAGTCTTAATGTCTGTTAGCCTTTACCCTGATAACTTCTGGATTCTATCAACATGTACTCTAAACACCAGATACTAGATATGCCTGGGTACATGTCGCTCTGACACTCCAGACTTTAGTCTCCTCTTCTAGCACAGAAGTCATAGCCCCCAGTTCTCCCTGGTAACACGTCATTGCCCGTTTGCGCGCACCACTAGGTTAAAGGTCCCAGCCGCTCAGGTAGCCCCCTCCATGTTTCCGCCCCGTTTATGACATATTCTGTTACGTTTACATCACATGTCTATGTACACGCCTCTTGTTACACCCACTTTATGCCTTATCTTTCGCGACTGCTACGAACCCCGCCTACTGCTACGCCTACTGTATTGAATGTAATGTATTTTGTTTAACTATATATATATTGTGCACATATATTAAAAAGTTGCTAGTCATCCCAGATCCTGCCCCCGGCAGCTGCCATCCCATTCCCATGCAGGCTGTCCTGTTCCTGTCCTTTATGCCTGATTAAAGCCTGTAAACTCCAGCTACCTCGAATCTTGACTCTTATTTATTGAGCTATCTGTTTATAGAGTATCCTGAAAAATAGAACCGGTAATTAATTATTTATTTACCACAATGTGAGAGAGGAGTTTGGGAGAGGAGTTGGCCTAACGGCTAGGGTGGTCGACCTCAAATCTGGGGAACCGGGTGGAGTCTCGGCATGGACGCGCTACATACTGTGCATCTGGGCCAATTCACTTAATCTCCCCGTGCCTAACAAAAATTAATGTGTCCTCATGTGACGCAACTGGTGCTCTTGTAAGCGCTCTGAAGCCTGATACCTTCGGGCCAAGTTTGCTCTATATAAAACTCCATTACAAAAAAATTTATAATGTGGTTTACTGCATAAGATAGGCCAGAAAAGTCACTCTCAAATAGTAGATGAAATATAAAAGGAATACACTGTCAAAATCTAGGGTCCTCTGAATGTAGTCTAGTTGATCTGTACTTGGCTACTGGTATTTGTACAGGCCGGTCAATATACCTACCACCTACTCCAGTAGGAAAGAGATGGGGAAAACATTGAGCTTCTAAACATTTCTTCCACACACTTAACCCCTTCGCTGCGGCGGCTATTCCGCCGCAGCGCTAAGGGCGGGGGGGCCGCGCGCCGCTCTGGCGCTTGTGACAGAGCCGCTCCGTCATGCCCCTCGGGTGGGCTGTGCTTGTGATGGAGCGGTTCCATCACGGCCCCGCCCGCTGTTCAGAACGCTCAGCGCAGGCACGGAATTCGCGCCGCACAGGCGCGGCGATCGGGCCGTGACGGAACCGCTCCGTCACCAGCACAGCCCACCCGTGGGGCGTGATGGAGCGGTTCCGTCACAAGCGTGGGAGGAGTTAAAGGAGCTCGTATTGCTTCTTTGATTTGAAAGAGATGAATAGCATCACCAATGATCTCTTTAGAATGGAGAGGATGAATACTATAGGGTTCATACATTTCTTCTAATCTGGATCAATCCACCTATTCAATCCGACCTGTCAATGGTAATGTGTCATTCTCTATGTGTGTAATATCTTGAAGAGCATCTACGTTTTTATAGTAAATCTTTTGTACGAGATATGTTTTTCTTTTTTTACTCTACTAACATCTACTAACTCTTGCCATATCTTTTTGCTATTGGCCGGGACACCATTGACTAGAATTACAAGTGCTTCTTCCAAATCTCTCTGCACCCCTACAGTTTTAATAACCTGCCTAAACACTAATGGCAAGTACACAGCTTTACCTTTAGGACCTTTCTGGAGCTCAGTTGCCAACTTCCCGGTCTTTGACTACATACAGACTATAGCTTGGAATGGATGTATATATTGTATAAGTAAAGATTCAAAAAAATTCAAATCTTAAAGTACTTCTGGAATAGATCCTACTTCTAACTTGTAATGTACTGCTCTAGCAGGCATTTTCTTGTCTTATTTGTTGTAGCAGTACAAATAAGTAAACAGCAAATTGTTGGCACTTATCATTGTTCTTTTTCACTTCATAAATACAAATCAACACTCCGATTTTGACTTTTGTAGTGAGTTCGTTGACAACAAATACAAACACACTTCTACTTCTAACTTGTTATGTACTGCTCTAGCAGGCATTTTTTGTGTCTAATTTATTGTAGCAGTACAAATAAGTAAACAGCAAATTGTTGCCACTTATGAATGTTCATTTTCTCTTTGTAATTACAAATCAACAGTCTGACTTTTACAAATACAACCTCTGTTTGGTTTCTCTAAAGAAACACTGTTATACTTTCTAATCAGTTCTTGAAAATTACCAAAGTAATACTTGTGTCCTGTTTTGATAGACCAGCAGATACCATATCCTCTTTTTCTCTATACTCCTCTTCAGGACCAATGAAACAAAACTGTACTTCATCACAAACCGTTTCAACCTCTGACACAGTGCCATGCAAAAGAGCTCTATTAATTTCTTCTAAACATAGGGCAGGATTTTTAACACAGTAAAGCATTCTAACAAAACTTTACACTTTCGAGTGGTGTACATCTAACATTCTGAAATGATGAAAGGGGCTTTAGCACCCTTTCCTTGATAGATAAGCTACTGAGTGTCCTTGGAAATTAGTATGCATTTTACTTTGCATGGATCTAATCCTTGCAACTTACCTATTTTCTGATTTAAATTTCTGCATAGAAACATAGGTAGGACATTTCTCAAAATATAAATTGATTGCTGTTGAAAACTGAAAACACCACTACAGTTCCATTTGTATACAGGGGACTGCCTACGCCGTTGCAGTGCCTCTTCAGCAATCACTTCCTCTACATTTTTAGCTACAATCACTTCATTTGAAATAGGAGTACCATTCTTCATCTAATAACATCGTCCCCTTTCATCAACTGTATGCACTAATGTGTTTTCTTGGAAGTAGCTTTCTTCTTTAAAGACCATTTAGAGAATGGATTAAAGCAGCACAAGTGCAATATTCAGCTCTATGGCAACACTCTGTGAACTAACTTCACAAAGACCTAGTCTGCACCTGAACCACATTGTGTCTTTAACACCTATTCATAAATATATTAAATCAGTCACACTACTAGTCATAAATCATCTGACACACTTTAATACTTTTATATATTTTTAAGACTGTCTTCTAACAATCTCACAAACACATATACCTTTTAATAAATTTCTTTGTTTAAAATTAAATGTAATTCAGATACCAGAAGGTTGAGTTTGTGATGAAATAGCCTGTGTTGCTCTTAATAGATATGTTCAATAGACTCAGGATTTGTGAAAACTAAGCATAAGAATGAAAAACCACTCTCATACGAAGCAGCCATAAATGGCAACCTTTACAACTTTGCACACTCTCATACTGTGGAAGGCAGCAAATTAAAACATTCCTTTCATATTTTAGTTTTGTAAGTCCACTTCTGAATGGTTAATGTGTGTTGCGAAGTCATCATGGGCCTTGGGCACTCCCATTTATTTGCTGACCGGTACTGGTGGTAACTGACTCTGACTGTCCCCAGGATCTGCCTAACCATTAGTGAGACAGAGGAGTGTTGCCAAAGAGTGCAAGCCAAGTGTGTGCATTCAGTTATGAGGGGTAATAGTTTTTTTAAGCGTACCACTAATCTATTCTAGTATGAATGTCGTGGGCTGAAAAGTAATGGGTGTACTCCCTGCCCAAAGGTTCCTTGTGTCTCCGGACATCTGCCACACACTCCACTTCTGCCATATCGGCTATTGCTCTGGCAACCTTAGATGGACGCCTCTGGTGACCATTTGATCTGTCTAGCACTGGGTTTTATTTGCAATTAAAGTCACTCCCCCCCCCAGAGCTGTGGTATTTCTGAATGCTGCATGATTTTGCCATGCAGGGAGTGATAGAACTGGGGCTGGTCATAATTTGGTCCATAGATGCCAACTAGTGGCACATGGAAGTTATCTTTATGGCATTTGGCGAGGACATCCCATCTTTGTCAATTTCCACTTCACATATTTGTAGGCCTGAATTCCTATGCACCCATATCAATACACCGCTAGCATGTGTGGTAAACCCTGAAGCTTTGCATGTGCCCTTAATTCTCTGTAGGGACAACAGGACAGTATTTAGGGCAGGTGTGTCTCTTGGAGTATGGCTACAACATCCATATGTCGTTGCAGATAAGCCACTACTTTCCAAAATTTTCTATGATCTTTTAGGCCCCCTTCATTCCAGGACATTAATTTTATGTTGTAAGGGGTGCTAGAGGTATGCCCTGCAGCCATAGACCATGCTTTGACAACTTGCGTCCACCGTGCTAAATAATAAAAAACAAACTGCATGATCTACCATGTACAGTCGAGCTCTGCTTGCTGCCACACTGATTATATTAACATTATATGCTCATGCCATGTACCATGGCTGTTGAACTACTTATCCCACCCTAACCTAAACAAAACAGAACCATAGTTAACTGACACCCGGAGTGTATTACACTCTTGTTATTGCAATCTTCTGATTCTATTTGCCATAAACAGTTGCTTGCATTTATGAACTCTAACCTTTAAGTTCCTAACAGCTTGTAAATTGTCATGGCATATATTGATATTCACTTATCATGCATGCTTGAACCTTTATTGCTTTTCCCTCCTAACCAGGGACACCAGTTTTACGAGCTAAGTTAGTCTGAATCGCTTCGTGTATCACCATCCTCACCCACTGACTTCTGAGATGGCTTCCTCTAATTGTCTTTAAAATACTTTTTGAGTGCTTGCTCCAGTTTTTTAGGGTCATTGTATACCTTATCCCTATCCTCAATGATCACTCGCAGTCTAGCAGGATACAACATAGCATATTCAAGTTTTAACTCCCTCAATTTAAGTTTCGTGGGGGCACATTGCTTGCGTGCTTCCTTCACTTGTGGGGTAAAATCAACCAACTCTGAGCCTTCATATTGTAAGACCTGCAACTCTCTGGCGCGACAAATTGCTGCGTCCCTGTAATTTACTAAGCGTGCCATCAGGGGTCGTGGGGGGCTCCAGGAAGTTGTTTGGGGGCAAGTGAGTGATGCGCGCGCTCTACTATAAACACTGATGAAAAGGTCTTACGGCCCAAAAGCTGCTCCATGAATGATTCTATGTTGTCCATTATTGTGGTTTCTGATAGGAATTTATGACGTTAACATGCTAAGCAATACAACACATGCTTTTACAACGCTGTTTTTACATCGCAAATACTATTACAACGCATGTTTTTAGTACGCAGACCATTACAACGCAAGTGTATGAAAATACACTAAAACTGATTTATACCACGCATACTTTTACAATGCATTTAAAAAAAGTAATAATAATATTTAATGATTAAAAGTAACCTAACCCCTGGGATGGGATGCAAGGGAAATAGGGGGTGTGGGTGGGGGAGTGTATTAAATTATGAGTATTACAATTAATACTCATGTATTAAAATTAATACTCAAGTAATACATTAATACATCCAAACTTTTACAAATTTGAAAATAAAAATACCAAATTAAAAACCAATTAATATTGAGAGAGATAACATATATATGATGACAAACCACTAAAATATTAATTATAACTTTAAACACATGAATAAAGGAAACATATTTTTCCCATCGTCTTAATACACAACAGAACAAGAGTCCTTCCCCTATTTTTATGAATGTACTTCATCCGTCAACAACCCAAAATGGCTGACATTCAAGTAGACAGCAATAAACGTGATTTTTAAACATCAATTTAATTAAATATTCTGTCAGGATTTAAATCGTGTAAAAATGCGATTTTCGAAACATATATTTTTTTAATGTAGGTTAACCCAACGAAAATCATATAAAACCAGCCATCCACAATTTGAGAGCATTGGAGAACTGACTTTCACAGTGACCAAACACATTTTGAAAGGGAGAGCAACAACGACCCGTTGAACAGATTAACAATGCCATCTACAGTCTAAAGTAAGTGACACTAACAGGAATATTATTTATTTATTTATTTATTTTTTGAGTTTTCTACAGCGCTGGCCAGACCCGAGGGTATCGGAGCGCTTAACAATCGTTCTGGAGGGAACAGGTGAGGAGTAGTACAGCACAAAAATGTTCATACAAGATCAGGGGTTAACAAACTTCTTTGGCGCATGCGGGCGGGATTGAGGTAGTGTTTTTGAGGTAGTCAGGGTAGCAGGGTGAGCTGCTGAGGTAGAGTTCGGGTATGCGCGATTGAGGTAGAGGATTTTTAGGCGGCTCTTGAAATCTGGGAAGGAGGGGTTGGTTCTGATGTCCACTGGGATGGAGTTCCAGATTTTTGGGGCATTGCCAGCAAAAGAGCGGTTTGCGGTTTTTTGTTTCCGTGTTTTCAGGGGGAGTAGTAGTAGTGAGTTTGAGCTTCTGATGTTTCTGGATTGACCCGCTTTCTTGAGCTTGGAGGCTAAGTATTCCGGTTTCCCTGTGTGCAGAGCTTTGTGCGTGAGACAGGCTGTTCTGAAGTTGGCGCGCATTTCCACTGGGAGCCATTTTAAATCCTTGAGTGCGGGCGATATGTGGTCGAATTTTTTTGCACCAGGGACCATTCTGGCGGCTGCGTTGAGAGTGGTTTTCAGTGGCGCAAGGTGGGATAGGGCTGTGCCGGATAGGGTTGCGATCCCATAGTCCAGTCTGGATAGCACCAGTGCTTGTGTGGCTTGTTGGAGATCCCCCTGTGGGGATGTGTGGTTTGATTTTGTTTAGGAGCTTCAGACTGAAGAAGGCACTCTTTGCGGAATTCTTAATGTGGTTCGTCATTGACAGTTTGTGGTCAAGAGTGATTCCGGGTGATTTTACTGAGTTGGTCAGGGTGAGATTTCCTTTGAGAGAGTCAATCGCTTTCACCCATTCGGTGATGTGGGGGTTGTCATCTTTGTTGGAGATGAGTAGGATCTCGGTCTTTCCTTGGTTGAGTTTGAGGTGATTCGTCCCTAGCCAGTCTTGGATTTCTATGAGAGTGTTGTTGAGCCTTAGAATGTCGTTGAAGGAGGTTGTTTCTCTGTAGATCTGTGTGTCGTCTGCGTAGAGGTGGAAGGGGATGTTGGCTTTCTTCAGTATGATGGTGAGGGGTACCATATATATGTTGAACAGTTGAGGGGAGAGAACGGATCCTTGGGGGACCCCTCTAGTCACGGGGAGAGGGTCGGAAGTGAAGGATTTTATTTTGACTCTTTGGAAGCGGTTCTGAAAGAAGGAGTCGAACCATTTCAGGACCACATCGTTTGCACCTACTCGTTCCTTGAGGGCCTTGAGGAGTAGCTTGTGGTCAACCGTGTCAAAGGCCGCTGACAGGTCTAGGAGGATGAGTAGGCAACATTGATCCGAATCGAGGGAGTTGCGAATGTCATCTACGATGTTCAGGATTGCGGTTTCGGTGCTGTAGCCTTTTCTGAAGCCTGATTGGTTGTGGTCAAGGAGATTGATGTTGTCGAGTTGGTTGTTAAGTTGGTTTAATACACATTTTTCTAGGATTTTCGCTAGGAAGGGCAGACTTGAGACTGGTCTGAAGTTGTTTAGGTCGTTGGAGTCTAAACCTTGTTTCTTCAGAAGGGGGGTAACCTGGCCGACTTTGAGGCAGTCCGGGATGGTGCCAGTTTTTAGGGATCTGTTGATGATTTCACACCAGAAAGGCGCCAGGGTGAATTTGAGGTCTTTGGCCATTTGGGCGGGGATGGGGTCGAGGTTGTGGGAAGAGGGTTTGGAGGATGAGATAAGGTTGAGTATCTCGACTTCGTGAACAAGGTCGAAGGAGGACCAGGTGATCGAGGCGGGGCTCGTAGAGGTAGTTTTAGTTGCTGTTGGGTCGATGTTGATGGTCGTGTGAGGGCTGACGTCAAGAGATAGTTCGATCTTGGCTGTTTTTTCATTGAAAAACATGACGAAGTTATCACATAGAGCTTTGGAGGATTGGGTAAGGGCAATGGATGGTTTGGATGTTTGTTTTTTGATGATATTACAAAGCATAGGTGAGAAATGAGTACAAATAATTCATAAAAATAATTAATACATATTCAAATTCAATCATTATTTAACAGGCTTTTCAGTTTATTCAAGTGAAACCCACGAGAATAAAAAGGGAGCAGCCGGAACAAAAAACGACTAATCAGTAAGGTAAACGAAATAGACAAGGTTAAAAATACTTTTAAAAATAGAAATTATTTAACATTTGTTTTAATAAAACAACATTTTGTATATATGATATTTTATAAAAGCAATGTGCGTGAAAGTAGAGATTGCAAAATGATTCTTCAAAATCAACTGAAGTTTGAATCTTGAATAAATATTAGAGTTGACAGAAGAAGAATAAACCATCAGGGCAAGTGCTAGTACTTTTTAAGTCTTCCAAAAGCAAAGGATGTTTGCCTCAGCCAAAAAAGTTGTTGGGTATGGGTGTTTAAAATAATATTCAAACTCCGACTCGTGTTTGCCACTGGGAAAGTGCAGGACGGTGACATATAAAAAAAAATTACTATTATAACACTAAGAGGAGTTGGCCTCTTGAAAGCGCTGCTTGATATTGAGGCACAAATTAACTATTTCATATTTGAGCTGAGTAAGTCTGTGGTAAATTTAAGGATAGTGGTGTGTGAAAAAATTTCTATTAAAAAACATCCAACTGTTTGCACCAGTGAAAGTGCAGGATTGTGGTGAGGGTAACAATCACTATAACAACTCCAAGTGCTGTTTGTGACAGGGAAAGTAAGAGATGGTGTTGCTTATTAATATTACTATTCTAATTCCAGCAGGAGTTTGCATCATGGAAAGTGTAGGATAGTGGTGGGGGTCAAATATACTAATTCAACTCTGACAGGTGTTTGCCACAGGAAAAGTGCATGAAGGTGGTGGGGGTTAAAATGACTATTCTAATTCTGAGATGTGTTTTCATCAGAGAAAGTGCTGTATGGTGTTAGGGGTAAAAAATACTACTGTAACTCCAATAGGTGTTGTCCCCAGGGAAAGTGCTGGATGGTGGTGAGGGACACATTTACTATTCCAATTATGACAGGTGTTTTGCTCAGGAAAAGTGCTGGATGGAGCTGAATTGTAAAGTTATAAACTAAAACATAAATGAAATGTACATTTTATGTTGGATACATTAACACAAATAATATGAAAATGTTATCATCTCAACAGAACACCTAAAAAGGAGGACATACTAATTCATGTTCATCCAAACCTGCAAAACAAATTACACAACAATACCCATCAAAAGACAAGGTAAACTGACTCTATCTATTATTTACACAAGTAAAACAAAGGTAACATATCAAAAAAATATTTAATCATTCGAATCTTCTCAACATCTTTTCAGCAGAATACCTTCACAAGAAGTGGACACACAACAACTCCATTTTCAAGAAGCACAAACAAGATTCAAGGTAAATCCTACTCTGGCAGATTAACCACAGGGAAAGTGCTGGATGGTGGGGAAGGCCTTATTTACTATTGCAACTCCAAAAGGTGTTTGGCACTGCTGGATGGTGTTGAATTGGAAAGTTATAACCTGAAACATAAAATTTAATGTACATTTTATGATGTATAGATTTACACAAATAATATAAAAATGTTTCTTCATTTCAACACAACACCTAAAAAGGAGGACATAGACATTCCTGTTCATCCAAACCTGCTAAAAGAATGACTCAACAATATCCAGCAAAAGACAAGGTAAACTGACTCTATTATTTCAATGAGTAAAACAATGGTAACATACCAAATTAGTTTTTTTAATCATTTCAATCTCTGAACATATTTTCAGACAAATACCTTCACAAGAAGTGGACACATGACAAATCCATTTTTAAGAAGCCCAAACAAGTTTCAAGGTAAATATATATATTAAAAAATTGCAGAGTTTATAAGATTTAAATGCATAAAAAAGTGCATTTTAAATCGAACACTCATCTGCATCATATAAAGTATATAGTGCACAAGCAGACTTTCTCAAAATAGCAAACAATAAATGACAAGACAAAATAATCAACAATGGAACATGTTTATCATGCACAAGCATTTAAATCAAAATTTGAAATTAATTCATTTACCAAAAAAGTAAAACCTTTCAACTCTTCTCATTTTGCATAACTAATACAGCAAACAAAATCTCTTTTTTAAAAACCAAGCAAAAGTTAAAACAGAAAAACAACAAGAAGAAGAAATCTTCTTCCAATAAGCAAAGTCAATTGTCTAAAAGGTAAGCTGAACAATTGTCAATTATCCAAAACAAAAACAGAAAGCTCCAATTTTAGGTAAAAGGAAGGTGTAAACAACAACCAAATGCATTAATCCAATGCTTGTTTTTTTAAAAAAAGTTGATCTCCAAACTGTTGTGCATTAACTTTTTACTTACAGGTTTTTTTTAATGTATAAAAAAGTAACAAATCTTTAAATATATTCTTACCACTATTAAATATTTTTTCAGATTATGGCTGAGAGAAATCAGTTAAAATACATCAAATCCAGCAGTGGCAACCAACTTTTGCAACACAGTGGCTACATTTATTGTATGGAGAGACTAACGGAGCCCAGGTGTCATTGGAGCTGTGTGCTATTTTACTTATCCCATTGCGGAGTGGTTACTCTTGGTGACACTGCAGTAAGAATCTCAGATCATAACCTAGGTAAGAGAAAATATTAACAAAAATGAAAGAACTTGCTTCCACTTCCCATGAAAACTGTGGCTCAGTTTTGAGGGAGGTTTCACAACACATTCCTGCACATGTAGCAAATTCTATGCCCAAAATCCACAATCTAAGCCAAATTATACAGCATAAAAAACAGGCAAGTAAACCCAACGTGTAACCCCCAAACTTTCTCTGACATAAAGTGTCCACCAGAGCTTTCAGAAACAGTAACTAACAAACCCTTTATTTTGCATGACAACAAAAACCCTCTTAAACAGATCCTTAACTTTAGCACTCCCCGTAATCTTGCTAAATTAGAGAATAGTGATATTTGAATGATGGATGGGACGTTTAAAACCACACCTCATCCATTCACCCAAATATACACTATTCATGCCCACATTAATAATTCAGTAGTCCCTTTAGTGTACAGTTTACTGCTCTGATAAACAAACTTCAATGTATCAGTGATTAAAGCAAAAACAATGAACAAAAGTCATAGAAAAGTGTTAATTGATTTTGAATTACCCATTATTAATACTAACACAAAAATTTACACAAATAGGCATATTGGCGTAAAATACAAAAAACATCCTTAGTTGAAGATTTTATATCAGACAGTAAAGTTCAATTTGAACTTTAAAAACTAACTGCACTTTGTTTTGTTCCTCCTGGCAGTGTAGATGAGTACTACACATCTATTACTGAATCAGATTTTTTTGCAGAAAATGAAGACAAATTGGCACCCCTTCTAAATTATTTTGAAGACACATGGATTGGCCACCTAAGCAGGTCAGATCACAGGAGGAAGCCGTGTTACCATGTTAAGTGGTGGAACTGCTACTCAACCTGCTTAGAGGGAGGAGCAAAAACAAATAATGCCATTGAGGGATGGCATAACTCCTTAAATAAATTGCATCCTAACTTTTATATTTTATAGGAAATTTTGAGGAAGGAGCAACATTTCCAAGAAATTAGAATTTAGGAAATGTCTGAGAGACTATTGGGTGCTATTCAACAATTTTCGATGATGGTGGTTTCTGACTACCTAGATAATATTGCACACATCCTACGTTTCTAACCTATACAAACCCCACTAACAAGTGTCACGCCTGTTTTAACCATTAAACACATTAATTCAATTGGCACTTTTCAAAAAATATTTTTCTAATTAAACTTAAAGTCAGGTCTCTTACCTTTTGATGTCTTCTTTTTTCTACTCTTGAACTTTCTTTTAGTCCTCTTTTTCGCCAAGAGTCTTCTGTATTTCCACAATCCATTGAACTAAATCCAGTATTCCATGACCCAATTTTTTTATACAAAAAAGGACACAGTTTGGCAAAATCTTTATTAACCAACCAGAAAAATTGGTGGCAATAAAGAACATTGCACAACTACAAAAAAATCGCAACCCAAGAAAAAAATCCCCCAAATTTTTACATTTGCCAAGAAAGGCAAAAAGAACTCCAGCATTCCAATTCTCTCAGCTCGCGTCAACAAATCCAATGCTGTTCGAAAAACCCAATAAGTTCCAAATTCTCAGTTATCCACAATAACAATAACCCAAAAGCGTGTATTTTCGAATACACATAGGCAAAATAGTTCTTAATAAAACTGTGTCCATGAAAACTATGTAAATTCAAACTTCAAAGCCATAGAAGTCCCTATTTTTAAAAAACTCCTTGCACCAAATCAAAATATAAAAAAATATTGGTTTTATAACACTTTTGTTTGTTACTTCCTTTTAAAATAGTGTTAAGAAACCAATACACCCGACGTGGGCCTCCAACTTGCTACCTGTGTAGGAATAAGTTTAAATGTTAAATCATACTTACATTTCTAAAAACCACAACACTACTTCAATAAACCTCCCTCCTCTGTCCTTACATTGAACTGTTCCACCACTAACTTTTTAAATAATGTTTTAAATCATCTTACCTGGACACAGCTCTTCCATGCTTCTGATCCAGAGCGCGACAATCCTACGAATGACGTTTGTTATGTTCAAGCGGCTATTTTCGTAAAAAGAGAAAAAGGACAATTTTCAACATTGACTCCAATGTATTACAGTGGAAGAACATGTTCATTTTGCAAATTATTAATATTTTAAATTTTTAAATGTATCTTTTTTATTTTTTACAAATTATTATTTTATTATTCAATTTTATAATAAAATACACATTACCATTTCATGTGTTTATTAATATTTGATATTACAAAGAATACATTGTTTTTTTAATGTTTCTTTATTTTAATGCTAATAATATCTATAAAATATAATGTAATTATGAAATGCATAATATATTTTTTAATATACATTTTGTTTTTTTAATGTCTCTTACACGTTAGTGATTTATCAAATGTATTTTATAAATTCATTTTTTTTAATAAACTCTGGTATGTAAATAAATATCAGAGAAATTATTAAATCTTTTTTTATATACTAAACCATGCTAAATAGTAGCCAAATTGAGTATTAATACGTCTGTAAAACTAGTTTTCACAAAATAAATCAAAATTTCCTATTTTTAATCTCAGGTATCAATACTCAGTTTGTATTAATTACATAATACACTGTACTTTCTTTGAAATAATATTTATATTGGCTTCATAAACTTTTTCGATACGTAAAAATGGAACGTGTGCCTATAACAAGGTACATGTTTTTTAAATATACATAATTCATTTCTAAATATGTCTGCACTAATACTTTTATCCTCCTTCCTTATTCTAAAATATTACTCCCCCTTTTTTTTCATTAATCCTCACCTTCACGAATATCTTCCATGCTTCTAATCCTGTGCCCGGCGATCCTTGTCTACACTAATTCTATTAATCACCCTCCTTTCTCCTTATTTTAAACTATTCCTCCACCTATTTTTTAATCAATATGTTTTTTTTAAATTTTACCTTACGCTGCACTTTCCTCCTTCTAATCCGTTGCCTGGCGATCCAATAAATGACGTTCGTACGACAACTCTCTATTTCCACTACAATAGAAAAAGGACAATTTCTTTCATAGACTGCAATGTTAAATCATGGGAAAATATATCCATTTTGTTTTAAAAATGAATCACATTTTTTATTAAATATTTTATTATTTAACTTATTCTTTTTTTATTATTAATTCATTTTATGTTTAAATAATAAAATATTTATAATAATTAAATACTCTGTTACATTTTTTAATATTAATTTTTTTATACAAATAATATAAACCATACTTAAAAAATGTATCTACAGTCCTAAAAAAACAAATACTCAGGTATTAATACTCTTTATTTTTCTATGATACTCGAAATACTCGGGTATTAATAATCTTTTTTCCAAACAAAGTATTTAAAATAGTTGCAATAGCATGCGTTGTATTTGTATCTGTGAAATAAAAGATTTGTTGTAACAGTAATCCATAGTGATGGGCGCGTTGTAATGGCTGTTTACCTTCTGGTAGGCCTAGTATGCACACGTTATTGCGCCTAGAGCGCGCCTCCAAATCCTCAGCCTTATCGCACAGTGTCACCAGTAACTTGCCCATCTCTTTCTGCGCTGCCCCGGATTCCAACTGTGTGTCCACTGCCTGCCACACATGCCTCTCTACCATATCTAACCTTTCGGCATGTTTATCCACATGTTCTGACATGCAGTCCATCCTATATGATAGGAAATCGGTATTACTATCTATTGAAGTTAAACTGTGTTGCATCAACGTTAATATTTGTTTAATGTCCTTGCCAGCCTCGCCAGCCACATCCCCCTGCTCCTGCATGGAGGATTCAGTGTTCTCCTCCCGGCCCCCTGTGGTTTTCCACTTTCCAAATGAGATTTCGAGCTGAGCCCTGTCCGTGTTCCCCATGCCTGTTTCTGAGCAACACTGCAGCTGTGTGGCAAATCCACTCTCGGGGGGCCCACGTCAAACGCTCACATGTGCACCCCATGTCCTGTTTCCTAGCAAGTGCCTGTGGGGGCTGGGACTTACCACAATGGACTCTGTATTCTGGAATGCTAGGACTAGGGGGGAAGTGTTACTGCGAGCTGCTGCGGCCTCCTACAGCACTAGTGCTGACCTGCGGGCTGCCACAGGGCCCGGGACCCAACAGGGCATCCCCTTCCCAACCTTCACTCCCTGCAGATATAAAGGTTGGAGGGGGCCAACGGCTTCACTAACATACTTTCTTTTGTTTCTTTCCCCTGCGTTGCTCCACTCGGCCACCTCAGTGTCACAACGCACCTCCTTCGATCACGGTCGCTAGTTCGCAGGATCTTCTTACACTTCTACGCTCCAAGGCCCGCGGCAATGAAACAGTCCAAGGCCAATATCCCAGTTCAGCCACGGGATGGATACCTGAGATGTGTGACTCTCCACCAGTGCTGGTCTCTTACTGGTGCAGTCAATTAATCAGGGGTTTATAAAGCACGCTACTCTGCCGTTAGGGTCTCAAGGTACTGGGGGGGTGCTGCTCCGGATCAGTCAAAGAGCCAAGTCTTGAGGCTCTTCCTGAAGGTGTGCAGAGTAGGGAAGCGTCTGATATTGACTGGGAGCTAGTTCCAGGTCTTTGCTGTGAAATAGGAAAAGGCTCTTCCGCCGGCTCTGGTTCTGGAGATGCGTGGGGTCTCTGTCAGGATGAGGTCGGCGGAGCAAAGGTTCCTTTCAGGTACGTGGGAGGAAACTCTTTCGTTGAGGTATTTGGGTCCGATGATTTGGAAGGATTTGTAGGTGTGGGTGAGTAACTTGAAGGTTACTCTCTTTTCAATGGGGAGCAAGTGAAGGTCTTGTAGGTGCTGGGTCACACTTGAAGGTCTTGCGGAGGATGCAAAGGGAGTTGAAGCAGGTGGCAGTGACGGCGTTGATTTGGTGGGTCACGGTTAGAGAGGAGTCCAGAATAATGCCAAGGTTCTGGGCGTGGTCCGTCGGGGTGGGTGGGTTTCTGCGGGCAGGGGGACACCAGGAGCTGTCCCATGCAGTGGGGGAGGGTCCGAGGACAAGGACCTCTGTCTTCTCCAAGTTCAGCTTTAGGTAGCTAGCTGGCGCTCATCCTTCTTGGAAGCTGAGTCCGGTGACTTTGGGGTTTCTTCGTGAGAGAGAGGAGGAGCTGGATGTCGACGGCATAAGATACTATGCTGAGCCCATGCATTCTGACGATGGTGGCAAGGGGTACCATGTAGATGTTGAAGAGTGTGGGGCTCAGCGAGGATCCTTGGGGTACTCTACAGTTGATCTCTGTCAGTTCAGAGAGGAAGAGAGGGAGTCTGATATTTTGGGTTCTGCCAGAGAGAAAGAAGCTGATCCAGTCAAGGGTGGTTCCTCATATACCGGCGTCGTGGATTCTGGCTGTGAGAGTGTGGTGTGAGATGGTGTTGAAGGCTGCCGAGAGGTCTAGTAGGATGAGGACCACAGTGTGGCCCTGATCGAGTAGCATGCGGATGTCATTGGTGGCGGTGAGGAGGGTGGTCTCAGTGCTGTGGTTGCTCAAAATCTAGACTAGGAGTAGTCAAGGATGGAATTCTCTTTGATGAAGGTGGTCAGCTGGGCGTTGATGAATCTCTCAGTGAATTTGGTTGTGAAGGGAAGGAGAGAGATGGGCCATAATTTTTCAGGTTGTTTTTCAGGTCAGCAGAGGGTTTCTTGAGGAGGGGCTTGACCTCTGCCCACTTCCAGTCGTCAGGGAAGATGCCGGGTTCGAGGGAGGTGCTGATGATCCGGCCTAGTTCAGGTGCTATGGTGGCAGCAGCTCTGTGGTTAGTGCGGTGGGCAGGGGTCAGTGGGGGCTCCTGAGCGGGTGTCCTTCATGGTTGTGGCAGTGTCTTCAATGGTGGCAGGTTTCCAAGTGGTGATGGTCGGCTGGTTGTCGGTGGTGGAGGGGAGGGTGGTGTCAGGAGTCTGTTCACTGAGGTTGTCGAGTAGGGCCTTGATTTTCAGGTGGAAGTTGGAGCTGAGCTTGTTGCAGAGGTCCTGAGATGGTGAGGTGTCCGTGGCTTTGCTGGGGGTTTTGGTGTACTGCTGTATGATTTTGAAGAGTTCTTTTGCGTGACTTGTGTTGGTGTGGATTTTGTTCTTGATAAAGGTCTTTCTCGAGGCGTCTGCAGGAGTGCCTGGCTTCTTGGAGGTCAGTGGTAAACAAGGCGGTCTTCAGGGGTCGCTGGTTGACGTGGTGGCGGAGTGGTGTGAGCTTTTCAGTGCAGCCGTTGACCTAGCTGTGTAGTTCTTTGGCTGCGGAGCTGGTGTCGGTTGTGGTGGGGTGGTCGTGGAGGAGGGTGGTGTTGAAGAGAGAGTGCTCAGGTTAGAGTGAGGATGCTGGTTGGCATACACGACTGTCCTGGCTCTTACACCTCGCTTGGCCGTTCCCAAAAATTCTCAGTGTTTCTCTGCGGCAAAAGCTTCAATCTTCATCAGCAAAATAGTTTTTTGTTGTACTGGACTAGCGGCACATTCTCTGCCATAAACAAGCTGATTACTGCCTTGTCTTCAAGCTGATTCCTGAAGTATAGTGCTGGTGGGCCGGGAGCTCCCTCAAGCTGCGGCCATTTTAGTGCTAGGCAAGCTTCGCCCCCAGAGGTTTCCACCTTGTCCAAGTAGAAACCCTTCCTTCTAGTCAGGGTAAGGTGATTACACTTCTAAAATAACCCCTGCACACCCACTTGGTAGCTTGGCACAAGCAGTCAGGTTAATCTCAGAGGCAATGTGTTAAAGCATTTGCACATAACACACGGTAATACAGTGAAAACACTACAAAAGTACACCACACCAGTTTTAAAAAATTGACAATGCTTAGATGTGTAAAACAAGACCAAACTAATAAGAATCCAACATACAGTAATCAAAATATGAAGATTGCAAAAATAGGCTTAAAATACAGTTCCTTCAAGTCAAGAGATATGTCAGGAGCTATCACGGCATTGAGAACAAACAAATCCAACAGTTCAGTCAGACCGTGTTGTTGCAGGCCAGTTACAGTGTCAGAAAGTATCTTGGAATTGCAAGGCATCGTAGGCCTTGTGCTGAGATTCAAAGATTTGGTGTTGGCAGGCGTTGTAGGTCAGTAAAGGAGTCGACAGGCCCTTGAAGTCACTCGAGTTGAAGATTGAACTACGTGATGTTGAAGTCGGGAGTGCTAGCAGGTGTCAGGGCTGTGGTGCGAAGTGCAGCGGTGCAGCGTGCCGTACCCTCAGGTATTGGTGCAGGCAGTGGCTCCATGACGGCATCCAGTGGCGTCGGTGAGACCAGGGCTGTGATGTGAGGCAGGGCGATGCTTGTCGCAGTGCTGGCAGACCACGGTGTATGCAGTGGCGTCATCATTGCTGAAGTGCTGTCAACAGCAGATGTTCTGGAGTCGATGGTGCTAGCATCTGTAGGTCAAGGCTGCAATGTGGGACAGGGTGGTGCACGAGTAACTTACAAGCGGTGCCCTAAGGCCATGGTGTAAGCAGTGGCATTGATGTTGGCATGGAGCATTGTCGTCAGGGATAGCAGGGCGGCGATTTGAAGCCAGACTAAGAAAAGTGTAGTGCCTCCGGTCACCCTGCAAGTAGCAGCTCGATGGCAGCGTCAATGATACCAGGTTTGCAGTGCGAAGCGGGGCAGTGCTCGCTGTGGTGCTAACAGGTCATGGGGCAGGCAGCGGCATCGTTGATGGCATCAAGGTGGTTTTTCCTCTGTGGCAGCTGAAACATGCAGCTCCAGAAGCTGGTCCCCAGAGGATGGTGTAGTCTTTGCTGTATCTGAGACTTCTTGAACAGGGAGCAAGCTTTACCGCTAGCCCTTGGAGAAACTTTGGAAAATAAGTTGCAGATAGTCCAGTCCTTTTACTGTCCAAGACTGAAGCAGCCACTGCAGGCCAACATAGCAAAGCACACAGCCAAGTGGTAGTCCCTCTTAACAGCTTCTCCATCTCTTTTTCTTGGCAGGTTCCTTATTCCAAATGAGTTCTTAAGTTCTGGAGTCAGGGCACCAATATTTATACTACTTTTCCCTTTGAAGTTTTAGGCAGAAAGTTTCTGAGCAAAGTAGGAACCATTTCGTTCCTCCCTAGTCTAGCTTCACTACAGGAGATGGAGACAGCATTGTGGAGAGCAGACACAACCTCTTCAGCTCTAGTGAAAAATCCTCCCACAATTCTAAAAGCAGAACGTCTTTTCAGCCTGGCTATGAATCACGCTGTAGTGTAGTTGCTATAGCCCTGATATGCTCTGCACATTGGAATAATATACACTATAGTTTTGATATAGGACTGAGGTCAGTATGTCTCTATCGAGTAAATTAAACTTAATTACTTGTGTGTGCCAGCTAACTCAGAGGTCACTAGAAACTTCTCAAATAAACAAGAAGGGATTTGTTTCTGACAATAGATACCAGTTTCACTCATTCAATATTGCATGCTTCGTTTCTACAGAGTTTAGATAGACGGGCATTTCAATAAAAAGGGTTCATTGAACAGTCTTACTTCTCGTGCAAGAGTATTGTTGACATCCCTTAACTCTAACCTATAGGCAAGAGCAGTGTCATACAGGTAGTACAACTTATGTGCTGTATTTAAACAGATACTAATCATTAGGTCATGTTTTGTAGATTGTAGTTGTCCACAAGGTCCTGAAGAATCACAGTCAATGTACTAGAAGTGAAAAACATGTTGACCACATCATTTGCACTTTAGCCCTGGTTCAATCTGTGTTCCGGTACCTTGTGCCACATTTTATCCTCATCCACACTATCTATTCTGTCCTGGCCCCTCACCCCCACTTCACCGATAGGCAGTTGGATAAAAGATCTCCGATAAAGAGCCCCTCTTTGAGGTGAGCCCGTTGGGCATTGCACCGCCTGCCCAATGAGGAGCATTGCCGATGATGAAGCATGACACTCGCAAGGGTGTGTGAGGCCACTATATCCAACAAATTGGATACTCATGGGTGGTCCTCCATCGAGCACTAGCCCCTTACCCTAGTGACCTTTTCCTTTCCTTTCCCTCTCCCTCCCCCTAGGAACAGCCCAGTCACCTCTTTTGTTGTTTACATATCTGGGGCTACAACTGTGGCCGGACCTTCCATTCTCTTTTCTTTGAATGGTAATCCAAGCCCTACTGGATCACAATTTATCCCTGTCTTCCCCTACTCATTGTTACATTCCTTGTTCTCTAACACCCTGCAAGGGGAGTCAGAAACACTGGAGCTGGATTCCCTGCAAGGAGGATGACAGCATCTGGTAAGTGCGTCAAGCGGGTACTCAATCTCCTTCCGAACTTGCCATGGCAAGCCGCATAGCTATGACGTGCAAGTATACAGCTAGACCGTACCGTGGTTTCCCAAGGCAAGTGAAGGTATATTTATACCTTGAAGCTGTTTAGGAATGCCAGTATTGACGTAAAATTCGGGCAGAGGAATGTCATGAATGAACAGCTAAGGAATAGATGTTCATGCATAATAAATGAGTTCTTGGAGAAATCAATAATCCAAGCAAGGGGAAGTCCTAAAGGCTTAAGAGTCTGGTTTTCCAAGAACTCGTTGTGACGTGGATGGACAGATGTAGGTGGCCATGCCTGTATTTGGTTAGCATGGATAATGCCTAATAAGGGTAGGATTTCTATGCCCGAAATATGGGCAATGCGAATTGTGCCTATATAATAGGGGTGGGCGGAATTTGCGTATTCACGTTATGTAAATCTCCGTGAAATAGTAAAAAAACTCTGCAAACACACTGAAATTTTGCGAACACCTGGAATTGCTTGTTCGAGATGCTTTTTTACTGTTCGCAACCGCTGTTTGCGTGCTCGAGGAGAAATATCTCGCGAACATGCATTTGAGAACAAGCAAAAAAATGTGCGTAGTCCCGGAATGCAGAATTTTGGGTAAATTTGCGTTCTCCGCGTAACGCGAAATTACCCAAATTGTGCAAATTCCGCAAGCGTAACTGAATTTACCGCCCAGGCCTACTATATAAGGACATACATCGGGAAACCTATATACAGTATCTAAATCGACACACAACACCCACTCCACTTTCGTATGAATGACATTACTAAATCCTAAACATGTTAAACATATCTGTAATAGAGTTTCGCATGATTTGCTAAAACATGTCTAAAAACATATTTCGAAAAAATGCATTTAAAAATGTTGCTATGCATAAAATGCAATGGTGCTGTACATATTAAAGCAATGTATGATGCCAAGCATATATTTACAGTGAATGCTAAATGAATGAACATACATATACATACATATGATAAAATGGCTCTTAAATACAGAAGAAATAGGGCCGAAACCATTTCATGTCAGATTACATAAAGCAATTGTTTTTGACATGGTGACATATTGTCTCTGGAAGTTTTTCAAAGAATTCTGTTCTCTATGAATAGTTCTACTGTAAGCAGATTACTGTGCCAAAAAATTAAAAATACAAATTTGGAAGAAAAGAATTAGGCATTGGAAAAGAGTTCCTAAGTCAGTCCTTGTTTTGAAAAATGAAGGTCAAATTCAGAGTTTCTCAGTACACTTCGTGCCTAGATCAACCGTCAGTGTATGGGGACGGAGAAAACATGAAATCTTCTAATCCTGTAGACAAAAAGTTGTCTACTGTTGTAGGTGAAAGTTGGATCACCTCGTTTAGAAGACTTAATCGCACATAGATGAGAAGCATTGCCTTCAGCATAGGTCGTATCAGCAATGTTTGTATCTGATGTTATCTGTGTGCCTGTTGTTTACTCTTGTACCTCAGCAGTAGCAATTTGCATATGTGAGATCTCAATGAATGCCGTCATCAGAATCGGTAGCCGCTGGGGACAACACAGAGCATGGGCCGTTGCTGGGTCCAGCAGAGTATCGATATCCGTAGGCATGACTGATGGGAGTCTTAGACAGATGTCTAGCATGCATTCTTCACCGCAAAGCAGGCAGCGTAGAACAGGTAAGATGCAATCTTGCCAGATTGGTCTTAATGACAGAAACCATGTGGTATTTGTTCTCGTAGACGAGGTAAACCCAAAATTTGAAAATTGCGCTCACAACACTTAATCTCCAGTAGAACTCACTCCACTGTGAACTGGGTGTCGCTGATGATTTGGTTTGCCATATCATAGCAGTAGGAATAAAAATAGGATCTCTGCAACGAGTGCTAAAAGGAGCGGCAGTCAGCCAAACACAGAGTGCACGAAGTTAGGAATAATTCCGAGAACTGCTTGAAAAGGAGTTAATAGTCCTGAACACACTTTTTTAAATACATGTACAATATCGCTCCTATCAGACATGTTTAAGATACGTTCCAACATTTCTGAGAAATGTATAGGGCAGTTTGATTTCAAAAGGGCATGTATCTCAGCAGAAGTCCTTGCGACTTGTAGATCATAGGTTTCTTTGGCCGAGATCAGTGGCACTGTTTGTTGCAAAAGAATGGCTTTCATTCTGCTTGGAGTAACAATTCGTATAGAAGAGATGTTCAGTGAAGGCCCTAAAGGCGACTCTCTGACTGTCTGTATTTGTGGAAACAAGACTTGCATACAGCAAGTGACCCTGGTTGTTACCGTTACTAGATATGGGGTACCTGGCAAAATGCCACAGCAGCTGTGATCATGCAACATGAGGTAACTTCCATTTCAAAGTTGTCCAAAAATTGGAACGATCATTGCAGCTGGTGAGCCTTGCAGGTGACAGGATAAGTTTGTAGTGGAACCATTAAAGGCCCTGTTAATACCCTAACAAAGGAGAGAACTGTTTAGTGCGTTTTCACAGTTAGTACCACTAAGAAACACTTCACGCCCCCACTCCAACATCTGTGTGTGTAAGGTAAATCCCAGGATGTCTTGATGTATGCTTTACTCAATCTTTCATATTTGACTGCTGGTTTATGTTTTAGGCAATACTGAAAATGAAAAATTATAGCAGGAAAAGTAATTTTACCATGTATGATCCACTCAGTAGCTGTTTTTTCTGCTACTGTGAATGGTAATTTTTCGAGTTTTTCAATGCTCAACACGGTATAGTCTGCTCCCCTTTTTGCCAGTTTGATCTGTTTATCAGTGAGATTGAATTCTGAAAACAGTGACGTAGTGTTGATTAAACGCCAAGGCACCTAGCCTGAATGCAAGTTTTGGAGCATCCAGCCTAATAGCATGAAAGAAAGTAATTGAGACCGACCATGTTGCAACATGACCAAGTCTTGTTCCATGATGTCTATGGCAGAAGACACAATGCGGTCCAATGAATATATCCTGGACGACAGAGTCGTTAACCCTTTGTCTACTACAGAGAGAGATTTCTCTATATTATTACGATCAATTTCTCATATTCGTTCTGCAGTCTCTGCTTGGGTAATCTTCCATATTTTGTTATAAGCGCGTTGATACCGGCATATATGAAACGTTTTTGACGTGGTTTTCTTGGTCTTAGCAAGAATTCCCTATGGTCTGTGCCTTCTTTAAGTAAAGATAAGTGTTGTTTTACATCCTCTAGTGTAGCTTTCTGTAGCCAATGAAGGCAAATTTTCCCTACACTGTACGTTGTTACTACCCCCTGATGCTGACTTTGAAAATATCTTGGGTCTGGCCTATTGAAAATGAAGCACTGTGTTTTGTTCAGGAATCGATCTTGACAGTTGTTTGTGTCTGTGGGCCAGAGTAACCACTTGTTGCAATCTGGATCTGATCTGTTGTGATTAAAAATAATATGTATGTCGACCTCCCCCTGTGTAGTGCTATTACTTGCAGGTGCAGGTATGGACGGAGTGTTCATGTCTTTGATCTTGGCTGACCCAAGGAATGACGTTTGTTGGACAGTGTCATTCAAAAATATAATTTGCTCAGGGATAATACAGGCTCTAAACAAAGCGTCTACCCCCTCCACTTGCCAATCTTCTGTACCTCAGACAGATTTTGTCTCAATTTTGTCTTTCCAAAAGTCGAAACCCTGTCTAGACAGTTAGGCAATAAAGGCTGCAGAATAAATCTGTTTCGTATTGATCAACATATTTTTCATTCCTGTCTTGTTCATATCTTTAAAATAAAACGTTTCTGGATTTGACAAGTAGAACCCTGAAAAATATTGAAACAACATTGCAAAAGTATTTGAGCTACCCTTTGGAGGTATAGGACAATGTTCCCATTGGTTATACATAAATGCATTTCTAGGTGTTGCAGTCTTATGTAAGAAATGATGACCATAATGATTACAACAATATATTTGTTCATAGTCTGATGAACCCTCTATATATTCATGATTTGTGAATACTGCAGACATTTCTAGATCAGACATCATGTTATTAACAGTCTAGAAGTCCCGATCATCAGAAATGGTACTAGAGGTAATAAAGTCACTAAATGAAATTTTAAATAAGTGTTGAATCTTCAAAAGTTCCGACGGGCCAAAAATGTCATATTCAGTTCTGTCCCAAACTATACCATCTGGTATATGGACAGCTGTGATGTTCACTGCTAACAAGTCTCTTTCTTCACGGTGGGATGATTTGTGTGGCTGGAGAAGTAAGTTCACTCTTTGACTTGCTGTGTCCATTTGAATATATCTTTCAGTATCAGCACACCCAGAGTTATTAACAGAGCTAACCAAAGTAGGAAGAAGAATATTCCCAAAACAATCCATAGTTCAATCCATGGTGAAACCAGATCTTTTTTTTTCAGGAGATGAAAAAAGTATTTTGCTTGTTCTTCGAAAGTTCTTTGTGCTGGCGTCGTTTCAGGTTTCCTGGGATCCTCAAAAACATATCAAAGTTAATGAAATAGCCAGAGGCAGTTCTGTCAATGGTTAGAATTGCATCAGGATTTGTTGAACTCGCCGGAACAAGTTGATCACTTGTTACTTCATTGTAGACAGGTGTATCAAGACCAACTCTTATTTCGGTCTCAAGAGGGACGAGTTCCATAGCTTTGTTGCTTAGTCCTTCATTTCTTACTGTCTCTCAGTCTTTCAGTTTGAACTCTTGGATTGTAGCTAGAGGAGTGTGTCTGCTACATTGTCAGAGTCCACTTGGCCTACTGCTTAGTATCAGCCACATAGTGTGGTTTGATGCGGTCGATGGACACAAATCTTTTCTCCATTTTACCAGCAAGGGGTGGCAAGAGTATTGTTCTTGATCCATGGATTGCTAGGACAGGTACTGGTTGTCTGTAAGAAGGCCCAAATTCCTTCTTGTCCGCAATCTTTTCTCTGACTAGATCCCCAAGCTTTGGGATCCAGACAGGCCTTGCTGGGACAGCTGATTTTTCTCCATTGGTGGTTGGCTTCAGGAACACATTGCTTTGTTTCGATCTTAGTTCATTTAAGTCCTGTAAAACAGCCAAACGATCTTTGATAGCAAATTGCTTATTTTCCACCACTGTTCCATGACAATCAAGGTCCGGTACCAACATTCTAGTCCCAAATAGGACCTCGTACGGAGTGACACCCCTAGAGAACTTTTTGGCAAGTTGTTTAATGCGCGTTGGATCCCATAAAGATGTTTGACCAACTCATCACCCAAACCTAATACCCTAGCTGTTATAGACTGCTTTATGTCTCGGTTTCTCTTTCCACAACACAAATTCCCTTAGGATGGAATGGAGAAGAATACCACAATGCTACACCCAAACTGGCCATGGCTTCTGGGCCCTGGTCATAGCGTAGTGTGCCAATTGCGTATGTGCCTATAGAGACTCACAAATCTTTTATAACAGTTCGAGCGTAAGCCAAGCGCTGAGGCCACAGCCATAGGAACCTTGAGTGTTTGTGGGACTGCATTCGTCCAAAGGGACGCCTGCACATAGATAGTCTTGTGCTGTCTAATAATGGTGTCTATACTGGGCTGGCTACGCTGTAGTCAGGTTTCTGGTGGCGTTCTGTACTGCAATCTCTATTGCAGTCTATGCAGTTATTGATGAAGATTTGAATCAGTGTATTCATCTCTGGCCACCAGTGCATCTATTTTAAAGTTAATATTGTTTCAGAGAACCCCAATGTATGAGACCCTCTCCCAGATGTGCTTTGTAAATCAAAGATACTCTTTGTTCCTTGTTTGGAACTACCCTATACCCCACTCCAGGTATTCGAGCAAACGGAACTCTGTTCGCGCCTATTATATATGAGTATTTAAGTGGAAACTTTTTAGGTAACGCTGCACCACTGCCTTTGTTGAAAGCATTGACAGCCAGTATTATTTCACTGTCTATTTTTGTTTTCAAACCAGTGATTGCAGCTATGGAAGCCATTTTCACAGCCCCTTTTGCGACTTCATCAGTCAATTAATTCCCTTCAACGTGAACGCCATCACGTTGATGACTCAGCGTGTGTATCAAGTGAGTGTTTTGTAGTCCGTTTCGTAACTGAACTACTTGTTCCAAAAGCATATTATGCTTGATTGTGCCACCTTTTGCATCATTGAAACTATTTTGAAGCCAATTCGAAATATATCCATTATATGATTGAACACAGTAAAAGGAATCGCACACTATGAGTGTGGGGAATTCGCGATCCATATTTTCAAGGGCCATTATGCATGCTTGTAGTTCAGCTCGCTGAGCTGTACAATCTCCTAGAGATTGCGTTTTTGTGACCGTAGGTCTGAATTTGCCATCGCCCATACGACCTTTGACGATCGCGCATGCTGCACTATAAGCTTGTTTACCTTTCCATAGCGGGTTGTGTAGAACTGTCAGTATAAATTATAAATACATACTGGTCAAGAGGGAGAATTTCAGTAGGCAGAGGACATTCATGTTCGTATTGCAGGAATGCTTGTGTTTTCAAATCAGGATCAAAAACATATTCAACATCAGTTGCAGCAAGTGAATTAACCCATTGTATCCATCTTGGATGTAAATCTTTTGCATTCAGAATGCTAGCTTTTGTAACTGCCTCTATAGCTGGTACAGGAGTTACGACCATAATGCCCTGTGCTAGGGCTCTTCTTTTGCTACAGTGGTTTGAACTTTTGTGAGAATTTTTTCTGCTGATGTAAATTTAATTTCTGCTTGTGTATACAAATGAGATTTGCATGCAATTGGTACTTTTTTACCTTCGTTAAAAGGTAAGTAGGTAAATCCGCATTGACCCCTAATGATTCGAATCACTAAGTTGCGTACGTTTATGCGTGTTTGTAAGTGATTTGTTGTTAACATATCAGCTTGAAGTGAACGCAGGATTTCTGTGTGTTCCTGTGTCCAATTTGTAATTTTAAAATCAGGTTTGATTAATTCGTAGAGAGGTTTAACGCTTTCTGCGTAGTTTAGAATGTATGTTCTTCCAAAATTCAGGAAACATAGAATCGACTGTTGGTTTTTGAGCGTTTTTGGAGGTTGGAGCCACACACATTTTTCTAAAAAGTTGGCTGTCAGGCTTTTGCCTTCACTTGATAGTTCATATCCTAGGAAAAGGACGTTGAGATGGGCAATTCTTGATTTTTTAAATTGAATTTATAACCCTCAGAAGCAAAGCCCAGTATAATGGTGTTCACTCTGTTCAAGTGTCTGTCTAGGTCCTCGTCTGTCAGATAGATATCATCAACATATGACAATGCCTCGTTATCATAAATTTGAGGTAGCACTGTTACCCTTGCTGAATATAGCCCCGGGCTTTTTTTGAACGCCAGTGGGAGTCGACAAAATTGACGCTGGGTCCCCATTATTGATAAAGCTGTCAAACACCTGCTTTCAGGTGCAATGTTTTGACAAAAGAAACCGTTCATCCACAGTTTTTCGACAGTCGATCCACAACCAGCAGCCAAACACCTGTATGTTATATGTATATGTATACGTTATATGTTTAAACCAGACACCGAACGAGAATATAAGGAGTCCCTAGCAACAAAGCCTTAAAGAACGCTAGCCCATCGGGACATTCTTACAGCCATTCAACTACCATATACCAAACGCTTGTATGTAATCTATGTATACCAAATGAAACAACGATTTGCCCTAACTGCCGTAAATGTTATATGTCTATCTGTATTTTGTCAAGGAAAAAAAAAACAATAAAAATATATTAAGAAAAAGTCGAAAAAAAAGAAATGTCTAATGTGGTTTTATATTTTTTACGCGCAATGTAATTAATTAATGCTGTACTATGTGCATTTTGTACTGCAAATGTTTTACAACAAGAGTTTAGGTGTCTGTAATCCAAAACTAGACGCTATGTATTGTCTGGTTTGGAAACAGAAAAAAAAGGATTATTCATTAATGAGGTGCATGTTTCAATCACCCCCTGGTATTCAAGTTGATCTAAAATCTCCCTGACCTGTTGTTTAGCTTCTTGTTTAATTGGATACTGCCTTTGTGCAGTTGCTGGATTCTTTAACTGGATCTTATGATGAGGTCAATCCTCATCCCATCCTACATGATTTTTATATAATGCTGGGGCTTGGGCAACTGCCCATTTCCTGGCATAAGTATGTTTTAAATGTACTAGAATATGGTTGGAGAAGGCTGGCATAATGATGTCTTCACCATGTGGGCACTCCCTGACAAATTCCGAAAGCCAGTCCTGTTCTGCTAGAAGTATATTATAACCTTTTGAAAGTCGCTCCCAAAAGAGTGCTATTTCATATAATCTATGTGGAGCGCTAACCCTGGTGTCTGCAGTCTCAACTTGAATGTCCTCATTCAAGTCCACTGTCTCCAGAAGTCCCTTCAGCTTCTGGTGAGCTATTGTTATTTCTGCTAGACCGTCTAGCATTGTCTGAGCCCATTCTCTGTTCTTGAGTTGTGTTCTCAGAACCCTGGGCATATCTGATCTTCAGACCTGCTACCTTCTTTTTGGTGAATTGAGGTTTTGGTTTATTTTTCTGAACGTGCTGTTCGTCTTTCGACTTCACTCATTCTTCCTTGTTTTCTGACCGTCCTCTTCTTTCGGATGTCTGTGATAATATCTGAAAGGTAAGAGAGGAACGTCTATAAGTATTTTGATACCTGTCAGGTTTTCTCAAATTATCCCTATTCCTGAGGTTGTACCTCCTTTCAGAGGGCTATTTTCCCACTTCTTTTTAGAAGAGGTAGGATAGTTTTTAGTATGGGCCTTTTCAGGACTTTCAGACAGTTGTGGTTTAACCGGTTTCCCAAGCAAACTGTATCTGCCTAATTCTTCATAGGATTTTTCAATTATTCTGGCTAGTGTTTGTTGTTGTTCTGTTATATCAAATTCCCTTAATTTCTGGCGGATCGCCACTGATGCTGCCCCTCCTTTAATATTAGATAATGCTAATGTTGAGACCTGGTTGAAAGTTTTTAGTAATTTCATACTTAAATTTAGAGCAGGCTCTGCCCTGTATTCATTTTGAATCTGTTTCAGGACATCAAGTATCACTGCCATAGATGGAACACCATGTGTTTTAGTTGTGATAGAAGCAAAGACAGTAACCCAAGTGGGGCAGTCTTCAAGATGTGGTGTTATACCCATTGGTAAACAGATTGTTAGAATTCTATGTTTCTCATA
Source organism: Lissotriton helveticus (assembly GCF_964261635.1). NCBI lineage: Eukaryota > Metazoa > Chordata > Amphibia > Caudata > Salamandridae > Lissotriton > Lissotriton helveticus. The sequence continues at coordinate 2,128,155,751 of NC_136061.1, forward strand.
AGGGCTAGTATAAGGAAATACTGCTTCAATCTGAGTAATTATTTGAGCTATCCAGAACGGAATTCGTTCACGTTTTGCAGGTAATTTACCCAAGACTGCATGTAAAGTCTGTGGAGTAATTTTTAGTGTATTCCCCTGGTGAGAGGTTTGTTTTGGAATAACTATTGGATGTTGGACTGTGAGAGTCTGCATGACATATTGGACTCTTTGAGTTGAACAAGTAATTCTATGGCTATCATGTCTTCGATTTCAGGATGAGGTGTGTAACCTGCTAAAACCGTCCATGTTGCTTCTGGTCTACCTAGTGGACCTAGCCTGGTAATGTGATTTAAATCTTTTAAGGTGCCTTAACACCAGAGATCATGCTCCTGGTATGAGAGTGGGATTTCAATATCCTCAAAAGGAATATATTCCTTAGGTGGATCATCTTCTTTATAGAAGTGAAACGTTTTAGTTACTGGATGTGATTCAGGGAATATTATCCATGAGTAGAATACCTCTGTCTGGTGAGATTCATGTGCCTCTATCACAAAAACTGCTCTACCACCTCTTTGTGTTAGACCATGTCTTATAAGTTTTAAAATGATGGCTGTCCTTAAATTAAGAGGAATTAATATAGCAATCTAATCAGTTTAATCAAAACCTGTAAAGTTAAAAGCTGGTGCGGCACTGTCGTCTGCAGCTCCACCGGTTTCGGTGTTATTGTCGCTATCCTATATCGGTAATGAAAAGTGCAGAGCAAGCTTCAAGAGAACAAAGATAAGGTGCACAATATTTTGGAACACTGTATCCTTCAGCGTTAAACAAACCAAAAAAGCTAATACATAGGATTTTCGAATCTATGACAAAATATCGACTACAAAAATATCTACCTACCAAAATATCGCAACAAAAGTATCGATGACAATAATATCGAGATCCTATCTCTAACAAGGTAAGTACAATATCGAAAAAAATATATTGATGTCAAAAATATCGGTTTTTAGAAAATATCGTTTTATTTTAATAAAAAACAATGTAATATTAACAAAATAATACTTATAAATGTAATAAACATAGTTAAAAATATATTATATTATTTAAAAGTAATAAATAATGTAATACATACTAATAATAATAAAGACATAATACATAGTATATACCTTATTAATAACTCTAAAAAATATATTTTAATAACTTATAAATAAATGAAAATATAATAAATTACAAATACATTTATATACATAAAATATTAATATAAATACCAATTAATAACAATGTAAAACTAATAAAAAATGAAAATCATTTTGAATAGCGTACGGGTAAAAATTACTATTCCCACTCCAGAGAGTGCACTAGTAGGGAAAGTGTTGGATAGCGTAGGCTTAACAATTACTATTCCCACTCCAGAGAGTGCAACAGTAGGGAAAGTGTTGGATAGCGTAGGGGTAAAAATTACTATTCCCACTCCAGAGAGTGCAACAGTAGGGAAAGTGTTGGCTAGCGTAGGGGTAACAATTACTATTCCCACTCCAGAGAGTGCAACAGTTGGGAAAGTGTTGGATAGTGTAGGGGTAAAAATTACTATTCCCACTCCAGAGAGTGCAACAGTAGGGAAAGTGTTGGATAGCGTAGGGGTAAAAATTATTATTCCCACTCCAGAGAGTGCAACAGTAGGGAAAGTGTTGGATAGCGTAGGGGTAACAATTACTATTCCCACTCCAGAGAGTGCAACAGTAGGGAAAGTGTTGGATAGCGTAGGGGTAAAAATTACTATTACCACTTCAGAGAGTGCAACAGTAGAGAAAGAGTTGGATAGCGTAGAGGTAAAAATGACTATTCCCACTCCAGAGAGTGCAACAGTAGGGAAAGTGCTGGATATCGTAGGGGTAAAAATTACTATTCCCACTCCAGAGAGTGCAACAGTAAGGAAAGTGTTGGATAGCGTAGTGGTAAAAATTACTATTCCCACTCCAGAGAGTGCAACAGTAGAGAAAGTGTTGGATAGCGTAGGGGTAACAATTACTATTCCCACTCCAGAGAGTGCAACAGTAGGGAAAGTGTTGGATAGCGTAGGGGTAAATATTACTATTCCCACTCCAGAGAGTGCAACAGTAGGGAAAGTGTTGGATAGCGTAGGGGTAAAAATTACTATTCTCATTCCAGAGAGTGCAACAGTAGGGAAAGTGTTGGATAGCGTAGGGGTAAAAACATACTATTCCCACTCCAGAGAGTGCAACAGTAGGGAAAGTGTTGGATAGCATAGGGGTAAAAATTACTATTCCCACTCCATAGAGTGCAACAGTAGGGAAAGTGTTGGATAGCGTAGGGGTAAAAATTACTATTCCCACTCCAGAGAGTGCAACAGTAGGGAAAGTGTTGGATAGCGTAGGGGTAAAAATTACTATTCCCACTACAGAGAGTGCAACAGTAGGGAAAGTGTTGGATAGTGTAGGGGTAACAATTACTATTTCCACTCCAGAGAGTGCAACGGTAGAGAAAGTGTTGGATAGCGTAGAGGTAAAAATTACTATTCCCACTCCAGAGAGTGCAACAGTAGGGAAAGTGCTGGATAGCGTAGGGGTAACAATTACTATTCCCACTCCAGAGAGTTCAACAGTAGGGAAAGTGTTGGATAGCGTAGGGGTAAAAATAACAAACTTATAAATAAATGTATTTTTTTAAAATAATAAAAATATCAACTATTAAATAAATATAAACCATTTACAAATACCAATACATAATTATTAAAAACATGATTAGCTAAATATTTTTAACCAAACGAATTAATAAAAAATACCATATAATAATATTTAATTACCAATTAATAATTAATTAACAATTATATAATTAGCAAAACAAATAATTAAAGAACATTATTACTTAATTACATTTAAATTACTTCCCACCCTATTCCCCTATAAACCCACAACCCGCTACAGAACATAATTATCAATTAATCAATTCATTAAAATTAATTACCAATTAATTAAAAAAATTATCAATTAATTACAATTCTTTTATAATTCTTACTAATTAATAATTAATTTAACATAATTAAATTACTTCCCACCCTATTCCCCTATAAACCCATAACCCGCTACAGAACATATTTATCAATTAATCAATTAATTAAAAATAATTACCAATTAATTAAAAATAATTACCAATTATTAAAAATGTATTTATAATTCCTACTAATTAATAATTAATTTAACATAATTAAATTACTTCCCACCCTATTCCCCTATAAACCCACAACCCGCTACAGTACTAAAATACAAAATGTAATTAAATTACATAAAAATAAATTAAAAACATAATAAATACATAATAATATACACAAAAAGAATTTAAAAATCGATATTAGTAACATCGAAATTATTAACATCGATATTACTGACATTGATATTTCAAACTTCGATATTACTAATATCGATATTAAATCTATTGATATTACTTACCTTCTATATTATGTCCCTTCGATATTTAAACTTCGATATAAATGTATATCGATATTTAAATATCGATATTTTGTCTGCATACCAGGACTTTCGTCCGACTCAGCTATGGCGGATATCGTCCCTACCCACTCCAGACGTCTTATGGAGTATTATGAGTAGAGGGTCTCTGAGAAAAGCACAACTGAATTACTTCAGTCTCTAAATTAGTGCTTTACCAAACCGTTGGGCACCATGTAGTGTAGTTCCTATATCCCTAATAGGTCTGCGCATTGGAATAATATGCACTACAGTTTTGACATAGGACTGAGGTCAGTATATCTCTATCGAGTATATTAAACTTAATTACCTATGTGTGCCAGCTAACTCAAAGGTCACTAGAAACTTCTCGAATAAACAAGAAGTGATTAGTTTCTGACAACCGTATAAACATGGCAACTTTGGTTCCCTTTGAATTGAAACAGTCTCAGAATCGTGCAAACAATAGATAACAGTTTCACTCAGTCAATCGTGCATGCTTCGTTCCTACAGAGTTTACACAGAAATAGATACACGGGCGTTTCAATGAAAAGGGTTTATAGAACAGTCTTATTTCTCGTGCAAGAAATATGAACTGCTACAATCGTAAGACAGAATGCGAAGTATAATAGGTACAGCGTTAGCAGTAAGATGAAATAATATTGCAATAGCATGGTTTGTAGCTATGACATATATTCATAAAAATACATACATAAATAACACAGGCTAAAATGTGAATACTCATCTGGTGCTTACTAGCTAGTTCTACCCCAGTGTACCTAAATCTAAGTGTAGTACGTGGTAAGAAGTAGGTGCTGTTTTTCTATAGTCTAGTTTAGCTATAGTTTAGATTGGTGTTGCCAAGATTTGTCAAAAGTCCCTCTAGTTTCTAGTCTGCTCCATACCTTAGAAAGAGAGAGGTTGGAATCTCTTTCCGGGTCTCGATCTATAACAACCCAAAAGGGGAGTCTGAAACACTGGAGCTGGATTCTCTGCGAGGAGGGTGACAGCATCTGGTCAGTGCGTCAGGCGGAGACTCGATCTCCTTCCGAAATTGCCGTGTCGAGCTGCGTAGCTATGCCGATCAAGTATACAGTTGCACCATACCGTGGTTTGTCGTGGCAAGTGAAGGCATATTTATTATTATTTAATTATACCTTGAAGGTGTTTAGGAATGCCAGTATTAACGTAAACGTCAGGCAGAGGAACGTCTTGAATGAATCCCTAAGGAATAGATGTTCATGCATAATAAATGAGTTCTTGGAGAAATCAATAATCCAAGCAAGGGGAAGTACTAACTGCTTAAGAGTCTGGTTTTTCAAAAACTCGTTGTGACGTGGATGGACGGATGTAGGTGGACATACCTGTGATAATACCTAAATAAGGGTAGGATTTCTATGCCTAAATATGGGCAATGCGAATTGTGCCTATATAAGGACATTAAACGGGAAACCATTATCCGGTATCCAAATCGACACACAATAATGCAGGAAAGGCAGAACAAGTCTCAACCTCCCTTATGACTGTCTAGTATAAATGCACAGTATAAATCTACAGCGAGTGAATACCTCACTCGCCGTCATCACACCAAACAGGGAGAGGGACGCTCCTCTGTTGTAAAAACGGCACTGAGAGAGCTGTGGCGGCGCATTCAACACTATATACGGTACAGATGACTCCTGTCTGTTCACAGCAGACACCCTGCAGATACACTTTCTCATCATTGTAATTGAAAGTCCACTTTCCTTTTCCCGCTGCAGCACACACCGCAATATCTGAATACACAAAGCCACCGGCTGGCCTGCCGTCTTTTGCACCGACGAGGAACCCCGCTCCCCCGCACACGGAGCACCATCAAACGCTCACCGGTAAGGGACCATTTCAGTGATTGTCTTCACAGCCTGTCTTAACCACGTGGAGCACCATCAATAGCTTTCCTTTCCTCCTACACAGTGCCCTGCATACCTGATACTACAGTGATTTTCATATCACTGAGTTTTTCTGCCGGCTCTACCCAATCGCATGCCTGACTTCCACTACCCTCACAAGGGTTAACTTATTCTCCATGGACTGCCCTCCTCTATGTATATTACAGCATGTGCATCAGTATGCCTTTACTAAATACCATGTTTTTCTCCCTATTACCTTCACAGCACCCGGCTGGGCCCCCTGTGAGTTCCTTTATTTACACTACTTTCACAGTGCCACTGCGTCTCACACCAGGCAGGATAGGCCCCCTTCAGGTATTTTGACATGTAGAGCTCATATTTATGTGCATGTAGCTTTCCTATTAGAGCCACACGCTGACATTATCATCCTACCCTTTCTATTAGGTGTCCCAATACTGCTAGGTCCTGAAGAGACCCAATATCCTAACTGGGTCCAAACGCCGTCGACAGTTTGAAAAGGCGAACCAAAATGCAGCATTTATGATTGTATAAAGTGTTGTGGATCAACGTAAACACCTTTGTATGTATTGTGTTATTTACTTATTTCCCATATAAATAATTTCACAAATTGACTGAACCTTTAATGTGTGTAGCCAGCTTTCATTCTGATATCACCCCAACCCTTTGCATTGCCATTGTGCATAACTCTGTTAGAAATATTCCTTACTACTCCACAGGAGCCATTGTTTCTTCAATCACTTTCTAAAAGTGGCATTTTCAAACACAGGATTTAAAAAACACCTTTACTGAAAAAGAGTGTTATTAAATTCTGTGTTCAAAGAGCCTAAACTCCATTTCTCCATCTTGTCCAAATTGAAATTTACACATGTGAAATGTTACAGTGCAGATCCAATGATAGCCTAAGGGACAGACAGCTTTTCAATGGTGAAAAACGATATACACAGTATTTCACTATCAGCATATGTAAAACATCCAGTACATGTCCTACCTTTCACCTACACTGACCTTGCCCATGGGGTACGTTGGGCCTCCCTGAGGGGTAACTTACATGTAAGAAAAGGCTAAGGTAGGGCCTGGCAAGTGGGTGCACTTGCTAGGTCGACATGGCAGTGAAAACTGCATGCAGACACTGCAGTGGCAGCTCTGAGACACCTTTGAAATGCTACTAATGTGGGTGGAACAACCAGAGATGCAGGCCAACTAGCAGCATTTGATTTTCAAGCATTGGGCACACACAGTGTACTGCGCCATGGACTGACCAGTAAATCAAATATACCAATCATGGAAAACCAATCATAACACAATTGACAGTAGGAGCACTTGCACTGTAGCACTGAATAGCAGTGTAAAAGTATGCAGAGACATACAGAGTATTGCTATAAGCCAGCAATAACAAACTAAAAAACAAGCATTGGCATAGCCAATAGGTCTCGCATTTGTGACCTTATAAGTGTTTAGCCATGCAACAGGTGATGTTTTTGCACCAAGGATATTGTGCTGGATAACCAAACACTTATAAGGTCCCAAAGGCGAGACCTATTGTCTATGCCAATGCTTGTTTTATATAGCACTTCATACTGAGATTTTGCTATTTCTAAACTTTTGAACTATCATGTCGCCATCTAATCCAATAGCCTTAACACATCTAAATCTACTGGGAAAATTAAGCAGAGATTACTAATATATCACCTAATTATCGCTAACCTTGGGTTCGGGAGTAGTGTCCTACACGCAGCAAAAGCCTAGTGAGGGGGTAGTAAGTGCTACATAAATACAATTTCGAATTACATGCTTAAGGACTCAGTGCCTGCTGCCCCACTCTCCATCCCAAGGTTGACCGCGAAGCAGATTAGAGGAATGCAGACAGTGGAAGGGATGAGACTGCTGCATTAAGGGCCCTAATATGATGGCGGACGGACTAGCGTCTGTCCGCCACCCCTGAGTAAGAGGGACCTTCCGCATGGGCAGCGGCGGTCCCTCCATGGCAATTAGGATGTGACCGCCACCCTGGCGGTCACATCCTGTATTTTTTACATTGCGGCGGGTGCTGCTTGAAGCAGCACCCGCCGCAATGTAAAAAATGAAAGCAGTGCATTTGCATGCAGAAAGCGGCAGGCAACGCGCGGTGCCTGCCGCTTCGTGCACGCAAAGGCAGGGGAGTACCATAGGTACCCCCCCATGTGCACCCCCCACCCCCCTTCACCCAGGGGGCCCGCAACGGGCCCCCGAAGTGAATGTCCATATGCTTTTCCACGGCGGTAAAGACGCCGCAGAAAAGCATGTGATTCCCTCCATCCTAATATGACTGGCGGTGTCTGATAGGAGGATGCGGGAAAACCGCGATCATAATCGGCCCCTTAGTGTGCGACAGAGGTTGCATATGCACCCAGCCCGTCCTGCCACTCTGCACAGACAGGGCAGCCATAAAGGACATTCCTGGGAGGTTTCATGGACACTGACCCAGTCACCATGCAGCACCCATTGGCCAAACACCATAACAATGTGAAACTTCAGCAGACTATAATTATTCGCAGTTTATCTGTGGCCAAACCTGCAATTTTAATCATTTACTCATTCGGTTCTTGCCAAACCCTCCATAAAAGTAAATAGTATGCAGTCCTGCTGGATTCCACACTCCTGGGAGTGAAGGGTAGGCTTCGCTTCACAGCACTGGCACCGTGCGAGGGTTCCAAGTGCCGGGGTGCCTGCTAAATCAACATCGTGAAATGCGTGAGGAGTCTGGGATTTGGTTGAGGGGACATTTCACACTTGGGGGTGTGAAAGGAGTCTGCAGATCAGCAACAGACCTCCTCAGTGAATACAGTTATACTCCTAAAGAGACACGGATCATGAGGGTTGCTTAATTGATGTTTTACCTAAATGGCATTCGTTTACCTGAAAAGGCACCCTCTCAGACAATGTTGGCAAACACTGGCAGGGTCGGTTATTATAACACGGCCCCAGGAAGCCAGGTAGACACAGGCAGTGGTGTTGTGTTTCTATCTAGGACCCTAATTCGATATTCCCGATTTATGCCCTCATGTGGTTATAATAAATAATATCCTTATAAAGGCATAAGAATCATATCCATATTTAGTAATAGCCCATGCAGTCCAAATACGGCATGGCTACTCCCCTAGACTCCTAGAAAGCCTCCAGCAGCCCGGGAAATCCCCCTGCTCTTGTTTTGATTTGCACAAGAACTCCTAGAGTCAGAAAGAACTGTTAGTTCTTGGTGACGTCTTATATCCAACCTTACGTCAAACCCGGCACCTTTCAGGTATAAATATACCAACGTTGCCTTAAGCAAAGACACAGTGGTTTGGAGCAGAGCGGCTATCTACTGGCCCGGAAGCCCAGCTGATGCGAGGAGCCGAAGGGAGCCGCCCCTCCCTTTTGACGCACTGAGGAAGACGTTGTCTTTTTCTCCAGCCGAGAAAATCCAGCTCCGGTGTTTCCAGCCACCCTTGCGGGTTGCTGGGATATCGAGTCCTGAGAGAGAGAAACAAGACCTCCTTCATTCTAAGAACCAAGGTACGGAGCTGACTAAACCCTTAAGAGAATTCTTGATTCAGATCCTTGGCAAAAAACCCAACTTAACTTAAACTGCAACTTACTTACTCCTTCCCATGTATTAGGCTTAGGTCAGGTACACCGGGGTAGGTGTAGATTAGAAGCACCAGTTGAGTACGTTAGTCAATGTTTTTATGTATGTATATATTTTATCCATTTTAAAGTATCATATGGCTAAGAAACCATATCAATGCTTTTACAGTATTATTTCATAATACTCCTTTTACTGTACGCACTTTACTTCATGATAAGTATTGCAATTGTGGCAATTAATTTCTCTTGTATGAGAAAGAAGACTGCTCAATAAATAACACCTTATATTGAAAACGTCTGTCTCTCTATTTCTCTGCACTCTGGTGAAACTAAGTATGCACGATTGACTGAGTGAAATAGTTGTCTATTGTTTTCACAGGACTCTAGAGATACACTTTTTATTCTGAGGGAGCAAAGTTGTCATGTTATATGGTTGTCAGAAGCTAATCCCTTCTTGTCTATTCAGGGAAGTTAAACTCCTCCTTGTTTACTCGAGAAAGTTTCTAGTGACCTCTGAGCTAGCTTGCAAAACTAATTAGGTCTAATATAGTCAGTAGAGACCTAGTCGACCTCAGTCCTACGTCTACACTGCTGTTTATATTATTCCAATGCGCAAAGCCTATTGGGAATATAGGAACTACACTACAGCGGGGCCAGCAAACGGTGAACTCACCGACAACAGTATGTGTATCAGACGTTAGCAAGCACGGGCAAAGCACTCTGCAACAGAGTAAGAACTTCGGTAGAGAGGGTGAGGGGATTTAAACTGATATAGAGAGAGTTACAGTCCTAGAGAGAGAGATTGACAGAGAGAAGCTATAAGGAAGGAAAACATAAAGAGGGGTTAGAGAGAGAGTGGAGAGATAAAGATGAGAGGAAATTGAAGAAGTAGCCAAAGAGAGTTAGAAGAAAAAGAAACAGAGATTAACCGACAGATAGGTAAAGCATGATGGAGTGATAGAGGGAGAGAGGTAAGGGGGATGAGGCGAGCAAAAGCGTGAACATGAACAGGACAAGGGCGCATGCCTCATGCTGAACGTAAAAAAAGAAGTTTGACGAGGAGAGGAGGAGGCAGCAGGGGGAGGGGAGAGAGGAGGGGGCCTGTGCCTGTTTCCCTTGCTTAATTACAAACAGATGGTTTCAAAGCTCACTCCTGCAAGGGAATCGCCAAACGTGCACGCATTTCCATTGAAAGCAATGCAATGTGTGTACGTTTTTGGGGCCAAAAACTGAGTCAATTCCTAATGGTCTCCGCGCTGCGTAGGCGAGACCCAAACAGGAGGACAAAAAGAAAAAAGTCAGGGGATCAACCTTAACAAAATGCAACAAGCATGCACTAAGTACTGACTGTTTCATCTTGATTAGCGACATTCCACTGCTGGCGCTGTGCTAGAGGTACTACTTCCCTTTCTTCTTTCGCTGTTAATCATGTTGCTTCTTTTCTCCATACCCTCGTTGTCTCTGTTGCTTCTTCTTTCCCATCTGCACCCTCCCATGGCCCATGATCCTTCCTCCCTGGCATCCCCGACCCTTCCTTTATCTGTGTTACTCCTTCTCTCCCACCCCCAAACACTCCCTTTGTCTGAGTTGCTTCTTCCCTCCCATCCCACCCTCCTGTTGTCCTTGTTGCTTTTTCCCTCTCACCTCCCAGCCTTCCGTCGTCTCTGTTCTTGTTCAGTCCTTCCTGATGCCACACAGGGTGGCTTTACATGTGCTTGTAAATATCAAGTAGTGAGCTAAATAACGGTGATGGATCAAGCCCTGATCTTTGGACTGGGTAAGAGTGGTCTGCTTAATTCAGACACTCTGTTCATCACCACCCCCTTTTCTGAATCGTGTAAATATCAAGCAGCAGGTTGTGAGCCGGTGTGTCGCCCAAAATGACGCTCTTGCAGTGCAAGGAGCTAGTAAATCTGCCCCACAGATTGGTTCAGAAGTGCATTATTTGATTCTAACAGTCACTGTAACTTCTTATGTTTGCATATGTAATTTGTAAATGTGCACTTTCATGGAGGATCAGCTCTGCATAATGAGGTTTAAAAAGAACGATTTCTTAAACGTGTGCAACTCCCATTGAACAATATAAGTTATCCAGATGTGGAGCTTACTGAGGGGCATATTTATGAGCCCCTTTGCGTTGCTCTTGCATCACGTGGTGCAAGAGCAAAGCAAGAGAAAACAAGTCTTATGAAGCTATTTATTTATTTTTATTTATTTATTTAAGCTTTTACCGCGCACAGCTACCCACAGTGGGTTTCCCGGCGCCAGGGACAGACTATAGAAGAAAGGACAATGCAACACCTGACTTAAGGCCACAACCAACTATTAACTGCGCTTGGTGAACAGAAGAGTCTTCAAAGTCCTACGGAAGTGGAGTAAGTTGGTCTCTGACTTTAGTGCTAGTGGGAGGGAGTTCCAATATTTCAGGCCCAGAATAGAAAAGGAGCCGGCCTCCCATTCTTGCCAACTTACATCTTGGCACTGTAAAATTGCCAGTGTCCGATGACCTTAATGAGCGCACGGGTGTGTAAGGTGTAACCAACCCTTGGATATAAGCTGGAGCGCTGCCCTGCTTGGCCTTGAACATGTAACAGAGCGCCTTGAATTTAACACGTTCAGGAACGCTCAGCCAATGAAGGTCACGCAACGCGGCAGCAGCTGAAGTGCGTCTAGGGACGTTCTTTAGTAGGCGCGCAGCCGCATTTTGTACAACCTGAAGCAGATGTATGGTGGCTTTATCTGCGCCCATGTAGAGAATATTGCCATAGTCCAGGCGTGATGTTACAAGTGCCTGGACTACGGTTCTGCGGCAAGCTATGCAAGGCCACCTTGCGTGGCTCTGCCGGGCTTCATAAATCATAAGTAATGTAATGCAGTGCGAATCACTGCATTGCAATACTCTGCCAGGAACACGTTTCCATGGGTGTTGCATAGGTGTACCATAGGAGAGGTGTAACAATGAGAAATACAGTTATCTGCAACACACAGAGAAAAAAGCCTCTCTGGATTGTATTTTTGCAGGAAGTTGCTCCTTCCTGTACAAAACTAATTCCGCATGCAACGCAGGCACTCATGCTGCAAAGTTGGTGCTAGGCAGCCCATTGTGCGCCAGTGCAATGGAGAGGACAGGAATAAGCCATATTTCCTTAAATAGAGCGCATTCCTGTCCTTTCCCAGTGACGTAGTGCAGCAAGGTGACTTACACTGCAACACTTTTTCAGGAATATGGCCCTAAATCTGTGCCCAGTGTGTCATGTCTCCTTGTCAATTCAATTCAAATATTTATTAAGATTTGGAACTCATATAAGGTCCACATAAAATACATACACGTTAATACAAGAAAAATTAAATATATCAACGCTCATTCCACAAACAGCAGACAGAATAAAGTGGCAAGATGTATCCTGGGAAATACAAAAAATGTGCAAGGGGCAATATCTGTCAACAAGTTAAAAGACAAAATAAAGTGCAGAATTCATCCTCAGCAGAGTATTTGATTTTAGCAGCAAAAGAAATTTACAAAACATATCCTATCCTATGGATAAGCAATACAGTAGCAGCAGTGCATGTGCAAAAAAACAAAAACACAATACAGTATCTCACTTTAGCTGAGTCTTTAAGTTAGCAGCGGATCAAAAGATGGAAAATGAACACAGCATCTCCCTCTTGTGCAAACAGCAGCAGAGAACAGGATTAAAATATACACATAAACTCCTTAAAATAATTAAAAAGTTTTAAGCACACCGCTTTGTTTTTTGGACAAAATAGAAAATTGCGTGCTGTAGCTTCATTTTTAACACCATTTTGTAAGAACATTGGCCGTAGCCAGCGACGGCCGCTCGAAGTCAATGCTGGACATGCAAACAAGACATGATCCAGGCTCTGAACACTCAATTTGCAAGGCTACAGGTTTTTCCATTTCTCAGATTTGGGGACCAATGTGCAGTTAGGTCATTTAAAGGTAGATGATTCATGTGACATAGGGGTCGATTCAGATCCGTGAAAAAATACCGCCGTACGAATCGTAATCGTACCCGATTCCGTACGAATGTAAAAATTCCCTCAGAACTGCGAAGTACGATCCATTTCCATCTACCTCCGTACGTATCTCAGGGATCCGTACGAACCGCAGACGGAGACCAGCACGAATAAGCGTCGGTAATCAAACCGCACGATTCGCAAAGCTGCCGTACAAACTGACAAGTACGATGCACTGCGGCAACCCAGTTCGCGATTTGTATGGACCAAAGTAGTCACGCATGAAGATTGATTTGTATGGACAATATCGCGTAACAGCAAGCCGCATCAACATATACAAACCGTTTATCCTTTGATCAAGCGTACGCGAACCCCCCAACAGCCCGTATGAGTCACACGCACCAACAAATACGACCCACACCCCCCCATCAAGCGTACACGAACCCCCCCACCGGCCAACGGCCCGTATGAGTGACACGCACCAACAAATACGACCAGCCCCCCTCCTGATAAAGCGTACACAAACCCCCCCACTGGCCAATGGCCCGTATAAGTCACACGCACCAACAAATACGACCCGCACCCCCTCGATCAAGCATACACGAACCCCCCCACTGGCCAACGGCCCGTATGAGTCACACGCACCAACAAATACGACCCACACACATAACAATTCTCAAGCGCACGTGAACCCCGAAAACAGCATAAGGAGTCCGCAAACGAGTCGCACAACAACACTAAACATGTCTCCTGTGTACACACCATTGTGAAACAATGTCCTGGCCACATACAAACAGGCAAACAGAGAGCCCAAGTAACACCCACCCCATATAACACACCCACCACCAATTCAAAATAATAATAATAATCCACATTTGTAAAGCGCACAATCACCCGTAAGGGTCTCTAGGCGCTGGGGGCCGTCGGGAAGATTAAGCGAGCTATTGCCCAGAGTCACATGGTGCTGGGCTAACCTGCCACCGGAGCCGGGGATCGAACCCTGATCCCCAGATTCCAGCGTCAGTCGCCCTGGCTGCGGCGCCACACCTCTCCAAGCCGCACCCACAAATTGACCAATAAAAGGGTCCACACATACAACCCATCATCCTTTGCAACATACCTATTTGCAAAAAGAAGACACTGCCAGCACATCAACAACTGCACCCATTAACCCTCACACATACACCCTATCTCATCTACACCCACAACACCCCCTTCACAATCAGACCCACACCCATCCATACACACCATCACCCCTCGATCACACACACCCCACATCATGACCACACCAAAGAATCCAAAGTTCACTAACCCGGAGATGGAGGTCCTTAAAGATGAAGTCATCAGAGTGGAGCCACAGCTGTTTTGCGCATTGGTCAGACAGACCAGCATAGCTCAGAAAACACGCCTGTGGGAGAGGATCACAGACCGGGTCAATGCTGTTGCACCCATCAGGCGCACCAGGCAGGAATGTCAGGCCAGGTGGTATGATCTGCGGAGGATGGTCAAGCAGAAGATGGACCAGGACTACGCCTCTGCACACCACACTGGAGGTGGTGGTCCCGCAGGCCTCCACAATTCGAGCCCTGGGAGGAGAAAGTCATGGCCCTGCTACCACCGGTGGGAGTACATGGAATACAAGGAGCCGTTGAGCCTGGTGAGTATACAAACAACTCATGTAATATGGGGGGACTCACACCAGTGCCCAACAGTATGGGGGTGGGGTGGATATGAGTCCCAGCAGTGCCCAACGGTATGGGGGTGGGGTGGATATGAGTCCCAGCAGTGCCCAACGGTATGGGGGTGGGGTGGATATGAGTCCCAATAGTGCCCAACAGTATGGTGGTGGTTGTAAGGGGGAGGGTCATAGTGTGGAAGTTGTAGGGTAGGAGGCTGCCCTCAACCCATATGTCCCAGGTACACACCCAAGCACCATGCACAATGCACAGGGAGTGTGAAATTACGCACATGATAGCAGACAATGGGCCCTGGTTTAGGCAGCACAAGGCCCTCCTGTGACCAGTGCTAACACAAACACCAGGACAAGGTCAGACTTCCTGTGCAGGAACCCACAACCACGATCATGTCAGCATGCTCCATGGGGGCACAGCCAAACCACGAAGGATGGACGTTTGCAAATCACACTCAAAAAACTAGCATGACCTGTCACACACACCCCTTACAGAAAGTTATCCCCTGGGTACAGGCAATGGAGTGCAACACTGTCACAATTGTCATGTAACGACAAAACAATCACTGATATAATTACGCATACAAAATTTACATGCACAGTGCTGATTCTCAAGTCCATTGTGCCTCTCACACAATGCACTTGACCCATCTCATGAACGTTGTGGATGCACTAAACTTGCACCATGGACATGGGTATTGACAAGGAGATGTGTCCTGGAGAAGTGCCACGTTCTAAAGCCATGAGCTAGAAGTGGGTGTACAGGTACAGGGGCGTTGCCATCGTTTGGCCATCATGGAACAGCAATACATATCAAACGTAGCTGAATTGATTTGGAACTATTCGGCTCTGTCTCTTACAGTAACATGGCATCCCCCCCAGTACTCCTGCTGGTTTGCACTACTGATGGCTAGACTGGCGCTAATGCCCTCAGGGCTCCCCTAATCTCAGCAAGGACTGACCCCGCCGGGTCTACCGGGGCGCTCCCCCTCTAATCCCCTGTTCTGCCCTACCACTTGGGGCGGGGGGGTGGTTATGGGACCGACTGGACTCGCATCCCCAGTTCCTGGTCCCTGTGCTCTGTCCTTCTTTCTACTAGCCCCCCCTCACCTTGCGTTGTACCTTAGGCTTCTTTACTAAAGGGGGGAAGGCTGCTCTGGGTGCTACTCCCTCCCTGCATGGCCGGTCCCCCAAACCCCCTGGCACAGGTTCCTCCTGGGTCATCGTCTCCTCATCACTTCTCTCGTCACTGTTATTGTCCAGCTTTGCCAGCACCAACTTAAGGAGCTGGGCAATCTCAGGGTCCTTGTCTTTTCTCTTATGGCTCACTTTCTTAGCTGGCACGATAGCTCTGTCCTCCCGCTCTTCTAGCGCTGTAATTCACTAGCCTGGCACCTACCGCATAACTGATCTGCTTATCAAGCTTTGTTTCTATCCCTTGGCACCAAAATGACCGAAAATAACCTCTCTTAACAACCCCGTGCTTTGCGCCTCTGCCTGTTCCCTTCCGGCGTGTCCGGTGCTAAACAAACTGAGAAATGTCCGAGCGTTGCTGCCCTGCAATGTTGCTGCTCCGCACCCACAGCCTGTGCCCGGCCCCTCCCAGACTCGCCACTTAGCTCGACAAGGAATCAGCGCACCCGGGGGCCCGCCAGCAGCCGCCAAGGATCCAACAGGTACCCTACCAATAATACCCTGCCCGCTCCCTACGGCTGCCCACTGGCCCCCCAGCACATACAACTCCTCACCTTGCAAGTTGGACGGTCACGCTGCGCTTCTCACCGCCGCCTCCTTTGTTCGTGGACTCAGCTGTACCGGCTCGTCGCACGCTCGCACTCCACCACTCACAGGGACAGGGACAAGTTAAAGTTCAATCACACTTTCTAGGGATGGGGTGTGGGCCGCACCACGAGCGAGCACAGCCGTTCCGGAGTAGGAGGGGGACAAAGAGAACGGGGCTACAGTGACCGGAACCTAAATAGGCCACGGTCTCCGCCCCCTCCCACCTGGAAGTGCGTCATCAGACCCGGAAGCAATTGGCCGAGCCGGGGGCCTCCAGGGCCCCCAGGGCCCCCCGCCCGCACACCTGATTACGCATGAAGGTGCGTGTGCCGGGGGGCCGGGCCCTGTGGGCGCAATCCTCTAGCGTCATGCTTGTCAAACCCTGTGCATGCTTGACGCTGGCATAAGGATTGACACAGTATTGTGAATATAGCATCAAACAGAGCACCGCTGTATCTGTGTTGTGCCGGCAACACAAGCCACAGCAATGGCTGTGTCAGTCAATCTCAAGAAAATGGAACATGGCTAATACTCCTGAGCACCTGTTAATTGGATCCACCCACATACACATACACAAGTGAACAATGCCAACAATATAAAGCAGGTTGAACTGTGATGCTGACAATGGAGAACAAAAAAATATGTGTCATGATAGTGCATTAACAGTGTCTGTCTCTCACACCCACAGGGCAACGTGTGGAAACCACCCCCAACCAGGGGGGAGAAGGATCCCAGTCCCAGGCTCAGCAGGACCCTGACCCCACCGACAGCGATGCCTCACAACACACCGTGGATGACCCCAACCAACCTGGCCACTCTGGATCCCAAACCCCTGCAGCAACTGGATCAGATACATCTGTCCCAACCACCAGACCCATTCCCACCACATCCCAGCAGACATGTCAGAGCCCTGCCTATGACCCACCAGAGAGCCAGCCTGAAAATAAGGGACACCCTTCGGCGGGCACCCTGGAGGTGGCAGATAACATCCACCCTGCCAACACTCGGGGGTCCCGTCGATCCGATGTGCCCACAAGCGCAGGCCGTGCTCATGTGGGTCAGGGTGGTGGGAGTGGCGCAAGGCGAAGGCGAGATTCTGGCCAGGAAGCTGCAGGCACCGGTATGGCTCAACTGAGTACCATCCTGGAGGCATACTGGCGGGACACCAGGGAGGTCAGCCAGGTAGTGGAGGCCCTGAATGAACTGAAACAGCAGGCCGAGCAACATGCCAGGCAAGTACGACATCATGGACGGGCGGAGGCAACACTGGCTGAGCTCTTGACGGTGCATCGGGACATGAGCCAATCTCTCCATCAGATGTCTGCCAACATGCAGCACCCTCCCTGTGTCACCAGGCCACAAACCTCAAGGCAAAGTTCTAATCCAGCCACAGGGAAGGAGGAGGAGGAGGAACTGTCTGACGGAGCGTCCCATGCATCGTCAAGGCCTGAATGTGAAGGTCCCCTAAGGAAGGTGGGTCGTCCACGGCGAAGACGTAGAGAGGCAATGGGCCATGCACAACTCCCAGGACACCTGCCTGGCATATTGCCCTTGGGGGCAACAGCATCACCGATTTGACTCTCCCACATGGACTTGCTGGTCACAGTCTGCCCAATGATGCCATGCACTGTGGCCTTGCCTCTGTTGGCTGAAACTGTAAGGCATCTCATCTCCAGCTGTGAACTTTGGATTCCCCCATTTTTGTACAGCACCTACTCACGTTTCCTGCACAAGATCACCAAATAAATCAGTGAAACATCATACGCATTGGTGTAGTAATCTTGTACCCAGAGTCTGAAACATATGTGCGTGGAAATGTATGAGATGCTCGACAAATTAACAAACGGCAGCCATCCACACACTTGGATCTGAGTCCGGTTGAGGACACTCATGGCTAATAACTTTCAAATAACAAGATACATGGATGGCAGTACACACCTGTGATGGTTACTAAATGCTGTAGGGGGGTTTGGCTTGAAATACTGCAATTACAGACAGGCACAGAAGAGTCACTCGTAGGTGTATAGATCAGGCTTAACATGTAGGTGTCCACGTAGGGAGTACCAACATCTGTGTCCTGATGTATGAGAACTATCATCACCATGCAGCAGTACTGTGGATGTGATGAATGGTGCACAGGCCAAGGGTGGCAGGACAAACTGTGGCCAATGGCCTGTTGCACTCTCTACAAGCTCACCTGTTCACGTGACAGCCCCCTATGCAGCTACAACAACCAAACCCATGTGACGGGTGCTACGCATTCAGAAAGCCTTGCCACGTCTGAGAAATCTCTTCACCAGACCGGCCACATCACACCACACCCAAGAGACGTTGTTTTTGCTTGTATTCCCGGTGGCTATTTGACTGTCTGTGACAGACATGTTGAAGTGGTGTGCTGAGGTTGCGTACTGCCACATTACTGTAAGGAAGGCGAGGTGTGCTGCTGTGGTGTTGACAAGGTAACACAGTACTATATTGTGCAGATAGAAGGTGTGTGTGTGCTGTACGAGGCACATTGCCTGGTTGTACGTAGACACACTGTCATGTGGGGCAACATAGTCTTGCCAGTATGTGTTGCACACAGGCAGAGAAGCTGTGATTGTTGAGTTTGAGGTATCGTGATACCAGGTGGATGAATGTCAGGTGTTCTCTGTGTGTAGGTTGGCAGGAGCATGCTCTACAAATGGATGGAAGGAGGAGTATCCTGTAGGCGTGTGGTGTCCAGGATCTGGCCACTCGGTGATGCATAGTGGCTGTGGATGTGTCTAGGTGACTCTGGCTCACTGCAAGCAAAATGGCAGATTAATCACCAAATATCACGGTCACAGGATCAGGCACCTTAGGGCCAAGTGGGGCACAGGACACACAGCGTCAGCAGGTGTAGTCTGCACGTAGTGGATAGCAAGGTAAACAGCACTTACCCAGCCATCTACCTCATGCACAATATTGAACTTTTGTCTTTACTAACCCAATGCATGTTGTCACTGTAGACGTATCCACATATGAACTCTTAATTAACATTAGGGCAAATTGAATAAATGCACATTACAGAGACATGTGCATTGACAGCAAGGAGGCACAATGTTCAGTGGAAAGCACACGTCATACATCACATGATGAAGTTCCTTGAGAGGCCATGCAGCATTATCCAATGTACATGGCCATTGGCATTGCCCTGAACACAATAACAGTCATGCAATGATGTCACCTGTAATGCTGCATGAAGATTCTCCACACGACTGCCAGGGAATGTCCGTACCTTTGATCATCAGAGTGGTGCGATGCTGAAAGGGTTCCACCTCCAAATAGCCCCTTGGTCTGAGTACAAATGACAGACCCAAAAGGGTGATCAGGCGAGGGAAGGAGAGGATGGTAACTGCAGGGAGGGAGATCTGAAACAGAGGCAAACAAGCATTAGGATAGCATTTTTATGTCACTGATTCAACAAATACCTCATGAGATACACTGTACCAGTCACACCTGTGAAGTGTAACCACTGTACCCTATTTGAGATCACACATAATGCTATGACATAAGATCAGACGCATGTACACAGACACATAAAATATAGTCCAGTCTGTCACCTATTAGAATCTAGTGTAACACTCACAAGTCTGCTACTATGCAATGAGATCCATGTTGACAAAAACTAAGTCACATTGTGTGATGATATGTCCCAAAACAAGACATCAAATTGTATGGCAGTGATACTTACGCAAAGTCAAATATGTGTATTTGGCCCTGTGTATCCGTAAGGGCCATGAAGGCAAACTTGACATCACCCACAACAGCTGTAAGCATCTCATATGATGAGTAAGATAATGACCTAAATCCAATGAAGCCCCTCAGGAGCCAGTCTGCTTCTCTTGCAAATGAGCCTCACTGTGCTAAACATGACAAGGCGCTGGAAATTAAGTCAACAGCAAGTAATGAGGAGCTAGGCCACAGAAAGAACCCTACCGTCACCATGAGATGCTGCACGGGACTAGAGAATCATGTGATTAACCTCACTTCACTGGTGCCACGGAATAATTAACATGTGAATCAGCCCACCATTCTAATGTCATCAGACCAAAATACCTGGCATCATGGGAATGGAAAGTGAACTTCAACTCACTGTGAAAGCAAGCGTAGCAGTATTCTCAACCTGCACTGAGGTAAGAACATGACAGTGACATGACATACTGGCACAAGGGGCAATGCATACATGCATACAGACTCACACGACAGTTGTCTTAACATGAGGGACATACACCGGCCCACACCTACACGACATGGTTTTTTGGAAACCAAAGTGTACTGGCACACAGGGTTGAGGGGATGATCCAGACACATCCTGCTGCACACAGTGAGGCTGCAATCCGTGGTTGTGATCTCCCACACAATGTCCAACCAAGGTATATGCAATGTTTCAGTGTCAATGTTTACACACATTGATGCATTCACCAGAGTCAAAACTCAACGACAGATGACTGTCAGATAGGGTGACTATCCTGTCATGGGAGTGTGGCTACCTGGAATTGGAAACCTGATGTTGTTGCATGTACGCATGGTCCAACAACTTGTGCATGAACATGTACCACACAATTGAAAACATACCAACGGAAAAAAGCCTTATATGAGTCCTTACCCAAACTGACATTTCCACATGTCCGTGCATGGTCCGTTGATTTGGCTGACGTTGCTATCATCATGAGCAATAGCAGGCTGACCAAGATGACACCAATGGACAACAGGCAGGGCGACCTGGGAATGAGAGGCACACAAGGGGTCAAGTACAGAATAATTTCATTCAGACATGGTCATGTTGAATAGACTAAGGTTGTACTACACTTGTACATTCCAAGTTCACACATGGCACGTCTGAGTGTGGCATTACATCTGCACCTGTGTGATACTGCACAACAAACATCAAAGTGACATTGCATACAGTCAGCTGGACAAACAGCATGCTACCCATTCAACTCTATGGTACATGCGTGAACAATATGCACCTAGGACTCACCATTATGAAAAAACGTTGCGGATGAGGTGACTCCGATATCATCCTCAACCTCCTCGTCACTGGCATCCTGGCCAAGTCCTTCATCCTCCACAGGCGGATGTTCCAGCTTATCAGGATCTAGGATGAGTGGCACGGCCTCCTCCACTGCCATGTTGTGTAGCATGCAGCACACGGTGAAGATGTCACACACCTTGCGTGGGGTGTATGGGAGGGCTCCGCCTGTCTTGTCGAGGCACCTGAACCGGCTCTTCAGGAGTCCAAATGTTCGCTCTATCACCCGCCTGGTCTGCCCATGAGAGTTGTTGTACCGCTGGTCTGCAGCCGTTCTGGGGTTGCATAGCGGAGTCATGAGCCACGGCATGTTTGGATATCCTCCATCTCCTGCAAATTGACATCATTGAAAGAGTGTGTAATATGATGTAGTTGAGGAAATAATGACATACAGACATACATGAGTAACAGACTTTACCCACCAACAAGACATTCCCGATGGTTGCGCAGCTGCAGCATCATCTGTGGTACCCTGCTACGCCTCATGATAAATCATTGTGGCACGATCCTGGAAAACGTGCACAAACATGGGAGATCAGCATGTTGGCAAGGCACACCACCAGGGCATTTATCGAGTGGTAATGTTTCCTGTTGAGGAACGCTTGATCCTGAGCCTGTGGTGGCACCAGAGAAACATGTGTACCATCAATAGCACCAATTACATGTGGCATGCGTCCCAGGCCATAAAATTTCCCCTTGACATCTGTCAACTCTGCAGGAGTAGGAAATGTTATGAATTCATCTATGTGCAGCAACATGGCTGCCAATACATCACGTAAAACCATGCTGCACATTGTTTGGGACATCCCCCCCACATCAGCTATGGTAAATTGGAACGGACCTGTAGCAAAGAAATGTAGTGCTGCCATCACCTTTACCTTGGGTGTCAGTGCAGTTGGATACCTGTGTCGTGGTTGGCGATGTTGTTCCAGCCTGTCCATCAGGTCCTGAATCAACTTTCTTGTGAAGCGGTAACGCCGTATGCAATCACGTTCCCTCATGGCTTCCAAGTCTGGCAATGGCCTGGCCAGAGGGGATGCCCTGCACAACATATAAAGGAAGAAAAGGGTACAACTTTCAGACAAAGACAATTACAATGGACATGGCACATGCAACACTGCTTCAACGCATCTAATCATTTATGAGTCTGGCGTGGGCTACACATTGAGGACACATGTGCCAGCTGGCTGCCACTCCTCCATGATAACTGATAGACCTGTGGTCTGTGGAATGGACATGACATGCATAGAAATGATCTGCTAGGCTGGTCTGAGTGAGCAGGACCATGTTTCATGTCAGTGACACACGTAACGTGAACTGCATGAGGAGGTTGTCTGCACATCCAGACAGCTGACAGCAATGCACACACCCACATCACATGTGCCATCATTTGCACATATCAGACATATTGTGCTTGAGGTGTGCATTTGCTACAACTACAACATGTACATTTTCAGACAGCAGATATGTATACTTGGTGACAAATGGTCTATCATCCCATCACACATGTGAGTGGATGATTTGCACCAGTGGCATGGTGTGCGTTCATGTGTAACCCTGTCATCACGGCAAAGACCCATCATAGATGCTCCTACAGTAGATGAAACTGACAGTATACATACAGCATGCACAATTTCGCACATGGCACACACATGACGTGGTCACACACGGTCATGCTGGGCGACAATTGTACATCTGTGACAGTGGGCATGTTGCTGTCAGCATGTGACAGATGACTGTACTGAATGTTGTGCCATACCAGTGTTGATGTGCATCACAATATGTTCTAGTTGTAAGTCAGGTGAGAAGTGTTGAATGTATGTGGAACACATGTGCACCGTGATTAATGACATGTCTGAACAGCTCTTCCCTCATCCACATTGCCACAATATCACATTCCCTGTGCTATATCACTGTCTGCCACACATAGGGCCTGCTGATGTAAGGATGCCATGCAAATGTAGACATCCACATCCTCAACATGTGTCTACACCTACATCCCTGCCATGTGATTTCCTGGTATCACTCTCCCAATGTTGGCATGAATGAGCTTATGTACGCAGCCTACACATGCATTCACATGAGCATGTCAAACGCACAGTACCCCAAGTGAACGTGCATGTGTACGGCTTGTTTCCCTATTGCATTGTAGCTATACGCGAGCAGAGCGTACCCCGATTGAACGTGCGTGTGTATGGCTTGTTTCCCCATTGCATTGTAGCTATACGCGAGCAATGCGTACCCCAAGTGTACGTGCGTGTGTACGGCTCGTTTCCCTATTGCATTGTAGCTATACGCGAGCAGAGCGTACCCCGATTGTACGTGCGTGTGTATGGCTCGTTTCACTATTGAATGAGTTGCATTTGCGACGGGAATCGCACCGTACTTGTGTGGGTATTCCAGAAAATACATTGGGAACATCTAGGGGAGCAGTGGAATGGTTAGAATGCATCCAGGTTGTCAAGGAAACAGAGATTTGAGAGTGTTCCACAGGTGTTCTTGAAAATTCAGTATGGCAAAACTATACAATGTTGCAAAAGTTGTTGTTGAGTTCAGGCTCAGTTATCAAACCATGCAAATGTGTGTCATGGCCTTATGTCTCATGGTATTGGATGATACATAGGATGCAAACTATTCTGACCTATCACACAGTACTCACATACCCTCTGCAGCACAGATATAAGGCATCATGTGGCTGTAAGAGGGCACTTGCCTGCACAACATTGGAGTAGACAACACAGCTGCTGTCTCTGTATCCTCTGGACCCTGATTAGCTGAGCATGGAGAGGGCACCTGCATACAGTGAGGGGGAGAAAAAGGCCCTGCTGGATGCCCTCCTGTCTAACTACAGCAAGCTGTATGGGAGACCAGAGGAGCAGGTGAGTGATGTGTGCACTACCTTGGGCTGTGCACCTGTTGTGGGTGTGACACTACAGCCATTGTGTATGTATAGTTAAGAGATGCTATGTTGTTTGGAGTGAGTGCCGGTGTGTACAGTGTGGTCTCTCACAGGCAGTCAATGATGTGGTGTAATAGTGTTTACTGCTCCTCTGCATTGTGCTAACTGTGATATTAAATGCAATGTGAATCACACTTTCTGCTGTGCCACACCTTGCATGTTAATTTTGGATGTTTTCTTGAGCTCTTGCAGTGTTCCCTCACGAATGACAGATGAATGTACTCACTGTAGATGGATTTGTTCATGACATGTGTGCCTGTTGGACAAAAGCATGCTTTGAAGTGATGTACATTGAAGAGTGGGATAGATCTTTGTCACCTGACAAATTGTGTTGGTGACGTTTTGCAAGACTGGTGCATGACGTATGCCGCAGCTATACCCATGTGATGAGACAAGTATGCTGCGCCGTGTGCATGACTTCGACAGTTAGCTTGAGGCCTGTGTCACATCTTTTGCAGGTGTGACATGTGCTAAGTGATGTATACACTGTTGACAATGACAAGCAGATGAGCTGTGCCAGGATGTGCATGTGTGGTCTGAAGATGGTTATTTGGTATAGTGGGGTGTGTGACAGCATGTCACGTGCTGCAGTGCACAATGATGTAGCATATATTGCTCAGTGTGTGCTATGCTCAAAGAGTGGTTTGCACCCCTTATGGCATCTGTTGCCTTTCTATGGCGTGTAGTGCATTGTTGTTTGCTCACAGGCTACATACACATGGACAATGATGCAAGTGTGGTCAGCATCCTATGCCCTGTTGTCATCGTGTATTTGGTGCAAGTGTGTGTGTTTGGGACATGGACCCGGTGTACTGATGTTGTCTCACTTTATATTCGTGACAGGTATCTGCCTATGAGAAGGGTGACATCTGGCTGGACATCGCCAGGGCTGTCAGGAGTGAGGGGAGGCCTCGCAGGAGGCTCAGTAACATCAGGCAGAGGTGGCAGGACATCCGGTGCTGGACCCGCCGCATCGCCAGGGTATAGCTCAAGCTAGAAGCTCTATGCCGGCATGGCGGCACCCGCCACCTCACCCCCCACATGCTCCGGGTCCTGGAAGTGTTGTTCCCAGACCTCCTTAGGCAGTTGCAGGAGGGACAGCAGCAAGAAGGGGGTAGGTACATGTCTGTTTGTTGTCATGTGTGTCACATGCTACCTGCAGTGCTCAGAGGCATGGTAACACTCCCACAGTTGGAGTGGTGTGGTCAGACAGGCACTTTATGCATTGGCATAAGAATGGCCCAATTTCAGCAGATGCTTCTTTACATGCCTTGCCCTACTCCACATTTGACCTACTCCACATTTGACCAGAGCTTTGGCTATTGATTGTTTTTCACATGTACTCTTATGGTGCAATGTCTTAGTATGCATATTCCTTAGCACATCATCATGTTGGAGGGGAGTCTGTGACACCTGTTGGTACCTTACATGTAGCACCACATGTGCACTGTATCTGCCCTTCTTCGTATTTTGGTACTGATCTTGAGTCTCAACATGTGTTTTCTGCACGAGTCAGCCTCAGTGGCCTTTGTCCATGGTACACTTTCTAATTGTAATGTGTTAGCTACAGGTGCACTCATTTTGGCTTGTGCATACTCACACTGCGCAGTGCGTGTGTGCATATTTTCAAAATTGGTTGCATGTTGTTTGTAAATAATATTGATGGTCAGCCACACAATGTGAGTTTGGGTGTAGACAGCTGTGATGCCAGTGTCAGGATGGCATCACATGGCAGTTCGGGCAGGAATTTTCCCATATGGCACAGGGTCAAAGCAAATCAAACATGACCAGGTCTGGATTTGGGTGGCAGGGTGGGCAAATGAACTGTGAATCATCATCAGCTATCCGGTTGTCAGGCAGTGGCTCATCATTGTGTCTCTCATACAAGTTTTTGCCTTGCCTGTTACTTGTATCCTAGTATACATTGAGTGGTGTGTCTCTTACAATTGCCCAAGACTAGGCTTAGCATTGTGCAGAGTTCAGTGGCATGTGACTCATGATGCATGCCATGTTTAGAAATGTGCCCAAATGATTTGTAGCTGATATGTCTGATGTGTACAGGTGACTGATATGTTTTTCTTCTTCTCCTTGCCAACAGCATCATCCCCACAATCTGGAGGAGACACAGGCACGGACCAGGCAGAGGGACCCAGCAACAATGCCACCTGCTTTGAGGAGTCAGAGGGAGGCAGTGGCATGGAGGGTGAGGAGAGGCAGACGGCCAGACCTCATGAACACGACACCTCCTACCATGCGGACGGCTCGGAATCAGACTCTCAGGAGGAGGGGGAATATGCAGCTATGCCATTTTCTTCATCTTTGGCTGTCCCCTCCTCCTCCAGTACCATCTCCACCCTCCCAGTTGTTAGGGTCACTAGGGTCCGTGCTAGCCCCCGTGTCTCCTTTGTTCCTGGCACCGCAGCCCCTGCCCCTGTCTCCCTAGCTGCCCTCAGTGCTGAGTATGTGGACCTACTGCGGCAGATTCTAGTAGGTCAGACATCCATGTTGACTGTCCTCCATGGACACACATGAATAATGACACAGTTGTTGTCGTTCATGGAGGGCATGTCATCTGCCATGTCTGATCTACGTCGGAGTGTGGCTGCCATAGAGTCATCACTGACGGCAGCACTGTCCACCCAGCAGCATCTGCCCCCCACCCTCCTTAAGACCCATCCACCTCCGCCTCTCCCATACCTACCCAACGTACACGCAGACGCCACAGGTCAGACACAACAACAGACACACCCAGCACACCCACACAGCAGACAAAGCGCAAATCTCCACGCACCCAATCTCAAGGGGATGTAGGCACACCCACAGGGAGAGAGAACACACGTCACACATGCATCCACAGACCCACGACAACAGCCCTCTACCTCCACCCCCAATGTGTCCCCGGGTTCAGGTGGTAGTTTTTCTGAACTGGCTGAAGTGTGCAGCCAAGTATACGTAGCCACATTCGGCGAGGCTCTGGCCAGTGTGGAGGGATCCACACCACCTGCACCCACTACACTTGTCCTTCCCTCTCCTGTCCCTGCGGTGCCGGAGGATTCCCCAGATGATGCCCCCACTGTTTCCACAGACAATTGAATTCATGAGCAGGCAAGTGTGGGTGTGACAACATCCAGGAGGCCACACCTTTTTACAACTTTATTTGGACTGGCCATTGGCTTTCTATGAGCATGGACTCATATTTACGTTTCATATTTGGATGCGGCTGAATAAAGCTTTTGGTTTTTGGTTCTGTACTTTTGGTTTTCTGATAATGGCTTTGACTGCTGTGTGCCTGGGAGCTGGTGTGATGTTCACATTTGTGTATTGTTACATGTGTCTATTTCCTGATGGTAATGAGGTTAACCATGGTATGTTTCTGCTTTCACTGCTGGGCACTGCTGGGTGTCTTAGCCACACACACCCTATGCTGGTGGGCACTGCTGGGGGTCTTAGCCACACACACCCTATGCTGGTGGGCACTGCTGGGCACTGCTGGGGGTCTTAGCCACACACACCCTATGCTGGTGGGCACTGCTGGGCACTGCTGGGGGTCTTAGCCACACACACACTCTGATGCTGGGCACTGCTGGGGGTCTTAGCCACACGCACACTCTGATGCTGGGCACTGCTGGGCACTGCTGGGGGTCTTAGCCACACACACCCTATGCTGGTGGGCACTGCTGGGCACTGCTGGGGGTCTTAGCCACACACACCATATGCTGGTGGGCACTGCTGGGCACTGCTGGGGGTCTTAGCCACACACACACTCTAATGCTGGGCACTGCAGGGGGTCTTAGCCACATGCACACTCTGATGCTCGGCACTGCTGGGCACTGCTGGTGGTCTCAGCCACACACACCCTATGCTGGTGGGCACTGCTGGGCACTGCTGGGGGTCTTATCCACACACACACTCTGATGCTGGGCATTGCTGGGCACTGCTGGGGGTCTTAGCCACACACACCCTATGCTGGTGGGCACTGCTGGGCACTGCTGGGGGTCTTAGCCACACACACACACTCTGATGCTGGGCACTGCTGGGGGTCTTAGCCACACGCAAACTCTGATGCTGGGCACTGCTGGGCACTGCTGGGGGTCTTGCCACATACACCCTATGCTGGTGGGCACTGCTGGGCACTGCTGGGGGTCTTAGCCACACACACACTCTGATGCTGGGCACTGCTGGGGGTCTTAGCCACACGCACACTCTGATGCTGGGCACTGCTTGGCACCACTGGGGGTCTTAGCCACACACACCCTATGCTGGTGGGCACTGCTGGGGGTCTTATCCACACACACACTCTGATGCTGGGCCCTGCTGGGCACTGCTGGGGGTCTTAGCCACACACACCCTATGCTGGTGGGCACTGCTGGGCACTGCTGGGGGTCTTAGCCACACACACCCATGCTGGTGGGCACTGCTGGGGGTCTTAGCCACACACACCCTATGCTGGTGGGCACTGCTGGGCACTGCTGGGGGTCTTATCCACACACACACTCTGATGCTGGGCACTTCTGGGCACTGCTGGGGGTCTTAGCCCCACACACACTATGTTGGTGGGCACTGCTGGGGTTCTTAGCCACACACACACTCTGATGCTGGGCACTGCTGGGCACTGCTGGGGGTCTTAGTCACACACACACTCTGATGCTGGGCACTGCTGGGCACTGCTGGGTGTGTTTCACAAACATCACTTGGATGTGATGCAACATACACGTATGCCCCACACGTCTCACTATTACACTGGTGATATGCGGTAGCGTACCGTACCCCGAGGTCGATGACGTAGGTGCAGCACGTCTCACTATTACACTGGTGATATGCGGTAGCGTACTGTACCCCGAGGTCGATGACGTAGGTGCGGCACATCTCACTATTACACTGGTGATATGCGGTAGAGTACCGTACCCCGAGGTCGATGACGTAGGTGCGGCACGTCTCACTATTGCACTGGTGATATGCGGTGGTGTACCGTACCCCGAGGTCGATGACGTCGGTGCGGCACGTCTCACTATTAAATGGTGACGTTCATGGGTACGAATCGTATGGGGAAAAACGCTCCGTACATAGAATCGGAGTGCTTTCTACCGGATCGGAATGGACCCCATGGTGTGAAAAGACGACGGGTTCCATGCTGTAAATTCCAGTATGCATATTTTTGGGAAGTTTTTAGTGTGTTTGTCCTTGTGATTAACTCTAGTCTCTTTTTAGAATTACAGAATTTGTTGTCTCTATTAACACTAATCTTACCACTAGAGGTTTTTAGGAAAGATTTAAATTCAGAAGGAAGAAAAGTATTCACTAAATCTTCTTGTACAGAGAAGTTTTTTTGTGCAAATAAAAAGTCATGATAAAAGGAA
The DNA here is from genome assembly GCF_964261635.1 of Lissotriton helveticus. Classification (NCBI taxonomy): domain Eukaryota; kingdom Metazoa; phylum Chordata; class Amphibia; order Caudata; family Salamandridae; genus Lissotriton; species Lissotriton helveticus. The sequence continues at coordinate 2,128,185,547 of NC_136061.1, forward strand.
TAATTACTTGCCTTAACACCAAAAATGTCTTGACACACAATCCCTCTTAATGAGTCGTGCTCTCTATTTTTCAACTGGTATCCCCAGCGTAAAACCCTAGCTAAACCTTGAATATAGGAGCTTATTAAGCCAAATTCCAGCCTAATAGCAGCTGTTGGAACTAAAGTATTAAAATTAAACAATTTGCGTAATATCTGACCTTTGGATCTATCCATAAAATTCCAATCTTTGACAGGGATTGATTCAATGGCATGAAGCAGCGTTGAAGGAATTTTTACTTTAAAAACCGTTAATACATGTAAAAAATGCCTTCTACCCATAGCATTATAAAAAATACGCAAACCGTTGGCGTGAGATACTGCTCTACATGCGCTGTGTTCAATATGGAGTTTGTTCTTTGTGCTACCTGCCATTAGTTTCCCTAAATAAGGATATGATTCTACCACCTCCAGTTTTTCAGAACCTATGTGCCAACTAAAATTTTACTTTTTGAAACATTTATTTTCTAGAAGTGATCGACTGTATAGTTCTGAAAGGAAATCAACTTTCTGTTCAACCCAATAGGGGTTAAGTCCATTACTACGATATCATCTGCGTAAAGGAGGCATGCAAAAGGCCAGTTACTTATCTTTGGGGCGTCTCCCTCAAAACAATCAAAACAATCAGGTAGATCAGCTATATATAAAGAAAACAGCAACGGCGCTAACAAGCAACCTTGTTTCAGACCGTTTTCAGTTGGAATAGCTTCGGATAAGCCTTGATCTCCGCCCATTAGTATCTTGCACCAGGTTTGTGAATGTAGTGCAATAATTAAAGATAACAGTGGATAGGGAACGCCCATTTTTTGCAATTTTCTCCATAATAAAGGTCGATCTATCCTAACCAAATGCCTTTGAGAAATCTATAAACGCCTTGCATGTCCGAATGAGGTCGCACACTGCTCGTCCCATCAGCATGTGAGCCCGGAGCATGATGGTCGATGTAGTTGGTATCAGCGGGTGCGCTTCTACCCGAGTGTTGAGTCTTGAGGGTGTTCACTGGTGTGCTTGCCATCTCTGGACACGTGTTTCGCGTTCATAAACGCTCATCAGCAGGGATTAGGCATGTGCACGGGGTTGCTGCGTGTGCTGCCGAAAATATTCATAGGTCCAGATACCTCTTAAGGCGCGCAGGTGTGTTGTCTCGAGGTCGTCACCTCCACCGGCTCAAGGGAGCCTGTATAAATAGTATGTCCGAATGAGGTCGCACACTGCTCGTCCCATCAGCGTGTGACCCCGGAGCATGATGGTCGATGTAGTCGGTATCAGCGGGTGCGCTTCTACCCGAGTGTTGAGTCTTGAGGGTGTTCACTGGTGTGATTGCCATCCCTGGACACAGGTTTCGCGTTCACTGCTGGGCACTGCTGGGGTTCTTAGCCACACACACACTCTGATGCTGGGCACTGCAGGGGGTCTTAGCCACATGCACACTCTGATGCTGGGCACTGCTGGGCACTGCTGGGGGTCTTAGCCACACACACCCTATGCTGGTGGGCACTGCTGGACACTGCTGGGGGTCTTAGCCACACACACACTCTGATGCTGGGCACTGCTGGGGGTCTTAGCCACACATACCCTATGCTGGTCGGCACTGCTGGGCAGTGCTGGGGGTCTTATCCACACACACACTCTGATGCTGGGCACTGCTGGGCACTGCTGGGGGTCTTAGCCACACACACCCTATGCTGGTGGGCACTGCTGGGCACTGCTGGGGGTCTTAGCCACACACACCCTATGCTGGTGGGCATTGCTGGGCACTGCTGGGGGTCTTAGCCACACACACCCTATGCTGCTGGGCACTGCTGGGCACTGCTGGGGGTCTTAGTCACACACACACTCTGATGCTGGGCACTGCTGGGTGTGTTTCACACACATCACTTGGATGTGATGCTACATACACGTATGTCCCACACGTCTCACTATTACACTGGTGATATGCGGTAGCGTACCGTACCCCGAGGTCGATGACGTAGGTGCGGCACGTCTCACTATTACACTGGTGATATGCGGTAGCGTACCGTACCCCGAGGTCGATGACGTAGGTGCGGCACATCTCACTATTACACTGGTGATATGCGGTAGCGTACCGTACCCCGAGGTCGATGACGTAGTTGCGGCACGTCTCACTATTACACTGGTGATATGCGGTAGCGTACTGTACCCCGAGGTCGTGAATGTAGTGCAATAATTGCAATTTTCTCCATAATAAAGGTCGATCTATCCTAACCAAATGCCTTTGAGAAATCTATAAACGCCATGTATACATTTGAGTTGCGAATAATTGTATATTTCTCCTCTATTAATTTCAGCATGAAAATGTTATCTAGGGTGGAATGATTTTTCCTGAAACCTGCGTGCTCTAAAGGAAGGACCTTCTTCTCCACTACCCATTCTGTAAGATGATCAAGGATGGTACGGGCGAAAATCTTTCCTGCAGCATCCAATAGAGTTATTTGCCAATAGTTATCTGGATGTGTTCTAGAACCCTTTTTATAGAAGGGGATTAGAATACTTCCGGACCAAGATGGAGGAGTCCTTCCCTGGGAGTAGCACTGATTAAACAGGGGAGTTAGATAAGTAGCCCACTAAAGTGGTTCTTTTTTAATTACTGTCATGGGAATTTCATCAGGACCCATTGCTCCCGAAGATCTCATTTTTTTGATTGCTCCGACTACATCATTGATTACGTATACATAGTTAGGGTCAGACGTTTTAAGCTGATTAAATGTCACAAGGGTTGAACTGATAGAATTAAGATTAGCAGAGTTCAGTTCTAATAGATGAACTTTCCAATCCTCTTTTTTGATGGGGATAGGAAAAGAATTCACTCTTCTGCCACAGCAATTGGCAATTATTTCCCAATAACTTTTGGTATTATTTTTAGATGCAGCCTCTTTTAATTGCACCCATACTCCATCTTCTTTTGTTTGTCTTAAAGAGCGTTTTTTCCTTTGTCTCTTCCTCTTGAGTAAATTTAATAAATTACTTCATTCATGAGAAATATATAAGACCTGGGCCCTCACTAGTTTATTTATTTCCCTATTTAATATTAATAATGGATTAAAATGTGTATCTCCTTGTATTACACTGGGTATCCGTTCTAACAACCGTGTGAATGACACATTATGAAAGTCTGGGAGTTGAAGTGGTGTGTGGAAACTGTATTAAATACATACAATTAGGATTATATTTAGTCACCTTGCTGCACTGCCCTGTGTCACAGGAAAAAGGCAGGAATGCACCATATTTATCCAATATGGCATATTCCTGTCCTTTTCCCTTGAGCCTTTTGGCATTCAAGTGCCAATTCCTACAACACAGGCATCCTTGAACCATGGTGTAAGGGTGCCTGTGTTGTTGGCAGGATTGTTTTTGTGTAGGAAGTGGCTCCTTCCTGAATGAAAGCAATCCTGAGAGGCTTTTTCCTTTTTCTTTCTGTGCTGTAGAATGCAGCACATATAGAAAGAGGGAGTAACGAGGATTAATAAAGAAATTGCTCCTCGTTGCGCCTTTCCTGGTAGGTGTAACCTTTTGGTGCATTCCCAGGTTTGCAAGGGCTTCCGAATCTGGGAATTCGTTGAAAACCATTGAAGCTACAAGGGAAGCTACACAACGTCCATGGAATGCCTACTCAGTACGGAGTAACACAATGCAGCGATTCTGATTTGTGGCATTACTCCATATTTTTGGAGCCACACAATGTGGCTTTGCATGGCTCCAAAAATATGACTTACGGTTTGCGTTGCTCTTGCACCACAATAAGTGATGCAACAGAGATGCAAACTAGATCATAATAAATATGGCCATTAGTGTTATGCTTTGTATAAACAATACATATTAAAAAATAAAGTTTTTGTTGTATAGATCCATGTGAAGCTGAAGATACAATGTGTAAAGCTTTCACACAGTTTCATGTCAGGCGTGAGGAGTTCATCCAGCCCATCTCAGGGACATATTATCAAGAACAACGTTAAAATTATCCCCACTTTAGCAGCAGGAAACTGCCGCTAAAGCGACGATAAGGGGCGATAAGGGGCTTGATATGAGAATTCCCATAGAAGCCCAGGTTCACACCAGAACCGGGCTTCTATGGGAATTCTCAAGGGTATATTATCAAGCGCCTTATCGCCGCTTTAGCTGCAGTTTTCTGCCGCTAAAGCGGCGATAATTATAACACCGTTCCTTGATAATATGGCCCTTAGATTTTTGTACATCTTGATACTCAAAGATTTGCTTGTACACTTTTAAATGTGAGAACTACAAGTTTCAGAAAGCAATATGAAGGGCTGGTCTGGCTGCAATAGCATGACATGAAGCAGCCAGAGCTCCTTTCCTATTTGTGTGGCCTTTCATCAGAGGTGCAAAGCTGCCCCATGGCTCTTATTTAAACAAGGTAAAACAAATTGACAAAGCAAATAGCTCTCTCATTTGCGAGACATATTGGATTTGCCACTGTTTCTCCTATTAGTTTGCTTTTTCATTGTTAATTTTGAAATTCTTAGATTCTTGTATTTGACAGTCTCCTTCTTTTTCACTTGTATAATTGTATGCCATTTCCAAGTGGCTAGCTCTGCCTCCCAGGGTCCTGACAGCCTGTCTGAAGAATCTAAATAAATGCTTGGTATTATCCACCCCAAACAAGGTATCACTGTTGTAATTTCTAGCAATAAAATGAATAACTATTTGGAATCCAGAAATGTTCACCAATGAGGTATGTAAATAGAAACACATGTTGCAGTACTAGAAGATCGGTGTTTTTTCAACCTGTTTTCAATCATTGCTCAATTTCGGCCCTAAATAGGGTACAATTAAATAGTTTCAAAAATAAACATTAACCCGTGCAGTTTAGTCCGCCTGAAAATCCATTCAGAATGAGCTAAATGTGTAAAAACATTGACTACAATAACACATTTTGTAGAAGCTGTGACTCCAAAGCGCAGGTTACCAAAAGTCGGATATTGCTAAATACATCTACAAATAATTTGACCTGTACTTAATCACACCATCAAGCATTAATCAATTAATGTGCTAAGGCTGTAGATATATTAATTTAATAGTTCTTAAGCTTTTGACTTCTCTGGAACCCCGCTAAATCACTATTGGTAGCCGGGGAACCTGGCCTAGGCAACCTCCTAGGCATGAACCTCAATAAAACATACACAAGTGTACCTAAAAAAATAAAAACACAAATTGTTAAACATTTTAATATACATGTATCGAAATGTTAATTTCAATTGGAAGTTTGGAGCGTTGAATTTATTTCTAAAACTTTGCACATCGCAGTTTATCACGTCAAAATAACACTGTGTTAACGTTGTATTCTCAACCCGGCGGCACCATGCGATAGTCTCACGATAACGCACCAAATGACCGCGTTAAATCTAACGTGACGCTGAAAAAGCGCGAAACACGAACACGAAAAAAGATATGATGTGGCCAATCAAGATACAAAAATCAGCGATAACCAGCGACAGGCCTGCAATTCCCACATGTCATGCGGGAAAATGCACTATAAAAGCAACAAAAAACCACACCCAAACCAAAAGAAACTGCGTAGCACCATGGATGCACTCAGACCGAGTGCAGAAGACAACTCGAACCCCACAAGCCCTACGGAGGACCAGCCAGGAACCCAGAGGCCGGGGAAGTGCAAGGAGAAGAGGAAGAGGAAGACGGGGTTCCGTCCGCAGGAAAATCGGATCATCGCCACAGAGGTGATAGAACACTACCAACAACTGTTTGTCACCTCCACTGTGTCATTGTTAACACAAACGGAAATATCGCAGTCGATCTTGAACAATGTGAATGCAATCGGAGTGTCGAGGAGGTCAATTGAGGAGGTCAAGAGGCTCTGGCATAATGTGAATAGCCAAACCAAGCAGAAACTCGCTGCCAACCGGCAGGCAGCAACCGCGACTGGAGGTGGGAGTCCTGCACCACAGTAGGAGCTGTACGAACTGGAGGAAATGGTGGCCACAATCATCAGTGTGGAGATGGTGGCAGGAGTTGAGGGTCCAGACACAGCTCAATATGACCTGACCCAACAGCAACAGGGTGAGTAACCACCAGGGACTGGGGGACGGGGAGAGATGGGCACAATGGCACGCATGCACAATTACGTGCAGCACACTGCACACCCACAATGGTTGTGGAACATGTCCCTGATACCCTATGCACACTGCAGCACAAATAGAAACACCAAATAGGCCCACGTCCACTATGTGCACAATGGGGCCCCCTCCATATCACCAATCTCACAATCTACCCATGCACATGTGCTGACTCCAGCAAAACAGCGGCTCTGTGAGTCACACTGACAATGCAAGTGACACTGCATGACCAATAGCAGGGCTGCAGTCAAAATACATGACACGATGCACGACACAACACTGAGGTGGCCCAGTGTGGATCACATCCTCAAATGAGCAGGTCACACTCTGACACATCCACGTGCACATACAACCCCTGACATTAACAACACATCTGCAGACAAACAATGCACAAGAGTACATAAACCGTCCAAGAGCACAAATGACCCAAGTCCCCAAGATCTCAACACCATAAGAGCACACAAGTCAAAGGCACATCGCCTCATAGTTATAGGTGGCCGCTAAATCAGAGCTGCAGGGGCGACTCTCCCACAATGCAGCACACACACATAGCAATCACAGCACATTGACGTCAATGTGGTACAAAGTGCAACTCTGTCACTACTGAACAGAGGACACAGCTGGTGCTGTTAGTGCGTAGAAACTGGCCAATCACATCTGTAATAGCAGGAAACTGTGATTTGATAATGTACGTGTACAACCTCACATCCATCATGTAGTCGAAATGCCCACTGTCTCCCATCAAATAGCCAGCTCCTCCAAAATAGTCACAATGTACATTGTCATGCAGTCATGTACAATGCGTCAACATACATGGAACACACTGTCAAGCTGCACCTCCCCTTTAGATTGCAAAGGGACAATCAACAACTCCTGCAGAGCAGACCGGACATCCCTTCAGTGATGATGATGAGGACCCCCCGGCCATCTGCTCTGACACACTCCAACGGCACTTGCGCATCCTCCGCAATCCACCTCCAGGAGCAAGGTAGCCCAGCTGCATCGAGGTGACTTCACCATCTGCACAGACCACACAGCAGGAAGCATCCACTACCACTACGGCTGGCTCCCAGCACCTCACGGAAAAACACATGGCATTACAATGCCATGTGTTAGACTGCCAGAGGGGTTGGATGAACAGGTGAGGGTAGGTTTTGACCTCATGGCAGCCAAACCTGATGCCACACGTGGGTGTATGAGTCCCATCAGGGACCACTTAAAGGCCCTAACGGACACCCACAGTCCGTTCCATGCTCTACAACACTCCTTGGCTGACTTTGCTGGAGCCATTACTCAGATACAAGAACTGTCTAGTCAGACAGGCACCAGCGATGTCAGCCGGGAGTTGGGACACATGCAGAGTACATTGGAGAACATCGAGCGGATGCAGGCTGGAAGAATGGCTGCTAAGGGTGTACACCAGCGAGATGTAGCTGGGATCTTCCATACCGTGCAGAACCTCATCTTGCCATTGCTCCCGCAGAGCCTGTCCCAGATGACTGCTGCAGGAACTTCAACACACACACCTCCGCCCCCTGATGTGTCAGTGGCACACAGTGAGGCAGCCATACCACCTCCGCCACTGAGGTAACGGGTATTTAGGAACCCGTTTGGTGCCAGGGGATAACACCCGAAGACCTCTGAGTTCTCCCTGTTCCGGACCACAGAAACACGGAGTCTTCTAGTCGAGTCGGAGATCAAGTTTTATTGATAGCTACCAAGTAACAGGTGTCCTAGAAGCACGACAAACACGGGTCATGTGTTCTCAGGAGACTGTTCGTTTTTACAGAACCAGCCTTCTCCTTATATACAAAAATAATAGCTGCAAGCAAGAATTCTTGAGTTTATGATATGGCTATAAACATATTTCTACAATAATACAAAAGAGCGAAGTCATGTAGGCAAGCCCGTATTTTAGACGTCCAATTCGTGATAGATTACCCAGCTAAGCCCGGAACTCCCATCAGATATCGATGAAACCCCAATAAAGGAAGGCACCTCCTAGTCATAAAACTGGCCATAAACAGGGAACAGGACAGGTGTGTGTTTGTAGAAAGCATGGTTTGTATGTAGTGAAATGGTTTGAGGAATGCTATGCATCGATGCTATCGCATTTGGCCACTGGGCGAGGGGTTGCCCAAACAGGTTTGGCTAAAGGCAATGGAGTCAGTTGGGACAGGTCAGGGGGAAGTCAGGGACGGAGGACGTGTCCTTTCAGATCAAGCTCGACCTTTAATTGACTTATCATGAGGGCAAGACGTAAGATGGATGTCGTTCACAAAATGGAGTCTAAGGGGTTGGGACGGAAACTACGATTTGGGGGTGTTGGCGACCCTCGATTCTGACGCAAATGCATAGAAATGGTGTCCTAATCATTATCGGTTCGCTGACACCAAATTCGTCATGGTACGTTGATATTTTGTGACACGGGTATTGGACCACGATATCGGAACAACAACAGGGTCCAGATTTTCAGAACCACAGACCCTCCTTTTGCCCTTATGTAAGGCAATAATTCATGTTAATCTGAGTCCAAATCCGTATGAAGGAATTCGTGGAGATGCTGCTGTAACATCATTCTGTTGCTCAGTTCGTCCCTTGACACAGGCTTCCGTACACATGATGTAGCACAGAGGCCACATAGTGCCGGAGCGCACTGCACACATAGGCAGAACATAAACAGAAGTGTTAAGATCATCCCAATGAAGATCAGTGTTTTCCATCCCCAGGTGGCGATCAGTCCCCAGAACCACCCTAATAAGGACCAGTCCCCTTTTTCTACGTGAAGGGAACCAGATATCTCGTGTAACTTAGAGATGGCCTGGTACACTGTCGGTGCGTTATCAGGGATGAAAATGCAGCAACTGGATTGGATCACTCTACACACACCACCACGATCGGCGAGTATGATATCTAAGGCAACTCGGTTCTGAAGGGTCATAAGTCGATCCGACTGAAGTTCGGTCGTCAAGTTGCCAAGAGCTCCGGCCGTTGTACTCACGGCGGATTCAACTATCCTCGATAACTGGCGAATATTCCTGCTGTTCACCATAGGCCCCCAAAATGGCAGAAAAGCCTTTGCGAAGTCAGTGAATTCCTGACCCGCGGTGTCGTTACTACTCACGACACCTCTAGCTGTCCTTGTCCGATGGTAATCTGCTCTGGCCGTGTAGGTGGGAGGCAGCAGAAATGCGATAAAGCATGTACCTGAGAAGTCAGGGGGCAACCAGGTGTAAGCGTGGTCATGGCAGACGAAATACGTGCCTTTGGCTGCTAAGAGTATGGGGGAAGTTCGAGAAGCGAACACATAGGTTTCCGTGCACATACTCTTTCCTAATTGTGCTTTGGGATCCCTGCCGATACCTTGTAAACATAAGTGACCTCGGTTGGGTACTATCCAAACTGGGCGGGATTTCTTTGCTGTCTGGCTCTTACTCAGGTAAACCCCATATTTAGTTACATTCCAACGAGTGTACGGAGTGAGTTCATCCTTAGGAATTGTAAGATAGGTGTCGAACTCTCTACTCATATTTCTTATCCCTGCTATTAGTGCCTTGTTACTGGAATCACTTTCAGTAGAACGTGTCGGGTATGGTTCTAGGGCGAATAGGAACATGGTCTGGAAAGCCCACAGAGAACCATAATAGCTGAATGGCAGGATGAAGTATGGGATACCCTTATCAGTCGTGTGTGGCATGAGTCCACATATCCAACAGTTCGATGTGTTCATGATGGACTGGTGTTGGTGTAGGAGTTGAATGAATGAGTTATTTACAAATTCGAGTCTTCTGGCAGATTCGTGTTCAGGTAGAGGGTGAAAGTAGTGTGGAGAGATAGTAGGAGGAGGCTGTGGCCGGGTGTCATTTGAAAAAGTAACTTGGAATACGAATAGAGTATAACCAGTCAAAAACATCGTTATGCTACACAACAATAAAATACATGTTATCAAAAACTTTCTTTTGGCCAGTACAGTGCATAATTGTCTTTCAAAGTTTGGGAGTCTGGTAGGTCTCTTCACCCATGGAAACTCCATCCTCTAGTTGCTGCCCGCGGTGGTAGGTTAGTTCTCCCAGGGAGTGCGCTCTGTTCAGTCCGGGGTAACTCCCTTGGACCAACCAGAACCGTTGACCTAAACGTCCCCAGTTGCACTCCCCAGACTTCAACCGCGACCCTAGCAGCAGAACCGGATGGCGGTTCGAAAATCAAAAATGAGCTAGTTCCCTGGGACGAGAGAGCTGAAAAAAATCAAAAAATAGTTCTTGGGGGAAGGGAAATCACATTTGTTCGTTTTTATCTAGTTTCTTCGTTTAGTCCTTAAATTGTACCGTTGTTTTCCTGGCACGGTGTGGTCTTCAAACAATGTCTCAGGTTCGGTAGTGTCCAACTGTGTAGACTGTGGCACAAATCCTTGTAAAATATGATCACTCTCTTTTTCGGTACCAGTTTCTTTTAGACGTGCATCGCTGAAAGGGATGAAACGAGGTATGGATTCTGTCTCAGAGTCGGCAATTCCTTCGTTGACCCACCGGTCGTATGGAAGGGGCAGAGGGACCCGTTTACAGTGGGTCCCGTGCACCCAGTTCTTTTTGCCTTCCACCCGAACCGCTGATCTCGTGGAAAGAAGTACCAGGTAAGGTCCGGTCCACCTCGGCTGTCCGTTGTTTGTGCGCTGAAGATTCCGCACCAAGACCCACGAGCCGGGTGTGATGGAGTGACCTGGATCGTCAGAGGCTGGCGGAGAGGAACTGTGAACCTGTTGGTGTAAAACACGCAATTTAGTTGTCAATTCGCACAAATAATCAAGCAGTACGGGGTGCTCTATTTCGCTAAGTTTCTTTGGTCTTGGCACGCCCCAGACGTTGGCTGGGCGGCCAAACACTATCTCATGGGGGCTAAGTCTTAATCTGGAATGGACTGTCATTCTCGTTGACAAGAGTGCTAGAGGCAAGGCGTCAGGCCATTTAAGACCTGTGCTGGCTTGGATTTTGGCTAATTTGAGCTTCAAAGTGCCATTGTAGCACTCTACTAATCCAGCTGATTGGGGGTGATTCGCAGAGTAGAATTTTTGTTGGATGCCCAAACACTCACACACTCTCTTCATCACGCGTCCTACGAATTCACTTCCATTATCACTCCAGACGATTCTAGGCATGCCAAATCTCGGGAAGAACTGTTTGACAAGGGCTTTGGCAGTTGACAAGGCTGTATTGTCCTTAAGGGGGTACGCTTCCACCCACCTGGAGAAAGCGCAAACAACAACGAGCACATACTTCAGATTGTTGCATCTCTCCATGTGAATGAAATCGAGCTGCAAAACCTCGAACGGATACGTTGGAGGCACAAAATGACCAGCTGGAGTTGGGGTTCCCCTACCGGGATTGTACTTCAAACACACCATACAGTTTCTGACCACATTCTCTGCATATTTCGGGATATTGCTATTTTGCCATACTGGGGCCAATACTTTACAGATTCCTCTCGAACTGATGTGTGCAAATCCGTGAGCCATTGTTACTACTGCGAGTACATATGCGTTAGGCAATAACCATCGCTGGTGTTCTGACAATTCGACCCAACAACCATTCGCATCTAACCTACCCTTACTTTCTCTCCATTCATTCACCTCTTTCTCAGTTGCCTCGGCTTGTATAGATTTCACGCTCTCAATGGTGTCCTCACACATTCCTACATCAGTAATCCATCTAGCGGGACCTACAACATACATCCGACTCATTGTGTTCCTTGCAGTCTCTTTCGCAACCTCGTCTGCAAATGCATTCCCGCGGCCAACATCATCCTGAATCTTTTTGTGTGCACTACATTTTATAATGGCAACTTGTAGTGGCAAGGTCAGTGACTGGAGGAGCTCATTAACTAGCTGACCATGTTGTATCTTTGCACCATGTGACGCAAGAAACCCACGTTCACGCCACAATCTCCCAAAACTGTGAGCCACACCAAAGGCGTATTGGCTGTCAGTGTACACATTCACTCGCTTTCCTTTCGCTAACACACATGCTCTGGTAAGCGCAATTAGCTCTGCAGCTTGTGCAGAATTATGGGAAATTCACGCAGTCTCTATAATGGTGTGTAATGTCGTTACGGCATATGCTGCAGTCGTATCACCATTCGGCAGCTTGAAACATGAACCATCAACCCATAAAGTATCGTTGCATTCAGGAAGGGGAGTGTCCTGTAAGTCTACTCTCCCTTTTGTCTCTTCTTCTGTCCTAAAACAGCAGTCATGCCTATCAATCTCGTCTGTTCCTGTCGGAATGGGTAATAACGTTGCGGGGTTCAGTGTATCACACCTCTTTATGTGGATGTGACTTGCTAGCAGTGTAAGTTCGTAACTGGATAGTCGAGCGCTAGTAAGGTGTTGTGTCTTCGTCCTGTTTAGTAAAATGTCTACTGCATGCGGAACCATAACGATCAGTGTATTATTCATGACTAATCCAGCGGATTGTCGGATGCAGACAGCTGCTGCGGCGGTAGCCCTCAGACAACTTGGTAGGGCTTTAGCCACAGGGTCTAGAGTTGCCGAAAAATACGCGCATGGGCGCTGTCTGTCCCCAAAATGTTGTGTTAAAACTGATAATGCACAACCTTCCTTCTCATGGACATATAATGTAAAAGGCTTACTGTAGTTGGGGTTTCCCAACACAGGAGCCGAACATAATGCATCGCGCAACTCGTGGAAACTCGTCTGGCAGTCTTCAGACCAAGGCATAGGATTTGGCGTGTCTTTGCAGAGTAGTGCCAGCAAGGGTTTAGCTAGTAGTGAAAAATTCGGTATCCATTGTCTACAGTACGATGTAATGCCCAAGAAGGCTCGAACCTCTCTCTGTGTTCTTGGGGCACTCAGTTCCGCAATTGCCTGTATTCTTTCTGGTGTCAGTCTCCTTCCCTCCTTCGACAAGATGTGACCTAAGTAGGTTACTTCTTGTCGGCAAAATTGTAGTTTGGAGAGAGAGACTTTGTGCTTCATGTCACATAAGTGATGCAATAATGATAACGTAGCTTTCTTGCAAATCTCTTCAGTGTCTGCAGCGATCAGTAGATCGTCTACGTACTGAATCAAAGTTGAACCATTCGGTAGAACAATCATGTCTAGTTGTGTTTTCAGGGCCTGACTGAATATTGATGGGCTTTCGCAGTAGCCTTGAGGAGCGCACTTGAAGCGGAAACTTCGTCCTCCTAGATTAAATCTGAAAATATCTCTACTCTCCTCAGCAATCGGGATGCTGAAGAAAGCGTTCTTCAGGTCGATCACCGAGAACCAATTTGCTGAAGCTGGAACCATTGTCAATAAGGCAGTAATATCGGGGACAACTGGAAACTGTGGTATAACTATCTTGTTCACTTCTCTGAGGTCGATCACGAACCTATTCACAGGGGGCTGTGAAGGATCGGTACGTTTTAAGACCGGTAAAACTGGACTGTTACAAACATTTCCTGTTGTTTCTTCGATGACGTCTTTATCAATTAGGTCATAAACAATCGTCAATAACGCCTTTTCACATTCGCTGGATATTTTGTATTGGGGAATACGTGGTAACCTAACGTTGGCTTTCAACGTTATGACATACGGTGCTATCTCCAAACGACCTACATCATTAGAACCATTAGCCCAGAGTACATCAGGAAGACTCGACAATTCAGTTGCAATATTTTCTTTTGACACATACATTGGAGAAATGACTTTCTTACCTAAAGTAAGTTGTACTCCCAATGGTGAACAATACAAAGTCGCATATAACCTTTTTAGTAAATCCAAACCTAACAAATTTTCACCGCAACCTGTGGTAAGAATGAGGGGCGCCTCTAATTCGCATGGGCCAATAGAAAGAGATACAGGACTGGAGATCGGGTTTCTAACAGGGGCGCCAGAGAAACCTACTGAAACATTCATTTCGCCGGACAAAGGTGCGCCAGGAAGTTTTGAGTGCATGATAGAACTTTTCGTAGCACCAGTATCCAGCAGAAATGGCTCTGACACTCCTGAGGCGATCACCTTGACATAAGGTCCATTCTGATCTACTGGAACTGAAACGACTCCCTCTCTTTGTCCATGGCTGTCCTAGCAATCGTTACCCTCATATTCATGTTCGGCGTAATAGTCGTCAGCATAGTACTGAGCTGACCTGGTTGACACATTATTCTGTTGGTCGAAGCTGTTCATCGAATTCTGAGGCGGAAAAGAAGTTGTATTCTGCGTGAAATTTCCACGGCCCCTACCTCTAGGGGCATGTTGAACACCTCTTCCCCTTACACCTGAAGCACCGCTCAGACGTCGCGCAAGAGCCGGACAATTACTTTTAAAGTGATCCTCTTCCTTGCAATACGCACATTGATTCGGGCCATAAGCAATACGCTGGTGGGAAAACTCGTTTCCTTGCGGGTTTCTCGAATACTGCTGTTGTGGTTGATAATTGGGCTGACTAGCCGTACGAGGCGGATAAGCTTGCTGGAGAAGAACTTTAGTTTTTAAATCTTTCGTCTTTTTGTCGACTTTATCTAGCTCGTCTTTGCGCCTATTTTCATAGTACTGGGCTGTAGCTAAAATTTGAGCTGACGTAGAGACAGCCCAAGCACTCTCTGAATCTTTTAGTTTATTACACAGTTCAGGGATTAAATTATGTACGAACTTGTCTACAAACAATCTTTGACCACCCTCGGTAGCCATATCCTGACCACTATGGTCGGTGAAAGTCTCCTCAAATCGTGTGAAAAAGTCAGACACATTCTCATCTTTCTTCTGCTTGCACGCAGATAGCTTGTCCCAGTTTACGCGTACCTCGGGCATTATCGTTTTCATGTACGCGATAATTCGACCGGGAAGTTCAGCTATTAACGGCTCAGGTTTAGAACCACCAATTTGTCTAGCATCGATAGCGGCAATGTTCGCCCATGAGTCACCTAGTTCTTGGTCATGGTTCGTATGACGTATTTTGCTCCATAGAGGATGTGGAACAACGTTCCCAAACAGCATGTCTATGTCCGCTAAATTCATTATACATGAGCTCGCAGTTTGCGATAACTCTTTATAATACCTAGTCGGGTTTTTACGAGGATCAGGCAATGTCTGCTTGAGTGCTAAGACTTAGGATCGTTTCCAGGGGACATGTACCCATACACGCTGGAAATGAGGCAGAATTGGCGGTACTACATTCTCATCGCCTTCCCTCCAAACCGGGGGAACCTATCTCATGGGGTACTGTCTCGCTCTTTTCCTACCTGATACGTCGTCTTCGTAAAATGATCTAGAGACGTTTCCCTTACTCCTATAAGAGAGTAATAACTCTATCGCTTTCTCAACATCTCTGCCTATAATCATACTTTCGTGGAACTTAAAGCGTGTACGCCATAGTTCGTTTATTGTGTATGTCGGATCATTTGTCTCCAAATCTTCGCCCAAATATACACACATTTCTTCGAATACGTATCTCTGAGTGGGTGCATTCCATTGACGGAAGACTTCCATAACAGACTGAACATCATATCTAACAGTATCCGTAATCCATTTACGGGCTAGTTCATCTAGCACTTTTCTTTCCTCGTAATCAGGCAGTTGACTACGTAACTGTCTATCTTCTGTTTTAGGGGTCGTTTTAGGCGACCCGAAGAAAGGTGAAAGCAGACCAGTGACGGTACCTGTCACTCTTTGTCTAATAGAAGGAGAAGCTTGCGGAGGAGCAAGTGCATCGGAAAAAACAGGCTGAGGCAAAGAAGAAGTAGAGGCAATAGTAGAGGAAGTCGAAACAGTGACAGACGTAGTATCATAGGGAACAGTTGGAGCTGTAGGCAAAGTGGTAGAAGTAGATGGAGTAGGTGGCAAAGATGGCGGCCCTTGAGAAGGCTGCGCCGGAGAAGTAGGAACCAGCTGAAGAGTAGCTGGGGTGTGTGCAAGAGCTGCGTTTCATGCGCCGGGGCGTGGTATAGAAAAACGCTTTGGCGTTGTAGTAGCGTCTAACGCATACGGTGGAGGTGAGCTTAATAAGTGGGACATTAATGGGTCTTTCTCGGATCTTTCCTCTTGACCTTGTCCCTTATTTGGTAACATCGGGTAACATTTATCTACTGCTAGTTTCTTGCTCCGAAGTATTTGTTCGCTTTCTTGCTCTTCCTCGTTATCCCTGTATGCAACGGCAGCTTGCACCATTGACATACCTCTTTTATTCCTTTTTGCTAACTTTATTTCCTTCTGTTTGGCTTCTTTGCGCCATAAGCGAAAAGAGTCAAACATCGCCGGCCGGGCTTTTCTCTTAAATAATTTGACCTCTAGGTTATCTAATATTTCTGAGTCGAAACTACCATATTGGGGCCATTTTAAAACACCATCCTTGCGGGTGTATTTTATCCACACTTCATTATATGTGATAGGACCTACGCCGTGCTTTACGTAGAGCTCGTATGTCGGAGTTCCAATCGGAGGAACCGGACAGGAATCCTCTAATCGGGAGTCCTTACTACAACCAAGACAAAACAAGTTTCCAAGTCTGCTAAAACCAGGCATCTTTGCTCACTAGTCTAGCTTCAAACTTCAAAGGATTATCGGTTACGATATTTCTTGTGAAAACACAAGTCCTTCGGCTTTGGGGCTTGCAAGTACCAAATCAAAGCGTATCTCAAGGATACCAAAAACTAAGGACAAACTAAGGACTGGGAGACGCTCCACTTATACTTAACTGAAGTATTTGAAGATCGGTGACGTCGCTAGAAGACTCGTCTATCGTTTCGCTCTACCAAGGATCACTGGGTCCAAAACAAGGCGATAGTCAGGGCAGCAGTCCTTCGTAGCCGTCGGGACGCGGGGAACCTCGCAGCAAAGACCTTCGGAACCACGTCGACATACAGGGGTCGCTGAAGTGGCTGGCCGTCCTCCGGAATTTTCACACGAAGCTCCTCACGAACATCTGGCTTGGACCGTCGCCGCTTGATACCGCCCCGAGTTGGGCGCCAACTGAGGTAACGGGTTTTTAGGAACCCGTTTGGTGCCAGGGGATAACACCCGAAGACCTCTGAGTTCTCCCTGTTCCGGACCACAGAAACACGGAGTCTTCTAGTCGAGTCGGAGATCAAGTTTTATTGATAGCTACCAAGTAACAGGTGTCCTAGAAGCACGACAAACACGGGTCATGTGTTCTCAGGAGACTGTTCATTTTTACAGAACCAGCCTTCTCCTTATATACAAAAATAATAGCTGCAAGCAAGAATTCTTGAGTTTATGATATGGCTATACACATATTTCTACAATAATACAAAAGAGCGAAGTCATGTAGGCAAGCCCGTATTTTAGACGTCCAAATCGTGATAGATTACCCAGCTAAGCCCGGAACTCCCATCAGATATCGATGAAACCTCAATAAAGGAAGGCACCTCCTAGTCATAAAACTGGCCATAAACAGGGAACAGGACAGGTGTGTGTTTGTAGAAAGCATGGTTTGTATGTAGTGAAATGGTTTGAGGAATGCTATGCATCGATGCTATCGCATTTGGCCACTGGGCGAGGGGTTGCCCAAACAGGTTTGGCTAAAGGCAATGGAGTCAGTTGGGACAGGTCAGGGGGAAGTCAGGGACGGAGGACGTGTCGTTTCAGATCAAGCTCGACCTTTAATTGACTTATCATGAGGGCAAGACGTAAGATGGATGTCGTTCACAAAATGGAGTCTAAGGGGTTGGGACGGAAACTACGATTTGGGGGTGTTGGCGACCCTCGATTCTGACGCAAATGCATAGAAATGGTGTCCTAATCATTATCGGTTCGCTGACACCAAATTCGTCATGGTACGTTGATATTTTGTGACACGGGTATTGGACCTCGATATCGGAACAACAACAGGGTCCAGATTTTCAGAACCACACCCCCTGATGTGCCAGTGGCACACAGTGATGCAGCCATAACACCCCCACACACACCTGACACAGAATACATATCAGAGGACTAAGATGTGGATGGTAATGACTCTGTGTGCGAAAGGAGGTTGTAGCATTCATCCCCGCCATATGCCCTGTTCCTGCTTTGTTCAGCCCTCTGCATCATGCCCTGGAACAACACCTTCCACTGTCCCACAAAACACTCTGTGACATTCACCTGGACCCCGAAATGGACTGCCATATTTGCTCCGGTTATCAATGACATAGCAATCAGGCTGCGGACTGAACTCTTCCTCTTCCGATCAACATATCATTCCCAAAGGAGTCTGGTTGGCCCTCCACTGGGCAACCATGTAATGTGGGGTTTGCCTGGCCATGTACTGCTCCAACTCCGGCACTCCACAGAATGTGAATAAAACATTTCAAAACACACAGATGTGTCATGTCTATGGCCAATCAAGTATAAAGGTATGGATGAATGTATGGACATTGCTTGCACAAAAAGGTACACCTTGGGAAATGACATCAATGCACTTGTTTGAACCTGGCCAATTAGATGAGTGTGAAGGTGTGAACTAGCTGTGGCCTCATTGCTCATGAACAACACTCTCGCAACCCCCCAACGTAGTCCCACATCCATGTATCATATAGGGCTCTGTGTAAAAATGTCAAATTCAGTAGCAGGCCCAAAGTAGTGTTTCCCATCATATGTGACAACAGAACATCTCTTTGCATACCCACTCACACTCAACTGTGTGGACACATTGATCCACATGGCAAGAAGTTGAATACCATACTCACATTGCTGAAGGCATATAAGAACATATAGGAGCACAGGTCTACCAGTTTGGGCTGGACCGTTCCCATGAGGCACAGGGTCAAGGCTGATTTGCATATGGCCATGTCTGAACTGGGGTGGTGTGGAGTGCAAAAAAACGACGGATTTAGGCCCAGATCTCTGTACTTGGGTGAATGTATGACATTGTTCTGCATTCTGTCCATCAACTGTTGTTTTTGCATCTACCAGCAACTATCCCAACCACAGTGTTTGGCTCACAGAGGTGGAGCTGGCAATAGGGGCTCACCCCTAACGGAAATGCGTCAGTCAGTCCCTCCCTGTGTAAGGACAATGCTCATTGAGGCACACGATTTGTCATTATAATCAACACTCATCACAGTTGAACAGTAGTGATGTTGCGTAGACTTTATTAGCATGTTTGTGTCAGTACGAGCAAGACAAGGGCTACAACATGCAGACCAATGCTCCAGACACTAACAGGCAGCATAGGAACATGTAGAGGTGCAAAAAAATGGGGAGGCAAAAATGAACACCAATCATTGTGGATGGCAACGGTCTCACCCCACCTTGCCTTGCTGGATGAGTCATGTGATGTTTGGTGCATGCTCATTGCCCCATGTCAGGGGGCACGACTCACAGCCCATGGGATCTACATAGTACTGTACCACCGGACTGCGCTGACTGTCTGATCTGCTGACAGTGAGCAGGTGGAAGTGTCCAACAAGATCACATGTAGTACTACATTGCCATGTGTGTACTCTCCCTCCAGCAGTATGTCAGATTTGGGAAAGTTGCCAAGTGACGCTGTGCAGCTCCGGCCATGAGACTGACTCACCTTGCACTGGTGTGTGTCAACACCGTGGGTGCACGCACATGCATTCTGAGTCCAGGCGAATGCAGCCATGTCCAGTGTTGTGGTGGGATATGTGGCCATTTCTCCAAGATGCAACAAGGAACTGGGACCTGTGCTCTGGGTTGCAATCAGTTGTGGCTGTAGTTACTCATCCATGACTGCGAGCGCAGCTTCCTGGGCAATCATTTCCAAGAGTACGGTGTTTTTAAGTTCAACAAACACGAGGGCGAGCCAATCCATTTAATTGGTCCGGACAAGTGTGCTTTGTCCACACTGTTTCACCAATCCGCAACACAGACCAATAGGGGAGAGCCTCGATGTGGTCACTGCACATGAGGACTTGTGCAATCTCCCATGCCCAACTGCCAGCACATACGCCGGATATCAAGGCATCACATGCATGGGTATCACGGTTATACTCCTGGTCGTGGGCCAACAGGGGACACACACACGTCATAATTCAGTTCAGCTAACATTGTGTTGGATAGGCAGACATCAATGGGCCACTCGAATGTGCATGATCGACGGTGGAACCAGGGCTGGATGCAGGTGATGTACGAAAGACGGAAGCTAAGACGGTAACTGATGCCCAACAGTGCCAGTGTCAGTGCCCACAACAAATGCAGCATACGTGCACAGTACAGTTCCACGTGACAGGGGCTGTGCATGTGCCCGGGATGTCCTGCCATTGCGTTGGTGACTCTGTTAGAACCGGTACTCTTCTTACCTGTGGCAGTTATGTGGATGACATGCCACAGCTCAGAGCAATGAGTTGTATGTGTGTGCAACGTTTGGAAGTGTGGGTTGTTGTGTACATAAGTGTCAAGGGCATCCCATGCAGGAGTACCTCAAGCAAGGACTTCTGTGTGTGGGGTGTGGATACGTTGGTCTTTCATTAGTGCTGTGCGTGGTGTGGGAGTCATCATCATCTGCAATGGTATCTCTCTCAGGGGGTGCCAGCCGCATTCCAGACCAAGGTCGGAGGTGCAGATATCCTTCCGCCTTATGTATTGAGACAATGGAGCTTTCATCCCTAATGGAAGTCTGACTTCTGCTTGCATTCTGGAAGTGTGATGTCGCATGTATGAGCCAAGAGCCCGAGCGGCCTTGTGCTCCTTGTACAATCTCTCTCCTTCTCTCTCTCTCTCTCTCTCTCTCTCTCTCTCTCTCTCTCTCTCTCTCTCTCTCTCTCTATATATATATATATATATCTCTCTCTCTCGTTCTCTCTCTCATTCTTTCTCTCTCTTTCTCTCTCTCCCTCTCTCTCACCCTCTCTGTCTCCTCTCTCTCTCTTTCTCTCTCTATCTCACTTTCTCTTTCTCTCTCTTTCTCTCTTTCTCTCTCTCTCTCTCTCTCTGTCCTTTGATGAGCGCATGACACACCTCCTTATCTTGGATTTTGTCTTGCAGGCTGTGACTTACAGATTGTCCAGACCCGCCATGACTCTTCCAAATAGTTGGTTTGGGTTGAATTTGAATGAAATATTTTTATAGAAATTCAATTCAAAGATGATTGATTGAATGATTCTCCTTTTTCTAACCACACATGAATGTGAATTGTTGTAATTGGCTGACATCTGGCGACTTGTTTTGTTCATGATTTTGTAAAGTTGATGTGAAATATCTTCATCTGGGGGAATGGCCAGGGGTAGAGCCTGGGGGGTGGTCCTAGGGGTGTTGGCGGTGGGTGTTGTGGCCCTCTTGGGGCCCCGAGCTGCTTGATCAGTAGCTTCATCGCATTTGTTGTTCTTCAGGTGCTGCTGTGGGCTGGGCTCCTTTTTATGGCGCAGGTTTTTGTTCAACTTAACACCAGGTATGAGCAGGTGCTTCATCCCTGCTGCTAACGCATGTTTTCTGATATTATCGCAGATCTGGCTGGTCGTTGCGAAGTGGTGTTGTCGCAGCTTTTTGCACGGGAACGCCTACTCCACATATCATTAGTGTTAGTTGCTGGTGTCATCTGTGAAGATGTTTTTTTCCGGCTGCTATCGCAGGAAAACTCGTGATATCGGCTGTTAGCACCAGCTTGTGAACAGGGCGATACATTTATCACCACTTTGGCTAAGATAAAGTGCTGCTAACTCTACGATAAGTCCTTGGGAATATGCTCCTGTAAGCATTGCTATGCTAAGCCGGTATGAATAACCTTTTGCTGAAGATTGAGGTTAGTGTTGTTGCCCACTGTGAAGACAGATTTATAATATACATTTAAAGGGGGTTCGTTGGGAGGTGTTTTAATTTAGTTAAATACGTATGTAACTACATAATGAATTGGGTTAATTGGTATTGTTTGGTAACACTTTTAAAAATAAAAATTTTTTAATAGCAACATCATCATTTTTACATGCGTACAAAATCGATTGTGGGAACATTATATGGAAATGTTTGTGAAGGAATTTGAGATTTTTGAGTTGCACCTAAATGCCTGACCCTGAACACATGTGTTAGCATCTGCATATTGAGGAGTTTGAAGCCCTTCGGAAAGTCAGCTGTCACTTGTTTTAAATATGAACTATCTTCTCTTCTTTTAAATAAGCCACACAGTATAGTCCAGTTTTTACTAACTCCCTTCTGTGAACTTTTTCTTTCTGGACAAAAAACACTAAGGGGTATATTCACAAGAATGTGTAATAACTACCGCAAGTGTAGCGTAACGCAACTTTCAACATCGCAGCCTATCGCGGGAAATTATCCCTGTGTCAACGTGGAATATTCACAACACGGCAGTAGCATGCGATAGATACCAGATAACGTGGCTAATGTCTTCGTTAAAATCAATACCATGGCACAAAAATGCAATACGTGAAAGCAAAAAAAACATGCAAAGAGGCCAACCGCGGGACAAAAAGTAGCGAAAACCAGCCACAGGCCTGCTAATGCCAAGCGTCTGGTGGGACAATGCACCATAAAAACCCAGTGAAAAATACACCCCAAACAAGCAGTAGCAGCATGGATGCACCCTGACCCCGCGCAGAGGTCTACTCGAACCCCACAACCCCCACAGATCACCAGTAAGAAACAATGGGGTCGGGGAACACTAAGGGAGAGGAAGACGGGGTGCATGTCGCAGGAAAACAAGACCAGCGTCATGAAGGTGACAGAACACTACCAGCAACTGACCCACAAGCAGACCACCTGGAATGCAGTCAGAGTGCTGAGGAGGTCAATACAGCAGGCCAATAGGTGCCGGCATGACATGACAACCTAAACCAGGCACCAAATCGCTGCCAACAGAAAGGCAGAAATGGTGGCAGCAGGTGGCAGTCCAGCGCCACCGGAGGAGCTGGAGGAAGCCCAGGCCACAGTCGTCGATGTGGAGATGGTGTAAGGATTAGGCAGTACGGACACAGCTCGGAAGGACCAGACACAACAGCACGGGCCATTCACTGAGTGTCGCTGGCATAGGTTGGTAGCCCCACCGGCCTGCGTAGTTCAGATTCAATGGCACCACGTGTTCGATCACCTCCGTTACTGTGATCCTGCTTTGATCCGGACTGAGCTGCATATTCCTCTTATTCCTCTCCGTGCGTCCACTGGTGTGGACTCAGCCATTCTTGATTTGCGACTAGGTGCTGGATGTGAGATCTACTGGTCCGCAGGGCTGTCCTGTTCCCTCATCCACAGCTTGACGGCTGGCGTTGGACAGGGTTTATGGCAGCATGACTCGCTGGATAGCGTTGGGCAGGGTTTGTGTGCAGCACAGCTCCCCAGATGACATTGGACAGGGTTTGTGGCAGGATGTGTGGCAAGATGCGCATATGGAACTATGCCTCACTGATCAAAGGGAGTCTAGTGCTGTGACTGCTGTCCAGGATTTGGGGTCACTGCCATTCAGGAGCCAGGACACAGTCTCACATATGGGACCTAATGGGCCGCAGAAGTCTCCGGTAGAATATCTAAACAAGAAAGGAGTAATTTGGGCCAGCGTTGGGGGGACAGCGGTGGTCTGAAAGGCTGGCTAGGTCGCGGGCCTCAAGCTTGGAGCTTACACTGGCACGTGGTGGGCCCTCCATGACACACGCTGGTGTCGGATGCTGATTCATGTGGCCTGGCTGGGTCGGTCCTGACAGGTTTGTGGTCCAGCGGACCAGGGTATGGCAGGTGCACAGGATCTCAGGCAACTCCACTAACGAGGACGGTGTCAGCGTCATGGCGGGGTGGGAGGTGCCACCCTGGCAGAGAAATTAGGCTTTCCGGAAGAGGACAACTCCCAGGGCTACAAGCTACGCCGCCACTCTTGGTATTGTGTACTTTCCCAATCATGGTTCTACTGCATTCTTCACATATGCCTGGTTGCCTCCTCTCCCAACATTCATCTATTTTGTGGCTGAGGTGCCATGCCGTAGATTGGTATTGTTCACGGCTTGCCCAGGTTACCATTGTGAGTTGTTCTATCGTGTCTGGTGGGTGGGCATGTTGTTGTGCATCTTGGTTGTGGACTTGTGACTTTGTGGATTGCATGGTTATGGAGTTGAGGTGAGTGGGGTGTTAATTGGGAATTTGCCAAGGGGCTGTGCATTTTCCTTGGTGCCATCCTGGGATGGCTGGATGCTGTTGGACTGTCGGAGGATGAAGGGATCATCCACACTGGCTGTGAATTTGGAAGCGACATTGGTGAAGGTCCCACGGTATTCGGATGTTGCCTGCACGTTGGTGTGTGACATGTGCTTCCTGTTGCACTGGTTGTGTGCTGTGTCACCAGGGGGCACAGGTGGGACATGTGTGCAGTGAATTGCCCCTACACTTGCGTGCACCGGGCTGTGGCGTATGGTCCTTGCTTGGTCTCCAGCAGTTCCTGCACATTTTGTTGGCCGTATGTGGACTGGGGTGCCAGGATGATGTGATGTCCATGACAGTCATGGGGGTCTTGGATGTGGCTGGCTGTGAGACTCCGTCCACTCTGACGGGTGTTGTTTGGGGTGTGCAAGGGGCCAACAGGTGGTGCACAGCCAGCAGCTTGGTGTGGGGTGGGATGTTGGTTGTCCGCTGTGTTGGTGCCGTAGGCTTGTTAGGCGATGATGGCCAGGATGCGTAGGATGGTTGTCCCTTTCAGCCTGTAGTGGACAGTGACATTAGCAGATGTTGGGCCTGATAGGCAGGTGTGTTTCCTGGGAGGCCGCTGTCTTTGTCTGCGCTGCCTCTGTGGTGGTCTGGGGGGAGGTGCCGGGTGGGTGTTGAGGCACTCTTGGTTGTCCGTACTGCATGATGAGTGGCTCCATGGCATCTGTTGCCCTTCCGAAGATGCCTTGGGCAGGGCTCCCTATTGTGGTGCAGGCTGCCGTCCGACTTTACACCAGGTCAGAGCAGGTGTAAAATTCCTGCTGCTGATACATCTTATTGCATGTTTTGTATTCTTATCGCCGATCTGTCTGGTCATTGTGAATGTTGAGGTCTGGTGTTGTCGCGGCTTTTTGCAAGGGAATGCCTACTCTGCATCTCATTAGCGATAATTGCGGGGGTCCTCTGTGGTGATATTTTTTGCGGCTGCTACCGCAGGAAAAGTGGTGCTGAGGGCTGTTAGCACCTGCTTGTGAATGGTAGGGTAAGTTTATCACGACTTTAGCTGCGATAAAGTGCCGTTAATTCGCCGATAGCTCCTTGTGAATATGTCCCTAAAACTCTAGTTTCATGCTAACTGCACCAGGATAAACAAAACATAAATAACTGATTGAATGGACCAAATACAATCTGAGGGCATTTGACTGGTGCTATGGACGTCCAAACGGAAGGTGATGGGGTTGAGATGTAAAGCTTCATAGGTAAATGCATATTTACATGACTAGCAATTTCAGAACACTAGGGGGCATAGAGTGGTACTATTCAATAATAATGTATTTATATGAAATGCCCATAAAACTAGCACCCTAGCTAAATCTTTTAAAATGTTTCAAGGTTATTCTCGATTAATACGTACCAAATGTAATGTTACTTGTGGTGAGAGGCTCAGAGTTGTGCCACTGTTATAGCATTCTTTCTGCTTCTTCAGCAAGACCTTTCCCGAGTGGTTGAAAATTAATGACAGTTCTCTGCAAAGGACAATAAAATCTGTAACATAGTGAGAAAAAAAAAGAAACAAAACGTGCACACTCACCACAAAGGAATGAATTAATCTAAGAAGACATAATTTTGAGCAAACAAAACACACGTAGAATGTTATTGTAGCCCTTCACAGAGGGTAGGAGTTATGTTACCTAAAAACTTAATGGTTTATGACTAGTGCAGCAAGGCAGAAAGAGTGACAACAGGGCAACTGATTTCCAGGTTGAATAATCAAGCAAGGAAAAGAAAATTGTGCTGTCACTGGAAACATTACCAGGAGTTCCTTAGCATATGAAAAATAAATGTGGGATGGGTAATATGTTGCATTGCTGGGTGTCTGGTGACATTTGATATCACTAGAAAAATACAGGGCCATATTACATGGATTCCCAGTATGTATCCTTTACATAAGATTTTATAATCTTACTGTTTGCACTGTTCATATGCTGTATCACCCTTTCTGCATTGTCTGGAACTAATAATAAATGTTATTTATAAGTATTTCAAGTGTCCTCCCGCTAAGTTGTTGAGAAGGTAGATGAACATGGACGACTTAGCAAAAAGATGTACCTCTGGAAACAGCAGTAGCTTCAATTCCTTCTTTGATATGAAGATTGCATTCCACTTTCTGACAGTCTGCACTGCAAAGGAACATGCTCAAGCACACTCCCTCTTATGACTGAGAACACTAGGCATATTATCAAGGACCAGTGATAAAATTATCGCCGTTTTATCGGCAGGAAACTGCCGATAAAACGGCGATAATGGGCTTGATAATGCGTCCTTGTTAATTCTCATAGAAGCCCATGTTATGGTGTTAACATGAGCTTCTATGGGAATTAACAAGGGCGTATTATCAAGCCCATTATCGCCGTTTTATCGGCAGTTTCCTGCCGATAAAACTGCGATAATTTTATCACTGGTCCTTGATAATATGCCCCTAGGTTCGGCAGTGACTGCAGTAGCGTAGGTGGTTAGTGATGCTGGAAGCTATCTCGAAGGTACTGACAGCCAATTTTGTCGAATGCACAATGGACAAGACAAAGTCCCTTGAACAGAACACTAACTACCTAATGAAGCTGAAGTCTGAACAGATTGGTATGAGTGTGCCTCTGAAGACCAAACATAATATGCAGGACCCAATTCTGAAACTGCTGTAGTTTACCAATTAGGTACTTTCGAAAGCTGGTAAGCACATTGCAATAATCTTTTTTTGAGATGACCATTGCCTGAAAGTAAAACATATTCCTTAGCATTTTCAGATAGAGAACGCCAGATTAAGAGAATGTACTGACCAGGGAGTGTAGTGTTAAGGAGTTGTCCAAACAGAAACTGAGGTTCTTAACTGCAGGGACAGAAGTAGGGACAGAAGTAGGGTCAAAATTAGAGGACCACTAAGAAACTGATCAAATCTCATTAGGACCACCGAAGATCAGACTGCATTCCTATTCATAGTGAGTATAAAGGCACCGTCTTGGTCGTAACAAACAGAATTGAACCAATAAGGCACTGTCTTGCATCCAGAAAGCCAGTGCACAAAGAATATTTTTAAATCTCTCTTTAACCTGGTCACTGGATCCTCTATTTGGATGATCAATTATCTGTCATCCACATAGGTCACAAAGGTAAAACCATAATAAACCTGTGTAGCTCATGAGACATATTTAATTTACTTGTAAGTCCCTCGTAAAATGGCACTACCTGCGCACAGGGCATGTAAAGTAAATGCTACTAGCGGTCCTGCAGCACTGATTGTGCCACCCACTTAAGTAGCATTAGAAACTTTTCTCAGTCCTGCCATTGCAGCTTTTGTGCATACGTAGTTTTAAACTGACATTTCGTCCTGGCAAAGTAAACCTTTTGACAGGCCCAAACCTTCTTTTTTAATACATATAAGTCACCCCTAGGTTAGTAGGACACAAACTTTTAGGTTTTATATGTCCAGGCTTTGAACAACAGCACTTAAATTAGTTGTTCACTACTGAAAGGTCATCCAATTCCATAGGATTACATTGGGAACAGGTAATCTATTATTGTTTGGTGCCTTTGGAATTTGAATTTAAAATCCTTGCTTATGTTGAAGTCCGAGGGGACTTCAAGCTAAGAGCACCACCATGAAGGTAGAGTTCCAAAAGTTGCTGGGGGCCTGAGCAGAAGACCATCAGTCACAGGTTGAAGCCATGGGACAGGATAATGAGATGGAAGGGCCTGGATAGGACCTTCCTGTGGTACTCCCTGCAGTTAAGGGGAATGCCCTGACCCCTGAAGTGGAGACCCCTGTCAGGGCAGGTAGCAGTGTCTCTTCCCACAGCCTGTCCCCTGAGGAGCTGGCAAAGAAGCACAGAGAAGAGAGAGTTCAAACTGCAGTTGGTTTAGTTAAGAATTGAGGAAAGGAAACTGGCCACGGAGGAGAAGGCTGAAAGGGCTTTGGAGGAGAAAAAGTTGTTACTGGCTCATGAACTAAGTCTTAAGGAGCTGAACATCAAGGACAGGCAGGCAGAGTCTAGTAGAAATAATGGCAGCATGACTACAGTGTCCTCTGGAGGAAATAGGGTCCATATTCCCAAAGGTCTGGAACCTGACTTTGTTCTGGGGACGATAACAACAAGTAGTTTGAGGCTTATGAGAGTGCTTTACGGATGCGCAGGATTCCTGAGGATTATTGTGGGCTAGTCTCTTTGGAAGCATTTCCCTAGCGAAGGGAGGGACATCTTACTGGGTCTAGAGATTAGGGACAGTATGCGGTATACCACCATGAAGGAAGCCCTTGTCAGGAAGTATGGCTTTACCCCAGAGAAGTATAGTCAAAAGTTTAGGGACAGACAGAAGGTGGCCCAGTAGACCTGGGTGGATTGTGTGGATTCATTTTGCAAGACACTGGATGGTTGAGTAAAGGGGTAAAGGGCAGTAAAGTAAAGGACAATCAGGGACTGCATAATTAGATTGCAAATGAGCACATCTTCAGTCTTTGTTTTGCAGATCTGCACCAACACTTGATTGACGGAAGCTCACTGGCCCCAGGGAGCTTACGAAGGAGGCGGACCACTAGGTCAGCAGCAGGGTCCATGAGAAGGTATTTGGGGGCTCTTCATAAGGTTGGACAATGATTCCACCAAAAGAAGAAGGAGTGAGACAAAAATAAAGGCCCCCAAAACAGTTCCCTAGGTCATGAATCCCACCCCCCAACCGAGAAGAAGTGGTTCCCTGATAATTAGTCCTCAGTGAAGGCACCCCCCAAAAGTTATGAGTGCCAGCTGGAAGGCCGCTTTAAGAAGAATGCCAAGTGTCCCAAGTAGGAACAGCCCTCCACTGGGGTACACATGTGTAGGTGCTCCCCCTGTTCTACAGGGCCTTCCTACTGAGCTGGCACATGATGTACCCTTGGCAGGTAATTTAGGGGCAGGACAAGACCTTTCACAGGCTTGTGACCCACTTTTATTGGCCTCAAATGAGCAGGCCCTCAGATGCTTTCTGCAGGTTCTGTCCTACCTGCCAGACTAGTCGCAAGTCAGGAGGAAAGTGCAATGCTCACCCACAACCATTTCCTGTCATTTGCACCCCCTTTAAAAGGTTAGGCATCAACATTGTTGTGCCTTGGACCCTATGGGCATCAGGTTCCTCCTGGCCTTGGTGGACCCTACCATCCGATACCCCGAGCCTATCCCTATGAGAACGGTGAGTGCACCCACAGTCGCCCAGACACTGATGGGGATAGTTACCCATGTGGGATTCCCAAAGGAGGTGGTGTCAGACTGTGGTACCAACCAACGTCATGCCGGCCTACAAGAAGATCATGTGGAAGAAGTGTGGGGTAACCTACACATTCTCCACTCCTTATCACTCTCAAACCAATGGTCTTATTGAGAGGCTAATGGGCCTGTTAAAACCCTTGAGGTGGAAGTAGGATGTCTTCTTGCCATGCCTGTTGTTTGCGTATCAGGAGGTGACCCAGAAGAGGTATTGCTACAGCCCTTTAGCGCTTCTGTATGGGTACCCAGTGGCAGGTGCTCTCAGTACGGTAAAGTAGGAGAGCTACAAAGCTTCCAGGAAGGCCCATCAGGATGTGGTCAGCTGCATGCTGGCACTCTATACCCAGATGAAGCACTTGTGGAAACAATCTAAGGTAAATCTAGTAGCCAGTGAAGAGGTCATGAAACTGGCTGAATTTTAGCTTGGCCAAATAGTGTGGGTGATGGAGTTTGTGGAGTCCAGGGCCCTGCAAGACCACTGTTATAGGCCATGTGAGGTGAAGGAGCATGAGTGTGAGGTCACCTACATGGTGGATCTTAAGACTCCTAAGAAGCCTATGAGGGTTCTACACATCAATCGCCTGAAAATACACTTTGAGATGTCTTAAGTCACAATGCTTCTGGTCACAGATGATGGGATGGAAGAGGAGAGTGAACCTCTCCCTGACCTCCTTTCTTTCAAGGAATAGGATGGGTCAGTGAAGGGTGTCAGCCTCTCCCATGCACTGGCCCTAGAACAACAGAGCGACTGCCGCCAGTTGTTGGGGCAGTTTGTCTCTTTATTCTCATTTACCCCAGGACTCACTACATTATGTACCCTGATATTTACCCTGATATTGACAAAGGGGACAGGACACCTGTGAAGAGTAACATTAACAGAATGTTTCATAAGGAGTGAGCTAGCATCAAGATGGAAGTCTCCAAGATGCTGGAGTTTGGGGTTTTTAGCCCTCAAACAGGCTCTTGATCCAGCCCAATTGGCGTTGGTCCCCGAGGATGCCCCCCTGGTGTCACTCCAGAACTAAGGTTCTGTGTGGGGTTCCGGAGACTCAATGCGGTCCCCAGGACTGATGCACACCCTCACCAAAGCTGATGAGCTCATCTGTCGGTTGGAAGTTACCAAGTTCCTCAGCACAGCAGACTTTACTTTTGGCTACTGGCAGTTTGCCTTAAGCAAGGGGGCCAATGAGAGGTCTACATTGTCTACCCCAGAGGGACATTTCCAGGTCCGGTTATTGCCCTTTGGGTTGATGAATGCCCCTGCCACCTCCCAGAGGTTGGTCAACAAGGTTCAGGCTGGGTGGGAGAACTTCACTACCACATATCTAGATTACATTGAGGTCTTCATTTCTAGCTGGGAGTACAATTTGCGCCATCTCAGAGAAGTGCTTCAGGCTTTGCAGAGAGCAGGTCTAACTATCAAGTCCAGTAAGTGTCAGATATGGCAAGGTTCAATAGTCTACTTGGGTCATCAAGTGGGAGGAGGCAAACTGCATCCCCTTTGAGCCAAAATATAGATTATTCTGGCTTGGGAACCCCCCAAACCCTTGAGAGGGGTGAGCCTTCCCAGGCCTCACCGGTTATTACAGGAAATTAATCGAGGGGTATAGCACCATTATAACACCCTTGACAGATCTGAAAGCTTATCTGGCAGAGGCCTTCCCGAACTCTTTTGACATTTTGAAGAAGGTCATGTGCACAGCACCCTTGCTCGAGGCTCTTGACTTCTCCCAAGAATACATTGTGCAGACACATGCCTCAGAGCATGGCATAGGGGCTGTGCTCTCACAGTTAAATGATGAGGGCTTTGATCAACTTTATCAGGAGGAGCTTACTTTCCCAGGCACAGAGGTGGAATGCAATAGAAAGGGAAGCCTTTGCAGTTGTCTTAGTACTGAAGAAGCTGAGACTATACATGTTTGGTGCTCACTTCCGGGTACAGACATACCACAGACCCCTCAGATGGTTAATGGAGATGAGGGGTGAGAATGTGAAACTGTTGAGGTGGTCCATCTCCCTACTGGGAATAGACTTTACGGTGGAACAACATCCTGGAACAGACCAGCCAAATGCTGATGGTCACTACAGGTTCTTCTGCCTATGTGAAGAGTACTCCCAAGGGGTTGGATATTCTCCAGCTCTTTCAGCTGGGGGGACATGTTAGACCTAGCCTTCATGATGTGGTTTTCTCCCTACCTTTATCCCTTCAGGCCTTCTGTTTTTATTGACTTCATTTTTGCTGGCCCAAGGACTCTGCACACTTTACTACTGCTAACCAGTTCTAAAGTGCTCTCCTTAAAACCTATTAGATTGACTTCTACCCTTTTGGCATATTTAATTTACTTATAAGTTCCTAGTAAAGTGGCACTATCTGTGCCTAGGATTATAAATGTAATGCTACTAGTGGACTTACAGTCTTGCTGTGCCACCCACTTAAGTAGTAAACATGTCTCAGGCCTGCCATTTCAGCCTGTGCATGGGCAGTTTTAAACTGACATTTTTCCAGGCCCAAACCTCCCATTTTAATACATCTAAGTCACCCCTAAGTAGGCTTCAGTACATCCCACTGTGCAATGTATTTAAAAAGCGGGACAGGTACATTTAGGTTTTATATGTCCTAGTAGTGAAAAAACTTACATTTGTTTTTCACTACTGCAATACCTACCTCTCCCATAGGATAACATTAAAGTTATGTTATTACATGTTTTAAGTGTAATTTCCAACTGGGAACAGGTAGCCATTTCATGTTTGGCATCTCTGGAATTGGAATCTAAAATCCTAATTGATGGTGAGGTTGGATTTTAAATAAGAATTTAAAAAATGCCTCTTTTAGAAAGTTTACATTTTCTTGCCTTAGGTCCAGGAACTGGAGAACACGGGGGAGCGGCGGTGCCGGTCCAGCCACTGCCACACCAGCGATCCTACTGCCGTATTATAAGTTTGGCCGTCGGAACACCATTTGACCACCGCACTCGCCAGGGAACTGACGGTCAGAGGCTCAGAATATGCTGGTGTTCAGCCGCCAGTCTTACATAGCGATCGGCACTGCCATGTAAAACCTGCCGGTGGGGAAACATCGGTACCCCATGGAGGTAGGAGCATGCAGGGGGAACGTGTTGTGCACCCTTGTGTTTAAGTACCCTTCCCAGTTCGAGCACAGCATAGACTTTGCAGTCTATGCCATGCTGGAAAATGCTGTTGAAGTCCCATGACGGGGCAGTATTAATGGCTCATTTAGACTTTTAATACCACTCTGCCTGCCAGACGATTTGTATCATAATCTGGTGGGTGGGCAGTGTTCAGGTTTGGTGGTGTGTTAGCAGGGCGGTGGTGATCCACCCCACTTCTGCACCACCAAACTCATAATGAGGCCCTTACTCATTAGGTTGCTGCAGTCTGTCTCTGGGTCACATGACTGGGTGTAACTGACAGTTGGGTTTTGTGTATTCCTATTAGACAGCCACACTCAATGGGGAGCTTAGGTGTGAATAGATGTGCCATCACTGTCAGGATGGGAGGGTGGAGCTGGGCCCAGCCTCACTTACACTTACACAAGCTGTGCCCTGGCTCCACACAATGGGCTGCAAGCCCCCTGTATTTAGTCTGGAGCCAGTGCCAGGAAGGCAAGGCACCTGTGCACTTTAAAGGAATGCCTCTACAAGCTTCACTCCACTTCAAAGCCATAAACTAGGTATGCATACTGGACCTCAAACATCAGCTCTTCAGTATACTTCTGAGCCTGTAGATACCCTGCCAGTAAGAAGGACTGTTGTGCTACTGAAAAGACTGCCATTCTGCTGGACTGCTAGTCTGGAGGAACTGATGCTCTGATATGGTGACCTGCCACCCTCTTGCCTCTGTGAACAGAAAACTGGACCTCCAACTTCACCATGTTACCCAGGATGCCAGAGTGTCTCCAAGGGCTATTCTGCTGGCCCCTTGGTCTGAGCCTCACAAACATAAATGGATCACCACCATCGTGCACCAACCCCTGGACCAAGCTGCATAAGTTCCTGACTCCCAAGTGGTACCCCTTAGATCCTGGACCCATGGTGTGGCTTGAGGGGGCTGAAGTTAAACTTTTGAGCTCTTTGCAACCACAAATGGGTTAGTTTGCACCAAGACATTTCCGCTTGCACCGCGATTTAATGCAAAGCTCTAGCAGCTGCCTCTTTGCAATACAGCATTGACCGCTAGTGGGGGACCACCATGATGTAGCATCACCCGTCTGCAACACCGGCCGGCTGTTCATGCTACACCGCCAGCCTCCTGTGATGTTTTCCCTACTCCTTGCGGTCTACTTCAATGTAAAAGGAACTCATGGAGTGCTTGTGCATCACTCTGTAAAGTATTGTGGTTGTTGCTTGGCTAGAGCTCACACTACAGTCAACCAACAACCCAATTTCTCATAAAACCCTATTGCGATATCCTTGCTGGACATATTTCCCAAGGAAATCCTGACTTGATGGATTGAATTACTACGATGTCAGGAGTAGTTTGCAACAGTTGGCCTGTCCAACTGCAATGAAGGGACCCTCTGGGCAGGTAGTCCTCTATCCCCTGTTCCAATTTTCCATTTAGCGGCAAATTCCTGAGTCCAGCATATCTATGTTGCTCTTTTGTGTTCTGCTTCTTGAGCAGTTCCTGCCACAATCCTTTCCCTTCCCATAGTGATCCTGTGTGTGTCTGTTCCTCTTCCAATAACTGCATTTCTGCCTGCACCATGAGATTGGGATCAGGCTACCATTGATGCCACTGTGACATCTGTCTGCAGGATATCATGTTGACGAAATATCCTGAAAGGAATTCCTGCCTCTTAACTGTATCCCTCCTGTTCACCATAAAAATGCATCTTCCTTCAGCGCGGTGAAGTTTCCTGACTTCTCCTGATTTTGCAGATGAACTTTAAACTTCGCCTGTCTTTAGTTTTTAAGGGCAAACTAAGTCATGTCATCACTGGTAACCTATCCTCCCCATCGCATTTTGGTGAATCCAGGTTTATGAATAGATGAGTCTAACGTCTCATCAATGCAATACTTGTGAAGGCTAAAGTCAGCATGTCTTTATTTGTGAGTGTTAGAAACAATTCATTGTGTATGCAGCTTATTGTTTTGATATTTGCATTTACAAGATATACTGTACAGGCAGAATAATAATTCCCCTACAGAGATGTCAGTACATGATGTTAAACATTTCATTGGAACTAATGCTGCATTTTGCCTTCAACATGTTTAATCGTTTTCAACGCATGACATAACACAAAGAGGAACATTTATTCAGTTGCCTTTTTGAAGACATTTCTCATATGAGTGATTAGCTAGTAAAGAACATGTCTATCTGAGATCTCTGTTTGCATAATAGGGTATGATTATTCAGATGCTTCCAGGCTTCAGTAATAATACAACACCAAAATACAATGGACATTGAGTGATGGCTTTATTGTGTGTGCCTTTGAATACATTCAGCTGTCTCAATTGTATAATACCAAGTAAGTTAAATCCATATACCCAGAAGGAGCAGCACTTCATACCAAACATTGATAAAGGCAATAGGGATAATCTTGAAAAGCTAGTGTGATGCTTACGTGTTTTATACATTTTGTATTCTAAGCGTTAGGGGGATCCAAATACCCAGCTGCACAATGCACTGAAGGCCAAAATTTGGTGGGCCATTGTCACGTGCTGCTAATGGTGTGTGTCCACACCCAGCGGGGGAAAGAATCCCCTTAAGTACTGGGTGTGGGCCATTGAATTGATATGTAGTATTGGACATACCAACATGTTTTCTTTATTTTTTACTTATTCCCTTTTGATAGTGCCCCGGGCTCGGCTGTAATCTCTAGAGTAGGACCCGTGGAACAGAATAAGATACTCGACTGCAATGTGGACACAAGTATCAACCGCCAGTGACAAGGAAGCTGTAGACACTAGCAGACTGAGTGTGCCCAACAGGAGGCAAACATGATCTGTTACCAAAAGACTCTGGACGGTTTTAACCCCTTCGACGCTGATGACGAGCTCAGCTCGTCATGAGGTACACCTCTCGTACGCTGATGACGAGCTGAGCTCGTCATGAACCGCGGGTTTTTCAAAAAGTCAGCGCACAGCGGGAAAATGCGCAACGCCGATGGTGTTAAAGCAAAGTTGGGGTAGAAGATGCACATACCACCAGGCAGAAGGAGTCTGATATTAGGGCTCCTTGTCTTGAGGAAGATCAGCCTCTGGTGTCTGAAGAGCAGGCCCCCATTGTCATTCAGACCTTCATCCACCCCTTCCTTAACTCCAGAGCCCCCTACACCACTAGGGCCTCCAGCCGTACCCCATGGACATCCGTCATCTCCTCCTCCTAGTGCCAACCGAGAACAACACCAGCACTCACAGGGCACATTAGCCCTGACACTGCAGAGCCTTTAAACGCAGTCCAATCCCTTCCTCCTGAGTTTGTCAGATTGCTCTCAAGGAGGGCCTGGGGTGATTTAAAGAAGTTCAAGGATCGATCTCCCAAGATATCTGGGACTTTGATAAAGAGGTCAAGAAACTCTCAAGGTCAATCACAGAAAAGCTCTGAGTCTTATGTGGCCTCATGACCTCATTCATAGCAGGCCTAGAGTCTAATCTGCCTCCAAAACCTAACCAACCTCCTGTTGTCCAGTCTCCCAGTTCATCTGTGATATCTGTTTCCCCAGCTACCCTCTGTTCATTCTTCCCATTGTGATGTCTCGCCTTGATGCAACGGGGAAAGATTTTAACACCACCGTGGCAAAAAGTGAGCCTGAATGTATAACTGTTTTCAACAATGGACTTCATTAATCCTTTTTTTTACAAATGTTAAAATGTATACACTGCTTTTTTTATTTTTTACAGACATTTTGTGAATATTATGCCCCTTTGTATATAGACCTGCTCCCTTAACATTTCCTGACACGTTCGTATTGTCTGCTCATTCCTCCCCAAGTTTACATTACCCCTCTGAAGCAAGACTCCATGTTATTCTATAAATATCCATGGCATGCTTGAGTTTTTCACAATTTGCCACTTAAATATGCCAGGAGCAAAATGCTCTTGACCACGGATCTCCCACTATATCTATACTGAAAACTACTGCTCAAGAAAAAACATCGCAAGCTACTAACACATTTATCACAGTTGAATAGTGACCACATCCATTATCAATACACTAGTGACCACCCAAATATTTTAGACTGGGTTACCACCAAATAAATTAGGCAAAGTATTATAAAAATCAAATGCCACAATATGACTAATTAAATAATAGCCAAGGCAGCACCCACATTCTGGCACAAAGGACACACCCACAGTAATACGTCTCTGCAACTCAGCTTGAATTACAATTCAACAATTTGATTTCAATATGTTTTTGTCTTCATAAGCAGGTTTCTGAAAATACACATATTTTTCTATGAATTACCTCTTGCATTACGGGCAAACAAACTCAATTTCCCAAATTTATTTTCCAAAAACGTAATTTATTCCTTCAAAATACCATTACATTCGCTGTGGAGGGCTCCCTCCCGCATGCAGAGATTTGCAGCCCAGTTGGGGAGGTCTCCGCCAAGTAGGCAGCACATTAAATATGACCGTAAAGTTACTAGTAGTAACACTTAACTTGTAATTATGTTTATTAACTCTCTATCCACTATACCGGTGGGTAGAGACGTACGTTCTCACCTAGGAGTAACTTTAGACTTGAAAATGGTGAATAGAAAGAAGTTGTACAGTTTCTCCTAGATATGAGTACATATACACAGATCAAATCTACATCCGTAAATTTACCTTCGTGGCTTGAATTAGAACGTTGCTGTTTGATTACAGAGGGCATTTTTTAGGCGACTTGTTCCGTTTATTTTCTATAGAGAAATCACAATAGTACAGAAGCTTCTGAGATTGCTAAATTGGTTAATGCACCAGGTGCATGTAGCCTCTGAAACATGATGGCCATTAGATCAAATCACACTTCCACAGTGTCATCTTAAGTATTTTTTGGGCCCTAGGAAACACATATATCGGGGTCCCTGTTCGTTACAACTTTGATTTTTATTACTCATTTTCTGCTAATTGAAATCTGAATCAGTCCCACTAAACTTTCAAAAATGGGGTCACCCAAAAACAATTGAAATATGTCTTTCCGGAGCCCCAAAAATATTTAAATTGACTGAAAAAAAGAGAGACTGAGTCAAAGGTATAGGTGGGCAGAGAGGAGAGAGTTTGCAATATAGGAATAGACAGACATGAGCTAGAGAGAGAAAGTTCAGTTTGTGAGGGGGGCCCTTGGAAGGTGGGGGCCCTTGTCAATTGCCCATGTCTTAAAATGTCCCTGCACTCACAATGACAAAATTGTTGTGAGGTTTGTTAAACAAGCGTAGTATCACCGCAAGATGGATAACAATAGCACTATTTACTACAGGAAATGGATCTCCAGCTGGGTCCACAGTGATTTATGAAAGTAGGCTATTATTCCTATGTAGATTCGAAATTGTCACATCAGGAAAATGTGAGTATTTATTTCCTCATAAAAAAAATCCTTTAAAACACGTGGCTTGGACGCGTTTCCTTGACACTCTGTGCCTGTCGCTGGGCGGCTTGGCCACTAGCCAGCAATGCTGACTGCATTGAGCCCCAAAGAGCCTCATGTCATGGCCGAACAGATAAGGACTGGAGGACACTAGGACCCTGTGGGTCATGAGGGAGGTGACCAGGTCACCGGACACCACATTC
Organism: Lissotriton helveticus; assembly: GCF_964261635.1. NCBI lineage: Eukaryota > Metazoa > Chordata > Amphibia > Caudata > Salamandridae > Lissotriton > Lissotriton helveticus. The sequence continues at coordinate 2,128,223,749 of NC_136061.1, forward strand.
GGTCAGGGGACAGGAAGGACGTTAGATCGACCAGGACGGACCGAGGGGACGGACGTGTATGTAATCTGCAGCAGAGAGAACACAATAAAGAATCATTGAATAACCAACCTGTGTGCAGAGTTCGTCATTTGTCCTGCGCCCACTAGTGAGACACGACAACTGGCGACGAAGGGTGAAACGAGCCGACGCGCAGATCGTCGCACATCGATCGACGGCGACATCGGAGTATCAAGAAGAACCAGGTGCCCACCCTGGATGTGCCAAGAAAAAGAGGAAGAAAGGAGGGACATCGGAGCCCACCCGACCGCTTCTGAGGAATTGCCTGCAAACCGCGGTAAGAGCGAAGGACCGTGGGATCTCAAAATAGAAGCGCGAGCTCTCGCGAGAGTCTCGGCAGCCATTTTGAGATCAGGCGGCTAGGCCAATCAGAGGCGAGATCTGGGAAGCGGCCATTTCTAAGTCAGGCGAGCGAGATTTCGCTCGCGAAATCTCGCGAGAAGAGCAGCGGCCATTTTGGAAAAAGGACAACACGAAGAGGGACCATAGAAATCAACAGGGCGGCCATTTTAAGGTCAGGCAAGGAAGAAAAGAAGCAGAAAAAGACACAAAAAAAAGACAAGAATAAAGGCAAAAAGGACTAGGAAAGCCCAGAAAAGGCTAAACAAAGCAAAATAAAGGAAGAAGAAAGAGACAAACAAAAGAGAAAAAGAAGAAAAAGAACAAAGAGAAAAGAAGAAAAAGGCAGACAAAAAGAAAAGGAGGAAACAGACAGAAAAAGAAGAAAAAGGAAGAAAAAGGCAAAGAGCAAAAGAAACATATAAACAACGCACAAAAGAGCGAAATAACAAGAGGAGGAAAGAGCAGATAAAGGCAAAAAGGCAACAATGGCAGACCCAAAGCCCAGCGCACAATACAGGAGACCACTGCCGTTCAACTTATCGGAGCCACAAACAGGAATTCGATGGGAGAAGTGGATCAGACGGTTTGAAAGATATATGGAAGCGACAGATGGAACAGACGGAAAGAGACTAGGGTTACTGCTGAACTTAGCAGGGGATGACGTCGAAGAACTTCTGGAGACACTGCCTACCGAAGAAACAAAGACATATGAGAAACTAAAGAAATGCCTAACGGCCAAGTTTGACCCACAGCGAAATATTGACTTTGAACGATATACCTTTACCATTGCGTGTCAACAAATTGACGAAACGCTAGATGACTTCGCGACAAGGCTGAGAAAACTGGTGACACATTGTGAATTCGACAAATTTGATAACGAACAAGCAATAAGGCTAAGGATCATTGAAGGCTGTCGTGACACAGGATTCAGGACAAGAATACTGAAGGAACCGACCTCATTGGAGAACATCCTGTCACTGGCAAGAGCAGAGGCAAGAGCAACAGCGCATGCTAAGGAAATAGAAAGAGGGAGGAACGTCGAAATCGAAACGCACACTTCACGACAAGCAAATATCGCACAGGTCGGTGGAGGAATGACTGGAGGGAGCAAACAGAGAGGAGACAGCCTGAAGGAACATGCTACAGGTGCGGAATGGAATTTCCACACAGAGGCCCGTGCCCAGCGTTTGGGCAGATGTGCAAAAGATGCAATGGAAGAAACCACTATCCCAGTGTGTGCCAAGGCGTACAAGTCAGAGATGACAGAGGAAGAACAGGAAGACAACAAGAGTCGACAACAAGGTATGTCAGGTATGTCGACAAAGAAAGGAGAAGTTCATCACGAGGGTCAGGCGAAGAAGAGGACGAAGAAAAAGTGGAGAGACTATACCACATGTCGGAGGTTCACACAGAGCTAAGTGGGGAAGATGGAAAAGGAGAAACACCACAGCTAACAGACAGAATCTCCCTAGGAAAGACGGACTCGGCAAAGATAGGAGTAGGAGCGCATGAAGCGGACTTTGTACTCAACAGTGGTGCAACGTGCAATGTCATGTGTGTATCAGAGTACGAGAAGATGAAAGTAAAGTCAACACTGAGAGCGTCCAATGTGAAGGGTTTCACCTGGGGGTCAAAGAAACAGGTGACAAACTTGGGAAAGTTCACAGAGGAACTGAGATATAAAGACAAAAAGAACAAAGAGGACATCCATGTTCTAAAGGGCGATGTCTCTGGACCATGCCTGATGAGCACCGCACCGCCCAAACAATGGGTTTTATGACCATGACATATGGAAAAAATAAAAGACAAGCTGAAAGCAAGCGAAGAGAAGACGCAGGAACCAGAGAAAGAGGAAGAGAACGAAAAAGAATCCCGGAGGGAACAACCACAACAAAGGGCGGCTAGAGAAAGAGAGGAGCCAGAAGCAGACGAAGAGAGGCTGGCAAGCGGAGAGAAGACGGAGAACTGAAAAACAGAAGCAAAGCTGATGGCAGAGAACAACGACCAAGAGGGAAATGCAAGGGGACAAAGAGACTAAGCGATGAAACATAGGAGGCAGAGGCTGGGGAGAAGGGTCGACCAGACCTATGTACTCTCTCTCTCTCTCTCTCTCTCTCTCTCTCTCTCTCTCTCTCTCTTTCTTCTTTCTCACCAACAAGGAACAGTACCATGGACATTTGTTTGCAACAAGGGGGGAGATGTCATGGCCGAACAGATAAGGACTGGAGGACACTAGGACCCTGTGGGTCATGAGGGAGGTGACCAGGTCACCGGACACCACATCCGGTCAGGGGACAGGAAGGACATTAGATCGACTAGGACGGACTGAGGGGACGGACGTGTATGTAATCTGCAGCAGAGAGAACACAATAAAGAATCATTGAATAACCAACCTGTGTGTAGAGTTCGACATTTGTCCTGCGCCCACTAGTGAGACACGACACCTCATATAGATGTGGGACCTCCTGAGTCTCCGGGCACTGTCGAAGATGCAAGTGGCGTCCACAGGGTCTGGTGTGCACGAGATCTGCTGCTAAGATAGAGGCGGTCGTGAGGCTCCGGGAATAGTCTGCCACACAAAAACTGCCGCTCGCTGCCAAAGAGACTCCTCTGACCACGGGATTTCCGCAACACCCATAGGGATGCTGCAGCTGCAAAGTGAGTCCCCTGGGGCAAGCAGCTGAAGTACAGGACCTTCAAGGCTTCCCCCGCACCACTCAAGATGACGGCGGCCATGCAGCTTTAGGTGGTAGCCCGCTTGTGTGGAGATTGGGAGGCCAGCTGTCTCCTACAGAGCTCGGGCCCAACCTGGAAGCCTCGCTAGGGGATGCCACCAGCTCACACCACCAAAGGAAACTGTCAGCTGCACTGAGATAGGGGAGGCTCCACCCGATGGTCAGCACCTGCATCACATGTCCTTGGATTGCGCGGACCTGGAGGGGCAGTCCGATGTCTAAACCTGCATTGTGGGAGCTGGTGCTGAAACGGAGGTGAGTACTGATGTGATGTGCCTCTGGGCCCCTTGGAAGCCCAACCTCAACTGAAGAACCTCCGAGCTTGACAGCTGGGCTGAGAGGACTGTCCTCACCCTGCGCTGCCTGAAGACTTCATGCAGGGAGGAGCACCACCCTCTAGCAGAGAAATATTACTGCTACGGGCCTGCAATGAGTCTGCCAGTTGAAAATAGCTACCTGGGCCCCTCGCTCACCCCCGGCCCTGGGACACCTTTATGGCGTGGTTGGCTGTGGGGTCCTTACGATCGGGAGGAAGTAGATTTGCCCCTAGGGTGGCTAGATAGGAGCCACAGGACTTGGGCTTTGGGTGCGTGCCACTGACATCAACCCCACTTGATTAGCCCCTTCAAGACTGTGTAGAGCATGCTTTGCACTCCTGATGGTGGTCCTCAGTGACTGCAGATACCCACCTTCTTAGAAGCAATAGGCTCCCAGTTCTTTTGACTCTGGTCTGAGGAGCTGGGAAGGGCCTCATTGGGTGAGTCTTGAGATCGGAGAGAGTTGTCTGAAGCGGGATCTGGTGAGGTGGAACCGGACTGAGAATGGGCACGTTGCCAGGCACTGGGTTTTGCTTGAAGCAACCTCACAAAGTCACTGCAGCATAACATCAAATGTTACTGGGCCCACACGCACTGAGGGTGCCCCCCTCCTGTGGTTCTGCCCTTGGGGGGAATAGTGACTGTGCCCCCTTGTCGCCAAGAGTCCCCAGGCAAAGAGTGGACATGGCAACAGGCAGAGTTAAGAAGGAGCATTCCCTGAAAGACTTGCTAACTAAGCCAATGAAGAGCTGGACTGGAGATGGACCCGGCCCGGACTGCCACAATGATGGTCCCAGTACCTGCACCTTTTTGAAGGCCCTATTCACATCTCTCTGAGATGACCTCCAAATCATTAAGAGGGACCTATCGCAGGATCTGAAAGAAATTCGCCTTGAGCTGGCAGATCTGGGGGATAGGGTCTCCCACCTCAGGGACAACAAACCTGGCAGGGATGAAGAAATTGAGCAGCTCTAGTCCGAAGTCATCTGGCTAAAAGTCTAGCAGATTGACTTACAGGCTCATGCCGAATGCCTCAAAAAACGGTTGTGGTAGAATAACATACAAATCTAGGGGGGCCCAAACAACAAGGAAAACGCTGAACCCGAAAGGTATGTGAGGGCCCTCTTCACCCAAATTTTGGGACACCACCCGACAGTGAGATCCGGATTGACAGAGTCAATAGAGTTGGACCCCCCACGGCCAGAGAACATCCGCCTACCAGACATCTTGGCCTGAATCCCTGATTTTCAGCTTAAAGAACTGATTCTTGGCAAGGCCAGAGACTTATATCCCCTGCCATTCAGAGGTCTTATGCTGGCACTCTACCAAGACTTATCAGCCCTCACCTTACAAATGAGGTGTACCTTCCGTCCTGTCACTACCTATCTCCGAGACAAAGGTGTTACTTACTCTTGGGGGCACCCCTTTTGTATTGTTTTCTGCTAGGAGGGGAAATTCCAGAAGATCCGCGCCCTGACAGAGGCGTGCAAGGTGCTATAGCTAGAGGAGACCTCTGAGGGCAAACAGCAGACATCCCCCCAAAATGCCAAAGCTTGGAAACACCATCAAAGACAGAGGAGGTCGGTCTCCTCTAGTGGCCTCCAGCCAGACCCAGAGACACTGTTCTGAGACTACGACAAGCAAGAATCCGCTTAAGGGAGGAATGGGGCTAATCCGTTGACCAGGATAGTAACGGGCTAAGGATGGCAGGGTGGGTGTATGGGGCTACAAGATGAAGGGAGTATGACGGACTACGTGCCCCCATACCTAATTGTACCATTGGACATTGCTGGAAAGAACTGTCACCTGAACATTTTTGATGTTACATGTTTGTTGTTATTCGTTCTAGTAGTTTGGGGGGAGGAGTGCTTGCATCTAACAAGGAAGCACTATACTATAGGACCATACCACTGTAGGAGTTACCAAGACACCCTCTATGGTTGAGATTGTGCTGGAGAGTTTGTGAAATGGATGATAGCTTGGATGATTTCCCTTTATTTCATTTAGCACACAATACGCTAAAAGTTATCACCCTAAATGTGAAAGGGCTTAATAACCCAACTAAATGCCTTAGCAATCCTAGCATATTTGGAGCAGTCGGGGGCAGATCTGTGTCTCTGACAGGAGACTTACTTGGCTACTGGGGAGTGCCACAGACTTAAAACCCAGGCTTACCCACAACAATTCTTTTAATCTGCTGCCACTAACACAGCAGGTGTGGCTCTTTTGGTCTCTTGCTCTTTCAGAGGAAAGGCGGGTGCTAAACTAGCTGAGATAAAGGGCCGGCTCGTGACATATTGCGTGAGTATAGGAGATCACTCCTACGTAGTGGGTTCATTGTATGCCCCTAACAATGGCCAAGAAGTGAACAGTGCTTCAGGCGGTCAGTTGCGGATGTCATGTCCATGCAGGACAAGAAGGTATTGATGGGTAGGGACCTGAACAAAGTTTTCAATGGTGAGCTAGATAGGTCTGTACATTGCTACGGGGTAGCGAGGGCCCTTTTCCTGGAGGGATCTCAAGGGCATACGAGATCTCTGAAGAGAACACCACCCTCAGTCATGGGACTATACATTTTATTCCCATACCCATTAGACCTACGGCCATCTCGACCATTGCCTAGGGCATAGAGAGCTGCAGATCCTACTTACTGCAAATGAGATAGAACCCTGCTCTCTCTATGACCATGCAGTGGTCTTTCTTACACTAGTTTTCCCATCTTTGCCATGAACACCCTGACCTTGGAGACTAAGGGAAACTCTGCTCAGATGCTCGGACGTGGCCAAGCAGATTACCCAGGCAATAATAAGCTACTTAAACATAAGCAACAACAACACATCTATCTTCCTCCTTTGGGAGACACTGAAGGCAGTAATCCGGGGTAGGCCTCATCACCGATGAGTCCTGCGGCAGATAATAAGATACGCCATAATCAGCGGGAGCAGCTGAGCCAGCAGGTACAGGAGCTTGAGTGTATATACAAATGCACTGGTGCCCCACAGGTCTGGTGACAACAAGAGATGGCAAGAGCACAACTGACAGGGCTGGACTTGGACAAGGCTGTATACGCACTGCTCAGATTTCAACACTCATTTTATGTAGGGGGTAATAAGTGTGGCTGACTGTTAGCCAACTGGCTTTGGGCACAGTGACACACTGCTGGTGTGGAGTACCTCTTGGCACAGAATGGCGAAGAGATCATGGGGGATGGCCCCATTGCATGCACCTTTCGCGATTTCTATGAGGAGCTCCACTCGAAACAGACACTCCCGGGGGAAAGCTCAAACCTCTACCTTGGAGATACGCACACTCCATGCCTGACCATAGATCAAACAGACTAGCTCGAAAGTACAATATGGATAGAAGAGGTAATATCTGCCACAGCATGACAGAAACCATTTAAATCGCTTATACTAGATGGCTTCCTGGCCCTGTTTCATTAAACCTTCTGCACAACATTGGCCTTGCTTTTGACCCGGCTCTTCAGTGCTATAACTGGACCGGGAACAGTCCAGGCATCCATGTTGCATGGCTCCTTTGTAGTCATTCCCAAACCCGGGAAGGATCACAAACAATGCAGGTCCCATTGCATATATCCCTTATGATTGTGGATCTTAAGTTGTTCACTAGAATCTTAGCTGCATGACTCAGTCCATATATGCTGGGTCTCATTGATCCTGATCAGGCAGGCTTTGTTCCGCATAGACAATGTAGTGATAACACAAAGAGATCCTACACATTTTTTGATAAAGCTAAACGCTCCAAGTGAGAAAGTATGCTTTTGGCCATAGACTCTGAGAAAGTGTTTGACCGGGTGCCCTGGCAATACATGATGGCTGGCTCGACCACTTTGCTGTTGGGCCCCAGTTTCACACATGGATTCTAACAAATTATAGCCAATCAGGAGCAGTGGTATGGATGAATGGTGAGAGTTCGGCCCCAACTTCCTCCTCAACAACCCCAGCGACCCCAACTCTACCACCCTCCACGACGACCTTGCCAACATCAGACTCAACCAACTCGTCACCCCCCCCACCCACAGAGATGGGCACACCCTCAACCCCATCTTCCCAGCAGGAAACAGCGTGCACTTCAGCCACACAACACAGCTGTCATTGAATGACCACCACTGCGTGCACTTCACCACCGACAAACCCAAGGCGCCAAAACCAGCCGCCCGTCCTCCAAGAAGGAACTGGAGCAAGGAGACCAATGAACAGCTATACTCCACCCTCACACGAGACAAACACACATGGACAGTAAACGCAAACACCACAGCCAGAGGACTTCACGCATGGATCTCCAACTGTGCAGACAAACTTGCCCGCTACACTACCCCAGCAAACGGCGCCCCAGAAAAGCCGTCTGGTTCACCATCGATCTCCAAATAGCCAGACTCACCTGCAGACGCCTGGAGAAGAACTGGAGGATAACCAAGACAACCAAAATCCACATCACCTACAAAGATGCCATGACCAGGTCAGAGCCACTAAGAAGTACTTCATCCACAACAAAATCACCACCAACTACAAGGAACTCTTCAGTGTCATTCAGGAATTCACAAACCCACGAAGCGAAGCCACAGACATCACACCGTCCCAAGACCTCTGCGACAAGCTTGGAACCTACTACCACCTTATGATCAAAGCAATCTATGACAATTTCACCAACCACCCACAATACGCCACACCCAGCCCCCACCTCCCTGAAGCACCAGACAGTCCACCATCTCCAAATGGAAACCGACCCCTGCACATCTACCACAAAGCTATGGACACCATTGCACCCAAAAACAATGCACCATTAACACCACCCTCGAAAGAAGCACCTTCCCAGACGACTGGAAGCAAGCAGAAGTCAGACCCCTGATCAAGAAGCCCACGGCTGACCCCACCAACCTCAAAAACCACAGGCCCATCTCGCTCCTCCCCTTCGCTGCCAAAGTGGTGGAGAAAACAGTCAAGGGGGATTAATGTGTTTCATCAAGGAGATCGTCGTCTTCTACCCATTGCAACCACCACAGACGACACCCGCTCCCTCCTGGACCAAGGCCACTCTGCAGCCCTCATCCTACTCAACCTGTCAACAGCCTTCAACACCGACTCTACCTGCACGCTAGTAATCACACTACACAACACCAGCATTCAATGGAGGTAGTTTCCTATGCGGATGACACCCAGATCCTCGTCTCTCTCTCCCAGTCAGTTACTCCGACTACCTCCAATTTTAGATCTTGTATGGAGGCTGTTGGACAGTGGATGATTCACAATTCACTGAAACTGAATGGGGAGAAGACCGAGGTGATGGTGTTCGGAGGTGAGGAGGTATGGTCAGCCGATTGGTGGCCAGACTCACTGGGAGCATGTCCTGTCCCTGCTGCATCTGCCCAAAATCTCGGGGTAGTGATCGATCCTACCCTCAGTATGTGTCAACAGGTAAACAGGACCATCTCTACCTGTTGGGGCATCCTTCGCATACTGAGGAGGATCAGGCACTATCTTTCGCAGCAAGCTAGGAAACAACTGGCAGTTGCTCTAGTGGGCTCTCGCCTGGACTACTGCAATGCGCTGTATGCGGGACTGAATAAAAGCCTGCTGCAGCGCTTGCAGGCAGTCCAGAACGCAGCGGCTAGGTTTGCTTTGGACCTACCTCGGGGCACCTCGGCCACTTTGGCCAGAAAACGGCTTCATTGGCTCCCCATGGAGGATCGTATCCTGTTTAAAACCTTGTGCCTGATCTATAAGGCTTTAGCAAAAAACAGCCTTATAGGATTTGGATCTATCTTGTCCTGTTACAGTCCTTGCAGGAACTTACGTTCCTCAAACAAGGCTCTCCTATCAGTTCCGCGTATCCGAAGAGCTAGATGGGGTGGTAAAGCCTTTTCCAACTTGGCCCCCAAGTGGTGGAATGTTCTCCCTGTGGAATTGAGGTCTCTCCCCACCCTGCAGTTATTTAGAAAGGCCCTGAAGACCCGTCTTTTTGCGCACGCATACTTGTAGTTTGATCTGCCATTTTTTGATTCATTTTGTTAGGTGCCTTGATACCTTAGGGTTTTAGTTGCGCGATATAAATTATTTTCAAATCAATCAAATCATTCAAGCAACAGCCCTGTGCTGGACCCGATTGTTTCTCACCAGCAGAACTCGAAGGATCAGACTACCACCCTTCCACTCCACCCCCAAGAACATCACCTGCAGAGCCCCACAGAGTTCATCTCTGAGCCCGACCCTCTTCAACATCTACATGGCCCCCCTCGCAGCCATCATACGACAACACGGCCTCAACATCGTATCCTATGGTGATGACACCCAGCACATCCTCTCCCTCAACAGAGATCCCACCACCGCAAAACTCAACTTCAAGAAAGGTATGCAAGATGTTACAATCTGGATGACCAACAGCTGCCTCAAACTCAACGCTGAGAAGACAGAAGTCCTCATCCTCGGAACCAGCCCATCAGCCTGGGACAACACCTGGTGGCTCACTGCCCTCGGATGCCCACCCACACCTACATATCACAAGAAAAAAACCTCAGCATTGTACTCGGCTCATCACTCACCATGAGCCGACAGCTCAACACGTCTCCTCCAGCTGCTTCAACACCCTCCGCCTCCTCCGCAAGACTTTCAAATGGATCCCTCCCAAATCAAGAAAGACAGTAACCCCCACACTCATCACCAGCAGACTGGACTATGGAAACGTGCTCTACTCTTGCATAAACAAGGCCCTGCTCTGCAAACTCCAGACGATTCAGAACACCGCAGCCAGACTCGTCCTCTTCATCCCCCACCACCCCGTAGAGAAGAGAGTCACCTTCAAACTCCTCACTCATGCCTACAAATGTCTGCACAACACCGGACTCCAATACCTCAACAACAGAGTCAACTTCCATGTACCCAAACAGAACCTCCAATCCTCCAGCCTCGCACTGGCCAAAACCCAGCGCATCCACAGAGCCAGAGCAGGCGGAAAATCATTCTCTCACATTGCAGCCAAGACCTGGAATGAACTACCGGTAGACATCAGACTCTCCTTCTCCCTAAACGTCTTCAAGAAGATCCTCAAGACTTGGCTGTTCGGCTGAACAGATCTGTGCACTTTCCCCCCTCCCCCAGCACCTTGACACCCTCACGGGTGAGTAGCGCACTTTAAACACCCCTGATTGATTGATCATTTCCTATCCCCAGAGGAACACAACTGGGGTGTCTGCTTTCACCCCTGCTTTTCACCCTGTAAATGGATGCCCTTGCCCAAAGAATTCAGGATGGTACATAGAAAAAGTGGTCCCAGTACGTAATAAAAACTTGAATCAGAAATATTGGAAAACATACATGAAAATACATATATTGCATAGGCACACTTGTTATTTAATCACAGTGTGTGTTCAAAGTACAGAACGTAGTGCGCAAATTAATTGGACACAAAGCGGGATCGTCACCAAAAAAACGTTCATTAAAGAGATGTTTATGGCTGCCATGCAGATCAATAAGAATAATATACATTGTGTTTCAATCGCTCGTTACGAATTAGAGAAAAGCCGCTACAATGGTCGGCAACAACTCTTGTATGGGCCGCTGTACGATGTATCTGTTCCCGCGTTCGCCGTGAAGTGAGCAACCAACAAACATGATATTCATACAAGCGCTTTGAGCATGTTGTTTAATCAAATGAGATACGAACATTAAATGTCTTTCTCTGTAGCTGGCTCTATGGTGAAGCCAGGGATTAGTAATGGTATCTTTGCGTAGCTTTTAAGTTGTGATATTGCATTTTAGATTGTGTTGAAACCTTGCACATTTTTTCTCACACTGCACTACCCACCCCCTGCTTACCCTCTCACTGCTTGGGGCAATGTTTTACTATGATGATGACAAAATGATATATGCACTACGTTCTATACTTTGAACACACACTGTGATTAAATAACAAGTGTGCCCATGTAATATATGTATTTTCGTGTATGTTTTCCAATATTTCTGATTCAAGTTTTTATTACGTGCTGGGACCACTTTTTCTATGTACCGCTGAGCACCCAGGTCCCAGGGACTATATTGGGCTAACCCCTTCTCCTGTGCTACATAGAATTCAGGACAACCCACTCATTACTGGAGTTATGTTTGGTGGGGAGGAACATACAATCAACCTCTAAGCTGACAATGTCATAGTATCAGTACACAACCCTAAAGAAGCTCATCCAACTTTTGTAGATGAAATGGATGCCCTTAGCAGAGCATTGAGATTTCGGGTAAATATCCCAAACGTGCTCGGCAATACTCGATTTAATGGCAGACCACTTCCATTTCTTCCTTGGAAATCTAGTTAGCCTCGCCTATTAGAGCGACTGCAGCCCTTAACTACCAAACCATCTTCAGGCAGATCAAGAGGGAACTGGGGCAATGGAAGCTATATCCTCTCATTGGCTTGGCCGGATAGCCGCATTGAAGATGACCTCTCTCCCACAGATTATCTTCCTTTTCCAGATGATCCCAATTAAGCTTCCTGCTTTGTTTGGGCGGGAGGGGCAACTTCACTTGAAACGGGAACAAAGCTGTAGGCCACCAATAGAAGGGGGACTGGGAACCTTATGCACTATTACCAGACAGCGCAACTTCTCTACATAGTGGAATGGTCCAGGGAGGAACCCGAGATGCATGCTAAATACATACAACTAGCACTTAAACATCCAACATGTGAGGGGATAAAGGCTTGTAAATAGTTTTATCAGTGGCAATACGACAGGATAACACTCCAATCCGTCTATTTTCACCTATTGTGTCGCTCTAGGCAATTCTCCACCTATTGCAAATCAGTATTGACCCTGGTCCTCATGGAGACAGTCCATCTCACCCCTTCACACTGAAGTTCACTGCTTTTTCAGCGGTGGCATTTGAGATTCACAGCCCCCGAATCCACTGTCTAAGCTATGCCCCTGACTGCTGGTAATAGAGTTCGCTTTATTGTATGGTGTGTCTGGCTGCGGTTTGTAGCACACCACATGTAGGTTCTGAAAACAGGTATGAGAATGTTTTTGACTAGAGGTTCAGTGGGCTAAAGTATCGGCTGCAGGAATTTGTGCTTGACAGACTCGGATCCTGGTAAATTCATTCAGCGTTTTATCATTCAGAGGACAATAGACTAAGGGCATATTTATGAGAGAAGGTGCATGCTATTTATGTAGCCACTCACTGACACCTTGCGTGGCCCTCAGAGACTTCATAAATCTGGAATAGCACAACGCAGGACAAATTGCTGTGCCGCTCTGCCCTGGGCAGGCATTCCATGGGCGTTGAGTGGGTGTTCACATGCAACTCCCACAATTGTTATGCATTTTCAGATTTACAAGGTCTGGTAAACCAGGGAATATGCCAAAAAGATATGCCCTCCCAGGGGAGGCGTAACAAGGAGAAATATCTTTATTTCTCCTTGTTACCTCCTCTTTCTATGTGTGCTGTATTCTGCAGCACATGTAGAAAGTGGACTTTGCCTCTCAGAATAGTTTTTGTGCAGGAAGGTAGCTCTTTCTGCTCAAATCAATCCTGAATGCAACACAGGCACCCTTGCACTACAGGGAAAGGTGCCTGCGTTGGCACTAGGCAGCTAAAGCGGCACCAGTGCAAGGACAAGGAAAGGAATGCGTCATATTCTTTTAAATACGGGCATTCCTGCCCCACCCCTGTAGCGCTGTGCCACATTCTCATAAATATTTCCCTGAGTACCACTGAGCTGGGTGATAATGACTGCGGTGAAAGTGTGCCTTATAAATACAACTGCTGTGTCAATGTTCTGCTTCTTTGCAAGTAAGACGCCGTTTTCTGCCTGCTCACCCCCAGACGCCGGACTGCGACAATTTAAAGGTGGCGCGAGTAAAGAATGAGTGTGGGTAAACTCGCATTCAGCTTTTTAAAAACAGCAGAAACACTGATTACAGTTCTGTTTTCTGACCCGCACAAACAGACGCATAATGGTGCGTTCATAATGCTCAAATGGCTCCAAGCTACCAATTACGGGTAATATCCGGAAATGTTTTACTGTACGTTCACGGAAAATAAACAATAAATACCTTCATTTCTCTGTGATTTGGTGAAAGTTATAATTATAAATAAAACTAACTATTATTTCTCGGTAATTTGGGGTTTAGTTCTGGAAGGATAAACAGCATGGAACACAATCAGACTTCTGTTCCCTTGCACAATGACCAGTGGCATTGCACCTGGTTTCACTTACACGTCAGGCTGCACAAGCTAAAAATATTCACCAATGTACGTTTTGGAATAATCACTGAACTGGACGACGGCTGGGCTGTCTCAAATTTGTAATTTAAAGGTGGCAGGTTGATTCAAAGTGTGCCATTGTTTACTTATTTCATTTTATGACCGCCTGCAATTTTACAAGCAACAGAATACTTTTTCATGCCATGAATAGTTTGAATGACTGCTTGTCTAAACCTATGCATAACTAATCCCTAGCTACCACATATATCTATGGTATTCTATAATCTGTAATTCAATCATCATGTACATACCTGTACTAAGTCGAAGTCTCTTTGCACTGACTTTAAGAAAGGGATGTTTATCTGAAACAATCAACAAACGTAGAATTGTCATTCATAAACAATCATTGGCAAAGTCAATAGCCTGGTTTAAAGTGCTCACTATTGGGCCACACAATCACACATAGGTAACACAAATTCTTCCATCTTTACCAAATACTCCTTGGATTGACTACAAATTAGTAAGTATATAATACAGTGACTGGATATTGTATATGGAGTATGGAAGGCACCTCGCCCCTCTCTCGTATCTGTTTTTATTATCCAGTTTCGCTAAGTGCTATCAATTTTTATGATCTCCCACTACACTTTTACTCCCACTGTTCCCTGGTACCGACCCACATCACACTACTTGTTAGACCTGGCACCACTGGCGTGGGTCTCACCTGCACTTTTCACCTTTGCCTCCTGTGTTTTTGCTGTATGTTGGACTCTGTTTTGCTGATCTAGATGCTTTGGGCACTTTTCCACTGCTGTTCAGTGCCAAAGTACGAGTGCTCCCTTTGTAAATTACTGCTATGGATTGGTGTTTCCATGATTGCCTATTTGATTTACTAGTCAGTCCCTAGAGCAGTGCACCGTGTGTGCCCGGGGGCCGGGCCTGTAAGTCAAATGCTGCTAGTGGGCTTGCAGCACTGATTGTGCCACCCACATAAGCAGCCCGTAAATGTAACTCTGGCCTGCCATTGCAGAGCCCGTGTGTACTCTGGGCCTGCGATGTCGACTTGGCAAGTGCACCCACTTGCCAGGCCCTACCCTTCCCTTTTCTTCATGTCAGACACCCCTAATGTAGGCCCAAAGTACTCCTGAGGGCAGGGTGCAGTGTATATGAAAGGTAGGACATGCCCTGGTGTGTGTGGCATGTCCTGATAGTGCATTACTGCCAATTTCGTTTTTCACTATAGCAAGGCCACCTGTTCCCATAAGACAGAATGGGGAGTTTGTTTATAACACCTTATAAATATAACTGGCCCTAGGAACAAGGTAGAAAAATAAAGTTTAGTATGCCTGAACTGCGAATGTTGAAATTAATCTTTTAGTGAGGGTGATTTTTGAATTCTGTGTTTGAAAATGCAACTTTTAGAAAGTAGGTATTTTCTTGTCTAACCATTGTTCCTCTGCTAAGTTTATGTATTGCATGTCTGGCTTTTGGATGATAGGTGCTGGTGAGGGGCAGTGGTTCCAGAGAGCCTGATGAGTCAGGGCTGGGCTGAAAAGAGCTGGGCTACATTTAGTTTAGGGGAAGGAGATTTCCTTTCAACGGAATGTGCCTAGTCTGCCTTTCACAATGCTGTCTCCGCCTCCTGCCAGGACTCTGCGCCAGTGAGCACAGAGCTGGTTTTGGCTAGGTACTAACACTCTCTGTCTTCAGAGAACAAAGGATTTTTGTGTATAAAAAGAGGGGCCCAGACCCCAGACTTTTAGATAACTTCTAAGATGAAACTTTCCCATGGGAAAGAGCCAGAGAAGCTGATGAGGTATACTGCCCCTGTGCTTTTTGCTCTCTTGGGTTTGCCTACAGTTGCTACTTGCTGTCAAGGAAAGGGGAAATGGACCTTGCTATCTGCTTTGTCACCTGCTTGAGGAAAAATTTCCAAGGACTTTAGATTGAGCTTGTCTCCTGTTTTGAAGTCTCCCGGACAGTAAGATTTCACCACCAGCTCACCTGAACTGCCTTGCTTGGATTTCTGACCTGCAAAGAAGTGCCTGTCTTTGTTTTGAGCCTCTAGAAAACTGTTTTCCACTGGGAGCTGGAAAATCAACACAACTTCTAAGAAGTGAGATGCATCTGCACCTGTTTCTGATTGATCGCTTACGAAACCATCGCAATGCCTGCCGCGGCTCAAGAAATCACTGCATGCCACATCAAGTGCACCGATCTCCGAAGTCCGAGATCACCGCACCAGGTTTGACACAAGGACTACTGTGCGGCTGCAAGAGTTCACGCATCGTTCCGGATCATCCAATCCCATTGAGGTACCAAGTTTTGAGGTTCCGTGACAATTGTAAGTGATGTTTTCGACTCGCACGAATATGGTCGAGTCTGGTATCTAAGAACCGCAAATGACGAGTTTAGTAAGTATGCGCAGTTTCGCTGTGCTAACTTAAACCGTTCGTTTGATATGTGGGTTTTTCATCTGTACCCACGGGTTCCATCTTAGATACGGCATCCATTTTGTCTCTTGCCCTCAAGTAGCCAGCGAACGGACACTGTCCGCTTCGTTACCCTGGGACTTTCAAGATATTTGTGGAAGACACATGTTCTTTGTAAGTATCTTTTACGATGAGGGGGATGATACTGTAAGGCAGATGGCCCCGCTTCTGCCGTGCCGGTTTATTGTCTCAGCCGTGCATCTCATTAGGCACGTCCCTTTGATGCCTGTATCTCGTGTTTCCCGATACCTCCCCTTTTTCACCCTTTTCAATCTCCCACTGTCTCCATCTTCCTCTGCACCTGTCTTTGTCCCTATTTCGATCTGTTTTACTGCCGATTGGAATTCACTAATGTTGGGAAGATGGGTTTTTACAGTTGGGAACCGCCAAATGTTTCCGCACTTATGTTCCGGACCTTATGTGTACCAAAGTGACCAAAGCGACCCCTCTGGGGGATAATTATGGGAACCAGGTTGTAAACTTTTGTGTACCATGTTGTCCTATGAGTAAATTCTGTATAAAAGGAGCGCTCCACAGAACCAATTTGAAGCAGTCTCCCCAAGTTGCACGTGTTGTACTTGTTGTGACTTCTGTGTTCCCTGCAGTAAATAAACCTTGAATCTTTGACGCCGAAGGAAGTGTCCCGTGTCTCTGTAGTTTGTGCGCCGAAACAGGTATCCCATGAAGGTTATAGGTGTTGTTCCCTGGCACCGCTGGTACTGTTAAAAAGTCCAGTCCTTCAGTTGGCGCCCAACGTGGGGCGACAACAGCGGTACCGGTCCAAAGCCTGATGATCGTGAGGAACTTCGTGTGAAATCTCCGAGGGAAGGTGCACCCCGCTTCATCGATCCTGTTGTCGAAATAAGTGGCCCGAAGTTTTTCCCTGCGAAGATTCCCGCCTCCTGACGGCTGCGACGGACCGATGCCCTGACTGTCGACCTGTCTTCGACGCCCGGCGTAGACCTTATGTACAAGCGAGACGATAGACGGGCCTTCCTGGTGACGCCATTGAAGTTCTGAGTTAAGTATTTGTGGGTCGCTCCCAGTCCTTAGTGGTTGTTCTAGCTTTTGAAAGCTTTGTTGTTCGCCTTTAAGGCTTTGTGGTAATAGCTCACTGAGCTTTGTAATAGCCTCCTCAGGCTTTGTGGTTAGCTCTCCGAGCTTTGTGATAGCCTTAAGGCTTTGTTGTATTGCATGGTTCCATTGCATTTGTGGTTCTTAGTATTGGTCCTTAGTATTATTTGACAGTTGCAATTGCCAAAAACCGAGGGTTTTGACTTACACGAGGTTTTATTGCTTCGGTAATCCTTGAAGTTTGATACGTATTTTCAAATGTTGCGCAATGGATTCCCGGTTGGAGGACTCGTGTCCGACACCTCCAGTTGGAACTCCGATACATGATCTTTATAGTCGACATGGGGTGGGTCCTATAATATATAATGATTACTGGGTCCGCTATACAAAGAAAGACGGTGATCTTAGATGGCCACAACATGGAACTTTTGAACTTTCGATTTTAGATAATCTTGAGGCTAAATTATTTTTAAAGAAAGCTAGGCCAGCTATGTTTGATTCCTTTCGGATATGGCGTAAAGAGGCCAAGCAGAAAGAAATCAAACAACTTAAAAAGGATCAAAAACAAGAGTTCGTTCCTGTAATGCAAGCTATAAAAGAATGTAGACAAGACAAAGAAGAAAAAGACATGGAAATCGCTACTAGATTGCATCACATGAAAATAGATAAATGTTACCCAGTTTTACCAAATAATCTAGAAAAGAAAAAAGAAGATTTGAAGGAGGATTCCTTGCTGTCATACTTGATGAAATCACCACCTCCTTATGTACAGGGTGCTACTGCTCCTGTAGTTGCTCCTGTAGTACCTCCTGTTGTTCCTTTTGTTGCTCCAGCGGCTGCGGGCCAGCCCGCTGTTAACCCTACGTTTGTTTCACCACCTGTTCTTGTTCCTACTGCTCCTGTACCTGTACCTTCGCAGACTGTTGTTTCTGCTACTCAAACTATCTTGTCCGTTCCTACTATGCCTTCTTTCACCTCCAGTGTTGTTGCCCCTGTTTTTCTTTCTCCTTCTGTTCGTAAGCGTGTTCCTAACTCTGTTGCTACTCTTTATTCACCTCTTTCTGGTCCGTTATTTTCGTCTGATTCATCTGAAACTCCTCAGAGACGGAGTCAGATCCCTAGTGGTAGGGAGAAAGAGACGTTAGTAACAATGGCACATAGGTGGATAAGACATCCTGCTAACTACACTCCACGTGTAGTCTTTGATACGTTTTCCCAGTTTAATGAGCCTACGCAGAGATTCGTATTTGAGGAGATGTGTAACTTTTTGAGGGAAGAATGGTATAATGATGATGTAGATAATGTACCGTCCGACATAATTGAACTTCAGAGTCACTTTTCAAACGGTATGATTATAGGAGACGATGTACGACGTGCCGTGGAACGCTTATTAGCATTCAGACCCACAGCACATTCTCGGATATCATTAGATGATACCACTGAGAACTGGAAAGCGGTTCCTGGTCAGTATCCTATGAGAGAGGTTCCGCCACTGTGGGTGCCTGGTGATCCTAATGCAAACCCTGTGGTGCTACCGCATTTTCGAAGGGTGTGGATACATCTTCCATGGAAACGATCAGAAGTTTTGCAAGTGAAGCAATCCTTACCCGATCCGCGTAAAAATCCGGCTGGTTATTATAAGGAGTTATCACAACTGGTAGAAGCTACTATTATGAATATTGCCGACATCGACATGTTGTTTGGCAATGTGGTACCGCAACCAGTTTGGGCTAAAATTCGTCAAGCCAATCATGCCGTTGAATTAGGGGGTGATTGGGCTGCACTGCTAGCAGCTGATGCATTACAAGTTGGTGGGGCCAAGCCTGAACAGCTGATTTTGGATTTGCCTCAGAAAATCATTACGCTCATGAAAACTCTCATGCCAGCGATGAAGGTGAACTGGGATAAGTTATCAGCTTGCAAGCAAAAGAAAGACGAGAGTGTCTCAGATTTCTTTACAAGGTTTGAGGAAGCGTTTGTCGACCACAGCGGCCAGGACATGGGCGCTGAGGGAGGCCAGCGGTTATTCGTTGACAAATTCGTGTCGAATTTGTTGCCTGAACTAAGCAACAAATTAAAGAATTCAGAAAGTGCGTGGGCAGTTTCAACCCCTGCGCAAATACTAGCAACGGCTCAGTATTATGAGAATAGGGAAAAGGAAGAAAGTGATCGTGTAGAAAAGAAAACTAAGGAGCTCAAAACGAAGGTTTTGTTGCAGCAAGCATACCCTCCACGATCAAACCAAAATGATTCACAACAGCAGTATCGACCACGAGCACAGCCCGATAGGACACAGCCGCGCTCTGACAACTTTGATTATAGATCTTCACTTGGGTATAATCAGTGCGCATATTGTAGGAGAGAGGGACATCTAAAATATGATTGTCTTGCCTTACGGGACCGTCTGAATGGTGTGTCGACACGTGGAAACCGTGGTGGTGGTCCTCAACAGGCACCTCGTGGTAGAGGTCGTGGTTCATTCCACAATCAGAGTGATCGTTATCAAAATCAATCAGACACAAATAATTGTTTTGACCAGCGAAATGCGGGGTCAGTTCGATCTGCACAGTATAATGTTGATGATTATTATGCAGACCATGAAACTGTTGTAAATGACCATTACTAGGACAGCCAACGACAAAGAGAGGGAGTAGTGTCAGTTCCGGTCGATCAGAGTGGGCCTTACGTTGCAGTGGCTACATCAGGTGTAGTTGAGCCTTTTCTGTTAGACACTGGTGCGACGAAAAGTTCCATCATGCATTCAAAACTCCCTGGCGCACCTTTGTCTGGCTTAACAAATGTTTCCGTCGGATTCTCTGGCGCCCCTGTTAGTAACCCAGTCTCTAACCCTTTGCCTCTTATGATTGGACCTCGTGAGCTAACCGCTCCACTGATTCTCTCTACAGGTTGTGGTGAAAATCTTTTGGGCCTGGATTTGTTGAAACGATTATATGCAACATTGTATTGTTCCCCCGAAGGAGTGGAACTTACATTGGGACGGAGAGTGATCTCTCCCATGTATTTATCGGTTGATAAATTCCCACCGGAATTGAGTTCCCTCCCTGCGTCTTTATGGGCCACAGGTCCGAATGACGTGGGCCTGTTAGACATTCCACCCTATGTGATTCAATTGAAACCAAATGCGCGTTTACCGCGTTTACCTCAATATCGTATTTCTCTTGAGGGCGAACGAGCGCTGTTAGCAATTGTTTATGATCTCATTGGAAAGGGTGTTGTTGAAGAAACTCGTGGAAATGTATGTAATAGCCCTGTATTGCCAATTCTGAAACGAACTGACCCAACTAAACCTCCTGTGTATCGTTTCGTTATAGATTTGAGAGAGGTAAATAAAATAGTGGTTCCACAATTTCCCGTGGTCCCTGACATTACGGCTTTACTAACAATGATTCCGGCAACTGCCTCCTGGTTCACAGTGATCGATCTAAAGTATGCTTTCTTTAGCATCCCAATTGCAGAGGAAAGCAGAGATCTATTCGGATTTTCATTAGGAGGTCGCAGTTTTAGGCTAAAACGCGCTCCACAGGGCTACTGTGAGAGTCCGTCATTCTACAGCCAAGCACTTAAAGGACAGCTTGATGCCTTTGTATTACCTAAAGGTGCAGCTTTGATTCAATATGTTGACGATCTTTTAGTGGCAGCTGATACAGAAGCTATTTGCAAAACGGCTACAGTATCATTATTGCACTATCTACATAACTTACACCACAAGGTATCGCCTTCAAAGCTACAGTATTGTTGTCAAGGAGTTACCTATCTAGGTCACTTATTGTCAAAAGAAGGGAGAAGGTTGACCCCAGAGAGAATTGCAGCGATTTCCCGAATGACTGTGCCAAAAACCCAAAGAGATGTTCGCGCCTTTTTGGGTATTACGTCCTACTGCAGACAATGGATTCCAAATTTTTCATTGTTGGCGAAACCATTGATAGCCCTTACATGCAAAGATGTTTCATCCCCAGTACCTTGGTCTGAAGAATGTCAGAAAAGTTTTTCTGAATTGCGTAATGCGTTGTGTTCGGCTCCTGTGTTGGGCACTCCTGACTACAGTAAGCCGTTTACACTATACGTTCACGAGAGGGATGGTTGCGCGTTGAGTGTTCTGACACAACCTTTTGGTGGTAAGCAACGCCCATGTGCCTACTTTTCTTCGACTTTAGACCCAGTAGCAAGAGCCTTGCCAAGTTGCTTAAGGGCAACAGCGGCAGCTGCGGCGTCCATTCGACAGTCCGCAGGTCTAGTCATGGATAATATGCTCACGGTAATGGTTCCGCATGCAGTCGACACTCTATTGAACCGAACGAAAACTCAACATCTGACAAGTGCAAGATTGTCTGGTTATGAATTGACGTTGCTGGCCAGTCATATACGGATAAGACGATGTAATGTGTTGAATCCAGCAACATTGCTGCCGATCGACACAGAATCAAGTGATGAAGCAGTACATGACTGCTATCTCAGAACTGAAGAGGAAACCAAGGGTCGTATTGACCTAAGAGATACTCCATTGACAGATCCCGATGGTACTTTATATGTGGATGGTTCTTGTTTCAAGTTGCCGAACGGTGATGTGACAACTGCGTATGCTGTAGTTACATTGAGAACGATTGTGGAAAACGCAAGGTTAAGTCAGAATTCGGCTCAGGCTGCTGAGTTAATTGCTTTGACGAGAGCGTGTGTGTTGTCTAAAGATAAACGGGTGAATGTGTTTACAGATAGTCAATACGCGTTTGGTGTGGCACATAGTTTTGGACGACTGTGGCGAGAGAGAGGATTCCTTACGTCACATGGTACGAAGATTCAACATGGCCAGCTTGTAAATGATCTTTTGGATGCACTTACGTTGCCTAAGCAAGTGGCGATTGTTAAATGTAGTGCGCATCGTAAGGTGACGGATGATGTTGGTCGTGGTAATGCGTTTGCGGATGAGACTGCTAAGGAGACTGCCCGGAACCTTAGCACTCGAATGTATGTGACGAGTTCGGTTAGGTGGCCTGCAGAATCAAGTATGTGTGAAAACACTATCGAGAGTGTGAAAGCAATTCAGAATAAGGCCACCGAGACTGAAAAGGCGAAGTGGAAAGAAAGTACGGGAAAGTTGGATGCGAATGGTTGTTGGATTGACTTATCGGAACAGAAAAGATGGATGTTGCCTGATGCGTATGTGCTGGCTGTTGTGACTATGGCACATGGGTTAGCACATATTAGCGCGAAAGGTATCTGTAAATTGCTGTTTCCTGTGTGGAAGAATGATGGTATTACGAAATGTGCTGAACGCTTGGTTAAGAATTGTATGGTATGTATGTTGTACAATCCTGGTAAGGGAACCCCAACTCCTCCTGGTAGTTTTGCTCCCCCTTCATGTCTACGACAGGTCTTTCATGGCCTGACGCTTTACCCTTAGCATTGCTGTCAACAAGGGCAACTGTACACTCCCGAGTAGGGCTCAGTCCCTATGAAATAGTGTTCGGTCGCCCTGCCAATGTTTGGGGGGTCCCTAGACCGGGTGCCTTTTGTGATCTTGAGTATCCAATGTTGATCGATTATCTTTATGACTTGACTGCTAAACTGAGGTTAATTCACCAACAGGTTCACGAAGCATTGCCGACGCAGACGGAGGGTCCAGGCCACCCGCTCCAGCCCGGAGATTGGGTGGTAACACGAAACTTTTCGCGCAAGAACAATTTGGATCCCAGGTTCACTGGACCCTATCAGGTCCTCCTTGCCACGAGAACTGCAGTTCGTCTCGAGGGGCGGAAGAATTGGGTGCATGCCACCCATACCAAGAAAGTCCCCATCCCGTTGCCAGCAGACTCGTGGGTGAGGAAAGGCAGTGCATCAACTGAAACCGAAGGATTGCCGGCGTTTGTACCTTTCAGCGACGCACAACCTGTCGGAGAATCCTCAGTGCAGCAAAAAGGCATTGTTGAACACTTGTCATCAGAAGACTCAAGACCAGAACATTCAGCTGATCAACAGGGCGTTGTCCCTTCGACGGATCTTTTGTTTAACGAACAGACACGTCCTGGGAAAACCCGATACTTTTTGCGATCCAGCACTAAAGACTAATAAAAGACCCCGTTCTGTCCCTTGACAAGTGCATTATCCCGTTTTCCATGATCAGTTTGAACACTCATACTATTGTAATTATTTTGTACATATTCATTGAGCTTCGTTCCTCACACTTTTTGTTTCCACAGCTGAGAGACATTGTTTTCATATATATATATTTGTGAAATGAAGGCCGTAGGGCCGCGCGCGTACTTCCTCCTGGTTAGTAGGTCTTGACGCTAGGTTAAAGACCGTCGGTTCCTGGGAACTCCTAGGAATTGACTATTGCTACACAGAACGAAGTGCGTCAAGAAACGTTGCGGACGGTCATAGGGAATGGCATTTTCAAAGCTGATGGACTTGGAAAGAGCTCAAGCACAAAGATTCAAGCTGCAGCAACTCAGTCGTACCAAATGTTTTGTGTTCCAAATATTTGTACTGTTTGTGACTGTTTCTGCGTTATTGGCGGGTGGAGTATATTACACGATGTCTTACTTCTTGCCTTCTACCATACCTACTCCTACCCCTGACCTTAAACTCACCTCCACTGTTTCTCCTCATTCTTTTCACATCTTACCTGAACACGAGCAGGCTAGACGAGCAGAATTCCGCAACAATTCCTTTATTCAGCTCCTTCATCAGCATCAGTTAGTGGTTAACACTACTAATTGTTGGGTGTGTGGGTTGATGCCGCATACTACGGATAAGGGAATTCCATATCTGGTGTTACCGTATAGCTCCCAAGGGTCTGCTCGAGCATTTCAAACAATGTTTCAAAGCGCACTGGGTTTCCACCCCATTCGAGAACCACGTTCCCCCTACTCTGGTCCTACCTCGTACCAAAAATCTTTGTCTATAGCAATAGAGGATTTAGATAGCGATATCTATGATCCCTCGCTTATCCCTGAAGAAGAGGTACAAGCCTATAGGGTCCTAAGTAGAGGCGAATATAGTATGTTCACTGGTGAAAAACAGCTTAAAAGCTCGCCTCCAATATGGGTCGTACCCCACATTGGTAATTTTTGTTTAATAGGTCGCGGCCGTAGATCGAAAGCCCGACTTGGAGAGAGTGCTTGCACTGAAAATTATATTTTGCCAATGGTCTCGTCCCCTGTGTTTTTGGCTGCCAAGGGTACATACTTTATTTGTCATGATCGTGCGTATGCATGGTTGCCCTCTGACTTCATGGGCTCATGTTTTATCGCAAACTTGTTGCCTCCGACGTTTACTGTAGATGCAGATTATCACAAAACTAGAGTTGTGAGAGGCGTAATTAGCAAAGAGGATACTGCCGGTCAAGAGGCAGGAGACTTTTTCAAGGGTTTCCTCCCATTTTGGGGACCTATGGTTAATAGTAGGAACCTGAGACAGTTGACTCGAGTGGTAGAATCGACAGCTAATATTACTGCCAGTGCCCTTGGTAATATCACCACAGAACTTCAGGCGGATAGACTTATGACGTTACAAAACCGTATGGTTTTAGACGTGATCTTAGCAGATCGAGGTGGGGTATGTAAGGTGATCCATTCGAGCTGCTGTATTTTCATTCCTGATAACGCTCCGACTGTCTATCAAGCCATCTCGAAGTTGCATAAGGTCTCCGAATCCATACACGTGGATGTAGGGGATTGGACGCTACTTGGATGGTTTTGGGGCCTGATGTCGACTTGGGGTTGGGAGATTCTGATGATCATTGGAGTCGTTGTAGCGTTCCTGTTCACGTGTTGCCTTTGCGTGCAGTGCGGTCCTGCCTTATGTGGCCTCTGTGCTACAACGTGTATGAGACAGCCACCTGTTACCAAAGGGTCTCGGTTGGACAGAGCTATGCTACAGCAACATCTCGAGGGTCTGATGAATATCGAATATGATTCCGACTAGTGCTTGCCTACATGAGGGCAAAAGGAGCGTCTGAGGTTCCGTGACAATTGTAAGTGATGTTTTCGACTCGCACGAATATGGTCGAGTCTGGTATCTAAGAACCGCAAATGACGAGTTTAGTAAGTATGCGCAGTTTCGCTGTGCTAACTTAAACCGTTCGTTTGATATGTGGGTTTTTCATCTGTACCCACGGGTTCCATCTTAGATACGGCATCCATTTTGTCTCTTGCCCTCAAGTAGCCAGCGAACGGACACTGTCCGCTTCGTTACCCTGGGACTTTCAAGATATTTGTGGAAGACACATGTTCTTTGTAAGTATCTTTTACGATGAGGGGGATGATACTGTAAGGCAGATGGCCCCGCTTCTGCCGTGCCGGTTTATTGTCTCAGCCGTGCATCTCATTAGGCACGTCCCTTTGATGCCTGTATCTCGTGTTTCCCGATACCTCCCCTATTTCACCCTTTTCAATCTCCCACTGTCTCCATCTTCCTCTGCACCTGTCTTTGTCCCTATTTCGATCTGTTTTACTGCCGATTGGAATTCACTAATGTTGGGAAGATGGGTTTTTACAGTTGGGAACCGCCAAATGTTTCCGCACTTATGTTCCGGACCTTATGTGTACCAAAGTGACCAAAGCGACCCCTCTGGGGGATAATTATGGGAACCAGGTTGTAAACTTTTGTGTACCATGTTGTCCTATGAGTAAATTCTGTATAAAAGGAGCGCTCCACAGAACCAATTTGAAGCAGTCTCCCCAAGTTGCACGTGTTGTACTTGTTGTGACTTCTGTGTTCCCTGCAGTAAATAAACCTTGAATCTTTGACGCCGAAGGAAGTGTCCCGTGTCTCTGTAGTTTGTGCGCCGAAACAGGTATCCCATGAAGGTTATAGGTGTTGTTCCCTGGCACCGCTGGTACTGTTAAAAAGTCCAGTCCTTCAGTTTGTCGCATCATTGGGGGCCGCAGTAAGAAACCGACGCATCACCTCCCCACGCAGTAAGAAACCAACGCATCACCTCCTCTCCAGTAAGGAACCGACGTCTCACCTCCCCTGCGCTGCAGTAAGGAACCAGAGCATCACCTCCCGCATAGCAAGGAACCAACGCACCCTCTTCCCTGAATGTAAAGAACCAACGCATCCCCTTCCTGTGGCCTGTGCTGTTTGTTTGCATGACACATCCAAGGTACTTTGTGAGAAAAGTGTTGCATCTGCAATTTGCTTTGAACTGAATTATTTCTACTATCCAAAAGTCATATTTTTATTACTGTATTATGGATTTTTGTCGTTTGGTCTTGTTTTGGTTTAGATAAAGATTATTAAACTGGTGTGGTGTCCATTTGTAGTGTTTTCACTGTATTACTGTATGTGTTCACAAATGCTTTACACACTGCCTCTGAGATAAGCCTCAAGCGGTACAAAAGGGGTGGTGATGGACGGAGCATCAGAACCAATCAAACACTCACACCCAGTCAAAAGATCTGGGTTTGATCCATCACCGTTCTTTAGCCCACTCTGCCACCCCAGTTCAGACATGGCTATATGCAAATCAGTCTGACCCTGTGCCTCATGGGAACAGTCCAGCCCGAATTGCCAAGCCATGCCTTCCCTGGACCGGAAACAAGCTTCCCAGGACCGGTTTCTGGCATTCTAGCCGTCTTCAGGTCAGCTTGCTTGAATCCAGTGGCAAAGTGAGCAAGGGACTCACATCTGAGCATGCCCTGCCACACTTATGGCGGCCAAAAGCGGTACAAAAGGGGGTGGTGATGGACGGAGCATCAGAACCAATCAAACACTCACACCCAGTCAAAAGATCTGGGTTTGATCCATCACCGTTCTTTAGCCCACTCTGCCACCCCAGTTCAGACATGGCTATATGCAAATCAGTCTGACCCTGTGCCTCATGGGAACAGTCCAGCCCGAACTGCCAAGCCATGCCTTCCCTGGACCGTAAACAAGCTTCCGAGGACCGGTTTCTGGCATTCCAGCCGTCTTCAGTCCGGCTTGCTTGAATCCAGTGGCAAAGTGAGCAAGGGACTCACGTCTGAGCATACCCTGCCACACTTATGGCGGCCAAAAGCGGTACAAAAGGGGTGGTGATGGACGGAGCATCAGAACCAATCAAACACTCACACCCAGTCAAAAGATCTGGGTTTGATCCATCACCGTTCTTTAGCCCACTCTGCCACCCCAGTTCAGACATGGCTTTATGCAAATTAGTCTTACCCTGTGCCTCATGGGAACAGTCCAGCCCGAACTGCCAAGCCCTGCCTTCCCTGGACCGAAAACAAGCTTCCGAGGACTGGTTTCTGGCATTCCAGCCGTCTTCAGCCCGCCTTGCTTGAATCCAGTGGCAAAGTGAGCAAGAGACTCACATCTAAGCATACGCTGCCACACTTATGGCGGCCAAAAGCGGTACAAAAGGGGGTGGTGATGGACGGAGCATCAGAACCAATCAAACACTTGCACCCAGTCAAAAGATCTGGGTTTGATCCATCACCGTTCTTTAGCCCACTCTGCCACCCCAGTTCAGACATGGCTATATGCAAATCAGTCTGACCCTGTGCCTCATGGGGACAGTCCAGCCCGAACTGCCAAGCCATGCCTTCCCTGGACCGGAAACAAGCTTCAAAGGACCGGTTTCTGGCATTCCAGCCTTCTTCAGCCTGGCTTGCTTGAATCCATTGGCAAAGTGAGCAAGGGACTCACGTCTGAGCATACCCTGCCACACTTATGGTGGCCAAAAGCGGTACAAAAGGGGGTGGTGATGGACGGAGCATCAGAACCAATCAAACACTCACACCCAGTCAAAAGATCTGGGTTTGATCCATCACCGTTCTTTAGCCCACTCTGCCACCCCAGTTCAGACATGGCTATATGCAAATCAGTCTGACCCTGTGCCTCATGGGAACAGTCCAGCCCAAACTGCCAAGCCATGCCTTCCCTGGACCGGAAACAAGCTTCTGAGGACCGGTTTCTAGCATTCCAGCCGTCTTCAGCCCGGCTTGCTTGACTCCAGTGGCAAAGTGAGCAAGGGACTCACGTCTGAGCATACCCTGCCACACTTATGGCGGCCAAAAGCGGTACAAAAGGCGGTGGTGATGGACGGAGCATCAGAACCAATCAAACACTCACACCCAGTCAAAAGATCTGGGTTTGATCCATCACCGTTGTTTAGCCCACTCTGCCACCCCAGTTCAGACATGGCTATATGCAAATCAGTCTGACCCTGTGCCTCATGGGAACAGTCCAGCCGGAACTGCCAAGCCATGCCTTCCCTGGACCGGAAACAAGCTTCCGAGGACCGGTTTCTGGCATTCCAGCCGTCTTCAGCCCGGCTTGCTTGAATCCAGTGGCAAAGTGAGCAAGGGACTCACGTCTGAGCATACCCTACCACACTTATGGCGGCCGAAAGCGGTACAAAAGGCGGTGGTGATGGACGGAGCATCAGAACCAATCAAACACTCACACCCAGTCAAAAGATCTGGGTTTGATCCATCACTGTTCTTTAGCCCACTCTGCCACCCCAGTTCAGACATGGCTATATGCAAATCAGTCTGACCCTGTGCCTCTTGGGAACAGTCCATCCCGAACTGCCAAGCCATGCCTTCCCTGGAACGGAAACAAGCTTCCGAGGACCGGTTTCTGGCTGGACTGTTCCCATGAGGCACAGGGTCAGACTGATTTGCATATAGGGGTTCAGGATGAGCACTGAGGGCATGAAGAAGACTGTTACCTGCAGTCTCTTTTCTTTGAAGACTGGCTACCAGACCCCCGTCCTGGACGGTAATGTCAGTATCCAGGAACTCAATTCTTTCTCTGCTCATGTTGGATGTGAGGCAAATGTTAAAAGAATTCATGTTCAATTTACTGATGAAATTTTCAGCTTCAGTTTCTGTACCACTCCAGACAATGAAAAGATCATCAATATACCTGATTCATACTCTCAGAAATTCAGACTCCTTCTTCAGATTTTTATTATTCAAAATGTCCTCCTCCCATTTGCCTAGGAAAAGGTTTGCAAAACAAGATGCGAAGCACAATCCCATAGCCGTGCCTCGCACATGTCTAAAAAGATCACCATCAAACATAAACATGTTGTTGGTGAGACACATCCTGATCATCTCCATAAGCATATGTGTATGATCTAAGTAGCTTATGTCCCTTCCTTTAAGGAAGTGAAAACTTGCCTACATACCCTGGACGTCGTCAATGATGGTATATAATGAGCTCACGTCCAGATTAATGAGAAGGGAGCCCTCCTCCCATTCAATGTTCTCAATCTTATTGAGGAAGTCCTTGGTATCCCTTATATACGATGGTAAAAGACTCACGTACTCCCTTAAGAAATGGTCAATATACTTGTATAGGTTTTCATTTACACTACCAATTGACACTATGGGTCTGCTAGGGGGTCTTGAGGAATCTTTGTGTACTTTGGGAAGTAAGTACAATACAGGTAATTTCAGGTAATCTTTTTGAAGGAAACAAAGTTCCTGCCAAGGGATCAACCCTGCTGTCTGCCATTCCCATAGTTTCTCCCAGGTATTAGTTATATTGAGGTTATACTCGGTGGTGTACTTTTGTAGTAGAAATTACTCTCACCCAATTGTTTGTGTGCTTCTTCAATATACATCTCTCTTCCCTACAGAACAATATTGCCCCCTTTATTAGAAGGTTTTATAACAATATTTCTGTCCTCAGCGAGAGAGAGAATAAATTCTCTTTGTTGGTTAGACAAGTTACATCTCATATTGTTGTTTCTCCCTGTTCTGTGTTTGTGTTTAGTGAGTTCTCTAGTAACCACCTCATGAAAGGTGTCAATAGAATCATGGAGAAGAATTGGATAAACAATGGATTTAGGTCTAAATGGTGTACCTGCATCTCTATCAGTACTGATCCCATTGAGACCTTCAACCTGAATGTCCTCTTCTCCATCTGGCACTACCCGTCCCAAAACATAAACAGTTTGTAACAAATTCGCATCTCCTACATTTAACTCAGGTATAGTTTCCTCTTCACCCATCGTAGAAGATAGCATTGCAGGGAGTCTATGTTGATCAACATATGCCATTTGGTCAATTTGAGTTTGCGTATAAACTAAAAAATGTCAACCCTGGTATTAGCGTAGTTAAACAGTTCAGTTGGACAAAATGTTAACCTAAGCACAGAGTTGTTTTTTCTGTTTCAGTAAGAGTTCTGGAAGAGAGATTGATAAATGTTCTATTTACCATTGTCTTATCCATGATTGTCTGCCTTTCCTGTAGCCTCCACTTTTGGTTCCCACTGGCTCTTTGTTTATTCCTTCTTTGCTTTAGCTAGAGTGGTCTTTGTTTTGAACGACCCTGCCTCTTGGTCTTCCCCGTACTCGAACTTGTCCTGGGGCCCTCTGTGGTACTGACGGTGCTGTCATTTCCGCATCTTTCTTCAGTCGTGTCCGCATTACCCGGAACTCGTCTAAAAAAGTTGCTTGTTTTGTAGATATTTCCACATCAGAAGAGGTGCTGGCAGTTTGAACCATTTAAGGCTCATTGTGTGCAGCTGAGGTCCGGGTGCTCCTTGTACGTTTGGGTACTTGGTAGCTTGGATATTAACGCGGTGACCCTGCCGTGTAAGGAGCACCACCCTGAAATAACCAGGGGCCATGTGGTCTGTCGACTAATGGGCCGATATCGTGGGGCAGCTGCACGAATCCCTCACAGTGAGGCCCATCTGTGGGCTTGAAAGGTTGCCAGCTGACCATTTGCACGACGTGAGGCACTACAAGTCCCATAAGTCCATCCAGGGAGTGCATCAATGCAATTAAGGGGGTGGTGCCTCAAGTGCTCTTTCGATACTGCTAAAGCCTCTGAAGAGAAGAGGGGACACTTCGAAATGCGTCAGGCATCCAGGGCAGTTTGAACAGTGAAAGAAATCATTGTGCTGGAGGTGTGCTTACCATTTAAGGCTCCTTGTGTGCAGCTGAGGTCCGGGTACTCCTTGTACGTTTGAGTACTTGGTAGCTTGGATATTAACGCGGTGACCCTGCCGCGTAAGGAGCACCACCCTGAAAGAACCGGGGGCCATGCGGTCTGTTGACTAATGGGCCGATATCGTGGGCTAACAGCGTATGGATCTTGCAGGAATCCCTCACAGCGAGGCCCATCTGTGGGCTTGAAAGGTTGCCAGCTTTTACATTTGCGTGACGTGAGGCACTACAAGTCCCATAAGTCCCATCCAGGGCGTGCATCAATGCAATTAAGGGGGTGGTGCCTCAAGCGCTCTTTCGAAACTGCCAAAGCCTCTGAAGAGAAGTGGGGACACTTCAAAACGTGTCAGGCATCCAGGGCAGTTTGAACAGTGAAAGGAATCGTTGTGCTGGAGGCGTGCTTACCATTTAAGGCTCCTTGTGTGCAGCTGAGGTCCGGGTGCTCCTTGTCCGTTTGGGTACTTGGTAGCTTATATATATATATATATATATATATATATATATATATATATATATATATATATATATACAGGGCGTTGCATGTTAAGGACGCAAGGGAGTGAGTGCAGCACATTCCTGTTATGCTGTGCCTTTGATAAAGATTTAATTCGAAGCGCGTCAGGCCATTGACAGGCTGCAATATTTTTAACCTGCCGAGAGGATGCCGCCCATACCTAGAGGAAGGCTGGTAACCTTCTTGGACACTCGTGTGCTACTCATGGGCTTACCTGTGTTTTGGAATATGAAAGCGGCGGCCCGGCCGAGAGCAAGCACCACCCCGGATAAAGAGAAAGGGGGCCACGAGGACAAGATTCACTAACCTCAATGTGGAGTTTCTTAATAGGATTGAGGGCGGAATCAGCTGGTAGGGGGTTCATTTTTGGACCCTTACACGGATGCAGTGATAAGTGCGCTGAAATGTTTGACTGAAATAAATGCACTTCAACTTCCACAATGCTTGTGCCATAGTCTCATTGGAGCAGTCCCAAACAGGGCGTGGCATGTTAAGGACGCAAGGGAGTGAGTGCAGCACGTTCCTGTTATGCTGTGCCTTTGATAAAGATTTAATTCGAAATGCGTCAGGCCATTGACAGGCTGCAATATATTTAACCTGCTGAGAGGACGCCGCCCATACCTAGAGGAAGGCTAGTAACCTTCTTGGACACTCGTGTGCTACTCATGGGCTTACCTGTGTTTTGGAATATGAAAGCGGCGGCCGGCCGCGAGCAAGCACCACCCCGGATAAAGAGAAAGGGGGCCACGAGGACAAGATTCACTAACCTCAATGTGGAGTTTCTTAATAGGATTGAGGGCGGAATCATCTGGTAGGGGGTTCATTTTTGGACCCTTACACGGATGCAGTGATAAGTGCGCTGAAATGTTTGACTGAAATAAATGCACTTCAACTCCCACAATGCTTGCCCCATAGTCTCATTGGAGCAGTCCCATACAGGGCGTGGCATGTTAAGGACGCAAGGGAGTGAGTGCAGCACGTTCCTGTTATGCTGTGCCTTTGATAAAGATTTAATTCGAAACGCGTCAGGCCATTGACAGGCTGCAATATTTTTAACCTGCCGAGAGGACGCCGCCCATACCTAGAGGAAGGCTGGTAACCTTCTTGGACACTCGCTTGCTACTCATGGGCTTACCTGTGTTTTGGAATATGAAAGCGGCGGCCCGGCCACGAGCAAGCATCACTCCGGATAAAGAGAAAGGGGGCCACGAGGACAAGATTCACTAACCTCAATGTGGAGTTTCTTAACAGGATTGAGGGCGGAATCAGCTGGTAGGGGGTTCATTTTTGGACCCTTACATGGATGCAGTGATAAGTGCGCTGAAATGTTTGACTGAAATAAATGCACTTCAACTTCCACAATGCTTGTCCCATAGTCTCATTGGAGCAGTCCCATACAGGGCGTGGCATGTTAAGGACGCAAGGGAGTAAGTGCAGCACGTTCCTGTTATGCTGTGCCTTAGATAAAGATTTAATTCGAAACGCGTCAGGCCATTGACAGGCTGCAATATTTTTAACCTGCCGAGAGGATGCCGCCCATACCTAGAGGAAGGCTGGTAACCTTCTTGGACACTCGTTTATATATCTATACTACTATTATAAAGAGAGAACACAAACCTTTGAGCCAGGTAAACTCGGGAACCGCAGCACCAATCCACACACCCGATACATCGTTGAAAATGTCAGGATGTGCAGATGGACATAGGCTATATAAAATAAAAATTAAACGTAAATTTAAAAATGTAACTTAAAAAAAAAAGTAGTCCCCCGGAAGCAGCGCCGGCCGCGACGTAGCACTGGCTGCGATGTAGTGCTGGCCGCAACGTGCGTGATGACGAGGGGAAGCGGCGGACATGCGGGGAGGAGCGGCGGACAGGCGGGGAGGAGCGGTGACGAGCGGCAATAAGCGGCGGTGAAGTCAGGAGCGCCGGCTCAGGTAAGGCAAAGGGACACGTAAAATGTCAGGCCGGGAGGGGGCCGGGGGCGGGAGGTGGCTTCGGGACACGGAAAATGGCGGGGCGGGCGGGGGCCGGGGCGGGGGCCGGGGCGGGCGGGCGGTTGGCCCTCAAGCCGCATTGCACCCGGACAACATCGGGGCAGGCGGGGAGGAGCGGTGAAGTCAGGAGCGCCTGCTTAAGTAAGGCAAAGGGACACGTAAAATGTCGGGGCGGGAGAGGGCCGGGGACGGGAGGTGGCTCCGGGACACGGACAATGTCGGGGCGGGCGGGGGCCAGGGCGGGCAGGGGTCTGGGCGGGCGGTTGGCCCTGAAGCCTCATTGCCCCCGGACAAGGTCGGGGCGGGCTGCTAGTATATATATATATTACCTACTGGCGGTCGCCAGTAGGTAGTTACAGTTAGGATCGTTTTCCATAGGAAATCCGCAACATTCTATTGGGAATAACTTTGGCGCCGAATGAGGGTTCTGCCTGTAATTTTCCTTAACTTTGCCTCGCTGCGCTCCGCTCCTTCCCTGAAAGTTTCGAGGGGATCCGTCAAGCGGGGGCCGAGATAAAAGGGGGGTCCCAAAACGTGTTTTCCCCATGTTCATTTCCATAGGGCGGTCGGACTCACTTTTAGCCCGAACGGCTGAATGGATTTCCACCAAACTTGGCAAAATTGTAGGGACTGGCCCAGATGTGCCTTCGCTATGTCTCAAGATATATGCTCCAGTGGTTTTTACGAAAATTAACTTTGAAAAAATATATATTGGGCTACATTGGGCTATATATATATGTTAGAGCCCAAATGTAGCCCAATGTAGCCCAATGTAGCCCAATGTAGCCCAAAGATGGCCACCAGAGACAAAAAAAACAAATGTAGCCCAAATATCAGGCAGATGTAGCCCAACTATAGCCCAATGACAGAATGTCCCAGAGTGTTCTAAAGAAAAACTAGAGCGCTAACAGTCTTACTTATGACAAAAGTATGGCACACCTGAAGTCATCTTGATTGGAATAAAGTGCTAACACTTAAAACATTTAATTTGCAAAGGAACACAATGAGGGGGTTCATTTTGCCATAGAAATTATGATTAGTGCTGAAGAAAGAAAAATTAGGGCACATTTTGAGTGACTTCTCAAATCCACTTATATTTCATTAAAAAAATTCTGATATGCAGTCTTCCAAGATGGCCACCAGAGACAAAAGAGCCCAAATGTAGCCCAAATATCAGCCAGATGTAGCCCAACTATAGCCCAATGACAGAATGTCCCAGAGTGTTCTAAAGAACAACTAGAACGCTAACAGTCTTACTTATGACAAAAGTATGGCACACCTGAAGTCATCTTGATTGGAATAAAGTGGTAACACTTAATACATTTAATTTGTAAAGGAACAAAATGAGGGGTTTCATTTTGCCATAGAAATTTTATATATATATATATATATATATATATATATATATATATATATATATATATATATATATATATTCACTGAAAAAACCATAGGTTTCACACCAGTTATAGTTAGGTGGAAATTTTACTCGCATAAAACCATTGAAATTCCCACGTTATAGTTAGTTGGACTCACTATAACTTGCGTGTGCAATGCACTGCTGATGACGTCACATATTACATCACTCATGACATGGTCAGTGACATCACTCATGACATCACTGATGACATAACCCTGTGACAACGTGGAATTCACAACACGGAGGTAGCATGCGATAGTCTGCCGACACCGCAGACAATGTCCGCATAACAACGACCGCAATGGAGATAAAAACAGATTCCCCAATGCAACCAAACCTGCGATAAACACAAATGCGATAAGAAAACAGTGACAGCCAGCGCGAGGGCAGCAAAACTCACACGCAAAGCAGGAAAATAGTACAAGACCAGCACAACGAAAATGCGACTGAACAAAAATCATCAACAACGGAGTACGATGGATGAACCCTGGCCAAATGCAGACGACAACATGTACACCACAACATCCAAACACCGTGGAAGAACAGAACTGACAGCCACACCACATGAAAGAGACGAGAGGCAGACAGAGCAGAGCCGCAGGAGCGACACACCCACCATGCAGCATACGCACACATTGAGGAGTGCACCCGGGCAGTGACAACATCCCGGGTCAAACAGCACCCCACAAATTGTTCAGCAAATGTGCACAACCTGCCAAATCACATCTGGAATGCAGGGAAATGTAACATCAAAGCGTACAACTACAAGCTGAGACCTGCAAAAATGTTTATTCACACATGCAGTGCATTTGGACATTCTCTACCATCACATGATTGCCACGGATGGTCACAATGTGACATGCTCATGAGGAGTAAGTGTCAATGATGGTATTCCTACGGGCCAGTTCTGCAGCTGCTGCAGTGGGATGTGGGCCGCCTGCCCCATCACCACCATCATCGGCCAGTACCTCTGGAACTGGGATCCCTGGGGCTCTAGTGCGAACACAGATGTTGTGCAACACACAACATGCAATGATCAGCTTGCAAACAATGTCCAGGCTGTACAGGAGCTTCCCAACTGTGCCGTCCAGGCACCTGAAATGTGACTTCAACAAGCCAAATGTGCGTTCAATGATGCCCCTGGTGCTTATGTGGGCCGCATTGTACTGCCTCTGGGCGGGTATGTTTGGATCTAGGAGGGGCATCATCATCCAAGGGCAGAGTGCAAATCCTTGATCACCTGTCAGTGCAGGGAGAAAAGAGTCAATACTTGGTTCAGCAGAATATGATGGCAGGTCCACCAATCCAGTGATGCCTGTGCTGGCTGCGTGTTGGGTGAGTGTTCACCAGCTTGCAGGGATTAGCTGATGCTGGCAACTACACCACCGGTCTGCATAGGGTGCAGGGGTAGGCCAGAATGACCATGGAGTGTTGTGGTCGTGTCTTGTTGGATGGATGTGTAGTTTGACGTGTTGAATATGGTTTGGTAATGTGTGCATCCCCACAGTTGTGCATTGTGCTATGGAGGCATTGTGATGTGTGTTGTGTTGACTTGTTGGTACTTACCAATGAGCAGTACCGTTCATATGTGCCATCCTGGAAGCGCTGGTTGATTATGGACTGTCAGAAAATGAATGAATCATGCACACTTCCTGGGTAGTTGGCGACGACATTGGTGAAGAGTCCCCGGTGGTCCACTATTGCCTGCACATTGATGCGGGTGCTTTCTGTTGCGGTAGTGTTGTACAGTATCCGCAGGGGGCACATGTGGGACATGTGTGCAGTCGATTGCCCCCAAAACAGCCGGGAATCCGGCCATGGTGTAGAAGCCTTGATTTGTCTCCAGCTGTTCCTGTGCAGTGTTGGGGAAGTGAAGGTATTGGGATATAAATCTGAGGATGGCATCCAGGACAGGTGAGATGAACTTTGATAGGGTTGGCTCTGAGACCCCTTCGAGTCTGGCAGTTGTTGGTTGGAAGGTACCGGAAGCCAACAGGTGCGGCACAGCCAGCAGCTTTGTCTGCGGAGGGATGTTGGTTCTCCGCTGTGTTGGGACAGTCCTTTTGAGCCTGTAGTGGGCAATGACTTCCTCAGGCGTTAGGTCTGTGAGAGTGGTGCATTTTTGGTAGGTCCGCTGTCTTACTATGCGCTGCCTCTGTGGTGGTCCGGGGGGGACACTTCTGGGTCCAGGGGGTGGTGGCGGTCCTGGGGGTGGTGGTGGTGGGTGTTTTGGTCCTGTAGGGGCTCCAACCTGTATGATGAGTAGCTCCATGGCTTCATTCGGTCTTCGGATGAGGCTTTGTGCGGGGTTCCGTTGCCTACTACAGCTAGTCGTCCGTCATTACACCTGCTTGAGGCATGTTTTAAACAACTGCTGCCAACGCGGCTTATCGCGTGTTTTTGGTTCGCTTCGCGTATCTGTCAGTTCGTTGTGAAAGTGGTCTTGCTGTTTTTCTTTGTGATTCTGCATGGGAACACCTACTCTGCATCTCATTAGCATTAGTTGGTGGTGTCTGCCGTGGTGTTAAGTTTTGGGGATGTTATCGCGGGAATTCTGGCGATGTCTGCAGTTTGCACCAGCTTGTGAATGGGGTGGTAATTCTATCAACACTTTTGAAGCGTTAAAGTGGGATAATTCAGAGATAAATCTGTGTGAATATGCCCCTGTGAATATAAGTTACTATTAAAAAAAACAATAGTATATACAGCACTCACATGGCCAACCACTGGTACTGCAATACCCTCCAACAGAGAACAATAGAGGCAGGGACTCAAAACCCAATAGAACATAATATTAAGTTAAATTACATGATTTAAATAGTTAGAAATGTAACTAAATATTAATTAATGTTAATTAGTTAATGTTTAAATATTTAAACAAAACATTTCAATTCATAATTAAATTAAAGTGTTGTATCAGGCTTTGTTCTACTTTCAAAGTAACTACTAAAATTAATGTACAGTATTTATTTATTTATGTATCTGCCTTAAGTTTGTGCACAATTTGACATTCCTTTACACGTTTCTTAAGTTCCCTTTCCCTCTCTCTTTTTTTAAGTACTTGATATCTCAAGGATCCATTCCTTATTTGATAATTGCTGCTCCTGTTTGAGTGTTCTGTGGACATGCTAGCTGCTGGTGCTGTTAAGTCTGGGAGGATCTGGAACGCTTCGGGGTCGTACACTGTCCCTTCCTATAGCCTGAAGTAATTTAAAAAAGGGTGTTCAAAGTCGTTTACTAACATGCTTTGAAAACAGGAATGAAATATCTAATATGTGTTTATTTACATTTCTGATGAGTTCACCTACATGAACTGTGTAAACCCAATACGAGTGATAGGGGAGTTTTGGGATGTTTCATGAGAACTGAATTAGGATTAAGCAGGCAGGGCCTCAACCTCTCTCTCTCTCTCTCTCTCTCTCTCTCTCTCTCTCTCTCTCTCTCTCTCTCTCTTTCTCTCTCTCACTCTCTCTCTTGTCCTATTATCTCCTGAAGTGGAATGGGATGCAGGATTATCTTATCTTCCGTATACCCTCTCTCTTCAGACAAGAGATTGATGGATTTTCGTCAGTAATTATTTATCACAACATTGTCTCCTAAACCTACTTCACTTTCCCCCAGATGCATCAAGAACCCATTTTGCTAATCCTTATTAGCGAAAAATAACGATTCGCTAATAAGGAATAGCAAAATACTATGCATGAAGAAATCACTAAAATAATAGCGATTTCTTAAAATTCCTTAATGGCGAGTCGCAAATTGCGAGTCGCAATTATGGAATACCTCCCCATTCATTCCTATGGGCCTAAAGGCCCATAGGAATGAATGGGAGGACAATCTCAATTTACGATTCTCAATTAGAGAATCGCAAATTGAGATTGCGAATTTCAAGGGTGCCAGGGTGTCAAAAGGACACCCTGTTGCACCCCTGAAATCTGCATATGGGTACATCTTGCACACACACATGTCCTAAGGGCATGTTTGTGTGTAAAATGGAACTTTGAAAAATGCACTTTAGTGCATTGTTCAAAGTTTTGCAAATTACCATGAAGTTCAACTTCATGGTAATTTGCGACCCCTATTGGCGAAATCGCTATTTTTTTAACTTTAATGCATTGGATTTAAGGAATCTCAATTTGAGATTCCTTAAATGTAAGTAATCGCAATTTTGCGATTTCTAAAATTGCGATTATTGCATTTGGGATGATGCATCCCAAATGCAAAAATTCTGATCGCAAAGGGGCAAATTCTGAGAATCTGCCCCTTTGCGAGCGGAGTTTACCTCGATGCATCTATGCCTTTATGCCCTACTTTATTCTCTACACTAAATTTTCGTTTGGAATTTTTTTCTTTTTTCATTGAGTACACTCTAAATAGAAAAAAACTATGTGGCCTCCTGAAGATGATATTTAATTTGTGCATGTTACTTTAGTTACAGGCCAAAGCAATATTTGTTGTTTTTATGAGGTCTTAAAATTGGGGTGCAACACTGCTACACGATGATTCTCCATCCAATATCGCTACCAGGAACTTCAGGAAAGCTCTCACTAGCATAGAACCTTTACCCAGTCATGCACGGTTTAGACCCTCCTTTAAGTCAGTCAGTCAGTCAAAAAGCTTTTATTCGATATGCAAGATATCTTATAAGCACACATGCAATACAAACATTTTCAATTATACAAAAAGCATCACTTAAAGAAGTCAGTATAAAAAGCACATTTAAAAGGGATAAAAGGACATAGATTGTCCGCTGATAAATTAGCTAAACAGAATTAAATCGCTACTGACAATCTCTTGCAACGAATAAGCCAAAACTGTTTTAAAAATTTTGCAGTTCCACATACAATCAGGGGGGATGTGTCCGTGGTTAGGATACGTAGAGCTGTTAAGTGGCTACGTGTGCCCATATTTCGGCAAAGGGGCTTCAACCAAGTGCCCCTAGGCCTTGCATAATCCGGGCATTCAAACAGTACATGCGCAACGGACTCTATCTTACTTGGGCAACAGGCACAATTCGGGGACTTACGGGCCGTGGAGCTCCAGTTAGATACCAGAGCACCAAGAGGTAGAGAACCAACTCTAAATTTAAAATAAAGGGCACGATCAAGGGGAAGAGTAATTAAATCCAAATAGGGTTCAAATGCCACGATGTCTTTAACAAGTAAAAAGGCGGCAGTAGATTTACAATGGTTCGAGTTTGTAATGAGTTGCTCCGCGACCCATTTCCAGAAAAGGGCCTTTACAACATCTTTCGGCGGAGCTGAACGCGATGACCAGTAGTCTCCCAAACCAATTTTCTCCATCAGGTTTTTGGTATCCCTTAGCCATCTTATCTTTGCCCAACCCCCCAGGCTCATAATTTCCCTCAGGCCGTCAGCATAGGATTTTAACTCCTCGCCCCTCCAGATTCGGGTCCATAAAAGAAGAGGGCGAAGCAGAGCTTGGTCCTTAATGCTTCTGCAGCCTGTGTCCAACAGCACAGGTACAGATGGGGTGCTCAGGGGGATGGCAATGATTGATTTCAGAAGCTTGGTCTCAGCTGTTACCAGAGTGTCCAATCGGGAGTGGCCCCACAATTCAGCCCCGTACAAGGCTGATGTCACTACCTTGGTCTTGTAAATTTCAATTACCGGGGTAAGCGATCTCCTCGGTGAGGCCCGGTACTCCCTCATAAGAGCTCCTCCTACTCTCTTATGGTTAAGGACCATTTTATCTATGTGATTTCCCCAGGACATTCTATCCGTGATCCGAATTCCGAGATAATCGAATTCGGATACTTTTTCTAGGGCAACAGAGTTAAGCATAGGTGGGCGGCCCAATTTCCGTGGGGGAGGGCTAATAAGGAATAGCAAAATACTATGCATGAAGAAATCACTAAAATAATAGCGATTTCTTAAAATTCCTTAATGGCGAGTCGCAAATTGCGAGTCGCAATTATGGAATACCTCCCCATTCATTCCTATGGGCCTAAAGGCCCATAGGAATGAATGGGAGGACAATCTCAATTTACGATTCTCAATTAGAGAATCGCAAATTGAGATTGCGAATTTCAAGGGTGCCAGGGTGTCAAAAGGACACCCTGTTGCACCCCTGAAATCTGCATATGGGTACATCTTGCACACACACATGTCCTAAGGGCATGTTTGTGTGTAAAATGGAACTTTGAAAAATGCACTTTAGTGCATTGTTCAAAGTTTTGCAAATTACCATGAAGTTCAACTTCATGGTAATTTGCGACCCCTATTGGCGAAATCGCTATTTTTTTAACTTTAATGCATTGGATTTAAGGAATCTCAATTTGAGATTCCTTAAATGTAAGTAATCGCAATTTTGCGATTTCTAAAATTGCGATTATTGCATTTGGGATGATGCATCCCAAATGCAAAAATTCTGATCGCAAAGGGGCAAATTCTGAGAATCTGCCCCTTTGCGAGCGGAGTTTACCTCGATGCATCTATGCCTTTATGCCCTACTTTATTCTCTACACTAAATTTTCGTTTGGAATTTTTTTCTTTTTTCATTGAGTACACTCTAAATAGAAAAAAACTATGTGGCCTCCTGAAGATGATATTTAATTTGTGCATGTTACTTTAGTTACAGGCCAAAGCAATATTTGTTGTTTTTATGAGGTCTTAAAATTGGGGTGCAACACTGCTACACGATGATTCTCCATCCAATATCGCTACCAGGAACTTCAGGAAAGCTCTCACTAGCATAGAACCTTTACCCAGTCATGCACGGTTTAGACCCTCCTTTAAATTCAGAAGAGATTAGATTTGGCGAGTAGAGATGGTGGCAATAGGGAAGCCAGGCTAATTCTCACTCCAGGGTTTCGGGCAGGACTTTAAGGACATTATGGGCTAATGACTAAAAAATGCTAGTGCACTGGGTCAGTCCTTGCTAACATCTCCCGCTTGATTTAGCTTACGTTGCCTCTGTCAGGCGGTGGCTTGGCATTCGCAAGCCCTCACTCTTTGTCATTTGTACATTTCTCAGTTCCCAACCCCTGCTTGTCTTCTGAACCTTTTGGTCTTCATTCTTTCCTTTCTGTTTACCCTTTTGTGTCTACTAAGTACTTTTGTCCATTTAGACTTTGTGTTCCCTATCCACAAGTAAGCTGCTTCTCTCCCCCTGTGTTGCATCACTATGGCATTTGTAACATTTGCTGCAGTGACCTGTGTAACCATCCTTTTGAACCTATGCGCTACCTCATTCCATTCCACCAGTCACAAATCTTCTGCTCAGCAATTTGGTGCCAATCATGGATACCGATAGGAATATGTCTAATCATAGTAT
This sequence comes from Lissotriton helveticus, assembly GCF_964261635.1. NCBI lineage: Eukaryota > Metazoa > Chordata > Amphibia > Caudata > Salamandridae > Lissotriton > Lissotriton helveticus. The sequence continues at coordinate 2,128,266,112 of NC_136061.1, forward strand.
ATTATGGCCTTGAGAGAGGTAAGTTATAAACTCCATAGTGTGAAATTTTCAATGTTTGTTGATTTATTAAGCGTCATAATTTTCCTTTGTCTAGCTCTCTCTCAAGAGTCAATCAATCAATCAATCAATCAATCATGCCATTTGTATAGCGCACTACTCACCCGGGAGGGTCTCAAGGCGCTTGGGGGGAGGGGTATGCTACTGCTCGAACAGCCAGGTCTTGAGTTGTTTCCTGAAGGCGAGATGGTCCTGGGTCAGCCGAAGGTGGATGGGGAGGGAGTTCCAAGTCTTGGCAGCCAGGTAAGAGAAGGATCTTCCTCCGGTGGTGGCTCTTCGGATGCGTGGTACAGCTGCGAGTGCGAGGCTGGTGGACCGTAGCTGGCGGGTGGGCGTGTAGAAGGTCAGGCGGTCGTTGAGGTACTTGGGGCCCAGGTCGTGGAGAGACTTGTGTGCGTGGGTGAGGAGCCGGAACGTGATCATCTTGTCGACGGGGAGCCAGTGCAGGTTCCTCAGGCAGCTGGAGATGTGGCTGCGTCGGGGGACATCCAGGATGAGTCGGGCGGAGGCGTTCTGGATGAGCTGGAGTCTTTTCTGTAGCTTGGCTGTGGTTCCGGCGTAGAGGGCGTTTCCGTAGTCCAGTCGGCTGGTGACGAGTACCTGGGTGACAGTCTTCCTGGTCTCGGTCGGGATCCAGCGGAAGATCTTGCGAAGCATACGCAGGGTGTTGAAGCACGATGAGGAGACGGCGTTGACTTGTCTGGTCATCGAGAGGGAGGGGTCCAGGATGAAGCCCAGGTTGCGTGCGTGGTCGGTTGGCTTGGGTGCGGTGCCCAGGGCTGGGGGCCACCAGGAGTCGTCCCAGGCGGAGGGCGAAGATCCCAGGATGAGGACTTCCGTCTTGTCCGAGTTCAGTTTCAGGCGGCTGTCCTTCATCCACTCGGCGACGTCTTTCATCCCTTCGTGTAGGCAGGTTCTGGTGGTGTCGGGGTCTCTGGTGAGGGAGAGGATCAGCTGGGTGTCGTCGGCGTAAGAGATGATGTTGAGGTTGTGCTGGCATGCGATGGCTGCGAGAGGTTTCATGTAGATGTTGAAGAGGGTGGGGCTGAGTGAAGATCCTTGCGGGACGCCGCAGATGACTTCGGTGGCCTCGGAGCGAAACGGGGGGAGGCGGACTCTTTGTGTTCTTCCGGCGAGGAACGAGATGATCCACTCCAGTGCCTTCTCTTGGATACCGATGTTGCTGAGGCGCTGGACTAGGGTGCGGTGGCAGACCGTGTCGAACGCAGCGGAGAGGTCCAGGAGGATGAGGGCCACTGTTTCCCCTTTGTCGAGCAGGGTCCGGATGTCGTCGGTGGCTGCGATGAGGGCGGTCTCGGTGCTGTGGTTGGCTCTGAAGCCGGACTGCGAGGGGTCGAGGGATCCGTTCGTCTCGAGGAAGGCGGTCAGCTGTCTGTTGACGATCTTCTCGATGACTTTAGCAGGAAAAGGGAGGAGAGAGATGGGGCGGAAGTTTTTGAGGTCGGTGGGGTCCGCTGTAGGTTTGTTCAGGAGGGCGCTGATCTCGGCCTGCTTCCAGCTCTCCGGGAAGGTGGCGGTGTTAAAGGAGGCGTTGATGATGTTCCGGAGTTGGGGTGCGATGGTGGAGTCGGCCTTGTTGAAGACGTGGTGTGGGCAGGGGTCGGTCGGTGATCCGGAGTGGATGGTGTTCATCGTGCGGGCTGTGTCTTCGGTGGTCACCGTGGTCCAGATGTGAAGGGTGGCGGTGGGGGGCATTGGTTCGACGGTTGGGTGCGTGGGTGGGGCGCCGAAGCTGTTGTGGATGTCAGCGATCTTGCGGTGGAAGAACGAGGCGAGGGAGTCGCAGACGTCTTGTGACGGAGTGATGTCGTTGGTGCCGGTGCTGGGGTTGGAGAACTCCTTGACGATAGTGAAGAGCTCTTTGCTGTCGTGGGCGTTGTTGTCCAGTCGTTCCTTCAGGGATTTCTTCTTGGTGGTGCGGATGAGCTGGTGGTGCTTGCGGGTAGCGTGTTTGAGGGCGGTCATGTTGTCGGTGGTCCGGTCGAGGAGCCAGGCTTTCTCGAGGGTGCGGCAGGTCTTTTTGGAGTCCTTGAGGTCGTCGGTGAACCAGGATGCCTTCTTGCTTCTGGGTCTGCTGGGAGGGTTCTTTAGTGGCGCGAGGTCATCGGCGCAGGCGGTCAGCCACTGTGTGAAGTTGCGGGCTGCTTCGTTGGGGTCCGTTGTGTTGGCGGGTGGGCTCTGGCTGAGGGAGGTGGTGAGCTGGTCTGCGGTGATCTTGCTCCAATTCCTGTGAGGTACCTGTTGCGGGTGGTGGTGGGTCGTGGATCTTTTGAAGCTGAAGTGGACGCAGCTGTGGTCGGTCCAGTGGAGTCCGGTGGCGTGGCTGAAGGTGATGTACTTGCTGGAAGAGAAGACGGGATCAAGCGTGTGGCCGGCGTAGTGGGTGGGGGTGTTGACCAGTTGCTTGAGTCCGAGGATGGCGAGGTCCTTGTTGTTCTCCAGGTGGAAGTTGAGGTCCCCGAGGAGGATGTAGTCAGTGGAGGGGAGGGCGTGCGGGCTGATGAAGTCTGTGATGTCTTCGCTGAATTGTGTGCGTGGTCCCGGGGGTCTGTAGACGAGGGTGCCTCTGAGGGTCGTCTTAGGGTCGGTGTGAATCTGGAAGTGGAGATGTTCGGGTGCGGCGAAGGAGTCGTTGGCGTCGGTCGTGATGCGGATGGTGTTCCTGTGGACGATGGCGATGCCACCTCCGGTCTGGTTGATGCGGTCCCTCCTGATGATCTTGTACCCGTCCGGGATGGCGATGGCGATGTCGGGTGCAGAGGAGGCGTTCATCCAGGTTTCCGTGAGGAAGGCGACGTCCGGTGATGTAGCATCGAGGAGGTTCCAGAGTTCCACGGCGTGTCTGTGGACGGAGCGGGTGTTGATCAGGATGCACTTGAGGTGGTTGCTGCTGGTGTTTGTCTTGGCGGGTGCGGGGCAGGTTCGGAGGCAGATGAACTTGCAGGTGCAGCAGGTGAAGGGTCCGTGGGTGCGTCTCGGGGTGACTCGGCAGCAGGCGTGGGTCCGGCCGGCATTGAGTGCGTTGAGAGTGGCAGCGTCGTAGGTCAGTCGGGTCGTCTTGCCTCGGCGGGGAGGGCCAGGGGTCCTGGCGCTGGGCGCGGGCCAGGCGCGGACGGGCGCAGACGGGCTTACCTTTGGCGCACCTTCGGCGCTCAATCGGCGCTCCCGCTGCGCGCGTCCTCTGCTGGGTCGTTCTGGTGGCGTCATAAGTAAGGAGCCGGGAGGGAGGAGCAGCTGGGTGGCGGGAGCGGGGCGGCGAATGGAATCACAGGGGGGCGGGGCCGCAGGGAGGCAGCGGCGGTAAATTCCAAGAAGCAGCGGGCAGCGGGAAATTCCCAGGAGCAGCAGGAAATTCCCAGGAGCAGCGGGCAGCGAGCGAAGGAATCTGCAGGCAGGAGGGGGCAAAGGCAGGCAGGAGCGGCAGCAGTGAGTGGGGCGACCAAGCCCTGTGGAGGGCTGAGCGGAGGGCTGGTTAATGGTTTTGATATGTTCCTTGGCTGCTGTTGGTGACATTCTGAACAGTGTCTCTGAAGTGTGGAGGCCTCTCTCTGGCCAGTAGTGTGACCTAACAACTTGGCCATTTATAAGAACATTCATTTTCTGGTGCTAAATATTTCATTGTGTTGCCTTCACAACTTCAGCAACGGGTCAAATAATTCTAACAGATTTTATTAATCATAGATTTGAACTTTTTTATGTTTATCATGCTTATTGCTATATGGGGCAAGCAATAGTTATTGTTCCAAGAACTATTTTTCCAATCAGCCTTTATCCATATTTCTTCATTGTTGCTTCACGTTTTTCATTCCACTTTGGATCATTTGATCTAAGGGTAAGCAATGGTAAATACAGAATATAATTATTGGAATCTCTTTAACTCGGAGTCAACCTGTTTGGGTTGTTAGGAAGCTGGCCACAGCTCACATCAGTACTAGCTGACTGTGCATTAGGACTCAAGCTACTCCTCAGTGATGAGGCCCAAATAAGCTGAAAATGGTCTGGGGCTGCCGCTGATATGATGCAGAGAGCACCTGACCTGGCAATGGGTACTGGACTGTTCACATATATGTATATAGTAGAAATCTTGCCAAAATTCGGCCTAGTGCTGCACAGGGTCTAAATCAGATATAAAAAGTGAATTCATTCAGGGGTGGTGATATCGAAGTTGGGTAGGTTGACTATTTACTTTGTAGTAATGAAATGTAATTTAAAATTGTGTTCCTTCAGTTCTCTCCTATATTTAAGAATGGGAAGAGGTGGTCCTGATGCATACTGTGATGATGTACAAGATCTTAAAGGCTTGTAGAGAGAAGGCCTGTTTCCACTTTTATTCTTTATTGCACATCTTTGTCTACTAGTGTTCTGGCTGTATATAGGCGGAAATCGATAGGCGACAGTGAAACTGTGAACAAGATAGGCAGGATTTCTGGCCATGATGGCTTTGTGGGTGATGCAGCTGGTCTTGAAGTTGGTGCAGGCTTGTGAATGGAGTGAGTATAGTTCCATTATATGCAAGTGATCTATACTACTATTATAAAGAGGGAACAGAAACCTTTTGGCAAGGTAAACTCGGGAACCACAGCGCCAATTGACACACCCAATACATTGTAGAAATTGTCAGGGTGTGCAGATGGACATAGGCTATAAAAAATAAAAAATAAAACGTAAATTTCAAAATATAACTTAAAAAAAAAAAGTAGTGCCCTGAAAGCAGCGCTGGCCGCGACGCTGCGCTGGCCGCGACGTGCTTGATGATAGAGGAGTGGCGGACATGGAGCGGCAGTGTAGTGAGGAGCGCGGGGAGAAGCGGCGGCTGAGGTGCGTCATGACGAAAAGGAGCGGCGTTGAAGTGAGGAGCGCGGGAAGGAGCGGCGGCTCAGGTAAGGTAGCACATTGGAGTCGGGGCGGGAGCGGGTGTGCACAAAGGGACGGGCGGGCGAAGTCAGGGCGGGGGGGCGGGGCGGGAGGGGGGTGGGAGCGGGTGTGCACAGAGGGACGGGCGGGAGCCCTTACTGCACAAAAAGCCTCAAATGCTGCCCCCAGCCCCTTTCTGCCCCAGGCAACGCTGGGGCGGTCTGCTAGTGTTGTTATATTTCATGTAGCCCTTGATGAGTCATGCCATAGCATAGGACTCAAACTGTTCCATAGGACTCACTCTGCAACTCACTAATGATACCATATAAGTCTGTAATTGACCTGGGGTTGCTTGTGTTCTTGTTCAGAGGGGCTTTGGCCTGGCAGTTCATGCTGGCTGGTCCTATTATAATAAATGAACCAAAGGCTTTTATTCAAATGGTTGCTCCATGTCTCAAGTGGTAAGGGGTGCAAAAATGATGGACTGAAATGCCGCCCAGAATAATCATCAGTGGCTGAAATTCAATTATTTTGTCTCTCATCTTTTTTCTTCTCACCTCAAGGGTATGGCGTCTCTCTCTCATAGCTTGGAAGGCAGATTCCTACAATGTGCATGAAGAATAGTCACTTGAGATTATGTATTTGCTAACGATGAGTCTTTACAAAATGTTTCCCAGTGTTATGAGATATTACCAGGACAGAAACTGTTAATATACTACCACTCACCACTATATGCCATTTTGCAGCCAGTTCCTGGGAATCATTTGTTACTTTGTGCAGAATTTAATTTACTCTCGCAGAAAGCTGTGTATCTTGAATCAGCAGGCATACATTGATGTACTTCTGGTCTGCATTACATTTCCAAAACCCTTATATAAACAAATAGTCCCCTCGTTTCTCAGAAGAATTAACTTTTTTCTGTCATCACTTCTCCAAAATGCCAATGAGCCTCCAACTTTATTGTCCTGACATTCATATTAAATTAGCTTTGAATGCAACTCACAGCTTGGCAAATATCACAAAACCTAAATGTGTAATTGGGTCATATTTGGGTCACACTTCTGGCATCCTTTCAAAACCATTGTCAGCTAGAAGTTGTGGATATCAGACACTGAATTGCATTTAAATAAAAATGGGTTTGAGATACGAGGTACATATGCCTGTTATACAAAAATCGTTTGCATTCGAAAGGGAAAATGCTCAATGCAGGAAAGAGGACAGCCAAAGGCACAAAAAGTGCTAAATACACTGATCATTTACTCGTAATCTCACCCTACATTAGACACCGTTGCCTGCAAAAGATGATATTCTTAGACATTTTCATTGATGATTTGCATGTGTTTAAAAAATGCAGGAAATGTGCGTGCTCTCCTTCAGATAGATAAAAGCAAAAAAGTGAAAGTGGGTTGCTTTAATTAATCTCAGTCACTATAAATTACTCTAGGCCGCAATCCAATCCATCAGGAGTAGAGAAACTGATGAAGGGGTTTGCCGCCCAGAGTTACTACCAGTGGCTGAGATTAATTCAAGCAATCCACAGGTCACATTTATTGTTTTCATCAGAACGATACCGTAAGTGTGACCAGCATCCCCATACATGGAACACTGGCTCACTGTGCCACAGGACTCAAGCTGATCCCTAGTCACACGAGAACAAAAAGGCTGAAACCAGTTAGAGATTCCTTGTGTTCTTGTTTCAGAAGTCTGTCAGTTTGAGCGGAACTATGCTTATTGGAACAGGACCAAGGTTAATTTGCATTTGTCTGTTTACTGCCTGAGGTAGCATGGTGAGCGAAAAAATGAAGGACTGAATAGTGGTCCAGAGTAATTATCAGTGACTGAGGTTAATTCTGTCAGTCAGTCAGTCAGTTAATCTTTATTTCGGTTTAGCAAACAATACACATTAACAAATATCACATCACAATAAAAACACGTCATAACATAATCTTTCAAAAAGCTACCGCTAGACCAATGCATACGATTCTATTTGATTCAATGAATTTTATTTCGATTCATACATAGAATCATAAAAGTATAAACAAGTTAAAAAAGAGTATTACACAAATAATAAAAAAAAAGACCATACAATTATGTTGACATCCATAATACATATTATATATCCAGATTAAACTTGCAACACATTTAGGATAAAAGGGTCACGTGTATGAACAAAGAATATTGTAAAGTGCTTATGCGTTCCATATCCAATCTATACAATGATCTACTACATGAATGTCAAATAATAATCATAAGTTTCCAATAATGCTGTTCAATATCGATTTCTAATAGTGAGCGCCAGTCTAATAAAGCTAAGCAGGGCACTACATATGGCTGGAGTTGATAAGGACAATAAGTACTCATAGCCCTCTTTGTAATAACGGGATCCAAGAGTTAACAAGACAGGTTAATGAACCGATTTCTTGGATCTTTATACATGGTACAAAAAAGAATAAGGTGCACAGTATTTTTGGAAACTTTATTATTACAGGGGCAAGGGGGTAGTCTCTCACACCACCCCCCTTGCTTTGGAAAAGCAAAAACAAAGTGCAGTGTACTAAGACGAAACCTTGTCAAGTAAAAACGCCATTGGGCATGCATAATATATGATATGTAAAGCTGCTGCTGCAGCTTACCCCTATTATATACTGCGTGCTCACTATTTCTTAACATACCTAACCTGGTACGATAGGCTTCTCTGATTGTCAATTTGGACTCCCTACCAACAATTTTGGGATTGAGATATATATGTCCCAATCCAATCTTGTGAAAGGTTTCCCTTACATATAGCAGCCATGGGATCTCCATACAATAATCAAGCTTAAGGCAGTCTTGCAAAATTTCCTTTGTGAGTTTCAGTTCTTCAGACCTCCAAACCTTGCTCCATAGCAGCAAAGGAGAGACATGGATAATGTCACTCACAAATTCAAGCCCCACCTCAGTATGACAGAAACTATTTGAAGTACCAGATGGGATAGATAAAAGGCCCTTTATAAATTTATTTTCCATAACTTGGATTTTATCACAATTTGTTATCCCCGACACTCCCGTGCCATATGTTGCAACAAGGAGGCATTTTGCTTTATATAAAATTTTTAGTTCTGCAACCGGCTTTTGACCCAATTTACTTGAAAAATGGAAGAGGGCCTCTATAGATTGTGTAGCCTTTTGAACGCGAGCTGATATTAGAGGATCCCAACTCAAAGTTTTGTTGAATAAATTCCCCAGATAATTAAAATTATCGACTTTCGCAATAATTGAGTCTTTCACCATAAACCTGCGAGATTTTACCCCTTTGGGACCACAGACCATGGCAAAAGACTTTGTGAAGTTGACCCTTAGATATAATCCTTGCATAAAAGCGTTAAAAGCATTCAAACAAGTTTGCATGCTATTAGCGGTTAGGGTCATTAAAACCGTGTCATCTGCGTAAGATAACATCGTTATCCGTTTACCATTAACCGGCGGGAAGTCTGCGCAACTATCCAACAAAAAACTTTCCAAACCGTTGGTATACACCAGAAACAAAAAAGGAGCCAAAATGCATCCCTGGCGAACGCCTTCAGTAGATGGAATGGGTTTTGTCTTCTCCCCACCTGGGCCAAATCTGATCTTCACTGTTGTGGCGGCGTGCAGTCTGCGGAGGAGGGTGACCAACGGTTCTTCAAACCCCATGGTCTCCATCATTTGCCACAATTTGCCTCTACAAACAATGTCAAAGGCACTGGATAAGTCCATGAAGGCCAAGTGAACACAACCAAGCTTGGCCCTCATGTATTTACCCATAATTAAAGCCAAATGAAGGCACTGCTCTGTGGTTCTTTTACCCCTCCTAAACCCATACTTGGAATCCACGATAATACCTGATGACTCGGCCCAGGTTTCCAGGCGTGCCAGTATCACCCTTCCCATCAACTTACAAGACGCATCTATTAACGATATTGGTCTGTAGCAGCACGGATCACCTTTGTCACCCCTTTTAAATATCTGTACCACTACCGCCTCTTGCCAGGAAGTCGGGATACGCCCTACCACAACTGCTCTAATTAGATTTAATAAAAGTGGTGCCCACACCTCAACGTTGTATTTGAAAAGATCCAAAGGGACTGAATCAGGCCCTGGGGCCTTTAGTGTAGTGCCCTTCCTTAAAGCGGCCTCTACCTCTGGGAGAGTGAGTGAAAGGCTAAGCGTTAGGGCTGACTCCAAATGGAAATCTGAGAAACTGATGAAGGGGGTTGCCGCATAGAGTTAATACCAGTGGCTGAGATTAATTCATGCAATCCACAGGTCACTTTTATTGTTTTCATGAGAACGATACCATAAGTGTGACCAGCATCCCCATTCATGGAACACAGGCTCACTGTGCCACAGGACTCAAGCTGCACCCTAGTCACACGAGAACAAAAAGGCTGAAACACGTCAGAGATTCCTTGTGTTCTTTTTCAGAAGTCTGTCAGTTTGAGCTGAACTATGCTTATTGGAGCAGGACCAAGGTTAATTTGCATTTGTCTGTTTACTGCCTGAGGTAGCATGGTGGGCGAAAAAATGAAGGACTGAATAGTGGTCCAGAGTAATTATCAGTGACTGAGGTTAATTCTGTCAGTCAGTCAGTCAGTTAATCTATATTTCGGTTTAGCAAACCATAAAAGATACAGATTAACAAATATCACATCACAATAAAAACACGTCATAACATAATCTTTCAAAAAGCTACCGCTAGACCAATGCATACATTTTATAATCAAGTTTCTAATCTAAGACCTTTGTTAATACTTAAAAAAGATAATTATCATTAAAACACGTTTTACAAGTTTTAAAAAGATCATGAAAACATTAAAACATTGAGGAATTACAGTAATTTTCATAAAAAAATGCCAGCAACCAAGCTTACTACAAAAATACTATTTAATACAAAGCAAAATATTTATGTCCAGGATAGTGTTCCAATTGTTTTTCCTTATAATACTGTATAACAGATATTATAATGATAATAATATTCTTCATGTACTAACTAAAGTGCAAGGGCAAAAGATCAGTGTGATGTTGTGATATTAAGTTAAAATTTCAGACCTTCCTTTCTTCTTAATAAACTTACTCCAAACAGGTACCTACTAACACTAAAAACCACAGTTTGAGAAGTATCAGTTTTTAATATTCTTTCTGCCTCATTGCAGGATCTTAGACCCAACAACCGGCAGATGGGCTTGATCTATTTACTTCTATATTTTTTATAAGCTGGGCAGAAGAACTATATATGTACATCATTTTCTTCAGCACCCGTATGGCATAATACACAACACTCCAGACCTTCCTCCCCTTGTTTCTGAACCCATTTTGATGTATTCGAGTTTGTCTGTAAAACACTGAATCGGAATTTCAAATATAAAGATTTTGCTAACTGGGGCTGTACTTCATCCAAACAGGGCTCGAAACTCTAGATCGGTTTCATCGAAAGAAACCTTATTGTTAAAGTACCAGTGACTGAGTTATGATGAAAGCTGTCTTGAATGTAGGCCCAAAAAGTTAGCTTGAGTACTTTCTTTGATGCCATAGACAATCCGGCAGGTTCCTCCCAAAAATGCTGAAGTCCTAAATTATGGAACCAAGCATGGACATGCTTCAGCCATGGTAGCCACCATTTTCTAACCTCAGAAATTCCTTCAGCCCTTCCTTATAATGTACAAGCTCAACTGTTGACCACAGTCGCACCCAGAACAAAAATGGTGGTAAGATCGCCTGGTAGTCTAGGCAGCGTATATATAGGTCCATTACAATAGGTATGAGCGGTGTACGCACTGGAAGGCATAACAATTTTCCCAAAAACTTATTTTCTCCCACCACAAACGTATTACTGCCTGAAGGTCCCCATAGTTTTGCCCCATATTCGGCAGCAGATTGTGCCCTATACTTATACACTTCAAGGGCAGGGGATTCTGCTTAGGATAAACTGCTCCTGTGTTGCTTTACTATTGGTGGAGCGTTTTGGAGTAGGACAGACTTGCTTTTCTCCAATTGCGGTTTCCAAGTCATTTTGGTCATTTTGGTGTCCAAAGTAATACCTAGATATTTAAAACTCTGCACATTCTCTAGTTTCTGGTTTTTAAAAGTTAAGCTCTTTTTAAAAGACTTATGTGGATTAATTGCCATGTATTTTGTTTTGCTAGAGTTTATTTCCAGACCCTTGGTTTCACAGTATGTTCCAAAGGTGTTTATTAGAAATTAATATAGTATCAACCACAAATAAGAGTGCAGGTACTGGCACCCCACCCTAGTTTGGGAGAATCATGTTCGCAGCCCAATAGATGTTCAGGAATATCATTTACATATAGTGAGCATAGGGTGGGTGCCAGCACACATCCCTGCCTTACGCCCCTGTTTACATGAATTGGTTCAGTACGTTCTCCCTTTGGACCCCATCTGACTCTTGCCAAATTATCTGCATGTAATCTTATTATTTGAAAGAGTATTTTTCCTGGAACCCCTTGATTTTTTAGAGATTTCCAAAGGAGATTTCGAGGGATGAGGTCGAAAGCAGCCTTCAGGTCAACAAGGGCGATATACAGATGGCCCTTCTTAAATACTGTGTATTTCCAACTCATGCAGAGAATTCTAAAACGTGGTCAATGGTGCTGGTTTTGGCTCTAAAGCCTGCCTGTTACTTTGAAAAAATATTGTTCTTTTCAATCCAATCATTTGATTTTTTTAAATTTACTGAGCATATATTTTCTGTAAAACATCTATTAAACTAAATGGTCGATAATGCAAAGGGTCTTGGCGATTAACTTTTTTTTAAAAATAGTTGTAATTTCAGCCCCTTTTCATGATTCTGGAATAGGCGCATTTGCGGTGACTGAATTACATAAAAAATGATATAAGGTCCCCAGACTTCTTCATCATGTTTCCATAGATCTCCTGGTGTCTTATCTGGCCCCGGTGCCTTCCCCTGTTTTACTGCATCTATTGCAGCCAATGTTTCATCCAAGCTAAAATGCAGGGGTGCTATAGTAAAAGCTGTTACATAATTATGTGGGTTAAGTTCTACTTCACTCATAGATGCTGCATATAAGCTGTAAAAATGGCTTACCCATGTTTAAGCGTCTAGGAAGATGTCCTTGCTACATCTCCCTGTTTTGTTACCTTTCGCTATCAGGCGCCAAAATCCCGACTCATCTTTGGCCTTGGCTGTCCTAATTAATTCAGTCCAGATGCTATCATCCCAATGTTTTTTTAGTTTGGGCTAGTAGCTTCTTGTAGTTACTCCTTTTCACCCTTAGAGCCTCTATGTTTTTTGCTTTTGTTGCCAGGATAAGTTATTTTTTTGCCTCCCTATAATCCTTATTATATCATGGATTATCCGGATTAATCTCCTCTGTTATTTCCTTATTGCGTTCTTTGGGAATCCTACTTAATATAGGTACGTGATGTATTTTTATAATTGGGATCTCTGAAGCAGACAGATTGACATATAGGGAAATTATCGTAAATCTGCTTCATGGCAACCTCATTTCCCCCTATAGAAGGCAATTTTAGCGCTCTGCAGTTATTACTAATTAGAGGCTCAATGATAACACCATTGATATCTCCACTCTTCACAGGTACTGGGTGGAAAAAACGTGCCGCAAGCGACAGACATAGGTGAAAATGGTCGCTCTCAGATCTATCTTCGATTACCAAATCATGTAAAATTGGCCACTGGCCATTAGATACCAGTATGTAGTCTATGTAGCTCTTAGAGTTATTCCAGCTAAACGTGGCAACATTCGGACTGTCAGAGGGCAGGCGACCATTGCAAGCCCGAAGTCCATGTCCCGAAATAAGTCTTATCAGTTGTGCAATGGCACATGTACAGGGTACTATCAGACAACTTTCCAGCATGGGGATATTGTTAGCCATATCTTCTTCCTCAAAAATATTTTCGAGTCCCGCCACGGGTTCGAATTTATGATTAAAATCACCCCCCACAATTACCATTGCTCTTGAGTTAATTGAACAGATTCATTACTCGCTGGGCTAGGTCTGTTATAGATATTTATAATGTACAATTCATTTTTTTCTGGAATTATGATTTTTACCCCAGCTATATCATTGGTTAGGAAATCAACCTGGCTTATTTCAATGTTTAGAGTAACTTTTACCAAAATGACGAGACCACCTGAGGGTCTCCCTCTAGCCAAAGGAGTCGCAGCAACACGATATGTTTTAAATCCCACTTTGTCTGGTGTTTCCAAAGTCCATGTTTCTTGTAATAGAATAATCTCTCTTTGTCTGATATATTCCTGCCACATTACATCCCCTTGGTTTCTTTTCAGCCCTGCAATATTCCAGGATGTCAATCTTATCTCAGTTTGTCTTTCCTCCATGCTTTGCTCATTAAATACTCCTTCCATTTCATTTATAGCTCCTTGAACTTCCTGAAATTCCCCAGCAGAGTTAAAATTATAGTTACAGTTAAAAATATCTCCTCCATTGTTCTGAAGTGGATAAATAGTCTCTGTTAGTACCTCAATCTCATCAGGGAAGAGTGCTAACCGTACATCTAAAGTGTTGCGTACTGTCGCTGTCTCACATCTATTTGTTATGCATGTTACATCCTGATGACTATTCCTCTTATAAGTTCTCCCTACATCCTAATTGAGGGTACCTGAGTCAATACCTTCATTGGCATTCTCTGCAGTAAATTTCACAGCTTCACCAAAGTTAAGAACGGTAGGCACCAGAACTTGTACGTTATCCACGGGAACTATTTCATATTGCAGTATGGGTAGTTGTCAGTCTTGGGCATCTAAATTTGACAGAATCTGAAATCTGTTAAGCATGGAGATCGGAGTGGGTTTACTTACAAAAGGCCCAATTGGCGGTTTATAGCGAGATCCCAAGGGGAGTGCAGAGATACTAGAATTTGAGCTACAGGTTGACTCACAACAATTTAATAAAGAGCAAACCATCTGTGGCCTATAAAAATGTATTACAATACAGTCGCCAATTATACCCTTATATGATTGTCTCACCCATCCCACTCTACGAACCATTAAAATCTCCTTTATATTAGATGGGTGGAATCTTTTGTATTTTTTTTACCAATCTGTGACTTTGTTACGCAAATCAACCCACATCTCTCTCTGCTCCTCCCTAAGGGCAGGAACACAAGCCAAGATTAAAACATGCAGGCACGAGGCAGGGGCTAAGCTCAACACATCTTTACTAGGTTTCAAACAGTTACGAGTTAGATCAACTCTTATGTAGTTATTTAAGGGTCTTGGCACAATTCCTAAGGCTAAACGGTCAGAATTATTTTGTGTACCTACACATTCCATCCCTTTAAGTATATCTTGCATTTTGCCTTCCGTACCAGTATGAGTAGAGTTTAACATGTGGTTATCTTTGGTTTTCCCATCTGGTGCTACAAATAGAGTCCTATCCACCGTCGCTCTTACTTTTCTGTCTGACTCATTCAATTGATACCTAGTATTTCACTACTTAAATTTGTTATAGCAATATCCACTTGGTCCAATTAACCCCGTAAAAGGGCCAAGTTCTTTTCAACTATATCATGGACATGGGCTAACCCTAAACCTAATACAGCGAAGTCCTCGGTGGCTACGTTTCAGTCATAACATCCACATTGTTAATATTCCTAGGTACAGAGGAGACAGAGGGTAGTAAAATTACATTAGTTTGATTACCAACAGAATTACTTCTTGATAAATCAGCTTTTACATTATTAGCACGATTTAACATATGAGATCCCTTTGCATTCTTTGACTTTTGTGCCCCGACCCCGCGTTTCTGTTTCACTGGTGGTTTTGCCACATTCCTCGCATCTTGGTTGGTTAGAGTCCGTGTCCTGGTAGCTCTACGTGATACTTCTAGTGAAACAGGTGCTGGTGAGTTTGAGTCTGGCACAGAAGCAGTGTGTAGCCCATTTGTAGGAGTTATGGGCGGGGATATATGATCAAAGTCTCCCCCATGGCCCAGTGATAATCGTCTCTGGAGAGTCTAGGGAAAGACGCCGCTCACGTAATTCTATTTCGTGCATCAGTAGTGACTCTGCTCTAACTAGAAATGCATCTAGGGTACCCACAACACCCTTTCTCCAATCCATATTGGAATACAGGAACATACAGATGCACAATTGTATATAATAAAACACCGACAGATACACAGTACCTTCCCACACAAGTTATCAAGTCGATGTCGAACAAAAGATCCAAATTTCAGAGGGGTGGCCCAGCCCAGCCTCCTCCGGGCTCTGACAAGCGCGTGTACAGTTAGCCTATACACACGGCTACTATAGAGACGGAAGCGAGTAGCCCGACCTTCTGCGCCACATTGCCTATTTGTTATTGCCGAGAACCCCCGGTGAGTCTATCTACACTCTGTCACATACCTAGGTGTTTAGGGGCCTTAGGCCTTTGAATTGCAGCCCCCCTTACCCGGCAACTCCACCCAATTCCGGATGCATGGGTCGCCGTTTTTGATCTAGGGGAGGAACCGTGGGTTTACACGTCCATGGCTAGCGGGGATGTTTAGCCGATTTTCACCTGAGTAGATGTTGCCAGCTTTGTGTCCTTCCCCTTAAGTAGAACGCAGTAGCTATGTAGGCTTCTATGTATTTTTACCCACTTTTTGACTGTGCGTTAACAGTAGCTAGCACGGGATTTGTTTAATTTTCTACTTGGACATGTGGGTTTTATGAAGAGAGGCTGGTCTTTATGTTAGTTAGGGGACCCTTCCTGCATGGTTGATCATTGACTATACATATATTGTGTTGTAGAATCTGCGGATCGGGGGGGTCAAAAAACCTCAACCAGTAGAAGCCCCTGGCTCCAGATCAAATGTTTGTGTGCTGACGGTCTTTAAAAGATACCCAATCCCAGGATCGTGCCCAACTTAGGAATCTTCTGGAATCTACTTGGTAGGTACCGATTTATCGTTACTTAATTACGGGGGTTTTGATTTGCAAAAAACCCTCTTTTTACCTCTTTTCCCCTTCCTTCCTTTTTTTCTTTTTTTCTTCCCCTTTTTCCTTTTTTTCCCTTTCTCCCTTTCCCCCTCCCCTTTTTTCCCTTCCTTTTGTTTGTTCTTGGGGCATCACTCCTTTTTACTTTCCCAGTCCCATGAGAGCCCCTAATAGTTATATTTCTTTTCTTTTAATCCAAGTTAGCTCTCCAGAACAAAGCGTCTTTCCTCTGTATCAAGTGAGGTCACCTTTCCAGTGCCTCTCACTCTGCTTCTTGCGTCTGGTGGATCACAACCTTCCCACCCTTTGGTAGGCGCCTCTTTTGAGATTACACCCCCTTTCACCTCTGGTCTAACCAATGGTGTCGGTGATGGGAAGGAATGTGTCCTGTTGTTATCACGGCTTAATTGTTTTCTAATACTACTTGGTACATCTGATATTAGTGTTATTCTTTCTCTTTTCCCCTGATATCTCACTATGGACAAACTATCTTTTCTTCACCCTGAAAATGGGTGAGTGACACCTTTTTCGCTATTGTGTTGAATGTAAGTGTAGATGCGCAAACACCTATGTGTGAGATTGTATGAGATCTAGGATGGATGACCGTATATTATTCTATTGTCTGTGAACTATGTTGCGAGTACTATTCCAGTTTCCTAGTTTTTGATTCCTTATGCGATGTATCAGATTATGGTTGTCCCGGAGCATATTAAGTATGCATTTTTATTATGAAGCTCTATAAGCCTTTTTTTAAAAAAAGCTCAGTCACTATTTTGGAAGTGTGTATTTATATTCTGTTTTATTCATATTTACAGGATTCCTGTTTTCCCACCCTCTCATTATTCATTGTTCCCTTTTCGCCCTGATGAAGGTGTAGCCCCGGCTGGGGCCACACACCGAAACGCGCGTTGGCGTTTTTCGTGAAGGTGAAGCTGGATGATATCTACCCCTATCCCCTTTGCCATGATGAGCTGTACTATTCTGTCTAAGGACCATCTTGTGGTATTTTTCCATTTTTTCTTTGCCTTTGTGAATGTGGTGAATTGTGTGATTAAGATATGGAGTTGTGTGTTGAGGTAATATGTGAAGAACTGAATGTGTAGTACGAAAGAGGAGTGTGGGATTGAATATTTTGAAATTTTCTGTTCTTTATGCACTTACTTGTATTTTGTTAAGTATGATATCTTTTTGAAATAATTGTTGAAAATCAATAACACTTTATATTTTTGAATAACTTGGTGTGACTGGTTTTTCCTGCACTTAAATTGCTCCGGTGACAGTGTGTTTATTTAAGGACCCCTCTCTGGGGCCTTGTTTCATCAATTGGTGCAGGTAGTTCTTGTTGTAGATATTTCAAGAAATACACCCATCACTTTTTTGATTTCCTCTTTCACACAGGACAATATCATGACTAGAACCTACACTGCATAGATGTAGATGCCCCAAACGCAAGCTTCTCAGATCAGTGCTTTTGGCCAGCATTAGTAGATGCATTGTCTATTGCTTTGAAAGTGTTCACCATGTGCTCGTCTTTAGTTATATCTCAAGAATGCAAGGCAGATAAAGATTGTGCCTGCCCTGAGAATAGTATGTAGGTAAGCTCATAGAAATTGACAATAAATATTTTAGAGGCCAAGGGCCATATGTATCAAGCTAATTAGCATTCGCAAAGGCCGAAATTCTGCGAATTTCGGCCTTTGCGAATGCTAATTTGACAAATGGTATGTATCAAACATGTTTGATGCAAAATAAGGAATAGCAAATTTTGCAATTCCTTATTTTGCGATTGCACTTAAGGAATCGCAAATTTTGTGATTCCTTAAATGCAATGTATCAAACAAAAAATATTCAAAAAATGCCATTAAGGATTCGCAAATTACCACCAACTTCTAGTTGGTGGTAATTTGCAAATTCTTTTCAAAAAGCTTTTTTCCAAAAAACAAAAGGTGTCATATGACGCCCATACGTGCCCTTAGGGCATGTATGTGCGCCATATGCCCCCAAATGTCTTTTTCAGGGGTGCAGCAGGATGTTCATGAGACACTCCTGCACCCTTGAAAAAATTCCTAATTTGCGATTAGCAAATTGCTAATCGCAAATTGCACCTTCATTCCTATGGGCCTCCTGGTCCATAGAAATGAATGGGTAATTTGCGATTAGCAATTTGCTAATCGCAAATTAGGAATGGTAAGGAATCGCTATTTAATAGCGATTTTGTACATACATACCGTTTTGCGAATTCCAAATAGCGATTCCTTAAAATTTGCTATTTGGAATTCGCAAAACGGAAGTATGATACATATGGCCCCAAACCTTTTTGACCAAATTCCATTTCTTTGTGATGGTCTCCATTTACTCACAGGGGTGTACGGCGAGGTACTCGCTGACATCAAGGCCTCTTGCTACTACCTACATGTGTGATGGGACCCAACAAAAAGTGTTGTGTGTACACAGATACAACTTTTGGATCAGCTTATTTCAGCCCTCTTCAATCATTGCTTGAAAAAGTCCATTTGACATTAAGGATTAGGCCAGGGCATTCATTTACATTTTATCGTGCTGATTGTACAATAAGTTTGTTCTTGGGGCATCCTGTAGCATGCATAGGCACTCCAGACTCTCTGCAGTTGCAGGCAGAGGGACCCACAGCATTTGTGATCTTTGCTGCTCACTCGGAAAATACCCCCCTATTGCATAATCCTAACACTGGTTTTCTGTCATTGCAGCACTCTCTACTGCCTGTTGCAACCATCAGTGCTGGAAAACCCCATTAGAATTTCTCCCGTTCCCAATTGGTTCTATTGGTTTCTGAGGAATACCTTCATACAAAATTGTCGTAGTGTCCTAACAGTGACAACAGGTAAATGAGAGCAATGGAGTCTCCAGTCTCTGTTCATCAACAGTACAAGAACAACATGCACAAGAGCATCTGACCATTATACAAATGTCCTACAAGATATTTAAAATTTCATGCATGTTGACCTTTATTTGTAGTTCATCTGATGCTATGCTTGGGCACGACCGAGCGCAGCGGAGGTCATGCGGAACAAATCAACAACATTACATTCCTCATAACCTACAGATTTAGACAAACACTGTTACATAAAACAGCTTACAGAAGCACAGACAGAAATGAAAATAGAAATGAGAGATAGCAAGAGGACGATAGAGAAAGAGAATAGATTCAAACATGTGCATACACCAGTACAGGCTAAAGTCTTTATATCTTTGAGATGGGCGAGGGTTAGCGAGTAAGGGTGGTTGGTCAAGCACTGGCTGTCCTGTGATGCTCTTGAGCGTTCAGTGGAGATGGATGTTCAGGTAGCTGAGTCACTCTGTAGCCAAGGCGGTGTCTCTACCGTGGTGACTGAGGCGGCATCACTCATCTGGTAAGGAGGAGGAGTTAGGGAAGTACAAGTAGGTCACTCACATTAGGACTAGCTTAACTTTGTTGTGTGGCACTGCCTGAGATTACCTTAAAATAAGAAACGTTCCCCGTGAGGTGGGTGCTGCCTCAAGCAGCTGTCAGCATGGTCCCTCAGATCTAGGTTGAAATTTGATTGAAACTTTCCTGCACCTGGTTAAGTGCACAGCAATAAATAATGACCTGCTTTGAGTGTTGATTGTTTGGTGTGTCAGCGACGTCTCGCTGCTTTATTTATTCAGTACTGTCAACCTTGGATGGATTATTGGGGGTCAACCAGGGGAACAAAGGAAGTGTTGTTGGGCGACCTCTCTTGGTTGCCTCCTTACCAGCATAGTGGCAGGGGATGCTCGGATTGTAGTATGTTGTAAGTTCCTATAGTCTCGTAGAAATTGGATCATTTCACATTCCACTGATTTGTGCCACATTTCAGCAATATGGTCGACCTTAATGAGTTTAAATGAATCTCCCCATTTCTCCATTTGATTGAAGAGACCTGGGAGTGATTTTCCAATGTTTCAGCGCTAGGGATTGGAAATATGTGGCCATCTTCTGTCTTTGATATGGTGGTCCATTGTCTGCCCTGCCTACCAGAGGAATACCATGGATGGTGAACATTTTGTTCAACTTCTAAATGACCTCCTCGCTAGTGGTCGCTTATGATTATAAGGAGGTGCTGCCCTCTGGACATAGTCGCAAACTCTGTGTTTAGTTGGGCCCATACTTGGCCCGGGCTCTCTTAGGTTATGATAGGTGCCGGTGGGTCAGATGGTCATACTGCTTGATATCTTAGATAGCAGGCCACTATCTGCTTGACCTGGATGTCTTCATCAGTGAACAAGGAATTCTGCAGGAGCCACATTTTACTTCTGACTACCCCATGGTGGTTGTGAGAAAAGCTTTTAGGATCCTCAGCACTAGGTGAGGGGGAATTACAAGCTGTTCTCCTCCTAGTGGCAGTCCATCTTCTGCCATGGGGAGTTCACCATGGATGTTATACAAGGATTGAATCTGCCACCGGATTTCCAGCATTTTAAGGGACTGGTCTTCCAACTGTTGGCCTCAACAGTTCTCCTCATATCCTGAAGACATGGGACACCTGGGTGATTTCTAAAATGGTGAGGGATTTGGGTCTCATGCTGTTGATTACAAGGGAGAATGTATTTGTCAGTCTTTTAGGCCATGTCTTGCTCTGCTATGGATGTTGTCTGGTAGCGGCTGGGCAAATAGTCAGCTGGGTTGTCTTGGTTGAATCGGTAGACAAGCTTGGAGTTGCAGGATAAATTTTTCTATCCTAAGGGCTGCTTAGTCTTAGGTAAGGGTGGGAGTAGTGGGCGTAGCGGGGATACGCGGAGTGCCACAGACACGAAAACACTATCCGCACACTCCGCTATGCGCCACTCGCCTCCTAAACGCGCTATTAGCAATTTAGTTTATGTTTATAAAAGTGATTTTAAGATTATAAAAACTCCTTGCCCTATCTGCGGCGTCCCTCTTCCTCCATCGTGATTACTGCTTGAAAACTGCCCATGCCCATTCCTCGCAAGAAATGCGCATGCACGGGTGCCCCAGATGCGCCGTTTTCATGCAGAAATATTGATGGAGGAAGGGGAACACCGTAGATAAGGTAAGGAGTTTTTGTAGTCTTAAAATCACTTTTTTTAAACATAAACTACATTGATAATAGTGCAAGTGGGGGGCCAACTCTGCTCCACTGCGAGTGTGGGGATTTCATTGTTCTTTGATTTGCCTGCTCCGCCTACTTTCCGGAATGCGAAACAGGCTAAATTCTGCACATTCCGTGGGCGGAACAGAGTTGTCCACCCACCTTTAGTCTTGGGCCCTTGGAATAAAGGCTCTTGAGTTTTGTGATCAGTACTCACACTGAAAGTACTTCTGTAGAGATGTAAATGGCTGCACCCCCATAATACTGTGATACCTCCTCTCAATATGAGAGTACCTTTGTTCGGTGCTTTTGAGAACCCAACAGGCGTATACAACCGGAGCCCACATGTCATTTAGCCGTCGTTGCATCAGGACTGGCCAAGTGCTGTGGGACTGGTGTCCAGTCTAACTCAGTTTCTTTGGCAGGTCCATAGTACTTCAAGGTTGTTGTGGCTGACAGAGCTGCTTTTGTGTCTTCTAAAGCTTGTTGCTTTGGGTTCCCATTCCTACCAGGAGTCTGATTAGAGAAGAACTTATAGTAGCTTTGTTAACATGATGAGATTCTGTATAAATGGTCCACAATATGTAATCATGTCTGTAAACTCCGCACTTCCACCACGGTTGTTGGATTCCTGGTCTCTTCTATGTCTAGTGTTTCATTGGATTGGGTGACACTCATCTGAGAACCGGTACCCAACGAATGTAATGTTTTTCTTGACGACTTCACACTTTTTGCTGTGTAAGGACTGCCCACTCTATTTTAAACTTACTAGTAGTGACCTCAGGCAGCAGTGGTCTTGCTTGATTCTTGCAGAGACCACTGGGATGTAATCATTCATGTTTATTACTCTGCTCAGTCCTGATAGCTTCTCTTAAATGCAAATTTGATAGACTTCAGCAGCACTCAAAATGCCTAAAATTAACCTGAAAAAGCACCTCAGGCCAGTGTGCATCGAGAAAGTTGCTATATACCGTGACTCTTAACTGAGCCGAAGTTGGTAATATCCACATTTGAAATTGATTATTCACAACCACTTGGCTCTGTTGATTTTAATGATAATATCATCAACAATGCATGCCAGATGGCATTCTTTTTAATTGCTTTGTTAGGCATTCACAAGAATACACATATGTGGACAGATCCTGGTTACTTTGGTTTCCATACCCACCATGCTGGGTGACACCCACTGGGTAGGGCCTTCTACTTCTGCTATGATTCCTGCATCAGATTGTCCAGCTTGGTTCTACCTGAGGCCATAAATAAATCATGTCCCTCTTTGGTGTATTGCTATCGGCTGGTAGGGGTGATGTGAAGTTTGGCAACCTTCTTTCTAAGGTACTGTGTCCTTTGGAATACTTCTTTGCACTCATTCAGTATTTGAGTGACGGACTGTTCCTGTATGTGGGATGTAAATGTAATGAGCGTGAGAGATTCTGCTGAGATGCAGCTAATCAGTGTGGTTCCTTCTGACCTTATGGCGAAGAACTTTACGGATATGAAGAATATGTGTTGGTGCACAACATTTGTGATGAGAGTGCTTGCTAGATCTATTAAGGGTCATGCTGCCATAGGTATAGATCTTTGTTGCCATTGGTTTCATTTGCGATGGCAGCCGCAATTGTCTGTAGTTAGACATTGGCATTCTACACACAGTGGTACCTGTGTCAATGAGGCAGTTCATCAATTGTTATTGAATTTGTAGGCAGCACTGTGGCTGTAGGCAGGTTGGTGTTTTTGTGGTTCCTCAAGTGCTAATATTGAGTGAACTTGTTCTGCTTCTGATGAGTCAGTTTTGACAGACTTCTCATTGTATTTCTTTTCCTTGCCTTTGTTAAGTTGGCTAGCTTGCAAACTTTCGCAAAATTGCTTAGTTTGCCACAGGAAAAACTGGTCTTTTCATTTGCTGGCCATACAGGCCTACGGTTTTTGCACTGTCCACATGGTCTCTTTGGTTATCGACTTGATTGTTTCCTTGAGTTGGAATGCGCCACTTCACTGGTGTCACTTACTCAGATTAGGTCGGTTTTGTTGCTAACGATTGTTCAAATTGGCCTGTTCATGCCTCATCCCCGTCTTCAGCATGACCTGGAGCAAGCAATGGAGCTAGGGGCATCTTGGCTGTCTTGAGGATTTCTTTGCGGAGGACTGAGGAGCCTCCCCCTTGTATGATCTGGGTACGTAGCTCCTCTTCCAAGTTATGAAGCTTCCATGTGCTGGTCATTGTTCGCTGCTATGCGTACAAGGCAGCAATAGTCTTGTGGGCCTTGCTACACTTTGGGAAGTGTCATGAACATTTTGTGTACTTCTTCCCTCCCTAGGAGCAACAGGATGGATCTTTTTGATTTGGCATTTGTCCGTTTGATGTCTGTTAGGTAGTTTTAAATTCTTGTTATCCACTCTTTCCATTGTGCAGTGATAGATGGGTGCGGACAGCATGTCGATTGGTTGAATGGAATATGCAACACTATTAAACATTGTGTTGCATGAAGCTAAGTTGTCTTAATGAGGAATGAGTGACTATGAAGCAAATGAAGCCTCTCACAACTTGCACACTCTAACACAAAAGTAGTGTTTTGCAGAGTAGTTGTCTGGCAGTGCTTGCATCTGGTTCATAACAGGCACATGGGTTAGTGGTAACTCTGTTGGACTAGAAGGGAATCTGCACTTTGTTGAGCATGACGACTGACATGGTGGGTGTGCGATCAGCAAGCGTCTTACTTTCTTTCCCTGGAGTTGTGTGCTTATGTTTCTGTGCACACTGCGTAGCAGGCATGTTGTGGGCTGTAGTGGGCCATTCGGGTATAGCAGTAACCGAGGCATAAGCGGATGCTAAACAATGTCAGGTCTTTATCACCTATTTTTATTTTTTCCTTGGGCCCCATCCTGGTTGCCACGTTGCTATAGCCTGCCAATAATTGCTTGCGCAGCTCCTGCATTGCCCTCCATCTGCTGGTGACGCTCATAAACCTTTGTTTGTATATATTTCATGCAATGCATGCTTCAGCAAAACCAAGCGTAGCGAAGGTCATGAGAAAATAAGCATTTGCAATGCAATAGGTCTCACACTTGCGAACGTTGGAGCCATATGAAAGCGCGTATGAACAAAAAAAGCCTGTGGCAGCTACCATACCTAAAGTGAAGCCCTGCTAAATTGAAAGCACGCCACGGAGAAGGAAACAAAAACGTCTGGCAGCCATATCACAATACACAAAAGTGTGCAGCAGCTGCCATACCTAAAGTGAAAGTGAGCAGTGCCAAAAACTGGTGGGAAATAAAAAAAACAAGTAATCCCCAAAGACCACACATCAGGTATGAGCATAAGGAAACAGTAATTTACCAGTTCTCCTCACTTAAAACCGGAAAAAATGTATCGGAGCGCTACTCAATAAGCAGCCAGGAAATAAAAAGACGCACGAGTGAACCAATTGCAAGCAGCAGGTGTGAGTACACTCAGTATGAGTGATTACAGCAGATCTTGCAGACAGCACATGCGAGCTGATGCTCAACCTAAAAATACCAATACAGGTGGGTATTTTCCCCTGGAGATGAGGAAGCGGTTGTCTCCAATAACATGACGGGCTTGCGCGTCCCCTGCCGAGCAATAACTTAGCATGAGGAATAATGCAAACTGATAAAGGAGTTTGCTTTTTCTTCAGCTCTTAGCCCAATATTAATATACACCATTAGTAATATTATGTAGAGTATCAACTTTTCCCACACAACACTTGCGAAAGGTTCTCATCAACCTGCCTGTCTCATGAGGGAAGTTTAATTACATGTATTTTTTACACACTACAGCATCTTCTGTGTCTATCTTTGTGCTTTTAAGCAATATGCTACTAGAACGTGCTTTTATCTTTAGTTACTCACATTTCTGCTGAAAGGTATGAAAAAGGACTCTAAGACACTAAGGGGCACATTAGCCCGCCCGCCACCCTATCGGAAAATGGGACCGCCCACCTTAAGGGCGGGGGTCCCGGGGGTGCCATTAGGATGTGCCCGCCACAGTGGCGGGCACATCCTGTATTTTCATCATTGTGCCGGGCGGTGCTCTCTGCACCGCCCGCCACAATGCTGAAAATGCATTGCAGCATTTGCATAATGAAAGCGGCAGGCACCACGCGGTGCCTGCTGCTTTCATTATGTAAATGCAGGGGGGTACCATAGGTACCCCCCGTGTGCACCCCCTAATGTGCTTCACTCTGGGGGCCCACAGGGGGCCCCCAGAGTGAAGTCCACCTGCCACGGAAAGGCATTGCAAAATGACCATTATAATATGGCTGGCGGTGCCTGATAGACACCGCCACCATGTTAGCCCTTTTCCGCCCCGGCCGCAAGGCGACCGGGGCGGAAAACAGGCGGGCGGTGTTTCCCACCGCTGCGGTCCCCTCCGCCATCGTAATATGACGGGGGGAATACAGGGAAGGATGGCGGGCGGATTGCCCCTGCCAGCCTGGCGGGGCAATCCGCCCGCCATCCTAATGGACCCCTTAGACACTAAGAGAAAAAAAAATATGGTTGGAAAAAACATTTTCAGCAACAATACATCCTACTGCAGTTTAGTAAAGAAACGGAAGCTTTTAGCAACAGATAGAATGGACTCCAGGCAAATGGTGAAACGCTGTAGCGTTCAAACTCATAGGGGCTTGTCCATTAACTACATTATACTGTAAATGAACTGTAGATGAGGTATATAAACCTCATAACACAGCAATTAAGCACATAAAAAACAACACGATGGCACAGCAACACAACCCCAAATTTGTTCACAACAAAACAACACAACAACACAAAAAAAGCAACAAAATGCACCAATACAATGTCAAAATGTAATACACACACAAAACAAGCCAACACTGCAAAAAAATATAGGGCAATATCAACACAATACATACCACAAATGCACACACATATTAACCCACATATTAACCATAATAACAAAATAACATCACTGCAACAAAAGACACACCAATATATCAACTTAACAATGTGATTACATTTGTCATGCTGTCATGTTGGTAGGTTGGATAATTGTGTTGTGTTATTTTGTATTGTTGCTTTGTGTTGATATATTATGATTTTTTTGTGTAATTATGGTTGTTCTTGTGGCCTATTGGTTTGTTGATATTCAAGGAAGATTTGAAGAGCTGGAGAGACAAAGAAAGTTAGTAAATAAAGTGTAAAAAGGTGGCACGTGAAACAAAAAGTGGAACGAGAAAAGAAAATAGGGTACTGGTGAGAAAAGACAGGCTGAATGAAAGCTTAAATAGTGACGCTAAATTGAGCGGAAGCTAAATTAGACTGGAAAATATCCGTTGGCTTCATATCGGTCGGGGCCTAGCAACTGCCAGCCTTTCGTGTTTTTTCACCAAGATTGTCTTGTTTCATGGAGATTTGAACTTTTTCAGTTTTGCATGCGTTATAATGTTGCTGAGATTTTACTCGTTTTTGGACATGATTGATGAAAGATTTGTTGATGGATATTAGAATTCATGAGGGATAGATATATAGGGGCAGATTTACAAGGAAAGTGACTCAGTGCGTGCCGCATGTTATTTGGCTGCACTGCACTGAGTCGCTTTCGAAGCACAGGGATGCGACAAATTTACAACAATATGTCACAACTCTGTGCTTCCCCCTGCGCTGGCGCACAAACTGCTGCATGCGCCGGCTCAAGCATCATTGCACCATGGTGCAAGGATGCCTGTGTCATTGGGAGATTGTTTAATCAGAAATGGTGATTTTCAACTTCTATATGTGCTGCATTAGCACATATAGAACTTGCAAAGCGTCATTGTTTTACTGATTGTTTACGTGCAGGAAGGGACACCTTCCTGTACATAAACAATCACTAGAGGTGATTTCCTCTTTCTATGTGTGCTGCAGAATGCAGCACGTATAGAAAGAGGAAAAAAGGGGGCGTGGCTTGCGCGCCGGCGATAGAGGACGTCTCTCCCGTGAGCTCCGTCTCGGACAACCCGCGGATGCCGTGAGAAGTCGTCTTACCGTCTTTCGGACGTTTTTTTTTGCCGCATTGAGGTGCCGGAAGGTGGGAATTCTGCAATAAAGCGTTTTTCCAACCGAAACGAGCGCAGTTTCGAGGACAATTTCTATTGGTAAATATCTCCTCACTTGGAAGCCCGAACGGCCGCCATTTTGTGTGCCGCCGGTTCGAATGTTTATTTGCGCTATTTCTGCACTCTCCCTTTCGTTTTGACACCAGCGTGGCTCAGATACCAACTTATGATGCTGCACCATTTATAAATTGCTGTAGACTCTTTTCCAATTTTTGCACTGTTTCAGCTTTCATTTTAAATGCGCAGCTTTCTCTCTGTGATGAAACGACCGCCATTTTGCGTTTCTGGATGCCTTGCTATTTACTGCTGCTACATACAGGCAATGTGCTGACTGCCTCAACACCATTTCAAGTTTCTTGTTCTCTTGACCTCCAGTGACCATCAGTCTCCTCCATTCCCTCAATGCACTGTGTATACCAACCTTATAGTGTTTTGGCGTTTTTTTTGTTTTTTTCATCTAGCCTTGCACTTTATATTAGCACACTGATCTAGCACAATGTCCGTATTCTGACCTGGTGGATGCCTCTTTTATGATAATGTGTGGCTGTTAGTGAATCTTCGCACTGATTCACTAGTGAGTCATTGGGCGGCTCCTTTTCTAATCGTCCTATATTTGCCACAGTGTGTGCCCCTATCACCTTTGGGCATCCACACTCTGTTCCATATTATACAACAGTATTGGACATATCTCCCTTTTGTCATCCTGCATCATGGCAAATGTCTCGCCATCACCGAAGTCATTGCAAACCGGAACCAAACCTAAAAGACCAAAAACCGACCCACCCTCCCCCATTAACTCTTCGACTAATCCTGTTCTGGATTCCATCCTTGAGGAGGTGCGTGGTCTCCAACCTTTTATGTCTGCTACCAATGCTAAACTTCAGCAGATTGGGGAGCGCTGGGTGGTTATGGAAAATAAGGTTTTGAACTTAGAACAACGTGTAAGCGATGTCCAGGACCTCTCAACTCGAATTCCACTATTGGAACAAGAAATCCACAATCTCAAACTACATACAGAGGATTTGGAAAATCGCAATAGACACAACAACCTACGCGTTTATGGTGTTCCGGAAAATTTGGAGGGGTCTGACATGGTCTCTTTTATTCGGAAATTTCTTCAGGAACTTTTGGAACTCTCACCATCGACTCCTCCTCTCAACATCCAACGAGCACATCGTCTTGGCCGCCTCAACTCCAATGCCACCAAACCACGTGGAATCATCATGTTATTCTTGGAGTTCACAGAGTTAATGGCTGTATTGAAGGCCGCCAGGGCCAAACGTCGTCTCCAGTGGTCTGGTCACAACATCTTCATTTCCCAAGACCTCTCTTCTGCTACAAATGCTCGACGTAAGGAATTCCTGAACCTTCGACCCATGATGAGACAACTCAACATTCAGTATGGAATTCTCCATCCCTGCTTCTGCAAGATCACCCACAATGGTCGTACCAGGTCCTATGATGATCCCCAGAAACTTCGCAACTTTCTGCTAAGTGTCTCGCCTTCCACCATGGACACTGCTAGCTAGTGCCTTTTTGTTTTTCCTTGTTTTTCTCTTTTCTACACTCACTACTCTAACTTATCTAACTTTTCTTAACTTATCTTCCTTTTCTATTTCGTTTTAATATTTTCCTCACATCCTTGTGTTTATCCTTTTTCATAATGTCCGTATCCGGTGTGCTCGTGGGACATGTCCTCTCTCAGGTGTACCCGCGTCTCACATGTTTTGGTTACTGTCTTCTTCTCAGATCAGGCCTTTGTGCCTTGACCTGTTTCCTTTTTCTCTTTCTCTTTTTATGTCTCTTTTCTCTCTCTCTCTTTTCTCTCTCTTTCCTTGCTTCCTTCTTCTCAAGTGGCCTCTACTGTTTTCTCTACTTCTCCGATTATTCTATCCTCATTTCTTGATTCTTCTTTCCTTTCTTGAAATGAGCATTCTAAAATGTCACTGTTTAACTGCTATTTTTTGTCTTCCCCTCTGTAGTGATCTCCTCGCCTTGTCTCGCTTCCATTTGTCGCCCATCCTTCCCTCCTCCCAACATGTGTAATTTTGTCTCTTGGAATGTTCGAGGTCTTGGTCACCCTGTCAAGCGTCAGAAGGTATTGTCTCACTTAACCAAATTTCATTCACAGGTTGTTTTCCTTCAGGAAACGCATTGCTCTGACATTGAATCCCTTAAGCTAAAGAGACATTGGGTGGGTCAGGTTGTGTTTTCTCCTGCGGTTAACAAAAAAGGAGGGGTTGCTATATTATTTCACAAGGCTTTAAATGCACAAATTATTTCCTCTCAGAATGATGCCGAAGGTCGTTGGGCAATGGCAAAGGTTGTTATTCACAATAAGACGATGGTTTTATTAAATATATATGGCCCTGTTCGTCCAGACCCCAAATTTTGGAAAGACATTAAATTGCTCATTGCATCTATAGATTGCCCTGATTTTATAGTAGCTGGTGATTTTAACCAATGGTTAGACCCTTTTTCAGATCGGTTATCTTCAAGTAAATTTCAACCTGACAAAACCCATAAGAGTTTTCAATCTGCCATTGCCTCACGGCCTATATATGATTCATGGAAAGTGTGTCATCCTGATTTATTGGAATATACTTTTTTTTCTAATGTTCATCATACACGTTCAAGAATTGATTATATTATGATTAGTAAGTCTCTTCTTCCCTCCATTCAAAAATCTGTTATTGGTTCTATTTTTATCTCTGACCATGCTCCTGTCTATACTACCCTTGATCTTTCCCTTAGCCCCTCTAAATTTAGTCGTTGGAAATTCAATTCTTTTCTTTTATCTGATGCCACTTTTATGAAAAAATGTACTGCGTTTTTTAATGAATACTTTTCCTTAAATGACCCTGCTGATACCTCCATTCCTAACACCTGGGATGCTTTTAAAGCTTCTTTTCGAGCTTTTACGATTTCCTATGTTTCTGCTAAAAAGAAGCTTAATAAGCAAAAGTATGAAGCTCAACTTAAACAGATTAAAACCCTTGAACACACGTATTTCTCCTCCAACTCCCCATCTGCCCTTCAGGATTTGATTCTTGCCAAAATGACACTTAATAAAATTATCACTAATGAAGCCTGTCGCACCCTCCTTAAAATAAAATCTAAATTTCATGGGGGTCAGAACAAAGCAGGGAAAATGTTAGCCAATTATTTAAAAATCAAGTCTGAACGCAAAGCTGTCGGCCCAATTTTTAATGATTCACTCAATAAACTAGCTACCTCTGATGAAGACATTGCTGAAGTCTTTCACAACTACTACCGAGCCCTATATACAGATGATACTCACCCTTCTGATGCAAACTTAACAACATTTTTTGAAGGCCTTCCCTCCCCCCCAGCCCTCCCTATTGACTTTTCACACCTAGAACGTGAAATTACCCTCCAGGAAATCACCACGGCCATTCATTCCCTCAAGAAATCAAAAGCCCCTGGCCCTGATGGCCTACCAGTTGAATTTTACTCCTCCTTTCACTCCTTTTTTGCTCCCAAACTCCTTCAGTTATTTAACTCTTTTATTTTGGAAGCTAAAGCCTCTGGGTCCTTTTTGGATGCCCTCATTGTAATTATTCCAAAACCTGATAAGGATCATTCCCAATGTAAAAATTATCGCCCCATATCCTTAATTAATTATGACTGTAAAATTTTTGCTAAAATCCTTGCCTCTCGCCTTGATTCCATTATCCCTCGCTTAATTAACACAGACCAGGTGGGTTTTGTTAAGGGCAGACTCGCTGCTGATAATGCTCGTCTTTTTTCCAATGTCCTTGCTCACAGTAAAAATGTCAAGACCCCATTAGCAGCCCTATCCCTAGATGCTGAAAAAGCTTTTGATCGTATTAATTGGCAATATATGTTCCGAACCCTTACTTGGTTTGGTTTTGGCCCAAATTTTATATCGTTAGTTAAACTCCTTTATTCATCCCCCCGTGCCAGCATTTTTGTTAACAACCAATTTTCCAGATTCTTTTCTTTAACCAGAGGCACAAGACAAGGTTGTCCCCTTTCCCCTTTATTATTTATTTTATGCCTTGAGCCCTTTCTACAGCGCATTCGTTCTAACCCCCATATCACTGGTTTAAAATTTTCCTCTGTCGAAACTAAATTGTCAGCGTATGCTGATGATGTCCTCATCTACATGTCCAATCCCGTATCATCCCTCCCGCCCTTTTTAAATGAGGTTCAGTTGTATTCTTCAATATCAGGTTATAAGCTCAATTTATCCAAAACGGAAGTGCTTCCCCTTAACTCATTGTGTTTTCAATATATGTTTAATAATACTGATTTTGCATGGTGCCCATCTAAAATTAAGTACCTTGGTGTATGATTTTCTTCCTCTCTAAAAGATACCCTTAAAATAACCTTTGATTCGTTGGGTAATAAAATTCAATCCCTTCTGCAGATTTGGTCCCCCCTATTTCTCTCTTGGTGGGGTAGATTAGATACCATCAAAATGATGATTACCCCTCATGTTTTGTATACAGTTTCTATGCTTCCTTTCAAAATCCCTAAATCCTATTTTTCTCGTATCAATTCTGTATGCACAAAATTTTTGTGGAATAACAAACATCCCCGCATTGGGTTACATAAGTTAATTCGATCAAACAATCCTTCTCCTTGGCTTATGACTTCCTTGATACTCCTGTCCCTAAGTGGGTTCTTCTGGAACGCTCTTTTATAAAAGATTTCTCCTTTCAACATGTTCCTTTTATGTCAAATTGTACCTTTATATCCAAGTATCCCATTCTGAAGTATTCCCAATCTACATTGCAAAATGTTTTCTCCTCTACTCTTTCCCCTCTACAATGTTTTTTGTCATCTGTAGTTTGGTATAACAAATTTCTTAGATATAAAGGTAAATCATTTTATTTTAAACACTGGAAAGAAAAGGATATAATGTTTGTACATCAGTTTTTCCTTGATTCCACTCTTCTCTCTTTTCCAGCTTTACAAAACATGTTTAATTTACCTCCCTCATTTCTTGCTGAATATTCTATTATAACATCTGCTATTCAATCTCACTTATCCTCTTTATCTTCTTCCCCCGAATCCTTTTCTTCTTTCACTCCTGTCACTCCACTTTATCCTCTCTTTTCTACTCAACAACCAAAAGCTGCTCTTGTATATTCACTTTTACTGTCTCATTCTTCTGTTCGCTCTAAATCTAAAGTGGAGACTGCTTGGGAAACCGATCTTGATGTCTCTTTTGACATTGCATTATGGGATCGTTTATGGTCTAGACTCTTCAAAGTCTCTGTTGCTGCACGCATTACCCAATCCTTACTTTTTATTTACCATAGAGTTGTTATTACCCCGGTTACTATTCATAAATTTTCTCCAACCTCTTCTCCTTTATGTTGGTCTTGTTCCAAAGTTACAGGTACTCTACAACACCAACTGTACCATTGTTCCCCAGTTTTATCTTTTTGGACTGATGTTTGGAATATATGTATGAAAATGTTATCTCTTTCTTCTCAATTATCTTTTTTACACATATTTTTAGGTTCTTTATCTGATGATATTGATATTACTACACCCTCTTCTGCTAAGTTGTTAGACCTATTTATTGCACTTGCATTTAAAGTTATTTTATCGTGTTGGAAAGATAATTCAAAACTCTCGGTCCACACATGGTGGAATTATATTTGTGATGAACACAGAATTTCTATAGCCTCTTCTACCTCTGTTCCTTTGAAAATCAAATCTGATTTATTATGGCTTCCCTTCACTTCCTATCTTTCATCTAACCTAAGCATGGGCGGATTTTGCGGATTGGCAATCCGCGAACTTGCGTATTTACGGATTCGCAATCCGCGAAGATCCGCGAACTCTAGCGGACTTGCGGATTTTTCCGTTTTTTGTGTTGGCGCGTGTTCGCGCCGATTTTGGGACAAGTTCGCAATTGCGAACTTACTTTTCGGCTTGCAACGGCCGCGACTATGTTGTTTCTATGTCTGGTTTATCATCACAGGTTCACAGCACCCTCTGTTTCACCACTGCCACCCTCTGGGACACCCATGCCACCCTCTAGTACATCCTCACAGGCACCTATTAGGTTTATTTATTACTGTAGATTATGGTGGTTGAAAAAAGCTAGCACACCTGCCCTTCTTCAACTGCCATCAATTAATTTGTGTTTCATTAATGTGTCAGTAATTTTGAAAGTTCCAGTCTGGCTGGCACCTGCTTCCTTCCTTATCTGTAATTTGCTTTTTGTTGCAGTGAAATTTTTTTTTTACAGGACCTTTATGGTGCTATTCTATGAGCCTGCTGTTTGGGTCATAGCAGGGTCATAGAATTGTTGCAAACTCTGGAGGGGCCCATCAGGAAGCACTACCTTGAATGTTACTAATGTTAAGTTTGAACTTTTGCACCTGCTCATTGCTTTCATTTTAGCTAAAATCGTTTTTTTTGCAATTTCGCGCGTTATTTGGGGCGCGAATCCGTGCGAGATCGATTTCGGAAGCCGCGAATACGTGCGAATACAAAATTGTTTTTGTTGCGACGTGTATATTCGCGTGATCTTGCGCGTGTTCGCGAGGCGCTTCTAGCTATTCGTTTGCCAAGTTACCCTATCGGTCGTACACGGGCGCGGCCATCTTGTTGGCGTGACGTAATTCCGTTTCCGCCCGCTATGTGTAATCTCGCAAAGTGTGCTGCTCGCGAGTACAAGTTCGCGCGTACTCGCAAGGAAAATCTCGCGCGAACTTACCCACGCGGTCGTGAACGGGCGCGGCCATCTTGTTTCTCATTCATTGCTATGGTTCTGGGCATGCTTTCTCTATCCTCTCTCAATCTCTGCCATCCTTTGCTTGTTTGAAGTTTTTTTGATCTAATTTTACTTATTATCTAACCCTCTATTTTTCTAGCTCTATATTTTTGTGTTTTCTGCAGCTTTTAGTTACTTTTAAACTACTTTTTTAAACTCTTTTATTTTCTTCTTCACTATTCTATTTCTTCTTTATCATTTAAGTTTATTTCTGCCCAGACCATGGTAAAGGGAGCCGGGAAGCACCCTGAGAAGGGGAAGGGTCCCGCACCCCGTGCCCGGCTCCCGTGCGGGCGTTTAAGGGGGGAGCAAGTGGTCCCGAGGGAGATCTTTAGCGCGGAGGAAGTGGCGGCACTGATCTTCCATGTCCAGCGCCGCCTCCCCAAGACGATCCTGGGAGGCGGCAAGATCGCGACCGGCTATGGCATCCGGGAGCGCCGCCAGCGGTGGGAGAAGGTGTGCCGGGCCATGTACAAGATCTCTGGGGTCCGGCGCACATATAACCAGGCCACCCACCGCTGGACCGATGTCATGGACCGGGAGCGGGACTTGCTGGACGCGCTCGGCGTAGAGGTCCCCGGGCTTGGTGAGTAGTAGTAGTAGTACATTTACTACTCTGTTTTATCCTGCTCTGTTATTTGCAAATCTTTGTTCTTTACCAAGAGCAATAATGCTGCCGATTACATTGAGGTAAATTATATTTCAAAATCTTCTATGCATTTCATTTTCAGGTGCACTGCTCTCCTTCTCAGTAGCCTTGCTTGCTACTATGCTTCTTTGTTTTGTATGTTGTGTTCAGAAGCATTTCATTGGCCTGAGAAATTATGTATCAGTGTACTGTAAAGAAAAGAACTGCGTAATGCTAGACAGTAAGGGTCATATTTTCAATTACCGGCGCATCCCTGCAAAGTAGCAGGGATGCGGCAGTAATTGTGTGCCATGCCACCACCACCCATTGGCCCAAAACGTCACAGAAGCCTTACGCATCTGTGCCGTAAAGGCAGCGCATTGCTGGAGTTGCGTGCCAACGATGGCGCAGCTCCAGCAATGCTCTGGGGTACCCTATCTCCCCAATGCTGCATCAAGCCGTACGTCGGCTTCAAGCGCGCAGGGTTTGAGTCATGCATCATTGTCATAAAAATGACTGATTGACATCTTGTAGATTTCCCTCAGCCACTTTTAGGATTCGTTCCTGCGCAGGTACGCCCTCCCTTGCGCCGGAACGCCCCCTGATGGCGCAGGGCTTTACAACGTGATGCATCGCCCATATGCCCATATGTGTTTTTTTTTTTAATATATACGCCGCACCAACACCATGGCGAGTCTTTTGTTCTGCCGCTGCGTCAGAAAAGGCACGCAACAATGGAGGAAAATCAGCCGCAACTTCCGCAAGGGACTTATAAATCAGCCCCAACAGACTGAAGTCCAGTGTCCTTCCTTTAGACAGTCACATGGCTATCAGAAGAAATAGTGGCGGTGGTGGCGGGTGGATTGATAGTTTGAGTATTCACTGATCTGCAAGCAGGATGGACTTTGTCTGTCACGTGTTGTGCACTACTGCCTGCAGTGCCAGGCCTAGGCAAACCTCTTTAGTAGTCTGTTTATTGAGTTACATAGGAACTTTCTAAGTCAACGTTCCGCAAATCAGGCAATACGAATAACGTAGTATACCACATGAGATAGATCCCGTGGAATAGTTGTCTATCTATTTGCTATTTTTCCAAAATATGTTGTTATTGTTCTTTTGAAATGTTTGATTTGGTTGAAAAATCTCATCCATGTTTTATGGTTTTTCTTTCTTTCATGTTGTACATCAGCTCCCCCCAAGGGCAAGAGGACACAGGAGGAGGGTGCTGAGGATGCAGGCCAGGATCGGGCAGGCGAGGGCTCCTTTGCTGGCCCCAGTAAGT
This sequence comes from Lissotriton helveticus, assembly GCF_964261635.1. Taxonomy (NCBI): domain Eukaryota; kingdom Metazoa; phylum Chordata; class Amphibia; order Caudata; family Salamandridae; genus Lissotriton; species Lissotriton helveticus. The sequence continues at coordinate 2,128,301,859 of NC_136061.1, forward strand.
TTACATTTTACTAAACAGTACCTATTTTTTCCTAGCGTTCCTCATTCGATTTTTTCTAAATCGTCTTTGATCTTCTTGTAGACTGGATATAAATTCTTATCCTGCCTCGAATATGACTCCCTGTGGTATTACTAGACTATTCTTATTAGTCTGTCTGTGTAGCTAACTAAGATTGGACATTTGGCAATTCCATTGGACTCCCATTATATTCAGCAATACCTCTATGCACTGTCTCCTTACTGACTAGATAGTGTGGCAGAGTCATTCAGCTCCCGAAGTCACCGATTATAGATCCCCAATGATCTCTAGATTATCGTACGCAGGACAAGAGAGTAGTACGGAGTCACAGCACAGTCAAGAAGTGTCAGAGGCACTCATGCTTGCAAAAATTCCAAAACCTTTAGCTCATCCACTCTAGTCTAGAGGAACAAAAACCACAGAGTCTATTTAAGTGTAAAAGCTTTATTAAAAGTAAACACATTTATTGAAATCTACTTTGTCATAAAACTATTTAACTGTAAACGGAAAAGTGGTTAGTGCTGACGATTAATTGGACACATTTCTTGTGGTCGAGCCGAACTCTCACCTACTTTGAACTTGATCCTGGTCGTGTTCTTAGGACTCAGGAGTCAAGCTTCTGTCTGTTAGGAGAAAAAGTGGTGCGTGTTAAAAATCAAAAGCAAGCATTCATCAGTTGTGCATAAAAGTGCAGCAAGACAACAGCCTTCCCTGGAAAATGGGACATTTTTACTATGGAGTAGACAGTCACAAATTATTACATTGTATTCTGTTTTTTTAACATTTCTCCTAGACCAAATATTATATAGTAGTGAGTGGTGTATTCTAACTTTCTTAAATGTACTTTGTAGGTGTAACATCTGGTGACGGGGCCAGCGTGGAGGTGGCTGATGTGTTGGACTTGGACTCGGAGGCCTCTGGGGAGGATGCGGCGGTAGAAGAGCTGGTGGCCGTTCCTGTGGGGGATCAAACGGTGGTGGCGGAAACAGGTAAGCTATATATTCCTTACTTATTGAGATTGAAGACTGCATAGTGTGCTTTCTGCACGGGTGTATTACAATTACAAATCAACCAGGTAGTAGCCTCCTCGAAATGTACTTCGACTTAGCTGTGAAGTTTTTGGTGAGAAGAATCCCAATAAGTTCTTAGACGAACGTGATGGATGGGATGAACGAAAAGCGAAAGAAGGGTGTAAGTAAGTGGGACGCGAACTTGTATGATGGCTGGCAAAGAAGAACGATATGTGTTTGCTTGGACCCAGAGGTGGCTGGGAAGGAAAGAATATGGTATGGTGCATGGCTGGGTCAATGATGAAGCAAGGATGGGTGGAAGGACAGCAGCCTGGGTGGGTGAAACAGAAACTGTATGTGTGCGTATACTTTGAATGAATGGATGCCTGGAGCATGGTATTCTCTGACTCTTACATAGCAAATGTGTATCTAGAGAGAGTAGATGGTCGCCAGGTAAAGTAAGTGTTACCTTGAAGAGCATGTACCACCGCACCCGCACGTCCGTCCCAGTGCAGGGAAGGCAAGGAAAAGAAATTGTAAATGTGTCCAATACTACCATGAATAGTAGCAGTACTTTGTATTGCGTTTGCATTCACAGCATATATCTGGTTATTACGGTGGACACTCCGTACCTCTCTTAATAACTTTAGTTTACTTGTAGTACGTCATTCATGTGTGGGTGTATCACTGTGTTCACTCAATATTAAGCAAAGCACCTAAAGTCATCTCATCTGTCATTAAATACGTCCCATGTGAAGTGATAGATAATCAAATTAGTTAGCTTCTTCAGTTTCCTTTTCTAGTACTCATTTGCACTGTAGGGTGAAAGGTAAATTAATTAAGCAGTAGCCCTTGTAACAGAGTATTCTCAGTGCCACCCGTAATAGAAAAGTAATAGCTTCACCACCTGCATGTACTGGACCGGTACAGTAACGCAAGTCTGTCTCCATCATCATGGTGTGCAACTTTTTTTCTCGGGTGCAACTTCACTGTGCTGTGTCCATGTCATTCTGCCGGCTTGCATAAGATAACGTACCCATTTCCCTAAACAAGAGAGAAGAAGAAGAATAAGACTGGTGTACTGTCATAGTCGACTGTAATGGAAGTCCATAGTGGTCGTAGAATTAGTTCATTAAACTACCACTACTGTTAGAGCAAGGATGCAGAAGTGGGAGGGTTACATAGATACTGTCCTCAATAGTTATGTACTGTGCTTTCAATTTGCTACTTGTACTCTGTGACCCAACTTTCGGCTCAATCACTTTGTGTTATTAATAAGGAGCATTGGTTACAGACTATGTCTTTCTTTCTTCATATAGTTGCTCCTTCCAAATCAACAACAAGGAGGGAGCAGGCTAGATTGGCCCGGCAACGGAGGCTGGAGGCCACAGTCGCCGAGTATCGGCGGCTGGTGGCCCTGGAGGAGGAGGAGGACACGCAGTCGAGCGGGGCAACATCTTCGACTGTGACCACTGCATCCTCCTCCGTGACTAAACCAGCGGGACCGAGCCGGGCTAAGAAAGCCGACCGCCACCGCCAAGCACCCGAAACACCAGCTGCCCCCCACAGGAGCTGCAAGGAACGCCAACACCGCCTACGAGTCCGCATGTCCAACCTGGAGCAGGAGGTCCTGAGGTATAAGACCTTGGTTAAGGGCCTCCGCTCCGAGCTTGCCACCCTCCGCAAGGAGTATGATGCCCATGCCGCATCATGCACCAGCACCAGCACCCTCCAGTAGTGGAGTGTCCCTTGCCCTTTTTTTATAGACTTTTGGGGGGTGGGATTTGGGAGTTGGGATCGTTTTGGGACGTTTCAGAGACAATCGTTGGGGTTAGGGTGGGTGAGGGAGATTATTTTGTTAGGGATAAATAAATATATTTTTCAACTACTTTATCTGACCATACCTGTTTTTTACTGCTTTTCAGTCTGGTGGGTGGGGGGCGGGGGTGTAACAGTAACTTTGTTTTCCTGAACAGTCGTAGGACTTTAGTAGTACAACCGTCAAACTCTTGTCTACTCCGAAATAATACTCCATTATACTACCTCCCACCAAACGCTTATCTTACCTGTAATTTGTGTTAGAAATTAGGGCTAGGCCCAGGGCTGGCTCCAGGTGAAATGGGGATTAACGTTGTCATTCCTGGGCGGGTGACATTTCCTCATTGCGGTGTTACTAGTGGTGTGACACAGTGGCAGTTGCATGCCTATGGAAAAAAAGAAAACGAAACCTTTTTTGTACTCCTTACTGTAGCATTACAACGGTTACGGTACGATCGAGAAAATAGCAGGTGACAGTACACTAGAACAGTGCCATAATGTAGCCTAACAAATGGTAAAGTATTGCAAGTATAACTAGTACTTGCGTTGAATTTATTTGACATTGGCTACTACTACTAGAAGATATAGTACTGAAGCTGAGTAAGTCTAGAAGATATCCTCGTATTCCTTCACCAGCCTGTTGCTGCTATCACCTTATCCTCCCCAGCAAGTGTGTGGAATTATTGATGTCATTTTAGTCAGACATCAAGCAAAACAACACAGCCCGGGGGAAGAGGGTTAGGGTTTGTAAAATGGATGGGAATGGGGGTTTCTTTTTGGGTAGGTTTTGTTGAGAGAAGAAAAAAAAAGCAGAGCATGGACAAACAATAATTGAAGATACAGAGTTTACAGACAATCTTTGGTTACAAAGTAAAGGTAAGCACATGCAGTCACACTCATAGAATAAAAGACAACAATGGATACTGTATCTGTATTGCGTATGTTGTTGGAGTTGTCCTGTTGAAATTGGTAAGTAAGTTGCATGCAGCAAACAATTCCTCTTATTGGCGGCACTCCTCCATTCCAGCTGACGCTTCGTCCATCAATGTGGTGGTGACCACTGACAGAAGAGACACCCTGTCCACTGCCTGCCTGGCGGATGTTGACTGAAACCCGGCCTGTAATTATTGAACGGAAAACAGGAAGTGCTATTACAATACCACTGATAAATAAATAAAAGGTATGTACGCTGTGTGGTTCAAAAAGTGACACTTTGATTTCCCTAATAGACAGTACAATATTTTTGAAATTGCGTGCTCTGTCTGAGTCACCTTTTTAAGGATCAATAAGTATGGCCAAAATATTATAGCGGATCTTTCCCCTCAAGGTGGGTGTACTACTGTGTTTTAGAACAAAATTTGACCTTCCCAGCAATGCTCCCACCAAGACCCTTACTAAAGCCAGTCGCAAAAATGTAGAAGAACCCAATCATATCTCCAAAAACGATGCCTAGCAGAAAAATGGTTACAAAACGTACTTTGAAAGTAACAGTAGACCCAAATACAGACCGTGGATTGTATTCAAACCACTTGCCTGCAAGCAAAAGTATCCATAGCCAGCATCGCTCCAACAGTGCTCTACAACAACAGAACCGCGTTGCAATAGAACCCCCCTAAACACATGCAATCCTGCTGCTAGGGCTAACCCTAACGAACCCTAACTTACAAAAAGTGCCAAAACTGGTGTTTCCTTATGGATTTTGTCCAACTAACTTCTAGCCGGTATTAGACCTTCCCAGGAATGCCCCAGGCAAGACCCGCCAACCCACCCGCAAAAAAACACCCGACACAACACCACCAAACAGCGAAAAAGCTAAATCTCATACTTACAATGTCTCTCGGCCTTCGGTCCAAACGCGGCGCTGTGCAGCTAGGTCGTCATCATCATCATCAATCATCATAACTCCTGTTTTCCACCACGGATTTCCTGAAAAGCAAATGCAATCAAGATTAGACTGTCGCAGCAGTGCTTCGACAGAGACCCCGGCCGCAACCCACCCACGAACAGCAGGAAGCCCCCCAAAACGCTACATTGAGCAAGATGTCTGAAGAAATGGCAAAAAAAAGGCTGTTCCTTATGGATTTTGTCCAAAACACTTGTATCCGGTATTAGACCTTCCCAGGAATGCCCCAGGCAAGACCCGCCGGCGCCAACCCACCCGCAAAAAAACACGCGACACAACACCACCAAACAGCGAAAAAGCTAAATCTCATACTTACAATGTCTCTCGGCCTTCGGTCCAAACGCGGCACTGTGCAGCTAGGTCGTCATCATCATCAATCATCATAACTCCTGTTTTCCACCACGGATTTCCTGAAAAGCAAATGCAATCAAGATTAGACTGTCGCAGCAGTGCTTCGACAGAGACCCCGGCCGCAACCCACCCACGAACAGCAGGAAGCCCCCCAAAAGGCTACATTGAGCAAGATGTCTGAAGAAATGGCAAAAAAAAGGCTGTTCCTTATGGATTTTGTCCAAAACACTTGTATCCGGTATTAGACCTTCCCAGGAATGCCCCAGGCAAGACCCGCTGGCGCCAACCCACCCGCAAAAAAACACCCGACAACACCCCCAAACAGCGAAAAAGCTAAATCTCATACTTACAATATCTCTCGGCCTTCGGTCCAAAGTAACGCGCTGTGCAGCTAGGTCATCATCAATCATCATAACTCCTGTTTTCCACCACGGATTTCCTGAAAAGCAAATGCAATCAAGATTAGACTGTCGCAGCAGTGCTTCGACAGACACCAAAAATTACACACAAACCCCCGGAACCCCGCCAAAGAGCACCTCAAAGGCAAGCAAGTCAGCAAAAACGGCAAGAAATTTCCACCTCATATTTGGTCCAAAACACTTTTGTCCATTATTAGAGCTTCACAGCAATGGGCCCAAAACCGTCAACTCACCCGCAAAGAAGTACAACACCCCCACAAGTGCTGAGTCTTTCTTCATTGTGCGTAATCCAGCACTCTGCTTGGAGGGAAATCGCAGTCTGGAGGAGGAGGATAGAGGAGCATGTTCTTCAGAACTTGTGAACCTGAGGAATGTAGACTGCGGCACCTTCAAATCAATAAGCAAACAAGTGAAGACAGTTCTGATGATGGTCTTGTTTTTGGGATTAGGTGATTAAAGTTTGAATTAAATTAACTGTGCAAAACAAAGAAAGAGAGACACAAAGCACACAGGAATAAAAGTGAATAAGGACGAAAAAGAAAGTTCTTGATTGATTGTCTCATTTTCAGGGCTCGGTGTCAGGGAATAAGAACAAGATTTCGTCATCATACTCTGCGAATTCAGGCTGGATGAGGTCAGTGGCACCGAACAGAGAAAAAATCCCCTCATCTACGTTGCTGTCCTCATCGTCTTCATGTGGCGTGCTTTCTCGCACTTTGTAATCTGGTGGTATGAGGTGCTGATTCATCTTGATCATTGTCAGCCGCTCCACATTTTTGGGCGATAGGCGGCTCCGTTTGGCAGTTACAATGCCACCAGCAGCACTGAAAACACGTTCAGAAGACACACTTGCGAGTGGGCAAGACAAATAGTTTATAGCCAGGTTGTAGAGCTGTGGCCACAATTGTTTTTTGCCATGCCAATACTGCAATGGCTCCTCATTAAGAAAGACCACTGTTGAGTCATTCAGATAGTCCTGCACCATCGACTCAAGGTCATCAACTGTTCCTCCACTTTGCTTACTTTTTGCTGTGCCTGTGACATTTTTTAGAGAACCATACCCCATCAAACTTAGCCAATCCTCCTCCCCAGCCACTGTTAGTGTTGTCATTGTGTGTGGTGCAGATGATCCAGTTGCCGGTGTCTTTAACGGCTGAGAGGTCACTTGTGCCCCAGCCACAGGTGCAGAAGTGGATTCTTGTGACTGCGGATGGCCTGCTGATGCTGATGCTGATGTACTGGCTTCTCCTTCAATAACCTGCCGTTCTTTTTCAAACCTCTTGGCTGACCAGGCTAACCAATGTTTGTACTTTTGAACATCTGCATCAGCGAAAGGAAAGAATGCGTTGTCTGCCAGCGCCTTTTTGTAGCGTGGATCCAGAATAGTAGCACAAATGTAATGCTGATCTGAGTTGATGTTTTTAAGACGTTCATCACCACGTAGGCGATGTAATAATTTCTCAGACAAAATGAAATGGTTTTTTTTTTTTCATCTTTTTCAAACTCAGAAGAAACCGCCATCAGTTGGTGCTCCAGTATGCACAACAATGGGATAGCTTTTCCCAAATTACAGTCCTCCTGGCTGACTGCACGCGTGAAGAACTCAAAAGGACGAAGCATGTCTGTCAGGCTTTTAACTATGGCCCATTGCGCCTTACTCATCCGCAGGTCCTCCTTCTGAGATGTAGCCTCTGTCAAGAAATAGTGATCGAGTACCGTATACTGCTCATGCAGACGCTCAAGCATGTAGAAGGTTGAGTTCCAACGTGTTGCCACCTCCTGGATGAGTGCTTTCACTGGCATTCCACGTTGAAGTAGCAGTCTCCGCAGATGCTTCCGGGCCTTAAAAGAATGGCTGAAATGGTTGCACATTTTGCGGCAGGTGGCCATTACCTCGAACGCTGGACTCTCTTTATCACTCAAGAATTTTTGAACTACCAGGTTGATACAGTGCGCCAAACACGGCACTCTAACATGGTGACCCTGTGACATGGCCTTAACTACATTGGCGCCATTATCCGTGGAAACATAACCAATCTTGCGTTTTAGGGGGGATAGCATTGACAACACCTTTTTGTCAAACTCTTCCAAAAGGTTTTCTGCTGTGTGACTTTTCTCCAAGGCAAACATGGCTAGTGTTGCATGTTTCCGAGCAGCTTTGAAAACTTGGTCCGGGTCAACACCTGCGTTTAGCTTTGCTATAACACCTGAAAAAGAGACCCAGTGTGCAGTGATGCACATGTAATCATCGCCTGGGCCACTGGTCCACATGTCTGTTGTCAGATGTATTGTGTGAACAGCACTCTTCTGCAAAGCTGCCCCAATCGCCTGCAGCACATCTTCATGTAGTGCTGGAACCGCAACTCTGGCAAAATAGAACCGGCTCGGAACCTTCCATTTAGGGCAGAGCGTTGCAACTAATTCAAGAAAACCTACCGCTTCTACAAAAGAAAAAGGTAGAAGGTCCACAGCTAGCATTTTAGCCAGCTTAGTGTTATACAGACGCGTCAGTGGGTGGTTGCGTTCATATGGCACGTCTGAAGTAAGCATTGTTCTAATGTTGGCCTGGACCAAGCATTTACGGGCTGATAATGACTTCGTTGACCCAATTTTGCTCGCTGGTGAACTTTTGTGCGTTGGTGTCTCACTCGCTCCAACACTCTTAGTGTGCCTCACATTGGGTGTGCTGCTGAGAGGGGTACTGGGTGTAAGGGAAGTGTTTGACACGTCTTCTTCCTGCTCGTCAACATCAGATGAAACATCAACGTTTCCTTGATTTTGGCCTTTCTTGATCGCAGCTAGGTGCGCAAACCATTGGACACCGTGCTTTCTGTCAAGATGACCACTCTGGCCGCCGGTACCATAGTTGCTACCTGGCTTACCACGACTAACTGCAAGCTTACAAAGGGTACAAATGGCAAACCTTGGATTTTTGGGACAAACAGTAAAGAAGTCCCAAACTGGGGACTTGAAGTGTCTGTGGGACCTGGAGGAGGCGGCGATACTGGTGGTGGTGGTGGTCATGAAGCTAATGCCAGATGAAGTGGAGGATCTGGATTGGCCAACTTTTGTACGTTTTCCACTTTCACCGCCACTAATTAAGGTCGAGGTTGACGCAGGTCTCTTCTTGCCAGAAAGAAATATGGAAGCGGGACGAGTTGGTGTACTACTTAACTCCAATGATTGTGGTGTTTCCACTGCCTCCTCATCGACAACATCATCATCATCATCATCACGCGCAGCAGCTCTTCGGGCTAGGGTCAAAATGTCTGTTTGCTGCATGCCCGCTGGGGCTGCAGTGACCTTTATGATGACTGGGTCGTCGTTGGCAGAGTCTTCATCAGCAGCAGTATCCGCCACTTCTTGTTGAGCCTCATCACACTCCATAAGTCTGAGACTTTGGATGAGCTTCCTTTTACGCTTAAGTACCTTTGTTGGATCATGGTGTGCCTCACTCTCAGACGGCTGTGGTGCTGGTTCCCAAGTTTGATCCGTATCATCAGAAGGAGGTGTGCTTGAAGAGGATGTAGACACCACCCTTGATCTCTTCCTTGCTAGGGTTGTGGAAGACAATGAAGGATCATCAGGAGGAGTGGCTTCCTCAAATGATACCTCGCCTTGATTGTCGATTTCCTGATGTGCCCCTACTTCGGGAGGAACAACTATTGTGGGCACTTGTTGTGACCCTCCATGCACCTCTGCATGCGCATCTCCTTGCGCTGCCTCTCCTTCCACATGTACTTGGGCTTGTACTTGCACATGTGATTGTTGTTGCCGCTGTGGTTGTTCAACACTCGTCAGATGAGCTACAACAACCTGTGTTGATTGAGGGACATTGCTGCTGCTTTCTTGCGATGAGCCAACATCACTGGTCGATGGTGATTGAAGAAGTATACTGGCTGCCTCTGCAGCACTCAAGGGCTTGGACTTAAGTTGGCGTGGTGGTGGTGGTGGCACTGAGCCCAATGGAGCGGGGGTGCTGCTGCCAGCTTGGTCCCCAGCAGATCCCGCTGCAGCTGCTGCAGGCATACTTTTTTTTTTACTCACAAAAAAAGGGGCGGGCGGCACACCAGTGTCCTTGGTAACTTGCTTCTTCTGCTCCTTACTGGCACCTTTCTTGCTAGAGGAGCTACGGGTTACTTTTTTTGGGGCCATCTTCTTCAGAGCAGGTCAGCAGGCAGCAGTTGCACGAGTTGCAGAGGGTTCTGTGTCCAGACGTGACGTCGCGTGACGTTATGCTGCACACACCGCTGCAGGACTTCTTCCTGGCACTGGTGGTTCTATTGAGTCTTCTTGTGCACCTAAAAGCAATGGAAGACAGAGGAACATCAGTTCAGTTATACACCCCAAAAAATCGACAAAACACAGAAAAATGAGCACAATCCCATGCCATCCATGATGTTTACATTATAGACACCCCACAGAAAGACTAGGGACATGCAAGTATGCAACACTCACTACCCCTGGGCATAAGGGATGAAAAGTAGGCAAAATAAGTGCAGGCCTCAGACACTGCCTCTCCTCAAAATGGCCCCCTTACACCCCAAGCACATGTTGCCTGTACCAGCCAGCACTCAAGATGGCCACCACCACCACCCACATGGCCAGTCCACATCAACAGTACACCCCCAAAAAACAGAAAAACAGCCAGAAATCACCACAATCCAATGCCATCCATGATGTTTACATCAAAGAGAGTGAGACAACACCACAGGCACACTCAGTCCATGCACCACCACCACCCCTGGGCAAGCAAAAGGCCACACCAGCAGCCCCCCAAAAACGACAAAAAACAATAAAATAAGCACAATCCCAGCCCATCCATGGCCTCAATTATGTTTAAATTCAAGAAGACACCCCACAGAAAGACTAGGCCCATGCAACACTCACCACCCCTGGGCAAAGGGCCACACCAGCAGGCCCAAAAAAACGACAAAAAACAATAAAATCTGCACAATCCCAGCCCATCCATGGCCTCAATGGTGTTTAAATTCAAGAAGACACCCCACAGAAAGACTAGGCCCATGCAACACTCACCACCCCTGGGCAAAGGGCCACACCAGCAGGCCCAAAAAAACGACAAAAACCAATAAAATCTGCACATTCCCAGTCCATCCATGACCTCAATGGTGTTTAAATTCAAGAAGACACCCCTCAGAAACACTAGGCCCATGCAACACTCACTACCCCTGGGCATAAGGGATGAAAAGTAGGCAAAATAAGTGCAGGCCTCAGACACTGCCTCTCCTCAAAATGGCCCCCTTACACCCCAAGCACATGTTGCCTGTACCAGCCAGCACTCAAGATGGCCACCACCACCACCCACATGGCCAGTCCACATCAACAGTACACCCCCAAAAAACAGAAAAACTGCCAGAAATCACCACAATCCAATGCCATCCATGATGTTTACATCAAAAAGAGTGAGACAACACCACAGGCACACTCAGTCCATGCACCACCACCACCCCTGGGCAAGCAAAAGGCCACACCAGCAGCCCCCCAAAAACGACAAAAAACAATAAAATAAGCACAATCCCAGCCCATCCATGGCCTCAATTATGTTTAAATTCAAGAAGACACCCCACAGAAAGACTAGGCCCATGCAACACTCACCACCCCTGGGCAAAGGGCCACACCAGCAGGCCCAAAAAAACGACAAAAAACAATAAAATCTGCACAATCCCAGCCCATCCATGGCCTCAATGGTGTTTAAATTCAAGAAGACACCCCACAGAAAGACTAGGCCCATGCAACACTCACCACCCCTGGGCAAAGGGCCACACCAGCAGGCCCAAAAAAACGACAAAAAACAATAAAATCTGCACAATCCCAGCCCATCCATGGCCTCAATGGTGTTTAAATTCAAGAAGACACCCCACAGAAAGACTAGGCCCATGCAACACTCACCACCCCTGGGCAAAGGGCCACACCAGCAGGCCCAAAAAAACGACAAAAAACAATAAAATCTGCACAATCCCAGCCCATCCATGGCCTCAATGGTGTTTAAATTCAAGAAGACACCCCACAGAAAGACTAGGCCCATGCAACACTCACCACCCCTGGGCAAAGGGCCACACCAGCAGGCCCAAAAAAACGACAAAAAACAATAAAATCTGCACAATCCCAGCCCATCCATGGCCTCAATGGTGTTTAAATTCAAGAAGACACCCCTCAGAAACACTAGGCCCATGCAACACTCACTACCCCTGGGCATAAGGGATGAAAAGTAGGCAAAATAAGTGCAGGCCTCAGACACTGCCTCTCCTCAAAATGGCCCCCTTACACCCCAAGCACATGTTGCCTGTACCAGCCAGCACTCAAGATGGCCACCACCACCACCCACATGGCCAGTCCACATCAACAGTACACCCCCAAAAAACAGAAAAACAGCCAGAAATCACCACAATCCAATGCCATCCATGATGTTTACATCAAAGAGAGTGAGACAACACCACAGGCACACTCAGTCCATGCACCACCACCACCCCTGGGCAAGCAAAAGGCCACACCAGCAGCCCCCCAAAAACGACAAAAAACAATAAAATAAGCACAATCCCAGCCCATCCATGGCCTCAATTATGTTTAAATTCAAGAAGACACCCCACAGAAAGACTAGGCCCATGCAACACTCACCACCCCTGGGCAAAGGGCCACACCAGCAGGCCCAAAAAAACGACAAAAAACAATAAAATCTGCACAATCCCAGCCCATCCATGGCCTCAATGGTGTTTAAATTCAAGAAGACACCCCACAGAAAGACTAGGCCCATGCAACACTCACCACCCCTGGGCAAAGGGCCACACCAGCAGGCCCAAAAAAACGACAAAAAACAATAAAATCTGCACAATCCCAGCCCATCCATGGCCTCAATGGTGTTTAAATTCAAGAAGACACCCCTCAGAAACACTAGGCCCATGCAACACTCACTACCCCTGGGCATAAGGGATGAAAAGTAGGCAAAATAAGTGCAGGCCTCAGACACTGCCTCTCCTCAAAATGGCCCCCTTACACCCCAAGCACATGTTGCCTGTACCAGCCAGCACTCAAGATGGCCACCACCACCACCCACATGGCCAGACCACATCAACAGTACACCCCCAAAAAACAGAAAAACAGCCAGAAATCACCACAATCCAATGCCATCCATGATGTTTACATCAAAGAGAGTGAGACAACACCACAGGCACACTCAGTCCATGCACCACCACCACCCCTGGGCAAGCAAAAGGCCACACCAGCAGCCCCCCAAAAACGACAAAAAACAATAAAATAAGCACAATCCCAGCCCATCCATGGCCTCAATTATGTTTAAATTCAAGAAGACACCCCACAGAAACACTAGGCCCATGCAACACTCACCACCCCTGGGCAAAGGGCCACACCAGCAGGCCCAAAAAAACGACAAAAAACAATAAAATCTGCACAATCCCAGCCCATCCATGGCCTCAATGGTGTTTAAATTCAACAAAACAGTTGTATCATGCACCCATAACCAACCCTGGTCCTACTGGATACTGTGGCTACCCACAATATAATTTATTTAATTTTCTGAAAAAGTTCCAAAATTGTACTTGCAGCAACTGTAATGCCCCAAACAAACTTACTTGTGAAAGTTGATTTCTAATCCAAAAGTGATCCAAAGACAGTCAAAAAGGCCTCAAATCCAAATATCCAGCAGCACCCACAAAAAGTAATCCTTCCAGCTCCAGATCCAAATGAAAGTGACCAGGAGATGGACAAAGCACTGGGAGGAGCCTGCTGGACAGGAACAGGAAGTTGGAGACTGTGGGGCACTTCCTTCCTCCCCCCCCCCCCCAAAATGGACTCCTTGCAAAAAAAAAGGCCATGCAAATGTCAACCTGAGGAGTGATTCTGATAAAAATCATAATTTTCTGAAGGTTTATCCTGTTTGCTGGTGATTTTCTTGTGCGAAATTGCAAAATCTCTATTTCGCAAGTGCGAGATTGTTCCTTTCCGCCGCAACTACATGTTCGCAATTGCGAACTCTCGCGAGGTGTGCTGTGCAAGGTGGCAAGCCGCGAGTACGTATTCGCGGGCGACAAACTCCCGCGGGAACACGCAGCAAGATCTAAAATGGCGCGTCACTCGCAAAGAAAAACAACTCGGCAAACGCTAAAATGACGGAAAGTGAACGCCGTGCACCACGCCGCGCGCCGCAACCAAGCAAAAAATCCGCCGCGAGCGGATTCACGGATTTTCGACAAATTCGCGAGCGTTCGCGGATTGCGGATTTGCCGAAAATCCGAAAAATCCGCGAGCGGAGCGGATTTTACGCCCATGCTTAATCTAACCCCTCTCCCTTACCACATGCTCCTTGTCCCCTATGATCCCTTTGTTTTACTTCCTTCTCCCCCTCTTTCTCCCCTCTTCTCTTTCCTTTCCTTCTGCTTTCCTCTCTTTCTTTCTTTTTCCTTCTTTCTTCTATCTCTTTCTTCCTACCCTTCTTTTCTATATATAAATTCCTATAGATTGATGTCCTTTTATTATTATACTCATATGTACTTTTTTCTAATTTTTCATGACATGCTTCTTGTATCACTTTTCAATGCTTAATAAAAATTTCTTAAACAAAAAAAAAGAAAGAGGAAAAAAATGAAACTTTAATACTCTTCTCCTTGTTGCCCCTCCCTACGCATCCCCTGGGGAGACGCAGCATTCAGACGCATTTCCAGATTTATGATTTCTCGTAAATCTGGAAATGTGTCTGGTTCCATGGGTGTTGCCTGGGAACACCCACAGCAACACCTATGAAACGCCCCTTTCACGCAAAGTACTGCATGCAAACGGGCTATATTTACAAGAACAGGAAAAGTCAAGCAGGGTGGCTTTTCCTGTCCTTCTAAATATGGGGCACTAAAATGCGCCGCTGGTGTGTCACAAAAAGTGACACACCGGTGGCGTAAGGGGCATGTAAATCTGCCCCATAGTTTATGAAAGAATACCGATCACCAAAATATCGCAGTTCAAATATAGGGTGGAAAGAATATTGAGATTCAAAATATCTAATGTATGTACTTATAATGTAAAGTACCAGCCTTTTGAAAACAAAAATAGCATTGACTAAAATATCAACATTGCATAGGTAAGTATAAATATTTAAATTAAATTAGCAATATTGTAAGGTAAACAAGTGTACTTTTTTTATACATTAACATAACCTAACGTAATTCAAGGTTTAAATTTACTCTTCTAAGTTAAATGCAACAAGGTTGTTGAACGTGCACAAATTATGTTTTGGGAAGAGAAATGAGATTTACTATACTAACTCCTGTCTAGCAAACATTGAACACATTGGACACATTGAATGGGATGGGAGTCAAATGTAATATTTTAACTGTAGTCCAACAAACAATGGGAAAATCGCATACATCGTTGCAGTGTGATTTACTATTATAACTCCTGTCTAACAAAAAAAGTGCATGTATTTGAGGGGTCACATTCACTACACCTATATAAAGTTTTACACATAAACGATTTAAAAAAGTTACAAAATAGTGAAAATTTGTATCAAAAAAAAAACTTCAACATATTTGCAGATCACAAAGATAGATTTAGGGATTTACTCTCAATCTGCCCTTTCTGGACGAGGTGCAGATAACACATTAGACACCAGAGATACATTTACTTTACAAAAAATTAGGTGGGAGCTGGCCTGTCCTGGCATCAGGCTGTTCCCAACATCCTTAAAGCCCCAACCAACCTTTTTTCCCCGGGAGCAGATTGGGTGGTAAAATCACACTAGACAATAGGATTACATGTTTGTTAAAAAAAAAGAATGGAACGGGCCTGCAGGTCATTGCATCTGACTGCACTCCAATTAATAAAGCCCTTACACTCTTTTAGGACCCCCGGGGCGGGAGGCTTTATGAGGGCTGTACCCCTGATCTCTCCCTTCGGCATGGGGGCAGAGCTAGACTATACACCACTCATGCATTTTTACAAAAAAAAATTATGGGAGCAGCCCATGCTGGTATTGGATAGCACCTCCAACCTGCAAAGCAGCAAAACTCTTTCCTACCCACTGAGGTTTAGAGCCGGACTACTGCAGCCATTCCAATAACAAGAGGAAGGAAATGTGGGTTCTTCTGGGTTTAGGTTTAACATATGGGCCAGTAGAGTGGGGCGATCTCCTCCTTCTGCCTCCCCAGGGAGGATCTCAGCCAAGATAAACCTGCCCTACACCTCACGCTGTTTCTCACTTTTTTTCTTGATGGCCTGGTGGGCTTTCAGACTCCACTGGGATGTGCAAATAAGTTGTAAATACTCCATTTTACCCGATTAGGGTGTTTAACACTTTCTACTTGCTGTTATGTCAAACCTATACTTCATAAAATCCCAAATTTCTTTCACCTACCATGGTCAACGGCTGCAGCATTTAAACTTTGGGTCAGAGGGCATCTGTCAAAATCCTACCTACCCTGAGCATTTCTGAAACCCAAAGACCAATGGGAATCCCGGATGTTTTAACTAGCGTGCATCCCAGCATGGTTTCTTACATAGAATGTCCTACAAACATCAAAGAATGGGTCAAAAAAAGGCTAACTTCCCATATTTATGTGATAGAAAACAAAAATAGTACTTTCTGCCAGTGGCCAAAGAATTGACACCCTGCTTTTCCACACTTTCCTCAAATGAGACACTGTCTACCTTATATTGCTGGACCTAATGCACATAATAGGAAGGACCAAAACTGAAGATTTAATTGAAATCAAATTGACTTTGCATGGTCCAAGTTTAGACTAGTTCGTCTTCGGACAATAAGCCCATCCACAAACGTAGGTACTGTTTTTATTGAGAAAAATGTGGGTGGTAGATATTTTATCAATTCCCTCAAATGTGGGAACATACCTATACACAGAAATGTAAGGCAATCTGTGCTTTTAGCATATTGTAACGTGTGCAGGTCATTGGGGGTGGCAAAACTTTGTGGGATAGATGCAAGTCACAATGTCTTGTACTCCAATAGGCATGTCATTTTCTGAAACGTATGGGGAAGGGGTGGGTGGAGTTCATGGAGTTACATTATATAGAATTATGTGGAGTTGCATAAAAACTCTTCCACTCCGCCCTACTGCGTGACAGACAAACCAGTCGACACAGGTCCAAACAGCATCATGTATATATTGACCAAGCCCTGTTCAAAAGAGAAGCTGTCCTGGTATAAGTACACACCACCAACTGGACTGGAACTGGCAGCAGTCCTTAGTACCGAAGGCAGCACCTTCTGTCAAGCGTTCTAACTGCCAGTATACTCCACCCACTCCTAATTGTTGCTGCCAGGCCTGCCTTTTACCCATCAATATTCATTTAAGTCCACCTTCTCCTCACCTGAGGCAGAGCTTGCGCATGCTGTACCCCCTTGAAAGCTGCTGCATACCCGGGTACTAGCAGCACCCAGCGGCAGCGGATGAGTTTCAGGGATGGACTTCTCCGCCTTCCTCTCGCTGGTGGTCTGCTGTCAGGAGGGTTACCACACTGGGGGAAGAGAGACGCAACGCAAGTCCTCTTTCTACCTCCAAGAACTGTGAGGAAGGATTTCAGTCCTTCTGTGATTTACTTTCACCCTTTAGGCATGTTCTGTTTCTATGCTGTTGTTCTCAACTGTTGCTGCTGCACCATGTTTACAGGCCTCTCGAGAAAATTTCCTATGGACCGTACTATTGTTTAACTCATTGCTCTCTATCTTAAAGTTGGTACATACATTTTACTTCAGATTAAGCACCTGTGTGGTCTTATTTAAGTAATGTTAACTGAGCTAGAATCAATGCACTATGAGATGCTGGACAGTAGATACCTCGCTACACCATTCCTACACAGCCCTTTCTTGCAGTTATTAACTTGTAGTTGAGTGGAGAAAATTATTGGCGTGAGAAAATTAGGTGATGCACACTTACAACGCAACTTTTACGTCGTAATGCTGTTACAACGCAGCTATTACAACGCAGGATCCATTACATCGGATGCCATTACAACGCATGGCATTACATCGCATATGCTATTACAACGCATACCATTACATCGTAAGTATTGGTAAGTATATACATTTTTTTTATTTTTTTTAATATTATATAATTGATTTAATTATTATTAATTATAAATAAAAATAAATAAAAATATTTATTTATGTTTTTAAATATTATAAATTAAATTTATTAATTTAAGTAATTTTTTAAATAAGTATGAGTATAGGAGTATATGTTTTGGTGTACTGAGGTATATGTTTTGGGGTGTTTGGGTATTTTTTGGTTTTAGGGCAGGGTTTGGGTTTTGGGGTACAGGGGTGTTTTTAGGTTTCAGGGCTAGGTTTGGGTTTTGGGGTACAGGGGTGTTTTTAGGTTACAGGGTAGGGTTTGGGTTTTGGGGTACAAGGGTGTTTTTAGGTTTCAGGGTAGGGTTTGGGTTTTGGGGTACAGGGGTGTTTTTAGGTTTCAGGGTAGGGTTTGGGTTTTGGGGTACAGGGGTGTTTTTAGGTTTCAGGGTAGGGTTTGGGTTTTGGGGTACAGGGGTGTTTTTAGGTTACAGGGTAGGGTTTGGGTTTTGGGGTACAGGGGTGTTTTTAGGTTTCAGGGTAGGGTTTGGGTTTTGGGGTACAGGGGTGTTTTTAGGTTTCAGGGTAGGGTTTGGGTTTTGGGGTAAAGGGGTGTTTTTAGGTTTCAGGGTAGGGTTTGGGTTTTGGGGTACAGGGGTGTTTTTAGGGTTAAGGGTTGGGTTTGTGATTAGGGCTAAATAAATTATAGTTACCATTTATAAATTAATTAAAATATATTTATTAAATTAAATTAATTATATTATATTAATTACATTTTTAATTAAATTAATTAAATTAAAAAAATATTTTAATTAATTTAATTTCATTACAATTTTAAACATATTTAAATTACAATCTTTATTAAAATTAAATTAAATAAATAGATTTAAATTTATTAAATTAAATTAACTACTATTTTAAAATGTATTTTAATTAAATTAAATAAATTAAATTAATTAAATTAAATTAATTACATTTTTTTAAAAAGTATACTTACCTATACTTACGATGTAATGCCATGCGTTGTAATAGCATCTGCGATGTAATGCCATGCGTTGTAATGGCATCCGATGTAATAGATCCTGCGTTGTAAAAATTCCGATGTAACGGAATGCGTTGTAATAATCCGCGATATAGTGACACCAATCCGAAAATTAAAGTAGCATATCTTGGCTTGAATGAACTGCTAAGGGCCGTACCTACCATAGATGCTAGAATAGAGGTGCGGAGTGCTGGAGCACCCCCAAAGTCATTGACCATACATCAATGCCTCCTGCAGGTACTGTGACAATTATCTGTGCGGGAGATAGTGACAGGGAGGGTGACCCGACCTTTACTGCATTCTGCTGAACATTCCAACACCTGCATGTGCAAGAGCTTTGCCAGCTCCTGCCAAGAAAGATCAAACACTCTTGTTCCAGTGGACAGGACCTGTAAAAGTGCTCCTGCCCACTGGAAGAGGAGAGTTCATCTCTTTCCCAGCCCACAGACATGTAACGAGATGAAACGAATGCCCCTGCACGGAAGGAGCTTCCTTTACAGCAGCTTCATCCATGCAGCAGCAATGCCAATTCCCGCAGTAGGTGGGGAACCGACTGGGATCCTACACACTGGGTGCCAAAGAGCACCCAGGAGACATGGCCAGGCCCCCTTCCCCATTTGTTGTTCCTGGGCCCTAGCGGATGAGGTCCGTTAGGCTGAAATTGGCTGGGGTAGGGGAGCTGTGCAGCCCTCTTCCCCCATGTGATATGTGTACATTTTAAGGCTAGACATCGAAGATGAGGTCCCAGGGGCCAAAATTGCCGCACTTTATGAAACCTCTATTACTGAATGCACTGCAGAGGTCTGTGTCTTTAACCAGAGAGTGGTTTATTATGAACAAATGTAAGTTTTTTACGTGCAGGTGCACAGCCTTATAAGTTAAATATTCTCTTTGGAAAAAAGTTTTTTTGTCAATGTTTTGGGTGTTCCACGGGTGACGTATTCCGTCCTGGATGTCTATTTATAGCCAAACAAAGCAAAGCTGCCTCTAAATATGAAACAATAATGAAATGGTGACTGCATTTCTTTAACTAAGTTTGAAAAAATAAAATGAATGATATCTGAACAAGAAGATATGAAATATTTGGAGTCCTAGGCCCAGATGTAGGTAAAATAGATTTACAGATTTTTAATTACCGAATCCTACCGATTCGGTAATTAAAAATCGGTAAATCTAAGGGGTGGATATGTAGGAACATCCAGATTTTCCTTTTACCGAATCGGTAAATATCTGTATTTACCGATTCGGTAAATACCGACCGGTAATGCCCCATTCATTCCTATGGGCTTTGAAGCCCATAGGAATGAATGGGGCATTACCGGTCGGTATTTACCGAATCGGTAAATACCGATTTTGACAAGGGTGCAGGGGGTGTCACTTTGACACCCTCTAGCACCCCCAAAAAAGATTCGGGGGCCATGTGGCAGGCATACCTGCCCTAAGGGCAGGTCTGCCTGTCATATGGCACAGGTGTGCCATATCCACATCTAATCCACATCTAATAGGCTTAGTTACATAAATTGCAGTTAGTAATGAATAATGTTTAATCTCCCACTGTGGGTTTATGCTCTACATCTATAGGTTTGCCGAAAATGAATATTATCAGTTGAATCAAGTTTCGAATTTTATTGAAAACGAGTGTTACCCGGAATTTGGTTACATATCACGTGACAGTAGGATTCCCGGCATACACTATTAGGTGAGCATGTCGGTTGCTATATAGGCAATAATATCGGTTAGGTTTCCTTATAGTAGTGAGCCATACCGCTCCTCTTCAATAATCTGACAGTCTGTATGTTTGTTTATCCAGGATATAATTTTCAGTGTAGTGCACGTGTGAATCTTGATGTCCACTCTGGTAGCCGACATCTGATAACAAGATTGCTGACACTCTTAATCAGAAGATTAGGTGAGTAGATTTTAGCGGTCATGCTAGAATAAATGCAAGACTAAAACAATGCGACCTTGTCATCCTAGGGAGTAGAATATAAAACCTCACCCCCAACTCCCCTTTATTAAATAATTGATTCATGATAAATATATGTCTTGATTTTATAATAAGATATCAGAAGTCATACTGTTCCCTACAAATCTATATGGCTAATCAGTCCGGAAACGATCTACACTACAGATATGGTATACTTGCTAATGAGAGTATACCAAAATTTCCTTATGTACAAAGTCAAGGGTTTGCAACTGCTCAAATATATGTATATAAACCTTGTTCCATGAATACTATATGCTATGAATCAAATGGGAGACGAGAATGTTTTTTATGTGTAAAATGAGAAGGAAATGAGAATTAGTAATCCCATTCCAGAATACTAGTCGAACACTAAAACGGTTTAGAAAGAAAATGGGGGGAGAAAAGAATTTTAGGAATTAAAATGTTAATGTAATTAATTGATTGTATTTTATGTTAATTTATTTTTTGCAGATATGTTTATGTGGCTCCTGATGAAGGCGTTGGTCTAAACGCCGAAACGCGCGTCGAGAAAATACAAACTGCCACCTTTTAGTTAACTCCTTTTTCCCTTTTGGTTTATTGGTTGTTTTAATGCTCAAGAATTGTGTGATATAATTTTATTGTCATTTGATATTGATATGCTTAGGTTTTTTTGCTTAAATTAATTGTGTATTATGATTATTGTCTATTTTTTGGTCACAATTGTTTCAACTTGTATAGTTATTATATGTTTTTTAATCCCGACCAATAATACCAACTATTAATAAACAGAAATATATTTTTTCTAATTGCGATGTTTTGGTGTTCGATATATTAATGTCTCCCAGTTTCAATAATATTTGTTATGGTACTGTACACATGATGCATGCACACATGTGCATGCACACCGGAATCGGTTTTTTACCATGAAGTTGGATTTCATGGTAAAATACCGATTCTGTAAGGCTTGTGGGACTCAGAAGAGTCCCACCTACATATCAAAAATACGGAATAGGTATAAATACCGATTCGGTATTTTACAGATTCGGTAAATTTACCGATCGGTAAATTTACCGATTCTGTAAAATTCTGGGACCTACATACCATTTACTAAATACCGGTCGGTAACGGCCGAAAATACTAATTTTCGGCCGTTACCGACCGACCTACATCGGGCCCCTAGTTTCTTAACAGGGAACCAGAAGGATTGCCCTAATGCATCTAGGGCCAGATGTAGGTAGCCAAATACCGGTCGGTAACGGCCGAATTCGGCCGTTACCGACCGGTATTTGGCTACCGAGATATAGGGGCAGGTAAACTGGGCAAATCGGTAATTTTACCGATTCTGTAAATATACCGGTCGGTAAATTTACCGACCGGTATTTTTACAGAATCGGTAAAATTGATATGTAGGTGGGACTCTTCTGAGTCCCACAAGGCCTAAGAAATCGGTATTTTACCATCAAATTCAATTTGATGGTGAAATACCGATTCAGGTGTGCATGCACATGTGTGCATGCGCACCTGTGCCATATGGCAGGCAGACCTGCCCTTAGGGCAGGTCTGCCTGCCATATGGCCCCAGAACCTTTTTTGGGGGTGCTAGAGGGTGTCAAAGTGACACCCCCTGCACCCTTGCCAAAATCGGTATTTACCGATTAATGCCCCATTCATTCCTATGGGCTTCAAAGCCCATAGGAATGAATGGGGCATTACCGGTCGGTATTTACCGATTCGGTAAATACAGATATTTACCGAATCGGTAAATGGAACATCTGGATGTTCCTACATACCCCCCCTTCTTATTTACCGATTCTTAATTACCGAATCGGTAAAATTCGGTAATTAAGAATCGGTAAATAAGTTTTACCTACATCTGACCCCTAATGATTCATTAGTAGCACGTTAACCACTCTTTAACCAGAGAGCCACAGTAATGAATATTCGTAGAACAGTGGCGAATAGTTAGAAGTGTAACACATGCCCCTGCAGCCCCTTTAATGTAGGGGCCTGTGTTATGCCCCTTTAAAAAGCACACACTTGACAGCTCAGCTAGTAACCCACTCAGGCACTCATGCACCCACTCACGGATCCACTTAGAGACCCTGTTTTGATTATGCCAATCAGATAATACAGAATCTTCCACAAGGTAGCCCAGCACCCGGTGCAGCCAAACACTTTAACACAGCACTTTAGAAAAGGGTTTTATTTTACAAAATGCAAGGACTCTCTCCCTTTTAAACAAGGCTTGGGGTTTTATTTTGCACAGAGCTCTCTAACAGAAAGGCTTTCTCAGATGTCAAATGCACAAGATTCAAATACACAAAGATATATATATGTGTATATGCAAGCAATAATCTGAATACATGAATATGATATGATATGATATGATATGAAGTAGCATTTATAGAGCGCATGGCTACCCATGGGCATCCCAGCGCTAAGAAGTGAAAGAAGCTTCTGAGACTTATCTGGGGAAGAGCCAGGTTTTCAACAGCTTGCGAAAGATCAGATGGTTGGTTTTTTTTCGCAGCTGAAAGGGAAGGGAATTCCAGAGCTTGGCAGCGTTGTAGGAGAAGAGCCGACCTCCGCTTCTAGCTCTTTTGATCCTTGGTACAAAGGCCAGGTGTAGTTCATCTGAACATAAAGGCCTATTGGCTTGATAAGGTTTGGCTAAGGGGGAAATGATCTTGGGTCCATTCCCTCCAAGCAGTTTGTGAGTGATACAAAGAGCTTTGAAATGGACTCTCTTCCCGAATGGGCAGCCAGTGTAGAGCTTTCATGGCAGGTTTGGCTGACTGTAAATAGGGAATTCCCATGAGAGTTCTTGCCACGCAGTTCTGGATCATTTGAAGTTTAGAAAATACTGCTTCTGGGGAGCTTAGGTAAAGTACATTGCTAAAGTCCAAGCGTGATAAACTAAGCGCTTGGACTGCAAGTCTTTTAGCTTGAAAGGGGAGCCGAGGAAGTACTTTATGTAACATGCTGACCATGCTAAAGCAAGCAGCGACTACCTTTCTGGTTTGGACTTTAAGAGTAAGGTCTGAGTCCAGCCAGAACCGCAGACTTTATATTTGATTTGGGGATGGGTGCTGATCCCATTGCAGTCGGCCACATCTTAATTGGTCTGAATAGTGACGGGTTACCAAGAAGCATGATCTCTGTCTCTTCCCCATTTAGCTTCAGGTAGGAATGGTTCATCCATTTGGTCACTTCTTCAAAGCAAGTACAGAGGCGGGGTGTGGATGCATCTGGATAGTTAAGTAAAACCACTAATTGAGTATCATCAGAGTAGGTTACGATGTTCACTGGGTAGGGCTGTATGATCTCTGCCAGTGGAGCCAAATAGGCATTAAAAAGCGTTAGGCTTAAAGAAGAGCCCTGTTGAACTCCACATAAAAGGGACCAAGGTTTGGAGGTGGTTTCACCCTCAAATACCTGGAATGATCGCCATCCCAGGAATGACATCAGCCAGGTTAGGGCTGTTCCAGACACACCTAGATTTCTGAGATGGTCAATCAAGATACGGTGATTCACCGTATCGAAGGCCGCACTCAGGTCCAGAAGGATCATGGCAGATGATCCTCCTGAATCAAGC
This sequence comes from Lissotriton helveticus, assembly GCF_964261635.1. Classification (NCBI taxonomy): domain Eukaryota; kingdom Metazoa; phylum Chordata; class Amphibia; order Caudata; family Salamandridae; genus Lissotriton; species Lissotriton helveticus. The sequence goes on from NC_136061.1 coordinate 2,128,326,014, forward strand.
CTTTTTCTTGATTCTTCCATGACAGCTAGGAGAGCTGTCTCTGTGCTGTGACCGGGACGAAATCATGTTTGGGTTGGGTGGAGGAGGTGATTGGATTCTAAGTAGGCAGCGAGTGTAATATTTACATATTTCTCTAGGATTTTGCTAATTCCTGTGAGGTGAGAAATAGAACGATAGTTGGCCAAGCACTCAGGGTCTAAGGCAGTTTTCTTCAGAAGAGCTCTGACCATGGCTTTTTTCCAGAACGGTGGACAACTGCGGATGAGATGGATAAATTAATCTGGTCTAAAATGACCGGGCCAACTGTCTCTGTTGCTTTTTTGAGAATCCTAAGTGGGGCAGGGTCGTTAGGTGATCCGCTTTTTACTCAGTCAGCAGTAGCTAGCAGACAATTATAGTCCATTGTAGGAAAAGCTACTAAGCACGTTTCCTTATCCTCTGTAAAGTGCTTATCGTAGTAGGTGAGATTGGGGTATTTGATGGAAGAGCAGGATCCGTACATATTCTTAATTTTGTTGTGAAAACATTCTGCCATTTCATTACATCTGTCAGGCTCCTCCGCAGTTTTCCCCAGAGTTGTATTGATGCTATAAGGGGGGAACCTCTAGACCACCCCAAGTCTGGCTTAGGACAACACATAGACTTTTGGGGTAATCAAGCGGGGGAAAGGAAAGGTAGGGGACAGCAGGGAGGGAGATCCGAGGATGAGAAACAAACAGAGTCTAAGCACAAAAGTCAATGATTACACATAACACATTGTCATAAATACCTCCCCTTGGGAAACCTATTTCTTGCCCCTCACCTGAAAAGGAAAATAAGTGGAGTCTAAATCATAGAAGAGGGAAGAGGGCAGTGGCACGCTCACATCCATACGCTCTGGTTAACAAACGAAAGGAAGATAGCATGTTACTTCGTTATAGGTAGTTCAAACATATACATTCATTTGTCTTATCCCCATGGCACATACCCAAGCGAAGGGAAGGAGAGTCTGGTGCCTAGCTCTGCTCGACAGCGTGCCCTCCTTAACCTCTCTCCTAAATGCATAAAACAACAAAAGGGTGGTGACTACTTGTGAATAGTCAAGAACAATAGCCTCTTGTTCTTTGTTCGTAGATCACAGTAGAATAAACAACATCCCAAAAAAACACGATAATATAGCTCCATAATAGTAGCCCAAAGAATCAACAGTTTCTCATCCGATTAAGGATCTCGAATGTGTCCTGACACACCTTTAGACTTATCCAGAAGTGAAAGAAAAGAAACTCCTCTGCAAGAGGCCTTAGAAAACAGACCTCACCAACAGAGAAGTTCGGACCCCCAATGGCCACGTGAAGAAGCAACAGTACAAACAGAATGTGACTACACTCCTTAGGTCATCTTAGTCAAGCAATACCAACAGACACGCTTTGCTCTGCAAGAAACCGGAATTGAATTTCTTCCAACAGAGAAGCGTTAAAGAACAAAATCCCCAGGCCACCACAATGTTCTCTGAGGGATCGTGGAGGTAGCCTGGCTTGCAGCAATTACACACAAGAGAGTACCAATCGGCAACGTTAAGTAGCACGTCCCGCTTGTACTCAGTAAGTCCACGAAAGGCTGTGCATGTGCACTCTTACTGGACACCAATTAAGAGCCTGGAAACACCTACGAAGCCTGCCTGTCAAGAAACGAGAATAATCAGCACCCCGGCTCCATTGCTGGCGCTTCTTGTGCTGTTTCTGGGTCGCGGATTGTCACGCATTGTGCGACCTGCAAGGAATGCTGGGGGATGTAGTTCCAAGCAAGCGGCTTCCCTGTACCGCCAATCCTGGATAGACAGGCAGCGTTTACCAGCGGCCGGGGAAAACCGTGACAGAATATCCCTCTTCCGAGAATCCCTGACTGTCATGCGGCTTACCAGGATGCAAACAGCGAAACCTAGCAATAAGTCTGGGGGCGTTTACCCCCGAGGCAGGTTCCCACGAGTCCCCTTCCGGCCCGTACCCTTTCCAGGAGACCAGGTACTGTAACCTACCTCTCACCGTTTTGACATCCAGAATACCTTTCACCTCATACTCCAACTCATGCTGAACCCAGACAGGGTTGGGAGGCTTCCACACAGGACAAACAGAGGGCTTTAGAAGGGAAACATGAAAAACAGGGTGAATGCGGAAGTGTGAAGGGAGATGCAGTTTGACTGCCACAGGATTGACATGCTTCACTACCCTGTAAGGGCCAATGTACCTAAAATTAATACTTGTATAGCGCACTACTCACCCGCAAGGGTCTCAAGGCGCTTGTACGAATACCGCTGTGGAACCCATCCTGGCTTTCCCTGTGAGGTGTCCACTCCTGGGCACCCCCAAGGTGGAGGCCAGGCATCCTTAGCGTTGTGGGGGCCGCTGTGGAGATTAAGCAAGCTATTGCCCAGAGTTGCAGAGTGGGACTCCATGATTGGAATAGGCACCGAGGCGAGAATTATCAGGTCCGTGGAATTTTGAGCCCAAGACCCGCCGAGGCAGGGAATTGAACCCTGGTCCCGGTCTAGAACTCTGCATCAGGGTCTGCCGCTCTAACCATTGAGCCACACTTCTCCACCTAGGGTTGAATATACTGTATTTACTAAATCTGATATTCCTGGTAGACAGCCATACCCAATCCGCGCTCTTGCACACCAGACCCGGTCTGCGATGTTTGTCAGCCTGTCACTTATACCTCTTTTTGTCTCGCACTAGATTCCTCCTAGCCCCCACCAGGGTTCTGCGTATCTGCACCAATCGGGTTTGCAGCTCTGGCAACCTTATCTGGGCAGAAGGCAAACACAAGGGGGTAAATCGGGGATGAAATCCATACGTACAGTAGAAGGGGGAGTATTTCGTGGAAGAATGCATAGCATTGTTGTAGGCTATCTCAGCTGGCCACAACAACTCAACCCAAGCATCAGTGGTGGTATCAACAAAACACCTCAGGTATTGTTTGAGCGTCTGGTTTAACCGCTCTGTCTGATGGAAGCTCGTGGAGAGAGAAGAGGATATATGTAGCCTCTCACACCAAGATTTCCAAAACCGTGCCGTGAACTGAGCACCCCATACAGACACTATAACTCGGGGAAGACCATGAAGACGGACTACGTGGGTAAGCAACAGATGAGCCAGTTGACTAGCTTTGAGCACTTGCTTGCATGCTATAAAATGGCCCATTTTGGTCAGATAATCTATTACCACAATGATAGCAGTCATCCCCTGGTCTTTAGGCAATCCCACTACAAAGTCAACCGAAAACCTTTCCCATGGTTTTTCTGGGGTGGGCATGATCTGGAGTAATCCCTGGGTCTGGCGATGATCTGTCTTGGATTGGACACAAGTTGAACAGTTCCGTGCCCAGGAAAGAACCTCTGTTCGGATAGTAGGCCACCAGAACTGCCGAAGCATTTTTTCCAGGGTTTTTGCTCCCCCGTTATGGCCTGCACAGGGAAGATCAGGACACCATCGAAAAGCCATTTTCTATAAGGCTACGTTAGGTAACAGTACTTGTTGTCCTTTCATGGCCTTGACGTAATCTCCACTCAGGGTGGCTCTTGAGCCACTTCTTCCACTCGAACGTTTGTATCCCTCTTCTGATTCTTTGTAGAAAGACATCAGTCTGTACCACGCCTATCACCTTACTCGGCTCAATGATAGCTCTTTCTGGAGACTATTTTGATGATAGGGCGTGATCCTGTCGTGAGAGCGCATCGGCCTTCCTGTTCTCACAGCCTAGACGAAAGGTAACAATAAACTGGAACTCGGGGGGCAGAGCTTGCCGGCAAGGTTGATGGCCACCTGAATCTGTAGCTCCGCTGGCACTCTCACATAATCCTAAATAATCCTTTGGCAGAGCTGCAATTTTGTCCCCCCACCCTCACCGCTCCACGTCGGAAGGTACCGGGACCCTGCCGGTCCCGCTGCGGAGCCGACCCGATGGCGGGAGAAGTGCGCGCCGCTCTGCGGAATCCTGATAGAGGCTGGGCCGCAATCCGCGGTCCCCAGTGGTCACTGGACCCGCGCGACGTGCCGGTGCGTGCGGCGACGGGGGGTAAGTCAGCCCCGAGGGCCGAAGATTGGTCCCCACGCTGTTCGGACCGGAGCACCATTAACGACTCCCGGCACTGGGGGGGGGGGGGGGCGGCGGCGCAGCCCTCACTGGCTCAATCCAACATCGGTGAGTGATTTTTATAGCCCCGAGAACAGTGAAGGCGCCATTTTGTGGACGGGACCGGCGGCAGAGGAGGCTCCCCTTGGTCGCTGCTGGGGAGGTATCACCTGTGACCTGGACGCCCCTGAGGGTCTCTCCCATTGCGAGGCACCCCACCACATTCAGAGGGGCTCCGGAGGAGTAATTGCAGCGTGGGGCACTACCATACTCGCCTGCACACCCCGGTTGCTGATTCACTAGACCGGAGCCCGGTGCCCGCCACATTTGAAGAGTCTGTGGTTGCTCCCCTGGGGAACGCCGGGCTTACAGTGTGCGGCAGTGCGGGGGAGAGGAGATTCTTCTCCCAACAGTAAGGCAACGCAGAGTCCGGGGCAGAGAGACTGCAGAACTAAGCTCAACGTTTCAGTAGTCCGGGCTGGAGAGAAGGGGAGGCATAGTTTACCGCTTCTAGGCACACAGGAACGTGGGAACACCGGACCCTGCAGGCTAAGACTGCTGCCGAGATAAGTGGTTGGAGTAGCACGTGGAATAGAGTCTGGGGGTGTCCTGATTCCAGCTGCCTCAGCTGGATGCTCGGCGGGAGTCCCTGGCTGTGCCTACACATCTGCTTCGTAGTACGGGAGCTGGCTGGTCCAATAAGATGGGGAAGGGGGAAAAGACCCAAAGCAGACTCCCCTTTGCACAGAGGCGAGTGCAAGTACAGAGCTTCCCGACGCCACTCAGGGAAAACGAGCACCCGGGTGAGGAGTTAACTGCGGACTCTGATATCAAGTCCATGCTCCGCTCTTTGGAGCAGAGCCTGCAATCCAGCATCTCGGCACTAGGCACTGAAATGGACGCCATGATGTACAGAATGGACCGCATGGCCGAGCGCATGGACAAACATGCAGAGAAACACGACATGGCGGAAAGGAGGATAACAGAAGTCGAAGAGGTGCAGACAGAGCTGGACACGGCCCAAAAGCGAGTGGAGACCCTAATGAGAACTCTTCAAGATGAGACGGAGGACTTGGAGGCGCGTTCCCGTCGCTGTAACTTACGCATATTGAGCCTGCCGGAGTCGACGCAGACCGGCAAGATGGAACTATTCATTGAGAAGCTGCTGACTACTCTGCTGGGTGAGGGGGTGTTCTCGACAATGTTCGTAGTGGAGCGTGCGCACAGATCCCTGGCCCCGCAGCCGCGACCGGGGCTGCCCCCCGTCGAATTATTGCAAAGCTGCGCAACTACAGAGACAGGGACACGGCACTCAGACTAGCTAGATCCAAAGCTGACCTGCAATTTGAGGGATCGGCAATATCAATCTTCCCGGATTTCACGGCTAGAGTGCAGGAAGCGCGTAAACATTTCGCTCCACACAAGAAACGCCTCAGGGAGCTTGGTCTGGACTATGCAATGTTGTATCCTGCCAAACTGCAAGTTAACAAGCAAGGCCACTCGCATATTTTCACGGACCCCAACGAATTGCAGAAGGTGCTGAAGAGCTGGTCCAGAGAGAGGAGGAACAAGGACGCAGGCCGTCAAGCGGACGACGAGAGCAGCCACCTGGATGAGCAGGAGTGACCGGGGCCCTGGCCATCTGCAGCACACCGCCTAGAGGCGGACACTTGATGGCAGACGTGTCTCCCAGCTATGCTGCGTGGGGTAAAGGACTGATGGTCTCACTCCGTGAACTGGCAGAGACCCTGCAGATAAGTATAGTTGAGTCTTAACTTGTACAAGACATGTATGCTGTGGTCTGCACGTGCGTGTCATGGGCAGTAGTATATACACAAACTCTCATCGTGACGTTTGAGTATGGGTGTCGCGGCCGTGCGGGGTTTGGGGGTGTGGGGGGAGGGTGGGGGAAGGACAGTCTTCGCCTGAAGGACACTTGTTGGTACTATCCAGAGCTCTGAGTCCCATTCGGGAAGTGCACGGTGGAGGGAGGAGGTAGCCGGATGCCACACTCGGAACTATTGAGTTACACGGACAATTAGGCGACCTTTTGCCCCGTGCGCAATGCTCTGTTAAAGTTCGTACTGTTATGTTGGTTTGTAGCTTGCGGGGTTGGGAAGGGAGGGCGGTGGACCGGGAAGACCGAGTTGGGGAGGGTCTGATGTGGGAGGGGGGAGGGGGGCAGAGGAATGCTTCTGATGCTCTGCTGTGCGTGATGCCTGCTCACACTGCCTGTACTGACCTGGCACTACTTGATGTAGGGCGAGGCTTTATCTCACTGGTAAGATGTCTACCACGCATAGAACAACCATGCAGGGGGAGATGGGTGCACTAAAAGCGATGATATGGAATGTGAGGGGTCTGAATGACTACCGCAAGCTCAGGAAGGTGGTTACTTATCTGCAGCATCATGAAGTGGACCTTGCACTTATCCAAGAAACACACCTGCCGCTCTCCAGAAAAATGCTACGCAGTAGAGGGCTTGAGGGTAACATTACAGCGGCTGGATTTACAACACATGCTAGAGGGGTGCTGACATGGGTAAACCCCAAGGCCAAACTGGCCCTGTCCTTGTTGAGAGCAGATCCGGATGGCAGATACCTGATATCTAGGTGTACGGGGAGGGGCTGCGACCTCATAGTAGTTAACGTCTACGGCCCTAATTATGACTCCCCGGACTTCTTCAACACTCTATCCCGACACTGCCGCACACACACAAATGCCCAGATGCTCTGGGGGGGGGTCTTAATTTAGTACTGAACCCAGAGCTAGATAGATCGTCGGGCCCGCAGCGTAGAATCTCGGCGGCTGCCCTGAAGATACAATTGGAGCTCATCACACTAGACTTAGTGGACGTATGGAGAAGCAGGCATACTGGGAAGGGCGGGTTCACACACTACTCCGCCTATTACGACATACACACTAGAATCGATTACTGGTTTATATCTTCCTCAATGGCTAAATGGGTCAGCTCCTGCACGGTGCTGGCGCGCACTCTATCGGATCACTCGCCACTTCTTATGACCTTAGCGATATCTGCGAGGAAGATACCGCCCTTTACGTGGCGATTCACACCGTATTCACTCTTAGATGAGCAGTTTAGGGGGGAAATGGCCGAAGAAATTGGAAGGTACTTTGACACTAACATTGGGTCGGTAGATAGTTTCTATACAGTCTGGGAGGCATTCAAGGTATACATTCGGGGCATAGCAATGTCAAAGCACTCGAGTGTCCTCAGGTCCATTCGCCAGAGATTAAAACGTTTAGAGCAACAGTTGTCTGTACTGGAAAGGCGACAACTGGATGATACTGACGTCAATGTGACGGCAGATATCAAGTCACTCATTGCGGAATACAATGAAGAAGCTGACAGAGAGCTTCGGCATATGGGGAAATATGCCACGGCCCGGTCCTACGGTGAGGGGGATCGTCCTGATTCCCTTCTGGCCCGGATCTTGAAAAATTCTAGACCCCCACAGGTGATCGACGAACTGGAAACGGCAGACGGGACGAGACCGAGATAGTAGACCAATTTAGGAACTACTAGCTGAGCCTCTACGCTTCCAAATCTGGGAATATGGAAGACGAAATCGATGACTATCTGAGCCATATACAGTTATCCTTCTTGAAGGATTCCGACCGGGAATTCCTGATGCAACTGATACATAAGGATGAAATAGTGGAGGCGCTGGCAAGTATGCGACCAGGCAGTGCCCCGGGGGCTGACGGGCTCACGGTTGGTTTCTATAAAGCGTTCCAGGACATTCTGCTCCCACACCTCTCCGCGTTGTTTGACGAAATATGTGTAGAGGGCAATATGCCACGATCAATGAGGGAAGCACTAATTGTAACCATTCTCAAGCCTGGCAAGTCCCCGACCTCATGTAGCTCATATAGGCCGTTGTCCTTGTTAAATGTGGATGCCAAGATCTACGCCAAAGTCCTGGCGACCAGACTGGCTCTACTTACTCCGGAACTGGTGGCGCCTGAACAGGCGGGCTTTATACCCGGCAGGAACCTCACTTATAACATCAGGACAGTACTGGGCACTATGCAGCATGTTCGTCAGGACACAAAAGCAATAGCCATTTTTCTTGACATGGAGAAGGCCTTCGATTCAGTGGAATGGCCCTTCATGGTAAGGGTTTTGCGGAGAATGGGGCTAGGTGAACCATTCTTACAAATGATAGGAGCGCTATACCATCACCCCACGGCTCGCCTCCGCATCGGAGACCGAGTATCTGACCCCTTATCGATTAGCAGAGGCACCAGGTAAGGATGCCCCCTATCGCCGCTACTATATGCACTTGTGGCGGAGCCACTGGCCTGTGCTCTTAGGGAGTATCATAGCCACGAGGGGATTAGCTTTCCAACGTACAAGATAACTATATCTACGTACGCGGACGATACACTACTATATGTCCGTAACCCAGAGGCGAATCTCCCATCGGTTTTGAGGGAAGTGGTGCGTTTCGGGGCCCTCTCAGGCCTCAAGATTAACTGGGCAAAGTCAATGGCGTTCCCGCTCACTCCGGTTACGACATGGAATATCCATTACAATGGACGACAGAGCCGATCAGATATCTTGGTATTATGTTACATACTGACTCGGAAACCCTCGAAAATTACGGTAAATTGTACAATAAATTGGAAAACGAAGTGGAGGTATGGTGTAAACTGCCACTATCCCTGAGGGGTAGAATAGCCGTTATGAAAATGGTTATATTTCCAAGATTGTTGTTTTTATTTAACAATCTACCGATAGTGCTTCGAAGGTCTTCTTTAAAACCCTAACGCAACTGCTGATCAAATTGGCATTGGGCAGCAAACAGCCTAGGGTGAAATGGACAACGCTGATTCTCCCTTACGAACTGGGGGGACTTGGCGCTCCGGACATGGAACGATACTACAGAGTGGCTCAGGCCGCGCACTTACACACGGGGATCCATGGGCAAGAGGCCATACCTCATGTGAGAATGGAACGATTGTTTGCAGACCCTCTACCACTCCCCGCAATGGTCTTTCGCCCGGCGGACCGCCGAGTTGGTATATTGGACTCGATTACGTCAGCTTATCATGCTTGGCACGCACTACTGCTGGCTCGAGGCGAAGCTTTGCTGTATTCGCCCCTGATGCCTATTGAATGGGCGTTGTGGTTGTCCCCGGTGGAGGAGAAGGGAGTGATACGTGCCCTCCGCACGATGGGCATCCATACTGCGGGCGCCTGGTTTCTTGGGGGCGTAGTGAAAACTTGTGAACAGGCTGTATCGGCCCAAGCAGGGGCCTCGCTCTTACTGCATTTTCAATATCACAGAGTCCGTAGTGCATTGATGGAAGTCTTAGGCCCTGACTTAGTGGAACCACAGGAGATCCCGGAGCTTACATACGTCATTAAAACGTCTTCCCGCAGGGGACTGGTGGCTAACCTAAATAGTATGGGGGCGTAGTGAAAACTTGTGAACAGGCTGTATCGGCCCAAGCAGGGGCCTCGCTCTTACTGCGTTTTCAATATCACAGAGTCCGTAGTGCATTGATGGAAGTCTTAGGCCCTGACTTAGTGGAACCACAGGAGATCCCGGAGCTTACATACGTCATTAAAACGTCTTCCCGCAGGGGACTGGTGGCTAACCTAAATAGTATGGAGGGACTGCAAAGAGAGCAGCCGCTCTCAAAGGCAAGAATGAAATGGCAGAGTGACCTACAGGTGACAATAGATGATGGCATGTGGGTGTACTGCTGTTCCAGCACTAGGAAAATTTCACTGAACGGCAGACACAGGCTGATTCATTTTAAATATTTACAGCGCGTGTACTATACGCCTGAGAGGCTCCATAGGTACGGCTTGAGACAATCAGCCGCTTGCGATAGATGCCAGGCTCCGCTTGCAGACTTTATGCATCTTGCCAGGTGGTGCCCTGGAATCCGTAAGTTTTGGGACGGTGTGTTTGCCGAAATGAGCTCAATCCTGACAACGGAACGGGCCCCAGACCCGGCTCTGGCGCTTCTGAGCCACTCTAGGACCCTACCGAAGGCCCAGCGACAACTGACAGACATGGGCATGCTGATTGCCAAACGAGTAATTGCAATGTGTTGGATGAGAGGACCACTCCCCACTTTGACCAGATGGTCGCACGACATGCTTTATTGCTGCACCCAAACGGAGTGTTACAGTGAACTTCTCCCCCCTGTCAGCCGCCCAAAGAATTTCTGGGGTCTTTATCAGGACTATTCGAGGCTGAGGGATGCAGAAAGGGAGGCTAATGTTGAAGAGGGGGTTACACAGGAGTAGTCACAGAACTAGGTCGCACCTACAGAGCGGTGGGCATAATTGAGGACATAGAGACGGGTGGGTGGGGGTAGCGTAGGGCAGAGACAATGGGAGGGGTAGGCGATGGGTGTTGTACTGTTTTGAAGTTTAGTATACAGGACTGCCATAAGGGGGCACGCAGAGTAGGACATATTAGTAGTACTGACATGCAACCCAGTGTGGCGAACGCGCGCAGAGCTAATGACATACAGGTTTTATATATGTACGGGGGGGTGTACTGCATGACAATCTGTTGCTATTGTGAATTTACAACATATGTGCGCCGCCGGTCCCCCGGGATGTCGGCTGAAAGGCTGTGTCAACTTGCTATCTGCGGCTAATCAACAGAGATATGCGCTGCCAGCCCCTGGGTTGTGGCAACAAGCTGTGTGAAACTGAGTTGAACGAATAAAGTTCTGTTGAAAACTTTTTAAAAAAAACAATAAACTGGAACTCCGCAAAAAACATCATCCCCGGAATTGTCTAGGAGTGAGGTGTCTTGCCGCTCGCATGAACTGAAGGTTGCGGTGATCTGTGAATACTGTAACACGATGGGACGCTCCCATAAGCCAGTGTCTCCTTTCGAGAAAAGCGTCTCTGATGGCCAGAAGTTCTTTCTCCGCTATAGTGTAATGCTGTTCAGCTGTGTTCAGTTTACGAGACATGAACGCAATAGGATGAAGATATCCGGTAGCCTCGTCTCTTTGGGACAGGACAGTGCCCAGTGCAACCTCAGAAGCATCCGCCTCCACGATAAAAGGGATGTTTGGATTTGCATGGATAAGCACGGGTGCCGTGGTAAAAGCCTCTTTCAGGCGATCAAACGCCGTTTGCACTTCAGCAGTCCACTCAAAGGGGCTATTCTTCCTGGTCAAACGCGTCATTGGTGCCACTAGTTCCGAGAAATGACCAATGAATCTCCTGTAGAAATTCGCAAATCCTAACAGGCTCTGTATATCTTTTACGGTCTTTGGTTGAGGCCATTCCATGATGGCCTTCACTTTTCGTTCTGCCATGACCTGGCCTGATGGGGTGAGCATAACACCAAGAAACTCCACCGTGGTCACATGGAACTCACATTTTGTGAGTTTACAAAATAGATGGTGGTCTCGTAATGCACGCAGAACTTGACACACATGAAAAACATGTTCTGCTTCGGTATTGGAGTAAATGAGGATGTCGTCGATGTACACGACTACGAAATCATCAAGGTATTCTCTCAGGACTTCATTGAGGAAGAACTGGAACGCTGCAGGGGCGTTACATAACCCAAAGGGCATTACAAGGTATTCAAATAGCCCATACCGCGTCTTAAATGCAGTCTTCCATTCATCACTATGTCGCATGCGCACAAGGTGATAGGCCCCTCTCAGATCAACTTTGGTATAGATGCTAGCTGCCCTCACCTGTTCCAATAGCACTAGGATCAATGGGAGCGGGTATTGATTCTTTACCATTATGTTGTTTAATGCCCTGAAGTCAATACAGCATCTAAACTCCCCATTGGCTTTGGGTATGAAAAACAGGGGAGAGGCAGCCGGGGACCGAGAAGGACGAATGAATCCAAGACTCGGGAGTTTATCCAAATATATCCTTAAATGTTGGTTCTCTGGCTGCGTAAGGGCATAAATTCGTCCACAAGGAATTGCAGCCCCAGGGATCAAATCGATACGGCAATCATAATCCCTATGTGGCGGGACTTCTTCTGCCTTTACCTCATTGAAAATCTCAACAAAGGCTTGATAGCAGTTTGGAAGAGTCACCTCCTTTTCTGCTGCCGTTGCGATATGATGTGACGTGGCTAACACGGTAGAAGGTCTGGTTGACGCTGTATTACAATGTACTTGACAATAGGTGGACTGTAGCTGTAGAGAATTCTTAGCTCAATTGATAACTGGCTCATGTTTTCTCAACCATGGGAGCCCAAGAATCACTCCATAATGATGGGCATGTATGATGTTAAAGGACATCAGTTCTCTATGATAACCTCCATAGGTGAGCTCATACTCCTGAGTGTGGTGGCTGATAGGACCGGATTCTAGTTCTTGTCCATCGACCGCGTACACTGCCTCTGGGGAGGTCTTACAAATGAGTGTTACTCCTAACCGCTTGGCTTCCTCTCCTTCCATAAAACAGCCAGTGGCTCCACCATTGCTCTGACTTGTTTTGTCTCCTGATTTATGTTAACGTCCATATCTATAAAGAAGTGTTCTGGGTCACCAAAACCGTCGATGTTGACTGAAGGGATGGTATTACGGCCTGAGTGTATCCCTTCTGATGAACTCAGGTACTGTCATTTTCCGCCCCTTTTTCCATTGACACAGTAGCCAGTTGTCCAGGGCGAAAACGACCCCCCTTGGGTTTCACTGGGCATTCCCTGAGAAAATGTCCTTTTTTGCCACAATACAGGCATAATCCTTGTTTACGGCGGTGGTCTCTCTCACTTAACGTTTAGGAGGCTCTCACAGTTCCGATCTCCATAGGTTCAGCTCTTCCTTCTGGTTTTTCTGCAGAAAAACTCCTTTCACTGTAAGAGGATGGTTTGTCCTTCCTCTTGTGATGGCCCTTCCGTTCTCTTAACTGATGGTCCAACCGCATTGTCAACTCTATGAGATCTGTGCAGGTACGAGGTTGCGGCTCGATCTGTGCTAGAACATCCTTCAGATCTTCAGAAAGGCCTTGGTAGAAGATGACTCATTGCTTGGATTCCGGCCAGTCCGTTTCTGCCACCAACCTCCAAAAATGGTTTAAGTAGCTAACTAGATCCGACGTGCCTTGCTTGAGTTCTAGCAAATCTTTGTCAGCTGAGAAAGTCTCTGCCCTTCTATCGAAGGTTTTCTCAAATTCAATTTTAAAACCGTCCCAATCATAAAACAGGGGATCATTGCCCCTAACTATGGGAACCGCCCACTGTGCTTCTTCTCCACCCAAATAAGAAATCAAAAAAGCCACCCTTGACTGGTTTGTTAAAAAAGACTTGGGTTTACACGTGAAGTGTAACATCACTTGGGTCATGAACACCTGTACCTTTTTCTATCCCCATGGAATCTTTCTGGTGGGGCTAAAGGTACCTGGGAGGGCATTTCCACCACCACTGATGTTTGAGGAGGGTTTCCGACGTCAAACAGGTTTCTCTGGAGTAAATTTACTTACCTATTTAAAAGTCAATGATTACACATAACACATTGTCATAAATACCTTCCCTTGGGAAACCTATTTCTTGCCCCTCACCTGAAAAGGAAAATAAGTGGAGTCTAAATCATAGAAGAGGGAAGAGGGCAGTGGCACACTCACATCCATACGCTCTGGTTAACAAACAAAAGGAATATATAGATAGTTCAAACATATACATTCATTTGTCTTTTCTCTATAGCACATACCCAAGCGAAGGGAAGGAGAGTCTGGTGCCTAGCTCTGCTCGACAGTGTGCCCTCTTTAACCTCTCTCCTAAATACATAAAACAACGAAAGAGTGGTGACTACTTGTGAATAGTCAAGAACAATAACCTCTTGTTCTTTGTTCGTTAGATCACAGTAGAATAAATAACATCCAAAAAACCACGATAATATTGCTCCATAATAGTAGCCCAAAGAATCAACAGTTTCTCATCCGATTAAGGATCTCGAATGTGTCCTGATACACCATTAGGCTTATCCATAAGTGAAAGGAAAGAAACTCCTCTGCAAGAGGCCTTAGAAAACAGACCTCACCAACTGAGAAGTTCGGACCCCCAATGGCCACGTGAAGAAGCAACAGTACGAACAGAATGTGACCACACTCCTTAGGCCATCTTAGTCAAGCAATACCAACAGACACGCTTTGCTCTGCAAGAAACCGGAATTGAGTTTCTTCCAACAGAGATGCGTTAAATAACAAAATCCCCAGGCCACCACAATGTTCTCTGAGGGATTGTGGAGGTAGCCTGGCTTGCCTGGCTTGCAGCAATTACACACAAGAGAGTACCAATCGGCAACGTTAAGTAGCACGTCCCGCTTGTTTTCAGTAAGTCCACGAAAGGCTGTGCATGTACACTCCTACCGAACACCAATTAGGAGCCTGGGAACACCTACAAAGCCTGCCGGTCAAGAAACGAGAATAATCGGCACCGCGGCTCCATTGCTGGCGCTTCTTGTGCTGTTTCCGGGTCACGCATTGTCACACATTGTGCGACCCGCAAGGAATGCTGGGGGGTGTAGTTCCAAGCAAGCGGCTTCCCTGCACCGCCAATCCTGGATAGACAGGCAGTGTTTACCAGCGGCCGGGGAAAACCGTGACAACAATGTAGGTCTGAAATAGCGGGGGAGTTGGGGAGAGAGGGAGCATTCATTATTTCTTAACAATTTGGAATGTTTCACAGGTGAGTTGGGAGAAGGAGCGATGATCTTCTCGTAGAAGAGAGCTTGGGTATTTTTAATTTCAATTTTATACGTTTTGATAGCATTCTTATATTCCTTTTTCTTATCTGGGGAAAAATGTCTTCTCCAGCCTCTCTCTCTCTTTTTACATATTTGTTTTAATTCTCGGAGCTTGGGAGTATACCAAGCCGCTTTATTGGGTCCTTTATACAGCTGGATTGTTGTTTTAGGAAGGACTGAATCTAGTGAGCTGTTAATCCAGTTGCCAAATTTCTCATTGGCCGCTATTGAGTCGGAGTCAGGAGCATGCCTAGATCTCTCCAAGGTTGATATCCAGGTGTCTAGTGGAAGTTTTGACCAATATTGGGACTTAGTTTGTACCAGCCGAGTTGGGGGAGTGGCTTTGGTAGGAGACCAGGAGAAGGGGATGAGAAAGTGATCCGACCAAGGAATGGGTATTAGGGCTTGACAGGATAGCTCCTTTGGACCCGAGAAAATGGGGTCTAGGAGGAGTCCTTTTGAGTGTGTTGCGGACAGTACTTTTTGAGTGAGCTGTAAGGCCGCTAGGTCTGAGATCAATTCAGTTGCAGTTTTAGAGGTTAAGTCGTCAAAGTGAATATTGAGATCTCCAAGAATGGTGAACTTAGTAGTAGAGCTTGCAAGTTTGGGAACTGTGTCTGCAAGTGAGTTACAGAATTGGCCTATAGATCCTGGGAGGGCGATAGATCAAGATCCCTGAAAGAGTTAGCGTAGGTGTGAATCCTATTGAAAAATGAAGATTTTCACACTTTAGAAGAGGGCTCCCAAAGGTTCTACAAATGAGAAGGTTCTTTAAAATGATGGCAATTCCAGCCCCTTTACCATTGATTCGATCTAGCCTCTGTAATATGTAGCCGGGAGGAAGCGCTTGATTTATGTCAGGATCAGCGGCTGTGTTAAGCCAGGTTTCCATGAGGAATAGAGCATCAGGGCTTTCCTACATAAAGAGCAGGGACACTTCCTCAGCATGTTTTGGTAAGGAACAACAGTTTAATAAAAATAGCTTAAAAACTTGGTGTGGTATAGCTGCATGTAGTTTTAAGGGGATAGGGTTCTGGAGATTATAAGAGCAATGATTACATTTGTAGTTCCAACAGTCAGGAGCGATAGAGTGAAGACAGGTGGGATCTGGGGTTAAGTTCAGATGGTTATGTTGGTTTGTGCCATACCGGTGTTTTTCTAGTGGGAGACAGGCAGGGGTTCTCCCCCCAGGTCCCGGATGGGCGCAGACGGGTGCAGTCGGGCTTAATACAAAGATGGCGGCCAAGTTATGCAGGCAAAAGTTCCCCCCTCAATTCCCACACACTGCAAAATGAGCAATCAGTGCAATAACACAGTTTTAAAACTAACAGAGTAAAAACGATTTTTAAAAATTCAGTTTTGCAATCTTTCTAATCAAAACGCTGCTCTCGCGCCAGGAGTGACTCTTGCAGCTTCTTTCACGCTGAGCGGTCGTGTCATCGGGAATAATCTGATTAATAAACAAGCAGCAAGTAATATGGAATAAAACTCAAGCAAATATACTGCAAGTGATCAGAAAGATATACATCAGATGATTACTTTGGATGTACACCTCAACTCACTCCTACATCACAAAGAAAGCAACTACAATGATCAAAGCCACTGGCTAAACATCACAATGGCAATAACCAAAACTCAATACATCACCTGGTGCAAACACAGCATCTCAGGCTGGGGAAGTAAACAGCCGTGATTGAGAGCCTCAGCAACTAGGGTCCACTCTCTGAGGTAGACGTGTTCGCCCCCACTCAGATTCCAAACTCCCGGTTTCTGAGTCAGCAATCCTTAGCTTTAAACACACTAGAAGGTTTGAGAAAGACCTTCCCCCGGGCCAGAGGAATCTTACCAGAACTGGCCAGGTTCCAAGAAAGCATTCCCACAGCAGGAAGGAGTTCTCACGTCCCCTTCTCCAAATCTCACATGTTCCAGCCTTTATCTTGACGAAGTTCACAAAGCCTTTCAGAATACATTAATAATCCCTCACAAAAACAGAAAGACCTTCAATGTGAATAACCCAAGCAACCTGGAAGCACTGCTGTGCATGCAGAAAAGCTAAAGCAAGGCAAAGTGAGGGAAAAAGGATGACATGAGGCCATATCAAAGCCAATAGTAAGAGCTCCATAATTCTCATAATAACCCAAACAACTTGCAAGCGCTGCTGTGCACGCAGAAAAGCTGAAGCAAGGCAAAGTCAGAAAAAAAGATGACATAAGGCCATGTCAAAGCCAATATTAAGAACTTCAAAATTCTCATACAACACAGCGCACATGTGTGCATCACTGCCCACAACACTGCACTTCGAGATCAAAAAGTAGATTCTACAACTATCTCTCCCTTTCACGCTTTCAAATGCACATTCCACATGTTCTATTCTTGGCAAGGCTGTCCTACTTTGTGACAGCTCCCAATTAAAGACAGCAAGATTATAAGAAAGAAGAGAAGCAAGGCATATGCAGGACCGTCGTACTTCCAGGCTAGGATGAAATAAGTCAGTTACAATATTAGTAGTCATAGGTCATCACTGGGTGTCCAACCACAAGAGTACCTCTAGCACTACAGACCCATGCACCCACTCACAGACTCACTCAGAGACTTACACACCCACTCACAGACCTACTCAGAAACTCACACATCCACTCAAAACACCCAGAGTGAGACATATGCAGCCACTTTCAGACACACTCAGACACTCTCACACCCACTGTCAGACCAACTCAGACACTCTCACACCCACTCACAGACCTAGTGAGATACTCATGCACTCACTCAGACACTCATTGTCAAAGGTTACTGGTTATAGTTAGGAAATAAAATTTAAAAAACATAGAAATTCACTTAAAAAATCAAAGGTTACAGCGACGTTAAAGTTTGGAAATAACATTAAAAAAAAGAAGTTTGCTAAAAAAAACAAAGGTTACAGAGACGCTATATTTAGGAAATAGGATTTTTTAAAAACACCTTAGAAATACACTGAAAAACAAAGGTTATAGTGAGGTTATAGTTAGCCTCAGATTTCACTTGTACAAAACCAGCGAAATGCAGCAGCTATAGTTACCTGAGCTAACTATAACTTATGCCCAAATGCACTGCTTAATACCTTACAATAATATCACGGATGACATCTCAACTGACATCACTGATGACATCATCCAGAGAACCACTCACAAACACACACACACACACCCATACAACATCTCACACAGCCATTGCTACTCCCACACAACTACTCACATACCCATTCATAGACCCTTACAAGTACTCACACACATACTTACTGATCAATAGAGCCACTCACAGATCCACTCACTAATACAGCCACTCACACAACTACTAACTCACCCATATAGCCACTCATGTGCCCACTCACTCACCAGTACAGCCACTCCCACATCCAGTCAATTTGACATATAGACAATTACACACCCACTCATATACCCATACAGTCACTCGCACATTGAGTCTGTCACCCGTACAGCTACTCACACACCTACATAGACACCCATACAGTTACTCACACACCCATTCACTTACTCATACATATACTAACACATGGACACACTCAACTATACAGTCATGGGCTCAAGCACACACTCACCTAAACAGTCACTCTTACATTCACTCACTCACCCATACAGCCACTCACACATCCACTTACCCATGCACCACTTATGCACCTACTCACTCAACCATACAGCCAATCACACACCTCAATACTCACCTTTACATGCCTCTCACAAGCCCACTCACTTACCCATACACCACTGACACACCCACTCACTCATCCATAGAGCCATTCACACAGCCACTCAGACATTGATACAGCCGCTCACATACCCACTCTCTCACCCATGCAGCATCTCACACATCCACTCACTGATCTATACAGCCACTCACATAGCCACTCATTCACCCATACAGCTAGTCACCAGCCACCCGGGGCTTCTATTTTTTTAATATAAAAACCTGTGTGGGGGCTCGAACCCCCCCCCCCATGCCATGGGGACCACCACCTCCCCAGGGCTCTAATTATTACAAATGGGGAGTCCGTGACAGACCCCCAAACCCCAGGGACCACCCCCCGGGGCTTTGTAAATGGTGGGAGAGGCGCCGTGTGCCCCCCTCCTGGAGCACTCGAGAGCCCTGGGGACCGCCACCCCCCCAGGGCCAGCTCCTGCATTGTCCCGCGGGGAGCCGGCAGGACAGTGGGGTAATAGGAGATCCCCCGACGGTCCCCAATGGATAGGGCCGGCCTCAGGGGAAGAGGTCCCCAGGGCCATAAGTGGGGGATCATTTTTTTTGTTTTTTTAAATGGAAAGGCCGTCCTCGGGGGGCCACGCAGCCCCCTCCAAAAATGTAAATACATTTAAAAAACTAGCCATGCCCCGATGGATGGGGTCCCCTGGGCCGTTTACGGCCTTGGGAGCGGGGCCACGAGCTCCCTTCCAATTTTTTAATAAAAAAAAAAGGGGTCAGGCCCTGGGGGATGGGGTCCCCAGGGCCGATAAAAAAGAAAAAGAAGGGGGGGCACACAGCATCCCTTCTTACAAATATATTTTTTTTAAAAGACCGGCATCGCGTCGGAGGCCCCACCCCCTCCCTGCAGCACTCTGCAAACGCACCCCTGGTGCGTTTGCAGATGGGGAACTAATTCCTCTTTAATACTGGGGGTCCCTGGGGGGCAACTAGCCCACCAGGAACCTCCAGTATGCGCCAGGGAGCTGCATTGCAGAGAGGTGTTCAGAGGCTATGCCCCTTTTTACACCTCTCTGCAACCCTCAGGATGCAAGAGGACTTAATCCCCCAACTTAAAACGCACCACGGGGCGCACAGTAGTGAAGGGAGAGGGCGGGGCCTGAGGTGACATGTGTCCAAACAAGCCCTGCGGCGCGTTTTAAGTTGGGGAATTAATTCCTCTTCAATCCTGAGGTCCCCTGGGGACCAACTAGCCCATCAGGTACCTCCAATAAGCGCCACAGAGGTGCGTTGCAGAGTGTTGTAAAAAGGGGCCTGGCCTCTGAACAGCTCTCTGCAACACAGCTCCCTGGCGCCTACTGGAGGTACCTGGTGGGCTAGTTGGCCCCCAGAGATACTCAGGATTGAAGAGAAATCGATTCCCCAACTTAAAATGTGCCACAGGGCGTATTTGCACACATGTCACCTCAGACCCCGCTCCCTTCAGTCACCACTGTGCAAATGCACCCCCTGGCGAGTTGTAAGTTGGGAAATTAATTACCCTTCAATACTGATGGTCCCTGGGGGGCAAGCTCTGTGGCGCCTGCTGGAGGTACCTAGTGGGCTAGTTCGACCCTAGGGACCCTCAGGATTCAAAGGGATTTAATCTCCCAACTTAAAACGTCCACAGGGCATGTGTACACAGTGGTGAAGGGAGGGGACGGGGACTGAGGTGACGTGTTCAAACACGCCCTGTGGTGCGTTTTAAGTGGGGGAAATAATTTCCTTTCAATCCTGAAGGCCCCTGGGGTCTAACTATCCCACCAAGTGCTTCCTGTAAGCACCACTGTGTTGCGTTGCAGACAGGTGGTCCAGGCCTTGCTCCTTTTTACACCTCTCTGCAACGCAGCTTTGTGGCACTAACTTGAAATACCTGGTGCCCTAGTTGGACCCAAGGGACACTCAGGGTTCAAGGGGACTTTATCCCCCAAATTAAAATGGCCACAGGATGTGTTTGTACACGTCAGCTCAGCCCCCCATCTCTTCAGCAGTGTGCAAACGCACCCTCTGGCATGTTTTAAGAGGTAGTTTTAATCCCCCTGGCCGATTATGTACTAATGTCTTACAGAGGAGGCCATGGTAATCACAGGGGTACCCCAAAGCACAGTGTTCCCTAGTGTATGTAGGTGTTTCACCTGTAGTCTAAGTGTCTTTTAGCATAGCACTGGCTCTAGGACTGGTTAGTCAGGGTCAATTACCACCAGTACCCATCGGAAAAAGTTGAGTGTACAGGATGATTTTTGCAACAAGGCCGCTTTCTGCTCCTCTGTTTGTTCTTTCTGCATGTCTTCCTTCTTCCTGCACTTTTCTTCGTCTTTGAGGACTTATGTTGCTTCTTTCTGCATTTCTTTTTCTTCTTTCTGTGTGTTTTTCTTCTTTCTTCACATGTCCTACCTCTGTAGGCATAGTTAGAAACTAGCATTTAAAAAACCTTTGAAATTAACTGAAAAAAACATAGGTTTCAGGCACGTTATAGTTACAAATTAGCATTTAAAAAACCTTTGAAATTCACTGAAAAAACCATAGGGTTCAGGCATGTTATAGTTAGAAATTAGCATTTAAAAAACCATAGAAATTCACGGAAAAAAACATAGGTTTTCAGGGGCGTTATAGTTAGTTCGACATTTCACATGTACACAACCATTGAAATTCCCCTGTTTTAGTTAGTTCAGCTAACTATAACTCGTGCGCCCGTAATGCACTGCTGATGACGTCACATATTATATCACTCATGACATGGTCAGTGACATCACTCATGACATCACTAATGACATCTCAAATGACATCACTGATGACATCATCCTTGTGATAGAGTGGCAGACCTCCTCTCACCCTAATATAACCTTTGATGCACACACTCAAAAATAGAAACTAACATTTGCAAAACAATGGACATACCAATACCACTTACAACACGCCTATTCAGTAATTCCAAGATCTACACACACATCCACTCATTCATCAACAGTCCTATACAGTCATTCATACATGTACTCACTCATCATATGTACTCATACACCTATACATCCTGTTACACACAGACACTCATCCATAGAGTTACTCACACACATAGTAACACATGCAAACAAAGTATCAAACATCCATTAAATTGCATATACAGTTATACACACACCACCACACTTACTGCTACAGAAACTTACACATACTTGCTCTCTTAAGCAATCACTTATAGAAACACATACAAATTTATACAGGAACTCTTCCAATCTCACACTCTCACATATACTCACTTATATACACCAATACTCACATATACTAGTATAAAGCATATGTACCTTCTCATAAAGACACTATTGAGTCAGTCATTCATTCACTAACACACCCATACACACACTCATCCATCCATACAGTCCTGCACACATGCTGTCTTCAACACATACAAACAGTGAGTCACTCATTCGTGCATCTATGCACTACGTAATACCCCCACGAACCATGCAGACACTCAGACAATTAGACTGATACACAAAAAACAAACTAATAACCTATATAGACACTCATGTAGCAACTCACCAACCCATGCAGCCACTTATACACAAAGTGAGAGACTGATACAGATATTTATATATGTAAACTTTACTCACTTACCCATGTATTCATTAAGATACACTTATGGCATTACCCACAGATCTAATGGTCTGTAGTTTCGAAAGCATTGGACCACCACAGAGCCAACTGCCTCCAAATTAACACCAACAAAATAGAAGTTCTCCTCTTTGGAAGACCCCCCTCACTGTGCCATGACTCCTGGTGGACCTCTGCCCTCAGACCGTCACCCACCCCCGTCACCAATGCATGCAACCGTCAGCGAACTATCCACGATACACCAGGTCAACTCAACTGCCTCCAACTGTTTGAACACGCTCAACATGCTATGGAACTAACACCAGGAGAACCCTAACCCACACCCTCATCACCAGTCAAACGCCCTCTATGAACCAGCACCCACCTCCTTAAACTCCTCCAAACCATCCAGAATGCATCTGCGAGACTCATCCTGGACCTGCCCAAATGAGCCCATATCACCCCTCACCACCATAGCCTGCACTGGCTCCCTGTCAATAAGAGATGGCACTACAAGCTAATCATGCATGCCTACAGGGCTCTCCACAACACCAGAAAAGAATACCTGAACAACCACCTGACCTTCAACCGGCTCATGAGATACCAGTGGTATGTCACCCAAGCCCTTGTCAAAGTCCCATGCATCCTTCGCACCTGAACAGGAGGTCAGTCCTTCTCCCAGCTCGCAGCCAAAGCCTGGAATGATCTCTCCATCCATTTCTGAATATCAAAATCCCTCGCTGAGTTTGAGCGCTGATACAAACCTTGCTTTTCAAACAGACTCACATCAGTTTAGCACCTGGATACCCCTCTGGGTGATTAGCCGCTACACAAAACTCTGATTGATTGATTGAGTGGAGGCTCAACTATAGTTCAGAAATATTTTTAATCAAAGCACCACTGCCAACATGGAATTGGTGAATCTAAAAGAACTTGGTGAGTATAGAATTAAAATAGAATTTTAGTATAAGAAACAGAGAGCTGAATTTGTAAGTGTGATTTGTAATGAAATTTGAATTGAATTTGGTGTACCTGCAGCTACATCAGAAAGTTGAGATATGGGAGATGTACCGAACAGCTGTAATCAGAACCAAAGGGATTATTCTCGGATGAGTATTATGGAGTGCACAAGTGTAGGAAATTACAACAGTACAGTCTTTAGATCCAATTAATACAATAATGTAATTTCTGCTCAAAAGATACAAAAAACAGGGAATTGTGCAAAACTTTCAGGTTAGACAAACTGGCCTGGTGGTATGCACTACAGCAGTGGTTAACAAACTTTTGACTCCTGAGGACCCCCACTGAATCACTACTGGAAGCCGGGGACCCCCAAGCAATTTGTACAATTTAAATTTCCTTTTAAAAACGCCTTTTGAAGCAGAGGCAATTTCAAGAGGGAGACAGTCTGAATTGGGTCTATTGGCATGGACATGTATGCATACAGCAGTGTATTATTTAGTGGTACAAGTCTCCTGCTCTCAGCCATAGCAGCACCTCTACATTCTCATTCCAGAGCCTTGGAGTGGTGACCCTTCCTTACAGCAACAGGTTGAATGATTGTGAATTATTAGCATTTTACCTATTCACAGTTTAAGAAGGTCTAAAATATTATACAATTATGAAGCATTTTATAATAAAGAAATGCCCCAAGGAGCAACGAATATTGTGAACATTCTAACAATGTAGTGCACAAAGCTATGAGTCCAGTGTACAGAGCAAATTCAAGGTCTATATTAGGGGTTCATCATGGAAGTGCAAGAGATGGTAAGAAGGTATCTGCACAGGAGGCATATTGTTTCAGCGAGATCATGGAACAATGCAATGCCAATTACCATAAACCCCTGTTAGACATAATCTTTAGTCACAGAACGCAGAACAACATTTTACCACCAAGGGGTGAGCAGTGCAGTTAAGGCATATTTCAGAGAGGCCTCACGTGGCACCTGACATGACTCTCTCCTGTTAGGATGCCCACTGCCCCGTCCCTTGCCAACAACAAACTGCAAAGGCTACACAGAATAAGAGCTTGATATGTCTGAATATGAAAGCTTGACAGCACACATAATTCACCCAAGGGCTTGTGGAAAGTGAGCAATCAGACAGCAGCACGAAAATCCTGCTGATCCTAGCTGTATCTATTTTTATCTGCCTGCCAAGTAACGGTAACCTATACACATGTGCCTTTCAACGCTTTATTGCTTTTATTGTATTGCCTGTATTTTCATTGTTGTGTCTGTGACTGCTGTTGTCTGTCTTCCCCCGCTGCCTGTATGTGGTCCATGCCCTTTTTCTTCCCTCTGTTCCCCTCGTTGTCACCGTGCTTTCTCTGCCCGGTCTTTCCTTCTGTACCCCTCGCTGCCCCGGGACTCTGCCTGGTTTTCCTTTCTGTACCCCTCACTGCCCCGTGTCTCTGCCCAGTTTTCCCTTCTGTTCTTAGCTGCCCCTATATTTCTGTATTCTGTATTTTGCCTCTGTGCCACTCGTATTTTGTGCCTGTCTGCCTTCTGTGCCACTCGTTTTTTCCCTTGTTTTTGTGCCCCTTTTCCCTTCTGTTCCACTCGTTTTTCCCTCGTTTTTTGTGACTTTCTGCCCTCTGTTCCACTCGTTTTTTGTGCCTTTCTGTCCTCTGTTCCACTCGATTTTCCCTAGTTTTTTGTGCCTTTCTGCCCTCTGTTCCAGTCATTTTTTGTGCCTTTCTGCCCTCTGTTCTACTCATTTTTCCCTCGTATTTTGTTCCTTTTTGCCCTCTGTTCCCCTTGTTTTTCCCTCGTTTTTTTGTGCCTTTCTGCCCTCTGTTCCACTAGTTTTTCCTTTGATTTTTGTGCCTTTCTGCCCCCTGTTCCACTAGTTTTTCCCTCGTTTTTTGTGCCTTTCTGCCCTCTGTTCCACTCTTTTTTCCCTGTTTTTTTGTGCCCTTCTGCCCTCCGTTCCACTCATTTTTACCTAGTTTTTTGTGCCCTTCTGCCCTCTGTTCCACTCGTTTTTTGTGTCTTTCTGCCCTCTGTTCCACTCGTTTTTTGTGCCTTTCTGCCCTCCGTTCCACTCATTTTTACCTCATTTTTGTGCCCTTCTGCACTCTGTTCAGCTCGTTTTTTGTGTCTTTCTGCCCTCTGTTCCACTCGTTTGTCCCTCGTTTTTTGTGCCCTTCTGCCCTCTGTTCCACTTGTTTTTTTGTGCCCCTTTTGCCTTCTGTTCCACTCATTTCCCCAGCCGCTGTGCCCCCTGCGGCCCCACCCCTTGACTGCCCACAGCCCATTCGCTGCCCCCCTCCCGATTGTATTGTTGTGGTATCGCCGCCCCTGCGCCAACATTCACAGCTCTTGTGTGCTCTGAGGACGCACGGCCATTTCATTTTTCACTACGACGACACGCACTTGAGTCCGTGGAAACGCTGCACTACAGAATACTCACAAAGACCTTCTTGAATCTTTGTCACAGCAAACTTTATAAATATAAAAAAAGGGTGAGACTGGGACACATGCTTTGAGAATCTGAGTGTGTATCTGTATTTTTATCAAAAATGTTGGATAGAATAGAGCTCATAATTCAAAAATTCCTTACACGCACATCTATATTTGCTTTCTTTTAAGTATTTTCAAAACATTAGTTTTGTTAGATCGGTCAGCCTTAAAATGGTCTACCCCCAAACCTTTTGCCTTACTTCTCTATATTTTTATGATTTTTTTTGATTGGTCTTAGGACTCTGTGCACCTTACCGCTGCTAATCAGTGCTAAAGTGCTTGTGCCTTCTCCACTAAACATAGTAGAATTGACTTCCACTCAATTGGAATATTTAATTTCCATATAACTCCCTAGTAAAGTTGTACGGCTTGTGCCCAAGGCCTGTAAATTGAAGGCTGCTAGTGGGCCTGTAGTACTGATCGTGCCACCACTTAGGTAGCCCTTTAAACATGTCTGCCAATGTAGCCTGTGTAGGCAGTTTTAACTGCCATTTCCACCTGACAAAATAAACCTTTTACCAAGCCCAAACCTTACTTTACAAGTAAGCCAATCCTAAACAGCCTATAAGGCAGGGTGCAATGTATTTAAAAAGTAGGACATGACGAGACGTAGGACATTAACTTTTAAGTTTTACATGAAATGATAGTGGAAATCTTTTAAATTCATTTATTCACTATTGCAAGGCCTACCTCTCCCATATGATAACATTTGAGGGAGTTATCTTTATTAATTGTATTAAGGTGTAACTTTCAAATGGGAACAGGTAAAGCATTCATGTTTGGTGTCTGTGGAATTGTAATGAAAAATCCGATTTTATGGGAAAGTAGGATTTTTAATTTTGAAGTGCCGCTTTTAGGAAGTTGGCATTTTCCAGCCATTTGGTGCTTGCAGCTTGTAACTAGGTCACATGACTGGGTGTAGTGTACAGTTGGTCTTTGCGTATTCGTCCTAGACAGCCACACAAAATAGAGAGCTTATGTATGCCTGCATTGGCCCACACTGGCAGTATGGGAGGGTGGAGCTTGGCACAGGCCGACTTACATTTCAATAGGCTGTCATGCCTTTTATAACCCCTGTAGTTAACCTGTAGCCAGACGAGGCAGGACACTTGTGTACTTCAGAATGAAAGCTCTAGACTTTTCTCCTCTCCCACTTTAAAGGAGGAACAATGTATAAGTATTGGACCTCAAACACTAACCCTTCACTATACTTCTGGACCTGTGGAAGGCTCCTTCCGGAAGAAGGACTGCTGTGCTGCAGAAAGGACTGCCACTCTGCTTGACTGCTGCCCTGAAGGACTACTGCCTGCTGTGTTGAACTGCTGCCTGCTGCCCTCTTGCTCGGGTGCGAAGGACTGGACTTGCAACCTTTACCCAGGACCACCAGATTAAGTTCAAGAGCTAGTCTCTTGAAATCAGCACCTGGATGCTGCGCCTGTGAGTCCTACCTGGCCAAATGGTACCACCCCCAGTCCTGGGCCCTTGGAAGCGGTGGGCCTGAAAGTGCCCTTCCAGGCCATCTGTGGATCCTGCAGTAGGAGCACATTTCCTCTGCTGCTTGAAGCAACCCAGAGCAGAACCAACAAATAGCCTCGGCTGCATGGACTTTCCTGTCGCAAGGACTTCGCATCACCCCCACAACCTCAATGGAAACATCACTGCCCAACTCATCCTCGAAGCAGGCCCCTGTTCAAAAGTTCCGTGTTGACGGCATCCTTGATGACGATGCAGAAATTTGTATTGCAAGCCCTGCATTCTCTTCAGAACAAGCTGGTGCACAACCCATCCTCAACGCAGGATTTTTTATCACAAGCTTCTTTCATCAACGGCCTCCTCGACGACGATGCAGGAACTCGCACTACAGCCTCCCAGGTACCTAGAATCAACGCTGTGTGATGTTTCTTCGACCAGGACCTAACATCGCCATGGCTGTGCAACACATCCTCAATGCGGGACCTTGCAACACTCCACAAGCAGGATTTAAGGTACTCTTGTTTAGCTGTCATGAGTGAGTCTATACAGCTGTCCCGTGCTACAATTCTGTCGTCCTGAATTTGTGTCTTTGTCACGGTGGTGTGCGACCCGACAGCCACAGTTGAGACTTTGTGTTTTGTGGTGCTATTCTCACTTACATTTTTTTATCTGCATATCTTCGGATTTACTGATTGGGTTTTTTTGTTTTGGTTTATTTATTAAACTTCACTCTATTTTTCTAATCTGGTGTGGGATTCTTTTAATGGTGTCTTTTCACTTGTTTACTATTTGAAGTGCTGCACAAATACTTTTCACTTTGCCTCTAATTTTAGCCTGACTGCTCTGTGCCAGGCTACCACAGGGTTAAGCACAGTTTAATTTGGGGTTTGCTTATGACTTCACCCTGACAAAGATTGTGGTTCCAGCTTAAGTAGGGTTTCACTCCTCTCAACCTGTAACCCAATTTCTTACAGGTTTATAACATAAAAAGTACCTTCTATAATAGACAAAATGATGATTTCAGTGGCATAAGGAAATCTTTGTGGACCCTCTGCAAAGAAGGGTGATAGCAACCCTCGCTGGAAAACTGAGTGGGTCCCTTTTCAGTATAGACTATTGCCCCCCCCTACCGCTTTGGCTGCAGGGGTGTCCATTATACCCCTGGATGATTAGAAAAAACAAAAACGTGAGTTCACCCCCAGAATCTTTGAATATTGGATTTCAGAACAAGTTATGCCAGCACAACACAACTGGACCAGTGTTTAAGGCGACATATGAATACGCTTTAATAATTGTTATAGTTTATTTGACTGCTTTATCTTCTACTTAATCAAGAATTACCAATATTCCTGGTATCCATAATAGCACGTGTGGTGGTACCACAATCTAATGACCGCACCAGATATGGTGGGGTGGGGGGTCTTAGCTTCCAGTGTCAAATTACAGACCACTTTGCTATTCACAGGGAAATTCTGTGAATTGCTAATAAAGTTTATAAAAAGCACTCAGATTTCTACTGCCACATCTATGTGTTCTAGATAGCAACGCAGGAGGGAGAAAGCAAACCAAAATGGCCATTGCAAACTACTTTGTCTTATTATGTACAATAAATAAATAATTCTAAAAGTAAGTTGAAATGGTGCAAAACCACCATTGTGCACCTCCTCAATGTACATGGAACCAGGAACATACCGTATGTGACCAAGCTCATGATAGTGCCCTCCACAATCTTGTGAGCTGACCTAACCATCACCCTTTATAAAAAACGGCATTGTCTCAATCCAAGCTACAACCAAAAACCTCAATAAATTCGAAGACCTCTTTACCCGCCTCAAAAACCATGTGCACAACATTTGCAGGGTAACAAACACCAGCCCTGACGACCCCCCGACTAGCATGCCCATCCACCCACAAACCACCCCTAAGGGCTCACAACTCAGATCAACCTATCCCCTCTTTCATGCCACCTAGGCCTACCAACACAACCGTTCCCAGACCTTTAGTCTCCTCCCCACTAGCTCCTCCCTCTGACCTAGAGACTGAAACTCTTCCACTGCCGTACGACGCAAGTCGACCAAGCCCCTCTACCCAACCCCCAACGCATGCCAACAGAACTGCTACCAGACGACAGTGCCCCTGCCCTCAAGCTCCTCCCGCTTATATTGATATTGAAACTCTGCATTACAGAGCAGCCAAATTAACGCAGAGCATCCATAACTCCATTCTGGATCTAAAGAACCTCCTTCACCTCACTGAACTCTCCTTCTCTAAGTTCAAGCCTCAGTGGAACACCACCCAGCTCCATATCACAGAGACCCCAATCACCCACTACAGCTATCCTTGAGACACCTTTGCCCACGTAAGGAACTATTCCAATACTAGGAGGAGGAAATTCTAACTCTCCTCTCTCCTACTACTCTACTCTTGTCACCCCTAGTACGCTAGAGCTTAGTGAAGAGGAAATTTTAGCCATCCTCCTTTCCTACAACTCTACCCCAGTAACCCCTAGTCCAGTCGACGTGAATGTGGAACATGCCATCCCCACGGTCGCAATCAACCTCAACAGATCAGCTACCCTCCGCAACAGAAGTGTGGTTGATAGCAACCTAGCGCTAGTACGCCTGTCCACCCCATCGCACTACACTCTCTCCGACCCCCTCTGTCTGGCCTCCTAATTAATTGCCACTCAGCAGTTAAGCATGCCGCCGATTTTGCAGACCTCCTACTGAGCCAAAACGTTGACTTAGCAATCATGACCGAATCATGGCTCAACGAATCCTCATCTCCATGCCTGGACCTCCTAGTCCCCCCAACTACAACATTGTAAGGCTGTACAGGCAATCTAGCAAAAAAGGGGGAGGCATTGCCCAACTGTGCAATCTGCTCATCTTTTACCTTCCCCAGGCACGAATGACGCCTTCACCAACCACCTCTTGGAAATCATCACAGCCAAGGTGTTCTCCTACTTTAAAGACATTTTCCTTGGTGACTTCAACCTGCAGTTGAACGACCCCAAGGATCCTCATGTCAACACCATCAAAGATTTCCTGTGTGACCAAGCCCTAACCCAAGCCTGCTCACTCCCTACACACTCGAATGGCACCAGTCTAGACTGGATCATCGCTAAGGAATCAACAGTCAAGCTTATCGCTATAGACCCTTGTGACTGGTCGGACCACCTCGCTATCACTTACCTATTACCTGGCACCCACAAGACTAGGGCTCCGCAACAGGTCATCCCTAAACTCTGGGTTAGAGACACCAAGAACCTTGATCCCAATGAACTGGCAGTCTGACCTCCCCCTCCATATCACAATGGTCAGTGCGACTATAACTAACGTTCTTGATGATCTTGCCCTGCTAAAAATAAAAAGAACCCAAATCAAAGACAGAAACCCCTGGTTGAATGGGTCCCTAAACAGCAAGAGGAAATCCCTTCGGCAGTCAGAAAGAATCTGGAGACAGCACCCCTCAGCCGCACATTTAAAACCTCTCCGTCAGGCCAGAAATGCCTACAACAGGAACATCCACAACTCAAAAAAGAACACTTCAGGTCTGAACTGGGGAACGCCAAGAACACACCCCGCAAACTCTTTGAATTGGTCAAACACCTATCCAACAAACTGACCAAAACATTAAAAGAAACCCCCAAGTCACTAATATCATCTGAGCAATTCTCCTCTTTTTTCTCTGACAAAATCACAGCCTTAGGTAATGAACTTAGATCCGCTACTTACTCTCAACACCTTCCAGACCTGCCTCCTCCCTCCGAGCCGCCTCCACGGGTTTCTCCCAAAAACAAAGCGCACTGGGCAGACTTCAAAATCTATGACGAACATTCCATCTCGCAAATCCTATCCACCTTAAACCCGAACAACCAATTTAATGAATCACTCCCTCCTAACTGCCTAGCTTCCGCCGCCCAAACCATCATTCCTAGCTGCACTTCAATAATTAATGCGTCCCTGCATCAGGGATCAATACTCGACTCTCTGAAAGCCAGCCAAGTCCTACCTATCTTAAAAAAACGACGCTTGACCCTGCCTCCGCTGACAATTTGACGCCTATTTCTAACATCCCACTCTTACCTAAAAGTTCTGGAGAAGTGTGTGCAACAGCAGCTGAGCCATCACATCACCAACTTCCACCTACTAGATGACTTCCAATCCGGTTTCAGGCCTGAGCACAGCATGGAAACCACCATTCTCCACATCATGGATGATGCACTCCAAGCCCTTCACCATAGCAAAACCTTTCTCCTAATCCTCCTAGATCTATCCTCAGCCTTCGACACGGTCAACCATGAAAAACTACTTGAATGCCTCAAACTCGGGATGGGAATGTATGGCTCTGTTCTTGAATGGTTTAGGTCCTTCCTCCACAACCGGTCTCAGAGATTCCTAATTAATGGTAACCTGTCTGCTCCCTCTCTGGTCACTTTTGGAGTCCCCCAAGGAACAACCCTAATCAATCCTGTCCACAACCCTCTTCAACCTTTATCTCAAACCGATTGCCGAAGTACTGCACACCGTAAATGTCTCCTACCATATGTACACTGACGACACCCAGATCTCCATCAAAATCCCCTCCCTCAAGGAAATTCTTTCCCTGAATGAAGCATTGAAACTGAGTGTTCAATGGCTCTCCTCCAAGCAAATCAAACTCAACGCAAAGAAGACTGAATTTCTTCTAATTTGCCCACCCAATCTCGAGACTCAGGTATGGATTAAGGCCATCATAGCCTTAAACTGCCCTCTGACCATCGTGGACTTGGCCAAATCGCTTGGAATAACCCTGCACTGTAACTTGAGCATGCGGGACCACATCAATTTGATGGCCAAATCAGCCAGATTCCAACTGAGCTACCTAAGGAAACTGAAATCCTTCCTTGATACTCCTGACCTAAAAATGGCAGTCCAGTCACTAATATTTTACCAGATAAACAGGAGGGTCAAAGGGACATTTAAAGACCAGCACGGATGAATCCCCTGTCAATACAGAACAACAACAAAAAATCTGTGGGTTTAGAAAACTCAATATATAAGTGTTTTAAAAGGTTGGGAACAAAATTACACCTTATTCTATATTTATTGAATAAATAGTATATAGTTGTTCTAATGTTTTGCCTTCTGCCTAATACACATAGTTCTCCTGTTTTACATCTTGTGAACAGTGTAGGAGTGTAGCTCATGATGCTAAGATTCAGTTTCTACTACCAATGGAGGACGGTTCTAGACAGCTATCAACATTTCTTTTTGTTGGGAGGGAAACCTCACCACATTTTTCAAAGTTTATTTTTGGTATATGAGATTTTTTTATACCATTAGTACCGTCACATACCTGTCTGAGGGTTTAGATATGACAAATTTTCATACAGGTTTGGCCCACGATCACTAACGCTGCGACGTGGTCTTCACTACAAATCCCGACGTCTCTGACGTGTGTTTGTAGTCCTTCAGGATAAATTTGCGCCGAATGCGAATTTTACTAATACTACTAACATGTGGGCGACCTTTTTTATGTTTATAAGACATAAATCTCTGTGTTCTAACATCCAGAGATACCGCACTCTTTGAACTACAAATCCCGGGATGGGTGACGCACTTCTGTAGTCTTGTGCGATCACGCCATTCTATTGGCGGTCCTTTAACCACATGACTACGATACGGTTAGAGTTTCACAGGTGTTTCTAACTGACCTATTTCCACATAGTATTTAAACGGCCACCCCGGACAGGACGTCACCGCCGGTGACTCTCAGGTTCTTGTCCGGGGTAGCGACGGAGTAGGTAAGAAGCACTGCACTCGGTTACACGCTGCTTTACCAGTGACAGTTTGCCTCTTGATGCTGGAATGCTTATTATTATTCCTATTCCTATTTTATGGAAGTTACTCTCTTTACTTTCATTATTGAGGAGCCACTTCCTTTTATCTTTTGTGAAAATAAGACTTTCTGCCTGAATTGCAACAAAAGCTTCCAAAGTATTTTCTTTTCCTCTTTCTATCTGATACTACACGACATATCAGATTTTTGTGGGTTACTATACTTAGTCTCCCTTCCTTTTTTCAGAGCGTTGCCTCACGCCCTGAGCGATTGCCAGGAGCGGTGAGTATCCTCCCGATTTACAACGGGTAAGGTCAATTCCTGTCTTTGATTAAATGCCCATTATTTGATCAAAGCCGGCACACATATCTATTGTAATGTGATTTTCTGGTGTTTTCATCGTTGAGACAATCTGGCTGTTTTTTGCATCAACTGTATTACAAAACTAATCTTTAAATTTTGTTTTCACAGGAGTTCACACCTATGCCTAAGCCGCTAAACAATAATTGTGCTCAGGTATAAGGTTGTACAATTTTTTCCCTTATCATTCACTATATGTGCAGTAGTTTATCAACAACTGGTCCTGAAGAAAGCCAAATTTTATTGGCTGAAACATGTCGACCAAAATAACAGAACTCCCACACATCTATTAGGGTGTTCTTGCACATATTTATGTTTTACTTTTTGATACCAAAGGATACTTAATAAATACGATTTTTCCAATTGGTTATCAAATTTTAATCTTTTCACTACACTGCACTATTACTTGCACTATATCCTGCTTCTTTCACAGACTATATTCATCGATCTGTGAGTACCTCCCTTTTATAACTAGGAGGTACAGAGGAGTTTCCCACATGATGACAACATATCGCTTCGGTGACTGATGGGAATCTACTTCTCTTAGCAACACCTCTATGGGTTTGTTTCAATTGACTCCTGCACTGGTGTAATCTTACTGTAGTACAGTCACTAGCCATCTCTGGACTCGAATATGGCTGCTCCACCCTCTCGGGTCTACCCAAGATCTCCCTGGCACCTTTAACGCTGCTGTCAGACTACTAACAGGCTCAAGGAAATTCGACCACATTTCACCACATATGAAAGCTCTGAACTGGCTTCCTCTACAGGCTAGAATCCAACTCAATTTGGCATGTATCACGCAGAAGGCATTATACTCAAACTCCCCTGCATATCTTGCACAGAAACACGTGATATCCAGAGGAACCAGAAACTCCAGAACCACCAGAGACCTCTTGCTCCAACCTGCACGTTTTCGGAAATAGAAAACGTATAATTGGGCCTTCTCTGGGGCGCACCGAGAATAGGGAACTCACTCCCTGCCGCCATTAGAAAAATCCCTTCTCTGGCTCGCTTCAAAACTGATGCCAAAACCTTCCTAATGGGTAAATTCCTCACCTAAATGTTTGCCTTCTATTCATCGAGAGACGATTGCGCTACTTCCATCTAATGCATACCCCTGGAGTACCCTGATACTATCCACCCGGAACCTCCGGGCATCCCTCCATGGACCCTGGGACCTTAGTTTTTTTAAAATGTATATATTAATGTAATTGCTTGTCCTTTTATCCCTTATGTATCCAGCCCCCCCAAGTCTTTTGTCGACTACGGCTGATTCCTGTAAAGCGCTCTGATACCCTAACGAGTCAAGTTCGCAAGCTATAAAAACTCAAAATAAATACGTTGAAATCATAAGGTGCAGCACTGTTTGCATTCTGCAGCTGATGTATTAGTAACTGGAACAAAGTCCAATCTATTTTAGGACTAAATGTACAGGTTTTATATAATTGATGGATGCTGCCTCTCACATATATGTGAAAGAATGCTAGTTCCGGTCTGCTGCATCATGGGATTAAAGCACTTATGAATACTGATATAGAAACGAGGAACCCCCACTTGGTCCAATTTTTACAGCCACCGATTACTAGAGAAATAGTAATGAATTGAATGAGCTCTAAAACACATATCACAGTCTAATCTATTTAAAATGACTCAAAGTCAAATGGAACTGTATTTTCCATGTCATAATGTCAAGCATTGGAACTTATAATGGAGGAAGGTTTCTCAACACACATAACGGAAGCCTGGAGAAAGTGAATTATAAGGTAGTTACTTAATCCAGTTTGCCGACTTTATCTACTCATGCATGCATCACTATGCACATATATAGGAAAAAGAAAATATCGACTTTGTTGAAACTAGCAAATGTCCTGTTTGATTTTCGTCATTTTATTCAAATGCACTTTTCTGTAAATTTGGCGTGTTAGGGCTTTGTGTAAATTATTTTTTACCATGTACAACTAACTAGGCTGCCTCCTTCAGTACCTGTGGCAGGGATTGGGGGAGGTGAGCAAGAGCTAAAATGTCCCAGTGTAAAGCCCCACAGGGCTTAACACTGGGACAAAGAGCAATAGTCAAGTTAATTGAGAAAAACAACATAAGGTGTGATCACTGCTGGCTTTTCTACTAAGTATGCTTGATTTAAGTAAACAGATATTGCAGTAGGTGTTGCATTTGATTCTGCTTGTTTGGGAGAATCCTTGGTGAAGAACAGGGAAGGTGTACAACACTGTTTCTCTGGTCTGTTCTCTAACGGAAACGACTTCCTGTGATATGCCTTGAGCTGAAATGAATGCTGTATGACTGATAGTGATTGCAGTGATCTGATTTGTGTGTTCCTGTAGTGGCTGATCCGAATGTGTTTCAAAGGAATCATTTGGGTTCCAGCCCCACAGGAGAATTAGTGAAGTATTCATGGGGAGCTGCTTGTGGTACAGCCTTGCAGGACCTTTACCCTTTTATGACTTGTAAGGCTGGGAGGGAGCAGAGAAGAGCCCCCTGGGAGGCACCTGAAGAGAAGTTAGACCAGCTCTGGGGAATCGAATTCAGGGACCTAAGGGCTGCTTGGACTGGCACTAAACGAGGATGAACTAAGAGTAAGTTTATAACCCTGGGCCATCCATGTTAGAGTCTGTCTTGAAGAGTTCTAATCTTTAGTGGATTGAGAGGGAATCGTTATGTGACCCACTGACTCCTCAATAGGTAGTACATGGTTGAAAGGCTTCAAGGCATCCCTCCAGGGCTACTATTCCGGGAGGATGACTTTCAGATCCTGATTTACTGGGCATTGTTTAAGACCTGCTCAAGACATTAGCTCACAGGATAACAGTTGGCACATGATTTCAGAACAGATTGCTAAGCACAGCCTTTTATTTAGGTGAATCCTTGATGCTACCATCCCAGTGCAGGTATTTTTTAACGTATTGTATTGCTTTTAAGTAATACAATACATGAAGGCATATCTGTATACTGGAAATTTTGAGATTAACAGCTTAAAGTTGGCATGTGAAAGATAGTACAAACACTTGTAACTTATGTAGTTAGCATGGAGGGAATTCCCAGGGCATAATAAGAATAACCAATGACAGCATAACAATCCCCAATTAGCGTCAGAATAACATAGCATTGTGCGACACTGGGAACTCACATAAGGCACTTTGTTCTACATTCTTCCCCATAACTGCTTTTGTAGGGCCTAGCCAACTTCGCCATCCATCAGGGTCCTCAGGGGATTTGATAAGTTCACCCATTCTAGCATTGAAAGGCATTATTGAGGGAATTAGCAGAGGCCAATACATTTATACTTGAGAAATAAAAGAAGCAACCCAAACTGTTCAGAAATATCAGGGCATCCCAATTAGCAGGGTACCGAAAAGGAGAAAACAAAAGGCCACAAAACGGCCTAAGGGGGCACGGAAGGAGGCCCTGCTAGCATGTTATCTACGAATAGATGTCTGATGGGGATGTGGGGCGTGTCTCACAGGGATGTATGACGTTACAACGCATGCTTTTACCACGCATGCTGTTACAACGCAAGTATTACAACGCAAACCTTTACAACGCATTACACTTGGGGGTGCTGGATAGTGAATAGTTTAATTTACTATTCCAACTCCAGTCCCCGTGGACACTAGGGAAGGTGTTGGATAGTAAATTAAAACTATTCCCTATCCTAGAGCGCCCCTAGTGTAATGCGTTGTAAAGGTTTTCGTTGTAATACTTGCGTTGTAACAGCACTGTGTGGTAAAAGTTTCGTTGTAAAGGATGTTTCCCGTCTCACAGTTCTCTAACCATGGAAAGAGGCATTTCTCCATCAAGAGATAAAGCCACCCATCTCTTCTAGCGTATGGTCATCTTCATCATCTGTATCGCCAGTGAAGTCATCTCTAGCTCCCTCGACTTGGTACGACTTGCCCCTCCGCATCTTCCTTTGTATCCCTCACTGGATGTTCCCAACATTCTAGTATTTCCGCCCACAACACCGCAAATGGCTGTCTTCTCAGGCCGTGGGCATTGGCACTCATAAGAGCTATCCCATCAGCTCTAACCCAAACCGTAACATCCTTCACCCAGGGAGCAGACGCTGGTCCCTCAACGGATTTCTACATCATTGCTTTACGTCTCTTGGCCAGAGCCAAGGCAGGCACTACAAATTTAGTGCCCACTTTCCATGTCCAAGTTCTGGGAAACAACCCCAGGAGGCATGTTTCCAAGGTGCAGGCAAGTGTGAGGCCCAGGGTTGTATTGAGAGTACATTTTACCGTCTCGCAGAACGGTCACAGATGGAGACAGCCTCTGGTCATGTGACCAAAATCTGCGTCCAAGAATGCACATCTGGGCAGGTCTGTGGCTCCCTGCCATAGAGGACCTGAAGTATGTGGGGGGTCAATTGGGTCACAAGGAGATAATTAAATTGAGTGTATTTCAGCCTCATATTTCTAGAAGCCCTCTTGGGGTATGCCATGATCTTACACCACTCTAACCAGTATGTGAGCTCTCGCTCCAACATTTCCAACCATCAACCTCGGATTGCCACCAGCGGTTTTTGAGCCATTATTCATAGCATTTTATAGAACCATTTCACCAGGCGTTGTTCAGAGCCCATGGATACCAACAGTTCTAGCACTTCATATGACACCGGTTCGTCTCGGCCGCCGAACCAGAAGCCCCTAAAGATTTGTGACCCCGGGGTAGGTCATATTGGGTCACAAAGACATCCAGCAGGATCAGTGCGCCCAGCTGATAACAGCTATGCACCGTCACTAATCTTGCGTCCGTCATGTATCTAATTGTACATCTGTAAAAAGAGAAAGTGGGTCACAATTAGGGAACTCTACCAACAGTAGCGCCGGGGCATAAAGGGGAGTCCCCACGGTCCTCTGTAAACACCATCTCCAACATTTCAAGGCCGCTGCCAGTAGTACACCTGCATGATGTATCTTCGCCTGCAGACAAAGTACCTTTACCAGCAAAGCTCCGTGATGACTAGACAACCCCATTGGTCCTAGTTCCTCTTGATGGGCCGTATCAAGCCACTGAGTGATCCACTGGAGCTGTGCCACTAAAAAATACAGCTCTAAATAGAGTTCTCCTAAGGCCCCCTCATTTGGAGGGCACCAGAGGACCTCCAGTGAAACCCTGTGGAGACTGCCATCCGATATTAATTGTTGGATTGCCAAAACCAGGAAACCATTACCTTGATCAGAAGACTAGTGAAAAAAATATAATAATCTTGGTAGCATGACCGTTTTGGACATCAAGATACGAGTCATGATGAGCAGTTTCAGAGATTGCCAAAAGGGGACCCTGATTAGGAGCAAAGTATTTGGTGAGTCTCTGAAGCACACATCCTAAGGGACAGGGATTAAGATGCCAAGTGAGGATCTCCGCGTGCTTCTCAAATGGTTGAAACCCTAAAAGCAGTGGGCTATTGTTGGATAGCGTACGTACCAAGTATTCCATGTGTGTCACATCTGGCTAAGCCTGTTGGAACAAACAGATATATACAGTCTAGAGTGCAGATGCTGAATGTGTGAGTAATACAAGTGTTAGAAATTGGGTCTCTAAATGGTAGAGGTATGCACCCTGCCCAAGTAGGGACCACAATCCTAGTCAGGGTAAGGAGAAGCTAGATACAAACTAAAAGATAGCCTGTGCTCACCCTCTGGTAGCTTGGCACAGAGCAGTTAGACTTATCTAACAAGGTAATGTGGAAAGTATTTGTGCAACACACAACTACAGCAGCCGCTGCCTGTGCAGGTAAGAGTGGTGTGGTGGTGGGGCTGGGTGGAGGGGGATTTCCAGATAGAACACAGAGGGAAAATTAAATAAATGATACATTTTCCCTCGTGGTCATGTCATGAAATCCCCCATCCTGCGGCCCCACCATCCACCACTCTTATCCGAACAGGCCATGGCTGACCCACAGTATAACAATGACTACACCAGAAAGAGACTCCACATGGGATTGAAAACCAAAATGACAGACATCCAATAAGTAGAAATGGAGTTTTGAATTTTAAAAGAATGAATCAAAAATAGTGCCTAGAGTACAATAGCACTAAAAAGTTACTTGAGGTCGCGCAAGACTAGGGCAAATCCAAAGATCGGTCTGACCAGCATCAAAGTGAACTGCGTAGGTTACAATCAGTGCAGTGATAATGATACGTCGGTTTTGTAGCAAAACAGCTGCAGAACCCACTTCTGAGGCCCAGGACTGGAGAGGATGCATCAGGCAAGGGTAGGACTCACAGACGGCAGTGTCCAGCAGCACAAGCAGAGTCTTTTTCTACCCTCAGACTTCAGCAAACAGGAGACAAGCAAGCAAGCCCTTGGAGTCACTCTAGGTTCAAGTGAGATGGGTCCAGTCTTCATCTTCATCAGGGCAGAGATCAACAGGCAGAAGGCAGCTCAGCAAAGCAATGAAGTAGTTCCTTACAACAGTCAGTCAAGCAGAGTGGCAATCCTTGTTGCACAGTAGTCCTTACTACTGTCAGAGCTCTTCACATGTCCAGTAGTGTACTGTCTTGGCAGGGTCAGCGCCCTAGTACTTTTACCTAAATGTGCCTTTGAAGTGGGGGGTATCTTCAAAGCAGCTCCTTGAAGGACACAGGGTCCCTTTCATCCAATCCCTGTCTGCCAGGCTTTCTGTGTGTGTGTGGGTGGGAGGGTAATGAGTCCTTTGTGTGAAGACAGGAAACAGTCTATTCAGATGTAAGGGTTAGTTCCCTCTCCCCCTGCCTGCCTAGGAAGCCTATCAGATTGCAGAAGAATGCAGATGAGTCACCCACACCTGATGTGCATTGGAAACTAATTTATGTGCTGAGAAATGTCCACTTTCTAAAAGTGGCATTTCTAAAATAGAAACTTTAATTCCAACTTTACCACTAAAGTGGATTTAAGTGGATTTATCATTATCATTCCAAAGTTATGAAACACGAGTTAGCTATTACTTTCTATTCAGGAATTACAGCTTAAAAGAGTTTTAAGGAATTTGAAATGCTAGCCTATGAGAGGGGTAGGCCTAACAGTAGTAAAAAATGAATTTTGCTCTTTGTCACTACCGGGACATGTAAAACTTAAAGGTACATGTCCTAACTTTTAGTTACACAGCACCCTGCCCTTAGGGCTACTGAGGGTCTACCTTAGGGGGTGACATTTGTGTAATAAAATGGAAGTGTAAGAGTTTAAGACTTGAGAAGTAGTTTTAAATGCCAAGTCGAAGTGGTAGTAAACTGCACACACAGGCACTGCAATGGCACACCTGAGACAGGTTTGAACGGCTAACTTGTGTGGGTGGAACAACAAGTGTTGGAGGCCCACTAGTAGCATTTAGACTACAGGCCCTGGATACATGGTATACCACTTTAATAAGGACTTACAAGTAACCGTAATATGCCAATCAGGTATACACCAATGTCACCATGTGTAGAGGAGAAGTACATGCACTTTAACACTGGTTAGTAGGGGCAAAGTGCTCAGAGGCCAACAGAAATATACAGCAAAAAGTGGAGGTAAGCAGGCAAAAGGTTGGGGGAAGACCACCTTAGGTTTACAGGTCTAACAACAAGTAATCTTGTGACTGTCCATGTTGAACTTCCCAGATATCTGTCATCTCCCAGTACCCTAACCACTCCCTAAGGCCTTCAGGAATCTTATGTTCTAAGGTCTGAGCAAAGGGGTGCAGGGGGAGGGAGGGGGTTTGAACGGTACAGTATAACATCAGCTACACAGTTAAACCCCCCTAATAAAAGGTCAGCCATCACTAAAAGAGTCAGTGGAGCTGATAGCTCCTGGAAGAAAGCTACCTGATCTTGAATCAGGATATACACACTCCCCAATGTAATGTCCCTGCCCAACAGTTTACCCCTAATCAGCACTATATCGTCCCTAACTGTCGATGGTGGAGTGGTTAAGTTGAAAGGATGTCCCCACCCTAATCGATATAAGAGCTCCCCTGGCATAGGCAGAATAGGAGGTAGCATATAATTTCCCCCACCACCTACTCCTTAAGTGGTCAACCTCCTCCCCTGTGAGGTGAGTCTCTTGTAACATAGCCACTTCCTTGTCTCTTCAAATATCTGTGAATGTTGTGGCATTTAAAGGTGGACCCCATCCCCTTGATAGTCCACAAAATACAAGTTAAGGTAAATTTAGGGTCGGCCATGTAGTCAAACAGTGTATAGGTCTCCTGTGACCTTCCACAATACCCTACAACCCTTCCTCTTAGAAACAACAGGCATTGCAACCCCTGAGACAAGACAACAGAACCCCAACTGCAAACTCCCATAGAGTAGCCCAGCAAAATAGCCGGAAACCCAAACTTGAAAAGTAATAACATTGTTAATAGAATGCCACCGCCAGGCTCCTGGCAGAGTCTGATTCTTCCGGGGTAGGTTAAGTTGTATGGACTTTGCCAGTGCCGTGCCAGACCATTTCTCAGTGTTTTTTCAGGTACATGAACCAGCTGGTGTCCAATATTTAGAGGACCCTCAGCTGGGTCCCTAAGAATAAAACAACAAATACATAAATAGGCAGACATCATTAGGCAAGAACTAAACCAATCAATAGAGCCACCTCCACTGTATAGATACTCAGTCCCAAACCATAGACAGCAGTACAAATGAAACACTAGTGCCATCCTTTCAGGCCAGGTTGTCTGCAGATTGTGAGGTCACTTTCAGCAGTCTCTCCCTATGCGGCAGAGTATTGTCTGATTCCAAGACCATTGACATGCATTCCGAAGAAGTGCCAGTTTCAGCATCAGTGTTTTGCGTTAGTGTATCTCAGCCACTGCAAGCAGTCACCACCCGCTCCTGTTCAG
Source organism: Lissotriton helveticus (assembly GCF_964261635.1). Taxonomy (NCBI): domain Eukaryota; kingdom Metazoa; phylum Chordata; class Amphibia; order Caudata; family Salamandridae; genus Lissotriton; species Lissotriton helveticus. The sequence continues at coordinate 2,128,368,107 of NC_136061.1, forward strand.
TCTGGGAGGGGGCGGCTTCTGCAAGGACCTTCCACAGAAGGCACCTCATGTACGTTTCCTAGGTCTTTGCCTAAGTGTTCCAGTCTTGAGCCGGACAATGGGGAGTGTAGACACAGCTCGATAGGACTCAAATCAGTCCCATGCTGCACCCTAATCATCACAGAAGTAAGTGGTGCCAATCGAAATGATCCTAGGTTTGGCAGAAAACATCAGAGAATACTGCAGGTCTTCGTCTTTGAGGGCCTTTTTCACTTCTAGGAATGAAGCTTGCTGAGCCAGGAAGGATGTCATAAAATCTGAAAACACCAACACATTCCCATTGTTCATTGCAAAGGGGCCTTTAGTTTGCACTCTCTGGAGAATGTCCCTATCTCTATAGTGGAGCAGCCTTGCTACCACAGGGCAAGGTGTGTGGCCTGGTGCCAGCAAAATAAGGCGCTACTTCTGTCCAAAGCCAACTTTCCAAGTAAGACACCATGAGGGGAGAGATTGCAGGCCTTGGTTGTGAAATCGGGGATGGGCTTACATCCCAGCCCTTCCAAGAACGGAATACAAAATTTTAGTTTACATATTGCAATTCAAAGTTCCTTACAAGGACAATCTAGCGGTGATAGTTATTTTTACTTTTTGGTCGAGATTAACTTTTAAACACTGCTCACTACACTGACCCCTTGATTTAAGCTGCTGTCATAAACAGACCTGTCTCAAATAATGAACATTTTCTGACCTGCAAAACATATTTACCACCACTGCGTTAGTGCATTTATAATGAAATCCTTCTACATTCATGAAGTGTAGTGAGACTATGTGTGCTAGAACCCTTGTGGTTCTGGGAGGACTCAGTAGAGGATGTAACTAACAGTTTGGGAGGTGGTAATATGTGGGTATTAATGGTTATGATGTAATCAGAGAGCAGAGTGAAATTATATGCTGAGGAATAAAGATACACAATCCAGAGCTTTGTGTGTTGTGTAATGTTTTGCAAACTACCGGGCTGGGGATACCACTACAACAGGTGACGAGGACAGGATCTGTGTGCCAAAGAAATGAGAGTGCTCTCCCTGAAAGTTTACAATGCCCCCTGCAAACTCCTTGAGTGTACCACGTGCACCGATTTAGATGAAAAGCCGTTAGAATTTTGCATGTGTGGAATCGAAGCCCTGTTGCAGTCCACATACGCCACTCCAAGAAATTAAAGGCCCTACTGGTGAGCACACTCAAAAGCCCACCAGAAACTCACCGGTAAGGCCAAGAAGAAATACTGCGCCACAGCTTAACACTGAGCCATCTTTGATACAGAGTGAAACGCTAGAAGCAGTCACAACCTGGGGCAATGCAAAAAGCTGACAAGTACGAGAGGTAGAACTGTTGCTTACCATCAAGAAAGAAGATGATGCTCTACGACCTCTGATAGGGTGTGACTGCCCAGGTACAAGCACACACTCAGTGCTTGTAAGATGTACCTGCCCAAAAGAACAGGTGCCGTCACCTGAACAGCAGATACTCTCAATAGCAGTTAAAAAAGAGCATAGAGTATAGTGCCGCCGCATTTCTGAAACAACCACTACCTTTCAACACCACCAAGAAGTAGAATATTGGCCCCAGATGGACTGCATGGATCAAGACATTTGATGATTTTTTAGATGCCCTAGTAGAGGTAGATTATAAGAAAATCATTAAGAACATAGAGAACCTTGCCAGTGATGAAGTAAAAGAAGTGCTGAAGAAAATATCACAAGCTGACGCAATATCATATTGTCAAGTTAAGAAAGCATAGGAAGTCAAGTTCAATCCGATGCCAAAGTTTGACTATGAAAGGTACATTTTCAATCAAGCATGATAGGCAGCTGGTGAAATAATGGACGAGTTTGTTGAAAGACTTGATGTGCTTTGCAAATTTAGTGAATTTAATGAAAAAGAAGCTATATGTCTTCGAGTTAATGATGGCTATCTTTAAGACTCCTTCAGAAGATGCATGTTAAGAGAGAGGCTCAGCTTAGAGAGAGTAATAACTGCCACCAGCATCGAAAAAAGAGGGGGTCAACAAGTCACTGACATGGAAACTGGAATGGTGAAAACGGAATCCGCGTTGGCCATGAAGAGTAAGGACAAACACTGAGTAGAGACATGCAAGTTACAGTCTAGAAAGAAAAAAAGGTTGTGTTTCAGATGTGGGTTTTCATGTCCACATGAAGACAAACATCCTTTCATAGGACAGATGTACAAAGGATGCATTAGGGAGAACCACTTCATAAGGATGTGCCAAGTGAAAGAGAAACGAACTGCGTCACAGTGAGAGGAGAAAACAAATGCAAGAAAGTTCCAGAAGCCTTCTCACCCCGCCCAGAAAACAGAAATGCAACATCAGTTACGGCAAGTAGAACCCCGAAAAAGTTGATCATCGTAGAGTTCGTTCTACAGAGGCTCATTAACATCATCATCATCGAGTGCCAGTGAGGAAAATGAATGTGTGCTTACGGCTTTGACCAACAAACAATAGGTACTTGTAGGTCTGTTGCTTTCAAGGAAGTACCAATGACAAAAGCAAACCACCAAACGGAACAAGAAAATTCATTTGGACATACCCCCAAGTTTACAATAAAGGTCAACAGTTGCCCCACAACGTTCATTATAGACATTGATTTAATCATGCCAGTTTAGAAGCTTAACAGGTTCTCTTCTGTGCCACGGCTCCACCCATCAAACATTAAAGTATACATTTAGGCAGCTTCTAAACCATTGCAAAGTCAAGGGTTATTCACAACAACTTTGAGACATAAAGCAATACCCATGCAAATGCCATTGCATGTTCTTCAAGGAGCTTTGTCCAGTGTCTGCCTACTCAGCTTGGCTACTGCTGCGGACGTGGGACTGATATCTATCGATTACAACCTTTTTACTCAATCTGAAGTTGTGAGTCAGTTCCTGTCACTATTTATAGTCTGAGCAGTCTCATGACAATGAAAGTGCAACTTCACAACAATGGGAACATTTGTCCTGTTGGCCAGAGGCACTGCAGAGTTGCTTTGCACTTGTAAGAAGCCGTTGAGAAAGAACTAAAAATGATGTTGCATGACATCATTAACCGCTTCATTGGTCCTACGCCATGGATGTCGCCTTTAGTGGTGGTGCCAAAAAAGGACAGTGAGGGTGGAGTGCGCATCTGTGTTGATACACACAAGGCCAACAAAGCAATCAAGAGAAAAGACATACTGGTCCACAAACAGCAGACTTGATCATGCAACTGAACGGTGCTAAAGTTTTCTCCCGTCTTAACCTGATCAAGGAATATCATCAGCTCAAATTGAAAGAGAATTGCCGGCACATCACTACTTTTTCAAATCATTTTGGTTTGTTCAGATACAAATGATGAGCTTTGGAGTATCGTCAGCTGCAGAAGTTTTTCAGGATGTTACACCTTGAATAATTCAACCTGTCACAAATGCTTTCAAATGCAGTTATGACATATTGATATTCGGAGCGACAAAAACAGAGCAAAAAAAGGCTCTTACACAAGTGTGCCAATTACTTCCTGATGATGATTTTACTCTGCAAGCAGCAAAGTGTGAGTTTCACTAGACCAAACTCAAATTCTTTGGACAAATATTTTTTGATGCGTGAATGACTCTTGACCCTGACAAAGTGAAAGCACTGTCAGCCACTTGCCTTCACAAGATGTCACCTTGCTGCAATCCATTCAAGACATGGCCAGCTATTGCTCAAGGTACATCGGTGATTTTGCCACAGTAAATGTTCCATTAGGAGAGTTGACCAAACATAATGTTCCATAACAATGGTCTGTGGAATGTGATCAAAGTTTCAAAGGAATGAAACATGGAATTGAGAATGCAACTGAGATGGGCTACTTTGACCCCAAACTACTCACTGAGATCACAGTGGATGCAAGCCCGGTGAAAATGCATGCAGGCAATTAGTTTGAAAGCTTTAAATCGCCTATTGCAGATGAAGGGGGATGCAGAGGACAAGAGGTCAAAAAGCAGGGTGCCAGACCCTCGCCACAGCACTTAAAGGATGGGGGTGGTTGCACATCATGCACAAGGATCAGAGGCACCCCTTTGATTTCACTACACTAAGAAAGTTACTTGGAGCACTCGTTGACATTTGTGGGCAGGGGCAGGAGGATGTGCTGTTCAAAGCATAATTTGCTCTTGCATTCTTTGGGCCGACAGAGTTAGTGAGCTGGTAAACCCCTTCAAATCTAGCCCAGGGATATTATGCCACCGGGGCGATGATTTGTACATGGGAAGTGGGTACATGATAATTCACCTACGATGATCACATTTGGACCAGGAGGCTAAAGTAAACGCATGCACTTGGATTGTATCGATGACAGTGCATGCTGTTCTGTATGCCTCATGCAGGACTACATACGGCATGGCATGAACAAGGAGAGCTGCTCTATCTGCATAATAATGACTCATGCCTTAGTCGCTTCCAATTCACCCCGTACTATGGATGGACATATCCAAGACAGGTCTGCCGTCTAAAGAATTTGGGATGTACTCCTTTCGTATAGGCAATGTTACAACAGCATAAGGCGTCTAGGCCATTGAGACTCAGTCGCTTTTAAGGGTTACATCCAGTCCACAGGTATCTGAATGTGTTTCTCAGGACCCCTGAAGGTAAGCGCTTAGTGTGGATCCTGGGCCACTGTTTTCAGCCAGGATGTATTGCTGCTGGAAGAAAAGCTGAATGCTATTCTAGTGCACCTAGGGGGAAAAGACTTGCTGGGGGCAATGATATCTGGTCTCACAGCGATCACAAGGCTGGTTCGCCCAGTGGACCTCATATGGTTAGAGGTCATAGCCGGACGGAAATGGAGGGAGGCAATAGACCATGGTACGTTGGAGAGATCCAGGCAAAATCTAAACATCTCCATCGCAAAAGTGTGCAGGGCGAACATTCAGGGTTTCATGCGGCACAGGCGTATCAATCTCAGAACGAAGGGTGGTTACGTGTCACATGAAGTCCACTTAACCGGGGTGGGTATAGACATGTTCCAACTCAATATAGTAGGGGTACTAGAGCACCTAGGCTCTTCCTAAGGAAGCGTGATGGGGGAGCTGCCAGCTATTGGGGAACCAATGGCAGTGTTGTGGAAACAGCACACAAATACAGCCAGGAAAAGCACAATAGCCTAGGAAGAAGAGCTGCTCAAACAGTGTCATGGGGATGCCTCACGGCAGGGGCACTGGGAGCAGGCGCTTGGCCAGCAAATGGTAAGCTTCAACCAGACACAGGAGTTGGAGCCCAGGATAGGCCTGATGGCCTCATGCATAGATCTCAGTACTAAGGGAAGTCTAGAAGCTGCAAACAAGTTTTGTCCAACCAGCCACTACAAAACAGGTTACAAAGAAACAACTTTCGCAAGCACATAGAGAGATGGATTTTATCGAAAGAAAGGGGTGAATTTATCAAGGACATTCTGTTGCATGATCTTCTTCCAACAAACACATTCATTGATGGAGACGCTGCAACCAAACCAGTGAAGTACAAACTCGAACAAGAGCTAAAAAAAAAACATTTTGCCTCAAAAATTTCAATTAAAACAAGGTGCCCTCATTGAAAACAGCTGTTGTTTTGGACTATATGTCACAATTTCAAATGATAAAGATTTCATCCATGCAAAAATACTGTTCTACACTCGTCCCTGATTGTTCTACACTCGTCCCTGCTTGTCTATCCTGCTGGATCCTACCAGTTCTCTACTGTTTCTGCCTGGACTTAAAATGACGATGCCCATTGGGCGGATTCTAAAACTGTTATACCAGACAATACATAATTATCCCTAAATTTACCACCATTGTGCGTTCCCTTTACCAAAGCACTCCTCCCCTTGTTGGGGAGCGATCCAGCATTTGTACCCAGGAGTCTCAGAGACCCCCCTGATAGAGTCCACATCGTCAAGGGAGCCACACACAGCGGTGTGGGAATTGCGCCCCTTGCCAAAGCACTCCTTCTCCCCTTGTCTGGGAGGGATACAGTATTTTTGCCTTGGAGTTTCAGAGACACCTCTGAGAAAGTCCACAGTGCAAAGGGAACCCCACACTGTGGTAGTGTGGGAATGATACCTCTTCCCCTGGGATCACAGCACACAGGACGTCGGACACTGTTTTTTCTCGTCTCTCGGTTGCGTTTTCCTTCACTCGTCCCCTCTTCTTTCCCTCTGTCAGATAGGCAGAGGTAAAGATCGGCCTGCTATGCTGCGTTAGCGCTTTGCTTTGTTTGTTTTAAAAAATCACCGAAACTGTTTTAAACTCACTTTTTATCCTTTGTGAACTTTACTGCCCTCTTACTTTGCTGACTCCCTGGTCCACAGCAGCGATTCCTATGCTGATTGAGTGGAGGGAGAATACCGAGCTTGAGGTAATAGACTGACCCTCGGGACTACCTGGTAGGGACATTCACGCGCAGCCATCTTGGCAGGGTGATGCTCTAGCTTCCCTCCTGGTTCTGACTACTTCAGGGCAGAATGGCGCCAATGCGCAAAGGACGCGAGCAGCGGGCGCGCCGCTGGCGCAACAAAGGCAATCCTGTCTGCGCCTGTCCGTGCCCAGCCATGCCCAGCTGGGCCCAGGGGCCACAACCCCAGTCAGTTTTCCAGGAAATAGCATAGTCTATAGCGCCAAATCTCTAAATGCGCTGAGAAGGGACATCAACCACATTTGTCTATACTCTTTGAACATTGCCAATAGTCCCTCCCACTGCCTTCATTGGAATTTTGTACTTCAGCCTCATAACAATTATGCGCCCCAGGCCAGTAATACATTAAGGATGTTTCTTTTAAATTGCAGATTGCTCCCTAAACATTCAGTTGAATTAGTGCTACTATTAGATCAGCTTTAACCAGATGCTCTTTTCCTAACTGAGACACAGCTTCTGGCTGAAGCCGATCCAAGATCTCTCCACGACTGTTGCCAGTCTAGCTTTTGCCCCAGCAAACTTTACTGTGATTGGGAATCTCAATATCCACCTAGATGATCCCTCCAACCACATAGCCAGTGAGCTGTCAATGAGTCTCCTGGTGCTCCAACTCAGGCAGAAAGGATTCGCCTCCGAGCATGTCAGGGGTCATCTTCTTGATCATGTGTTTAGCAACTGGCACAACCTTGTCGTAGGCACCCTTACTCCACTCCCCTGGATGGATCATTTCCTGATTCCTCTATTCTGGGAGACCTCCAGGCCTATTCTTTCCCATAGAGTAATGCAGATATTGGAAATCAAATGGTCTATGCTCTCTACCGACCACTGGACCTCAGTTCTTGAAGCCACAAGACCCTTTAGCGACCCCCACCCCCAATCTTGCTAACAATAATTTTAACCGATGGATTCAAAGCTCTCTTGACATAGTACTACCCAGGAAATAAACTCAAATGAAAAGCAGACAAAAAACAGCCCTGTGGTTTTCAACCCAAACTGAGGGATTTAAATCAGGCATGCCGAAGATTAGAAAGAAGGTGGAGACAGAGAGGCAATTAGGCTATATAAATCAGAAATTAAAACTGCCCAAACCACATTTTATGAAGAGAAAATTAGTACTGCCGCAAAGTCACACAAAGAGATTTTTCGTATTGCCTAGTCGCTCTCTACCCTGCCTCAGAAACCTCTGTTAACAGAGGGAGCAATAACACATTGCAACAATTTGCCAGAATTTTTCCACCCAAAAATTCAAAAGATTTGTATGTCCTTTCCTACCACACAGATCGAGCCCACTGTCAACAGAACGAGAGGTCCTCATTCTAATTCCCAGTGCTCTCTAGAGTAATTTACTCTCCTGGATGCTGACTTATTAGATTTAACCATCTCCAGGGTAACCTCGGGCTCTCCTTCTGACCCTGCGCCCCCTCAGCCCCTCACCCTAGTGTGCGCTGGTCAGAGCCCTCTTAAAGAAACCCAACTTGGACCAAACCAATCAGGCCAACTATCGCCCGATATCTCTTCTTCCTTGGCTGAGTAAGCTGATTGAGAAACACATAAACACCACACTCGTAGATTATTTGGAATCTAACAACTTGCTCAATGATTCTCAAACAGACTTTCATCCTCAGCTCAGGAAAGAGACTGCCCTTCTAGCAGTAACGGAGGAGGCAAGGAGGTTACTGGACCAGGGAGCCACAGCAGCAATCATCCTCTTAGACGTCAGTGGCGCATTTGACACTGTTAACCATAACATCTTGTCCTGCCGACTTAAAAATATGGGAGTGACAGGTACGGCACTAACCTGGCTCCAGTTCTTTCTTAGTGACCGCTTCTTCCAAGTCTTCAAAGGAGATGTTGTGTCCAACTGGTTGCCTCTTAGCTGGGGGGTCCCTCAGGGCACCTCCATGAGCCCTACGCTATTCAATATCTATTTGGGTCCCCTGGCGGAGATTGTCCATCCATTCAGCATAAAGATCATCACCTATGCAGATGACACTCAGTTCGTAGTGGCATTAACCCCACCTCAAGAGGTCATTTTGTAGCCTAGGTCCTTGCCTAGAGGCGGTGGCCGAGTGGATGGAACTCTCATGCCTTAAGCTCAACGGGGAAAAAAACTGAGCTTATGCTCCTGGGCAAACCTCCTTCCTCCAACCCTGGTCTCTTGTGGCCGGTCTGTCTTGGCCCTGCCCCAGCTCCAAAGGCACAGATCAAGAACCTAGGCATGTGGCTCAACAGCTCCCTCAGCTTTTACCAGCTGTATGGCCTAATGAGAATGCTGCGTAAGATCATCCTCCTACTTCCCTTCCAGGCAAGAAGAATTATGGTACAGACCCTTATACTTTCTCGCCTCAACTATGGGAATGCCCTGTACCTTCGAGCTCCCCAATTTACTATTCATAAACTTCAAATGATTCAGAACTGCGCAGCCCACCAACTTCTCCAGATTTCCCTTAGGCAATCTGCGAAACCGGGACTAAGGAGCCTCCATTGGCCCCCAATCTCGGCCAGGATATAGTTCAAAGCCATGTGCTTAGCTCTCAGAGCCATTTGGAAGACCCGTCCGGTCATCACTCACTTCCTTGTCACTCCCTATCAACCCCCGAGAAACCTCCGTTCAAGCCTCTCCTTTCTGGCTATTTTGAAGACAATATGAAGAACTAGATGGGGCGGACGCTCCTTTTCCTTTAATGCAACTTATTTCTGGAACACTCTCCCTTCCACTCTGCAGAAGGAAACTAATCTGCTGGCCTTCCGCAAACTCCTGAAAACCCATCTCTTCAAGGCATCACTCTAACATTGCTTTTCCACTGCCTGTTTGGTCCACAAGCGCTGGGAGGCCTCAGGGTAGCCTTGCACTATACAAATATAAATTCATTCATTCATTCATTCTAATTCTTGGTCTACCTCACCTGCTCCTTTCCTCTCTCCCCTGAATGTCTCCCCTTGCCTGATTTTTTTCCTTACATCTATGTTTTTTAACGCATGTAACTTCGCTCCAGTAACTCATGTAACTTGTAACTATGCTCTGTAACAATGCTCGTCCTCATGTAAAGCGCTCTGATACCTCTGGGTCTAGCCAGAGCTATATAAAACTTTTCAAATAAATACAGTGTGTACCTTGCAAACACTGCACATTGTCTTTGACAGTTAACTTGAATTAGCTGTCAAAGAATGTGAGAGAATCAGATGAATGTCCACAAGTGGAACAATTGACCTTGCCTGCTTCAAACATTTGACACCTATAGCTGTGCAACAAGATATATTCTGGTCATCTTTATTGAAAAATATAACCTTGGAGATGTTAACTCACCAAAATATTGGTGATGCTTCCGTGAACACTGAATTTCCTACTATTGCAAGTGGAATGATTGTCAATCAGCAGCTGGTGCCTGCAGAGTTATAGTGAAAAGATATGGGTCATATTGTTCGAGAACTTAACACCAAATTGGAGGAAGCTGACCTCCGTGTTATGGCTCATGTTGAGTGAGGTGTTCAAATGACACAGATGTTATTATTGTTACTTAGATTTGTTGCAATTTTCATAAATCAAGGGTTATCAGACTTAAGGGTACGTTAAGGAACAGGCAAGAAAAGACACTTCCTATTCTGTACAAGAACCTTCACCCGGAGATGCCCAGTGTTCTTATCAAGGGACATATTCTTATGGGTGATGACATTATGAGCAAAATTGTAACAAAGTTTGGAGCTTTAACGGCTGAACCTGTGAAGTTTTTAAAAGGATTTTCTAGATAGAAGAAGAATGTAACTTGAAAGACATAGAAAAATACCTTTGTGCATATGTGGAAAATTTGTTCTGACTGTCACACATTTGACAATCTTCAGTACAGTGATTTCAAGAGATCAGTCCCACTAATTAACCTTCCACCCACATCACAGTCAGTGCAGTGCATGGACACATTAAAGAGCATTCTACTTGATCAGAAGATGCCTACGTGTTTTGGATCATGCATATGTAGAGAAAGGTCCATGTGAATTTGGTTGGGAGATATTGATAGGGAGCTAAAATCTATGAAAGATCTATAGCCTCTACCCACAGAACTTACACTTGCGTGTACTTGCAAAACCTGTGCTACAAAAATGTGTCCCTATCAATATGCTCTAGTCAAAAGTTCATCATTCTGAAAATGTACCATGAGCGATTGCCAAAGCAATTAAATAAAGAGAACTATGAAACTGTGTCTAAAACAGGAATGATAAATATATTTTTTTCATATTAAGATCATAAACATTGTTTGGTGTATACATAAACTGATTAAAAACCATTATTATTTGTTTCATTTCTATATATGTCTCTTTTTCCTCTATTATAGTCGCCATTTTGGGATATGGTGAAAGGGTTGCTCTGAGAAGGTATTTGCTGTCTTTATAAGACTACTTGACCCCTAAAACCTATGTTTTGTTGCAAAATGAAGTATATAGCTCTCATGATTCCTGAAATATTACTTCATCACAGTAACACATCCGTCATTTTAAAAAATGTCATCCAGAAAAATTCAGCCCAGATCAGCAATGTCTACCTGCACAAATTTACTTCACTAATGATCCAAAAATACAAATCACAAATGAAAACCTCTGGACAACAATTGTTTTTATAGAGGTATATCAGGGGGCTGGGAGTAGGAATGTTGGTATCTAAGGAATTGTATTTTATAACCCACTTTAATGGTAGATTTTAAGTCACAATTATGAAAATGCCACTTTTAGAAAGTTGCCATTTTCTTGTCCCAATCATTTGCGGCATGTGGTCTGTAACCTGAATCACACGACTATGTATAGCTGGCAATTGGCCTCTGTGTATTGCTCTGAGACAGTGAGACAAAAGGGGAATACGTTTTGACAGGATGGGCCATCTCTGACTTGATAGTGGGGTCCGGGCTGCCACCTACAGCACTTGCACATCACAAAGGCTCCTCCTGAGAACACTCACTAAGGATTTAACACTAGTTTGTTGTGTCCCTAGATAGGTTAGGGCCATGGCAGAGAGACAGGAAATTCCAAGCAACTGTAAGAGTGGAAACCTGTAGAAACTTCTCCTACTTTAGAGCTGGCACAAAGGATAAATAGTGGACCCTCCCCAGTACACCTTTGGACCTATGGAAGACTCAGAAGTACTGTTATGCTGCTCTGCTGCAAGGACTGCTATTGTGCTGGCTTGCTAGTTTGCTGTCATGCTGTCCCTCCTGCATGAGTGAGAAGGACTGGGCATGCATCTTAAGACCAGGACCACCAGAGTGACTCCAAAGGCTAAATGGCCGGTCTCCTAATCAGAGCTTCAGGGATAGAAAAGGTTCCAACTCTTGCACCCTGCACCTGGACTCTGTCTGCATGAGTCCTAACTTCACCAAGTTGTACCCCTCCAGTCCTGTATTCTTGGAAGTAGGGATAGAATTGCTAGCCCAGCCAGCTGTTGTCTTCATCAAATCTGGCTCAAAGCACCCGGAACCCGGCAAAGCCTCACCACACAGCTACAAGCTTAATTAGAACCAACAAGTGACACAGAGCCCCACATAACGTCGCGGCACAGCTGCCAGCCTTAATGGAATCAACGCTGAGTGACGCAAAGCCTTACCAAGCCACGCCACCTAGCTGTCAGCCTATCGGAACTGACGCAACTTGACACAAAGCCTCTCAAAGTCTCACCGCACAGCTTAAATGGAACCAACACAGTGCAATACAATCGGATCAAAGACTTTGCTTTTGCGGACCTTGCTGCACCTAGGAACCAGCACTGAACGAAGCAAAGAAGCGGAAATAGATGCAGCCCACATGTTACTGGATGTAATGTATGTTGTTTAGGGGGCCTAACTTGGGCCCTGTATCTGTCCCATGCTCCATTGTAGTTATACCAGTCCGGTGCGACCAGATGACCACAGTTGGTACTATATGCTTTTATGCACAGTTTGCCCCTAAATCTTTTAAATTGCACATCTCCGGTTCTACTAATTGGAGTTTTGCTGATTTGGTTTCAAATAATGTTTAACAGTTTACAATATTTTTCTAAATTGGTGTGGGTTTTTTCTTGTGTTGTATTTTCACTTTATTACTGTTTGAAGTGCTGCATAAGCACTTTAGAAATTGACTCTAAGTTAAGCCTGACTGCTTTGTGCCAAGCTACCAAAGGGTGAAGCACAAGGGAATTTATGGTTTGCATGTGTTTCACCCTGACAAGATTTGTGGTTGCAGCTTGAGTAGGGCTTCGCCCCCCTCAACCCAATAACCCTATTACAAAACAAAAACATTACATATATTATATGTATTATTTATGTATATAAATATTATATATATATATATATATATATAGCTGTATGGGTCTGTGAGTAGCTACATGAGTGTGTATATGGGTTATTAGTTGTTTTTTTAAGTATCAGTAAGAGTGTCTGTATGGTTCAGTGGGGGATATTACTTAGCGCACAGATGCATGAATGAGTGACTCACTGTTTGTATGTGTTTTGAAGACAGCATGTGTGCAAGACTGTATAGGTGGATGATTGTGTGTATGGGTGGGTTAGTGAGTGAATGACTGTCTCAATAGTGTATTCATAAGTAACTACATATGTTTTAAACTAGTATATGTGAGTATTGATGTATATATTTGAGTATATGTGAGAGTTTGGAAGAGTACCTGTATAAATAAGTATGTGTTTTTATAATTGATTGTTTAAGAGAGTAAGTATATGTACATTTCTGTAGAAGTAAGTGTAGTGGTGTGTGTATAGCTGTATATGCAAACAAATGGATGTTTGATAGTTTATTTGCATGTGTGAATATGTATGTGAGTAACTATATGGATGAGTATTAGTGTGTAACAGGATGTATAGGTGTATGAGTACATATAATGAGTGAGTACATGTATGTGTGACTATATAGAACTGTGAGTGAATGAGTGGATGTGTATGTAGATGTTGAAATTACCTAATAGGTTGTTGTAATTGGTATTGTTATCACCATTTTTTTGAAAATGTTATATTCTAATTTGAATGTGTGTATCAAAGGTTATATTAGACTGAGGGGAGGTCTGCCACTCTTCCACAAGGATGATGTCATCAGTGATGTCATCAGTGATGCCATTTGAGATGTCATCAGTGATGTCATGAGTAATGTCACTGACGATGTCATGAGTGATGTAATATGTGACGTCATCAGCAGTGCATGGTAGTCGCGCGAGTTATAGTTAACTGAACTAACTATAACGGGGGAATTTCAATGGTTTTGTATGAGAGAAATGTCCAGCTAACTATAACATGGGTGAAACCTATGGTTTTGTCAATGAATTTGCAAGGTTTTTTAAATGCTAATTCCTAACTATAACATGTTTGAAACCTATGGTTTTTTCAGTGAATTTCTAAGGTTTTTTAAATGCTAATTCCTAACTATAACATGTGTGAAATCTATGGGTTTTTCAGTGAATTTCAAAGGTTTTTTAACTGCTAATTCCTAACTATAACGTGTGTGAAACCTATGGTTTTTTCAGTGAATTTCTAAGGTTTTTTAAATGCTAATTCCTAACTATAACATGTGTGAAATCTATGATTTTTTCAGTGAATTTCAAAGGTTTTTTAACTGCTAATTCCTAACTATAACGTGTGTGAAACCTATGGTTTTTTCAGTGAATTTGCATGTTTTTTAAATGCTAATTCCTAAGTATAATGTGTGTGAAACCTATGTTTTTTTCAGTGAATTTGTAAGGTTTTTTAAACGCTAATTTCTAACTATAACGTGTGTGAAACCTATGGTTTTTTCATTGGATTTCCAAAATTTTTAACTGCTCATTACTGTATCAATTTTTGTATTTTTTATATATTTATTTTTTACAAACTGCCTTTGTATATTAAAATAGATTGACTGTATCCAGTAATAAGCAATACCACAGCACATTTTTATTATTTGGTTAAAGTTGAACAGTATAGTCTACATATTCAATCAACAGTAAACACTCAACTTGTTATTTATCTTTTTTTTTGTGATTTTTTTACAACGTGCGGGCACCCACAAATTTGTTTTTTTAAACAAAAAATGGTTGTTTTGCCCTTTGGGGGTCCTTCAGGGACCCCCTGAGAAAGCCTAGGAGGTCAGGGGGTCTCTACCCTGCCTCCTTTTTACGTTCTACACTATTGTTTTTGAGTGACTTCTGCCTCGTGGTTTAAAAACAAACAAACAATTTTTTTTGCCCTTTGGGGGTCCTTCAGGGACCCCCTGAGAAAGCCTAGGGGGTCAGGGAGTCTCTACCATGCCTCCTTTTTATGTTCTACACTATTGTTTTTGAGTGACTTCTGCCTCGTGGGTATGAGCCACGTGCGCGCACCTTGTGATTTAAAAAAAAAAATTGTTTTTTTTGCCCTTTGGGGGTCCTTCAGGGACCCCTTGAGAAAGCCTAAGGGGTCAGGGAGTCTCTACCCTGCCTCCTTTTTACGTTCAACACTATTGTTTTTGAGTGACTTCTGCCTTGTGGGTGCGCGCCACATGCGCGCACCTCGCGATTTTTAAAAAAATATATATTTTTGGGCCTTTTGGGGTCCTTCAGGGACCCCTGAGAACACCTAGGGGGTCAGGGAGTCTCTACCCTGCCTCCTTTTTACGTTCCACACTATTGTTTTTGAGTGTCTTCTGCCTCGTGGGTGCGTGTACCTCGCAATAATTTTTATTAAAAAAATAGGGGTTTTTTGCCCATCCGAGTCTTTCAGGGACCCCCTAAGAAAGCCTAGGGTGTCAGGGAGTCTCTTCCCTGGCTTCTTTTTACGTTTTAAAACTTTTTAGAAAATCAGGCAAAACGCCATTTTGAAGCGTCGGTCGCGCACCGTGCGCGCATGCGTGCACGCACGCTGCGCGCACGTAAAATCATGTGACTTGAAAACAACACTTTTGATTGATTCATGGCAGTTTCTATTCTAGAATCTTCAAACACCCCACCCACTTCCCTCACTTTCTTTTTCACTTGGTTAGGAAAAAGACCTGAGGAGAGATTGTGCTGAAATCTGATTCTAACATGGCTGAACAACAACAGTCTTCTTCGGAGATTGATGTAGAAACTTTTCTTGTGGAGCCTCCAAAAGACAAAAAGAAAATTTCTTTCATCTGGCAATTTTTTACAATCCCAGAGGGGCAAAAAAAGTGAATGCCCCCAAAGTGACTTGTGTTATCTGTGGGGCTGTTTTATCAAGAGGAGACCCCAGAAAGAAATATTCGTTCAGCATACATACAATGATAAGACACATCAAGAACGTGCATCCTAACAACTATGCACGAGCAGCAACTAGAGCCCTGGCCAGGGAGCTTCCACCGGCTGTGCCGAGCACCTCTTCGGCAGTACCATCACCAAGTTCAAGACAACTGGACCTCCATCCAAATTTTGCAAAAGTACATATTAGTTGCAATGACTGCAATGAAATAATACGTTACGCTGATCAAAGTGTGGACCTAATTGACATTAGGATCTCACAGCATGTATGTAGCCGAACATAATTTTTTTCATTTTTTATTTTTTTCCAGTTAAACAATTTTTTGTTACCTGTTTACTGTTTTTGTTTGAAGAACTCAAAAAAATATAAAATTGTTAAAATACTAAAAAACAAAACGAAACAAAAAAGACAAAGAAAAAGTTCTTGTCAGAACTAACCTCACTTCTCAAAGAAGAGCTATATCTTTTATATACTGTGTCATAATTTTTTTTAATGAAAGTGTATTGTATAAATGAATGACTGAAATGACTGAGTGAAAAGGAGGAAAGGACTAATGGAATGAGTGAGGGAAGGGTACTATGTTGATTGTGAAAAGGAGAGCAAAAGAGTGACTTAAACAACGAGACTAAGGGTAGGGGAGTGAGGTAAGTGGAGAGAAAGATAAAGGAAAGGCAGTAAGGAAACAAAAGTGAGAGACGAGGAGTGAGAAAAGGGGAGCATGGAACAGAGACGGTAAGTAAGGGATGGAAAGGGAGAAGTAGAGCAGAGTGAAGGGAGTGGAGGTAAGAGAAGTGGGGTGAGGGAAAGGGTATGAGGGTGAGGGAAGGGGGTAATGGAAAGTGAAAGATGGGGAGTGAAGGAGAGAGAAGTGGAGTGAGGGGATGGAGGAACTTAGAAAATGGGACTGAGAGGAGGGGAGTAAAGAATGGAGTGACAGATGGAGAGCGAGGGAGAGTGAGGAAAAGGGAATGGGAAAGTAAAAGGGTGAAAAATACAGACAGGAGGAAGTGTAGTGGGGTAATGGGACTGACGTTGAGTGAAGGACAGTGACACTTAGGGAAGGTGTATGGGGGTGAGGGAAGGGGAATGAGAGAGAAGGAAGGAGGTTGAGAGAGAGGAAAGGGGACTGAGGGATAAAGTAGGAGCGGAAGAAAAAGAATGAGAGAGACAGGAAGGGCGATGGAGAGAGAGACAGAGAGAGTGTGAGAAAGAGAGGGAGAGCGAGTGACTGAGAGGGAATAAGGCGGTTACACTGAGTGAGACAGAGGAAGAGAGGAAGAGAGAAATGGAGTGAAGCAGAGTGGGGGAGTAAAGGAACTTCATCATCTGACTCAGATGTGAAGTTTATTGAAGAGCAGCCACGGGGTAAGAAAACCAAGGAGATAGAATGAAGTGCAGAGGGATAAAGGTAGTGATGGTGAGTGAACAACAGTCACAGTTAATGAAGTAGTATGAGGAAGAGGAAAGATGAGTGAGGGAGAAAAAAGAAAATTAAGACACAGGGAAAGTGAGTGAGAAATAGAAGAGGAGTGATAGAAATAGAGAGGATAGGATTTTAAGGATGAGGTAGAGAGAAGGACAGAGTGAGAGAGAGGCAGAGGGAGAGCAAAGAACTGAGAAGGAGTGAACCAGTGAGACTGAGTGACACAGAGGAAAACAAGAAGAGAAAAATGGATGAATAAAAGTGAAGGAAGGAATAAGTGAAGGGGAGTAAGTGATATGGACTGAGGGAGTGAGGAAAGGGGAGGGAGGCAAGGTGACTTAGAGAAAAGTACTGAGGTTGAATGAAAGGCATTAACAGTGAGAAAAGTGGTATTAGGGATAAAGTAGAAGTGAAACAAACAGAAATAGAAAAACAGGAAGAGTGAGGGAGAGAGAGAGAGAGAAAGATAGAGTGAAAGAGAAAGAGAGGGAGAGTGAGTGACTGAGATGGAGTAAAGTGGTTGCACTCAGTGAGACAGAGAGAGAGAGGGAGAGAGAAATGGAGTGAAGGAGAGTGGGGGAGTAAAGGAACTTCATCATCTGACTCAGATGTGGAGTTTGTTGAAGAGCAGCCACGTGGTAAGAAGACCAAGGAGTCCTTTATCTGGACGTTTTTCACCATTCCGCACAAAAAAGTAAATGCACCGAAGTTCACCAGCAAAATCTGTGGTAGGAAAGGAAGAAAATTAAGACACAGGGAAAGTGAGTGAGGAATAGAAGTGGAGTGATAGAAAGAGAGAGGATAGGAGTTTAAGGGTAAAGGAGAGAGAAGGACAGAGTGAGAGAGAGGGAGAGGGAGAGCAAAGAACTGAGAAGGAGTGAGCCAGTGAATCTGAGTGACACAGAGGGAAACAGGGAGAAAAAAATGGATGAAAAAAAGTGAGAGAAGGAATAAGTGAGAGGGACTAAGTGAGATGGAGTGAGGGAGTGAGGAAAGGGGAGTGAGGGAAGGTGACTGAGGGAAAAGTACTGAGGGTGAGTGAAAGGCAGTAACAGTGAGAAAAGGGGTATGAGGGTGACAAAAGGGAATGAGAGAGAAAGGAAGGAGATTAAGAGAGAGGAAAGAGGACTGAGGGCTAAAGTAGGAGTGAAGGAAACAGAAAGAGAAAGACAGGAAGGGTGAGGGAGAGAAAGAGAGAGAAAGTGAGAGAGAAAGAGACAGAGAGCAAGTGACTGAAAGGGAGTAAGGCGGTTAGACTGAGTGAGATAGAGGGAGAGAGGGAGAGAGAAATGGAGTGAAAGGGAGTGTGGGACTAAAGGAATGGGAGTAAGCAAAAGTGGATGAGGAAAGAGGACTAAGGGAAAGGGACTGATGGACGGAGTGAGGTAAAGAGAGTGAAGGGGAGTGAGAGAAGTGGAGTGAGTGAAAGAGAGTGAGGGATGATATGAAGGAAAATAAGTAAGGAGAGACTGAGAAGAGACTGAGTGATACAGCAAGACAAGAGTAGTAATGGAGAAAGATAGAAAGAGAAGTGAGGGACAGGGAGGGAAAAGACAAAGTTGGATGCACAGTGAGGAGAACAAGAAGTGGGGGAAAAGGACTCTAATTAAATGAAGGGTAGTGACAGTGAGGGAAGGGATATACGATTGAGGGAAAGGGAGTGATTGAAAAAGAAGCCTATTTATAGAGAGAGAAAATAAAAGGAAGAGTAGTGAAGAGAGAGGAAAACAGTGAAAGAGACAAACAGAAGGAGAGTGAGGGAGTGTGAAGGAGTAAATAAGTTACAGTGACTAAGACAGAGAAACAGATTTATAGACAGATCGAGGAAAGGAGAGTGAGGGAAGGAATAAAGGAAGGGAATTGAGCAAAAGGGAGTGAAGGAGTGAGAGAAGTGAAGTGAGTGAAGGTGAGTGAGGGAAAATGTTATGGAAAGAGAGTATGGGGGAGTGAGAAGAGACTAAATGATACAATAACACAAATGTAGAGATGTAGGAACATAGGAAGGAGAAGTGAGAGACAGACAGGGGAACGAGGGAGTTGGACAAGGTGAGTGACGGTGAAGAGAGAGTACTAATAGTCAGAGAAAGACTATAAAAGTGAATGAAGGGCAATAATGAGAATGAGAAAAGGAGAGGAAGATGAGTAGAGGAAGAAGAGTAAGAGAGAGATTAAAGAATAAGATTGAGAGAAACAGAAGTAAGAGAGTGAAGAAAAAGTATTTTCTGTTTGTCATACTTTCCTTATAAATAATGACAACTTAATAGAATGCTTTCGTATAAATATAGTATCTGTGGAAGACAAGAAAAAATTGAGTTACAATATATTTTTCATAATACAAAAGAAAGTAGAAGTTAAAAAAAACAGAAAGGGAAAGAAAGGAAGGGTGAGGGAGAAACTCAGAGTGAGAGAGGAATTGAGTAATGGAGTGAAAGGAGTGACAGACTAAAGGAATGACAGTTACCAAAAGGGATTTCGAAAACGAGAATAAGGGAAGAGAATTGACGGATGTACGACATTACAACGCATGCTTTTACATCGCATGCTTTTACAACACGAGTTTTACAACGCATACCATTACAACGCATAGTGCTTTGGGGCGCTGGATAGTGAATTATTTAATTTACTATTCCAACTCCAGTCCCCGTGGATAGTAGGGAAGGTGTTGGATAGTAAATTAAATATATTCCCTATCCTAGAGCGCCCCCCAGCGCAATGCGTTGTAATGGTTTGCGTTGTAAAAGCTGCGATGTAAAAGCACTGCGTGGTAAAAGTTGTGTTGTAAGTGATGTTCCCCGAATTGACGGATAGAGTGAGTGAAAGAGTGTGAGGAACAGTGAGGGAATGGGTGCAGGAGAAATGGAAGGAGAGTGATGCAGAGAGAAGAGAACATGAAGTGGGGGAAGAAGTGTGGAAGAAGTGTGGCTCAATGGTTAGAGCAGGCAGACCTCGATGCAGAGCTCTGGCCAGGGACCAGGGTTCGATTCCCGCCTCGGTGGGTCTCGGGCTCATTAATTCCCCTGACCGGATATTCTCGCCTCAGTGCTTATTCTGATCATGGGTCCCGCGCTCCAACTCTGGGCAATAGCTTGTTTAATCTCCACAACGGCCCCCACAATGCGAAGGAATGCCTGGTCTGCACCATGTGGGTGCCCAGGAGTGGACACTTCATAGGGAAAGCCAGGAAGGGTTCCCTTGCGGTATTCGTACAAGCGCCTGGAAACCCACTGCGGGTAGCTGTGCGCTATACAAGTACAAAAACATTTACAAAAACAAGAAGACTCAGATTGAATGAAGGGCAGTGATAGTGAGGAAAGGGATATAAGAGTGAGGGAAGGGGGGTGATGGAAAAAGAAGCATATTAAGAGAAAAGAAAAAGAAGTAAGTGAGAGACAAGAATTTATGGAAAGAGAGAGAAAGGAAGAGGGGTAGAGGGGGAGACAGTAAAAGGGACAAACAGAGGGAGAGTGACGGATTGTGAAGGAATAAATCAGTTATACTGACTGACACAGAGGAAGAGACTTAGAGACGAATGGAGAAAAGGGCAGTGAGTGAAAGGGAGTGAGGAAGTGAAAGAAGTAGAGTGAGTGGTAGTCATGGAGGAAGATAGGAAAGACAAGTGATGGACAGACAGAGGAAAGAGGGAGGTGGACAAGATGAGTAAGGGTGAAGGAAGAGTACTGATGATGAGAGAAGGAGTGTAAAGGTGAATGAAGGGGAGTACGTAGAATGAGGGAAGCGGAGTTAGATGAGGAAAGGTAGAGAAGAAAGAGAGACAGTGACGAAAACATAGAGAGAAAGAGAAGTAAGAAAGTGATGAAAAAGTATTTTTTGTTTGTCGTACTTACCTAAATATAATATCTGTGGAAGAAAAGAAACAATTGAGTTAAAATATATTTTTCACAATACAAAATACAAAATAATTTGTACAATATGTTATATATTTTATTTTGCTGTTCTCAGAATATATTGAATTTCACTAAAAACAGTGAGTTCAATACAACTCATCATATGACAGAGGGCAAAAAAAAACACAATCAAAAAGATTGTGTTTAAAAAACCCATTCAACATTTTCATTAACAATGGAACCATTAGAAAAAAAACATATCTTAAATGTCTTTTTCAAACAGCAATTTATTACGAAAGTAATGAATGTGAAGAACAATCACAAAGTAACAAAACATTACTACTTCTTTCTTATACACTCTAAATAAAGTAATATCCAAAAATATGCTAATTAATTTACCCGAAATAGTCATTTGTTTGTGATACTCTTACTCATGGCCAAATAGTATCTGCGAAATCCCTAGTTAGAAAGTTACTTAATGGTACTCTTAAGCGTCCGTTTCCCGACCTTCTGAAACAAAAGCACCCACATCTTTTGGACCATCTAACAATGGTTATACCTCCACCCGATGCTATTTATTATGAACATAGAACCTTAAACAAATAGCATGCTATCAGATCCTCAACATCATCTGGTATGCTCATCCTTTATCTTACCAAGGAGCTGTATACTATTAAAAGAAACCTCCAAAAGAAATGTCACCAACATCTCCAACAACTACAACAAATCTAAAACACATCTGCCTCACTCATGATCTCATGATCAACATGTCCTGTAATACTCATATCACTCACTATGTGATACACTTACACTACCTCTATGACAAGTACAAGTTTTTTTTTACCTTGATCACCCTGATTTACAAAGTAATTCTCAACAGCAGATTAACCTTTTTTACAGCACTAATCTTCCTAAGCCAATTGTTTTCCCCAAAATTTAGGTTGTAAAAACACTAGGTAAGAATTTGGTAAGTCAAAAGGCAAACATTGTTTAAAAGTCAATTGAGTGTCATTAAAATGAGTCTAGCCTTTTGCACATTTTAAGTAAGCTGTATAATGTCCTGATGTTGTAGAAGAACCATCATGGAAAATAATTGCCACAGTTACAAAAGTTCTTCCTGAAATTGATATTTGAGAAGCCTTAAACTTTTTAATTAAAGTTGTCAATTTTGTTCCATCAGGTCTGCATCGTTGGAGCATTAAAATTACATGCTGTCCATATCTTTGTATGAATAATGTTGATAACATTTCTGAGTTACATTGGGAACAGACCATGTTTTGATTTGCTTCTCTAACTAGATTATTAAAAGTCACTGATTTGCAGTCTGGTAATGGCAAATATATAAATCTTTCGGTGTCTATTTCAGTACTACTTGAAAACGAACAATTATCACAATCATGTTGCCATTTATAAGAAACACCAAATATATTTTCAATATCTATAACTTCATCTTACAATACAACAAGCATATACATAGGATAATTGCTGACAATCTTGCTGAATATTCTGTGAAAATTGATTTACTCCAGAACATATGTCTAAAACATTTCGAATATCCGAAACACTTTCTATTTTTGTTTTATCACTGCTACATTTCTCAAAGACAGAATTCAACAAACAACAAAATCTTTGATCCCGATTTTCAACAATCTGTTCTTGTAAAGTTTGAAGAAAAAAACATTAACCACTACATTAGCATAGCAGTTGACACCAGAACTGTTTTCAAACTGAAATCCAATAACCTCTTCAATACTATCCTTTTTCTTTTTGCTTGCAATTACTCGTTCATCTAGTTTTTTTCTTTTCTCTACAACCTCACTACAATTTTTCTCAAACCTTCTTTTTCGACCTTTCACAACCTTTTCAAATAAAGGATATTGAGGTAAATTTGGAGCATATTCTCTTCTTAACCTCTTATACTCTTCCACACAATTTAGATCTGCACTAATCTTTGCCTCATCAAAATCAATCAAATATAATCCAGATAAAGTTCTGACTCGAGATAAAGCAACATATGCCATACCCTCCTAGAACACTGTACTTCCAATATTCACCAAAGCACTATCTACACTTAAACCTTGAGATTTATGAATAGTTACTGCATATGCCAAACAAACAGGAAACCGTTTTCGGCGGACATATAAATCTTTTACAGGCAAAAATCGAGTTGAACAACGACACAATTGTGGTACTTCTTCAATTTCATCAAATTTGATTTTCATAATTTCAATGTTATCTCTATTTGGGTAATTCACAAAATCAACAACATTACGTCGTCCGACAATTTAAACATACATATAGATTCTTCTCTAAACCAGCCGTTTTAGATATTGATTTGTCTAAAGAATCCAATTTTGACTTCAACTTTTCTGACAAAATAATAGTGCTCCAATAATGCTCTATTCTATCAATAGCTTCCAATTTTATAATTTCTTGATTTTCTAACTTCACCATTTTTTCATTGAAGATTGCACATTCTTGCAGAGTTGGCATCAAGCATATCACTGATTTATTTTCTGCAATTTTTCTATATATATTCTCTGCACCAACATTTTCCTTTGGAAACAAATTGGAAAGTAATCGTGCCTGTAAAGCTTCTTTGCCATGTTTACTTATTTTTCCAATTCTTATATCTTCAAGAATACTTTTATAATCAGCATCCTTTGCCTGTCGCATATTTTGAGTGAGTTCTGTATATTTGAAATATAACCATATATTAGCATTTCCAATGCTTCCCAGGCACTTTCTGGTATCTTCATGTGTAACAGATTTAAACACTGGTGTCCTTTCACAGAAGTTAGCTGTAGTAGATCTCCAAAAAC
Source organism: Lissotriton helveticus (assembly GCF_964261635.1). Taxonomy (NCBI): domain Eukaryota; kingdom Metazoa; phylum Chordata; class Amphibia; order Caudata; family Salamandridae; genus Lissotriton; species Lissotriton helveticus. The sequence continues at coordinate 2,128,391,835 of NC_136061.1, forward strand.
GATGATGTGTTTGCCTTCAAATAACACATCATACTCTGTTTTAAGAATTTGTTGCATTCTTAAATGCACAAAGGCAAGCATTAAATTTGATACCATGCTTACCTAATCAATAATGAGAAGTTTCATTTTTTTCAGGACTCTGGAAACTTCACAACAAGCTTCTCCAGATAGCTTGTGGTATTCTAATTTATTTTCGTGCTCTACTGGCAGCATCAATAAACGATGTAAAGTAATCCCTTTAATGTTATGTGCTGCCAACCCAGTTGGAGCGGTAACAACACAAGAGAGTGACAACTCCGTTCTTTTTTGTAGATAAGATGCAATTCCTTTAATTAGAAAACTTTTTCCAGTTCCTGCTTATCCACTCACATACAGTCGGACAGGTTAAAATGACGTACATGTGCACTCTTTTTTCTCATGAAGTAAACCATGCTCAATCTGCTCTGTCACTTCATCATATATTTGTTTTTTCTCAACATTTAGTTGTTTGTCCAATTCTTCTGAGTTTATTAGATCCTCCTGAGCTTGTTCCATTGCTCTTTCCACCTCATCCATGGCAGTGGCTGCTTCATTTTGGATAATTGGTCCTCCTAGTGGATCCTGACTGAACGAAGTAGAACTTTGACTGTCTTGAGAACTGTCTCTAGCAATCTCTGCTGCAATTGTAGCTTCGTGCTGTATTTCCTTGTTCAACATTTCTAGATAATTAGTGAAAACAGGACATTCTATAGTATTTTTGGTTGCGTTGAATGAATCTTCATAACTGAGAAAATCTCCAAGTAGTTCCTCTTCTGTACGCCATGGTTTAAAGAGTTGCAAAAGAGCTACATACTAAAATTCCCTTTTTTCAGGAGTGTCGCAACTCAGTTTTCAATGATTAATAACATGTCCTTTTCTTTGTTTCACCAGCGAACCTTCAGATCCAATCACAGCATATACTCCTTTATTGATATCTTGTGTAATATTCCTCTTAAAAATATAGCTTTGCAGTACTTCATCGAGACAAACGTTCTCAAGATGATTACTTCTATTTGGATAGTATGCATGCAACATATTTGTCTTCAAAATATCTGTACTGTTTCTTGTACAGATTTCAAAACTCGGTTTTGTGTTCTTACAAGACCTAAACTCACCCAAATGATTGTTCTAGATTTGGCATATAGACTTGCAAATGATAAGCGATCTGAACATTTATATGCTCCAATTTCTTGATGAAACAACAACTTCAAACTGTAGCTGTACAATTTCGTACTTAGGCTCTTTTCATGAGAAATTTCCTCCCACATTTCTTTTAGTTCTGTCTTTTCAGATTTCATAATGTAAGATGTAACATGTCGAGCCACAGCAATAGAGTTGTCTGCAACATATTGAATATCCATGTAAGCATTCCACATTGACAAAATGAGTGGGTTATAGTCATTTATGTATTTTGACTCTTCATTTCTCCTTAAGTTGTAGGTATTTTTCGGTGATTTTCTTGTTACACCATGTCGCAAAGATGACATAAAATTGTAAACTCTTCCTTTTGATATTACTGGTCGTGGAAATCCAAAACAACATTTTGTGTAGAACTTGTCCTTTGATTTGTGCTTTCGACAACAGTATTTTCCACAACGATGGGTTTGAAACCGTAAGACTTGATGTTTTAAATTCTTTTGCTCTGTTTTTTTTAGGAACAGCACATGTAGAATACTGTTCAATAAAACACATCACTGTCTCAGCCGAATCTGTTCAAAATTTGGGGGCATCTTTGATCCATAGCAGCATATGTATGTGAGGAGCACCTCTTGCTTGATACTCCTTTCTCCAAAAGAAATCCAGAACCTCTCCAAGAGGAGGATTTTTTTTGTTTGTGATAAAAGATATCATATCTTCAAATCTATGATTGAAATACCTGCATACATTAACAGGATCCAAAGAGCACAATTCTCCAGCTGTCTTGTATTCTATATTTTCTATATTTGCATTTGCCTCTCAAAGAAATTGATAGTAAATCTTCCCAAGCATACTCAGCACAGCTTAGAGAAAGGAACCATGTAGGAGTTCCTAAGTTTCTTAGCATACATTTCAATTCCCCATGACGACGGTACCAATACTCGTTAGTACCACGCTGACATACCATGAGATTAATTGACTGAGATTCCAAAACAGTGTCTTTCTCTTGGACTTTATTCATAAAGTCCCTTGCCGAAACATTCTGCAGATGTACTCCACTTTTTAGTATGTCGTTCACTGCATAAGAAAGTCCAGACAAGTCACTCTCAAACAGAAGATGAAACAAATATGGAATACATTGACAAAATCTTGTATCTTCTGCATATAATCTTGATGTCCGGTATTCAGATGCTGGTATCTGCACAGGTCGGTCATCATATCGTCCACCTTGACCTGTTGGAAATAACTGAGGAAAACAACGAGGGACCTAGCTTTCTTCCCATACACTAATGGGATTTCCTTTTGCTTCTTTCATTTGGAATAACTCAATAGCATTCCCCATTTCTTCTTTGGAATGCTGTGGATGAACACTATAATGTTCATAAAATTGTTCACTTCTGGACACATCCACTTTTGCAATTTGTCCAGTTGACAAATCACTGTCCTCTTCTACAGTTGTTTCCTCTTCTCCTACATATACATTTTTGTAGTATTGATTGTTTTTTACCAAATACAACGTTGCCTTTTTCACTTTACTAACATACACTAATTCTTGCCAGATTTTCTTACTCTTCGTAGGTACGCCATTAACTAGAATAACTAGAGGTTCCTCTTCCACATGTTCAACACCAATTGTTTCAATATTTTTCTTTAAATCTAAGGGCAAATATACAACCCTTCCCTTTAATCCTCTCTGTAAATCAGAAGGAGGCAATCTCCCTGTCTTAGGCTCTATACGAACAATAGCCTGAAATGGATGCACACATTGAATCAGAATAGACTCATAGGTATTTAAATCCATCAGTTCAGAAGGAATATTTACAACTCAAGAATATTATGTACAGCTCTAGCTGGCATTTTGTTTTCATTTAATGTATTATAACAATATTTACAAATACGTTGATCAGAACCCAAATCAAAACAATTCTCTACCAACAAATAAGTTGCAAATTCCTTCCACTCATTATTATTCTCCTTTTCACTTTTTAAATATAGATCAACTAACCTGGTTTGATTTTTATAATGAATTATTCTACAACAAATACAAGAATAATTGGGCCTTTCTCCTAAAATGACCTTAAACCTTGTAATTTCTTGGTCAAAATTTTCTGTACTAAGATTTTGTACATTTTCTTCCACATTTCCTTCTATTACTGTATCAGTTTCTGCACTGTCCTTTTTTTCACAAAAGTAACTAACCTCAATGTCTTCACAAATGTTCTCTACATCTAATACAGATCCATGTAAAAGAGCACTGTTTAACTGTTTTAGCTTAAGTGCTGGTCTTTTTGCATAATACATCCTTCTCACTAATTTCCTCACTTCAGTATGATGCACTGCTAACATCCTAAAATGGTGAAAAACACTCTGGCATATTTTTTTAGAAAGACAAGCCAGAGAATGACCTTGCAAGCCCGTTTTTTCTCTCACTCGGCAGGGGTCTAATTCTTGCAACATCTTAATCTTCTGTTTAATACTTTTCTTAATATACTTACGTAAGAAATTGCGGAAAAAATCAATTGAATCCTGTCGTACACTACACATACTACTACAATTCCAAGTGTAAACTGGAGCCTTAGGACGTCTCCCTAAAACTTCATCAGCTAACACCTCTTCTGCATTTCTAGGGACAATTTTCTCTTTTTCAATCGGACAACCGTCCTTCACCTCATATGCTCGACCACTGGTGTCAACTGCATGAAACAAATCATTGGTCTGAAAGTAAGTTTCTTCATTAAAAAATGGCTCAGAACTTGAACTATGCTTCCATTCTCCAGAAAAAACATTACAAAAATTAGTTCTATTAATTAGTCTTTTCCACTTACTTTTCGCTTTCAAAAGATTAATTGCCTTGTCTAGTGTACGAAGTCTATTGATTACTAAAATAAACAATTTCTTTTTTAATTCAAACGCCTGATCAACAATACTTTCTATTCTTTTTTTTTGCTCATAAAAAGCTGTTTTCCTTTTAAAAGTCTTTCCACTTTTCAATAAATTTATTACAACTCTGTTATAAAACATTCTCTTACGAATTTCAGCAAACTGATTTTTGCGTCTTTTACTATAGACAATTTGATCGCTACACACTTTTCCAACATTTTTCTTTTTTAACTCCTTTTTCTTTGTTCTTACAGATAATGTTTTTATCTTTTCCACATTGTCCACATTTTTTTTTCTTTCAGTTAATTTCCTTATAAAATCCTTTGTTGTCTTACCAGGAGCATTCTTCTTTTTCTCTGTACAATGTTGTTTAGATACATCTTGTAATTGTGTTTTCTTGGAAATGTAAGCCTGTTTATATTTTCTTATTTTGGCATCCTTTGTAGGCATGTTGGATTTTCTTTCTGTAGATAATAACAATCTATCGTGAAGAAAAAAAATCATGTTACAGACCACTACTAACATACTATATAGCAATTAGAACAACTCTATCATGTAAATACTGGTTCACTGCATAAGTACGTTTAAGGTACAGCAACAGTGTCTGAACAGAGTAGGAAATCATGCAGTGACTGCTGTTTCTGAGGTTATGGCAGTGCAGGGGTTTTTCAACATTATAGGGGAATTTGATGAGAATGGTGTTACAGGGATCACAACAGTGCAGTGGTGTTTAGACAGTGTAGGTAGTCATGGTGGGATTGATATTTCTGACTTTAGAGCAATACAGTTGTATGTACGCAGTGTATGGTGTCAAGCAAGTGCTACGAAAAAAAAGCACTGCATGTCCTAAAGTCTAACTCACTCCATAAGTACATGTATTTCCATGTATTAAAACACATACACCGAGCAAGTGATTCTGACACAATATTTAAAAACACACTCACTTGCATTCCTACAATGAAAGTAAGTCTAGCTGGGAATATTCTTTCAGGGTTTACAACACTGCAGTTGTGTTGCAAGAGTTTAGAATATTTTTCTAGGAATGGAGTTTCAGGGTTTAGGACAATGAAGTGAACTTAAAGCAGTGTAGTGAGTCAAGGTGGGAAAGAGAATGTACAAATAAAATTCACTGAAATGATTACTACATGCTACAGACACAGTTGCTTTTGCATTTCAACAGCACACCACGCATCTAAATTGGACAGCATAAACACAATTTGAAAATTAAGAGGCCTGAAACACATACTGCATAGGACTTTCTACAACTACATCTGCTAAATCATGACTCACTTCTTGATTTAGGTGAGTTAGCACACAGAGGGAGAGATAGTAAAAACAGAGACAAAATGATACAGGCAGAGGGTGCAAGACTACAAGCAGAGAGGGGAAAAATATAACATGGTAGCGCTTTCTAATACACACCAGCAGCCATATCATAATAGGCCTCTAATGATGCACATGAGAGGGTGCAGGCAGAGGGTGCAGCCAGAGGGAGAGGGTTGATACAGACAGAAAATGTATTTCCAATTTAAACCATCTCACCTTCTCTCTGCACCATATTTTCTCTGACTGCACCATCTGTCCCTCTGCCTGCAGCCCTGCACCATCTTTCCTCTGATTGTACCAGTTTAGTCTCTGCCTGCATTATCTCATTTCCTTTCTGCACCAACCCTCTCCCACTGCCTGCACCCTCTCATGTGCATCTGGAGAGGCCTATTATGATTTGGCTGCTGCTATGTTTGACACAGCGCTACCATGTTAAATCTTTCCCTTCTCTGCCTGTAGTGTCACACCATGTCTGTGTCTCCTTGCACTATCATGTGCATCTGCAGAGTCCTATTATGCAAGTAGACACAGACATGGAGAGAGACTACATTAGTCATAGGTTAGTGCTGGATATATTAGAGGTGGTCCACCCCTGAACGTCAGACCGCCCTGGTGATGGTCACGGCTCCTTGCGGACCTTAAGTGTTGGAGCGAGACCCGCCAGCGCTGTTCCAAACCACATGGCATGATGTTTGCAGCCGGGTAATTTTGGAAAAACACCGCTGGTAAGGGAAAGTGAAGGACACCGGTCGTTCACGCTTAACTTCAAGACAGCCAGGTACCGGCATGAATTGAACTGAGAAATAACAGCCGGAATGAATTATGAGCTTAGTTATTGCACCGTGAACAGACTCTGCACCTTTCACTGTCACTGTTGAAACACCCATGAAGAAATGTAAAGGGAGAAGGATTGACAGTGATGCATTTGAATACAAGACTTTTTGCTTTCACGGTGCATGCTGGGATTTGTGGTATGTGAGGGCTACAAAGCACCGCAGTAGTCCCACCAAAGGCGGATAAAAGAGGAAGTTACGCCGCAAATCCAGAATGCAGCTCACCTGTGAACAAGGCTAGAGTATGTAGCTGAAACGCGTAAGGACGATTGAATACTGTGTTTTCTGCTGAATAAAGCACAAGCTGAATTGAAGTTTGGTCTGACGTGCCTCTTTTCGGAAAAGTGGAGGTTATTGCAGGATATATTGGAGGTGGTCCACCCCAGAACGTCAGACTGCCCTGGTGATGGTCACGGCTCCTTGCGGACCTTTAGTGTTGAAATTGCTGTTGTTGCAAAAAGGAGCGAGACCCGCCAGAGCTGTTCCAAACCACATGGCATGATGTTTGCAGCCGGGTCATTTTGGAAAAACACCGCTGGTAAGGGAAAGTGAAGGACACCGGTCGTTCACGTTTAACTTCAAGACAGCCAGGTACCGGCATGAATTGAACTGAGAAATAACAGCCTGAATGAATTATCAGCTTAGTTATTGCACCGTGAACAGACTTTGCACCTTTCACTGTCACTGTTGAAACACCCATGAAGAAATGTAAAGGGAGAAGGATTGACAGTGATGCATTTGAATACAAGACTTTTTGCTTTTACGGTGCATGTTGGGATTTGTGGTATGTGAGGGCTAAGAAGCACCGCAGTAGTCCCACCAAAGGCGGATAAAACAGGAAGTTACGCCGCAAATCCAGAACGCAGCTCACCTGTGAACAAGGCTAGAGTATTTAGCTGAAACACGTAAGGACGATTGAATGCTGTGTTTTCTGCTGAATAAAGTACAAGCTGAATTGAAGTTTGGTTTGACGTGCCTCTTTTCGGAAGAGTGGGGGTTAGTGCTGGATATATTGGAGGTGGTCCGCCCCCGAACGTCAGACCGCCCTGGTGATGGTCACGGCTCCTTGCGGACCTTTAGTGTTGGAATTGCTGTTGTTGCAAAAAGGAGCGAGACCCGCCAGCGCTGTTCCAAACCACATGGCATGGTGTTTGCAGCCGGGTAATTTTGGAAAAACACAGCTGGTAAGGGAAAGTGAAGGACACCGTCGTTCACGTTTAACTTCAAGACAGCCAGGTACCGGCATGAATTGAACTGAGAAATAACAGCCTGAATGAATTATGAGCTTAGTTATTGCACCGTGAACAGACTCTGCACCTTTCACTGTCACTGTTGAAACACCCATGAAGAAATGTAAAGGGAGAAGGATTGACAGTGATGCATTTGAATACGAGACTTTTTGCTTTCACGGTGCATGTTGGGATTTGTGGTATATGAGGGCTACGAAGCACGGCAGTAGTCCCACCAAAGGCAGATAAAACAGGAACTTACGCCGCAAATCCAGAACGCAGCTCACCTGTGAACAAGGCTAGAGTATTTAGCTGAAACCCGTAAGGACGATTGAATGCTGTGTTTTCTGCTGAATAAAGTACAAGCTGAATTGAAGTTTGTCTGACGTGCCTCTTTTCGGAAGAGTGGAGGTTAGTGCTGGATATATTGGAGGTGGTCTGCCCCCGAAAGTCAGACCGCCCTGGTGATGGTCACGGCTCCTTGTGGACCTTCAGTGTTGGAATTGCTGTTCCTGCAAAAAGGAGCGAGACCCGCCAGCGCTGTTCCAAACCACATGGCATGATGTTTGCAGCCGGGTAATTTTGGAAAAACACCGCTGGTAAGGGAAAGTGAAGGACACCAGTCGTTCATGTTTAAGTTCAAGACAGCCAGGTACCGGCATGAATTGAACTGAGAAATAACAGCCTGAATGAATTATGAGCTTAGTTATTGCACCATGAACAGACACTGCACCTTTCACTGTCACTGTTGAAACACCCATGAAGAAATGTAAAGGGAGAAGGATTGACAGTGATGCATTTGAATACGAGACTTTTTGATTTCACGGTGCATGTTGGGATTTGTGGTATGTGAGGGCTACTAAGCACCGCAGAAGTCCCACCAAAGGCGGATAAAACAGGAAGTTACGCCGCAAATCCAGAACTCAGCTCACCTGTGAACAAGGCTAGAGTATTTAGCTGAAACGCGTAAGGACGATTGAATGCTGTGTTTTCTGCTGAATAAAGTACAAGCTGAATTGAAGTTTCGTCTGGCGTGCCTCTTTTCGGAAGAGTGGAGGTTAGTGCTGGATATATATTACCTACTGGCGGTCGCCAGTAGGTATATATAGTTAGGATTTTTTCTCTATGGGATTTTTGAAAATTCTATGTCTAATAACTTTGGCGTTTGTGGACGGAATTGGCTGAAATGTTCAGGAAAATGGAACATTTTGTTTCTGAGCAAATACTGAAAATTTGGGGGGGGTTTGTCAAGGGGGGGCTGAGAAAAAAGGGGGGTCCCAAAACGTGTTTTTCCCATGTTAATTTCCATAGGGCGGTTGGCCTCACTTTTAGCCCGAACGGCTGAATGGATTTGCACGAAACTTGGCAAAATTGTAGGGACTGGTAGCCCGATGTGCCTTTGCTAGGTCTCAATATATGTGATCCAGTGGATTTTGAGAAATTAACGTTCAAAAAAAGATATATATCTGTAAGCGCGCTCCGGGCAGCGCTCCGGTTCGCGTACCTGACGCGTAACGGAACTTTGCGTAGCGAAGCTGATTGGCTCTCCGGTGTCTGTCTGTCAACATTCTAAACAGTCCGGAGCGGCCGCCATCTTGTCTCATCTTGTCTCTCGGTAGGATCGAGAGACAAGAGGAGGCAAAAACAAAGGGGGAAATGACCATAAGGGGGCATAGTAGATCCTCCCTGACCCCCTAGGTTTTATGTGGAGGCTTTAAAAGGGCCCCGCGGGGCAAAAAAAAACAAAACAATTTTTTGTTTTTTTTGCGTGGTGAGCGCTCGGTACGCGCACCGGGAAGCGCTCTGGGGAGCGTAGTATAAGGAAAAAAGAATGATAGACTTTTCAAATATTGTATGTTAATTGATTGTTTGTTTTGTTGATTTTTTTTATTTCTTTATTTTTTAAGCAATTATTTATTATTGTGATTGTGTTTCAAAATTTTATAAAATGTCTAATATTTCACTGTCTGAAATGTCGTTATTTTCATTGCTTGTAATGTTTGAGTGTGTAAAATGTCCTCATTTTCAAGGAGGACATCTACTGATTGCACACATTGCAGTAGTTCTTGGTCCCAAGTTTCATCCATAAATTCAATGTCATTTGGATCAATGATTTCTTGGTTGGTCTCTGCAAGGACAATTTCAAATGAAACTTTCTGTTCGCCTTCCATTTTGTCTGAAATTTGCATAAAAAAATATATATTAGTAGAGATAGGGCACTGTTGGGATTAATTTTAGATAGGCAGTTTTTAACAGTGAATTTATCTTTGGGCAGTGTATAGTATCAGAGTGGAAGTAGGAATATAAAAAAGTGTATGTGATTTAACGTAAGTAAATTCATAATTATGCAAGAGAAGCCTAAGTCCATCCATAACTATAACAGAGAAGTCTATCTAAATCTATAACTACTACAGAGGGATAGTATATAACTATCAGAAAAAGTTTACCATATTAACTTAAAGTGCACAATATACTTCAGTTTTTAAAATAACAACTTACCTTTAAAAAGAAGTTGAAGTTATTAGTGAAAATCCTATTGAAATGTACACCAGGAAGTAGTAGTCAAAATGGCTGTGTTTCCTTCTCTTCCTTTATATATATTCAGGTACATAACCAATCAAATGTCAGGTAAAAAAAAATAGAAAATGAAAGTAACATTTTAATTGGTTGTCAATTCCAACACTTCAGATGTGTTTTGTGAAGTAATTTACCTCAGGGTATTTAGAGAGGTCTACAGGCTAAATGGCTAAATGGAATTCCAACCAAATTTGTGAAAATGGTAGGGATTGGTATGTAGTATGAGCTAATCTATATTTGGTGAAAGTATCTCCAGGGTTTCGTCTGTAAATTACTTTCCCACCTTTTTTGATGGAGCGCTTCCCGGTGAGCGCCCCGGTACGCAAACCGGCAGCGTTACGGGAGTCCACCATTTTGTGTTTCGGTCGAATTAAGATACAAGATGGAGGGCAAATAATGTTCAGAATGGGTAAAAGGGGGCACGGTAGACATATCTTGACCCCCTAGGTTTTCTGAGGGTGGCTGAGGAGGCCCATATGTGTGGAAATTATTATTTATTTTTTTTAAATTTCGCGTGGTTAGCTTCCGGTTCGCGTACCGGGTAGCGCTCCGGGGTGCGTACTTTGTTGAAAATTTGTGAAAAAAGTTAGAGTAAAATAATAATTGTGAGTGATCAGATGTAGGGTAGCTCTGAGAAGAGCTTTTGGGTTTATGGTACATTTAGGTACTTATAAGTAGGTACCAATGCACAGTCTTAAATTCAAAATGAAAACTCTGTTGCCCTCATCTGAGAAGTGAACTCCATCTCCTCTGTAGATATCTTGCATGTAGTAACGCAAGTTATTGTTGTACATGGAGCCCATTCCATGGTCTCTCATGTAAGCTGAAACAGATTTGTTTACATGCTTCCTCGACTTCTCAATTTGTGGACAAAATTGGTTCGACCACCTCCATTTTTGTCTTTGGCATATATTTGAATATACCAAGGCAGTTTGAGGAAAAAGTGCCATCAATTGCTCAAAGGTGTCCTTTAAAAGCATTTCCAGACCTACACCAGTCAAAGTGCCCAAGTCATTTCCTCCACAGTGCACAATTAACAGGTCAGGTTTAGGCAAATGCATAAAGTTTTCACCAATGGTATCAATTGGTGACATTTTAATCCTCTTTGGCCAAACCACTTAATTTCCACATCTTGTAAATTGAGGTTAGGTAAATGTCTGTTCTCAGCATACCTTTGAGCCCAGTAGATGTAACTATGTCCAACAATCCAGACAGAAAACATGGTGAGAGGAGGTTCTGCTGCAGTCAGATGAAGTGTGGCAATGAAATGGGAGTTGAAAAAATAAGAGTTTAAAATGAAAAAAACTGTGGAGTTTCTGTGTTAAGGAAGCAGTAGCAGTGATTGGTGGATTTTGATTGCTGAAAACAGAAAGTTAGGGTGCATGGATGTGTTGTTTGAAAGGTGTAATTTGAATGGTCAAGAAAAAATCATTTAATGAAAGATTGCACTGGATACGCAGGTGCACTGAGAGTTCAGAGTTCAATTGAAACATTGTTGTGTGAAATTGCAAACATGAGAGGTCTTTCAGGAGGTGGTTGCGATGCAAAAAAGGCAGAAAGGCCAGAGGGGGGAAGGGTGTTGATTTGAAAAAAGTGAGGGAAGAGTTTTGATTGGGTGACATGAGAGATATGTGTGATGAGTTACAGCATTTCTGTGCTTTTCATAGCTGCAGACTCTGGAGTGCATACCTTTTGCTCTGCTAAAGACAATTTGGTGTGTTTCTGAGACTGTTTTGAAACTCATAAAGTATTTGCTAAGGTGAGAAAAGATTCATTTAATTTAGGTAGAGAATAGTATGGTTTAGGGAGAAAATTATGAAGAAAGTTGTGTATTTAAAATGTTGCTTTGTGTCAAGTGTTTTACAAATAGATTTTGTTTCTTTGTGTTACATAGCCATGTTAAAAGTGATGCAAAAAAAGTGCAAGGGTCTTACAAAAATGCTTTCATGTGTCTTAGGGTATTTTAACTCACTTCCCCATGAATGTATGAATATAATTGTTTTACAAGATGTGTTTAAAAACGTTTTTAAAAATCAATTAGGTTTCTTGATATGTACTGCTAGAGTTTCATAGGTTGCTTGGGGCATATTTTCAAGGCTTTTGACTTCCTTTGATGTACTTTTTCCCATTTTAATTTAAGACCTTTCCCTGTGGTGCAAGGTCCTTGTAAATATGCCCCCATCTGTGCTTGGCAAATTTAGATTTTAATTCTTTGACTAACATAGCCATGTTAAAAGTGACCCAAAAATGTTGCAAGGGCCTTAAAAAAAACGCTTTCATGTGTCTTAGGCCATTTTAAGTCATTTTCCCTTGAATGTAGGTATCTAATTGATTTAGTTGATGTGTTTAAAAACGATTTTTGAAATCAATTAGGTTTCTTGATATGTACTGCTAGAGCTTCATAGGTTGCTTGGGGCATATTTATAAGGCCTTTGTGTCTCTCTGATGTTATTTTTCCCATTTTAATTTAAGACCTTTCCCTGTGGTGCAAGGTCCTTGTAAATACGCCCCCATGTGTGCTTGGCAAATTTAGATCTTAATTATTTGACTTACATAGCCATGTTAAAAGTGATCTAAAAATGGAGCAAGGGCTTAAAAAAAACGCTTTCATGTGTCTTAGGGTATTTTAAGTAACTTCCCCATGAATGTATGAATATAATTGCTTTACAAGTTGTGTTTAAAAACGTTTTTTGAAATCAATTAGGTTTCTTGATATGTAATGCTAGAGGTTCATAGGTTGCTTGGGGCATATTTATAAGGCCTTTGAGTCTCTCTGATGTTATTTTTCCCATTTTAATTTAAGACCTTTCCTTGTGGTGCAAGGTCCTTGTAAATACGCCCCCATGTGTGCTTGGCAAATTTAGATTTTGATTATTTGACTTACATAGCCATGTTCCATACAGTTCTAACCTTCTGCGTAGTCTTTGATATGCTAGACTCCATCTGCACTGTGAGATACCTAAGCAAAGGAAACATAGGTGATGTGATTGTGAAATGAGGAAAAGAAACTCCACATTTTTCCATTACATCAAATGTGTTTCCTAAGTTTACGAATGACATTGTGCAGATGAGGTTTAGGTCTGTCCACGGACACAGAAGAGGTCTGGCCTTTGTTCAAGAGTGAAGTGGACATGACTTACTTCATTGGTAGGCCTTCACATGTATTATCTCCTCTGTAGTCTTCAACAAGCGTAAATTTCATCTGCAACCCTGAGTAGGCCTCACCTCAAACAAACCTCTGGATAGGGCACACCTTATCGTCATCCTGAATCAATCCTTTAAAATATTAGGGACAGATTTATGATAGGTGTATGCCTCTTTTGCGTCACTGTGCGTCACTTTTGTGACGCAGCGACGGTGCAAAAGATTTGCTATGTGGTGACATATTTACAACTTGATGCATCTAGGCAGATGTGTCATGCTGTAAAGTCCCGTGCCACATGAAACTGATGCAGCAGTGATGCAAAAGATGCACCATGTTGCAAGACAGGCCTCATTTAATCTCCAACAAGATAAGAAGCTGAATCTTCTCTAAATGTCAAAATTGCTGTATTCACTGCTCAACTTATGTGTACTCTTTGATATGCTAGAGTCCATCTGCACTATGAGATACCTAAGCAAAGGAAACACAGGTGATGTGATTGTGAAATGAGAAAAAGAAACTCCACATTTTTCAATTACATCACCTGTGTTTCCTAAGTTTATGAATGACATTGTGCAGATGAGGTTTAGGTCTGTGCACGGACACAGAAGAGGTCTGGCCTTTGTTCAAGAGTGAAGTGGACATGACTTACTTCATTGGTAGGTCTTTACATGTATTATATCCTCTATACTCTTCAACAAGCGTAAATTTCATCTGCAACCCTGAGTAGGCCTTACCTTAAACAAACCTCTGGATAGGCCACACCTTAATGTCATCCTGAATCAATCATTTAACATGTTAGGGACAGATTTATGATAGGTGTATGACTCTTTTGCGTCACTGTGAATCACTTTTGTGACGCAGCGGCGGTGCAAAAGATTTGCTATGTGGCGACATATTTAAAAATTGATGCATCTAGGCAGATGTGTCATGTTGTAAAGTCCCGTGCCACATGAAACCGATGCAGCAGTGATGGAAAAGATGCACCATGTTGCAAGACAGGCCTCATTTCATCTCCAACAAGATAAGAAGCTGAATCTTATGTAAATGTCAAAATTGTTGTATACACTGCTCAGCTTATGTGTACTCTTTGATATGCTAGAGTCCATCTGCACTATGAGATACCTAAGCAAAGGAAACACAGGTGATGTGATTGTGAAATGAGAAAAAGAAACTCCACATTTTTCAATTACATCACCTGTGTTTCCTAAGTTTATGAATGACATTGTGCAGATGAGGTTTAGGTCTGTGCACGGACACAGAAGAGGTCTGGCCTTTGTTCAAGAGTGAAGTGGACATGACTTGCTTCATTGGTAGGTCTTCACATGTATTATATCCTCTATACTCTTCAACAAGCGTAAATTTCATCTGCAACCCTGAGTAGGCCTTACCTTAAACAAACCTCTGGATAGGCCACACCTTAATGTCATCCTGAATCAATCATTTAACATGTTAGGGACAGATTTATGATAGGTGTATGACTCTTTTGCGTCACTGTGAATCACTTTTGTGACGCAGCGGCGGTGCAAAAGATTTGCTATGTGGCGACATATTTAAAAATTGATGCATCTAGGCAGATGTGTCATGTTGTAAAGTCCCGTGCCACATGAAACCGATGCAGCAGTGATGGAAAAGATGCACCATGTTGCAAGACAGGCCTCATTTCATCTCCAACAAGATAAGAAGCTGAATCTTATGTAAATGTCAAAATTGTTGTATACACTGCTCAGCTTATGTGTACTCTTTCATATGCTAGAGTCCATCTGCAGTATGAGATACTTAAACAAAGGAAACACAGGTGATGTGATTGTGAAATGAGGAAAAGAAACTCCACATTTTTCAATTACATCACCTGTGTTTCCTAAGTTTACGAATGACATTGTGCAGATGAGGTTTAGGTCTGTCCACGGACACAGAAGAGGTCTGGCCTTTGTTCAAGAGTGAAGTGGACATGACTTACTTCATTGGTAGGCCTTTACATATATTATCTCCTCTGTACTCTTCAACAAGTGTAAATCTCATCTGCAACCCTGAGTAGGCCTCACCTCAAACAAACCTCTGGATAGGCCTCACCTTATCGTCATCCTGAATCAATCATTTAAAATGTTAGGGACAGATTTATGATAGGTGTGTGTCTCTTTTGCGTTGCTGTGCGTCACTTTTGTGACGTAGCGGCGGTGCAAAAGATTTGCTATGTGGTGACATATTTACAACTTGATGCATCTAGGCAGATGTGTCATGCTGTAAAGTCCCGTGCCACATGAAACCGATGCAGCAGTGATGCAAAAGATGCACCATATGCAAGACAGGCCTCATTTCATCTCCAACAAGATAAGAAGCTGAATCTTTTCTAAATGTCAAAATTGTTGTATTCACTGCTCAACTTATGTGTACTCTTTGGTATGCTAGACTCCATCTGCACTATGAGATACCTAAGCAAAGGAAACACAGGTGATGTGATTGTGAAATGAGGAAAAGAAACTCCAAATTTTTCAATTACATCACCTGTGTTTCCTAAGTTTACGAATGACATTGTGCAGATGAGGTTTAGGTCTGTCCACGGACACAGAAGAGGTCTGGCCTTTGTTCAAGAGTGAAGTGCACATGACTTACTTCATTGGTAGGCTTTCACATGTATTATCTCCTCTGTACTCTTCAACAAGCGTAAATTTCATCTGCAACCCTGAGTAGGCCTCACCTTAAACAAACCTCTAGATAGGTCACACCTTATCGTCATCCTGAATCAATCATTTAAAATGTTAGGGACAGATTTATGATAGGTGTATGCCTCTTTTGCGTCACTGTGCGTCACTTTTGTGACGCAGCGGCGGTGCAAAAGATTTGCTATGTGGTGACATATTTACAACTTGATGCATCTAGGCAGATGCGTCATGCTGTAAAGTCCCGTGCCACATGAAACCGATGCAGGAGTGATGCAAAAGATGCACCATGTTGCAAGACAGGCCTCATTTCATCTCCAACAAGATAAGAAGCTGAATCTTCTGTAAATGTCAAATTTGTTGAATACACTGCTCAACTTATGTGTACTCTTTGATATGCTAGAGTCCATCTGCACTATGAGATACCTAAGCAAAGGAAACACAGGTGATGTGATTGTGAAATGAGGAAAAGAAACTCCACATTTTTCAATTACATCACCTGTGTTTCCTAAGTTTACGAATGACATTGTGCAGATGAAGTTTAGGTCTGTCCATGGACACAGAAAAGGTCTGGCCTTTGTTCAAGAGTGAAGTGGATATGACTTACTTCATTGGTAGGCCTTCACATGTATTATCTCCTCTGTACTCTTCAACAAGCGTAAATTTCATCTGCAACTCTGAATAGGCCTCACCTCAAACAAACCTCTGGATAGGCCACACTTTATCGTAATCTTGAATCAATCATTTAAAATGTTAGGGACAGATTTATGATAGGTGTATGTCTCTTTTGCGTCACTGTGCGTCACTTTTGTGACGCAGCGGCGGTGCAAAACATTTGCTATGTGGCGACATATTTACAACTTGATGCATCAAGGCAGATGTGTCATGCTGTAAAGTCCTGTGCCAAATGAAACCTGCGTCAGTTTTCATATAAGTGTTTTGTTGCAAGGTATGCATTAATTTGCATGAAAGCCCTGTAAAACTAACACAGTGAAATTTAGAAGATTTCACTGAGTCAGCTTTATAGCATTGTTGAATCAAATCCTTACGCCTGTTTGAAACAGGCATAAGAAGTGATGCACCATGCAATGTGAGGCTTCCTCCTGTGCATTGCAGTAGACATGTCGCGCTTATGACGTGATTCCTGCAATGTGCTGCTTTTGCGGCACAGATGCGTGACGCATCTGTGCTGTTTTTGCTCAATGGTGCTCCACATTGTAAATGCGGCACACTATGGGTGGCAGAGCAGCGGTGCACATTAACCGGTGCATCCGTGGGGATGCGCCACTTAGCATAAATCTGCCCCTGTACATTTAAGTAAGAGCAGGGGACACAGAGTCGGTGAGGCTTATCCAAGGTTAAGAAGAGATGAGTCCTGTTCACTGAAAACTTGGACATAGGCCTCACCTCCTCAGCATCGCTGGACATGGCTAAATAATAGCTGCAAAATGTTACTCTTGTTAAACAAATTTACTATTATAATCTCTGAGATTTGTCTCTTACTCTGCAACATCTCATTGTTGTTCTCTTTCTTTAAAGATAACGACAACATCAACATGAGTGACAATCAGCAATCAGTTGATCTCGACCTCATCATTGAACTTGTAATTGAAACGTCAGTGGAAGTAGATCCCTTGGATGATTTAAATCCTGAGGATGATGAGGAATATGATGAGGATGCCGATTTGTCAGAATTGTATGAGATAGGGTGGGAAGCTGACGTGCTTGAGCCTATGGAACTATAAACATTTATTTTTAAAATTTACAATAAATGAAAAGTAAAAATGTAAACTGTTTAATTTTAAATTAAACACACCTTCAAAAACAGGTTATGTGTAGTGTCTTCAATAAAATATTAAAATATGCTCATAAAATTAGATCAGATTCACATATAAAACAGGATAGGTAAAATGAAGAAGAATTCCATTTCTTTTCTGCTATTTCTGTATTCTAAATTTGCCAAAGCACTAAAAAATATTATATGTAAAAATGTTAAGTAGTGTGTTAAGTTTTTGATGACTGTTATTGATTTACTGTTTGGTAATAGTGGTTAATAACATTTTTTATTATATTTTACCACAGATTCAACTGCAGATCATTTCAAATTTTGAGAATGCCAACTAAGGAGAGAATGAGAAAGGCTACAAAACGTCAAAGACAGCAGGTCCATCATTTACAGCAGCAGTCCTCTACAATAAAAAATCTTCAAGTCACCAAGAAAGCAGCGGGTAAGACCACGAAAACATTCATAAGAAACATTTCTAGAAAAAAAAGTAGTACTACAGAAAATGTTTTTGTCCAGAAAAAGAGAAGCAATTTAAACGGAAAGGAAAGGCCAATCAAAAATGTTACTGCTAGAGCAAGAGATAAGTCTGTGCATGATAGTAGAAGGAAACAACAGTTTAGGGACATTCGTAAACGAATGTTCCGCAACAGGATAATTGGCAATTTTTTAATAAATATTAAGAAAGGTCAACAGAAAGTGGTTTTTTATAAGAGAAAAAAAAAAGTTGAGAAAGTTATTGATCAGGCATTTGAAATTAAACGAAAGTTATTTATTTTGATAATCAATAGAATTAGGAAGCTAAACAAGGCAATTTATGATTTCAAAAGAAATAGTAGATGGAAGAGAATAGTTAATCGTAGTAATTTTTGTGAAGTTTTTTCCGGAGAATGGATGCATAGTTCAAGTTGTGAGGCATTTTTCAATGAGGAGAGTTATTTCCAGGATAATGATTTGGTGCATGCAGTTGACACCAGCGGTCGAGCTTATGAGGTGAAAGATGGTTGTCCAGTTGAAAAAGAAAAACTTGTGACAACAGAGGCGGAAGAGATGTTAGGTAATGAGGATTTAGGAAGACGTCCTAAGGGACCTGTGTACACCTGGAAGTGTAGTAGTATTTGCAGTGTGCGACAGGATTCCATCAATTTGCTTTGTGATTTTGTACGGACATTTAATAAGAAAAGTTTGAAGCAGAAAATGAAGTTGTTGCAAGAATTAGATCCTTGCAGAGTGAGAGAAGTGACAGGTTTGCATGGTCATTCACTGGCTTGTCTTTCCAGGAGAGTATGCCAGAGTGTTTTTCATCATTTCAGGATGCTAGCAGTGCATCATAATAAAGTGAGGAAATTAGTTAGAATGTTGTATTATGCTAAGAGTCCAGCAGTTATGCTTAAACAATTATGCGCTGCTCTTTTGCATGGTTCTGAAATAGATGTGAAGAATATGTGTGATGAAATTGAGTTTTGTTACTTTGGAAGTAAAGAGGAGAATGTTGAAATTGATCCAGAAGAAGAGGGTAATGTGGAAGATAGTGTACAGGTTTCCAGTACAGATAATTTTCAGAAGGAAATTGCCACGTTTCAGGTGAAATCAAGTGAGAGGCCTAATTTCACTTGTGTGTGTTGTCGACGCACTTATTATAAGAATCAGACTAAGTTAATGGATTTATATGCAAGAAGTGAAAGGGAAAATAATAGTGAATGGAAGGATTTCGCTACATACTTGATGGTAGAAAATTGTTTTGATTTGGGATCGGATCAAGGTGTGTGTACTTATTGTTGTAACAAATTAAATCAAAACCAGATGCCTGCTAGAGCGGTTCATAATAATCTGGAATTGGTTGAGATTCCTTCTGAATTGAAGGATTTAAATACTTATGAATCTATTTTGATTCAAAGTATCCATCCCTTTCAGGCTATTGTAAGAATGGAGCCAAAGACAGGGAAATTGCCTCCATCAGATTTACAGAGAGGATTAAAGGGAAGAGTTGTTTATTTGCCTCTAGATTTGAAGAAAAACATTAACACAATTGGAGTAGAAAAAGTGGAAGAGGAACCTCTGGTTATCTTAGTTAATGGGGTTCGACAAAGAATAAAAAAATATGGCAAGATTTAGTGGATGTTAGGAAAGTAAAAAAGGCAACATTGTATTTGAAAAAAAATAATAAGTACTATAAGAATGTATATGTTGCAGAAGAGGAAGTAAGTGAGGAAGAGGATAGCGATTTGTGTGCTGGTCAAATTGAGAAAGTAGAACCCTCTAAAAGTGAAGAAATATATGAACAGTATAGTGTTCATCCTTTGCATTCCAAGGAAGTCATGGGAAATGCTATTGAGTTGTTTCAAATGAAACAAGCCAAAGGGAGTCCCATTAGTGTCTGGGAGGAAAGTTTGGAAGCTCGGTGTTTTCCACAGCTATTTCCAACAGGTCAAGGAGGAAGATATGATGAGCGACCTCATCAAATTCCTGCTTCTGAATACCGGACTTTACGATTGTATGCAGAAGATGCTAGGTTTCGACAATGCATTCCCTATTTGTTTCATCTCCTGTTTGAAAGCGATCTGTCTGGACTGTCATATGCAGTGAACCACATCTTGAAAAGTGGTATACAGATGCAAAACATCTCGGCAAGTGACTTTATGGATAAAGTCAATGTCCAAGACAGTATTTTGGATTGTCACCTGATTAATCTCATGGCGTGTCAGCGTGGTACTGATGAGTACTGATACCGTCGTCATGGTGATTTAAAATGTATGCTGAGGAACTTAGGAACTCCCACATGGTTCCTCACTCTGAGCTGTGCCGAGTATGGCTGGGAAGACTTACTTGAACTTCTACGAGAGGCAAATGGAAACATCGAAAACATCGAATTCAAGACACCCGGAGAACTGTGCTCTTTGGATCCAGTGAATGTATGCAGGTACTTCAATCATAGATTTGAAGCTATGATGTCTTTCATCATGAATAAGAAGAATCCACCTCTTGGAGAGGTGTTGGATTTCTTCTGGAGAAAGGAGTACCAAGCAAGAGGTGCTCCTCATATACATATGCTGCTGTGGATCAAGGATGCACCTAAATTTGGAACAGATCCAGAAGACTTAGTGATGAGTTTCATAGAACAGTATTCTACATGTGCTGTTCCAAACGCAAAGGAGGACAAAAGCCTAAGAGAACAAGTTCTACGCTTCCAAAGCCATCGTTGCGGAAAGTACTGTCGTCGTAAATTCAGAAACAAGGACAAGTTCTACACCAAATGTCGTTTCGCCTTTCCACGACCGGTGATTTCTAAAGGAAGAGTGAACAGTTTGATGTCTTCGCTGCGACATAATGTGACAAGGAAATCACCTAAAAACACATACAATTTGAAGAGGAACGAAGAGTCCAAGTACATCAACGACTACAACCCAGTGATTTTGTCCATGTGGAATGCTAACATGGATATACAGTTTGTGGCTGATAACTGTATGGCTGTGGCTCGGTATGTGACATCTTACATCACCAAAAAAGAAAAGACAGAATTGAAGGATATGTGGGAGGACATTTCCCATGAAAAGAGCCTCAGTAAGAAGTTGTACAGTTTCAGTCTGAAGATGTTGTCGCATCGAGAAATCGGAGCTTACGAATGTTCTGACCGGTTGTCTTCAGCAAGTCTCTATGCCAAATCAAGGAGTATCGTTTGGGCGAGTCTTGGTCTTGCTGCAACGCGTAATCGAGTTTTGAAACCTGTGCGGGAAATTGAGTATTTGGCGGAAAAGGAGCCAAACAGTACCGACATTTTGAAGACCAACATGTTGGATACATATTATCCAAATCGAAGCAGTCACCTCGAGAATGTTTGTCTGTATGAGGTTCTACAAAATTACATATTCAAGAGGAACATCAAAGAAGATATTGATAAAGGAGTGTATGCTGTAATTGGAAGTGAGGGATGTCTGGTCAAGCAAAGAAAATGCCACTTGGTAAACCATCGAAAATTGAGTGGCGAATCTCCTGAAAAAAAGGAGTTTTTCTATTTAGCACTTTTGCAACTTTTCAAGCCTTGGCGTGCAGAAGAGGAACTGCTTGGAGATTTCCTCTGTTATGAAGACTCTTTCACTGCCGCCAAGGAGACCATAGAATGTCCTGCTTTTCCCAAATATCTAGAAATGTTGAATGCGGAAATCGAGCAGGAAGCAAAGATTGCAGCCGAGATTGCCAGAGACAGTTCTCAGGACAGTCAGAGTTCTGTTTCATTGAGTCAGGATCCACTAGGAGGACCTGTTATCGAAAATGAAGCTGCCACTGCCATGAATGAAGTGGAAAGAGCCATGGCACATGCTCAGGAGGATGCGGTTAACTTAGAAGACTTGGAAAGACAACTCAACGTTGAGCAGAGGAAAATATATGACGAAGTTACCAAGCAAATTGATCATGGATTAAGTCATGAGAAGAAAGAGTGCTCATGTACATCGTTGAAGCCTGTCCGACTGTACGTGAGTGGAGAAGCGGGAACTGGAAAGAGTTTCCTCATTAAAGCAATTTCATGTTATTTGAAGGAAAGGACTGAGTCATCGCTGTCTTGTGTTGTCACCGCTCCAACTGGACTGGCAGCACATAACATTAAAGGTATTACTTTGCATCATCTACTGATGCTGCCAGTGGAGCATGATAACAAATTACAATACCACAAGTTATCTGGAGATGCTTGTTGTGAAGTTTCAAGAGTCTTGAGGAAAATGAAACTTCTTATCATTGACGAAGTAAGCATGGTTTCCAATGTCATGCTTGCCTTTGTGCATTTGAGAATGCAAGAAGTTCTTAAAACAGAGTATGATGTGTTATTTGGTGGCAAACACATCATTGTTTTTGGAGATCTTCTGCAGCTGACACCAGTGAAAGGACAACCTGTGTTCAAAATGCTCACGCATGAAGATACCAGGAAGCGCCTAGGGAGCATTGGCAACGTCAATATATGGTTAAACTTCAATTATGCTGAACTGCATGAAAATATGCGTCAGGCGAAGGATGAAGTTTACAAGAATATTCTACAAGATGTTAGAATTGGAAAAGTGACCGAGCATGGGAAACAAGCTTTACATGCACGATTACTGTCAAATTTATATCCAGAACAAGACGTTGTGCCTGAGAATATTTTTCAGAAAATTACTGAGAAGAAATCTGGAATATGTTTGATGCCAACTCTTGTAGAATGTGCCATCTTCAACAACAAAATGTTGTATTTAGAAAACCAAGAGATTGTGAAACTGGAAGCTATTGACAGAGTAGAGCATATGGGATCAACAAATATTTTGTCTGAGAATTTGAAAACAAAATTGGATTCATTAGAGAAGACTATATCTAAAACTGCAGGTTTTGAAAAGACTCTGAATGTGTGCTTAAATTGTCGTATAATTTTAAGAAGGAATTTACATGTTGAAAGAGGTCTGGTAAATGGATCAATGGGTAATGTTGTTGATTTTGTGAAATACAGAAATAGAGATGGAATTGAATTTTTAAAAATTAAATTTTGATGGCATTGAGGAAGTACAGCTAATTGGTCGTTGTTCTGCTAGATTTTTGCTTGTAAAAGACTTAAATGTTCGCCGTAAGCAGTTTCCTGTTTGCTTGGCATATGTGGTGACAATCCATAAATCACAAGGTTTAAGTGTAGACAGTGCATTGGTGAATATTGGCAGTTCTGTGTTCAAGGAGGGTATGGCATATGTGGCATTGTCACGAGTTAGAACTTTATCGGGATTGTACTTGATTGAGTGTGATGTCACAAACATTTGTGCGGATCTAGATTGTGTTAAGGAATACAATAGGTTAAGAAGAGAGTATGCGCCACATTTGCCTCAATATCCTTTGTTTGAGAAACGTGTGGTAGGCCGGAAACGAAGAAATGTGACCAATACTAGGGAGGTTGTACCAAAAAGACGAAAAGTTGATGAACCTGAAATTATAAGCAGAAAGAAAAAGGATTCTGTTGAAGATGTTGTTGGTTTTCAATTTGAAAACAGTTCTGGTGTCAACTGCTATGCTAATGTAGTGGTTAATGTTTTGTTTTCTCTACAAAATGTAAAAGAAGAGATTGTGGTCAATTCGGATCACAGATTTTGCAGTTTGTTAAATTCTGTGTTAGAGAAATGTAGCACTGATAGAACAAAAATAGAAAGTGTGTCTGAAATTCGAAATCTGTTAGACAGATGTTCAGGTCAAACACAATTCTCTCAAAATATTCAGCAAGATTGTCAGGAGTTTTTAATGTATATGCTTGATGTATTGCATGCTGAAGGTGTAGATGTAGATCACCTGTTTGGGCTTTCTTATCAATGGCAACATGACTGCGAGAACTGTAGGGTATCAAGTACTACTAGTGTAGACTCAGAAAGATTTATATATTTAACTTTGCCAGACAGTAAATCAGTGTCCTTTAATAAGCTAGTAAAAGCAGCTGATCACAACATGGAGTGTAGCCAATGTAAATCTGAAATGATGTCAACATTATTTATACGAACATATGGCCAGTATGTCATTTTAATGTTCCAACGATGTAGGGCTGATGGAACAAAATTGACAACTTTAATTAAAAATTTTGTAGCTTCGCAGTTGTCAATATCAGGAAGGACTTTTGTAACTGCAGCAATTATATATCATGATGGTCCTTCAATAACATCAGGACATTACACAGCTTATTTAAAGTCTAGAAACGGCTGGTCATTCTACAACGATTCTGTTTTAACTTTCAAAAAAAAATTGCTGTATGACCTTAAAAATTCTTACCTGGTGTTTTTAAAACCAAAATTTTAGGTAAAGAATCTCGGGATGTGCTCTGAGGAATTTCAAGAGGTTCTAATGGCTCCTACACGATTTGGCCTTGAGGATAAGTGTAGTACAGAGACAATAGTTCCTGGAAAAAAAAAAGATTTTCTTACAGAAAGTGGTGGGCACAGATTAGTTGAAGGACAACAGAGTATTTCCCAAAGCAAACGGTCTTCTTACCATAACACTTGACGTCATGGAAAAATAACTGCACTTTGAATGAGTTCAGAAAAACTGTTTCTTTTTATAAGCTAATTCAAGCAGCCAATCAAAACATGGAGTAGAGGGAATGTAAGTCTGCAATGCTGTCTAGATTATTGGTCCAAACTTTTGATTATAATGTCATTTTAAAAATCCAATTATATAAACCTGATGAAAGTAAGTCTTCAACTTTAATTACAAATGTTGTGGCTACACAGTCGTTAATTTTAGGAAGAAGATTTGTAACTGCAGCTATTATATTGCATGATGGTTATTTGACAAGATCCGCTTATTACACAGGTTATTGAAAATGTAAAAAAATTTGTTGTTTCGGAAATTATTGCCATTTGACTACGATACAATGTTGCCTTTTTACTAAAAAATATTCTTACTTTCTGTTTTCAGAAAAGAGAATTTAGGGTAGGTAACTGGCGTACAATGATTCTAGGGGTTGATATAATTGTATCTACTGTTTTATATTGCTTTGTGATTAAAAGTGATGTAGAGAATTAAATAATTGTAGTAGTCATAGAGGTAGTGTAAGTCTGCTTCATAGTAAGCAGTATCAGTGTCATAGGAAATGTAGAACATGAGTGAGCAAAAAGGGTAAGATATTACTAGTCTAGGATTGTGAAAGTGATCTTGAACGTTTTCTTTCTGAAAGTTGCGAAAATACAAAATGACGGGATTTGCTTACAAGAATTCCAAGAGTTATAAATGGCTCTTACACGATTTGGCCTTGAGGAAATGTGTGGTAGAGAGCGAGAAGTCATTTATTGTATGTAACATATTTTTCAAAACGATGGAGCTTTTCTTTCAGAAAGTGGCGGGCTGAAAATAATAACAGCACAACAGAGTGTAAGCTGTTCATAGGATATCCTTCGACGTCATGGAAAGTAAGTTACTTTTGAGGAGTTTTGATTTCTGATTGGTTATGTTATATGGGTTTTTTAAACACAATCATTTTGATTGTGTTTTTTTTTCCCCGCTGTTATATGATGAATACCTTCAAGTCACTGTTTTTAGTGAAATTTGATACATTCTGAGAACAGCAAAAATAAACCATTTAACATGTATAGTTAATTCTGTACTGTTTGTATTTATGATGTACATTTAGAACTGTGTAGGAGGCATGGAGAAGGTGAGGCTTCTGTAAGTGTCAACGTTGTTGCATTCAGTGCGTACTCTTTCATATGCTGGACTACATCTGCATAATGAGATACCTAACCAAAGGAAACACAAGTGATGTGATTGTGAAATGAGCAAAAGAAATTGCATATTTTTCAAATACATTACCTGTGTTTCGTAACATTACGAATCAAATTGTGCAGATGAAGTTTAGGCCTCTCCAGGGAAACAGAGGAAGTTTGAACTTTATTGGTTGCTCTGCACATGTATTATCTCCTCTGTACTCTTCAACAAGGCTAAATTTGATCTGCAACCCTGAGTAGGCCTCACCTGAAACAAACGTCTGGATAGGACACACCTTATTGCCATCCTGAAACAATCATTTAAAATGTTAGGAACAGTTTTATGATGATTGTGCACCTCTTTTGCGCTGCGATTGCGTCACTTTTGTGAGACAACAGCAGTGCAAAAGATGCACCATGTTCCAAGATAGGCCTCAGTTCATCTGCATCAAGATACTGTTAGTTTAAAATGTATATCTTTAGGACTGTGTAGGGGGCCTGGAGAAGCAGAAGCTTCTGTAAGTGTCAAAGTTGTTGAAAAACTGTTTGTCCTTCAATCTTTTCCCTTGTCTTTTCTAATTTTTAAATACATGTTTTAATATTTTTCAAATGTTTGTTCTCTCTTTCACAGATTGAAAGTATAAAAATAACAAGTGACTAAGTTAACGACAATTATAAGGTAAATGTTTTGTACTCTTTTCGTTACATTTCTATCACATTTAATTACTATTAGTTCCACTGCTTCATTTCTTTAACCCTAACTTTCCTGCCTTTGCTACTTCCCTCATTCCTTTCTCTATTACTTACTTACTTACTCTACTCCTTCCACTCCTTTTCTCAGTCCCTCTCCTCATAGTTCCTCACTCTTGTTCACTCACTCCGTCTCTATTACTCTTAGTGTCTCTGACTGATCACTCTTTCACTACTTGTTCATTATGCTTTCTCTGTGTAGTTGAAGCACACTAAGGGGCATATTATGAACACAGCCAATAAAATTATTGCTGCTTTTATCGGCAGAAAACTGCTGCAAAAGCGGCTGTAGCGGCAGTTTTCTGCTGCAAAAGCGGCTTTAGCGACACATTTCTGCCAATAAAAGCTGCAAAACTTTTATTGCCTATGTTGATAATATGCCCCTATGTTATTTACATTTCTTTGCTGTTTCAATTATTCCTTTTCTGTTACTTCTTCTTTTCTGCTTTCAGTTTTTTCTCTCTGTTATTCCACATGTTTTAATCTTATTTTGAACATTCACTCACATTCTCTAAGAAACTCTTCTTTGTTATTCTTCTACTCTCCTTTTTTTCTTTCACTTCCTTATCTATTTTCTTTTTCACAATTATACCCTCTTCCATCTTTTCTTCGGTAAATAAATCTATTAAACAGTATCTCTGGTTTAGTCCCTATAGCTGTCTTTGTTTTAACATTACTCTCTGTTTACTTCCCTTATACTTACTCTTCTTTTTTTTTTGAAATTTTTTTTTGGTTCGCTCCCGGTTCGCGTACCGGCGAGCGAACCGGGAAGCGAACCAAAAGAAATAGAGCTTGCCAGAGTGCTAAACATTCTAGCAATTTTTTTATAAAGGGGAGGTAGTTCTGAAAAGAACTTTTTTTTTAATGTTTTTGTTGTTTTATATATTTTTTTTTTTCTGAACATTTTTTTTTTTTTGTCTTTTGTGAACAGTTTTATGTTTTTTTGGGTTTTTTGGGGGGGGAAACAACAAAAAACAGGCATTGGAAAGGGCTCAACAGGAGCAAAAATTTTTTTTTACTTTTTGGGGCGTTTAGAGCACTTGTGGTTTTCAAATGCTCTGTTTATTAAGTTAATGCTCATATTGGCACATGAGAGCAATGTACCACAATATAAACAGGTAATCTTCATATGGACAAAGTTGTCCTGAATGTTTGGCACGGTTTCCCGTGCCTCTGGCCCCGACAGAGATACCTGTGACGATGTCCTGGCCACAGGAGTTGGTGGATTGTCCTGAAGGTCACGCATCTCTGCCCGGCTGTAGTTTAGTGGATGCCACCTCAGCATGTGACGGTGCATAGTATAGTTGCCGTAACTATACTTCTTTTCTGTGCCTCTAGATAAGTCCTCTTTACATATCAGGCACGTCACATATCGAGCATTAACTTTTTTCTGTCCTTCAGGAAATGAAAAAAACTGTCAAATGAAACTAGTTTTATGATGAGATACCCGGGGCTCCTCTTGTAAAAACGGTGTTTCCTGTATCTCCTGTTCCTCTTCTTCATCCTCTTCCTCCTCTGTGTTGGCAATGAACTGTGGAGGTGGTCCTCTCTTCCTATGAGGAGGTGGTGGTGGTGGTGGAGGTGCACCAGCTGAAGCTACTAATGAAGCCATTGCTCAGTGATCACAAAGGGTCTTCCTCTCACAAAGATGAAAGTCAGAGTGAAGAAAGAAGGAGGGGTTTTCATCATTTTGGAAAAAAAATAGGTCTAAACCAATGAAAAGTGTTATTTTTAGGTCACATGACCTAGCCTTACATCATTAGGAAACCAAAAGTGAAATGAACCAATGAAAAGTTTTATTAACAAGTCACATGACCTGTTACGCTTAAGTTACGCGCTGCGGAACGCGCCCCGGATCGCTTCCGGGGAGCTGCGCTTCGCGCCTCGGTTCGCGCTCCGGAGCACTTCCGGGTGCGCTAACGCGGCGCGTCATAAGACGCATTACGTGGCAATGCGATACGTCGCGCTTTCGCGACGTGCCCCGGATCGCTTCCGGGGAGCTGCGCTTCGTGCCACGGTTCGCGTACCGGAGCACTTCCGGGCGCGCTAACGCGGCGCGTCATAAGACGCATTACGCGACAACGCGATACGTCGCGCTTCCGCGACGCGTCACGATGTTGATTTCTAACGCGGCAGTTGCGCAAACGGAACGTTTACTGGTTCGCGGACCGAGTCGCGGCACCACATTGAGCTAACGGGAAGCTTCCCGGTTCGTGAACCGGGAGCGAACAAAAAAAAATAATAATAAAAAAATTATTAATAAACATATAAAATATATTTTTTGATTTAAAGAAGAATACATTTTACAGCTATAGATATTAGCTTTTAAAAAACCAATGAAATTCACTGAAAAAACCATAGGTTATAGACCATATATAGTTAGGAATTAGCATTTACAAAACCTTGAAAATTCACTGAAAAAACCATAGGTTATAGACCATATATAGTTAGGAATTAGCATTTAAGAAACCTTTTTTTTACTCACACAAAACCATTGAACTTCCATATATAGTTAGTTGCACTAACTATATATCGCGCACCCGCAATCCACTGCTGATGATGTCACATATTACATCATTCATGACATGGTCAGTGACATCACTGATGACATCACTGATGACATCTCAAATGACATCACTGATGACATCACTGATGACATCATCCATTGACTGTGTGTTTCTGTAAAGTTTAAATATGTTTTACATATTGAAAAATGAGTAGATGTAGAAGTGCCTAAATAAAAGATTTAGTAGGTGCGTGACTGACTTTATGAATGAGTAAGTGATTAAATGTGTCTCACTGAGGGCATGGGTTAGTGACTAAACTGTCTTAATTTGTGCATCATTATGTCTGTTGTTCTGTAAAGTGCTGCATGTGTTGATCAGTAGCTATATGAGTAACTATATGGGTTATTGATTGATTGTCCAAGTATTTGTATGGGAGACTGAGTGTGTGTGTGGCTGGCTGGGAGATGTCTGACTCTGTGCAGATCAATGTGTTCTTGTATCAATGATTGTATAAGAGAGTAAGTATGTGTTAGTATATGTTTGAAAATGTAAGGTACTCTATGTTTAACTGTATAGATTAGAAAATGGAAGTGTGATTGATTCTTTACAGGACTGACTAGGTGTGTGAGTAACTCCATGGATGAGTGGCAGAGTGTGAGTGTCTGTATAGGTGTATGAGTGCATATGATAGTGTTGTAAAGATGAGTGATTGTATGTATGAATGATTGTATGGGTGAATGAGTGAATGTGTGTGTAGACGTAGGAATCAGTGAGTGCGTATGTAGTAACTAGTATTGGTGTGTCAATGGTTTAAAAAATTATATTCTGTATTTAACACTGGGTGTAACAGAGGTTATATTAAAGTGTGAGGAGATGCATCGTATTGTCACATGAATGATATCATCAGTGATGTGACCATTGATGTCAAATGAGATGTCATCAGTGATGTCATTTGAGATGTCATCAGTGATGTCATCAGGGATGTCATTTGAGATGTTATCAGTGATGTCATTTGAGATGTCATCAGTGATGTCATCAGTGATGTCATTTGAGATGTCATCAGTGATGTCATCAGTGATGTCACTGACCATGTCATGAATGATGTAATATGTGACATCATCAGCAGTGGATTGCAGGTGCGCGATATATAGTTAGTGCAACTAACTATATATGGAATTTCAATGGTTTTGTGTGAGTAAAAAAAAGGTTTCTTAAATGCTAATTCCTAACTATATATGGTCTATAACCTATGGTTTTTTCAGTGAATTTTCAAGGTTTTGTAAATGCTAATTCCTAACTATATATGGTCTATAACCTATGGTTTTTTCAGTGAATATATATATATATATATATTTTTTTTTTTTTTTTTTTTTCAGCCGAAAACTCTCCAAGGTAAAGAAAGAAGTCCGGGCCACTTGTAGGTTTGCACAGCGTATTTTATTCAAGAAGGCTTTCTCGACGCGTTTCGCAGGTAAACCTGCTTTTTCACGAGATATATATATTTATACATACATACATATATACAGTGCTTCATGATAATTATTTTGGCCATGCATTTCAACCTAAGCAGGTCTTCATCACGCCCAATATATATATATAGCCTACTGGCGATAGCCAGTAGGTAGTTTTGCTTTGCCAATACCTTTGGCATTGCTTGCTGAATTCTTTGGTTCAGCTGCTGTGTTTAAAGTCTTTGGGTGATCCGTCAAACGAGGGCCAAGAGACCAGGGGGTGCCAAACGCATTTTTCCCATGTTAAGTGTATAGGGACTTTTCATTTAATGAACATGACTCTAGGCCGTACTGCAGTATGGAATTATACCAAATTTAGCAGAAAGCTAGATTTTCGTCCAGAAAGTGTGCTTTTTGTGATTTTGTGTAAATCCGTTCAGTAGATTTTGAGATATCTAAGTTTAAAAAATGTAGATATCTGGGGACGCGAGTTCTTGCAGTGGACTCGCAAATCCTACTAAAATATGATTGGCTGTCAACATTTCAACCAGACAGCTTGAAGCTGAGTTCCAGAAAAAAAGTAATACATGAAGAAAAGGTAGCAGGATAGGAATACCCTGACCCCCCAAATATGACGGGAAGTGCTTCAGGGACCTAACCACATTTGAAAAGCATTTTATTTTATTTTGCAGCAGACTCACAGGTAGATCTGCAAATCTACGTCAAAATACAAAAAAGACCTGTGTTCTCCAATGCGTCTTTCTTAAAACACCCAGGTGGGCCAAATCCAGGGGACATGAATGGGGGCCCTCTTGGTCTTATGCTATGCCCCAGGGACCGCCACATTCCTGGGGCTGTAAACAATGAAAATGCAGGGGCCCGCTCAGCCATCCCGCTGCCCCAGAGACCGCCACCTCTCGGGGGCACAACCATTAATTTTTTTTATGTGGAGATGGCCCTATGGCATCCCCCACAGCCCCGGAGATAGCCAAATCCCTGGAGCACAACAATTAATAATTTTTTTGTTTTAAATGTGAGGAGGACCTACAGCCCTTGCACAAAGCCCCAGGGACTGCCAGCTACCTAGGACATAAATATAGCAAAGAAGGGGGTAAATTGTGGCCCCTCAGCCCTGTGGCCCACTACCTCCACAGGGCTATACAGAAAATAGGAGGAGCCAGCACAGCCCCCCTTCGGGAGCCCTACATGGACCTGTGGACCACCCCTGGACATTGCAGTTTGCTATGGCTTGGCATAGCAAACACTGCTCCGCTTCCTGAAAGAGAGAGTATTAAAAATGTTCTTCTTGTTTCCACAAAGTGGAGCAGAATTGCTTTTGGATAGAGGGAGCTGCATGTTAGCAGCTCCCTGTCCAGAAGCAATGCTGGCTCCTGCAGGAGGTGGGCAACCGGCAGGGAACTGTGGGGACCTTGAGGATCCCCCTTATGTGGCTGGCTGTATGGGTGAGTGAATGGTTGTGTGAGTGGGCGTACGAGTGAGTCAGTGAGTGTATGAGAGGCTCTATGGAGGAGTGACTGGGTATGTGAGCACTAGTATAGGTCTCTAAATGGGTATGTCAGTATTTTACGAGTGAGTGAGTGGTTGTACAAGCGGTTGTATGGTAGTGTGAGTTGGTGTGGTAGTGGTTCTGTTAATGATGTCATCAGTGATGTCATCAGTGATGTCATTTGAGATGTCATCAGTGATGTTATAAGTGATGTTAATGACCATGTTACTGACCATGTCATGGGTGATGTAATATATGAGTTTATAAGCAGTGCAAGGGCATAAAATATAGTTAGCTCAGGTAACTATAACTGCCGAATTTCACTGGTTTTACACAAGTAGATTCTGAAACTAACTCTAACAACCCTGTAACTTTTGTTTTTTTCAGTGAATTTCTAAGGTTTTTTAAAAGCTGATTGTGAACTATAACGTCCTTGTAACCTTTATTTTTTTCAGTGATATGTATATATATATATATATGTATATATATATATATATTCACTGAAAAAAACATAGGTTTCAGACATGTTATAGTTAGGAATTAGCATTTAAAAAACCTCAGGAATTCACTGAAAAAACTACAGGTTTCAAGGGTGTTACAGTTAGTTGGACATTTCACTCATACAAAACCATTGATATTCCCTCATTATAGTTAGTTATACTAACTATAACTCACGCGCCCGCAATCCACTGCTGATGATGTCACGTATTACATCATTCATGACATGGTCAGTAACATCACTGATGACATTACTGATGACATCTCAAATGACATCACTGATGACATCATCCAGTGAACGTAGTTTGCTTCGATATTTAAAGTATTATATATATATATATATATATATATATAGCAATCTGCCTTGAAGTCTGAATTGATGTATAAGTGTCTTAATGGAGAATTTAGTAGCAGAGTGAATGACTATCTAAGTAATTAATTTAAAGTGTCTCACTAAATATATGAGATACTGATTAAAATTTGTGAATAACTGTATCACTCTATCTCTTGATGTGTAAAGTACTACATAAGTTGGTTACAAGCTATGTGAAAGTGTATATTAGTTATTAATTAGTTAAGTTATTATTTGTATGTAATAGTGAATGAATGTGTGTGTGGTTGGGAGGTGTGTGTCTGTCCAAATATGTGTAAACAATTGATTTAGTAGGTATATGAGATTAATACTGTATGTTGAAACAGTTATTTGGGCGAGTGAATCTCTTTATGGGTGTGATGATGAGTAAATATATTTCTCAATAATACATGTCCAACAAACTAGAAATAGAAAAGGCAGTGTATGTGACAGTTGTTGTATATAAATAAGTATACATAAGACTCAGTGATTGTATGAGTGTCATATGCATAACTGTATACTTGAAATAGTGATTTTATAACACACTAAGTATGAGTTTCTATCTACATGAATAAATAAAGTGGTCTTTGTGTAAGTGTGTACCTTAGTAAATATAAGTATGATCAATTGTTTCCATTAGTAAGTGGCATAACTGAATAACTGGATATGATGTAAGCTGGTGTGTAATGTGGATGTAGGTGTATAAGTATATTCAATAGTGTTGTATAGATCTCTG
The DNA here is from genome assembly GCF_964261635.1 of Lissotriton helveticus. NCBI lineage: Eukaryota > Metazoa > Chordata > Amphibia > Caudata > Salamandridae > Lissotriton > Lissotriton helveticus. Next base: position 2,128,425,413 of record NC_136061.1, read on the forward strand.
TTACCATCTATGAGTGAATCTATAGGTAAGTGATTAGATGTATATGTAGATCTAGGAAACACTAAGTGGCTTTTTAGAAACTTATATTAGTGTGTCAATGCTTTAAAGTATGGTACTTCATATTTTATAATGAGTGTTAAAAAGTTATACTAGTGAATGTTAAAATGTATCAGATTGTCACGTGGATAATCTCATCAGTGATGTCATTTGAGATGCCATCAGTGATGTCATCAGTGATGTCACTGACCATGTCATGAATGATGTAATATGTGACATCATCAGCAGTGGATTGCTGGTGCGTGAGTTATAGTTAGTACAACTAACTATAACGGGGGAATTTCAATGGTTTTGTGTGAGTTAAATGTCCAACTAACTATAACACCCCTGAAACCTGTGGTTTTTTCAGTGAATTTCTGAGATTATTAAATGCTAATTCCTAACTATAACATGTCTGAAACCTATGGTTTTTTTCAGTGAATTTCAAAGGTTTTGTAAATGACAATTTTTAAATATATTTATTCTTATATTTATTTATTTTATACTGATTTACTAATTATTTATTTTTTGATATTTTATTTGTAAAATTACAATACATTGTGTGGCCCCCCTTCCCTTTACTTTTTTTGGGCCTCGGACACCATCCTCTCGAGCCTGATCCGCAAATCTAAATATATAAAAAAAAATTATAGGAAGGGGATTCCTATGGAACAAAATACAAGTTACTTGTAAGTGTACTTTGAACTACTTTTCAGGTTCAGTGCTGGGCTAAAAGATGCCTTTTGTCCAGCCGGACAAGAATTTATTTTCATAATAGTTTTCAATTAGTAGCGTTTAAGAAAACGCCTCCACGAGGGGCTGACATATCGCAATTACTCAACAAAGAGGAACTACACTGGATTTTAAGGACCAACAGCATTCACAGTGGCCTCAACCGCCTTGAGGACTGGACCTCCCTATTATAAAATGCCTTCTGTACTTTGTACTATAACATGTATTTAAGTCACATGCTGTGTCACCTTGCATGCTTTCACCCCTGTAATTTTATCTCACTCCATCTGCACCGACACTATCAATCCCACACCACCTTAAGATGGCTGCCGCCTTTCCATCTTAATCCCTTCACCTGAGATTCCTTAGTCCTCCATCGCTTTCTGGTGATAGTGCTGCTTTGTCCTTCATCGCTTTCTGGTGATAGTGCTGCTTTGATCTATATACCGGGCACTGAACCAGCAATCACGAGTCTTTCACGGAAGTAGATGAAGCAATCGGGCTCACCATTACCACAGTAAGTGCTCACGCCCAAACTCTGCCCTCCCCTGCCACCCGCTGTCACAGGCTCGCGTTCCCGCCTTAAACTTGCATACAATTCTGTTCTCAGATAAATGCGATTGTGCATTTTCCACCGGCTGACGTCCAAACACACGCTATTGCGCAGGGACGCTCTGAGACTTATTAAGTGGAACTGGTAAATATGTGTTTTGGTTTTATTCCACCCACCATTGTATTGCCACATAGACTCCTTATAATCTTGGAATTTCGCCCACACAGGTACCCTGGCTGTTGGCCGAGAAACCTTTTATAATTAAATTGTGAAGGCCCGCGCGCCTCACAGAATTACGTGAGACTCAATTATAACTCCTGCCATAGGTAAATTCCCGTTCACTATGCACTTTTGTTTAATTGTACGCACTGCGCCAATTTTAAACCACACGCGGCATAAATGACTACCCGTTTTCCAATCACCCTTCACCACTATGTACTGCGCCGTTTTTAAATTTTTGTATCAGCATGTACCCACAATGGAACCCGTCCTCACGAGCCAAGTTCGGACCAACCCGCTAAACACGCCAATTTTAACCTACAGGACTGGGTCACGCGCTTTATGCTTGAGAAAACTATGAACAACCACCTATATAGTCCTAACGTGGTTCTGACATGATTCTCATATCTATATCACCCGAGTACGAAATTCGCACAGCAATAACCATACAAATTGCCGTTTTATTCACAAATGTCACCGTTTCTATGCTGAAAACATGCCTAGCTTATTTTCTAAATATGATTTACACCTTTTTCTCCCCCCTTTTTTCCTGTGTGTATCTTACCTTGTCCCTGGTCATTTTAATTATAAAGTAAATGTAAAAAGGCGCAGAATATTACTGTCAAGACTACAATGTATAATTCTATTGTCCTGAAGATGATGCCTTGTATTTAATAGTGGCATTGAAACGTCGTCGACACCAATACACCTTATGCACTAAGATTGAGCTGTATTAGAGTGTGCAATGGTGTTTATAAGTTCATCTATGTCTGTGTAAACTGAGTACAAGTATACAGACCCATTTTGGCTTGCCTTTTGGCCAATCCTTTTTGTTGTTTTGTCTTGTGTTTTGTGGGTGACGGCTGTGCCCACTTGTTATTGACTGTTTCTTAAACGCTACTAATTGAAAACTATTATGAAAATAAATTATTGTCCGTCTGGACAAAAGACATACTTTCTATCTAGTGTATGATTATCTCCCCTTGTTTATTCTTTTAGAATAGGGACCACTTTTCTCTATAACATGATACTACCCAAGGTCCCTACTGAATTACCTTTGGGTTCCCTTGTCCTTGTATAATAGTACTTAGCGCAATCGCTGGATTGCAAGGGATTGGAAAATCCTTACCCCTTTTCACAAGTGGGTCCACCCCGTGTAACCCCTCCTTCCTTGTCCTCACTAATAGTCCCTGGTACGTTCCCCTTGTTAGGTATGTCCGACCACCCACCTTTGTACACCCTTGAATACATTAATAAAATCTTAGGAGGTCCTTCCCTGTTATCAGATTCTGCAGAAACACCCTCTGAGCCAAGCTCCTCTCTAAGAGATGACTTGGAAAAATTAAAGAAAAAGGAAGTACGCGTGATACTCACGATCAAACTATTGACAGAGTACTTAAAAGCCAACATTATTCCAGTCGGACTTCAAGTCCGAAACATTCCGGGTGTCTTTACCAATAACCCCAAATATTTGAACAGCTTTAGTTATATCAGTACCACATGTTCCAGGCACTGGATGGTGCTTGGTATAGACATTGCAACGGAAGAATTGAAAAAACTAAACACCGAGATCTCTGATTTAGAAAGACAAATCACAGACAAAAATACCACCCCTGACGCAAAAATCTTTTGGAACAAATACAAAAAACTGTCTAGGACTTTCTTAAAATTGAACTTAACAAAAAGACTACAAAAGTTAGAAAAACTATAAAAGGCTTTTCTCAGGAAAGAGCGTACCCGTACCTCGCTAAAGACTACTTTACGAACCGCTCCTACAGTGGGCCACAAAATCAGAGGCCTTGGGGCAGGTACAACAAAAAACAAAATTTTGTGGGGTTCACTGACAGCTCGGCTGACTCGTCAGATAATTCTAACCAACACGATAGCCCAGGTCCCTCACACAGGATTTTTTTAGGAAGGGGACGAGGCCAATCGGAACCCCCAGGGGCAGCAAGAGGCAAACAACCATCGAGATGGCCCAACCCCCCAGGCGAACTGTCCACCCGCCGCCAGCACTACCGTTGGTAGTAGCTTCTGATCCAACAGAAAACTATAAGACACCGGACGTAGAAGAAGGTCTTCTACCAATTTTTAATCTCACTCAACATTCTTTATCATCTGATGAAGTCTCACTGCTCAATAAAGGCCTATCATTTGTGCCTACAATACGCCCCAGTTTTTTGGACGCTCAGACCGAACTTCTAAGATTTTTCAGAAAGGTACGTCTACATAGTTTTTTCATTCTAAATCCCTCTCCAACTAAACACTACAACACCCCGTTTAAACCACTGTCCAAATTCTCCCCCACTGCAGGTATGATACCTCCCGAAATCCCCACTTTTGAAAAATTAGTCTTAAAAGATCTTGCAGACCTTGAAAATAAGAGATCATTTGTGCCTTATAACATTACCATCCATGAGAAAAATGCCTTGTCCACCCTAAAAAACAACCATTCCCTCATCATAAAACCGGCGGATAAGGGAGGGGGGATTGTCATTCAAGATCTTGACCTATACAAAAAAGAAATCCTACGACAACTCAGTAATACTGAGCATTATTGCAAATTACCCCGCAACCCAACCAGTGAGATTCAGAAACTTATTTCTCAAGTCACCACGGAGGCCCTAGAATCAGGTTTCCTATCAAAAAAAGAATATGAATTCCTGAACACCAAGGCCCCACGCATTCCAGTAATCTACTGTCTCCCAAGATTCATAAGAACTCAGAATCCCCACGCGGCATGCCCATCTTCTCGGGGTGTGGTTCCATCCTGGAACCCCTTGGACACTACATAGACTACTTCATCAAACAATTTGTCCCTAGCACCATCTGTTACATAAAAGACAGTATGGACATGATTAATCTTATTGAAGACCTCCCATTTGATCCCACATCCAGCACCATGTGCACGCTGGATGTGGAATCATTATATACTAACATTCCTCAATATGAATCCCTCCGTGTCATTGAGAAAGTGTTGGAAACACGTCCAAACCCACATAATGTCCCCTCTGTTTTTATTCCCCAACTATTGGAGATATGTCTGATAAAGAATTTTTTCCTTTTTGAAGGGCAGTTCTATGGCCAAGTGTGCGGCACATCAATGGGAGCGATTTTTGCTCCCAATCTGGCCATTCTCTATATGGACCACCTTGAGACATCTTGTATCCTTGACACGTCTAACCCTTTCCACAATGGCATCCCTTGTGGAAACGGTACATAGACAATATTTTCCTACTGTGGACTGATTCCTCTGATGGCCTCACACAATTACATCACTGGCTCAACAATAACAGTGGTGGCCTAAACTACACACTCTCCACCAGCAAAGAATCACTTCCCTTCCTGGATCTAGTGATAAAACACACGGAGGGCCATCTCACCACCAGTCTACATCGCAAACCGACTTAGCGGAATACTCTGCTTAACTATAGCAGTCACCACCCATGCGCACTGAGAGATTCCCTCCCTTTTTCCCAGTTCCTTTGCATAAGGAGGAATTGTTACTTTAAAGAGGACTACTTCAGCGAAGCCAAGACGCTAAGCAATAAGCTCAGAGCAAGAGGCTATCCCGTAAACTCGTGGGACGCTCACTCAAACGTGCATGGTACTGCCCAAGGGAAACTCTTCTAGAACCCAAGCTCAAAAAAATGCAGGAGCGCCTCATTTGTGTCACTACATTCTCTCCAGCATCCAATGCAATAAGAACGAGTGTAGTAAAGCATTGGCCTGTGCTGAATGCCAGACAATTGAACCTTGAACGTCCGTTGTTCGCCTTTAAACGGGCCAAAAACATAAAAGATCATCTTGTCCGGACATCTCTTCCTCAATCAACCTTGAAAACCACACTTAATGATGCATGGGGCCTACATACCTTGACAGGGCATGCTAAATGTGGCAGCTGCGTTTGTTGTGATTACACTGTTGAAGGAAAAACCTTCGAGTATGGAACCATCAAATTTGAGAGAAAGTACTTTTCAAATTGTAACTCAGCAAATGTAGTGTACGCTATTTTGTGCCCATGCATGGTGATCTACGTAGGTCAAACAAGCCAGAAAATAAAACTCAGGATCGGACCGCATCGCAGCAAGATTCGCTGCAAAACTGCTAATGCCCCCCTTGTGGGTCACTTTACAGACAAAGGACATACGGAGAATGACCTCAAATGGACAATAATAACATTGATCATACCGCCTCCACGAGGGGCTGACATATCGCAATTACTCAACAAAGAGGAACTACACTGGATTTTAAGGACCCACAGCATTCACAGTGGCCTCAACCGCCTTGAGGACTGGACCTCCCTATTATAAAATGCCTTCTGTACTTTGTACTATAACATGTATTTAAGTCACATGCTGTGTCACCTTGCATGCTTTCACCCTTGTAATTGTATCTCACTCCATCTGTACCGACACTATCAATCCCACACCACCTTAAGATGGCTGCCGCCTTTTCATCTTGATCCCTTCACCTGAGATTCGTTAGTCCTCCATCGCTTTCTGGTGATAGTGCTGCTTTGTCCTTCATCGCTTACTGGTGATAGTGCTGCTTTGATCTATATACCGGGCACTGAACCAGCAATCACGAGTCTCTCAGGAAACACGGAAGTAGATGTAGCAATCGGGCTCACCACTACCACAGTAAGTGCTCACGCCAAAAATCTGCCCTCCCCTGCCACCCGCTGTCACAGCCTGGCGTTCCCGCCTAATACTTGCCTACAATTCTGTTCTCAGATAAATGCGATTGTGCATTTTCCACCGGCTGACGTCCAAACACACGCTATTGCGCTGGGACGCTCATAGAATTATTAAGTGGAACTGGTAAATATGTGTTTTGGTTTTATTCCACCCACCATTGTATTCCCACATAGACTCCTTGTAATCTTGGAATTTCGCCCACACAGGTACCCTGGCTGTTGGCCGAGCAACCTTTTATAATATAATTGTGAAGGCCCGCGCGCCTCACAGAATTACGTGAGACTCAATTATAACTCCTGCCATAGGTAAATCCCCGTTCACTATGCACTTTTGTTTAATTTTACGCACTGCGCCGATTTTAAACCACACGCGGCATAAATGACTACCCGTTTTCCAATCACCCTTCACCACTATGTACTGCGCCGATTTTAAATTTTTGTATCAGCATGTACCCACGATGGAACCCGTCCTCACGAGCCAAGTTCGGACCAACCCGCTAAACACGCCAATTTTAACCAACAGGACTGGGTCACGCGCTTTATGCTTGAGAAAACTATGAACAACCACCTATATAGTCCTAACGTGGTTCTGACATGATTCTCATATCTATATCACCCGAGCACGAATTTCGCACAGCAATAACCATACAAATCGCCGTTTTATTCACAAATGTCACCGTTTCTATGCTGAAAACATGCCTAGCTTATTTTTCTAAATATGATTTACACCTTTTTCTCCCCCCTTTTTTCCTGTGTGTCTCTTACCTTGTCCCTGGTCATTTTAAATGTAAAGTAAATGTAAAAAGGCGCAGCATATTACTGCCAGGACTACAATGTATAATTCTATTGTCCTGAAGATGATGCCTTGTATTTAATAGTGGCATCGAAACATCGTCGACACCAATACACTTTATGCACTAAGATTGAGCTGTATTAGAGTGTGCAATGGTGTTTATAAGTTAATCTATGTTTGTGTAAACTGAGTACAAGTATAAAGACCCATTTTTGCTTGCCTTTTGGCCAATCCTTTTTGTTGTTTTGTCTTGTGTTTTGTGGGTCACGGCTGTGCCCACTTGTTATTGACTGTTTCTTAAACGCTACTAATTGAAAACTATTATGAAAATAAATTCTTGTCCGGCTGGACAAAAGACATACTTTCTATCTAGTGTATGATTATCTCCCCTTGTTTATTCTTTTAGAATAGGGACCACTTTTCTCTATAACATGATACTACCCAAGGTCCCTACCGAATTACCTGTGGGTTCCCTTGCCCTTGTATAATAGGGCTAAAAGATGCAGCACTGGTTTCTCTCCTGATAACAGGTGAGTAAATGGGAATTCGTTGTTCGGATGATTTTAGGTGAATATTTTAAAGTTCCAAAACTCCACACTTAGAAGAATTTGCAAGTTAAACCAGTCAATGTTAGCCTATGAAAGGAAATTCACTTAGCAGGTAAATAGTGTTATCGTTAACTTTTCTTACTCAATGGTGCATCCTGCATCCAGCACTGCTGCATCTCCTATAAACAGTTGAAAGAATGCAAATTACCAAAGACGCGTGGAAGCCCATGTCTTTTTTTTTTTTTAATATTGCTAGAATGCGCGGATCATACACGCACCACGCAATTTTACCAAACAAAAAAAACAAATTAGGGGCCCTGGGGGTCCTTGTAGGACCCCCTGAGAAGACCTAGAGGATCGGGGTGTGTCTAACCTCCCCCTTTTCACGTTTGAAACACACATTTCACACGCTTCTTCAGCCTCCCTTGTACCGAGGCATAAAATGGCTGCCAACAGTTCTAGTTTCGAATGTTGACAACCACTTGACAGCCAAATAGCCTTCAGCGCGTGATCGGAAGGGTGCACTTATGGTACGATGACAATAAGCGGTGTATCCGTATTCAATTCTTTTATGGGAAGGGGGCCGTGTAGCCCCCCTCTCGTGGCCGATTCCGGGCACCAGGATCCCCAGCCCCCGGGGCATGGCTAATTATATATTATTATTTTATGAAGGAGGGCTGCATAGCCCCCCCCCCCTCCAGAAGCCACTTCAAGGCCCCGGGGACCCCATTCCCCGGGGATGGCCTTTTTCTTTTATTTATTTTGGCCGTCACCGTTGGAGACCGTAGGAGAGTCTTCAATTCCCCCACTGTCCCGCTGGCTCCCTGCGGGAGCCGGTGTTCTATCGACATGCAAACTCAGTGTCGGATTGGTAATGCGGGCACTCAGGCAATGCCCGAGGGGCCGATGTCCAGTTCCAGCTGTGGGCTGCTTTTTTTAGCAGCCTTGGGGCAATTTGGCAGTTTCTGCTTTATTCGGATGCCGCCAGCGGCCCAATGGGTGCCTGATCAGCCTCAATTACTTCTCTTTTATCAATGAGCAGAGGTGTCACTCCCTTTCTCTAGCTGGGGCCGGCCCTTTAACATATGCTTATTGAGCGAGGGCAGGGAGCATGACCAATAGCGGCCTCACTTGTATACAGGTGTGTTTCACCAGTGCAAGCTAATCCGTGCAATTTTCTAAAAAACCCTGTTTTTTTAATAAAACTTCACCGAAGCAGTTTTTTGCAAAGGCAATAGGCAAATGTGGGCCGCTTTTTTCTATAGTGCCCGGGCCGATTGTTAATTCCAATCCAACCCTGTCCGAACTCCATCTGTGTATGTACCCCCTAGAAGTTGCCTTCACTTTGCACATGCATGTTTGTGGTAGCGCATGCCTGTTAATGTTACGCATGCGTACAATACGTCCCAACGTCTGGCCATGTACTCCTAACGTATTTAATTTAATTTGCGCATGCTCAATTTCAACATGCCCAATCACAGCTCTCACACCCAGTGACATCATGCTCAACCAATCATCCTTCTGCAAAGCATTTATAACCTGCCAAACTTCTTTAACTTTTCCTATTCCGCAGTCACAGCCATTGGTAGTGTTGGTATCCCCGTCTTCGTAGGTGAGCATTTTTTTTAAGAGTAATTTAATTACTTTATCTGAACAATCTTTAAATACCGCGTAAATGCAAATTTTTGTTCAATTTCACAATGTTGTTTTTAAGCACGTTTTTCTGCTTTTTTTATATCATGAAGGTTAACTTCTTAACTTTTGTTTCTTGGCAAATCACTTAATCCTGCCGCGTTTCTTTAATTTGGCAAGCGCCACATGGCCGTTCCCACACCAGTGTGCTATGTGCTGTTCAAGTTAATGCGATGTAGTTTTTCTCGTGTAAGTAGTGCGTCACGTGTCCCATGCATTGCAAAAGTAATATTTTCTCCAATAGTGTATTTTAGCATGATTTCCAGCTCTTATAGCTCCAATATCTTGCCTTGGTAGGCGATGTTTCTGGGCAAATCACTTAATGCTGCCGCCTTTATTTTTTTTAAGTAGTGCGCCACGTGCTGCTTCCTCCCCATGCACTGCACATTTAATCGATTGGTCAATGTTGAATTTTAGCACACCCTCCATGTTTTTTAATAACGTTAAACTTGATGTGCTATCCTTTGTTCTGTGCAAATCTCTTAATCCTGCCATGTTTCTTCAATTTGCCAAGCACCACGTGGCCGTTCCCGCAGCAGTGTGCTACGTACTGTTCAACTTAATGTGATGTCGTTTTTCTCATGTAAGTTGTGCGTCACGTGCCCCATGCATTGCAAAAGTAATGTTTTCGGCAATGCTGTATTTTAGCACGGTTTCCAGGTCTTATACCTCCAATATCTTGCCTTGGTAGGCGATGTTTCTGAATAAATCACTTAATCCTGACGCCTTTAATTTTTGAAAAGTAGTGCGCAACGTGCTACTTCCTCCCCATGCACTGCACATGTAATCGATTGGCCAATGTTGTATTTTAGCACGCTCTCCAAGTTTTTTAATAACTTCAAACAATATTTGTCCTCTGTTCTATCTCATTATACAGATATCTCAACCATGGGACGTACTGGTCGCCACAAGCTGTTTATTCCTGTTCATGCACTATACCAGATGGTGGTCAACCACTCGATATACCAAATCCACTAACTGCTCTCCATAAGATATTAGCTGAAAATTGCAATGGACCTAATGGAGTTATCAGGTTTGACTTTAACATTTCATGATTGAAAAGCATTCTGAGATAAGCATTTGTGTATTTCATGTGTTTGCAGACAGATACCTGTGCTGTTCTCATGTGTTGGTAGAATTAGTGGGCATTCTGGTATCAAGAAAACGAATAAAAACATGTCCTCCCGATTTTATTGGCCAAATATGTCATTTGAAATTGAACAATGTGTGTTTATCATTTTTCTTGCTTCTATAAATATGTTTTATAAAATGTAAATCTCCATTGTAATAGTCTTATAGACGTTTGTTTCTGAAACCCATATGTTTCTCATTTAAATGCTTGTTACACGTTTTCAGCCTGCACTTGAGATACAAAGTGAAAATGTTGTTTTGAATTTTTTTATTTGAAGACGTGTCTTTCAATTCTTCTTGATGTTTATTTCTCAATTTCTAGATCATGGAAGTCCAAAAAGGGTTCTATCAGATCAAGCCCAGGAGTTTGTAAATGAAGTGAGTGACCAATCTCGTCCTAACATTTGTACAATGCAATGCTATTTCCTATTTTGCATGCCAAATATAACCTCTGAGGATTGCTTTTCAACCCCAATCCTATTGAGAACAAATGTTTTTATGTACATTAAAAATAATCTTGGACATATCTACAATATATACATTTTTAACTCTTTTTCAGTTTGCAGAATGTTACATAAATCAGCAGCAAATTGCCGAGGTTGAAAAAAGTATATCCTCCTGTTCCAGCTGATTACACCGATGTCTAAAATATGGCATGAACTAGTTGTCTGAAGCCATACAGATTCACACATTTTTAACGGATAACGTTAAGGTATATACTCTCAATATGAGTAGTCAACGAAGTTAAAAAGTAACAGATATAAGTACTTGAGAGGTTTTTGGTGTCAGATAATGTCCAATTCACACTTGTATGGATGAGTCTGATACAGGGTGGATCTCTGTATAACTAATGGATGATTAGGTATTAGGATGGCATACAAAGCTCCCAACCTTCTTACTTTTTCCCTTAAAGGGTTCCAAATTGGGGACGAATATTAGGCTGTGCAGTAGAGGTTGACGATGTTGCTCCACAGGTACTTGGGCCTTCTCATGAAGCAAAAGGAGCCTCTCTCAATATCCTTAACTCTTCTCTTCCAAAGTTGACCGGATTCTTAGTCAGCAAGTCCTTCTGCATACTTGCAGTTCCACACCAGTACTCTTTATTGGGGTCTCCTCTTGAAAGCAGTCTTGCATATCCGGCAAGTAACCAACCAACGCGGAGTTCAAGTTCTGAACTCTGTTGGCCACAGTGTTTACACAAGGTAAGCAGAGCGGCCTAGGTATACAATACCTCCTATTAAATGCATTAGAAATAAAAGAGCTTATTTACAAACCCCTTGCGCCACTTTTGCGTCACTTTCAACATGAGAAAAGTAACACAAAAGTGGCACAAGAGTTTTGGAAATAAGCCCTAAAAAATATTGTCCTGCATAATGACTTCATCTCTCATCTATTTCTGTCTCATCTGTGAATCATTTTAAAGACCTGTTCATCTGTAATATAAATAATACGCAGTAGGCACTTCTATACAGACACCGTTTGAATGCAAGCCTATAAGATAAGTGAAATCTATCAGGCACTGTACACATTAAAAAATTAGAAAATATCGTCAAGTGCTACTTTGACTTGAAATGTGTGACCTCATTTGGTCACATCGTTCTGATCAGATTAACTACAGTACTTCTATTGGACTCCATATTATATGTTGTTTGTTATATTGTTTTATTAAACGTATGGTTCTAGTTATTTATTGTAGTGTTATCATTTAGCTATATTTCCAGGTATTTATTGTTTTAATAAAAGTTAATAAAAAAAACATACGTCTTTTTTTGTGGGGGTAGCAGTCCACAATAGAAATGATATTTATTATTTGAAGTATAATTCTGAGGCTAGCTGTTCACCAGATCTTTAGCAGAGTGTATAGCTACAACTTACGGTTCCAATTCAAAAGAATAAAAAGTACAACACCATTAGCAACATAGTGTGGTAAACTTATAACCTCTGTGCTTACGTAAGTGTTCCATGAACTGTTACTATAGTAACAGGCAGAAAGCCGTTTGGGGGTAGGGTTAAAAGTTACTGGCTGTACAGAAACCATTATATTTACCCTGGATCTTCTACATGACAGAAAGGAAAGCAAAGTAAAACAAAACACTGTGTACCAGATTTACAACCCCCTTGCACCACTTTCTCATCCAACCCCCCCAACAAAATTACAAGTATGTGGGCCTCAACGACCCCCCTCAAGCTCTGGGAATCACCACCCCCGGGAACTTGTGTATTACGGGAGGCAGACTGTGTGGCCCTCCGCCTGGTGCCCTCGAGGGCCCTGGAAACTACTACGACTGGCTCCTGCAGTGTCCCGGGGTGCCTACCCCCGGTATACTGTTGTTTGCCTTGACAGAGCGGGATCCTCACAACTCCCGCCCTCCTATAGCAAACATAGTTTGCATTTTGAAAGACAGAGCAGTGAAATCTGTTCTCACTTTCAAAATCCAAACCAGATTGCATTTCCATATACAAATTAGCATCTACCCATGCAAAAAAAGCAATACTGGCTCCCGAAGAACGCAAAAGTTCATCATACAATGTTGCTAAAAAAAAAACAGCAAGTGTGCTCGACTTCTCAATATACTACCTTATCCTACTAATGTTATTTTCAATCACGTTCTGATAACCAATAAGAATCATGCTTTTAAAAAACAGAAACATGCACCCTAGTTTTCTGTTTAGAATTTTGTCATTTCTTTTCTGTTTTAACTTCACTTTTTCCCCAAACTCCCTTTATCTATTCTAACATATGCCAAAGGCAGCAATGCAACTACTTCAATCTATTTTGTCCACAGATTGAGAAAGCTAGGAAAAAATGTGAATAAATCTGTTGCTACTTTTCTCCGAGACTATAAAATGGTGTCCATATACCACAAAAATCTGTGTTTCAATATGTATGGCCTCTATAGGAGAGATGCTGTACATTTTACAGATGAAGGGAACAGAGTCTTCCTCATGAACTTTAGACTCTAAAATCTCTCAATAAACACAAGGGCTCTTTTTAGAGACACCCAACATCTAAACACATAAGCTTGATATATATCTCAAAAATACATGCTTCTTTTTTTCAGCAGCAAAATGCGTGGGTCCTATGCGCATCCTGTGACTTTTTAAAAAAAAGAAAAATACTATCTTACTTTTATGGCCCTATGGGTCCTTATGTGACCCCATGAGCAGGCCAAGGGGGTCATGGTGTGTCTGCCCTGCCCCCTTAATACATATTTCTCTGACTTCCTCAGCCTCGCTTCTAACGAGTCACAAAATGGCTGCCAACAGTTCCTGATTTCGAATGTTTACAAAAGCTTGACAGCCAATTAGAATTCAACCGTCATCGGGACGGTGCGCTTATCCTACAAGGCCAATCCTCGCACAATCCCCCGATCCACCGCGCCCATAGACATATAAATGAATTTAACCGTAATTTTCAAAGAAACTACTGAATAAATTGACACCAGATAAGCGAAAGGCACAAGTCGGAACTGAGGACTACCTCTCTGCCAAATTTGGTGTAATTCCGTTTAGCCGTTCGGGCTGTAGCCGTGGCTAAAGGTCCTATGGGAAATTGCATGGGGAAAACACATTTTGGTACCCCCCTTTTTTCTCGGCCCCAGCTACACCAATCACTCCCAAACTTTCGGGGAAGGAGTGGAACTGAGCTGGCCAAAAGTTTGTAAAATTTCAAGAAGATTCATCAATCGACGCCAAAGTTATTCCAAATAGAATGCTGCGGTTTTCATATGGATAATAGGTCCTAACTACAACTACTTACTGGCGACCGCCAGTAGGTAATATATATATATATATATATATCTATATATACATATATAGATATATATATATATACACACACCTACACACTCACACCCCAACCCTGGTGCCAATATAATAAAAATGGGGAGTGGGCAGGCCCCTTCCTTGAGACTTATTAGGCCCCCCCGGGGGACTTATTATATTAAAAAGGAAGGGGGATTCACAGCCCTCATTCCCCAGCCTTCATAGGCCCCAGGAATCCCATCCCCTGGGGCCATGCCTAAGTTAAAAGGGGAAGTTGGGCCTTTTTATTCATGCCTTAATAGGCGTTAGTGCCCTCAGCCTCTGCACCGAATACAATAAAATGGACAGGGGGACGTGTGGCTCCCCTCTCAAAGCCTTCTTTGAACCCAGAGACGCCATTCCATGGGGCCAAAATCCAAGAGGATGGGAACATGCCAGCTCCTTCTCAGAGCCCTAATAGGACCCAGGAACCTGTTCTCCTGAGTCCAAATTTAATAAAAAGGGGGAGGAGCTGCATGCTACCCCTTTCCCTCCCCCTAATAGGCCCCAGGAACCCCAGCCGCTAGGGTTTGTGTGTTTTGTTAAAAGGGGAGGAGGACCACTCTTCGCAAGCCTATTTTGGTCCCATGGAGCCCATCCTCCGGGCCCATTATTATTTATAGGTATATATGTATTTATTCTAAACACAACCCCTCTAGTCCCTTTATGAGGCTAGAGGCAAAAGTACATTACAAGGACTTTAAATAGCACAAAGTAAACAGCACCGTATACGTTTTGCCCTTGGGGCCTCACAAACCATATACTAAAATAGTGGTATAAGAACCACGTGGGGTATAGAAGTGAGGCCTAGGGCCTGTAGAACCGCTGGGCAACCAGGAACCATCCAAGGTAGGGACCCATGAGACACACGGGGGACGCGTCCAGTGTTTAAATACAGCCGCAAATCACCATTGACTTCTATGGAGGAAAAGCAAGTTACAATTTTAAAGATTAAGGACACTTGGTAGTGAATTACGATGGAACCCTTTCAGAATTAGACACTTCGAGAGTCAAGACCCACGGGAGCACCGGAGTACTCGTATTACTTCACGCAGGGAAGCCGGGTGCATAGGTGTCTTTTGGTGTCGGGTTTCGTCGTCGATTACAATGGAGAGCTGCGAAGAAGTGCTGCAGGTGACCAGAGGAAAAGTGTCCGGGTGGATCCAAGGGTGGATCAGAGATCTGAAGAACCTGAAAGCAGAGGGGTTAGAGTCTGGGTCACTAGCCAGTGACCAGGATGGTGACAGGAAGATGTCAGCCGATGTTGGGTGCTTTCAAGTGAAGTAGGTGAAGCTTGACTTTTCAGCCATGAGGACCAGGAGGTGTCGACAACAACCAGGAGTTGGATTTGAGCTGTCTCACTAAGGATGGGGAGTGCTGCAGCGTCAGAATCCAGATTGGACCCAACTAGCCTTGGCAACAGCAGACCACACAAGAAGACAAGATTGGCTTCGGTGCAGACCAGCAAGTGAGCCTTGAGCTGCGGTGAAGAAAGGGGACTCACGGGACACTCGTGGAGTGCTGGCCTCTCAGCTTTGGTGCAAAAGGTGCTCGGGGCAAAGGCAACATATAGCCAAATGCACAACTTTGGGAAACTTCGGGAAGTAGGTGCAGCTGCAAACTTGCAGGATGTCTAGAAGTTCCAATCCCACGTCTCTCGTGTCAGCTACAGGTCTCAGCTCTGCTGGGGGCTCGTGTCAGCCTTGGAGATGTCTGGAAGTCAATGTCTTGTGTCACAGATTCTTTGGGATCTGATGGGAGCCTCGAAAATGCAGACTGGGAAGATGCTCTTAGGGGCCTGTTTGAACTGGGGGGTCACTCCTTGACCACATGGGAGATTTCTTCCGTCTTCCCGTCGATATGGAATGTCGAAGGTCCAAGATTTCATCTTCAGTGTTTCATCCAGGGTAATCTCAAGTCCTAGGGATTGGGTTCCTATGCTTATACTAAGTTTAGGGGATGGACTAACTCTAAGATCTGTCCTATGGTAGGACCTGGGGATGGGGTGGTTACACCCCTTCCCCTTTGTCCAGTTTAGCACCAGAGCTGGGCTGAGTGCCCCAGCAACCTGTTAGAACTGGGAAATGCATTGAGAACCTTGGGTGCCCCAGGCAGTATCTGGAAAGCATTCAATGAATGCAACCCACCCTGCCCCAATACACTAAGGCCTGTCTGGGGAGGTGCTGGCACCTCCCTGGACAGGAAACGTATTGTCCAGCACTCCCCTGTCGGAGTTTTGTCCAGAAGCAGGAGGTCAGACTTGTGTCTGTGGCAGCAGCATTCATTTTGTGATGCTGAGGCTCCTTTAAACTTTATCCGGGTATACTAATGTGTACATATCTTCTCCCTCTAGAAGGGTGGAATGCTACCCCCGCCACCCGAACTGGCGGGGAGTAGTATTCCAAAGTGTTTGACACCAAACACGACATGTTTTGATGAGCCAAACCAAAGTTAGCATTAACCGCGAGGATAACAATGCACTTAAGAGTATATGGTATGGCTATATCATAGAAAAGCTTTTAGGAAGGATTTTCGAAAGCTGCAGAGGGGCTCAGCTCATGCTAGGGCACCCTCTTACACAAAACCAGGCACTCTGCCTTCAGGATTGTCAAGGCCTGCCATAGGAGTGACTTATAGGTTAATATGTGTCTATATGTAAATGTAGTTATAGGTATACTATAACTCAGTAAGGGTTTTTAACACAACCTTACCCAGGCTGCAAGTGCAGACCTGTGGTGCCATTTTGGAAGGCTTACCAGGGGTGGCATAATACATGCTTCAGCCCCTGGTAGGCCTCTGGGTACCTATGCCCTTGGTACCCAAGGTACCATACACTAGGGGCTCACAAGGTCACTCAGTAACCAATCTGGGATGTACCTAAAGAACATGGTATCAATTAAGAGAGAGTACAGCTAGGCTATAGTCCTGTTAGCAGGGCCACAGCCAGAGTAAAGTAAATAAAACAGTGAAACACAGCAAAAAGTGGGGGTAACCATAGGAAGCAGACCCTACTCTCCTACATGCTGCTCCCTCAGTGCAGGAGCAATGTATTTTCTGTTTCCCTGTACGCATCAGTGTGGACTGGAAAACTGAACAGAAGTCTGCTCCCAGCAGGCAGACGCATTTTAAAACCTTCTGCCAGCTGGGAGCAGACTTAGGATCTATCTGCAGCTTTCGACATGGTCGATCATGCTAGGCTGATCGAGAGACTTGAATACATCGGCCTGGGTGGGAAGGTGTTGGCCTGGCTCCAATCCTACCTGAGTGCCCGTTCTCAGAAAGTCGCCCTTCCCCCTTTTTCATCCTCACCTAAACCTATATGGTGTGGTGTTCCCCAGGGGTCAGCCCTGAGCCCCTTGCTTTTTAATGTGTATCTGGCCCCTCTCTTCACCTTAATCACCAACTGGGGCGTCAAAGCAATCTCATACGCCGACGATACTCAGTTGGTGCTTCCTTACCAAGATCAGGCGAAGGAGGCCTTTTGCAATTTTAAAGGATGTCTCCGTGATGTTGCTATTTGGATGAACACGAACAAACTAAAATTAAATGCAGGGAAAACGGAGGTGATCTTTTTTGGGAAAGGCCCTGCGCCCTCACCAGATCTTTGGTGGCCTACTGAAATGGGGCCTCCACCTTCTCCTAGTATGAGTGCTAAAAACTTAGGGGTGAGGTGGGATGACGACCTCTCTTTCTCCGCCCACATTCCTGTTTGCCTAAAAAAACTTAGAAATTTACGTAAATTCCTAGACTTACTACCCGAAGACTGCCGCAAACTAGTAGTCCATGCCACAGTTACATCTAGGCTGGACTATGCCAATGGCCTTTACTTGGGCTTACTGAAGTATGCGATCCAGCGATTGCAACTGGTGCAAAATGCGGCGGCAAGGCTGATCAAACACATACCGTTCAAACATCATATCTTGCCACACCTACGAGCGCTGCACTGGTTACCAGTGGCAAGCAGAATTGAGTTTAAGGCCCTGACACTTGCCTACCGGGCTGTGCAGGGCAAGTGCCCACACTATCTCAAACTAAGACTCCCCCGCTACAAGCAGGCATGCTCCCTGCGCTCAAATGCGCGAAATCTGCTCCTGGTCCCACGCGTCTCAAGAGCTCGGCTTGGAGGGAGAACGTTTTCAGCCACAACAGCCAAATTGTGGAATGCCCTACCACTCGAGCTTCGCAATGCGAGCTCAGAATTGTGTTTCAGGAAACAGTTAAAAACGTGGCTTTTTAATCACTAACTTCTTCTTTTTCACTTGGTACACTGCCTCCCTCCCCCCTTGCTCACTAAGCGCCGGGAAACCTCCGAGAGAGGTAGCTGTTGCGCTATATAAACTTCAGTATTATTAGTGTTTGCTCCTGTTGGGTGGGAGATTTGCAAATGCTCCTGCCAGATGGGAGCAAACTCATGTTTCTCTTGACGAACTAGTGTGGACAGGGAAACTACGCCGCCTCGGTGATGGGCTCCCTGGGACATGGTAAATGAGCCAGCCCTAGGTTTCCTGAGGCACTAAAAATTCAGAGAGGAGGGCTACACAGGCCCCCTCCCCTTATTAAATGCATTGGACCTCAGGGTCACTGGGGCCGAATACTGCTTGCAAAGGGGCCACATTGGGCACTAGGCTAAAACTGACTCAAGTAGGGCGTCTGCGCACCCCCTCCCCTTAAATATACATGATCCTGGGGGATGGGGTTCTTTGGGCCAGAAGTGGGCTAAAATGACAGCTGTCATTTTTTTTTACCACGATCTTGCAAGACACCCACAGGATTGCAGCAAAATTTGACTATTTCTTTTAAATTTTTCCCCGGGCAGTGTCTTTCTGGGTACCCATCATAAATCCTAGGAGGGCAGGGTATCTCTACCCTGTTCCCTTATATTATTATTCTTGTGTACTTCAGGACAGAGGACTAAGTTCCTGAATCCTGTAATGGCTGCAAGCAACATTTTTCTTATGTTGCTGGTAGTCAATCAGAGCGCTCGCTTCCACGGGAATATGAATCCCATGGGTTGCGAGATGGCCCAAGGGAAAAAAAGCTGCCTCGGCCAACCTGAACTCTCTATTGTTAAATTGGCACTCCGGCAAGACTCCTGCGAGTCTTTTGCAGACTGAACTGTCCAGATATATAAATATTTTTAAACCTTAATTTCTCAAAAACTACTGAATGTATTTACACCAATTCATAACCTTCCAACCACGCTTTAGATTCCTGCTTTTTAGGGCAATTCTGTTCAGCTGTTTATTTGGTAGTGCTTCTTAAAGAATTCTATGGAAAATGCATAGGGATTTTGTTTTTTAGCACCCCATTATTTCTCAGCCCACTGTAGATAGATCACTCTAACTTTCCATGCACAAACTAGGAAAAAAACAGCACTTCTTTGTAAAGACTTGTGAAGATTTGGCAAATGGTGGCAAAGTTATTAGCAACACAAAAAAGCATTCCCTATGGAAATGCTGACCTACTATAATATACTAAATGTATATATATATGTATATATATTGTGAGCAAGGCGGCTTGCCGTCGAAACGCGCCAAGGCTTTTTTTTGGATGAAAATTCCTCTGTCAAATTTCCACGGAGTCAGCACCTGTTATTGTGTGATTAACAAGATTGGTGTTAAATATAAATATATATATTACCTACTGGCGGTCGCCAGTAGGTATATATAGTTAGGATTTTTTCTCTATGGGTTTTTTGAAAATTCTATGTCTAATAACTTTGGCGTTTGTGGACGGAATTGGCTGAAATTTTCAGGAAAATGGCACATTTTGTTTCTGAGCAGCCCTTGAAAATTTGGGGGGGGTTCGTCCAGTGGGGGCTGAGAAAAAAGGGGGGTCCCAAAACGTGTTTTTAACATTGAGTTTTCCATAGGGCGGTTGGCCTCACTTTTAGCCCGAACGGCTGAATGGATTTGCACGAAACTTGGCAAAATTGTAGGGACTGGTAGCCCGATGTGCCTTTTGTAGGTCTCAATATATGTGCTCCAGTGGATTTTGAGAAATTAACGTTTAAAAAAAGATATATATCTGTAACAGCGGACCGGGCAGCGCACTGGTTCGCGGACTTTTCGCGCAACGGAGCTTTGTGAAGCGCAGCTGATTGGTTCTCCGGCGTCTGTCAACATTCCAAACAGTCCGTAGCGGCCGCCATCTTGTCTCTCGGTAGGATCGAGAGACAAGAGGAGGTCAAAACAAAGGGGGAAATAACTATAAGGGGGCATAGTAGATCCTCGCTGATCCCCTAGGTTTGATGTGGAGGTTTTAAAAGGGCCCCGCGGGGCAAAAAAAAATAATAATAATAATAATTGAACGGCTGAATGGATTTGCACGAAACTTGGCAAAATATTAGGGACTGGTAGCCCGATGTGCCTTTGCTAGGTCTCAATATATGTGCTCCAGTGGATTTTGAGAAATTAACGTTCAAAAAAAGATATATATCTGTAACAGCGCTCCGCTTCGCGTAACGGAGGTTTGCGAAGCTGATTGGTCATTCTGTCACTGGGCTATAGTTGGGCTACATCTGGCTGATATTTGGGCTACATTTGTTTTTTTGTGTGTCTGGCGGCCATCTTTGGGCTACATTGGGCTACATTGGGCTTCATTGGGCTACATTCGGCTAATTAGCAAATAGCTCATCGCAAACTAGGAATGGTAAAGAATCGCTATTTATTCCTTAAAGTTCGCTATTTAGGAAATGCAAATAACTTTGATGATACATATGGCGGTTCATCTCTAACAAGATAAGAAGCATAGGGATACATTTATGATGACTGGCGCATCACCAGGGATGTGTTAGTCATTCTGTGCCGCTGTTCCGTCACCTATGGTGTGCTGCATTTACAATGCGGCGCATCATGGGGCAAAAACAGCACAGATGCGTGATGTATCTGTGCCGTAAAGGTGGCGCATTGCTGGAGTTGTATCGCAAGTGTGATGAAGCTCCAGCAAGGGTCGGGGGTGCCCCTGTCGCAGGGTTTCTGTTCTCACACAGAACTGTGGACAGAGGATTGGAACCTCGGCGAATGCATTGCTGGAGTTGTATCGCAAGTGTGATGAAGCTCCAGCAAGGGTCGGGGGTGCCCCTGTCGCAGGGTTTCTGTTCTCACACAGAACTGTGGACAGAGGATTGGAACCTCGGCGAATTAGGGTGTCCCAAAACTCACGTTAGTAATCAAAAACTATTTAGCAAGCTAGGTACAGTGTCACATTGGATATAACAAACTCTCAATGTTTAGACAATCCAGAATATGAACTTATAGTACCTCAGGATACGTGGAACTCATGAACAGTCGGTCGTTATAGATTTCTTAGAAACCAGAACATGGAGTTAAGAAGAACAGATGTGTATTTGAAATGTTTATTTACTAATGCCGTCTTCTCAGGCGTAGTACCTTAGATAATAAAAGTACACATATTATCAGTAGCAAAACTACCAGCATAGTTACTAGTACATAAAAAGTGAATGGTGATAGTATGTTAACATGCTGTAAATGAATAAGAGTTAGCAACACTTATAAGCAGCCGCGGGCCGTGGAGGGAGTTACGGTGAGGCAGGGAGGCGGGGAGGGGGAGAAGCCCTCCCTAATACACATATTATATTATTTGCTAAGAAGGTCTCTTTGTGTTGGTTTAGGGCGTGCCCATACTTTAGTGTCTTAGATTTGAAGGAATCACATCAGCATACACCAGCTCTCTCTTCATGTGAACCGCATCAACTGTTGTGTATGTGTGTTCGGCAAAGCAATATAAAACCCGCCTCATGCCCAGAATTGGCAGAAGTTGCACTTATGTTATGAGTATGAAGTCGTGGAGATCAGACCTCATAACAATTCTGTATCGTGTTGTTCTTGAAACTTTAGCACTCGCTGTACAGATATAGTTTAACAAGTAAAGCAGATAGTAGACCAATAACATATTATTCTCATGTAAACCACGATGAACTACTAGGTGGAAAGCTAAAGCAACAACTAAGTGTCGTGTGCAGAAGTTGCAAAAAAGGAAAAATGGCGTTTAAACCGGTAATGAGCCCATGCTAACTTAACACGGTGTAAAGATATCCAGGACCTAGATGACACCTCCTCATGATCCGGAAACGAACTGAATAAGATAATAGAAGTGCCATCTCATGAGAGCAGATTGCAAGTTTATATGTGGACGGTCCGCAAGGTAAAGCATTAAAAACTAGGAAAATTTAATGCTAAAGAAAAATAAAACAGCCAAGTACTTTATCGAGTCTTAAGCCAATAGGCAAGGTAAATAATAAAAACTTGACAAATAAGTCAATGAATTGTCAATGAAATGCTAGTACTCAGCATATCAAACATGAAAAAGGTCTATGACATAACTGTGTATGCAAAATAAGCTGCAACAGCCTCCAATAGGAAGTCACCGTCTTCATCCGAAAACAGTTCAGCCATCCAATTTAAAAGCGGAAAAGAACATACGTGCTCTCCCAGCACCGGATCCTCTATCACCATCAGAGGACAGCTCGGTGGGTTTTCAAGAAAGCTCTGTTCCAAGAAAGACTGTGCTGCCGCCAGTAAATTCCAGGGACCAAGTAGTCCATGCATCAATGCCACAGCCATAATCCTTTCGCCAGGACAAACCAACTCGTGAGTAATGATAGGAGTCATCAGCTGATTAAAGTCGACGTCAGGAGAAACCGGTCCGCAGAGACACAAATCAATGGCCCAATCGAAATCACAGGTCAGGCAGTGAAATACAGGCTGGACACAGGTGAAGTAGGAGAACCGAAAAGATAATCCATATGCCGTGCTTAATATCGCCAACGGCATTGTGCCATAATATTCTAGCATGCGATTGCGGAACAGTGTCAGCAGCTGCAGGGTCGGAGGTTGCATAGGAGGGACATCCATATTTAAAAATGTAAAAAAGCACAAGAGCGTCCGCTGGTAATGCAAGTAAAAATGCCAATCCACGAACCAGAGTGCAGAAAATACAATGAAAGGAAGCAGGGATGACTCCAAAGATTTTCTCAAATGAAGTCACGAGACCACTGGTAACAACTTTAAAAAAGTGCACCAGGGACTTTGTGGAGGATGCGTTACAGATAGTCGGAAACATGTTGCTGAAATTGAAAGGCAAATGTTAATTGAAAAAGGTTTTGCACCTCTGTATGGGTGTTCGCTATGTGAAGTACGAAAGTTTCACGGGCCGAACTCAAGGCCACCTCTCTCTGAGACAAAAGAGCTCTTATTCTTGCCATGCCGTTGAAACGTGTCTCAAGGTTGGTATTTGTGGCCAGATTGAAAACTCCCTATGTTCATGTGTGGGAGGAAATAGAACATTTCTGCAGCAAATAACCCGTTCACTTACTGTTACGATAAAAGGAATACTTTTAATTAACTCAGAACAATCTTCATTATTGAGCATCAAATAACTACCATTTTCCAACAACTTGAACGTGGGGATGATAGCAGGAACTGGCGTGCCTTGCAACACGCAAGCCATATTTGGTCGGTGTTTGTTGCATGAACCGTGTAAATGTATGTGCCTACACATTAGTGAATGATCTGGCGTCTCAGTGCATTCCTCTCCATTCAGATAAACTTCTTGATCATCTTTGAAACATCTGTATGTGTATGGAAGCGACCAGACCTCATGAAGAAAAGCACTACCTAAAGGTTCATAACGACCTATTGGTATATATTTCATACAATTTGAAAACTTATATAAAGCAAAAGGCAGCGTTATTAAACCGTGGATAAGGCATGTTGCCAAAAAACCCGCAATCCTCTGCTGATGATGTCACTGAGCATGTCATGAATGATGTAATATGTGACATCATCAGCAGTGGATTACGGGTAATGGTATCTCTAGTTTACTCCCTTATAGCTGTCTTTCTTTTAACATAAGTGTCTGTTTCCTTCCCTTATACTTACTGTTTTTGGGTCGCTTCCGGTTCGCGTACCCGCGAGCGAACTGGGAAGCGAACTAAGAGAAATAGAGGTTGGCACAGTTCCAAATATTGTACCAATTTTTTAATAACGGGGAGGTAGTTCTGAAAAGAACTTTTTTTTTTTTTTTCTGAACATTTTTTTACTGTTTTTGAATTTTTCGGAACAGTTTTATATTTTTTTGGGTTTTTCTTGGAGGGGGCAATGAAAACGATTCATTGTAAAGGGCTCAACAGGAGCAACAAAACAAAAAAAAGAAGTATTTATTATTTTGGGCGTTTCGGACAAACTTGCATATGATAGTCAATAGCTCTGTTGATCAGAGTGATGCTTTTTTCTCCGTAGGAAATGAATCCATCGCAAAATGCACAGATGTGTTTTACATCACCAAATCTCATTTGTATATTTGGCACCATCTCCCTGCCCTCTGGTCCCGTTACTTCCGGTACAACAGATCTTCTGGCCATAATAGGGAGATTATCTAGGTCGTTCCGAAACTGTGCAGCACTGTAGTTGTTAGGATGCCACCTAGTCATATGGCGATGCATTGTGTAGTTTCCGAAACTGTATTTTTTGTCGGTCCCTCTGGACAGTCTATCTTGACATATAAGGCAAGTTACGTATCTTGCATTTACTTTTTTCTGACCTTTGGGAATTTTAAAAAATTGCCAAATGAAGTTTTCTTTCCGGTGAGACGTCCTGGGCTGCTCAGGCAAAAACTGCCTCTCTTCGTGCTCGTCCTCCTGTTCCTCTTCTTCTTCTTCTTGTTGAATTACAACTTGAGCAGGTGGTCCACTCTTCCTTGGATGTGGTGGAGGTGGTGGGGAAGCACCAGCTGAAGCTACTAAAGAAGCCATTGCTCAGTGATCACAAAGGGTCTTTCTCTCACAATGATGAAAGTCAGAGTGAGGAAAGAAGGAGGGATTTATTTTCATCATTTGGGAAAAACAAGAGTTCTCAACCAATCAAAAGTGTTCATTTTAGATTATATGACCTAGTCTTACATCATTAGGAAACCAAAAGTGAAATGAACCAATGAAAAGTGTTATTACCAAGTCACATGACTTGCTGTGTTTACGTTAAGCGCTTTGCAGGGCCTCCCGGTTTGCTTCCAGAAACCTGCGCTTTGCGACTCGCTTCGCGTACCAGTTCGCTAACGTAGCACGTCATATGACGTATCACGCGACAACGTGAAACGTCATGCGGACGGGAGGCGTCACGATGTTGTTTTCTAACGCGGCACTTGCGGTAAAGAAACGTTTACCGGCTCGCGGTCTATTTCGCGGCATCAAGGTCAGCTAACGGGAAGCTTCCCGATTCGCGAAGCGGGAACGAAGAAAAAAAAATATTTAAAAAAAAAATTATTCATAAACATATAAAATATATTTTTGGATTTAAAGAAGAATACATTTTACAGCTACAGATATTAGCTGTTAAAAAACCAATGAAATTCACAGAAAAAACCATAGGTTATAGACCATATATAGTTAGGAATTAGCATTTACAAAACCTTGAAAATTCACTGAAAAAACCATAGGTTATAGACCATATATAGTTAGGAATTAGCATTTAGAAAACCTTATTTTACTCACACAAAACCATTGAAATTCCATATATAGTTAGTTGCACTAACTATATATCGCGCACCCGCAATCCACTGCTGATGATGTCACATATTACATCATTCATGACATGGTCAGTGACATCACTGATGACATCACTGATGACATCTCAAATGACATCACTGATGACAACATCCAGTGACTGTATGTTTCTGTAAAGTTAAAATATGTCTTAGATATTGAAGAATGAGTGGATGTATAAGTGTCTGGATGAAGGATTTAGTAGGTGCGTGACTGACTGTATGAGTGAGTGATTAAATGTGTCTCCCTGAATGCATGGGTTAGTGACTAAACTGTCTTAATTTGTGCATCATTATGTCTGTTGTGATGTAAACTGCTGCATGTGTTGATCATTAGCTATACGAGAGGCTATATGTGTTATTAATTGGTTGCCCAAGTATTTCTATGGGAGATTGAGTTTGTGTGGGGGTGGCTGGGAGGTGTGTGACTCTGTGCATAGATGTGTGAGCAGTTGATTCACTAGGTGTATGAGTTCAAGAGTGCATGTGGAAAAAGCTACATGGGCGGTTGACTGTGTGCATGAGTGTATTGATGAGTGAATGGATATCTCAATGCTACATGTCATAGTAAGTACATATGTAAAACACAGTACATGTGAGAGTTGGCATATATAAATAACTGTGCATGAGAGCCACTGAATGTGTGAGTGGCTGTATGGATCATTGTGAACTTGTATCAGGGATTGTATAAGAGAGTAAATATGTGTTAGTATATGTTTGAATAAGTAAGGTGTGTATAACTGTATAGTTGAGGAAATGGAGGTGAGATTGTTTCTTTGCATGACTGACTAGGTGTGTGAGTAACTCCATGGATGAGTGACAGTGTGTGAGTGTCTGTATACACTGAGTGTATCTAAGGTTATATTAGAGTCTGAAGAGGTTTATCGTATTAGCACAAGAATGATGTCAAATGAGATGTCATCAGTGATGTCATTTGAGATGTCATCAGTGATGTCATCAGTGATGTCATCAGTGATGTCACTGACCATGTCATGAATGATGTAATATGTGACATCATCAGCAGTGGATTGCGGGTGCGCGATATATAGTTAGTGCAACTAACTATATATGGAATTTCAATGGTTTTGTGTGAGTAAAATAAGGTTTTCTAAATGCTAATTCCTAACTATATATGGTCTATAACCTATGGTTTTTTCAGTGAATTTTCAAGGTTTTGTAAATGCTAATTCCTAACTATATATGGTCTATAACCTATGGTTTTTTCTGTGAATATATATATATATATATATATATATATATATATATATATATATATATATATATATATATATATATATATATATATATATATATATATATATTCACTGAAAAAACCATAGGTTATAGACCATATATAGTTAGGAAATAGCATTTAGAAAACCTTATTTTACTCACACAAAACCATTGAAATTCCATATATAGTTAGTTGCACTAACTATATATCGCGCACCTGCAATCCACTGCTGATGATGTCACATATTACATCATTCATGACATGGTCAGTGACATCACTGATGACATCACTGATGACATCTCAAATGACATCACTGATGACATCACTGATGACATCTCAAATGACATTACTGATCACATCACTGATGACATCATTCATGTGATGATACAATGAACCTCTTCAGACTCTAATATAACCTTAGATACACTCAGTGTAAACAGACACTCACAGACTGTCACTCATCCATGGAGTTACTCACACACCTAGTCAGTCTTGCAAAGAATCAATCACACCTCGATTTCCTCAACTATATAGTTATACACACCTTACTTATTGGAACATATAATAACACATATTTACTCTGTTATACAATCCCTGATACAAGTTCACAATAATCCATACAGCCACTCACACATTCACTGGCTCTTATGCACAGTTATTTATATATGTCAACTATCAAGTTCAAAGTGCTTTATTCGAGTATTACTCATAAAAGCAAGACGTACAAACATATAATAAAAAGCAATTAAATTTACAAAGTCATTTAAGACAAAGCACACATACAATATAAGCATTTTAAAAAAATGTAACACCGCCAGTGTTAAGCAATTATTAAAATTCTGTCAATCATATATACAGGTGCAAAAAGAACATTTCCATCAAAAATAGCCAGAGGAATAGCAGTCATGATAATATTGTGAGAGTCCTCTAACATCCATAACATTAAAAGTTCTAACCGATGATACATAGAATAATCCTTAACATAAAATAGACAAAGATCTAGCAGTCTCTGGTCAACAATTACAGAGAGTAAACAACAGTTTAGCAATCTCTGAGCTATCATTAAACAGACACAGAGAATAGACATTTGTCTAGCAGTCCGTGGGCAATTTGGTAAAGGGTGGTTTAATTTGCCAACAGTCTCTGCCTTAAGACCCAAGCCCACCCCAAATATTTTGCGATGGCAATATTAATCCATTCTTCAGTAGTGGATTTTGCAATACGCAATGCCACTATACTACTTTTTGTGCCTAGGTTCCTACACATAGGAGCCAACCACACACGCCTTGGAACGGAATATGCTGGGCAACAAAACAAAAAGTGACCTAGAGTTTCGTTTCCTACCCCACAGACTGGGCAAATGGCCATGCCCCCCGATTCCCATTTGGATGTAAATTTGCGAAGAGGGAGCGATCCTGCCCTCAGTTGGAATAACAATTTTCTGTCCATGGGGATTGTGATGTAATCCCAATACTTTTCATAATTGGGATACAACTTAATTTCTAAGAAACTAGTAGTCAAGGTCCCATTGTTGGTACTAAGCATGCTCCTATTGGCAACATGTTCCCAGAAAATATTTTTTAGGGCAATCTTAGTGGGAAATAAAGCCCCAGCAGGATCAGTCCATAGGGCATTTAGTCCTAGATTAAACAATACATTTTTCAATGTTTTAAACCATCTGATTTTGTGGTAATGGTCAGATTTAATAACATCAATAAACCCATCTGCGTAGTGGGAGAGCTCTGGCGTGGTCCAAAGTCTACGCCAGAATAAAATCGGACGTAATTTAGCCTTTTCCGAGATTTCTCTCCTTCCTAATTCATAACGCAGGGGCAAGAGTGGACTGCTCTGCGGGACACCTGTTAGCAACCTGAAGAATTTATTTTCTGATATTTGGAGCTCTTGGAGGTTTTCATTCCCCCAAAGCTCCGCCCCATACAAGGCCGACCCAATCGCTTTTGCCTCGTATATTATCAAAGGCGGTTTAATGGGTTTTGTCAATGATTTCTTATACTCCTTGATGATAATACCAGCTAGCTGCTTGTGCCTCAGTGTAGCAATATTTAGATGTTGTTGCCACTTGTTGTCATTGGAGATAAGAATCCCCAAATAAGTAAAAGATTTTACTAGTTCCAGAGTGCGACCACTCATGGAGATATTTGGTTTAAAATTTCTATGTGGATTAAAAGCCATGAGTTTTGTCTTGGACGCATTCACTTCCAAACCATGGTCGACACAAAACTCATCAAATATTGCCAAGGCCTTTTGCAGACCACTCGGTGTTTTTGATAAAACCAGAGTATCATCGGCGAACATTAAAATAGGGACTTTCACACCTGCCAGAGAAGGGGCATCCACAGCCTGCGCTTGCATGCGGGCAACTACACCATTGATAAAAAGGGTAAACAATGTAGGGGCCATTGAACAACCCTGTCGAACCCCGCGCTCTACGGGAAATTCGGCAGTGTCATTCCCGTACCCTCCCCAACGTATCTTGGCATAGGTGCCCTCGTGCAAACGCATAATTAAAGTCAACAAGTCCCCAGGAACACCTAGTGTCTCTAGCACTTCCCACAGTTTAGCCCTAGGTACCAGGTCGAAGGCAGCCCGCAGGTCAACAAATGCTGCATACAAACTACCTCCGCCTAGCACCACGGTCTTCCACTGTATCAGTTGAAAACGGAAGACTTGATCCACAGTGCTGGTTGCCCTGCGAAATCCGGCCTGGAACGGGGATAGAATGTTATTATCCTCAATCCAATCTAACAACCTGTTGACAATTACTCGCCCCACAACCTTCTGGATAGTATCAATTAAACTGATGGGGCGATAGTTACCAGGCTGGGCTCGGTCTCCCTTCTTGAATATAGGAATAATAACAGCACCCCGCCAGGTTACTGGGATGTCTGCACCTCTGCTGATAAAATTTAATAACAGGTAAATGTATTTGCACCATTTATTGATGTCATTCAAGAAGACATCTGCCGGAACCCCGTCAATTCCAGGAGCCCGCCCCCTTCGGACAGTTTTGAGAGCACTAGTAATTTCACTCTGGGAGAAGATGTCCTCCTCTACTGTTTGCACGGGCATACACCTTCTGTCTACTGCCTGTTCTCTGCAAGCATACTGATCACCAAAAAACTTAACCCAAGCATCCTGAGGGACATTATTAGAGGTAGCCTCTTCCAATCGATCTTGTCCCCATTTGACTATATGCCAAAATAACCTGGAATCTTTATGGTCACTCGCATTTTTTAAATTATTCCAATGTGCCTCGTCCCAATCCTTTTTCGCTTTTGCTATGCACTGCTTGTATTGCTTCCTGGCTACTCTGATAGCCTCTAGATTTTTATTTTTAATTGCTCCTCCCAGGGATGTTCTTGCCGCCCTACATTCATGATTGTACCATTTTGCTGCTCTATAGGTGCAAGTGCGCCTTTTGTTTGCTGGTTTCAAAAAATGGCATTTAATTTCCTTGAAAAGAGCTTCATGGACATTGCTAACATTGTTTTTATTCAGGGGTTGCGCAACCGCACCCTCAAGGGCCATGATAGCCTTTTCAGTTGCCATACTTATTTTTTCCATGACCAGCTGATCAGTTTTAACAGCAGCCCACCTGAGCCTGCGTAAATCGTTAGTTGGCACAATCAGTGGGGGTAAAGGATCAGCAGAAATACTAGATGCAATAACATCAGACAGGCACAGTTTGTGACGAACACATAAGGGATTATGGTCACTCTCTGGCCTTTCCTTGACCTCCATATCAATTATATATGACCATAGGAACATACTACAAATAACATAATCAATGCGACTCTTGGATCTGCCATTATTAAAAGTCATGGCTGGCACTCTGTCAGACTTAGTACGACCATTCAGAGCCCTTAACCCGTGTTCAAGGCACATAGCATTTAGGCCGAGAACATCCTCAGTCCAACGGGTTATCGGGGTTGAATCAAGTGCGGGGATATCCCAGATCTTATCTTCCTCCGCACCTAAATAAGCCTCTCCAGTATCAAGGGGTTCAAAAGTACGATTTAGGTCTCCAGCCAGTATAATGTTGTTCCCAGAGGAGTGAGTTTCTAAGAGACTATACAACGACGATAGGACTGCTGATTTACCTCCACTACCACCCCTAGCATATACATTATAAATATCAATGGAAGGGGAGGAGTCCCTCGTAATTCTAATAAGTTGTATGTCTTTAAGGTTAAGCACCAGATTTTTTACTGCAATCCTCAGGGACTGGCGGACCCATATAGTGAGACCCCCCATCGGTCTCCCTTTGGGGCCCTTGGAAGCCGGTACATAAAAATTCAAGTACCCCAAAGCGAAGACAGGCTCACAGGCCCATGTTTCTTGAAAAATACAAATATCGTACT
Source organism: Lissotriton helveticus (assembly GCF_964261635.1). Lineage (NCBI taxonomy): Eukaryota > Metazoa > Chordata > Amphibia > Caudata > Salamandridae > Lissotriton > Lissotriton helveticus. The sequence continues at coordinate 2,128,456,795 of NC_136061.1, forward strand.
TGCTAACGAACCCTAACCATTCTCCACAGACCATTTTGGAACTAAGCCCAGCTATGTTCCATGATAATAAATTTTCAGAGGCTAGTACCATACTTAATACAGGACTGTGATCAGACCCATTTAACTCTGTATCTGATGTAATGTTAACATTATTACTTACAAGAGGTAATCCCATGGTAACATCAAGGTGACATAAATCACTTGTCCCTCCTCTGGCTTGTCTACACCCCTCAGTTGAACAAACATCTGAACAAATTTCTATCAGTGGTAAACAGCACTTTGTATGTCAATCACAGGCATCTAAGTTAGAAAGAGCAGAAAATCTATTTTCCAAACCTAGGCCCCACCCAACGGAGCCAAAATTCTTACTGCCCCTTTTGGGTATAACATTCCACTTTGTTCTCAGAGTGCATGGATTCAGGCCTCTGCCTTTTCGAGGATAGAAAAAGTCAAGAGTTAAAGGTACAATGGAGGTAGATCGTCTCTGCGGCGGAAAAATGTGGGGCAGGATGTTTGGTAGTACCTCAGGATCAGAAAGATTAATAACTACACAGTCACCTTTAAACTTCTTTTCCTTATTCCCGATCCACTCAACTCTTCTTGCGTTGACCAACTCCTCGGCTAATTGCTGCTTGCCCCATGGAGATATGGACATATTATCAGATAGCCAAGATAAAGATTTATTAAGGAGTGATGCTGTTGATTCTACTTCGCCTGAGCCCAATGGAGGCACATTAGCTAATACAAGAACTAATGGTGACGCTTCCACCACCAGCTCACAAGACCCTTGCGCAGTATTAGGTTCACCAGGAAGAGGAACAAAAGGTACAGCAGTAGGCATATCATCCGTTAGACTTATCAATGGGGCCATTGGAGGATTAGAGGCGACTGTAGGGATCAGTTCAGTAGGTTTGGTCAGTTGAATTTCGCTCGCCAAGGTTTGGACACTAGAGGTAATGACTTCTGGGAGTTTTCCCACCTCTCCCAGGGTTTTTCCAAGTAAGCCTTCCAATTTGGAAACCTCTGCGGATAGTTTGTCAATTTTGCTTATCAAAGGTTTAACTATCCCTTTAATTTTTGTATCCATCATGCTACAAAATTTCTGAAACTGAGCATTAGAGAAGGACAGACAAGTTTCATCAGACGAATCGTCCGCCTCATCATCAGACTTTGTCCTTGGTGGCGAAAATGTTTTATTTTTAGCTGACCTTAGTCCCCCCCTTTTCTGAGTAACTTTCCTCTTGGCCCTTGTGGCCCTCGGTGCAGGTACAGGAACAGGCTTTACAGTGCTGGTCTCACAGTTTAAAGAGTTCGGAGTCACCACTTCGTGGACATTGTTATCAGCAGTACTAGCTACTGTACCACTGAGTTGTATGATAACAGAATCCTGGACAGAAGCATGCGCCTCACCAGAGAGACTACAATTTAGCAGTTCGAAAGGATCCTCGGGCTCCAGCTCCTCGTCTAAAGATGGAGATAGCATAGATGACTCTAAGCCCAAAGAGGACCTTCTATCACTATGTATCTTAGTCACTTTTTGAACTAAGTAGTTCTCCATGGTGTTTGCAACAGGGGTAGGCTTTCTTCCTGGCATATGTGCAGCAATATACAGATGTAGCACAGGTTTGGAGCTCAAAACAGGTTAAAAGATGTAATAAATGTACCTGTGAGTTGATGTATCCGGGTTACAGCAGACCTTAGCTAGGCTATGAAAGAAACTGCAGAATCCCTGGCCCAACCCGACCTTGGCCGACCTCGGACGGCCTCAGACGGCCCGCCCTTTGCCCGGGCTTCGCCCCGGGCGTCCCGCTCGCGTCCCGCGTAGCTGGCCCTTCGGCGCTTTTGTGCGCCTCCCCTGGCGCCCTCGCGGTGTCACAACGCGCGCCGCCGCGTAGGCTGCCGGGAATCGTAGTCCCGGAGCGGCGGCGCGACCAGAGTGCAGAGAAAGTGACTCTCGGCGGTGGCGGCGTGGGCTGACTGTCCTGGCGTGAGGCAGGTAGGTACTGCGAGCTCCGGCGTGTGGCAGGTAGGTTAAATGTTCTCCCCTATCACATGTACTGTGTTTTACATATGTACTTACTTTGACATGTAGCACTGAGATATCCATTCACTCACCAATACACTCATGCACACAGTCAACCGCCCATACAGATGTTTCCACATGCACTTTTGAACCCATACATCTAGTGAATCAACTGCTCACACATCTATGCACAGAGTCATACACCTCCCAGACACCCACACACACACTCAGTCTCCCATACAAATACTTGGGCAACTAATCAATAACCCATATAGTTAGTCATATAGCTAATGATCAACACATGCATCAGATTACAAAACAACAGACACAATGATGCACAATTTAAAACAGTTTAGTCACTAACCCATGCACTCAGTGAGACACATTTAATCACTCACTTATACAGTCAGTCATGCACCTACTAAATCCTTCATCCAGACACTTATACATCCACTCATTCTTCAATATGTAAGACATATTTTAACTTTACAGAAGCATACAGTCACTGGATGTTGTCATCAGTGATGTCATCAGTGATGTCATTTGAGATGTCATCAGTGATGTCATCAGTGATGTCACTGACCATGTCATGAATGATGTAATATGTGACATCATCAGCAGTGGATTGCAGGTGCGCGATATATAGTTAGTGCAACTAACTATATATGGAATTTCAATGGTTTTGTGTGAGTAAAATAAGGTTTTCTAAATGCTATTTCCTAACTATATATGGTCTATAACCTATGGTTTTTTCAGTGAATTTTCAAGGTTTTGTAAATGCTAATTCCTAACTATATATGGTCTATAACCTATGGTTTTTTCTGTGAATTTCATTGGTTTTTTAACAGCTAATATCTGTAGCTGTAAAATGTATTCTTCTTTAAATCCAAAAATATATTTTATATGTTTATGAATAATTTTTTTTTAAAATATTTTTTTTTCTTCGTTCCCGCTACGCGAATCGGGAAGCTTCCCGTTAGCTGACCTTGATGCCGCGAAATAGACCGCGAGCCGGTAAACGTTTCTTTACCGCAAGTGCCGCGTTAGAAAACAACATCGTGACGCCTCCCGTCCGCATGACGTTCCACGTTGTCGCTTGATACGTCATATGACGTGCTACGTTAGCAAACTGGTACGCGAAGCGAGTGCCAAAGCTCAGGTTTCTGGAAGCAAACCGGGAGGCCCTGCAAAGCGCTTAACGTAAACACAGCAAGTCATGTGACTTGGTAATAACACTTTTCATTGGTTCATTTCACTTTTGGTTTCCTAATGATGTAAGACTAGGTCATATAATCTAAAATGAACACTTTTGATTGGTTGAGAACTCTTGTTTTTCCCAAATGATGAAAATCCCTCCTTCTTTCCTCACTCTGACTTTCATCATTGTGAGAGAAAGACCCTTTGTGATCACTGAGCAATGGCTTCTTTAGTAGCTTCAGCTGGTGCTTCCCCACCACCTCCACCACATCCAAGGAAGAGTGGACCACCTGCTCAAGTTGTAATTCAACAAGAAGAAGAAGAAGAGGAACAGGAGGACGAGCACGAAGAGAGGCAGTTTTTGCCTGAGCAGCCCAAGACGTCTCACCGGAAAGAAAACTTCATTTGGCAATTTTTTAAAATTCCCAAAGGTCAGAAAAAAGTAAATGCAAGATACGTAACTTGCCTTATATGTCAAGATAGACTGTCCAGAGGGACCGACAAAAAATACAGTTTCGGAAACTACACAATGCATCGCCATATGACTAGGTGGCATCCTAACAACTACAGTGCTGCACAGTTTCGGAACGACCTAGATAATCTCCCTATTATGGCCAGAAGATCTGTTGTACCGGAAGTAACGGGACCAGAGGGCAGGGAGATGGTGCCAAATATACAAATGAGATTTGGTGAAGTAAAACACACCTGCGTATTTTGCGATGGATTCATTTCCTACGGAGAAAGAAGCATCACTCTGATCAACAGAGCTATTGACTATCATATGCAAGTTTGTCCGAAACGCCCAAAATAATAAATACTTCTTTTTTTTGTTTTGTTGCTCCTGTTGAGCCCTTTACAATGAATCGTTTTCATTGCCCCCTCCAAGAAAAACCCAAAAAAATATAAAACTGTTCCGAAAAATTCAAAAACAGTAAAAAAATGTTCAGAAAAATAAAAAAAAAAGTTCTTTTCAGAACTACCTCCCCGTTATTAAAAAATTGGTACAATATTTGGAACTGTGCCAACCTCTATTTCTCTTAGTTCGCTTCCTAGTTCGCTCGCTGGTACGCGAACTGGAAGCGAACCAAAAACAGTAAGTATAAGGGAAGGAAACACACACTTATGTTAAAAGAAAGACAGCTATAGGGGAGTAAACTAGAGATACTATTACCCATAATCCACTACTGATGATGTCACATATTACATCATTCATGACATGCTCAGTGACATCATCAGCAGAGGATTGCGGGTTTTTTGGCAACATGCCTTATCCACGGTTTAATAACGCTGCCTTTTGCTTTATATAAGTTTTCAAATTGTATGAAATATATACCAATAGGTCTTTATGAACCTTTAGGTAGTGCTTTTGTTCATGAGGTCTGGTCGCTTCCATACACATACAGATGTTTCAAAGATGATCAAGAAGTTTATCTGAATGGAGAGGAATGCACTGAGACGCCAGATCATTCACTAATGTGTAGGCACATACAGTTACACGATTCATGCAACAAACACCGACCAAATATGGCTTGCGTGTTGCAAGGCACGCCAGTTCCTGCTATCATCCCCACGTTCAAGTTGTTGGAAAATGGTAGTTATTTGATGCTCAATAATGAAGATTGTTCTGAGTTAATTAAAAAGTATTCCTTTTATCGTAACAGTAAGTGAACGGGTTATTTGCTGCAGAAATGTTCTATTTCCTCCCACACATGAACATAGGGAGTTTTCAATCTGGCCACAAATACCAACCTTGGGACACGTTTCAACGGCATGACAAGAATAAGAGCTCTTTTGTCTCAGAGAGAGGTGGCCTTGAGTTCGGCCCGTGAAACTTTCGTACTTCACATAGCGAACACCCGTACACAGGTTTGCCTTTCAATTTCAGCAACATGTTTCCGACTATCTTTAACGCATCCTCCACAAAATCCCTGGCACACTTTTTTAAAGTTGTTACCAGTGGTCTCGTGACTTCATTTGAGAAAATCTTTGGAGTCATCCCTGCTCCCTTTCATTCCATTTTCTCCACTCTGGTTCGTGGATTGCATTTTTACTTGCATTACCAGCGGACGCTCTTGTGCTTTTTTACATTTTTAAATATGGATGTCCCTCCTATGCAACCTCCGACCCTGCAGCTGCTGACACTGTTCCGCAATCGCATGCTAGAATATTATGGCACAATGCCGTTGGCGATATTAAGCACGGCATATGGATTATCTTTTCGGTTCTCCTACTTCACCTGTGTCCAGCCTGTATTTCACTGCCTGACCTGTGATTTCGATTGGGCCATTGATTTGTGTCTCTGCGGACCGGTTTCTCCTGACGTCGACTTTAATCAGCTGATGACTCCTATCATTACTCACGAGTTGATTTGTCCTGGCGAAAGGATTATGGCTGTGGCATTGATGCATGGACTACTTGGTCCCTGGAATTTACTGGCGGCAGCACAGTCTTTCTTGGAACACAGCTTTCTTGAAAACCCACCGAGCTGTCCTCTGATGGTGATAGAGGATCCGGTGCTGGGAGAGCACGTATGTTCTTTTCCGCTTTTAAATTGGATGGCTGAACTGTTTTCGGATGAAGACGGTGACTTCCTATTGGAGGCTGTTGCAGCTTATTTTGCATACACAGTTATGTCATAGACCTTTTTCATGTTTGATATGCTGAGTACTAGCATTTCATTGACAATTCATTGACTTATTTGTCAAGTTTTTATTATTTACCTTGCCTATTGGCTTAAGACTCGATAAAGTACTTGGCTGTTTTATTTTTCTTTAGCATTGAATTTTCCTAGTTTTTAATGCTTTACCTTGCGGACCGTCCACATATAAACTTGCAATCTGCTCTCATGAGATGGCACTTCTATTATCTTATTCAGTTCGTTTCCGGATCATGAGGAGGTGTCATCTAGGTCCTGGATATCTTTACACCGTGTTAAGTTAGCATGGGCTCATTACCGGTTTAAACGCCATTTTTCCTTTTTTGCAACTTCTGCACACGACACTTAGTTGTTGCTTTAGCTTTCCACCTAGTAGTTCATCGTGGTTTACATGAGAATAATATGTTATTGGTCTACTATCTGCTTTACTTGTTAAACTATATCTGTACAGCGAGTGCTAAAGTTTCAAGAACAACACGATACAGAATTGTTATGAGGTCTGATCTCCACGACTTCATACTCATAACATAAGTGCAACTTCTGCCAATTCTGGGCATGAGGCGGGTTTTATATTGCTTTGCCGAACACACATACACAACAGTTGATGCGGTTCACATGAAGAGAGAGCTGGTGTATGCTGATGTGATTCCTTCAAATCTAAGACACTAAAGTATGGACACGCCCTAAACCAACACAAAGAGACCTTCTTAGCAAATAATATAATATGTGTATTAGGGAGGGTGAGATATAAGCAGCCGCGGGCCGTGGAGGGAGTTACGATGGGGCAGGGAGGCGGGGAGGGGGAGAAGCAGGGTGGAGCCCTCTCTACCTTGCCCCTCCCCCTCCCCGCCTCCCTGCCCCACCGTAACTCCCTCCACGGCCCGCGGCTGCTTATAAGTGTTGCTAACTCTTATTCATTTACAGCATGTTAACATACTGTCACCATTCGCTTTTTATGTACTAGTAACTATGCTGGTAATTTTGCTACTGATAATATGTGTACTTGTATTCTCCACCCTGCTTCTCCCCCTCCCCGCCTCCCTGCCTCACCGTAACTCCCTCCACGGCCCGCGGCTGCTTATAAGTGTTGCTAACTCTTATTCATTTACAGCATGTTAACATACTATCACCATTCACTTTTTATGTACTAGTAACTATGCTGGTAATTTTGCTACTGATAATATGTGTACTTTTATTATCTAAGGTACTACGCCTGAGAAGACGGCATTAGTAAATAAACATTTCAAATACACATGTGTTCTTCTTAACTCCATGTTCTGGTTTCTAAGAAATATATAACGACCGACTGTTCATGAGTTCCACGTATCCTGAGGTACTATAAGTTCATATTCTGGATTGTCTAAACATTGAGAGTTTGTTATATCCAATGTGACACTGTACCTAGCTTGCTAAATAGTTTTTGATTACTAACGTGAGTTTTGGGACACCCTAATTCGCCGAGGTTCCAATCCTCTGTCCACAGTTCTGTGTGAGAACAGAAACCCTGCGACAGGGGCACCCCCGACCCTTGCTGGAGCTTCATCACACTTGCGATACAACTCCAGCAATGCGCCACCTTTACGGCACAGATACATCACGCATCTGTGCTGTTTTTGCCCCATGATGCGCCGCATTGTAAATGCAGCACACCATAGGTGACGGAACAGCGGCACAGAATGACTAACACATCCCTGGTGATGCGCCAGTCATCATAAATCTATCCCTATGCTTCTTATCTTGTTAGAGATGAACCGCCATATGTATCATAAAAGTTATTTGCATTTCCTAAATAGCGAACTTTAAGGAATAAATAGCGATTCTTTACCATTCCTAGTTTGCGATGAGCTATTTGCTAATTAGCCGAATGTAGCCCAATGAAGCCCAATGTAGCCCAATGTAGCCCAAAGATGGCCGCCAGACACACAAAAAAACAAATGTAGCCCAAATATCAGCCAGATGTAGCCCAACTATAGCCCAGTGACAGAATGACCAATCAGCTTCGCAAACCTCCGTTACGCGAAGCGGAGCGCTGTTACAGATATATATCTTTTTTTGAACGTTAATTTCTCAAAATCCACTGGAGCACATATATTGAGACCTAGCAAAGGCACATCGGGCTACCAGTCCCTAATATTTTGCCAAGTTTCGTGCAAATCCATTCAGCCGTTCAATTATTATTTTTATTTTTTTTTTTTGCCCCGCGGGGCCCTTTTAAAACCTCCACATCAAACCTAGGGGGTCAGCGAGGATCTACTATGCCCCCTTATAGTTATTTCCCCCTTTGTTTTGACCTCCTCTTGTCTCTCGATCCTACCGAGAGACAAGATGGCGGCCGCTACGGACTGTTTGGAATGTTGACAGACGCCGGAGAACCAATCAGCTTCGCTTCACAAAGCTCCGTTGCGCGAAAAGTCCGCGAACCAGAGCGCTAACCGGTCCGCTGTTACAGATATATATCTTTTTTTAAACGTTAATTTCTCAAAATCCACTGGAGCACATATATTGAGACCTACAAAAGGCACATCGGGCTACCAGTCCCTACAATTTTGCCAAGTTTCGTGCAAATCCATTCAGCCGTTCGGGCTAAAAGTGAGGCCAACCGCCCTATGGAAAACTCAATGTTAAAAACACGTTTTGGGACCCCCCTTTTTTCTCGGCCCCCACTGGACGAACCCCCCCCAAATTTTCAAGGGCTGCTCAGAAACAAAATGTGCCATTTTCCTGAAAATTTCAGCCGATTCCGTCCACAAACGCCAAAGTTATTAGACATAGAATTTTCAAAAAACCCATAGAGAAAAAATCCTAACTATATATACCTACTGGCGACCGCCAGTAGGTAATATATAGATAGATATATAGATATATATGTGTGTGTGTGTGTGCGGCTCACTCCTTTCTCGGCGAGAGAGGTTTTCCGTGATATATGTATTTATACAGATATACAATACTATGCTTTGTGTGCAATAGCATGAACCCGGATTTCTGAATCACATGTTTTAAGATCCCCAGCCTTCGTAACTTCTTGTGTAGATATGAGTAGCTTTTGGAGTGCTAAGTCTGTTTTCCCTGTTTGTTGTCACATGACACGGAACCCGAGAGGGAGGGGGTTGTGCACGCAGCAACATTTAAAACAAACATGGATGATTGTGCTTGACATGTGAAGAAGGGCTTCCAGAGCCCGAAACACGTCATCTTTTTGTGAGGAGAAGGTCGTATTCAATGAATCATCATATTTATAATGCACTACATACCCGTGAGGGTCTCAAGGCACTGGGGGCGAGGGGGGACGCTGCTACGGTTTGAAGAGCCAGGTCTTGAGGAGTCTCCTGAAAGATAGCAGGTCTTTGGTCAGCCGCAGGCTGATGGGGAGGGTGTTCCACATCTTGGCAGAGAGGTGGGAGAATGATCTGCCGCTGGCGTCACTCTTCGGATGCGGGGGACGGTGGCAAGGGTGCGGTCTGTGGAGCGGAGCTGGCGAGTGGGGGTGTAGCAACATAAGGGAAGGTGTTGGAAATTATACTATTCCTTAGTTTAGAGCGCCCCCTACAGCAACTCGTTGTAACAACTTGTGTTGTAATGGTACTGCGATGTAACAACGCGGTTAGTGTAACAAACACATTGTAACGACCGCATTGTAATCGCATGCATTGTTACACATTCAATATGATGGTTGTTATCCGCTGTACAGTGAGTAAAGAAAAAACATTTTGCTGAATTAAGGACTACTTGATTCTGCAACGCCCATTGGTTTGCAACTACTTTTGGGTATCCTGTGAATGTTAGATTGAGAACTTTACATGGCGGGCAGTTGTATTTCTTTAAATTGTAAGGAGGTGCAATGGGTGCACACTAAAAGAAATGTGGGTAAATACTAATGAATTCCTGGGTGTATATACTGTTAGGTGAAAGCCTGGGCTGGTAGAAACAGTGGGGACCAAGGGACTGACGGCCGAGAAGGCCACCACAGTGCGTGGAATGCTAGTATAATGCACAGATGTTTCTTTGTATTCTAGGTTTGATAATAATGCAACTATTGGGAATGAGGCATGAATCACTAGTACATGCAGTTACTAATGATAGTCAGGGATGGTAAGTGTTACTGCCCAATGGGAGGGGGCTTTGGGAAGGGGTAATGTTATGTTTGTTGCACAGTTTCAGTGGAACATTGGCTGCTCATGCAACTGAAGGCTTTGGTGTTCTGTAATGTCATGCTCTGGTGGCATGCTGGGAATTTGTGTGGGGTCACCCTGTCCCTGGAATGAGTTAGAGAGGTGCAAATGAGGATGGGTGATGTCTTTAAATTCCTGGCATGGAATGTCAGGGTTAGCACAGTTGGAGGAAAGGCGCAAAGTACAAGCCTATCTTCAGCGTTACCGTTTTTTGAAAGCGTTCTTACAGGAGCCTCAGGTATGGGGAGACTGTATCTCGAGTCTTTGCAAAAGGTCAAGGGGGAGTTATAGGCAACCTCATACTCGGGGTACGCCCATGGAGCCTTGATTTGGGTGGCCCCGGGAGTCCCCTTTCAACATCAGGGGCATATTGTGGAGATGGAGGGATTCTATGTCATCCTGTGTGGAGCTCTAGATGGGCGAGAGATACGTCTGATACATTTGTATGCTCCTAGTACTGGTTCAGAGAACTTTTACAATGGATTAATAGCTGCTGCCACACCTTACCTGTCAGCAGAGGTGATACTATCAGATGACTGTAACTGTGCACTTGATGGAGTGCTTGATTGCGAACCTCCTTCCAGAAACACAAAACCACAAATGACTAGGCTGCTCAGGGAACTTATGCATGGTTTAAATGTACTGGATATCTGGAGAGAAAAACATCCAGATTCTAGAATATTCTCCTGTTATACTCCTGCCACAGTGACGTGCAGTTATCTGGATTACTGTCTTGTTTCGAAGGGAATGTTGAAGAGGGTGGGGTAGGTATCCTAACTAGTACATTACTTATCTGATCATTCACCGCTCCTGCTGAGCCTAGGTTGTAGTGTAGTTCCTATTATCCCAATAGGCTCTGCGCATTGGAATAATATCTTCAATAGTATAGACCTAGGGCAGAGGTTAACTAGGTCTTCTACCGACGATATTAGACTTAAAGTTTTGTGTTTGCCAGCTAGCTCAGAGTTCACTAGAAACTTTCTCGAATAGGCAAGGAGGATTTTAACCTCCCTGGAAAGACAAGAAGGGATTTAGTTTCTGACAACCATAGAACATGACAACTTTGCTCTCCACTAATCAAGAGTGTATCTCTAGAGTCGTGTGAAAACAAAAGACAACTTATTTTACTCAGTCAGTTCAGTGCATTCTTAGTTTCACCAGATTGTAGAGAAAAGGAAGAGACGGGCGTGTTCAATAAAGAATGGTGTTTATTGATCAGTCTCTTTTCTCATACAAGAGAAATGAATCGCTATTATTGCAATACTTATAGTTAAGTAAAGTGCATACAGTAAAGACAGAATTATAAAATAATACTGTAAAAGCATTGATATTGTTTCTGAGCCATATGATACTTTAAAATGGATAAAATAGATACATACATATATACATTTGACTAATCGTACTCAACTGGTGCTTCTAACCACGCCTACCCCAGTGTACCTGACCTAAGCCTAATACGTGGGCGGGAGTAGATAAGTAGCAGTTTAAGTTAAGTTTGTTTTGCCAAGGGACTGACTCGAGAATTCTCTGCAAGGGGTTATTCAGTTCTGTACCTGAGATCTAGAATGGTGGAGGGCTGGTATCTCTTATCCCAGGTCTTGATATTCCAGCTGCCTGCGAGGGCTGCTTGGAAGCGCCGGAGCTGGATTTCTCAGCAGGAGAAAGGCAGCGTCTCGTTATCAGCGCGTCAGGAAGGAGGGGCAGCGCCTGTGGGCTTCGCTCTCTGCTGGGCTCCTCGGCACGTCTCGCTGCTCCAATCTCGTCACCACCGCATGTGTTTGCTTAAGGCAATGTCGGTAATATTTATACCTGAAAGGTGCCGAGATTGACGTAAGGATGGACATATATACGTCAATAAGGATGTCATATGAACTGGTTCGTTCGCACATTCTTTACTGAAGTTCTCGGTGAAATCAAAACAATGGTTATGGGAATTTCCCAGGTCGCTGTAGGTTTGATTTGTTTTGAGAACTCCGTATGCCTTATCAGGGGCTGGAGGAATATCGCTTGTCTAATTAGATGGCATGCGTTATGACCTAATCAGATAACGCGCTTCTGTGCCGTGGTGTGGCTTAATCAGATAACGTTTTTTGCACCGTTGGATGGCTGCTAGTTAATTATTAACCAAACCAGGGTCAGGAATAGGGGAATCGATACAGTACCTATAGGAATACATCACACCCACTCCACGTAGACTATGTCCATATTTACAAATCTAGGCATAGTGAAATCAGTAGCGTTTGTGTATACCGTACCACCCCAAAATACATTCATATGTATTCTGAAAATTGGAATTATGAAATATACGAAACACAATCACATGTACTATCACGTGTACTATATGCACAAGCAGTCTAATAATGCTAAACATATAACGCAGATTTTTAAATTCAGCATGAATAAATGCGAAAACCACACATGAAATGGCTCTTAATACAGAAAAAAGTGCGAGACCATTTCATCACAATCATAAAATTTTGTATGAGAGTGCTAGAGGATAGCTAATGTCTCGTGACTACCTAAAATAGAAATTCAGTTCTCTAAGAATAATGTCTACTTTAAGCAGAAGATAAGTGTCCCAAAAAATCGTAAATATTTTGGAATTGGGGAAAAAGGTTCTTGCAGTCTGAACAAACTGATGAGAAAATTTTTCATATCGCTTTTTTTAAAAAGTTGAAGGCCAAATTCAGGATGTAGGGAACTCCGAGTGCTAGTCTGCTCAAAGTTATTCCTGCTGCTCTGGTGAAAACATCATATCATTTAGACTGTTGAAAAAACTGTCAACAGCTTCTTGCGTAAGTTCCACTAACTCGGAAAAAGTTGTTACCATGCATTCATGAGCCTGAGCATGATTGCCTCCATTGATGTTTTGATCAGCATAGCTGACTGAAGGTCGTACCTGACCAATGCTGCTTTCATCTTGTACTACACTACCCCTCAATCGTAGTGGTGAAGTCTCCACGAATGCCGTCATCAGGATTGGTAGCCGCTGGGGACAGCACAATGCATGAGCCATTACCGGACCCAACAAGGTATCTGCGTCCATTGGCACATCCGATTGTAGTGCCAGACAGGTGTCCAACACGCATTCTTCGCCGCATAGCAAGCACCTTAATACAGGCATAACACAACTTTGCCACATTGGTCTAAATGAAAGAAACCAAGTCATGTTCAGGTCCCGAAGCCGTGCTAGTCCAAGGACTTTAGTTATGCGGTCCCGGTAGCCAATGGCTAGGATCATTTCTTCCCTTGTCGCAGGTGTTTTGTCTGTGACATGGTTTGCCATAGCGAAATAACAGGATCAAAAATAGGAAGCCTGCCACTAGTCCCAAAAGGAGAGGAAGTCCGCCAAAAATTGAATGGACAAAGTCTGGAAAAATACCCAGGATGGCTTTGAATGGTGTTAAAGCTCCTGAAAACGCTGTCTTAAATACACATAAGACACCACTGGTATCAGAAATATTTAAGATTTTGTTCAGTATTTCTGCGAAATGTATGGGGGAATTAGTTGATAACAATGAATGAATCTCTGCCGTTGTCCTTGCAACTTGGAGATCATACGTTTCTTTTGATGACGTTAGCCTGGTCGGCGTCTGTAGGAGCACAGTCTTCATTCTGCTTAAAGTATCAATTCGAATAGAAGCAATTTTCAAATCGGGCCATAACCTTGCCTCCTTGTCTGGAGAATCGTTAGGGAACAATACTCGTTCACTGCACATGACCTTCCTAGTCACGGTTATGAGATAAGGTTTTCCGGGCAGCAAACTACAACATCTGCGATCTACTATTAGAATGTAACTCCCGTTCGAGAGTCTCCTAAAGAATGGTTCTATTCGTGTTGCAGGTGTGCCTAGCTGGTAACATGAAAGGTTATTTGAAGTCCCTTCACAGGCTCCATGCAAGCTAATACCCTGACACAGAAGTGTACCGCTTAGTGATCTTGCACAATTATTGCCACTGAGAAACACTTTCTGGCCTTTATTACTGACACATTCGTGTGTATAGGGCAAGTTCCATATTGACTTAATGTACCCTTTACCCAACCTTTCATACTGGCCTGCCTGTATATATTTTTGGCAGAATTGAAACTGGAAAGTAGTTATCGGAATATTTATTATTCCATGTATTATCCATTCAATGACAGGTCGTTCTGACATTGTCAATGGTAATCTCTCAAATTTTTCAATGCTCAAAATTGTATAGTCAGCACCCTTCTGTGCCATACTGATTTGTTTATCAGTAAGGTTAAAGATATTAAATAATGATGTTGTGTTGATTAAACGCCATGGCACATAGCCAGAACGCAGATTTTGTAACGTCCAGCCAAGCTGTACAATAGAATGCAATTGGGACTGACCGTGTTGTAACATCAGTAAGTCTTGCGATATTATATCGATTGCTGAAGACACAATGCTGTCCAGAGAATATATTCTGGAGGACAGAGTCATTAACCCATTGTCCACCACAGAAAGTGATTTTTCCAAATTAATACGGTCAATCTCCCGTATTTTTTCTGCTGTCTCAATTTGAGTTACTTTCCAGGCTTCGTTATAAGCTGCATATGTAGAGGCCGCTATGAAACGTTTTTGACGCTGTTTGCGTGGTCCCATAATGAAATCACGCAAGTCAGCACCTTCTGTAAGTAAAGTTAGGTGTTGCTTAATTTCAGCCAGTGTGGACGTTTGTAGCCATTGAAGGCAGAGCTTGCCCACGCTGTAGGTGGTTACTATCCCTGGATGTTGTCTTTGGGAATATCTAGGGTCTGGCCTAGTCAATGTGAACCCCTGTACTTTGTTCAGGAATCTGTCTTGACAGTTATTTGTATCTGTGGGCCAGATCAACCATTTTTTCCATTCAGGATGTGTTCTGTTTTGGTTTAATATATGGTTTACGTCTATCTCAACATCTATAGAGCTATTACTGTTCACTGTTGGCTTTGGAATAGACGGTTTGTTCAAATCTTTGATTTTGGCTAAGCCAAGACAGGTAGTTTGTTGAATAGTGTCGTTCAAAAATATAATTTGTTCTGGGATCATGCAGGCTCTAAACAATCATTCTATACCTTGTACTTGCCAATCTCTTGTACCCCAAACAGTTTTTGCTTCAATATTATTGTTCCAGAAATCAAACCCAAATGTATTCATTTGCTCAAAAAATGAATCGGAATATATCAATTTTGTGTATGTAAGCATGGTCTTCATACCTGTCTTATTTGACAATTTGAAATAAAATGTTTCTGCATTACTTGTGTTAAACCCTGAAAAGTATGAATATTTATCATAAAATGTTTTCGAGCTATCTTTTGGAGGAGTAGCACAATGTTCCCATTGGTTATAATTTAAAACATTTCTAGGTTGTGCAGATTTATGTAGATAATGGTTACCATAGTGGTTGTAGCAGAACATCTGATCATAATTAGACGAACCCTGCAAATAATCATGTTCTGTGAATTTAGCAGACATCACAAGATCAGACATCATATCATTAATACTTTCAAAGTCCCAATCATCAGCAAATGTGCTTGGTTTTACAAAGTCACTCAATGAGATCTTGAATTGGTGTGGATACTTCAGGATTTCAACCGGACCATAGATTTCATAATCAGTTTTGTCCCATGCTACACCGCCTGGTATAGGATTGGCTGTGAAGTTCACTGAAGAAAGTTCTCTTTTCTCGATGTGTGAAGATGTGTGTGGTTTAAGGACCAAGTTGATTTTCTGGATTGCTGTGTCCATTTTAGCATATTTTCCTTCAATGAAATGTCCCAAGCATAGTACCATGATGAGCCAAAGAATGAGGATAAATGCACCTAAGGCCACCCAAAATTCAATCCATGGAGAAATCAGATAGGTTTCTTTCAGCTGTTGAAAAAGTTCCTTAGCTTTATCTTTAAAAGTTTTTGTTGATGGCTGTTTCTTAGGTTCACTCAGATCTACAGATGAATCATCGAAGTTGATGAAGTAGCCGGATGCTGTTCTGTCAATTGTTCCAATTGCTTTTGGATTTTGCTTTGTTTCATTAGCAAAGTCTGTAGTTCCATCATCATAGGTTGTTGTTTCTTGATGAAAAGCTTTGATTTGGGTTTTAAGAGGTTCAATTTCCATTGCTTCGTTGCATAGTCCTTGTTGTTTCACTGTAGATTTTCCAAATGTGATCAGTCTTTCAGTTTGAACCTCTGTATTCGTAGCAAACATTGGTGTTCTGCTACTTCTTGGGAGTCCACTTGGCCTACTGTTTGTTATCGGCCACATGATTGTGGTTTTACCAGGTCGATGGATATGACTTGGTTCTCCTTTTTACCAGCAAGGGGCGGTAGTACTACTGATCTTGTCCCGTTGATAGACAAGACAGGAACTGCTTTTCTGTAAGAAGGCCCAAATTCCTTCTTTACCGCGATCTTCTCTCTGACTAGATCCCCGACTTTTGGAATCCAGACAGGCCTTGCTGGGACAGGTGGTTTCTCTTCAGTGGTTGTTGGCTGTTGCTTCAACTTTATGTTGCTCAGGTCTTTTCTTGTTTCATTTAAGTCCTGAAAAATAGCCAAACGATCTTTGATATCAAAGCTTTTGTCTTTAACCACTGAAGTCCTACTATCAAGATCTTGGATCATCATTCTAGTCCCGAACAATAGTTCGTACGGACTGAACCCTTTCAGAGAATTCCTTGGCAGGTTATTTAGACTACGTTGGACACTTATTAAATGTTTGACCCACCCAGCTCCCGAACCTAATACCTTTTCCGTTATAGATTGCTTTATGTCTTGGTTTTTTCTTTACACCATCCCGTATCCCTCAGGAAGGAAGTGAGAAGAGTCCCGCTATGCAATGCTCATTTGGCCATGCTTCCCCACAAGCTTGAGGGCTTAAGGGAATACATTAGTCAAAACGTAGCATGCTCCTAGCGTATATGCCATTATAGACTCGCAAATCTTTTTATAACAGTCCAGACGTCAGCCGAGCGCTTGGGTCTACATTGTAAGTGAAAATTAGTCTTTTTATGTTAATATAACGCTTTTTTCATGATGGGTACTTTCTTATTGTTGTTGTTTATCTGGAGCGAAATGCCATGGCACTAGTCCTCCTCGCTCGCCACTGCGATCTCTATTGCAGTCTGGGCAGTTTTTTACAAAAATGTGATGATGCAGGCTCATGCCTGGCCACCAGTACACTGATTGTAATTCTTCCAGAGAATCTTTTAGCTTAAGGTGTCTGAGACCCTCACCCATATGTGCGTCTGCTATTAACAAGCCTCTCCTGTCCGTGTTTGGAATTACTCTATCCCCCACTCCAGGGATTCGAGCAAAAGGGACTGAGTTTGCATCGATTATGTATGTATAATTGAGTGGATAATTGATCGGTAGCGCTGAGCAGTCGCCTTTTGATGACGTTTTCACCGCCAGCATAGTTTCACCGTCAATGTGTTTTACTGTGAGCTTTTTTGTAGCTACGGAGGCCGGTTTAGTTGCTACTGCTGTGGCTGTCTCAGCCAATGAATTCCCTGCAACGTGAACGCCATCACGCTGATGACTCACTGAATGTATCACGTGAGTTTTTGGTAGTTCTTTCTGTAAAAGAGCTACTTGTTCCCAAAGCACTTTTTGCTTTATTGTTGCACCTGTGTCATCTTTGTAACCGTTTTGAATCCATTTCTGTAAGTCGTTATTGTATGATTTGACGCAGTAATACGAATCGCACAATATAAGTGTCGGGAATTCACGATCGGCATTATCTAGCGCCATTTTTAACGCTATTATTTCAGTTTGTTGTTCTGAATTTTTTTCCACTGAGTGTGTTTTTGTAAGTAGAGGTCTTAATTTACCTCCGCGCCACACTTCTTTTACAATTTCGCATGTGGCGTTGTAAGCCAGCTCTCCCCAAACTGAGGGTTGAGCATGACCGTCTGTATATATTACACAGGCATACTGTCGTAAAGGCAGAATGTCGATTGGCAGAGGGTATTCTCTCTCATATTCTAGATATTTTAATTCTTTCATTTCCGGGTCAAAATAGTATTTTACTTTGTCTGTAGCAACAGAATTTACCCATTGTATCCATTCTGGATTCAGTGCAGTTGTCGGTAAATTACATGGTGTTGTTAATGCCTCAAAAGCTGATTCTGCTGTTCTGACTGTAACCTGTCTACTGTCGGCTTGGTATTTTTTTCTTTTGCTACAGCTGTTTGAACCGCATGAACAATGCTTTCCTTAATGCTGAAACTTTTTTCAGCTTCTGTGTACAAATGTGATTTGAATGCTATTGGTACCTTCTCTCCCTCATTAGAGGTCAGGTATGTGAATCCGCATCTTCCTGGGATGACTCGAATCACAAGGTTGCGTGTGTTGTCACGTGTTTGTAATTTTGTTTTAACTAACATATCTGTTTGTAAAGATCTCAAAATTTCTGTGTGTTTTTGAGTCCAATTGATTCTTTTTAAATCTGGTTTTATTAGATCATAGAGAGGTTTAATTCTCTCTGCATAATTTATAATGTAAGTTCTTCCGAAATTTAGGAAGCCTAGAATTGATTGTAAGTTTTTCAGTGTTCTAGGTGCTTGGATTACAGCACATTTCTCTAGGAAATTGTCAGCCAGGCTTCTGCCTTCACTTGATAGTTCATATCCTAAAAACAGGACTGTTAGATGAGCAATTCTTGACTTTTTAAAGTTGAATTTGTAACCCTCTGCTGCGAACCCAAGTATTATGGTGTTCACTCTCTTCAAATGAATATCCAAGTCATCATCTGTTAGATAGATGTCGTCGACATAAGATAACGCCTCGTCATCATATGTTTGTAGTAATTCTGTTACTCTCGCTGAGAATAATCCTGGGCTGTTCTTG
The DNA here is from genome assembly GCF_964261635.1 of Lissotriton helveticus. Lineage (NCBI taxonomy): Eukaryota > Metazoa > Chordata > Amphibia > Caudata > Salamandridae > Lissotriton > Lissotriton helveticus. The sequence continues at coordinate 2,128,475,676 of NC_136061.1, forward strand.
AACCCCTGGGGCAAACAACAGAATTTTTTTTGCGTGCCATTAATTGAGAACGCCGTCAAATATCTGCTCTCTGGTGCTATATTTTGACAAAAGAATCCATTAGAAATGTCTAATGTGGTTTTGTATTTTTTGCGCACTATGTTATTCATTAGTGCAGCACTATGCGAGTTTTGTACCGCAAATGTTTTGCAACATGAGTTAAGGTGTCTGTAGTCCAAAACAAGACGATATGAATTGTCTGGCTTGGAGACAGGAAACAAAGGGTTGTTCATTTGTGAGGTGCTAGTTTTAATCACCCCCTGGTATTCAAGTTGATCTAGGATCTCTTTTACCTGTTTTTTAGCTTCTTGCTTAATCGGGTACTGCCTCTGTGCAGTAGGTTGTGATTTTAACTGGATTTTGTGAGGAGGAGAGTCCTCATCCCATCCCACATGATTTTTATATAAGGCAGTGGCTTGAGCTACTGCCCACTTTCTTGCAAGTGTATATTTTTTATGAATTGGAATATGGTTTGAGAAGGCAGGCATAATTATTTCTTCGCCATGTGGGCACTCCCTGACAAACTCTGGAGGCCAGTCTCGTTCAACTAGAAGGATGTCATAGCCCTTGGAGAGATTATCCCAAAATAGACCCCTTATTTTTCCAGTCTTATCCCCCTCTATACGCAATGTTATTTCATATATTTTATGAGGTTTGCTAACTCTGGTATCTGCAGTTTCCACCTGAATGTATTCATTCGTGTCCACTGTCTCCAGATGATTCATAAGGACTTTGCGAGCTATGCTCACTTCTGCTGCGCTGTCTAGCATTGTCTGAGCCCATTCTCCGTTTTTCAGCTGTGTCCTCAGTATTCTCGGCATTGTTGATTACTTTAATACTGGCTACCTTCTTTTTTGGAAATTGTAATTTTTTATTCAGATGAGCAGGTTCTTTGTCTTTGGACTTGACGTGCTCTTCCCTGTGTTCTGATCGTCCTCTTCTTTCCGATTTCTGCGAGGAAGTCTGAAAAGATTGAGAGGGACGTGTATCAATATCTTGATATCTATCAGGTTTTTTTATATTATCCCTATTTCTAAGGTTGTATTTTTTCACAGAGGTCTCCCTTTGGGGAGACTTGCATCCTTGATCAGGAGATCTTTCTCTCCGCCGAGGAGACCTTCCTCTGGACTGGAATCTTTTTTCTTTAGGATTGGATTGTTAATTTCCATCCCAGCTCTTTTTTTGAGTGTTTAAATTATTTTTAATACATACCTTTTCAGGACTTTCAACTAGTTGGGGTTTCACTGGTATTCCACCCAAACTATCTCTTCCTAGTTCTTCATAGGATTTTTCTATGATTCTGGCAATTTCAGATGGTTGGTCTGCTATATTTGTCTCTTTTAACCTCTGGCGAATCGCCACATTTGCTGCTTCTCCCTTTATGTTGGCTAATAATATTGCCGAGACCTGCTTGAAATCTTTCAGTAGTTTCATACCGAGAGTTAAAGCGGGTTCTGGACCGTATTCATCTTGAATCTGTTTTAGCACATCTGGTATTACTGACATGGATGGTACACCATGTGTTTTTGTGTAAATGGACGCAAAGACTGTTCCCCAAGTGTCACAGTCCTCCACATGTGGTGCGATTCCCATTGGAAGACAGATAGTCAGAATCCTATGTTTCTCAACAGGGGTGGTATCTGGAAACACCGCCTCTATTTGAGTGATTTTTTGTGCTAGCCAGAAAGGAATTTGTTCCCGTTTTGCGGGTACTTTACCTAGACAGGACTGTATGTTCTGAGGTGTAATTTTATTTGTGTTCCCCTGATGAGTGGCCAGCTGTGGAATTTTAATTGCTGGTTGGACTGTTGAAGTCCACATTACATATTGGACTAATTGTCTATGTATTTTTATTAATTGTTTTAGCTGTGCTAAAAGATCTGGTGCAGGCATTTCTTCAATGTCTGGATGTGGTGTGTATCCGGCTAGGACCGGCCACGTTGGTCCTGGTCTACCTAGTGGACCGAGCCTGGTGATGTGATTATTATGTTTTAGGGCGCCATTAAACAAGAGCAGGTGCTCTTGGAATTTGAGTGGTATTTCCACCTCCTCGAAAGGAGTGTACTCATTAGGAGGTTCCTCTATTTTGTAATAGTGGAAGTCCTTTGTTACAGCGTTTGCTGCTGGAAAGTTTATCCATGAATAGAATACCTCTGTCTGCCGATATTCGTGTGCCTCAATTACGAATATGACTGTACCACCTCTTGGTGTCAGTCCATTTTCTATAAGTTTTAAGGTTATAGATTTTCTTATGTTGACCGGGATGGATATTATATCCGGGTCATTTTGCAGCAGAGTATTGTCAGCTGCTAGGAGTTCAGTTACTATTCTAGCTGTCTCCCTTTCTTCTTCAGTTTCTGACATACTATTGTCAAGAAGATTTTTTTATTTATTTGCAGATCAGGTTTCTATGGAAACAAAGATTAGATGCACAATATTTTGGAACAGTGTATCCTTCAACGTTGAGTAAACCAAGAACCATACATAGGAGTCTCCTCCTGCGAGGTTTGGCGGATATGACCTTTCACCCACTCCAGACGTCTTTGGAGTATTATGGGAAAAAGGGGTCTGTGTGAAAAAGCACGACTGAGTTACTCTAATGTCTTGCGTTAGTTTTATCGCCTATCCAAACGGTTGGGCGCCATGTAGTGTAGTTCCTATTATCCCAATAGGCTCTGCGCATTGGAATAATATCTTCAATAGTATAGACCTAGGGCAGAGGTTAACTAGGTCTTCTACCGACGATATTAGACTTAAAGTTTTGTGTTTGCCAGCTAGCTCAGAGTTCACTAGAAACTTTCTCGAATAGGCAAGGAGGATTTTAACCTCCCTGGATAGACAAGAAGGGATTTAGTTTCTGAGAACCATAGAACATGACAACTTTGCTCTCCCCTAATCAAGAGTGTATCTCTAGAGTCGTGTGAAAACAAAAGACAACTTATTTTACTCAGTCAGTTCAGTGCATTCTTAGTTTCACCAGATTGTAGAGAAAAGGAAGAGACGGGCGTGTTCAATAAAGAATGGTGTTTATTGATCAGTCTCTTTTCTCATACAAGAGAAATGAATCGCTATTATTGCAATACTTATAGTTAAGTAAAGTGCATACAGTAAAGACAGAATTATAAAATAATACTGTAAAAGCATTGATATGGTTTCTGAGCCATATGATACTTTAAAATGGATAAAATAGATACATACATATATACATTTGACTAATCGTACTCAACTGGTGCTTCTAACCACGCCTACCCCAGTGTACCTGACCTAAGCCTAATACGTGGGCGGGAGTAGATAAGTAGCAGTTTAAGTTAAGTTTGTTTTGCCAAGGGACTGACTCGAGAATTCTCTGCAAGGGGTTATTCAGTTCTGTACCTGAGATCTAGAATGGTGGAGGGCTGGTATCTCTTATCCCAGGTCTTGATATTCCAGCTGCCTGCGAGGGCTGCTTGGAAGCGCCGGAGCTGGATTTCTCAGCAGGAGAAAGGCAGCGTCTCGTTATCAGCGCGTCAGGAAGGAGGGGCAGCGCCTGTGGGCTTCCCTCTCTGCTGGGCTCCTCGGCACGTCTCGCTGCTCCAATCTCGTCACCACCGCATGTGTTTGCTTAAGGCAATGTCGGTGATATTTATACCTGAAAGGTGCCGAGATTGACGTAAGGATGGACATATATACGTCAATAAGGATGTCATATGAACTGGTTCGTTCGCACATTCTTTACTGAAGTTCTCGGTGAAATCAAAACAATGGTTATGGGAATTTCCCAGGTCGCTGTAGGTTTGATTTGTTTTGAGAACTCCGTATGCCTTATCAGGGGCTCGAGGAATATCGCTTGTCTAATTAGATGGCATGCGTTATGACCTAATCAGATAACGCGCTTCTGTGCCGTGGTGTGGCTTAATCAGATAACGGTTTTTGCACCGTTGGATGGCTGCTAGTTAATTATTAACCAAACCAGGGTCAGGAATAGGGGAATCGATACAGTACCTATAGGAATACATCACAAGGTGAAGGTCGAATTTGCCTGTGGTACCGCTGCGGCGTTTGCAAGCAGAGGCACTCACTGACCCACCATTTGCAGATACGGTACGATAGGTACTTTCTCACTATTTCCAGGATTATTGGGGAAGCTCCAGTAGTAGAGCACACGATTGGGATGCGATGAAGGTGGTGATTAGAGGGGTATGCCTTAAAACATTGTATAATGTAAGTGGTCTTACCCCAAATTGGTGGTAGGGACTACAACCTGCACTACTTAATAAAATGTAAACACTTTACAAATTATTCATTTTCTTCATTACATACATTTATTTCATTGCATGTTAATTCAAACTTGTCTTTACCAAAAACTTTTTTTTTTTTACATAAACGCATCACATTTTAGATCAAAACATAATAATATTCAACAAATTCATGTCCACCCAATGCATTTTGGGACACTCTGGGCCCTTTGTCAGGGGTTCCTGTTAAAGGTAACAAAAAGAAAGGAAAAGAAAAGAAAAGATAGAGGGAAACAATTAACGCGATGCCTTTAAACATCTCGTCTGCAATTCAAAAATTTCTCGTTAGAACAACTACCTTTTCTAATCAAAAACCAAACTTTAGTCCTATTCTCAATCAAAGACACATCATGTATGTATTTATAAGATAACTGCATCATGATTATTTGGGACCATCAAAATCCCATCAGCACATTTTCAATAATAGAAAGTCTCACCAGGGAATTAACTCTTTATGGGATCTGTCGAATAATCGTTTAAAATCCAGTTCTTACAGAACCTAAACATAAACGAGAATTCTTTTCACATTATGCCCTTATCATTGATTACTGGAAGTTTATGGAGCTTAAACTTGTTTAATCAAGCTTACCATAATATGAGCAACTTTGGTCCAAACGATGTCACCTAATAAAAGAATTATGGGGTCACAGTGAACTACTACAAACGTATTCGCACTGTCTTATATTCTAATTATTTCACCAAGTTGCAACCCACCTCTTGCTAGCCGAACGGCAGCGTATATGTTGAAGTCTTTACATGCCCGGGGGAAAGAAGAAATCTACAACGTAATGTCAACACATTACTACCACTGTTCACTCTGACAATCTGAAAACCAGCTATAACATTGAATCAGGAGACACGCGTTTGCTCACCTCAACACGCTTTCGTATTTTTCATTAAGACCGGCGGGACCTGTACGAGCGTCCTCTGCAATACATAATAAGCACACATCAGTTCACATTCCAACAAGCGGCTTCTGCCTCACAGTTCGAACACCCAATATTGAAGCCAAAATGCTTCGCAACAACTTACCGGAATCACCGCCTACTTAGACCTTCATTCAACTCAACCTGACGGACGGGGCAAGAATACTTCCGGGTCTGCAAAACGCCCTCTACATAGCGCATCAGCAAGATAACATAAACGACGGACTAACCCGATGTGCCTAGTTTTTCAAAACTCCCGAGACTGCAACTTTATTACACTGCATTGAATACAACAAACTCACATCTGAATCTAGTTGCCTTTTCATTTGTGTAAAACACATTTTGCTTTTAAATACAGATAAGATCAGAAAAAGAATAACAAAAAAGAAAGATATGAATACCCCATAGTTACAAACATATTCGGACATCATTAATACGCCTCCATAAACATAAGCACCTAGACAATGACAAACAGTGATGATCACTATGGTATTACATTATATAGACTCCCTGTTTGCATGAAAATCTATTATTGTGAAAACTTTTTGAAGATGCAGTGTACCTAATTTATTTCTTGTGTATGTGAGTATACCTCATCTGTGATACCTATTTTGTTATCAATATATTGAAATTACGTGGCGATTCAACCAGTGTGCCTCAGAGCCAACGATTCTACTTCTATACTTTAACGAAAACAACTCATCTCCAACTTATCATTAAGCCCGAGGGGCGTCAGTGTTTGTAACTTTTTGATCCAGAAGGCTTCCTTTTGCAGGAGGATTTTAGAGTTATCCAAACCTTTCACTTTCTGAACATGTTCAATAATTTGAAATTTAATCTGCGCTATAGAATGGCGCTGCTCAGTCCAATGTAGCGCTAGCGGTGATGTGATGTTCTTGTTTCTGATCCAACTTTTATGCTCTGATAGCCAAATCTTTATCTTCCTTTCAGTTTTTCCTACATAGAGGAGTCCGCACGGACATTTTATCATATAAATCAGGTGTTCAGAATCACAATTCGTAGTATGTTGTAGTCGTATACATTCGCCTGTGCGCGGATGGCTTAGAATATTGCCTAGAATCACATTATTGCAGTTCTTGCAGTTCCAGCACTTCATGGTGCCACGAGGCAGTGTATCTCCGGTATGGGCTGGCGTTCTCATTTGTCTAGTCAGCAGTTCTTTCAAATTCTGTGCCCTTGTATAGGCAAACAGGGGTTTATCTTTATATAAATTCCCAAAATCAGGTTCAATTTCCAACAGTTCCCATCTCCTGTTAATTATTTTTTTGTAATATCTCTAGACACTGATGAATATTTAGAGACAAACACCATCCTATTGGTTGTTTTTTTCTGCTTTTTTGCCAATAGTTGTGCTCTAGGTAGCTCTTTCACTTTTTCAATTTGTTTATCCAGGTGCTCTTCCGGGTACCCTCTTTCTATATATCGTTTCCTTTGTTCATTCAAAGATGTCACACATTCATTCTCTTTAGATGAGATTCTCTTGATACGCATAAACTGAGATCTGGGTAAATTTTCGATGAGATTTTTTGGGTGAAAACTTTGGAAAAGTAATGCATTATTTTTGTCAGTAGGTTTTTTGTATAGACTTGTATTTAATTGATTGTCTTTGATCTTTACCAGCACATCAAGAAATTAAATTTCTACTTTGTTTATATGGTGTGTAAATTGTATACGTGGGTCCACAAGGTTCAAACTCTTAATGTTATCAATCAAGGCTTTCTCAGTGTTCCTCCATATCAGGAATATATTGTCTATATATCGACAAAAAAAGATCAGGCCATCTTTCCACGTCTGGTCTTCCAAAATGAAATTGTGTTCGAATTTAGCCATAAATGTATTAGCATACATTGGAGCACCTGGAAAACCCATGGAGCTTCCGTTAAGCTGAATGAAAAATGTATTTTCCCACTTAAAATAGCTGTTGGTCAAACAGAACTCCAGTAACTGTAACGTCATACACTTAATTGATTCTGGTATATCTTCCTGTAAAAGTGCCCATTCAGCTGCCTCCAGTCCCGAACTATGCGGGATAGAAGTGTACAAAGCGACAACATCAATCGTACATAAAATCCAATTTTCTGACACTTCGCATGGTATCTCTGTTAGACTTCGTAAAAAATCAGAAGTATCTTCAATATAGGTAGACCAACGTTGCACAAAAGATTTCAAATAATGATCAGAAATAATCCTAAGTGTTCAAAGATTGATCCGCACCCGGAAACTATTGGTTTAAATGGAGAATCTTCCAAATTTTTATGAATCTTGGGTAAGAAGTATATTTTAGGTCTCCTAGGATGTGTCTGAAATAGGTACTGTTTAGTTTTGGAATCAATCCACTGTTTTGGAATCAATCCACTGTAATTCCGCTTTTTCAAGTAATTTGCTTAGTTCCTTCGATATATCCATGGTAGGATCATTCTCAAGTTGCCCATACGTGTTAAAACATTGTATGGCATTAGAAACCAGCTGCACCGAGACATAGATCATGGAGAGGCCCAACTCTCTGTAATGGAAATGTAACACCCCTCACAGCCGCACAGGTTAGAAGAACAGCAACAAACTTGTAGGTACCTCTTAAATAGCTTGCATAGATTGGGGAAACATAGCATATCGGTAAAGGTTTCATGTGGAGTGGGACAAGACAGGCCCGATGTTGGAGTGCCTGGTGAGGCAACAGGACTTCCAGGAACCGGTTATGGTGTTGTGGAAGGCGGCTGAAACGTAGTCAATTCTCAACAAGCAATCAATGAGGTATTGCAGGTGCACCTCTGCAAAGCATATGAGGTAGGAATGGTGGAGCCGGGCGATCAAAGGCCGGCCTTCCTGGTGGAGATGCATCTTCCATGGTTGGGGTCGAGGAAGGGGCAGACATTAAGGCACCTCGAATGCAAGAGAAAATCCTAGCAGCGAAGCGAAGGTTGAAATATGCAAAGACGCCGAGAGGAGATGACCTCCTAGTGGAATTTTATCAAAGATATGCGTATGTGATCACTGATAGATTGTTGGAGGTATATCAGGAAGTACTCCAATGGGGACAACTACCTGCAACTATTCTTGAGGCCCATATAGTAATGGTTGCAAAACCCAGCAAAGATCCAGTAGTGCTGCCCTCCTTTAGACCGCTTTCATTGCTGAATGTGGATGTAAAAATACTAAGTGGAGTCCTGGCAGCATGGCTGCGCCCATATCTGTCCTCACTAATACACGAGGATCAATCATTCCGCAGAGAAGCACCATACATATCCTCCGCAGACTGGCTCAGGCCTTTCATGCACCGCACATGAGTGAAGGAATGTATGCCCTGTCATTCCTAGACATTCAGCAGGAGTTTGATTCTGTCACCTGGGAAAATCTGTGGTGAATACTGAAGAAGGTGGGAATTGGCCATAAATTCATAGCGTGGATTGAAATATTGTACATTGAACCAGGTGTCAAGGTGCAGACAGGTGACAGGGTGTCATCACAGTTCCAACTACATTGTGGAACCTGACAGGGCGGTCCTCTGTCACCCCTACTATTTGTACTAGCCATGGAGCTCATGGCAGCGCTGTTGCGCTCCACTCTGAAACCCTGGGGGGGCCCCGGTGGGCGAGACAAAGCATATTGTATCATTGTATGCCAATGAAATCCTGGTATACATGCACAATCTAGAGGAAATGGTTCCAATACTTTTACGTGTTTTAGGGGCTTTTGGGAAGGTGCTTTCTGTGATTGCCCACAAATCTCATTTATTACCAGTTGGTGGTCTGACCACGATACACCCAGAGCCACTTCCGGCAGTGGGGTTTCCATGAGGGGTGGAAAGTATATATGGGAACCATGATTGCCTGCTCGAAACAAACATCCTTGGATCTAAAAATTGGCAGAGAATTGGAGGGCTTGAGAGCATCGGTCAGTTTCTGTAGAGACCTTCCTTTGTTGCTGATGTGCACTTGTAAAAATGATAGTCCTGTCACGGTGCCTTGGCAAACCTGCAAGGTACTTTGTACAAGATTCCCAAAAAGTATTTTTATTAGCCCCTCAAACAGGTGCACATACAAATGCTTAACATGCTGAGAAATCCTGAGGACAGGCCATTTCAGACCAAGATTCCGAGTTAATATTCAGGATTTTATATCTGTGAATGTGATGAAGGTCCCATGTCTGAGACATTTGTTGAGAGACATCCACTGTATCAAAAGATGTATGCCTTGGGAAGATGGGGATTTTGAGCAAATTGTCTTGTTTCTACGAAAAATGTCTCTCCATGAGACATTTTCTACTCCAACCAGCTTCCCAAAGAAAAAGCATATTGCTAAATTTCACATTTTAAGAATTGACAAAAAAGTTCCACAATTCACATAATGTGAAATTGGTGAAGAGCATGAGATTTCAAAAATGTATCCATGATTTCGCATACACGTATTTCAATTGCACCATCTCAAGGACTATTGGGTTCTTGATTTGTGAAAGATAACGATTATCAGAGCAGTTTTTCATTATGTTGATTGTAATAGTGATGGCCTCGGATTGATCATCATAAATCTGGCAGCTTGCTGGTTACTATTTTACAACAAAAGTGCCCATAGATGGACCCAAAGAATGCCCAAATATAGGCACATGCACCTTCTATCACAGGGTGTGGGGGAGGGCCAGACAGAAATGTGAAATTTTTTTTGCAGACGTCTTGTCACTAGTCCACTCTAAATAATGCCCTAAAACATTGGTTGCCATTGGCTGAAGCCTGCTGGAATGCTCAAGACACCTGTATATTGATTATGGAAACTACAAATATTCAAACTGTCTACAAGACCCAGCCTCAGCCAGAATGCACAGCCCCCTTTTAATTGCAACATAATTGCACATTGGACAATATCTGCAAAGGTCGATTTGCAATAGTCAGTGTTAGGTTTCTTCTGGTGTGCAACATAGCTTTCTCTCTTGTAGATTCAGGTATGGGCTTGCGATCCTAAAAATATATAGCTAGCTCATAAACAAGGCGGAAATCCACCCACTACCAGGTGCAATGCCAATGCCCATTGCGCCATGAAACGCAGGAATATGAGGACTGGGGCCTTAAGAGCAGGGTTCAATGTTTCAAATTTTCTAATCTTGTAGAAATTACTTCAAACTAACATCCCAAACATCTCTCTGCTGATCTGTTTGGATTTTCATTTAGAGATCTGCTGTTTTGTACTTCTTATTTACGTTCTGTTATTTACATTTTGATGGTCACCACCTTTTTTGCCTTGACTTTTAACTCTCTGACCTGTAGCAGGCCATTTTGTACAGTCTGCAATTAACATTAAACATTTTTTTGTTTGTGTCAGCCAATGCAAGGTTCAAATGTGCATGCATTCATTAAACCACACTTTAGTTCACATAGACAAGGGAAGCAACGGGTGAGGGGCTACAGCCATAAAAGAGAAATGCACTGCCTTCCACCTGTGAGTGCGTCCATTTCACGAGTGGACGCCATTTGGGCATAACTCTCCCCACCAAGCAGACGTTGATCTCTAAATGGGACGCTCACAGCTCCTGATATAGCTCTAAGTAATTCCTACTTTCAGGAATAAATAGTTCAAGATCAACTCGAAATCGCACAACATTTTCTGAGTAACAGTTTTAATCAAAAAGTAATGCAAGGTTGTTTTAAAGAACATCTGTGATCTGCTGCGCATACAACCAGCCATTACATTGCTTTATTGAGTTTAAAATATTACTTATTTGCGGCTATGGTGCTGAGGAACTTGAAGTACTTTTCACTGCTTAAGCCACAAGATTACAGGTTCTAACCAGCAATTTGTGGATACAGATTTTAAGCACGGCTCTGTTCTCAGTATCACAGTAGGTCATGATTGACTTGCTCCTTGAACTGTTCTGTGAAATAATTTGCTCTGATTAAAATTAAAAAATAGGCTTTACAAGGTAGTTATTTCCATTTTCTCTTCTAGACCTTATTTACGAATTAGAAGCGAAATCTGTTAGAACATTTTATGTTCACAGTTGGAACACATATTGTACATAATACTTTTTGTAGGTGACACATTAATTGGAAGAGCTGAAAGTCATCTCTCTTATTTGTAAGATAATGCATATAGGTTATAGGTTAGTTTGAAACTGGAAACTCTAATGGGTTTTTCTTAGATACATTAGAAACCATCTAGTGCTCCATTAACAAAGTACATTTTAGTACATCTCGTCGTATGAAGTTCTAGGTGTGCAATTAACATATTTTTCAAAGAGCAGTAACCTTATTCCAAATTTTTTAAGTTAGAACACATACTAGATATTCACAATATCAGTACAGGAATGATGTCATTAATTTGGGAAGTCTGCCATTAGGAAAGAGATCAGACTAATTATAGCTCATGTGCGTCAGAAGGTAGAAAGAGCTTTAGTGGTAATACAGAGATGGCTTGCAGGCTCACGTGTTTAGGAGAGAAAATGTGTAATGACTCACTGCCTCTTTTAAAATGTCACAGAAAATACCTTAATACAAAGTCAATAAGCAAAGGTCCACTTGCACTGAAAGACTGTCAAAGGATTCAAGACCTCAGAAGTTTAAGAATGATGAAAATCCGGTAGGCAGCGGAAATTTGACTGCACGTGTACTGTAAAATACACCAAACTAATGATCCCTATTCTTTAATGGCAACCGTTTTATTGAGTTTGCCTATATATTTTTTGTTTGAAACAGGTCACATACCATCATTATATACTCACTTAGCCGGGGTGCTGAGCTGTAATTATATGAGAACTGATTCTCAAAATAGGTCGCGCTAGTTTGGGGATGATTGGTACTTGTAAAACTAACTTAGAAAGCAGTTAATTTGAGCCGGTGTGTAGTAATTAGATCCAAAAATGTATAAAAATAAGCTTTATTGAAGATACAGCTACTGCTCAGCTAAGCAAGTCCATCACATCTGCTACAGGGAACATGGAATTCAGCAAACCATGGCAACAGATCCCATTGCAGCTTTCAAGAGTAAATTTCTACAATATACATTAAAGCAAAAGTGTAATATAAATATTATAGGAATATAACACATCTTATCCCTGAAAATAAAAAAATAAAAAAAATACAACTAAAACAACAAAACATATCTAGAGTCTAAATCTAATTGGAGTTCTTATAATCCTTCTGTCAACTTTCACAATTGAAGATACTGTGTCTTCATCAGACAAGATTTTTTAATGAAATGTTCCATTCCTACCTGGAGACACAACAGGTTCAGGTAAATTTTGTCATTTAACAACTTGTCTGACATTCCATACCTTCCCATCATTAGTAACAATACTATTGAGATTGACCTTCACCACTCTCCGTATGGGTCCATACTTTGAAGAACCCTTAACCAAAAAATAAGGCTTATGTATCTTAACAAAATCACCAACCAAAAAAGTAATGATTCTCACATTATGTTTAGCATCATGATACGCTTTCATCCTATCTTGGTGGCGTTTGACCCTAAACGAAGTACTATAGGCATCAGCAGGAATGGGGCAATTGAGTTTCTCTTTGATCCACCAAGGAAATAGTTTGGAGACTGATTCTTTCCCCCTCAACAGACGGAACGGACTAAGTTCTGTGGCAGAATGAGGAGTAATCCTATACATCCACAATCTTTCACGTAGCACACATTTTCACATATTGAGACTCTTCCTGACCCACTCAACACAATCTTTTAACACACAATTAAATCTTTCCACCTGGCCATTCCCTTGTAGTTCGTACAATTGAGTGGTAATATGTTTAATACCACAAGAACTTAGAAAATCCTCTACTTCTGTAGAATTCACTTGCACTCCATTGTCAGTGATGAGAACTTCCGGACTCCCCTCCCGAGCAAAAACTTCTCTGAAGAATTCTACAATTATCTGTGAAATGGCCTATGAAACACACCTGACTTCAGGCCACTTTGAACGACAGTCTATCAAGACTAAAGCAAACTGAGCATCTTGAGGCAAACAGTTAAAAGGACCGGAAATGTCAAATGCAAATTTACTCCAAGGATTTTCCGGCCATCCAATGGGTATGAGAAGAGCCGGATGAACTTTCAACATTTTGTCACTGTTAATACAAATGGGACAAACTCTAACCACTCTATCTATCATCATGTCCATGCCAGGCCACCAAAAACGAGTTCTTACCAATCTTTTCATAGACGACATCTCTAGATGACTCTCATGAGCACGTTTAATAATCTCATCCTGCATCTCCTCAGGAGGAACACACTTCCCCTTTTTGAAAATGAAATCATTATCTATCCCCAATTCATTCAATACTTGATGAAAAGGACTCAACTCAGGGGAAACCATATTACTGCTAGGCCAACCTTCCACAATATATTTTTTAACAACTCCCAGTGTTTGTCTCTGGTGGTACATCTCCTCCATGCAAGTTCAGAAATTGCAGAAAATTCATTGGCTACAAAATCTCCTAAGGAAGCAACAATTTCTACATCTTCCACTTCATCTTTCACCCTTTCAGATATAGAATTGCTAGGTAACCTGGAAAGGCAATCAGCCGTTACATTACTCATTCCAGGAACATACTCGATGGCAAAACTGTACTCTTGTAACCTGGACAGTGGCCTACCAATAGGTGCGGTGGCATTGCGACCATCACCTGGGGATAATATTGAGACCAACGGTTTATGATCTGTCCTCAACAGAAACCGACTTCCCACCAAAAATTTCGAAAATGTTCTATTCCCCACACACATCCCAAAAATTCTTTCTCTATAACTGAGTACTTTATCTCTGTCTCACTAAGGGTTCTAGAAGCAAAAGCCACACACCATTCGTCCTTGCCACATTTCTGAGATAAGACCCCTCCAAGTCCATACTCACTGGCATCAACCGTGACAACACACATTTTGTTGACACAAAACGGTTTCAACGTAGGAGCATGAGCAATTTCACCCTTGATCAACTGAAAAGCAGATTCTTGTTTCTCCCCCCCCCGTGAAACTCAACCTTTTGCCTAGTAAGTTCTCTCAAAGGTTCCATTTTAGTTGCAAATCCCTTAATGAACTTACTGTAGTACTCACACAATCAATTGAAAGAATGAAGTTTTACTTTGTTGTCAGGACATGAAGCTTTCACGATTGCCTCCACAAGAGATTTTTTGGGAACAACTCCATTGCCAGATAGAGTATTTCCCAAATACTCTACAGATTCTCGAAATATTTTGCACTTATTATCTTTCAGTGTGAGACCATGCAACTCCAGTCGCTTACAAACATCTATTACATGTTCTTTGTGAGAAATATCTTTGGGAGAAAACACAAGGATATTGTTTTGGAAACACTTGACAAACCCTTGAAGATCTTTAAAAATGTGGTGCGTAGCGCGTTGAAAGACAGAAGCCGCAGAGGCTAGCCCAAAGGGCATTCTTTTATACTGGAAGAGACCCTCAGGCGTAAGAAAAACAGTTAAATGTCTGGAATCTTCAGATAACATGACTTGGTGATAGGCTGAACGTAAGTCGAAAGTGGAAAAAACTTTTGCTCCTTCTAACATACAAACAACCTCGTTAATATTTGGTAAGGGGTGACAATCCACAAGTAAATTACCATTAAGAGTCCACACACAATCTTAAACTTTGATCAGATTTATGAGCCAAAACAATGGGTGAAATCCACTCCGATGACTCAATCTATTCAATAATGTCTTCATCAATGAGGTTCTTTAACAAAAGTTTAAGATCTTCTCTGATATTAATCGGTACATTTCTCAATTTTTGTCTGACTGGAACAGTTCCTTCTCTAAGTTTATTTTTATGTTGAAAATTATGTAACTTTCCTAGACTTTTAGAGAACACTTTAGGAAATGAACTAATAATATTGTTAATGTTATCATTAACATTAACCACACCCTTTACTGTCTGACATCCATCATAATCATCATCCATGACCATTACAGGATCACATTTTCTAGGATTGAGAATGATTTTAAGACTGCACTGGTCTCTCCATCCAAGTACATTCACACCTTTTATAGTTACATATAATTTCACAAATGCAACATTTCCTTTGAAATGCATGTCAACACCAATCTGAAATAAGCTCTAATATCGTGGACATAGTGGCAGTTAGATGAGCTGAAGGCAGGGCCCATAATTTCTGTTTAAATTAATCAAGGATTTATAAATCTCTGCTTTTCACCTGTAAGGGTCTCCGGCACTAGAGGTGCCCACTGCTTTGTGGTGGTCTGTTCATTCAAACAGCCAGGTCTTCATTCCTTTCAATAATTGCAGGAGTGATGGAGCGGTCCTGAGGTGCAGGGGAAGGTATTTTAAGGCTTTGGCCACCAGGTGTTAGATGGAGCATCCTCCGCTCTTACTTTGGCAGATCCAGGGGGTGTCTGCGAGGAAGAGGGAGGCAGATCACAGGTGTCTGGTCAGTTGGTGGAAGGTTACGTCCTTCGTCGTGAAGGGCCTCGTATGTGTGGGTCAGCATTTTAAACTGGCATCCCTTCTGGATGGTGTGCCAGTTTCGTTTTTGAGGTGTAGTGTGATGTGAGTTGTGCTTGGGAGGCCAAGGATGAGTCTGGCCTCTGAGGTTTGTATTGTCTGTATTGTCTTCAGGAGGCATGTGGGGAATCGTACGTGGAATATATTCCTATATTCCAGACTATTGGTGAGGAGGGCTTGTAAGACGGTCCTTCTGGTGTTGACTGAAAGCCACCTGAAGATCGCTCAAAGCATGCTGTCTCACAACTTATACCTTATCAGTAAAAACTGTGCATTTGTTAAACAACATAAACATCAGAATTGTGTGAGACTGACTCCACGTACACCATCCTGATATGTTGGCCTTAGTCCTGATAGCTCACAGTGCACCATCTGTACCCCAAACCTGACCAGGTAGCAAATGGATTGTTAAACCTCAGAACATGACAACCCTGACTTCCCGAGGAAATCATGGTAACAGATCTAGAAATCTTTTTATTTTGTTACTCATACTCTCCAATGAGATACACAACAAATACGCAATATGTATTTTCAATATTTATTAAAGCATTGTGGTTCTTGTGTACAATATCTGCACTGCAATAATCAGTAGAAGGAAATGGAATAATGTTATTAGCATAACAAGAATGGTAAAAAAGATAAACAATTCAACCATTTTGTTATTACAGAAAAGATATGCTTGCATATAAGTACTGTAATATAATGTACTCCTACCTAGTGCTTCCTCACCTAGTGTCCCTAAGGGAGGGAGGTATCTGCCAAATCCTTGTAGGGTGACCTAACTCCCCGTTTCCTGTGGGTAAGTGTCATCAGGCTACCCGTCTAGGTGGAGAGCTGGGCAGCATCACTCAAATGAGTAAACAGGAATCAGCTGGGCTGGAATTCTGGCATGGGTCAGCCTCTCAGTGCCAGTGAAAGGCTCCTCTGTCTAAACAAAGGAGTGATATTGTTTATATAATAAAAATCATCAATTTTGCCATGTCAAAGCCCCAGTCAGATCGCTATTGTGTATTCTATTGTGATAGCTCTGTCCCTGAACTGCCGATAACAAATAACAACATTGTGAGTAATGAACTAAGCGCTTGCACAGAATGTTCAAGGTATTTGCTAATGTGCCTACGAAGTAGAATTGTAAGCAAAACTAGTTCAGAGAATATTATCCTGCACAGGCATGCAAACAAATGTGTGTCATATGTCATTGTGTTTAAGAAAAGAAGGCTAATTAAAAACGTGAGCATGTAAAATGGTGGTGTTTCCACCCGGGCGTATAATGTAAACACATAACAATGCGTAGGATATAGAAGCAGTCTGATGAACTCTTGCATCGGATGCAAGTCCTTTATCATAAAATGCATCAAATGCAAGTGCTTAATCAAATCCTTCAAATCTTGCATCACATGTAAGATCTGTGTCCACTAAACATGCAGAGCTGGGGCCCCACTGTGGCACAGAAATGAGGTGAGCCACATTGTGGTATAAAGGTGATCAACCCTGACAGCAAGGTGCTATTCAGGGGCGAACTCTGCTGCGGTGGGCCTGTGTCCTGATAGGGCTGGGGCCTCTCAGCCTAAAGGCTGGTGGCAGTAGTTCCATGGAGCGGGACAGGTAGAGAAAATTGTATACGAATGAGGCTGCTCTTGCCTCCGGTGGTTTTTGGTGGTGGCTGAGCTTAAGTGTAGGGGACTGGTAGCATGTTGGCCTGCAGACCTGAAGGTAGCACTATGGACCTATGGTTCTTCTACACCCACTATTTGGCATAGGAGAGACAGCCTGGAGGAATCATGGGGTGGCTGAGACTGGCTGTAGAGTGGGTTTGTACGTAGTGGCCCTGACTCCCTGAAGTGGCACACGCTATCCCGGGAGAACCCTTCTCTTTTCTTATTCTTCATCTCAATGACCCTGATAAAGCTGACTGCTCATGGCTCCCTATGTGCTCTCATTCCCCTCTGGGGCTGATGATGTTCAAGGGCTCCTAGGGAGACAATAAGTACATGCTTGGGGTGTGAATCAGGTCAGGCTATCTTTGAGGACTGGGAGACCGCCCTGGGCTCTCCCAGACATCACTAAGGGCTGCAACCAGGAACATCTAAGGGGTCCTATAAGAATATATCAAAGAGAGAATACATGTCTGGGCCTTTTGGTTCATAGGCCCGGATATGCAGATTGGAACTTCCAAGGCAGAGGCCATATGCACCTTTTGAGAGTAGTTTGAGGGTCATGGGGCCTGAGTGAGGACACTGGATTACATACTGTGTGGGGAGGGTATTGATAGATACTTTGCTGAGCTGATAATTGGCCCCATGCAAACCAGATGCACACCACCCTTCTTAGGCCTGATCTATATTTACACAACAACAACATAAGGGACATGAGGGACAAATATTGCAACACGGCTATTGACGGGTACATCAAACTGGCTGGACACCAATCGTGTGCCTAAGAGGGAGTGATAATATCCGGGGACCAGTGGACTACTTCAAAGACATCACATACAGCAGGGTTAATATAATCCATCAAGGGGAATGAGGAGAACGCTGGCAGAAAACATTGATAAGGTAGTATGTGACATCATACATTTACTGCAAGATTTAAAAAATACAGTGAAAATGTTACTGACGAAGAAGGATTTATAAGGAAGGAAGTATAGGTGAATTGAATGGCACAGTTCAGGCAATGCAGACAAAAGAGCAAAAACTCAAGGATTCTGCCTAAAATGAACAGAAAGGGTGAAAGATGTAGAGGGGAGAGCCTGCTGATGTAACCTGCCCCAGTGGGGTTTCTTGAGGGAACAGAGGGTAATCATCCTGAACAATTGCTTAATTGGTGACTCCGCTTCTGTATTTCCATGACGGAACTGGAATCTCATTGCACCCGCACATTGATCATGTACCAAGTCATAAGCATGGAGACAGAATTCTGCAAAAAGCCTGCATGGAAGAAATGTTTCACTATGATGCCACAAGAGTACTTATATTTCCAGATAGGATGAAATTTGTGCAAAAGCGGTGGGAATCTTTCAAAGGTGTAAAGCAACAGGTGTGAGTAATGCACTTGGATAGCAGACCCATTATTAGGCATGGGCAAATCTACACAATACTGGCATAATTCACATCAATTTGGGGAATTTGGGAAATTTTTATCATGCTTGTTACGCAAAGATCCCAAAAGTAGTTCATTATGCAATTTATTGTAATTGCGTAGATTTCTAGAAATTATTTACCATAAATTTGCGTGAACCATGGAACTCAAGAAGCTGTTATTCCTGTGTTTTTTTAAATGCATCCTATAAGCAAAAATTGACGTGAGGATTAATTTTGCACTAAAATGTAGCGCAAAATGACATATTTGCATTTTGCAGAATTAAGTGTGACTTTACCGACATTTCATATACCTATCCAAAAGCAAATTTTGCAGATTTTACACTCTCCTACTTATTTACCCAGCTAAATTGAAGGTGATTTTCCAAACCAAGTCCTACATTTTTGATACCCCAAAATCAGCATGGGACTGGATCTTTGGAGAAATAGGTGCCCAAGTATGGAAATACAGTATGTCAAAAGTTGGAACTGGAGATGAGGGTCAGCAATAGTAGGAATCAGCAGGAAACATAAACAGACAATCGAGATCATTGGAAGTGAGAAGAAACTAGACACAGGAGTGGGATTCCCCAATGGACTTTGCGGCAGGCCAGCAGTCCATGGGACTAGAGTAGGATAGCACTGTCAATGCTTACACTGCTGACTAATGACTTGCATGTGTCCTGGAGGTCCACCCACCATGGATGTCTGTGCAGATCAGGGCAAAACCTCTGGGCAAATGTTACAGAGGCTATGCAGCTGCTGAATTGTAGAGCTACCCAGCAGAAGATGACACAACATGAGCTGATTGATGACGACCAGTGCCACTTCTTGAAAACGCTGGAGTCAATCATTTTGTGGTAAGCCTGCTCATCACTTCAGAATATTTTAATGTAAAGGTAGACATATGTGTATACCATGCTCTAGAGTGGCGATAAAGGCATTCTTCTCATATCAGCGTATAGTTTACATATACAACCGCCTCAGAGATAGTGTGTGACATCAACCATGTGGAACATCATTGAAAAAGCGACACCTTAAAGATGATACACTAAATATTTCTATGGCTGAATCTATTAACATGAAACACTAAATAGAACAGTACCTTTGACAGCGACAAGGCAGTCGTCTATGTTATCACATAGTTTCTTGTTTCGCATAGATGGGTCTAGATGAGTACTGGGGCCCAGCCCACCCCCTTCTGGGTTGGGCCCCTGATGGATCCTGCTACAGGGTTGGGAATGTAATGTGAGGTGTATGGGGAAGCTAGTAGCTGTCTTCTAGTGAATCAGAAGTTAAAGTGGTCTATAATGAATTCTCCTTGAACATGCCAGTCAATCTACCTATCACTAAACATGTAAGACCTCTCATAATAGCGGAGACCTTCAATGAACTTACCTCTTTAACAGCTGAGCAAGTAACCAAATGGATGGAATCAAATACATCTGGTACTCCATCTGATCCCTGTCATCCTTCAATAATGCATCAGGCTCTATATATGGGAACTCCATATCTTACCAACCTTTTTAATGGTATGTTTAGATCAGGATATTTTCCAGAATCCTTGAAAAAGGGTGTAGTGAGGTTGGTGGATTGACTGCATACATTGGTAAGTTAGCACAAACTTGGCAGCCATGCTGCTGCTTTTGCGCACGTTACTACACAACTTTGTTTTCACTAAGACTCTGCTTGTGCCTGTTCACATGAAAACCGTCTGCCTTTCGTGTTCCTTGCTGTTCTCGGTGGTTTTCATCTGTACATGATGTGCAAGGTCGCAAGACAATGTCCCTTGTTATTCTGCTCTGGTCAGTCCCCCGCACCTAGACATAACACGAAGCACAGCCGCACTGCTGAAAATTGAGTGCTTTTAATATTGTGTGCATGCCTGTTTGAGGCACTTGGAGAAAAACCTTTCCAGAGAGATGAGCTGTGCATGTCTGGAGATGTAAACCTTTGCATCTAGACTTGGAGGTATGGGGTCCCCCTGACAAAACCCAGAGGTCTTCTATTTTTATAATAAACTAGTTTCTAGCATGTGGAGGGTGGCAAGGCACAGTAGGCCGTTTTCCACCAGCTTTATAAAATGACATCCCGGTTCATATTCTATGGAATTGTAACAATGCTCACTATATTGTGTTTATGCATTCTGCTGTTAGTAATAGCATGTGTACTGCATTTTAGAGCATGTTAGTTAAAATAAACATTTTAAACTATACAGTGTTTCTGATTACTCATGTTGTGGACAAGTATGAGTGAGTGAGCAAAAGAGTGTTCTTGCTCCGGCGAATCCTGACAGAGTCGGAGTGACATGTTCTGGGTTGTCTAATCATTGGTAGTTTTGCTGTAGTAAGGAGAACAAATTAGACACTATAGCTAGTCGGATTGGAATTTTGGGCACTAAGGTGGGAAGTTGGTACACCACTATACACCGAGGTCCTGGTTTCCTGCGCATAGATCTGTATATGTGCAGAATCCCTGCAGCATGGCGCCGCCAAAGTTTGGTCTGGTTTTTATTTGCGAGACGTTTGAGTAGTGCTTGTGCTTGTCCACAATGCCCTCACTCCTGAAACCGGAAACAGCTGTGAGGGTGTAACCTCCTATGTTGATATTTTCATAGGTTCTTTCAAGCTTCATGTTATTAAAAGGTTTTATTATTATTATTTTTCACCCCTTTATTGGGTGTGGTGGATATTGCAGCGCATAGCGCGTTGCACTCAGCCAACATTTAACAGCATATGGAGTGCCAAACGAGGGTGTTGATCTTATCTTTGTGATAGAAGCTGATTCAGCTCACCACTTTGAGCTTTTTTATTCTTGGGTCACTTTTCCAGTGGTGGATGGAACTGATAATTTGTTCCATGAATACACTGCCAAGGCCCTTCCTAATGTTTATCGACCCTATAGAAATCTTGAAGTTCCGCTGACGGCATAGCAGCGCTAGATTTGGTTTAAAGGCACCCTCTCACACCCAGTGACTCCAATCTGTTTAGGCCCTTTATCTATTGATGGGGCCACTTGGCCCGTTTTGGCTGGGTACACCCCACTTCTGCGTTATCTGGCAGTTCAAGTGACAAAACTCTGCGTGATGCATGCCTCTTTGATACGGGTGCATAGAACTGTTGTACGATATGTCACATGCAACATTCAGGTGGGACCACCTGGAATTGCAGCGCAACCAGTTGGACCTGGCGGTGCTACTATCAGTCCCATCATGGTTAAATCAGTAATTGGAAAGCGCACTCAGAATAAGGATGATTTAACTTATTGGCTTGCTGAGAAATTTGCAGTTGGAGGCAGTATTTCCGAATACTTCTACTCTGGAGAACAGGATTTTGAGTATAAGTGTGCAGAAAGACTTGATTCCCAAATTACCCGATTGTAATAATTGGGGTAAGGTGTTCGCAGCGGTATTTGCGAAGTGTTTTGGCACTCCCTCAATGACCGTACTCCCCTCTGTGATTAAACACGTTCAAGATGAGCACGGCCCTGAAGCAGTTGTTGAGTTGGGGATGAGGTTAGTGGGAGTGTTCGTCGTAGTTGCTGATCTCATCCTTGAAAACGTGAAGGGGGATGCAGACATTTGGCCCTACAAAGTTCTGTATTTTTGTCTCCTGGTTGGTTTTGGTCCCTCCTTGGACATACATCTGGTTGGTGCTGATCCTGATTTTTTCTATTCATGTCCATTGGTTTTGTGACAGTTGTTTTCTTACTGAGTAATGGTCACTACTTACCAGAACGCTCTGCTGTTCAGTTGGTTGATGGAACTTTGGCTCCACACTCGTCTTCTCACATCATGAAACAAGATCAGACTCTTGTTAACATTACATCTTTTCCAGTCGCTGGTGGCATCGTCTGGGATGCAGTTGATTTCCAAATTCATGGTCCAACAGAGATAATCAATGTACCAAATATACTTTGTGTTTTCATGGGACATGTGGAGAAATAGAACACAAGTTCAGATGATCGGGGTGTGCAAGCAATACAATCTTTATTTTCAGATTTGACATATTATGCTGCATTTGATGCTGAAGATTTGTATGTAAATTCTGCTAATTATGCCGATTTATATTGTTATGGACACCAATACCTGCTTAAAGCTAATACATTTAGAAATGTTTTTACTTACACACAGTGGGAACATTGCCCAGCTCCATTGGAAGAGAGCTCAAAAATCCCTGTTAAAGAAATATATATATTTTACGGATTTTGCCAGGTCCAATGCAGAATACTATTACTTTAAATTAAATACTTCTTCTACCCCTAAGGTAATGTTGACCCACACAAAACTATTGTATTCCAATTTGTTTATGCCTAAATTGACAAGAGGTGGCTATGAACATCTGTTTGGGCCTCTAAATCCTGGCAGGTTCGAGGTACTGAAGCTTTACAACACACGTGCCTCATCCAAACGCAAATTCTAGTTTTAAATATTATAATTTACCAAACGACTTGTTTTGGTTTGGCAACAGCAAAACACATGAATGTCCCTGCAGTTCCTGCTCTGGCTACCTATCATAACTGGAGCTTGCTTACAAATTATTCCATTGAGGACCTGCAAGCTTTGGTTCAAAATAACACATTTAAGGTCTCTCGTTAGGATCCTGTGGGCTGGTTAGTTTGGCAGACGTCTTCCATAATACAGCCCCTGGTTACATTCAGGATAGACCTGACCCACGTTTTGTAAACACACATTCGGTTACCACCTATTCTGTGGGTAAATTATGCCAACAGTTGCAGCACTCAACACTATCATCTGTGAAACAACATTCATTGTTGTTATCCAATCACATTGATTTGGCCAACTTTATCAAAGGCCGCCTGGTCCAAGCACAAAATTATTTATTTACGCAGATTACAATGAAATATGGAAGCTTTCACAAATTGAAGCAGCATCATGTTTAAGAGGAATAGATCAGGAAAATCTAGAAAATATACTTGAGACACTATAGCTAGTCGGATTGGGATTTTGGGCACTAAGGTGGGTAGTTGGTACACCATTATACACTGAGGTGCTGTTTTCATGCAAATAGTTCTGTATATGTGCAAAATCCCTGCAACAAGGGCTCTGGCTTAATTTTAATAAAGAAACCCACGCTCAGTCATCACGAACTCAGTAGCTACAGCCCCATCTCTCGCCTTTTAATGCCAGCCTAAATAGATAAGAAGGCTATGAACTTGGAACTATCCTCTCTCTTAAACAGCAACCAACTGCTAGATTATTCTTAGTTTGTTTTTTGAGGCAATCGTAGTACTGAATCAGCTCAGATTGTGGCATCGGATGAAATTACAGTGATAGTGGACAATGGTGGTAAGGCAGCACATATTATTTTAGATCTGTTTTCTGTGTTCTACATGGTTAACCATATAGTACTTCTGGACTGTCTTGAGAACAAAGGGATTAAGGATTCTGCTTTACCCATTTTAATTTCCTTCCTCTCAGACAGAGAGCAATCTATCGCCCTTAATTACTTGAGTCTAGCCCTTTTTTGTTCCCTTGTGGGTGTCCCTCAGGGGTCATCATCATTATACCCTATACGTTCCAATGTGTATGTTACACCCCTGGCTAGTTGATTAGTACATTTGGGTTCTCCATAGTATCTTATGCAGAAGATGCTCAGATTGTTGTCTCTGTTTCAAGTGACAATCATAATGCAGCAAATAGGTTCCATGACTGTATGATGGAAGTTGGAAGACCAATGAAAAACAATCGCCTCAAACTTGACCCAGGAAGGCTGAGGTCCTTTTGTTTGGTAGTGGCACTTCCTTCTGGTCCACCATCTGATGGACACAGGATTTAGGAATGTTGCCATCTCCTGTCATAAAAGTAAAGATTATAGGAGTAATGTTTGATGCAAAGATTAATTTCTCAGACCAAATCAATCTAGTCACTTCATCCTGTTTCAATACCCTAAGAAAATTCTCTTGCCACTGCTGTTTGAACTGCAGATTACAGTAATAGTGACCCTTGATTTGTTATCCAAAATTGATTACTACATGCAATGAATATCAATATTTAACAGTGACTACTAAACAAACTTTAGCCTAGGCCTGGGCGTTAAATTTCGTTCCGTTTGCGAAATTTGTGGAATTTGGATAATTTTGCGTTCCCTGGAGAACACGAAATTGCCCAAAATTCTGCGTTCTGCGACCTCGCAAATTTTTTTGCTTGTTCGCGTTCTCAAATGCGTGTTCGCGAGATATTTCCCCCCCCAGCATGAAAACAGCGATTGCGAGATCTAAAAAAGCATCGCGAACAAGCCATTCCGCGTGTTAGCGGAATTTCTGCGTGTTCGCGGAGATTTTTAACGTTTTGCAGAGATTTGCGTAACGCGATTACGCAAATTCCACCCACCCCTACTTCAAAATGCCACAACTCGCCTGCTATTATGTTTTCCTAAGTTCCATTCTGCTTGCCAGACATTATCTGAACTTCACTGTTTACCGATCAGGAAAGGTTTGCTTTCAAGGCCCTTTGCATTACCCATAAAGCTCTAAATCTATTGGCCTAGTATACATGAAGCACAATTGTAAGTGGTATGCTCCCTACAGAATGCAACAATACCCCTTTACTAAAAATGGGGTGGTTCCTAAATTAAAAGGGGCATTTTAGGATGGCAAAAGTTTCACTGGTTCCACTGCCAAACTATGGAATAGTTTTCCTCTACACATAAAATCTCAGAAAAATGTGCTACTTTCCAGGAAGGCACTCAAATCTGGTGGTTTTCCAATTACGGGTCCAGTTTCATGGTGTTGATTTTTTTGACATTTCAATCTATATTTATCCATGTTTATTATTTGCTAATTTTATCTGTAGTTATTCATATTTATTTTGGGTTTTGTGAAACAATTAGCTGAAATTAGTATATTTCCACATCCATTTAACAGAGAAATATGCACCCATGCTTGAATTCCTGCCAGGTTTCAATGCTGTAAATACCCCCAGAAGATAAATCAATGCATTTTTATGAAAATATGCACATTTCAATATCAACCTTGTGCATAGCCTCTTCACTAAAATTCCTTTCTATTTTAACCTGCTATCCTATCATCTATTGGCCATGTCAGAAAGTATTAAGAAATGCTCAAAAAGCCACCCATTTTCCGTTTTTATCCACAATTTTTAAAATGAATAGTGACAAGAAAATACATGTTTTCAATCTGTGAAAATCAGTAAAAACGGAAAACAGGGAGCCTTATTTCCAATCTATTATTCACCAACTAGGTCTCGCGGTCTATCCTTGGTGGTTTGCTATCACCAAGTTACCCTTTGGCACTTGCTCGCTTTATAAAAACATATCATGTGATATCTTATCATAATTGCTATTGTTTCAACTGCTAGATCTTGTATGTACACCCACTGTAACTCTTTGTGTTGGGCTGAGTAGGTACAATTCCCTTGCTAGTTCCCTTTTATGAACTGTGATTTTATGGATCTTTACTGTCAGTGGCCCTCTCGGTTTTTGCTTTTTCTCCACTTGACTCCTTTGTGGGGGCTGGCTCTCTGGTTCTTCTGCTTTGTGGGGGGTGAGGACAGAGTAGGCCTTGGATCCTTATGTTTCACAGTTATGGGTCTGAGGAGGCACAGAGTTGTTCGTGAAAAGGATTATTTTATTGCTTTGCTTGCCATGATTGTGCTCCCGATTACACATCAAACAACAGATTCTTCTGGTTTTTGGACTGTAGGAGTGAATTCTGATTGGCTTAAATGGCAAAGGTCGGCTGACCTGAAGTGCCCTGTAACCACAAGGTCCAGACCTCACTTGATAGTTAGACTCAAAGGGCATGACGAGCATGCAAGGCAACCCTGGTAATCTGACATTCATTACTTGGAATGTGAATGGCCTGCTCAATAAGGTTACAAGAGAGGGCAGTCCTTCAGAAGGTCAAGAGATAACCCCTGATATATTGCTGTTACAAGAAACGCCCCACCGGGTGCTAGATTCCACTTTCTGGAGAGACATGGGTTTTTGGTGGGTTATCATGTGGGACTCACCAGGTGTTCTCAGGGGTTGCCATACTTATGCAAAAACAGTGGATTTTCAGTCTCAATAAGATAAAGAGGGACGCAATGAGGATGTTTGTGGCAGCCACTGGCATGGTACAGGGGAGACTTATTCCTATTAGTATTATATATACCTCTCCACTACTAGGCGTACTCTTGGAACAGTTTCAGCCTGGGGTTTGGTTGCTGAGTGAGTAACTTTTTGGGGTGTCTGACCGGGTGTTGGATCTCTCACGGTCAGGGCAGTCCCCACACTACAGACCCACTGGCCTCACCCAATTTCTAAATGCATGGCACCTGACCAAGGTTTAGTGCAGATTCCATCCAGCCAGGTAAGTCTTTTTCACGGCTGGATTATTTCTTTACTCAAAATGGAGGAATAAGTGGTATACGTATATTTGCGGACCACTCACCAATTAAGTTGGTGCTAAAATTTGGCTCAGAATGGGATGGGTCGGGTTCTTGGGGATTTTTTGCCTCATGAATGATGGACCCATTGTAGAGAAGGCTGATGCTTTTTTCATGTTGATCAAGGACACACTGGAGTCCTCAGTGACCTTTTGAGCAGCCTTTATGGCCTCAGTAAGGGGAAGATTATGCAGCATCCAAGATCAGGCATCAGCAGGTGGTGCTGACATGTGCAGACGCTCAGTTCCTGGAGATGGTGTTCTAATACCTGCAGTTCCCAGATGCATTTATGTTGTGTAATAGCCAACACGCTAGTATAGTGGTAGTGGCAGAGGCGAAGGAGATGTAGCAGCCCACTCAGAGTTGCATCTACCAATGAAGCAATAAATAAAGCCAATAAGACATTCCAGTGGTTGTGTGGTAAGAGGGAAATTATGATCTATGTAGATGAACCATATAACCCAGAAAGTTGATGTTCGAGGAGACATGGTAACAGGCAATTGTGCTATAGTGCAAACCTTTGCACCTTACGTTGCTACACTATACACACAGAGGGATGTATGACGTTACAACGCATACTTTTACATCGCATGCCTTTACAACGCGGTTTTTACATCGCTTACCATTACAACGCATAGCGCTTTTGGGTGTTGGATAGTGAATAGTTTAATTTACTATTCCAACTCCAGTCCCCGTGGACACTAGGGAAGGTTATTGGATAGTAAATTAACCTATTCTCTATCCTAGAGCGCCCCCCAGCGGAATGCGTTGTAATAGTTTGCGTTGTAATGACCGCGTTGTAATGGTAGTGCGTTGTAAAAGTTTCGTTGTAAGTGATGTTTCCCACACAGAGACACACGGTCACCCCTGATGAATTCAACAGGTTCCTTCAGGTCCTCCTTGTGAGGCAGCTCTCCAGAGAGTAGAAAGGCCTACCGGGGGTATGTCAATAGAGACAAATTAGCAACAGAGACCCGATTAAGGAAATGCTGGCCTTGACACTGAAAGAGAGGTAGCAGCCTCCAGATCTCTGCACATTTGTTAATACACAAAGCAGATAGTCTGCATGAAGATTGCTTTTCCTTTTTATTTTTTGTTAACCAACTTTATTGGGTATGATGCAATACCGTACAGAGGGTATAAACTTCAGCACAGATTTCTCGCACAATTGTATTAGAGGAATTTAGCAGTATGGCCCAGTACCTACAAATGTATGTGCAGTTGCCACGTCAATACAAATTTCAGTAATGCGACAACCAAAAAATAAACTGTGAGCGTAAGGAAAAACGAAGGGGCCACGTGTTTCGTGTTGGGAATGTGTAGTTTGCCTGTGAACTGTCTGTGGCGCATATTGCTTGCGATGGTGCAGAAAGTGCAACACCGTGATGTCATCTTTGGTCCTAGCCATATAATGGGGAAAGTATTAAGGAAAGGAGGTAGTATGGGGGTGCAAGTATAGGGAGGTGAGGTCTATATTAACAGTGCAATCCCGTTGGCCATGGTTTTGGTGTGATTTGTCAGCCTGGGGTGGAGTCGCTGTCTGGCATGCCAGCCAGCAAGTCCTCCCTTGAGGTCACAATCCACGAGCTTCCTTGCAATGAGGTGCAGAGAATTTGGCCTTGACCCACTTAATGGTTGCAGTCTGCCAACGTCCCACGCTGTGTAGCACACGCCTTCCAATGCCAGATCAATGTATTTGTTAGACGCCCACCTGCTTTACGATGCTTGTACAGGCCAGGTGGCTGCTGGCTATGCCATCTATGTCCGTTCAGCCTGTGACTCTGGTGACATCGCTGGTGACCTCTATCCAGGTGGAGGAGCATTTGGCCCAGTGCCTGCAGCACTGCAAAAACAGTAAAAGTAAAATGATAATACCACAATGTTATTATCATTTTATTTTTCCGTGCTCAGGTAGCTTTGTGCGTGGGGCTGGCTGCCTGGCTCACAAGCACGACAGGGGAGGAGTGGTTTGCCCACTTTAAGTAAGCATGAATGTATGGTCAAACACTAATGCCCACTTTGCATGTTCTCCATCCAGGCTGCATTACATGCCCCAGGCTCCCATTCCCAAGATGAACGCCAAAACATGGTGCTCAGACCAATCACCAATGTTATTGGTCAAGGGAGTCTGGGTGGGTGCTTCCTGATCCTGCCTCCTGTTAAGCAGAAGAAAGGAAGAGAGGACACAGAGGACCATGGAGAGGCGGCGGCTGGTTAGCAGGACGGCTTGTAGGCAGGTAAGTGTTCCCTTTTTTTTAATCCCCCATCTCCCTTTAATGCCATCAGGAAGCAGCCGCCACTGTCCAGAGGGTGCAAATAACGGGAGAACTGCAGTACATGTGTAAAATGCCTGCCTCAGGCGCACAGCTGCACAGGCAATAGGAAGATGTCACTAGACTATTATGTTGTATGTATTGGAATTGGGCATTACGGTAAACCTTTAGATGCACTAGTATCCTGTCCCATTCCATGTGGGTCAATTCTCACCCGATGTCATGCTCCTAAGCCCATCACAAGGGGGCTAGCTTGTCCTAGATTTTGTGAGCAAGGGCCCTGGGAAGTCAAATGATCAACCGACAGCCAGTCCCCATCGTGTGCAGCACATGTCAGTAGGTGCTGGTCGAGCTCCGTATCTACTATGGCCCAGACCTGAGGCTTGCTTTTCATATAGATTGATCTCCCTTTTAAATGTGGAGGTCAAAATTCTGCTCAAAGTTCTAGCTAATAGGTTGACATATGGTATACATTCATTGTTGGTACATTATCAGAGTTGCTTTTTGCCAAGGAGGGCACCCTGACATAACATCAGACAATTAGATAAGACCTTGCCTTTAGTGGATATACAAAAAGGATCGCTTGTGCTTTAACTGGCAGATTCTGAAAAGGCTTTTGATTTGGTAGGGTGAAACTGTATGTTTGCACTCTTGCATTGTGGGCCTAATATCCTCCAGTATTCATGGCTCTTGTATACCCATCTGTCTGTGAGAGTGCGAATGGGTGGGGTGGTGTAAGATATCATTCCGACCAGTAAGAACACTAGGCTGGGCTGCACATTTTTCTACTCAGAGTCATCATTCTAATAAACCTCTGGAGGTGCCTGCGGAGATATGAATAGCCTGTGCTTTTGCTGATATGATTTCCCTATATCCCACTGATGTGCTTATCTTCCTGCAGGAATCAAAGTCGTTGGTCCGAGATCAGTGAAGATGCTGCACATTTTAGGGATTATAGTGGCTTGGCACTCAATACGACCAAGTCAGTAGTCTACCCTTTGGCCACTGCACATTAGGATCTAGGCAGGGCTAGGGAATTGTTGTAGTGTTTTCAAAAATATGTAAAATATACAGATAATATATGAAAATTATTTTTCATAATTAGTGTTTTTAGTGATGCATAGAGTGGTAACCAATGAATTAATGATATTGAATGAAGGTCACCTCAATCAATCAATCAATCAATCACAGCATTTATATAGCGCGCTACTCACCCGGAGGGTCTCAAGGCGCTTGTGGAGGGGGGGGGGTCTGCTACTGTTCGAACAGCCAGGTCTGGAGCTGCTTCCTGTAGGCGAGGTGGTCTTGGGTCAGGCGGAGGTGGGTCGGGAGGGAGTTCCACGTCTTGGCGGCAAGGTAGAAGAAGGATCTTACTCCTGTGGTGGCTCTTCGGATGCGGGGGACTGCGGCGAGGGCGTGGTTGGTGGATCGAAGCTGGCGTGTGGGGGTGTAGAAGTTGAGGCGGCTGTTGAGGTATCTTGGGCCTTGGTTGTGTAGGGCTTTGTGTGCGTGGGTGAGGAGTCGGAACGTGATTCTCTTGTTGACCGGGAGCCAGTGCAGGTCTCTCAGGTGTCCGGATATGTGGCTGTGTCAGGGGATGTCCAGGGTGAGTCTTGCTGAGGCGTTCTGGATTCGCTGGAGTCTCTTCTGGAGTCTGGCAGTGGTTCCGGCGTAGAGGGAGTTGCCGTAGTCCAGTCGGCTGGTGACGAGGGCCTGGGTGACCGTCTTCCTGGTCTCGGTGGGGATCCACCGGAAGATCTTACGTAGCTTGCGCAGGATGTTGAAGCATGACGAGGAGACGGCGTTGACTTGTCAGGTCATGGAGAGGGAGGAGTCCAGGATGAAGCCCAGGTTGCGTGCGTGGTCTGTAGTTTTGGGTGCGCTGCCCAGGGCGGGGGGCCACCAGGAGTCGTTCCAGGCAGAGGGTGAAGATCTCAGGATGAGGACTTCCGTCTTGTTCAGTTTCAGGCGGTTGTTCTTCATCCACTCGGCTAGGTCTTTCATCCCCTCGTGTAGGCTGGCTCTGGTGGTGGCGGGGTCGTTGGTGAGGGAGAGGATCATCTGGGTGTCATCGGCGTAAGAGATGATGTTGAGGTTGTGTTGGCGTGCGATGGCCGCAAGGGGGCTCATGTAGACATTGAAGAGGGTGGGGCTGAGCGAGGAGCCTTGAGGAACGCCGCAGATGACTTCGGTGGCATCTGATCTGAAGGGGGGAGGCGGACTCTCTGAGTCCTACCGGCGACGAAGGAGATGATCCAATCTAGTGCCTTCTCTTGGATTCCGACGTTGCTGAGGCGCTGCTCTAGGGTGCGGTGGCAGACAGTGTCGAAAGCCGCGGAAAGGTCCAGGAGGATGAGGGCCGCTGTTTCCCCGTTGTCGAGCAGTGCTCGGATGTCATCCGTGGCAGCGATGAGGGCGGTCTCAGTGCTGTGGTTGGCCCGGAAGCCGGATTGTGAGTGGTCGAGGGATCCATTCGTCTCGAGGAAGGCGGCCAGCTGCTTGTTGGCGGTCTTCTCGATGACTTTGGCCGGGAACGGGAGGAGCGAGATGGGGCGGTAGTTGTTGAGTTCGGTGGGGTCCGCTGAAGGTTTCTTAAGTAGAGCGCTGAGTTCGGCATGCTTCCAGCTGTCCGGGAAGGTTGCTGTGTCGAAGGAGGTGTTGATGATGTCCCGCAGGTGGGGTGCGATGACGGAGTCGGCCTCGTTGAAGACGTGGTGAGGGCAGGGGTCGGTTGGAGATCCGGAGTGGATGGAGTTCATCGTGCGTAGGGACTCCTCGGTGTTGATCGAGGTCCAGGCGCGTAGGGGGGTGGTGAGGGGTGCAGGTGCTGAAGCTGTTGTGTATGTCCGCGATCTTGTTTTGGAAGTAGGAGGCGAGGGAGTTGCAGAGGTCTTGTGATGGGGTGATGTCGTTGTTTACGGCGCTGGGGTTGGAGAGCTCTTTGACGATGTTGAAGAGTTCCTTACTGTTGTGGGCGTTGTTGTCCAGTCGTTCCTTGAATGCGGTTTTCTTGGTGGTGTGGATCAGTTGGTGGTGGTTTCGAGTGGCGAGCTTGAGGGTGGTCATGTTGTCTGGTAATGGGTCTCTGCGCCAGGCTTTCTCGAGGGCACGGCAGTTCCTCTTCGAGCTCTTGAGTTTGTCGGTGAACCATGGTGCTTTCTTACTGCCGGGTCTGCTGGGCGGGGTCCTCAGTGGTGCGAGGTCGTCTGCGCAGTTGCTGATCCACTTCGTGAGGTTGTTGGCGGCCTGGCTGGGGTTCGCTGAGCTTGCGGAGGGGTCCTGGCTCAGGGAAGCGGTGAGCTGGTCGGCTGTGATCTTGTTCCATCTTCTGCGTGCAACCTGTTGTTGGTGGTGGTGTATCGTGTTCTTTTTGTAGCTGAAGTGGACGCAGCTGTGGTCCGTCCAGTGGAGTCCGGTGGTGTGGCTGAAGGAGATGTCCTTGCTGGAGGAGAAGATGGGGTCTAGTGTGTGTCCGGCGTAGTGAGTGGGGTGGTCACCAGCTGCTTGAGACCGAGGGTGGCGAGGTTGTCCAGCAGGGTGGTGGTGTTGCGGTCGTTGTTGTTCTCCAGGTGGAAGTTGAGGTCCCCGAGGAGGATGAAGTCAGCGGAGGGGAGAGCGTGCGGGCTGATGAAGTCGGCGATGTCTTCGCTGAATTGTGTGCGTGGTCCCGGGGGTCTGTAGATGAGGGTGCCTCTGAGGGTGGTCTTGGGGTCGGTGTGGATCTGGAAGTGCAGGTGTTCGGCGGTCGTGAGGGTGTCGTCGGTGTTGGTGGTGACGCGGATGGTGTCCCTGTGGATGATGGCGATGTCTCCTCCGGTCTCGTTTCCGCGGTCCCTCCGGATGATCTTGTAGCCGTCTGGGATGGCGATGGCGATGTCGGGCGCTGAGGAGGCGTTCATCCATGTTTCCGTGAGGAAGGTGACGTCTGGTGATGTTGTGTTGAGGAGGTTCCAAAGCTCGACTGTTTGTCTGTGGACGGAGCGGGTGTTGAGCAGGATGCACTTCAGGTGGTTGCTGCTGGTTCTCGGCTTGGTGGGTGCGGGTGCGGTGCAGGTCCGGATGCAGGAGAACTTGCAGGAGTGGCAGCTGAAGGGTCCGTGGGTGCGTCTCGGAGTGGCTCGGTAGCATCCAGGGATCCCGCCGGTGTTGGGAGCGATGAGTTCGGTGGCGTCGTAGGTCCGTCGGGTCGGCTTCCGTCGGTGGGGGCCAGGGGTCCTGGCACTGGGCGCGGTCCAGGCGCGGACGGGCGCAGACGGGCTTACCTTTGGCGCGCCTTCGGCGCGCTTAGGGCGTGCCCGGTGCGCGTCAACGCTCCGCGTCAACGCTGCGCGTACGCACGGTCGCCATTTATGGCGAAGTGTGAGGGAGGGAGGAGCAGCTGGGAGGTGGGAGCGGGGAGGGCACAGAAGGAAAAGGGGGCGTGGCTGCACGCAGGCAGCGGGAAGCGGGGAGCGGGGCGGGGGGCACAGGGGGCACAGGGGGGCACAGGGACAGCGAGGAAGCGTCACAGATCAACAATATGGGGAAAAACAGGCAATCTAACTACAATCTGGGTGACAGTACAGTAGGATGTCAAAAACAAAACAAAAGAAAAACACAGAGTCAAACACGATCACGTACTCCGGCGGGGGGAGGGGTCGACGGGGCGGGCTCAGCGAGGCTGAGGACAGCAGCGGGGGAGGACCACACACGCTACAGCTGGTGGCCGTGCGGCGCGGGGGTGTCCTGAGGGCAGGTCACACTCACCTGCGCCGCACGGTCGCCATTTATGGCCAAGTGTGAGGGAGGTAGGAGCAGCTGGGAGGTGGGAGCAGGGGAAAGGCACAGAAGGAAAAGGGGGCGCGGCCGCACGCAGGCGGCGGGAAGCGGGGAGCGGGGGACACAGGGGGGCACAGGGACAGCGAGGAAGCGTCACAGATCAACAATATGGGGAAAAACAGGCAATCTAACTACAATCTGGGTACATCCTACTGTACGTAGGATGTCAAAAACAAAACAAAAGAAAAACACAGAGTCAAACACGATCACGTACTCCGGCGGGGGGCGGGGACGACGGGGGGGCTCAGCGAGGCTGAGGACAGCAGCGGGAGAGGACCGCACACGCTACAGCTGGTGGCCGTGCGGCGCGGAATGTCCTGAGGGCACCTAGAATAGATGTGTAAATAATGTTATGAATAAGTTCATGCCACGTTTCAGTGTAATACCCTAACATTTCTAAAACGAATGCAGTTTCGGGGCATCACATGAATAGCGTCAATGTTTCAGTAATATACAACATTGTTAGAAAACAGGTATTGTGAATGAAGCTTACAATGTGTACCCAAAGTATCATTTTGAAGAACTTCCACTGGAATGGTTAGTGTGCTAATTTTATGTGTCATTGTTTAAGAAATGTTCCATTTGTGTCACATCTCCGTAAGGCAGTTTCTGAGAGAGTGGGTTGAAGATTCCTCTTACCTTAAGAAATGGATTAGTACTAAAGTTTTAGAATATTACGTGATGGTTACCAATTTGCCTTTGCCAAATCTATAAACAATTTGTGTGATTTGTCTATAAAATCCTCTGGGTCGCTGTCTTTCAGGGCTTACGAGATTTTGTTCTTTCATTATTTTCCGTTTGAGCGACTTTCCAATTTTCCCCCGAGGCTCTGTTAATTTGGCCTTTAACTTGCTAACGGGATGCTGTGATTACTCTTTATGAGTTTGACACTTAGAATCCTTACTAAGATTCTGCCTAACCAGAGATTATTAGTTTTATGATTTTGCATTATCTGTAATTCTGAAATTTAGCCTTCATGATATTTCATGCATTTTTCTCTGTACCACTTTTTACTATTCTGTAATTAAATCACTTTTTGTTCTATTTTTGATCTAGGACTCAATCTTTTATGTTTTCAGTATTTTATTCGGTTTAACTTGTATTTTCCTGATGAGGAGTAACCACTAGATAAACTGGAGACATTCAAGACAAATTTGTTTGCCAAACATCAGAGTGATCAAATATATGGATTCAGCTAATTACAGGTGTTAGGCTCTCACAGGGCTTCCAATTGCAACAGGTGGATTTAGAAATCGAGGGGTTTAGATTAGATCACCAAAGGCAGAGCAAGAGCAGGGCAGGAAACATCCAAACATAGCGTGATAAGCTAAAAAAGTAAGATAGCTTTTTGACCCTCCTGTTCCTGTTCGGCATGGCTGCCAATCTTAAAACGGGGCCCATGCCACAATTGCTGTCCCACCTGTAGAGCATTCTAATTGAAATACCTTGCTGAATTTCAATCGTCTTAACACTCTGGCAAGGGAACTTTGAAGGTTTCAGAACATCACTGGAATAGCCTTGGCAAAATGTTTAAATAATTGTCTGAAGAGGGAATGGGGCGGCAGATATTTCCTCATACTGTAGAGCTGTCTACCTGATGGTTGTCAATGAATAGATACAGGGCACACAAGCAGACCCAGCATATGTGACCGTAAAATGGTCTATGGAATGCATCCATGGACTGGTCACCTACTGTTTGGAGAAAAAACTGGCCTGTCTCTACTGCCAACCACACACACTGTTTTCAGGATTTGGTGAAACACCTTAAAAGCGTGAGGTTGGGGAGGTAAACTTACCAAAGAAACTGAACTGAGATTGGGTGAATTATTGGGCCAGGTTTCCAAATTACAGGGATGTTGAGGGTGGAACAAAATATACATTTCCTGCCTGGAAGGTGTATTGACTGGAATGGTCATACTCAAATATGTAGATTTGCAAGAGAAATATGCAATACACAAAATATGTTTGTTTGATACCTCCAAATGCGACATGTGCGCACCCCATAAATTGCAAAATTGACCGAACTCTCAGATTTCAATCGGTTGGAGGCCTAATTTTTAGTGGGGAAAGTGAAGGTCCACAAAGTTTCTCAAATATATCGTACTTTGGTGATCAACATCCCAGACTTCTTTGGAAATCTGAGGACTTTGTGGAAAAGCGATTTAAGGAAGCTGGTGAATGACAATTGAAAGGAAGCCAGAATGATCCAACATGAGTCAGTCATTGCTTCTCAGATTCATTTGATTCCTTTAAAATACTTGCACTGCATGTTACACACATGCCTGAAGCTTTGGCGATATGGGCATATAAAGTTTCTCCAGGGTGTCATTGGTACAAAACTCAGATGGGCAAATTTGTCCATTTAGTTTTGTACAGGCAGCATAATTCAGAAGTGCGGGGAGACGGTTTATGATACACTCGAGATGGTGCTGGGGTGGAAAACACTACTAGACAAGGCAGACACTACTATACATTAGCAATTGATATTGACTCAAACCATTACAAACTAGCATTTCTGTGAGTAGGATTGCAGGTTGCCAATCAAGATATTGTTCAAAACTGGTAACATTCTGATACTCCCTTTTTGGAGTGGTGGAGCTGGGGCTTGAGTAACTGTATGAGGCTTTAGATCCTGGTGTATAGGGCACTGAGATGTTCCAGGAAACATTGTAAGGTCTGGCAAGCGGCGAGAATTCTATCGCCCTATTAGCAAGCTGTCGCTAACAGCAGTTAGCGACAGCTTGTAGGCGATAGCGATCGGTTTGGGACCCGTTTTGCATGTGAGCAATATTTATTGCTAATGACATGCAAAGTGGGCGTACCTAACCTGTTAGCGACTGAAAGCAGCCGCTAACGTCGCTATCGCCTATAAGCAAGGCACGCTATGCGCGAATATCTCCAAAAATTAACGCCTGCTCAGACCAGTTCTTAGCCATTATATCCAAAGGGAGTTGGATATTATGGCTAAGTCCTCATTAGCGATAATGCGTGAATATCGCTGAATTACCAGCGATATTCACGCATTTCGCCGCTAACACTGGATATTTTATGCTAATAGCACGTTATCTCTGCGATAATATCCAGCGATACTTGGCGTTAAAAAATACTCGCTAAGCCCATTTAGCGATAAATATGGCTAGTTGATGGTAATATGCCCCAAAGTTCCTTATGGAGATATTCAGAAGCTGTATGGTTACAAATACAGTACATGCATCTATTACTATATCAAAATATTATATTAAATGGCTACTACTTTTAAAGCTAGTAATAAATTGTAGGAGAGCCATTGGAGTTTTATTCAGAACGCTTATTGATAAAAAGTACAATAATTGTAGTGGTCGGATTCAAGATGATGGGTGCAATTAACAGTGATGCTGAAACATATATGCCTCCTGACTAAAAACAAATCCATGACTGGTGCTGAAAGTTGTCATATTTGAAATGAAGATACCTGGAATCTGAATGGCACTCATAGACTGAGGCCCATATTTATAAAAAGAAATCACGCAATGAACACAGCAAGCCACCTTGCTACGCTGCACTGTGTGAAAGGGAAAAGGCAGGAATGCTCCGTATTTACCATTATATGGGACATTCCTGTTCTTTCCTAGTGCTGGCGCTCTTTTGGCTGCCTAGCGCCAATGCATGCACCCTTTTGCCATGTTTCTTTTTGTGCAGGAAGTGGCACCTGCCTGCACATAAACAACACAGAACAAAAGTGTTGTACGTTGATCTTGGGGGGTCACATGGCGGTGCCTCAAACGTACTGCTATTTCTAATGACAATGTTGAGATGCAGCAGTGCTTGTTCCCTGTCTTTAGAGCCAGGGATGGGAGCATCCATTTAATTTGCCACCGTACTTGTACCAAACAGAGGCTACCAAATTGTATAGAGTGGAGGAAAAGTGTCCAGTGAGTTACCACTAACCAGAGTGAAGTTTGACAGACATTGTAAATGGTGCAGGCTTTATCAGAAGCTGCAGCAATTTTGCGAGTGCATTTTTCTATTATCTGAGCAGAACGCGTGAAGACATAATCAAGTGTAGGGAAGAGGAGCTCTTGGGGTTATCAGGAATGTATGAATTACGTTATCGAAGTATGTAGTCTTTAGAGCATGTGAGGGCATATTGGGTGGAATCACCACACTCTGCGAATAAATAATAGTGCCTTTGAGGTACCTCCTTTAGTAAAAACATATAGGGGAGTCAGCTGTTGTTTCATATGACAATAGGTAGAAGGTCTGCTGGGAACTGACTATGAACAATCCTTAGTTGCATAAGCCGGCCAGATTTGTGGGACAAAAGCGTTTGATTCAAAGACTGACATTAATGAGCCCCTATTGTACGCTTGAGCGTGCATTTTGTGGGAGCCTGCATGGTCTCAGAATTAAGAAGAGGAGGGTTGGTTCAGCAAATGCAGTAGCGTAAATTGTCATGCAAGCAAGGAGGAATTGCATCTGCCTCCGATTTCACTGGAATCCGCCATCAAAGGATTAATGGGACTTGGTTAGCGCACAGGATGCGTGAGTTCAAAGAGATATTTGGAAAAGTGGCAGAAACATAGTGAAGGCTTGAGCCAATAGAATCACCACATTTTTGGACAGCATCACAGGACAGGTAAATTAAATGCCTTCTTATAAAATCACATTGGGATCCGGACGAAGCAACGTATGTCTATTAAATGTTCAGGTCATTGTTGAACACTCCATCGACCACTGCCTTGGAATGTAATTAGATATGCAGCTTTCATCAAAAAATTGAATAAACTGAACCTGCAGAAAACAGACTTACAAAAATTGAATGAGAGAGTAGGTACAGCAAAAGCAAGACTCTAGGGTTGTGTGAAGCAGTTGATGAACAATCCTCAAACATTGCCATGAAGGCAGGTCTAGGTGCTGTAATGTCTGCTTCATCACTATACATGAAGAACCTTTGATTGGAACAGTTCCTTCAAGGGTGCCCTGTAACTGTAATAAAGTCAAAAAGGCTGTCAGCATTCTTTCTTTTGAACTTGTCGTCTGTACCCTCACCAACATCTTGGGGTTCCTCCCAGAGCTGGTATAGTTCACTTTCTAAACTACTAGGTTAGAGGTATCAAACTCTAAGAATTGAGAAAATGGGAGCAATCCAATATGGAAATTCAAGGGCGCCTGTACAAAAACTGAGATGCAGTTATGATGGTGTCAAATGAAGAGTGAGAAATACTTACTTCAAATATTTGCTTAATGCTCCTACAAAAAGTGGTTGCAGTGGGGATAAACTGGACTTTCAAATGTGCTGAGGAACTATGGACTTGTCTTGATTGCAAAGTAAATGAGAGTCTTCCACAAGACACATAAGGAGGGGCAAAAGAGAAGAAAGGCATAGGATGTACAAAGATGAACTGAGGTGAAACATGACTCCTGTTGTTGGTGAAACGTCATTGAAGTGGAACAGCCCAGGTGAATGTCTGGTATGTATACATGGAAACCACAAAGAACACCATGCTCTGATAATGAGATCAGCATCAGAGATGAAATAAGGGCAAAGGCACCAGATTGGCAATTCTGTCAATTGTTCGACTGGGAGGGATACATCTGCAAATTAATGCACCAGAGGGATACAGTTGGCAAAGTTACTGGTGGATTAAGAGTCTCAAGGACTTAAATGATTGTGCTATCCTATATCAAAGAGCAGATGTAAACACTAGTTTGTATTATGGATGTTATTTAAAGTGGATGCTATAATTGGTTCAAACACTATTCATATTTGTTATAAAAGTTTGGTGTAAGGTGCGACAGACTTATCGAGCACTGGGGTGGGGGATAGTTCGAAACACACCTTACAATGGTGAGAGGTGTGGGATGGGTAGGGTTTACTCTATGGAAATGCCTCTTATTGCATGATCACCCCCAACCTTTTGGACTGCTGGCTGTGAACGCTTCCAACTCTGAGAGTACACTGAGTACTGCTAAATAGACCTCAGTGCCAGTGCTCTGTCCCTTAAAACTGTAATGTTTGATTGGCTTAACTCAACTTACTTATAAGTCACTAGTATATGCAGGGCCATTAGAATTATTTGATTGTGCAGGTGTGGTATTTTTTTGCAAAACCATGGATTTGCCACATGTATTACATAATTCATCACCTACTGCATAAACTGCAGATTTTAACAAAAAAATATATAATTTTGTTTGTAGCTCAAACCGTTCAAAAGCTACTAAAAACGCAGCGCTACACTGATGCCGCACAGTGAAAGGTCCTTTTTAAAGGTTTTCTGTTCACCTTTATGCTGCTTATTCTATATTTGGGTGTTAAACTGGTACCAATGGAGAGCAGACTATGCCCAGACAGTTTTAGAAAGTGAAAAAAATTAGAAAATAAGGAAGTGATATTATAATAAAATGTGCTGCATAAGTCGCATAAGTAAACTTTTCTTGACACTTAATTTAGTCAACCCTGTGCATAATTTCACCTTCTCCTGCCATATAATTCCACTGGCCCAGAGTATATGGTACCATGGGTTCCTAGCCCCTACATCTTGAACTTTTCCTCATGGCTGCAGCCCTTATTGTGCCACCCTGAGTGTGACAAAAGCCAAACATGTCTCCCAACCTACAACTGCAAACTGCTAGAGCAGTTCTGAACTGTGTGCTTGACTTTGTCTTTAAACTAATGACAAAGTCCAGACCTCTTTTGTCATTTAAACTAATGGCAAAGTCTAGACCTCACTTTTCCATCCACCGCGGTATATTAAAAAGTAGGAAATATAGTTCTCTCTGGCCTAACAGTAAAACCCCAATTGCGATTTGTACTGTGTAATGGCTGTTAGCCCCATTGGTGAGTACAGGGTTACATGCAGACAACTCAGCTGTGCTAATGTCTAAATAGGTCAAGTAAAGTTGGTACTTCAATGTATCAAAATTATTATTGCATTAACCCTGATTTGATGTTAAAAGTCGGTGTCAGCCTAAAAGGGGAGCTTCAAAGGGTAAACCACCTTTAAACAGAAAAATGTTGGACACACATAAGAGGGGCTACTCTTTTGTTCTGGTAGACATGTTGGTATCAGGTACATGTAGCCCTTGGGTTACCACGTCTGTAGGATGGGCTATCCAAATCCACACACCAACAGAGGGGTCCTGCCATCTTGGGAGTGAGCAGAATATTGCATTCTGGGATTCTCAAATGGCACACAACAGAGTAAGTTATTATCAGGCTGGAAGGTATGTGGTAGTCCATTGGCTAGTAACCAACGCATCTCTGAGGGCACTTTTTGGGAATAAATAGAGCACCCCGGGCACCCAGACCTCAGATCAAACCTGCGCTGGAGAGTGCATCAAAGAAGGACTGCACTGCTGTTTGCTGGACCCGGCAAATAGAGTCTGCACCAAAGGAGGTTTACAACTGCTAGTCGTGGGCCAGCAAATAGTGGGGTGCCCCTGTGGTGTCTGGATTGTGGAAAAGTTGTCAACAAGTCCCAGACAGAAAAAGTGAACTGCAAGACTTAACCTCTGGTTTTGTTGTGACTGGATACCTGTACAGCAGTGGCAAATGGACTTTTGTGGGACCCACCATAAATTCGAGGGACATCAAGCCCTGCAGCCAAAGTGGTCTGACCAAGACCATGGACAGTTAAGTAGCACCAGGAAGCCCTTCGCCCACCGCACAGCATCCTATTGCATCTTCAACATGCTGTATCCCTTGCATCAGGATCACTCCATTTTAGTCTATGGCAGTTCGCTCATAGAGTCTGGATTTGGACGGAGACTGCTTTGGTGACAAGGTATCAAAAACGTGGGAAACCCAATATACCCTTGTAGGCTTGAGCAGTAATTAGTTGAAGTAAGGGATGGCTACAAGGGATTTAGTTTGTAAATTAATTGAAGTGAATGAAGTGATTATTCATAGGTTCTTTTACTAAATTGAACCAGGTGCATCCATAGGATTACTCTGATATTAATCACCAGTTTTTTACACAAGTAAAACAATACAGTAACGAGAAGAAGCACACAGCAGAGAAAGGTTATGTTTGAAATTGTTTGTATTAAAGTTAATCACAAAGAAAATTTCATGGGGACAAAAAACAGAACAAAACTTTCAAATAAAAGTTATGAAAAGCAGTATATCTATGTCAGCTGGTCATTTTATAACAGTACATCAACATCATTGATACATAAGAAGACCAAAATCATAAATGCATAATGGTGTCCTTCGGTGCAAACAATGCTGAGAAGTTGATGTCTTTGGTCGACGTTTGTCGACAAGGTAGCAGTCCTACAACTCCTAACTTGCTCCCTAGACCTGCTCCCTGCAGGAGTTGGTCATCCAAAGTGAGCCTGAAAAACTAAACTA
Organism: Lissotriton helveticus; assembly: GCF_964261635.1. NCBI lineage: Eukaryota > Metazoa > Chordata > Amphibia > Caudata > Salamandridae > Lissotriton > Lissotriton helveticus. The sequence continues at coordinate 2,128,518,305 of NC_136061.1, forward strand.
ATAGAAACTGATAGAAAACTCATATTTCACAACTTGATGTAGAGGGCTAGCGATTCTGCTGAAGAAGCTTGTGCCATTAATCCTAGAAAAGTAGGTTGCTTTGCTGACTTGGCAGGCAAATGTAATGGGGATCCTGGGATGATTATCTGAGAATACTTGTCACCAGAATTTGAGCAAGACAGCATGGTTGTGACATTTGGATCTAAGAGGGATAGAGTTTAACAAATTGTTGATTTGGAGGTAAAGATCATCCATATGGAAAGGGAATCAGTGACAGGGTCACCATACTGAGGCTTACATTTGTGAAGCTAGATTATAAACATTTAAATGAAAATTATGAAACGTCACAAATTTTACACATGCAAAGATGCCTAGGAGACAATGGTAATAAGGTGGGAAAGCTTTTTGCCTGGTTGGGTAAGAAACAATTGGAGGAAGAAAAGATAGAGGGAGTGCACGGTGATACTGGTAGAAAGTTAGGATTCAATAAGGATGGACTCAAGGTGTTTTCTGACTACCGTGAAGCCTTTTACAATTTCAATGTTCCCGTATCGACTGTCCTCCCTTGGACCCAGGAACATACACTTGTTTTCAATGAGTTAAAGAAAGCCTTATGCCAAGCTCCTGTTCTAGCAACACCAAACTACAGTAAGCCTTTTACACTTTTTGTTACAGAACGTGATGGTACTGCATTATCTGTACTCACACAAGATCAAGCAGGACAGTACAAGCCCTGTGCTTATTTTTCTAGCACATTAGATCCAGTGGCCCAGGCTTTGCCTGCGTGCCTCAAGTCAGTTGCAGCCACAGCACTAGCTATCAGACAAAGTGATTCCATAGTATTAGGACACTCCCTGACAGTACAAGTTCCACACTCCGTGGAAGTTCTTTTAAACCGAACTCAGACTCAGCGCTTGACAATTGCACGTTTAACAGGTTATGAACTGACACTGTTTCAGCCACACATAGAAATCAGACGCTGCAACGTTTTAAATCCCGCTACACTGTTACCGTCAGTTACTTCAAATCCTGCCACACATGACTGTGTGGAAGTCGTTAACACCATTACAAAGCCAAGACAAGACTTGACAGATATTGCATTACCCGATCCTGACCTGACACTTTATGTGGATGGTTCATGTATGAGAACAAGTACAGGAGAACTAGTAGCCGCGTATGCAGTGACTACTGACTCTGAAGTTATAAAAACACATCGTATTGATACCCTGTCTGCTCAAGCAGCAGAGCTAGTCGCTCTGACCCAAGCCTGCATACGAGCCAAGAACCTGAAAGTAAACATATACACAGATTCACGTTATGCATTCGGAGTCGTACACGACTTTGGAGTGCTCTGGCAAGAAAGAGGTTTCATGACTTCTCATGGAACCAAAATTCAGCATGGTTTCCTCATTCAAGCCCTGTTAGATGCAATACATTTACCGACAGCTATTGCTATCATGAAGTGCAAGGCACATACGAAAGTCACTGATATAATTTCCCAGGGTAACGACCTGGCAGATCGAACAGCCAAGCTCACAGCTCAGACTCCAGACATTCCAGTTAACACGACACAGACACTCATTCCAGATCAGACTACTTGTATGACAGTTAAGGACCCTACACAGGATGTCATAGACATACAGTTACATGCTACTCCCGATGAAATCAAGAAATGGTCCGAACAAGGAGGGGTCCAGACAGATCAAGGATGGTTGACGAAGGGAAAAGCCACATGGTTTCTCCCCGACTCAATGGTTCAAGTCATTATTAATACCGCACATAGTCCAGTACACCTAGGAGAAAAGGCCATGTTAGACAGTATCCAGAACATTTGGTTCAACAAGCATTTACGAGCAGCAGCCAAACAGAAAGTCCGTACCTGCATGATCTGTTGTCAGTTCAATCCAGGTAAAAGTGTCCCGGTGGAACAAGGTGGATTCCATCCCCCTGACCACCCTTTTGAAGTCCTCCAGATGGATTATATTCAGATGGAGAGATGTCGAGGTTTCAAGTATGTCCTCGTAGTTGTATGTGCTTTGTCCAGATGGACAGAAGCATATCCTGTTCCAGATTACACTGCCGCGACCACTGCCAGGCAGTTGGTTCATGAGTTCTTTCCACGCTATGGTTTACCAAGGGTCGTGTATTCAGATAACGGCCAGCCATTCTCATCCGAGCTCATGAAACAAGTTTCCCTTCTGTTAGGGTACCAGTGGAAGTTCCATTGTGTACGCCATCCTGAAGCAGCCGGTCTCGTAGAGAGACATAATCAGACATTGAAAATCCGCATTGCAAAGGTATGCGCAGAGAAAGGTGTAGATTGGTTGATAGCCCTGCCAGTTGCTCTTTTTTATATGAGAATGGTTGCACATTCCAGATCAGGTCTGTCCCCGTACGAGGTCGTATTCGGCCGTCCTCCTAATATGTGGGGTACACCTATGCCCCGAAAGATTACAGACGTTTCCAGTAATATGTTGACAGATTACCTAGCTTCCTTGATGTCTGCCCTACACTCTTGTCGTTCACAGGTTGCCGCTGCTTTTCCAGACAACACTGAGGTGAAACTACATGAAGTCGTTCCAGGGGATTTCGTCCTGGTGCGCAATTTTGATCGTTCAAGTCCGCTGGAGCCCCGTTGGAAGGAGCGCCAGCTGGTGTTATTAACAACAAGGACCGCCGTCAAGCTCGAAGGACGCAAGGGCTGGGTGCATACCAGCCACATCAAGAAATTCCATGGATTACGGCCAAAGACATTTATCAAAGACTGCCCCGTTCTTAAAGACTGTCCCGACTCAGACTCTAAACTTCCCCTGTTAGAGAAAACTCCGCAGCAGGAGTATAAAGCAAAACTCCGGTCTAGTAAAATAAGTCAGCCAGTTTAATTGTCTAAGTCCCTCTCGGGTGAAACGGTTAGACAGGTTCCTGACATGTATGAGATAGACCCACACAGTGAGAGAGTTAGCCAAAACTCTAAAAGATGTATTATCGTTCTGTTCTTTTTATTGTTCTTGAGTCTTATGGTTACATGCATAAGTTATGCGTTACATTTATGTTTTCCTATTTCACATGTACATATGTTTTCTAATGTTACAGTAGAGCACACATTTAGTGACCTGCCTCCTCACGAGTTATCCTATCGTCTTGCTATGCGTAATAACACATTTATCAGAATGTTACACTATTCACACCAGACAAGCAATGCCACTAATTGTTGGGTGTGTGGTCGACTTCCCCCTTTCCAGACACCGAAGGGAGTTCTGCCACTCTTTCCTTATCCGTTTTCACACAATGGTTCGTGTGGAGCATGGTCCACATTAACGTCATCCTCAACTGATATGTCCCTTCTGAATCGAACATGTTTCCCAGACAAGCAAGGTCTTTCCCATAGAACAGGGTTAGATCTAGAAAATGAAGTATATGATTTAGGTAATTATTCCTCGAATTTCATGGTTTTGAATGTTCAGTCCGATACTACTCCAGATTTGCCTGCTATTTCAGTACTACCAGTCAAAGGCGAATTATGTGTCAGGAAGAATGGTTCCGCACATGTAGGACATAGTGATTGTACTACTGTGGTCGAGTATAGTGACAGTGGGAAATCTATTTTCAAAGCCTCACGTCATTCTTATTTTGTTTGTGGTCAGACCGCATATGTTCGTCTGCCCCTCGATTGGGATGGAACCTGTTACATTGCCTTCCTACTGCCACCAGTTTTCCTAGCCCCGTCTGATTATCACAGAAACACACATCTAGTACACGTTAGACATAGAAGGGAGACTAAGTCCCCAATTGTCGATCAAACTGAAACTACTCTAGAACAATATCAAGACTTCAATAAAGGTTTCTTTTTCTTTATAGGCCCTGTCCAGAATAGTAAGTTAATACGTAGGTTAACCAGAACCCTTGAAGCAGTAGTGAATGAGACTACTTCCGCTCTAGGTAACTTAACCGAAGAGCAATCTGCCATTAGATTTGTCGTGCTCCAAAATCGTCTCGTTCTTGACGTCATACTGGCCGATAGAGGAGGAGCTTGTAGAGTCATCGGATCTAGTTGCTGCATTTTCATTCCTAATAACGCGCCGTCTGTTTATTCAGCTATAACCAGACTTCATAAAATTGCCCATCAGTTACACCAAGATCCAGGCACCTGGACATGGTCCCGTTGGCTCTGGAGTATCATATCTGCCTGGGGATGGAAAGTATTGTCATTCCTAGGTATAGCAGTAATGATCATATTCAGTTGCTGCCTCTGTTTACAATGTGGCCCTGCGATTTGCGGCTGGTGCGCTACATCCTGTATTCCTAGTCCTAAATCCCGTTCCAAAACAATTCGAGACGAGCAAATGATGCTAGATGAACAGATAGATGGTATCATGAATATTGATGTTTCCTGATGGAAACGTAGGGCACAAGGAGGGAATGTGGAAAAGTAAATTTTGCCATGTTATATGTGCCTACGTGTTCCCCACTCTATGTTATATGTGCATGATTAATATGCATATGTATCCCCTCATGATCGATTAAAGACACAGTTATAGTTGTGTCCAACTCTAGTATGCCAGTTTCCAGTTCTCGTGAAAGCAACGAGTATTAGGCCTATGTTGCCATGTTTCACAGTGTGCACGTTAATTCACCGCATTGTCCCCGTTCCTAGGCCTCAAAAGGGCCCGGACACTAGATTCAAGCTCCAGTCTCCTGAACCCTCTCCGAGGAGCGATGCAGCCCCCACCTGCATCCCTGACCCTTCGCTTACTTCCTGCCTCACAGTGCCCGACCCGGCCTGGCTCTGCCTGCCTGTCTGCCAAGAGTATGTTATGCTTCTAGTTATCAGTTCAGCCCTCCTTCTCTGCATTCCTAAGCTACTGGATCGCATCAATAGTTTCAGCCAGGGTCTAGCCTTTCTGTCTCCATGCAAGAGAAATACTGTATTAATATTCATAGAATATTCCTCGCACACGCAATACATGTAGAATAATGCATGCACCAGTCTTAGTGTCAAGTAGCCTTTGCCCTGATAACTTTTAGTTTCTATCAACATGTACTCCAAACACAAGATACCAGATATGCCATAGGTACATGTCGTCCTGACACCGCAGACTTTAGTCTCCTCTTCTAGTGCAGAAGTCATAGCCCCCAGTTCTCCCTGGTAACACGTCATTGCCCGTTTGCGCGCACCACTAGGTTAAAGGTCCCAGCTGCTCTCAGGTAGCCCCCTCCATGTTTCCGCCCATTCATGACATTTCTATGACGTTTCACATCACATGTCTATGCATACGCCCTGTACACGCCTTCTTGTTACACCCATTTTGTCTTATCTTTCGCGACTGCTACGAGTTACGCCTACTGCTACGCCCACCGATTGAATGTAATGTAATTGTTTTAGTATATATACTGTGTACTGTTACTGAAAGTTACCCTTACCCCCCTTACCCATTCCCCGGCAGCTGCCATCCATTCTATTTCCGTGCAGGCTATCCCGTTCCTGTCCCTCCCCTTATGCATGATTAAAGCCTGTTAGACTCCGATACCTCGAATCCTGTCTCTTATTTATTGAGCTATCTGTTTTATTCAATGTATTCAAAAATAGTACCGGTAATTAATTATTTATTTACCACAGTAGACCAAGCAGATAACAGTAGAACTTGGGGTTATGCATTCTAGATGACCTTGTATGAAGTGTGCAGACTGAATTCCAAAAAGTCACTGAATAAAAAAAACAACATGTAAAGCATATTTCTATATGTGTAGGAGGGGGCAGAGTTCACAGAGTTCTGCTCTGCGGACTTCCACAGAGTTCTCTAAAAACTCTGTGAAATTACTGTGAAATTACGCAAAGTTCTGCCTGTGGCAGAATGCGTCCCAGTCTAACACAGCTGCAGTCAATTGGCAGTGCAGAGTAATATAATCCCTTCAAATATGATCATTTCTAGCTTTATCCCTAATTCGGCACACATGCATATCTGAATCCTTTATAAGAAGCTGGCGCAGATTGCCCTTCCACATAAAGAGTCAAAGCACCAAATGCTTGCCGCGGAAAACATATCAGCATGTTCCCAAAACCCTTGCCGGTTCAGCCCTTCTCAAAGCCAGGGATCTCCATATTGCTCCAAACCTACCAGTGCAACAAGCATCTTTAAATATATCTCTGGGGTGGCTGAGACTGGCAATGTTGGCTTTGCCTGTCAAAGCCTAGCGTCTGATTATCATCACGGAACCAACACATTTAGGTCAGCCTCGGGCATGTGATGGGGATGTATGACGTTACAACGCATACTTTTACAACGACTACCATTACAACGAATTTTTTACAACGCAAAAACTTTTACAACGCATACCATTACAACGCAAGATTTTACAACGCAAGTACCTTTACAACGCATACCATTACAACGTAAATATTGGTAAGTATATAATATGTTTTTAATATAATTTATTGTAAATTATTAAAATATAATTAAATTGTATTTAATTTTATTTAATTAATTTAATTTAAATATAATTTAAATTTATTTTTACAAATTAATCCTCTACCCCAAAAACCCAAAACTGACCCTGAACCCTAAAAATATTTTTTTTAATTTAAATTATTAAAATATAATTAATTTTTATTTAATTACATTTAATTAATTTAATTTAAATATAATTTTATTTTATTTTTACAAATTAACCCTGTACCCCAAAAACCCCAAACTGTCCCTGAACCCTAAAAATACCCCTTTACCCAAAAACCCAAAACTAACCCTGAACCCTAAAAATACCCCTTTACCCAAAAACCCAAAACTGACCCTGAACCCTTAAAATACCCCTTTACCCAAAAACCCAAAACTGACCCTGAACCCTAAAAATACCACTTTACCCAAAAACTGAAAACTGACCCTGAACTCTAAAAATACCCCTTTACCCAAAAACTGAAAACTGACCTTGAACCCTAAAAATACCCCTTTACCCAAAAACTGAAAACTGACCCTGAACCCTAAAAATACCCCTTTACCCAAAAACTGAAAACTGACCCTGAACCCTAAAAATACCCCTTTACCCAAAAACTGAAAACTGACCCTGAACCCTAAAAATACCCCTTTACCCAAAAACTGAAAACTGACCCTGAACCCTAAAAATACCCCTTTACCCAAAAACTGAAAACTGACCCTGAACCCTAAAAATACCCCTTTACCCAAAAACCCCAAACTGACCCTGAACCCTAAAAATACCACTTTACCCAAAAACTGAAAACTGACCCTGAACCCTAAAAATACCCCTTTACGCAAAAACTGAAAACTGACCCTGAACCCTAAAAATACCCCTTTACCCAAAAACTGAAAACTGACCCTGAACCCTAAAAATACCCCTTTACCCAAAAACCCAAAACTGACCCTGAACCCTAAAAATACCACTTTACCCAAAAACTGAAAACTGACCCTGAACCCTAAAAATACCCCTTTACCCAAAAACTGAAAACTCACCCTGAACCCTAAAAATACCCCTTTACCCAAAAACCCAAACATATAATATTTTAAAAATATTTATATACTTACGTTGTAATGGTATGCGTTGTAAAGGTACTTGCATTGTAAAATCCTGCGTTGTAATGGTATGCGTTGTAAAAGTTTTTGCGTTGTAAAAGTTTCGTTGTAATGGTAGTTCGTTGTAAAAGTTGCGTTGTAATGGTTGTTTCCCTGTGATGGAGCTCAGGGAACCACGGGGCAAAAGGAACCAGAGTAACTCGACGTGTGTGGGAGTCTGATCACAGTGCTAGCGATCCCATGTTGCCAGATGTTGGCAGAGATACTTATGACACAGTGTGCCTAGATATCGTCCCTTACGAACATGATTGACTGCGCTGCATTCTACTTGGATTTCAAATTTAATAACATCACTCATGCTAGTCATCCACACAATGTACTCATATCTGCCTGATTCTTAATGAATACGTATTACACAATGCATTACTCCACATACTCTGCAATTTAGAGAGATCTTTCTACATTAATCCAAGCCTACAAAATAATGAAACAAGCATTTTTAAGTAAAAGGACCACTTTATGCTTTCACTTCAGTTACCTTAAGTACAACACAGCCAAACTGTCAGCACAGAGATGAACCCTCTCTGTGCACAAACTGTGGATGCAGGTGGCTCCTACGAGGCCGCAGCTATTGCCTCCATTATGCTGCAGGAAGCCCTCTGAAGTCCTAGTGAGCAGCTGCAAATACCAGCCACAAGTTTAAAGAACCATGGAGCTTAGAGTACTGAAAGTGTAACTGCTTTCGGGCCATGACAACACCAAGCAAGAACTAGATCTTGAAAATTCATCAAATACTCACAGTCTTTTAAGAATAACTGTTTGGCAAACAAATCTGTTTATATTAGCTTGCTTTGGGTCAGCATATATTTTGTTGCAGGTGTAGGATCAAGTTAAAAATAAAATGATTTCCGATCTAATGAATCATGTCCAAAAAAGTATGTGAATTTTTCCCTACATGGTTTTGAGCTCCCCTGTGGGGGATTGGACAATGATCCCATTGTGTGTAATTAAAAATTGTGTGTTGGACACTAGCTCGATGTAAATAATTATGTTCATAATGATGATAACAAAACAGTTCAAAACAGAAGCATGTAGATACAGGTCTTCCCTTTCAAATAAAGCATAATATTTCAACTCTGATAACATGAAGTTTGTGTTAGCAACATCCCAATCACCATAAAGTAAACCATGTAGAATAACACCACCCATTGAGATCTTAAGGATATAAGGAAACTGCAGTCTTTCTGTAGGGCCGAACCTATCATAGGGGACCTAATCTCAAACAATTCCATCAGTTACTGGGACAGCTGAGATGTTCGGTTTTTGGGCAAAATCCTGGAATGCCACGTTACTAAAGTCCTTAGTGCCTTTGTTGAGGATAGTGGTTTCATATCGCCCTGTCAGGCGGGCTTTCGCCCATCGCATTCCACCGAAACCGTAGTTCTCTCCGTCCTGGACAAACTCAGAGAGGGGATGGATACCAACTTGCCCCAGGCACTGGTCCTTCTTGATTTGTCCGCCGCCTTCGATACGGTTGATCATTCCATCCTTCTTACCCGTGTTGAGGCGGCCGGCATTAGGGGCCCCGCCCTGGCTTGGCTCTCCTCCTTTTTGAGGGACCGCACGCAGGCCATCCACCTGGCCGACTTTTCTGCGCCCTCACGCAATGTTCAATGTGGTGTTCCTCAGGGTTCTTCCCTCTCCCCTCTCTTGTTTAACCTATATATTTTCCCTCTTATTTTTGCACTACAGCAGATGGAGACCACGGTATTTAATTACGCCGATGATCTCCAGCTGATTTTCAACCTTTCCTCTTCCCCAAAGTCCATTCACAATTTTCATTCCGTTATGATTTTCATCAGGGACTGGATGAACTGCAACCACCTAAAGTTAAATCCTGACAAGACCGAATTGGTTCTTACAGGTGGCAGCTCCAGTCCCTGGCCCCCCTTATTTTGGCCCCCTTCTCTGGGTACTTCTCCTTCACCTTCTTCCTCAGTCAAAACATTAGGGATAAAACTCAATAACAACCTTACCTTGCACTCCCAGATCAGCTCGGTGGTATCATCCTGTTTCCTGATTGTTCGCACAATCCGCAAGATCTCACGTTTTTTTTCCTTTTCTGCTCTCAAACTCATTTTGTTGGCCATGGCCATGTCACGTCTTGACTATGGCAACATCCTGTACACTGGTGTCCCTGCTTATGACCTACGGCGCCTTCAACTTGTCCAAAATCAAGCTGCCCGACTTATCTATAACCTCCCCAAATCACATCATGTCACACCCTTACTTAAAGCCCTTCATTGGCTCCCCATTCAGGAACGCGCCTTGTTCAAGATGGGCTGCATGACTTTTCAGGCTCAGGCAGGAACTGCTCCAGCTTTTATCAACTCCGAAATTAAAGTATACATCCCTAGCAGAGAGCTGCGTTCCTCATCCCAGTCTCTTCTTTCTGTTCCTTGCTTTAGGAAGAAGTCAGGGGGCCTTAAGTTTTCTGTTCTTGCTCCCACTTTCTGGAATACTCTCCATTTTACCATTAGGTCCTCTGTTTCCTATTTCGACTTCCGCAAAGCTCTGAAGACTCTTCTTTTTTCGCAAGCTTTCTCGCCATAGTAGCCTCCCCAACCCCCCCGGGGCCTGTATCTCTAGCGCCAAGAAACCGCTTGGTAGTCATGCGCTTTACAAGCATTTTAACTACAACTTCAACTTCAGGTCTCTTTTCAGTTTCATGTGAAGAAGAGTGCGGTGTTAACACCTCGTCAACCAGCTCTGGTGCAGATCATTCGGGAAGGTAATGACCATTTATCAGTAAAAAGAAAACAGTCACAAATCCAATCCAAAGAAATATGAAAATCAAGGAAAGTGTCATCCAAACATAAATTCAAGGAGGGACCAGATAAGTGTGTTTCAGCCATGAAAAGAAAACAAAGTCCCATGTAGGAGGAATATCAGATGAAAAATCATCTGTTCCCATATAAATGCCAGAAGTAATTGTGTGAAAAACAGGAGTCACGGTGGCCTTAAGAGAACTGGTAGATCCCACAAGGGGTGGATCAGTATAATAAATATAACCTGCAGAAGGCAGTAGCAAGTGCAGTACTCACTTCCATTGTATTTCTAGTGAGTAGCCCAAATTAAAATTCCCTGATTGATTGATTGACACTGGAGAAAAAAAAACAGAGTTGGCTCATGTAGTGCTTGAGGAGGAGATGGCCCCAGTTAGTGGGAGGGGGCAGTGAGGTTACCCTAGTGTTCCATGGGTGACATTGGGATGGTGCCCAAAGCCCACATGCCTTCCAATACCGCAAAGTATATGCAGTGGATCACATCAGTGATAGGGGGTTGGAGGCTCAAAGGAACACAGAAAGAGGCCCCAGGGAAAATAATTCCCAGTACATTCCATGAGTTTGTAATAGCAGACAAAGGAGGAACACTATCCAGTGGCCCTTGTTTCCTTTCCTTTGAGAGGGGGGTCGCATGTCTTCTGAAAGTTGCTGTGAGCCCAGCTAAGGGTGTGGATTGTTTGATAGGAAATTATCTTGAGCACACTGCCTAGATATGTTAAGGTTGCCTGAGAGGGTTAGTTGCAACCACAAGGCCCATGGCTGCCTGGGAAGGGAGGCATGGAAGCCTGGAACCTGTAAAAATGGTCCAGGAAGCTGCCAGGAGAGGAAAGGGCAAGGGTTGTGGGAAACCTGCCCTGAATGTTTCACAGATGAGGTAGATGTGGCACAGGAAGAGGACATCCTAGAGCCCACTGGAAAGGACATTGGACCCCTTGGTGACCTGTCTGACTGTGCTAAATAGCAAACAGTAGAAGGAACCACCAGGGAGGAGGTCCGTAATGCACAGAAGGAGTGCCCAACCCATGAGGGCATTAGGGCAACATGCTGAAGCCAAGGCAGTTGGTGATGCCTCTAGAGATCCCGAATCTATTGGGAGAAAGACCTCCTGTATAGTGAGCCTCAGCTTCCTGTGCATGGGGCAACAAGGGCACTGGTAGTTACCCCGTGCTATACAGCCTTCCTACTGGGGCTGGCTCATGGGATACCCCTTGTAGGGCATATGGTGCAGGACAAGACCTCTGCCAGGTTTGTCCCCCACTTTCTTCTGGCCCAGAATGAAGATTTCCTCAGATACATTCTGCAGGATTTGCCTAATCTGCCAGGCCAGTGGGAATACAGGGAAAAGCAGAAAAATCCCCTGATTCTATTACTGTCATTAACACCCCTTTGAAAGGGTGGGCATCAACATTGCAGGGCTCCTGTACCCTAAGGCAGCCTCTGACAACAGGTTTCTCCTGGTGGACCATGCCACATTTGTGTACCCATGACATTCACACAGGAGACAACTTCCTGTCAAAAACAAAATCTACAGGTTATTGGCAAAGTGAGAGGCAACATCAATGAGGAAGTCTCTAAGATGTTGTGGTTAGGGGTGATTGAGCATTCCAGCAGCCCCATTTTTGCTGGTGCCAAAGGCTGCCTCACTGGACACCCCCCAGAAATTCGGTTCTGTGTGGACTACAGATTGCTCAACTCATTAACCAAGACTGATGCTCACCCCATCCCCAGAACTGATGAGCTCATTGATAGGTTGGGGGCTGCCAAGTTCCTGAATACCTTTGGCCGGACTTCAGGGTGCTGGCAAATTGCGTTAACAGAAGAAGGTAAGGCGATGTCCGCCTTTTCTACCCCAGAGGGCTACTTTCAAGTAAAAGTAATGCCATTTGGACTGAAAAATGCCTCTGGTACCTTCCAGAGGCTGGTGAATCGGCTTTTGGTCGGTATAGAGGCCTTCAGCGCTGCCTACCTGGATGACATAGCTGTCTTCAGTGACAGCTGATTTGACCACATGTTTCAGCTTCAGGAAGTGCTTCAGATTATGCAGTATGCAGACCTGACTATCAAGGCGAGTAAGTACCAGAAAGGGCAGTTGTCGGTGGTGTATGTGTGACACCTTGTGGACAGGGGTAAGGTGCAGCACCTTCAGGCCAAGATAGAGACCTTCATGGCCTAGAAGCCATATAGAGTCAGAGTGAGGTGAGGGCCTTACTGGGCTACAAAGGTTATTACAGGAGGTTTGTCAAGGGATATGGTACCATTATTGGACCCTTACTGAGCTGAATTCTAAGAAGCAGTCCAGATTAGTGATCTTGACTGAGGCCTCATAGAAAGCCTTTGACTCCATGAAACAGGCCACATGCATACACCCTGTGCTCAAGGCCCCTGGCTTTTCCAGGACAATTTTTGTACAAACAGATGCCTCAGAGTATGGCATAGGGGCATTACTTTCACAGCTCAGTGATGAGGGCCTAGACCAACCCTTAGCTTTCATCTATGGGAGGTTACTTACCTGGGTACAGAGTTGGAGTTATATAGCAAGAGGAGCCTTTGCTGGAGAGACCCCTTTGCTGTGGTCTGGGCACTGAATAAGCTGACACCATACCTGTTTGGGATTCACTTCAGGGTTCAGACCAACTACAGACTGTTCAGGTAACTAATGGAAATAAGGAGTGAGAGTGCAAAATTGTTGAGGTGGACTATCTCCCTGCAAGGAATGGACTTTAAGGTGGAACAAAGGCCTGGGTAGGACCACGCCAATGCTGATGGTCTCTCCATCCACCTAACCTTTCTTTTTAATGCATATTTGTCATCCCTATTGTAAGCCCTGGACAGCCCAGACAGTGGGGTCCAATGTATTTAAAAAGCAGGACATGTACCTTTAAATTTTGCATGTCCTGGTAGTGAAAAACTCTTACCTTCATTTTTCACTATTTCAAGGGCAACCCTCCCATAGGATAACATTGGATGTGCCTTATTATATTTTATAATTGTCATTTCCAAATGGAAAGAGACGACCCCCTTCATGATTGGCGTCTATGGACTCACAAATTCAAATGAAAACTTATGCTGATGTTGGATTTCAAACTGCAATTTTGAAAATGACATTTTTAGAAAGTTGGCATTTTCTTGCTTTTAACCATTTGGTGCCTGCTGCCTGTCTCTGATCACATCTGGGGTGGGTGCCAGCTGCACTTTGTGTATTCCATCTAGATAGCCACGCACAATCGGAGGTAGGTGTGACTTGATGGGCCATCCTGGAAGCATGGGAGGGAGAAGCTGGATACAGTCTTACTTACACCTGAATAGGCAGTGTCTTTTCCCCACACAAAGGGCAGCATACCCTACCGAGTGAGTCTGGAGCAAGAGCAGGAAAGCATGACACTTGTTCACCTCAAAGGCTTCTCTTTGAAGTCACACACACTTCAAAGGCACTCCTGGGTATAAGTATTTGACCTCAGACACTACCACTTCAGTATACTTCTGGACCTGTGGATACTCTGCCAAGAAGAAGGACTGCTGTGCTGCTGAAGGACTCTCACTCTGCTGGACTGCTGATCTGGAAGAACTTCTGCCCTGCTGTAATGACCACCTGCCTGCTGTGCTTCTTGCCTCGGTATGAAGTACTTGCCCTGCATCACTTGAACCTTCAACCCAGAGAAACACCAATGGCTAGTTGGCATAACAAGCTTCCAACCACCCTGCATCTGCACCTGGACTCTGCCTATTGTTAGCCTACACTGCCAAGTGGTGCCACCACTGTCCTGGGCCATTGAAAGTGGGACTAATGTGCTACTAAGCAGAACTGATGCATCTTCTCTGCTGAGTGGTGCATCCTGTAGCCCCTGGGTATTCACAAACATTTCCTCAGGAGCCAATGCATCCCTCGGCTGTGGAACTATCGAGGGATGCATGGATGTCAGCAGAGTGAGGGTCGGTTGGCACAAAGTGGGTGAAGGGGAAGCGAAGCATCTATACTATGTGGACAACACACCAAGTCTTCACTTGGCTTCACTCTGCCACCCATACTTTAACCTCAGGTGCCAAGAAGTTATGACAATAATTAACTTTTGATGCAAAATGTGAAAGAGAAGGCGATACTCATCTAGTGGCTGGATTTCACAATGTGAAACTAGAAAAACAGATCAGGCCCGCTTCCCCATTTGACCAAACTGTGTCATCCTTGCAAATGTTTTACTTCACGTCTTCTTTTTCTTCATGACCTCATATGAAAGGTCTTTAAAATACATGGTACAGGATGTGCACTGTACAAAACTTTCTCTTCTGTTTGATTTACTAAAGTACATAGTAATAAGAACCTAGGCGCACAGGGGGTGCACCGACTAAATGATTTGCCTCTTGGTTCACTTTTGGGATTGTTATCAGGACGGGGAGGCATGAATGTTTCGGCAGGAATTATCGTACCGGCTGTCACTCTGGAGGAAAGGGTCGAGGAGAAGGACTGAGACTCGGGAGGGGTTTGTAGATCGCGGAGAAGGGATGTGATTGACAAACACTTTGGAAACGAAAAGAAATAAATATACAGGGTAAACGGATGGAATTGGAACTAAGACTTATTTCGGTCGCCTTGATAAACCAATTGGCATAAAATATTTGGACGCTGCATGCGAGAATACCTTCAGCGTCACCGTGACATGATGATATGATTGAAAGCACTCACTACTTTATTTTAGCGCTGATGATGTCCCGGCTGGGACGAAACGCGTAGGCTGTAGCTGTGAGAAATGTGTAAATTGTGAAATCTTTATGTATGGGAAGAAGATAAAAAAAGAATATGTTCCCCTATACAGTGGATATGACCAACAAATGAGATAACAAATTAAAGACATTTATGAAGTGGTGTAGCAAGCCTGCTTGGAACTTTCTTTCTTCCGACGAATGGTGGAATATTGATGCTTTAAATTGAAATTGCACATTTGATACTCCTTGGTTAATAGTTTCTGTTTCTAAGTTCATGTTTAAAAAGGATCACTTCTAATAAATTACTCTCAATGCACTGATGTAATTTGTTGTACTAAAGTGAAACTGTGGCAGAGAGTCTTTTAGCTTAGTCCAAACCAGTTCTGTCCTCTTTGGCCCAACTACCTGGCAGGAGGTGGAGACAGCATTGTGTAAGGCAGGTGGGTGTAAGGAAATCCCCTCCTACAACTATATTTGCAGCCCAGCTCTATTCAGCTCAGCCCTGACTGATCCAGAAAAGGCAGGACACACCTCAACCCCACAGTGGCTACCTACAGCTAAGGCACATTACCAGCCCCTGTCACTCCAAAGCCAGACAGTCAATCCACAAACCAGCAGAGGCACAAAGGATCGCTAAATAAGAAAATACCCAATTTCTAAAAGTGGTATTTTCAAACACACAATATAACAATCGTCTTTACTAAAAGATGCAGTTTTATATTCTAAGTTCAGGAATATTAAACTCCATCTTTCTACCTTGTCCAAATGGGAAGTTAGACGTATAAGACTTTGTAAATGTTCTCCCATTCCATTCAATGGGACAGATAGCCTTTCCATAGTGAAAAACTAAATACACTGTATTTCACTATCAGGACATGCCTTACATATCAGTACATGTCCTAACTTTCACATACACAGCACGCTGCCCACAAGGGTACCATGGGCCTACCTTAGGGGTGACCCACATGTAATAATAAGCATTGGCATAGCCAATAGGTCTCGCCTTTGGGACCTTATAAGTGTTTAGCCAGAGCTATTGGCTTTGGCAATAATTTTAAGCTATGTTGTAGAGCATTGTAGCTGCTGTGCAGTATGTTGAAAAGTTATAATAAAAAAGTGTTATAAGCATATTTGTTACCTCATATAGTACCAAGAAAACAACAGGAGAGTGGAGGTTAGGAAATAGTACCTGAATTATGAGCAGGGACGGACACTAGAGGAGAATCAATGGATGCCAGATTCCAAGAGCAGACATTAATGGTGTATCTGAGAAGGTGGGATGCTGGAGTGGTCAGACAAATGTCAGGCGCTAACTGCTTAGCGTGCCACTGACACCGCCTCAGCCTGATCAGCTTTGGAGAGGCACTGGCTGTCAACAATCCTCTCCTTGTTTAATTTTTCAAGCGCAGCCTTGTCACTTTGCACCATAACTGGTGCAAGTGTATCAAAATGAATGTCCTCAGTTTAACCTAACATGTAAATGTGAAAGGCTGTATTTCCCGTGCTGGTACATGTGTTAACAAACTTTCTTAGTAGAACTACACGGCCACGGCTTATATAAGGACAGAATCCGCAATGGTAGAATTTAACAATAGAGATGTAATTTGGGGGTCTTAACCCAAATCTAATGTCTGAACTGGACGGTACATTGGGTCTGTGTAAAGTTGAGTTACAGTGTTGCTTATTTGTCTAATGCAACTATGTAAGCTAAATTTGTTATAAGCTGCTTACCTGTGCCGGCCGTGCCTGGTTTCCGGTATGGAGTGAAAGCAAGAAGCGCAGGAAATATTCCAGAGATAAATGGATGGATGAATGAATATGAAGAAGTGTGCGCTGGTGGATAGAAGGACGTGTGAATGAATGGATTAAGGATGGGTGGATGAATAGTTGGATGAGTAAGTGGACGGATGTCTGGATGATCTGAGGGTGCTTAGATGACTGGTTGGATGCATAGCTGAATGAATAAATGAACATGTAAAGCTCAGCTCTGTAATATGAACAGCCACAGAGGTCCTGCTGGCTCAAGAGTGGATACACAAAAAATACATATAAAGGTGAGTTTTGGCATTTTTGCCACCTGGGACTTAGCTGTGCGTCACGTCACCTGTGTCACGACCAGTTCATGAGCCAGTCTATGGAATACACTTCCAACAGCGGCACAGGCATTGATGATGACAGCTGAAGGAGCGCCCGCGGCTATACAAATTCTCTACCACTATGGGATGTGCTCTCTATGTCATGTGATTCATTTTTTACCAGATAACACTAGTGTACAAAGTGGGGGAATTCCCTTTGCATTTCTGTATAGAAAGCCCGGGTAGTCAATTCAATCTGTCCACACGTTCCCTCCGTTACTTTACATTTTAGGAGGGGGGGTGAGGTAGGATGACCCTAAAAGTTCATACAATCCAAAGCCTTTTCTAGGCGCCTATAGGGTACGTGTTTTTAAAGCATAGCACCCATCTTGTTGCTATATCAGTGTAAATGCTGAGGTGCGGAAAAGGGTCATATATGGAGGCACGCCCTCCTTGTGAATGAAAGTTGGCCCAAAGCGCATCACAATAGCAAAAAGGACTCTGTATTTCTCCTTAGCTGAAGTATCTAAGTGCTCTCCTCCTCCCCACACCGTGGAAAATGTAAATTAATGATATGTTATTTTTTTAAAAGCTTCTCCCTGGACATATTGTATTACTTCAGTAGGTGCAAGAAAAAATTAGCAACATGACCCAGTGGAAACTATTTGTAACTGGCCAAGACCACACAAAGCGGTAAAGCGGGGAAGCCAGGATTAGAATACTGGTTGCTTGTAGAAAATTGTCAGGTTGCATAGTGCGCTACATGGGTGTCCTAACTTTGCGCATCCGACACATAACTCACCATCCTAACCTGAGTATTCTGCCAGGTCACAATCGAAGACTCCTGTTCCCTTTTTCTTGAACAGCCGCTTGTTCTTCATGATTAATCCAGAAAGCTGCGCCCCTGGGTCCTCCAAAAAAAAAACCTTCAGGCGGGATCTCGTTCTGCGCCTTCCTCTGTTGACAAGGAAGTTAGATGCTAAGCAACGACCTGGGCACAGGAACATGAAACCCTGAAGGGATGTCCTGCCACTGTGTGTGCGGGAAGAAGACGATCAGCTGCCGGGGCACTTTGAATGAGGGACATGTATGTGCTATTTATATAGCTCTCAAATCCCCAGGTATCCAAATGCTTGCTTCTTCCAGTTGACTGTGTGCAGTGAGCAAGAAAAATTGTGTTACATCCTGGCACAACAGTGAGCAACACAAATTTTT
Organism: Lissotriton helveticus; assembly: GCF_964261635.1. Lineage (NCBI taxonomy): Eukaryota > Metazoa > Chordata > Amphibia > Caudata > Salamandridae > Lissotriton > Lissotriton helveticus. The sequence goes on from NC_136061.1 coordinate 2,128,536,659, forward strand.
TCCAGGAAGCACTTACAGGGTTACAGCAGGTGCCCAAGTTGAAGCTAATTTCTTTGTAACCATTTACAAAATAGTTACAAAGAAATCAACTTCAACTTGGGCACCTGCTGTAACCCTGTAAGTGCTTCCTGAGTGGCGCCTCCAGAGTTCGTTGCCTACTTGCAACTAGTCTCTGACCATGCTCTGACCCGCGAAGCAGGGTCAGAGAATAGTTACAAGTATGGCACAACAGGAAGCACTTACAGATAAGGAAGCAGGTGCCGGGCTTAAAGCTCAAATTCAGTAACACATTAACCAGCCCCAAATTAATTTGTCTCGGTTGAGGCTGGCTGGGCAGGTGTGCTTTCTCCCCATAATCTACAGTGGTGAACCAGAGGGTGCTGTGATGAACCTGAAGGTGCAGTGGTGAACCAGATGGTGGCAGTGGTGAACCAGAGGGTGGCAGTGATGAACCAGAGGGTGGCAGTGATGAACCAGAGGGTGACAGTGATGAACCAGAGGGTGGCAGTGATGAACCAGAGGGTGGCAGTGGTGAACTAGAGGGTGCTGTGATGAACCAGAGGGAGGCCGTGGTGAACCAGAGGGTGGCAGTAGTGAACCAGAGGGTGGCAGTGATGAACCAGAGGGTGGCAGTGATGAACCAGAGGGTGGTGCTGCTAAACTGCCCGGGAGCCCTGTGGGTGTGAGCCCCCATGCTGCTGAGCTGCCCAGGGCTTGTGAGCCCCCACGCTACTGAACTGCCCCGGGGCCCAGTGGGTCTGAGCCCCCGTGCTGCAGAACTGCCCCAGAGCCCTTTCAGTGTGAAAATCATTTGTGCTCAATTGCTTGGGAGCCCTCTGGGTGTGAGCACACATTGTGCTAAGTTGCCCCCTGCCCCCAGTACATATATACCCATACCGCACAGCACCATTATGCTCTTGCACCACGAATTCTGGTGGCTGGATGCTCCTGATCCGTGTAGGTGGTACCACCATCTGGTGCAGTCAAAATGTAAAGTCATAACTTGCTGCACAGCACCAATAAACACGTGTGCCCCCTGGCACCGGTATGCGCATGTACCAGGCGTGCAGCACCTGCATGCCACTGCACCATACTGCCCAGCGCCAGCATATGCCTGTACGGGGCAGTTTAGTATGAGATGGGACATTGTACAGCAGCAGCAGCTGCATGCGCCTGAACCCACTAAGCAGGATCAGAATGGCTTTGAACCAACACGCGCAGCAGAGCTATCTGAAGGATTCTGGGGTCCGGTGCCAAACGTATTTTTGCATCCATGAGTTTCCTTAGCGCCATCTCCGTGTAGCTCCTGTGACCAGGAGGCTGCTTTCTCCTCATCTGCTGCTCTGCTCGGTCTCTGACCCTTTATAAACAAGATGCATGTGAACTCGCATAGAAGCCCCGGCCGTTTGGCCCCGTCCACCACACACTAGCGGTATGAAACGTCTTCCCGCCCGTCCCCACTATAATGGCCAGCTCACTCAAGGGACCTCGGGGCCTTTTGGCGTGCTGGCAAAGTTACAGGTACATGTGGTCACATATTTGTGCAAATGGCAAAAAAATCAGCGAGTCCGTAGGAAAATTCGCACACTTGCAGTTTTTTTTTGCCATTTTGCGCGAATTTGCGGACCGCTCATTCGCCAATTTCGCCCATACTTATTGAGGTCGTGATGGTCTTCAACGCAGCTCCTGGAATTGAAAAGCATAACACACCCCTTGGGTGTGATAAACAAACTTGGCACAAGTTTTGAAGTTGAGATGCGAAATGTAAAAAAAACAGCATTTGCAATGCAATAGGACTTGCATTTAGCCGAGACCAATTGCAGTGCGGGTGGGCGAGAAAGCACCAACAACAGGAGTGCGTGGGCCTAGAAGGCGCGGACTGCAGGGGGCGGGGGGAAGGCGCAGGATGAAAATATAAAATAGTGCTCACAATTTAGATAAAACTTATGGTGCAACACTTGAAGTAAAGGGGCCAGTACCCATGAAAGAACAAAAATGACGACATGGCCGTCATAAAGAGGGACTAACAAGCCAACAGCCAATCAGAAGGCAGCATTTAGGAACGACAAAGACACAAGCCAATGAAAAAGATTTGATGAGCTTCCATGGAGCTTCCACTACATACTTAATACTGCATGCCATAAAAGAGAGAAGCCTGGGCACTGCCGCTATAGGCTCGACCTAAAAAGTAAGGTAAGGACCTGGCAATTGGGTGAACTTGCCAGGATGACAGGGCAGTAGAGACTGCGCGCATACACTGCAGTGGCAGGTCTAAGACCCCCTTGAAAGGCTGCTTTTGAGGGTGGCACAATCTGTGCTGCAGGTCCACTAGCGTTACAGCAAACAAATGATGGACAGAATGCTGACAATGCAAACATTCAACACCAGTCAAAAGATCCTGGGTTAAATCCATTGTTCTGTAGCCCACTATGCCACCCCAGTTTGGACCCAGCCATATGTAAATCAATCTTGACCCTGTGCCTCATGGAAACAGTCCAGACAGAACTGCAGGCCAGGTCCTCCCTGGACCGGAAACAAGCATCCTGGGACCGGTTTCAGGGTATGTCACCCTTCTTCAGCCAGGCTAGCTTGAGTCCAGTGGCACAGTGAGCAAGGGTCCCACGTCTTGGCATACACATCCCACTTATGGCAAAAAGTGTTACAGGAAATAGAGGATGTACGGAATGCTGACTGCAAAATTTCTACCCTAGTTGAGAAGCGGAATGTAAAAAAACCAGCATTTGCGATGCAATAGGACTCGCATTTATGCGAAACCTATTGCATTGCAAACGGGAGTGCAGGCGGGCGAGAAGGCATGAACAACGGGAGTACGGGGGCCGAGAAGGCACGGACTGCAGGGGCGGGGGGAAGGCACGGGAAGAAAATAGAAAATAGTGCTCACAATCTAAATAAAAAATACTGTGCAACACTTAAAGTAAAGGGGCCAGTAGACATGGAAGGACACAAATGACGACATGGCCATCATAGGGAGGAACTAACAAGCCTAAAGCCAATCGGAAGGCAGCATTTAGGAACAACAAAGACACAAGCCAATGAAAAAGATTTGCGGAGCTTCCACTGAGCTTCCACTCCATACTGAATACTGCATGCCTCACAAAGCGAGCAGTGCATGCGCGCTGCCCCTATAGGCTCGACCTCAAAAGGAAGGTTAGGACCTGGCAATTGGGTGAACTCTCCAGGTTGACAGGGCAGTAGAGACTGCACGCATACACTGCAGTGGCAGGTCTAAGACCCCCTTGAAAGACTGCTTTTGAGGGTGGCACAATCCGTGATGCAGGTCCACTAGCGTTACAGCAAACAAATGATGGACGGAATGTTAACAATGCAAACATTCTCCCCCAGTCAAATGATCTGGGTTAAATCCATCGTTCTTTTGCCCACTATGTCACCCCAGTTTGGACCCAGCCATATGCAAATCAGTCTTGACTATGTGCCTCATGGCAACAGTCCAGACCGTACTGCCAGGCCAGGTCATACCTGGACCGGAAACAAGCATCCAGGGACCAGTTTCAGGGTATGTCACCCTTCTTCAGCCAGGCTAGCTTGAATCCAGTGGCACAGTGAGCAATGGAACTACTTCTGGGCATACCCAACCCACTTAGGGCAAAAAGTGTTACAGCAAACCAAAGATGGACGGAATGCTGACAATGCAAACATTCTCCCCCAGTCAAAAGATCTGGAGTAAATCCATTGTTCTTTTGCCAACTACGCCACCCTAGTTTGGACCCAGCCATATACAAACCAGTCTTGACCCTGTGCCTCATGGGAACAGTCCAGACAGAACTGCAGGCCAGGTCCTCCCTGTACCGGAAACAAGCATCCTGGGACCGGTTTCAGGGTATGTCACCCTTCTTCAGCCAGGCTAGCTTCAATCCAGTGGCAGAGTGAGCAAGGGACCCACGTCTGGGCATACCCATCCCACTTAGGGTGAAAAGTGCTACAGCAAACAAATAATGGATGGAATGCTGGCAATGCAAACATTCTCCCCCAGTCAAAAGATCAGGGTTAAATCCATCTTCTTTTGCCCACTACACCACCCCAGTTTGGACCCAGCCATATGCAAATCAGTCTTGACCCTGTGCCTCATAGTAACAGTCCAGACTGAACTACCAGTCCTAGTCCTCCCTGGACTGAAAACAAGCATCCTGGGACCGGTTTTAGGGTATGTCACCCTTCTACAGCCAGGCTAGCTTGAATCCATTGGCACAGTGAGCAAGGGACCCACGTCTGGGCATATACATCCCACTTATGGCGAAAAGTGTTACAGCAAACAGATGATGTACGGAATGCTGACAATGCAAAAATTCAACCCAAGTTGAGATGTGGAATGTAAAAAAAACAGCATTTGCAATGCAATAGGACTCGCATTTACGCGAGACCTATTGCATTGCAAACGGGAGTGCGGGTGGGCGAGAAGGCACGAACAACAAGAGTGCGGGGGCGAGAAGGCACGGACTGCAGGGGGCGGGGGAAGCCACGCGAAGAAAATAGAAAATGGTGCTCACAATCTAAATAAAAAATACTGTGCAACACTTAAAGTAAAGGGGCCAGTAGCCATATAAGGACACAAATGACGACATGGCCGTCATAAGGAGGGACTAACAAACCTAAAGACAATCGGAAGGCAGCATTTAGGAATGGCAAAGACACAAGGGACCCACGTCTGGGCATACCCATCCCACTTAGGACGAAAAGCGTGACAGCGAACAAACAATTAATGGAATGCTGACAATGCAAACATTCTCCCCCGTCAAAAGATCTGGATTAAATCCATTTTTCTTTTGCCCACTAGGCCACCCTAATTTGGACCGAGTCATATACAAATGAGTCTTGACCCTGTGCTTCATGGGAACAGTCCAAACGAACTGCCACTATTTGACTTACAGGCCCTGCACACAAACAGTCCACTGTAGGGACTTAGTAGTATGTCAAACACACCAATCAAGGACATACCAATCCATATGCACAATTTAAATAGGGAGCACTTGCACTTTGGCACTGCTAAGCAGTGGGAACGTGCCCAAATGATCTAGAGCAGCAAAAACGGAATCCAGCACACAGCAAAAATACAGGAGGCAGAGGCAAAAAGACAGGGGAAAACAACACCAAGGATGCCAGGTCTAACAGAAACCCTTCTACATTTTAATGAAATACACTTTTTTTATTTTGAAGAGCATTTCTCAAATTTTTACATGATTACTGCAAGATGTCCTTATATATTAAAGTTTTCCTAAAATTAAATTGTCCAGGACATCTTACTTTTGCTTGCCCATTTAACAGCTTTCTGAATTTTTGTGTTTTATCAAGTAAACAGCAGACCAGGGTTGCTGTTCACTAGAGAGCTGCATATAAATATCAGGAGGGCCGCATGCGGCCCCAGAGCCGTATTCCTGCTCTAGCTGAACGAATGCTTCTTCTCGGCTGAGAAGAGCATCGTCGAGCAGAACTGGCACTTCACTGCTGTTGGGTGGATAGGGTCCAGCGTAAAAGGTCCACTTCCTCCTTGTAGTCTTTGGAAATGACGCATCGATGATGGCAGAGTGCATCTCGGATCCAGGCCCTCACATATCTTGTTGACGGCAGCTCAATGACCACAGCCTCCCCATCATAGCCTCGCACCACATCGGAATCGGCACATCTTCTCAGTTGCACATCACATCCTTGACACCCGGACTTCACATTGCAAGCACCACCAACAGGATCCTCAATAACGCAACAAAGTCTCGCACTGCAGCCTCGCCACATCTCAGACCCGACGCATCACTTCGACTGCACAACACTTCTTCGCCTTGGTTTCAAACAACCATTTGCTGCCAGGATTTAAGGTACTTTGTCTTGAGGGTCTAACTTGGTCCCTGTAGCTGGGCCACACTCCATTACGTTCGGCAAGAACTTGTGACTTTGTCCAGGTCCGGCACGACCAGATATGCTGTGTTAATGTTTTGTGCTTTTGGCGCAAAGTTAGCAGTTATGGCAGTCTAAAGTCTAATAATCCCTTGCATTAATATGACATCCATTTTCCAAGTGATGTATATAACAGATGTTCTGGGCAGCCGGAGTTATTAATACAAGTCAGAATTTCATAATTGGATTTCTGCATTTATGAGGTAATCCCCATGGAATGGGGAGTGATTGGGGTGACCTGGATTTACTGGATGGAATTCTGCACAGTATTCCCTTTTCCGTGAGGGATTAACAGTCGTATTTATCAAGGTATTTATAAAGGTATTTATCAGGGTAATATTACACGCTTCTTTTGTGCCATTGCTGAGGGTCACGCAGGAACTGGAAAATGGCTCAGGCTGCTGCAATGCAGTCTTTTCTTCACAGAAATATGTACTGAGGGTAAAATCTTGTCAGGTGTTTCTGCCCTCGGTAAATCTTAGTGTGTTGGCCCATTTGTGAATGATGAAAAAAGAAGGCAATTTCTTTGTGCCTGACTCGTAATCCATTATCCAGCCCTTAATAGTGATCAAGTTAGCAATTTTGGAAGGGGCGGTTGGTTATGGCAGCAGCTGAACTTGTGACTCACCCATAGAGGAAACTTCCAGTGCCATAAGATACAGAATATTACATAACATTTCCATGCATGTTGATAATTCGGAAGAGAATACATTTATTTAAATATTGACCACGTGATCATCAAGCTATGACATGTCAATAGTTAGATTAACAACATTTTTAGGCAAGGCGTTAATTTGAACAGTTTGTTACTTTAGAAAGGATATAATGGTCAGACACTTAAAAATGATTTATTTTTATTTTTTAAGGCTTTAATAATTGAATTTATATTAAAGACGAGAATATGATAAATATGCATTCGGGTCAATATGGAAATAGCGAGAGTAAGAGCTTCTGTAGCAAATAAAACTATTAATAAAACAAAAAGAGCTCGAATGTTCCTTCCTGAAAAAATAAAAACATCTAACAGTGAAGACAGATGGCTGCTTGAAAAGTGTAATCTTGATCTTCGCTAAGTGAAAAGATGACTATTCAAATGTTTGTACAAAGAAATAATTAGGTAATCCTCGGAAAAATAACGGAATGCTACGTGTCATTTTTGACTATGGCATTGTCTCAGCTTGGTACTCAGCCTCAGTTCGTGGAAAGACAGAGAGAAATTGTTTCCTCATTCTAAAAATAGCTTTCTTCTTAGCTTCGTAGCTTCTGGGAAAATATGTCACTATTCACCAGAATTAAATCTTTATAAGCATGGTTGTGCATGAGACGGTTTGAACACCATATGGTAAACAATCTGTGCATTAAAAACTAATCTGCAATCAGCACCATTAGTGTTTAAAAGCCTGGAAATATTACAGAAACTTTTTTTTATCAACATTGAAGTAATCTGGGATTGAATTCTCAGAACAATGTAACCGTGCACACAATTAACACTCAAGTTCTTGCTGTGTCATTTTAAGCAAAATTCAATGTCTATATTTTTTTATAAGTGCCATGAAAAACCTATTATGGTTACTTTTTCATAAAAGAATTCACAAAATACATTTTGGGTAAGTCCATTACCCACTTTTGGCTTGCTTTTCTTGTCTGTATCAGTCATTTGGTTTTTATTTCATGGCTTTCTTCCTATAATTGATTTCTTGTTTAATCCCACTATCGACTGGTCGAGTGGTAACCTTCTTCCAAGTCTTAGATCTTGTAATACTTTTTGTGGGAGGCAGAGGATTATTTCTCATTTGACACTCCGAAAGGCATGGGAAAGTCCTGATCCTTCTTCTATATTTATGGGACACTTCTGTTATTTTCCTTTCACACCAGATCTCACGCAACCTGTATTTCTCCTCCCACTCTCCCTCATAATTCAGCGCCCCCTCTACTCTATCTCTGTCCTCCTCCCACTCTGCTCTCCCTGCCCCATCTTGTGGAAGCCCTTAAGGACCCCTTTGGTCTCCGATGTTGATTAGTCAGGGTATGCAATTGTCTCCTCTGTGGCGTGCAAGGCAACACTTGGTATGCTTGGTGTAGCTCAATATTGAATTTGTCCTTTTCTGCAGGTTCAGCCCCAAACTTTTTGATTTCACCCTCCTCTTTTCTGAACCGGTTGTGTTGGCTTTAGGACTCTGAGGTCTTTACCACTGCTAACCAGTACGAAAGTGCTTAAGCTCTCTCCTTAAAACATGGTAAAAATGACTTATACCCAATTGGGATATTTAATAATAATAGTGTGCCTGCAGTACTGATTGTAGCACTTTAAACATATCCCAGGCCTGCCATTGCAGCATGTGTGTGTGTGCAGTTTAACTGACATTCCGGCCTTTCCAAATAATCTTTTGACAGCCCCATACCCTACCCTTTTTATACATATTATTCAGCCCTAGGGTTGGTCTAGGACAGCACAGTGGGCAGGGGCAGTTTATTTTGAAAGTAGGACATGCACTTTTAAGTCCTGGTAGTAAACTCTTAAACTTGTATTTCACTAATGCAAGGACGACCCCTCTCATAGGATTACATTGGTGATTTCTTATATTTTTTAAGCTAAAATGTTCAATTGGGAGTAGGTGGCTGTGTCATGTTTAGTGTCTTTGGAATTGTAGTGAAAAGCCGTATTTAATGGTAAAATAAGTTTTTTTATCACAATTTTAAAAATGCCACTTTTAAAAAGTTACACAACTAGGGGTAAGCCTATATCTCTAAATGTAGAAAAGCTTAAATGATTTCGGCTTTTGGGACAGACACTTACAACTTGTGTTTATCCTGGTACATTTATTCAAACCTCTTCACTTAATATCTTTCGTTACATTTTCACAATTTCATCACATGGAAGAATGAAAGCAATGTCTTTCAATATTAATTTCCCAAAAAGACATATGATAAACATTTACACGAATGGAAAACATTTACACTAATGAAAAAAACAATAAATCATATTTTACAAAACAACCTTGCATAACGTTTCAAATAGACAATTACTATAACAAACAGTTGATGAAAGACAAATATATTACAATAAAACAACTACTTTTTGTCCTGTTGCCCTATTCTTAATTGTCCACAGAGATTTTTTCTTAATTTATCAAATCCATTGGACAGTATGTTGTAAGCATAAAGGGTATTTATTCCTTAGTTTATAATGGAATGAAACCATATGCTGACGCGTTTCAAGTTCTATTAAATTCTTCACAGAACTCTCATCAGGGCTTTTCTTCTAGATCTAAAAAAGAAGTTGTAAAATACATTTTTTTTTAGTGTCTTCTACCTTCCTATCAAATTCTCACTTACACTTATCTGTATACACCTTGTGTTTTATAGTACCTAAAACAATATGGAGAGCACCTTTTTCGCTAATGTGGACGTGGGATCAATATTAATCAGCTCTCTTTCTGTTCACAATTTTTCTAAAACAATAAAAGGAATATTTTAAATACTGGCCTTCATGTATGTTTCTATATCACTCATAGTCTCACCTTTTCGATTGCCTGTCGTATTGTGATTCACTCAGTGCAGGTTACAGTTCTCAATGACTTTAAATGTGGTCTGGCGCCTGGACCCTCCAATTAATATACATTATTGTTCAAATTATAAACTTGAAAACCGCCTTGCTAATGCAGGTGAAAAATATCTATTAATAATTAAATCGGTACCTGCTCATGGAGCTGTCACGGTTATTTAATCTGGTCGCCTTGTTTATATCATGAACTATATTACTGTCATCTCGTGGCTGTAGAGAGAGAGGGTTCTATTTAGTTCCTTTCAACCAAGCCCCGCAGTTTCTGCTTGCGAATACAATGTTCCCGGCACTTACCTTTGTAATTGTTCCTCCTGGGTACCACGCTCTCCGGCTTATTCAAAGCCTTCCGTCAAATTGAGTATTTCCTAAAACGGAACACGCAAGTGAGTCTACTTGCGCGATCTATGTACATTTTTTTTAAAAGAAAGTGTTTCGATATTTCGCTTACCTCTATTTTCAAACTCTTTCGTTCATCACTGGATTTCCTTCTTTCTCGATACCGCCATTGCTGATTTACCCCGTGTGTCAAACACAAATTGAAAAAATGGGAAGGAGAAGGGGCATGACTAGTAACAGCGCCCAATAGCATTGCGGTCTCTCTCTGAGGTACTATGCAATACATTCTAGGAAATGTAGTTTTTAGTTTAGCGTTCATTATCGAAAACACTCGTTCTTCAGAACCACATCTATACCGTTGGTGCCAAAGTGGTAGGTTGCTTTCTAATGTGAAGTTCAGGGCCAGTTGCTCGTATTACAAACTCTCTCTTAGATCAGGGAGCTTTTGAGCTCTTCGTGACCGTGAATGGGCAAGCTCACAACGAGACCTCTCCGCTCGTACCATAATTCCATGAGAAGCTCCAGCATCTGCCTATTCGCAGTACAGCATCAATTGGCACATAAACAATCTGAAATGGCATTTTTTAGCTTCTATGTGTGTTGCATTACCACACATAGAACTTGAAAAACATATTTTTTTTTAAATGATTGTTTATGTGTAGGAAGGGACACCTTCCTGCATAAAAAACAATCAGTAGAGGTGATTTCCTCTTCCTATGTATTCTGCAGAATGCAGCAATGCTAGAAAGAGGAAAAAAACGGGGAGAAATTAATGCACTTCCCCTTGCTGCACCTCCCTGTGTCTCCCATTGGAGGCATAGCATTCAGACACATTTCCAGGCTTATGATTTCTCATTAATCTGGCAATGCATGAATTCGGTCAATTTAAAATAAATAAATGCTTTTTTGGGCCTTGGAGGTCCTTTTTGGACCCCCTGAGCAGGCCTAGGGGATCAGGGTGTTTCGTTTTCTAATAATATATATATATATATTTTTCTTTGATTTCAAATAGTTTTTATTAGAATGCAAACAAAACAAACGAATAAAGAGATACTCATGTTATAAATGATACAAATGATACAGAATACACTGAACGAAAATTAAAATCATAAAATGGCAATGAAGAGATCAAAATATGACATGAATGAATGCATACATTGAGTCATACAATACGCATATGAAAGCGATGATCCAAAAAAAACCAGTAAAAGAACAGAATTCAATTCAGAAAAAAAGGTAGCGTTAAGAAATATTGCATATCATATACCAAGGATGACAACCATGCTTCACATATCACATTAGATCTTCCTCAGCCAGGATTTTGCCATTAGGCAGTGGTTTGAACCAGCCCAAATAGTCCGAGCAAGTCTTAATAGAGGCAGGTATTGTCATGTATCTGCATCTAGATTCATAGAAAGTGATACAGCGTTTACAGTGGCAGGTAGTGTGTACTTCCTGTACCAGTGGGTCAGTAACTAAGAATAGCCTCACGGGGGGTCAAATGACAAGGGATCTCCAAAGCTTCTTATTAGAAGCATGCCAAGGGGAGGAAAGTAAAGCTGGATTGTCTGCTCCTCTGATGCAAGACACCCATTCCTGCCACGTCTGAAATAATACTTCAGAGGCGGTCTTCCACTTTTCATAGTATTACCTTACAAGCCAAGGTGAGCAACAAATCTAATAAATGGCGATTATCGTCATTGACCAAATTTGGGTCCAGGGCACCCAGCAAAACATAAGCAAATTCCCTTGAAGGTTTGATCTTTAGGATATGTTCTACACAGTCAAATATTCCATTCCAATAATTTCCTAGTGAGGGGCAGTGAAAAAGCAAGTGTGCTAAGTCTCCTACGTCTAAGTTGCAGTTCCAACAATTGGGGTTGTCTTTTAGTTGAAGTTTAAATAGCCTGTGTGGTGTCCAATTTGTCCTGTTAAGTAGCATGTATTTGGTTTGCGCCAATATTGGGGAGATTTTATTCATAAGGGCTGTAGCGTGAATTTTATCCCAGTCGAAGGTAATCCCCGTTGAGTTGGGCTCCGCTTCCCACCGTGACTCATTTCGTTTTTGGGCTTTCCCTGGCAAAGGGAGGAGGAGTTTATAGACCTTGAAGACAAAATGACCCGCCGCTCTGATACATGCCATCTGGGACGTAAGCCATGGTTCTATGGGCTTGAGAGAGCGTGTGGAGAGGAGTGCCTTTAATTTAAGGAACTCTTTTATAAGGGGGGTTATGTCCGATAATGTGGCCGGGTAGGACAATATTCAATTAGAAAGAAGAAGAGGACCCGGTTACAGATTTTTATTCTGCTATCTTTTTTATTTAGAGCAGAGGCATACACTACGGTATTTAATCCTTAGATATGCGTTTTTATTTTAAATAGATGAAAAAGGAAAATTGCATCCATTTTTACATAATTCTGACAGTCCGAAGATTTACTCACTGTCCAACACACAGACACATATATTTACAAGTGACTACAAACATACATTACTATAGAAACAGAAAAAATGAAACATTTGTAACAATTCCAAACAGAAAATATTCAACAAATAAGTTACTTTTTTGTGGAAGTACCCTGTCCACTATTTCTATATCAGGCCACTAGAATGCAATTATTTTTCTATATTTTGGCCTGATGGCGCAAAGGCAAGTATTACAATACGCATTCAATTATGTTTAATTGTATAAAAAGCAAAGCCTTATGCGCAACCAAAAGACATTCGAATTTAGGACGAATGAGAAGCCTGTAAGCCGACGCGTTTCTGAGCCTGTCTCTCTACTTGTTCAGGCTCTTCCTCAGGGCTTCGGGGCTGGGTACCTATGTAAATATAAGTAGAGGGCATATTAGGCTTGGGACCCTTACTTATGTTGTCACTAGCTTAATTAAGCATCCATTGTTATTACCTTGTTGCTCAGTGTGACAATTTTGTTGGTCGTGTGTTCAATCTCTTGGAGGACTCCTTGTATTCTGCAATGAAAGCAGTAATATAATGTCTGTCTCCTAATGATATTTTGTGACGCTATTTATTAACAATCATAGGAGCTTCACTCACGTAATTTCCAGGCAAGGCGTTTTCAACTAAGTTGTGGATTTCAGTATGTGAAGTTGACTGTCGCCAAGGCTGAAATGTCGACAAACGTATGTTTTTAGTTTTAAACGGAAAGCGAAAGCTTCACAGTACTCTACAGGCAACTGATTATATCAGCACTTACTTCTTAATGATCAGTTAGGCGCGGAGCGCCTGGCTTGTCAGGGCCTGGGGCGCCACCTCTTGACTTTTGAATATTCTCGACGCTGAAAAGTGTAAATGGCGTTGCATTTTAGTAGGACATATATCTAAACGTCCTTTGTGTTTTGAAGTTTTTAATAAAGTAAACACCTACTTGCACTCTGTTTCTGGGTGTGCCAGACGCCAAGCCTCTGCTAAACGGGGCGTTACTCGTTTTTTTGTTAGTTCCGAGGGAGCCGTTAATGCTGCAAACAATCAACGGAACAAAAGTTTTAGGATTTGGGATACCCCATTGTTGTTAAAACGGTGTCTAGTTAAAGCGCATGAGATCATTTACCTGTAGAGTCATTGTGAGACGCTGCTATCTGCTTCGAAGTTCCTCGAGTGAGTGAATGCTCAAGTCTCGCGGGAATTTAGAGCTTAAACATGTGACTTGATGATTGTGGGACTTGTAGTCCGGAACGTACGTAATGATTATTTTACGGTGGTCTATACTGCCTACGACCCAGTTACTGATTCTGGCATTCAGTATGTTCATTCAGTCCAGCACTCACGCAGTCATATTTCAAAATTAAATATGCTTCCCTTTTTGATAGCAGTGCTTCTACATTGCCCCCTCTTGTAGGGACTTTGATTTTGGATAACACTGACCACTTCAATTCTTTTTCTGTGTGACCGAGGTCAATGCAATGTTGTACCATTGGCGCATTGAGAACTTTTTGTTTTATCCTGGATCTATGTTGAGCCAATCTTTGTGAGACCTGTTGTGTAGTTTTTCCAATATAGAGTTTGTCGCATGGACAAATAATTACATAAACTAAATTTTTACTCTTACAGTTCGTGAATTCCACATGGGTCCATCTGTTGCTGTGATGTTCAAAGGTGGAGCCTTCAATGGTGTTTGTACATGAAATGCAATTACCACATTTATGGTGTCCTTTAACCGGGTCTAATTTCCACAATGTGGGTAAATCTCTTTTCGGTTGCAGGATGCCCAGATCCGCTCGGATTATTTGTTGTCCGATATTTTTGTTCTTTTTTAGGGCAAATAAAGGCTTTGGGAAAGGTATGTCTAAGTTAGACAACAGATGCCAGTTTTTTAATACAATAGCTTTGAATTTATTAGTAAGTGGGCCATACGTGGTAACGCAAACAAGTTGTTCCAGTGGTTTTTTTCTTTTTTTGTTAGCAACACTTCTCTGGGCGTGAACCATGCACGTTTAGTGACATGTTTCAACATTTTCCTCGGATATCCTCGTTTGGACAATTGGTCACACAGTGTTTCTGCGTGTATTGCGTAGTCCTCTTTCCTCGAACATTACGTCTAATTCGTAACAGTTGGCTGTAGGGTAGGTTTGATTTCAAACTTTTCGGGTGGAAGCTTTGGTAGTGTAGAATTGTGTTTTTGTCAGTTTGTTTACGATGTAGGGTGGTGACTAGCTTACCATCTTCTTGAAACACTTCTACATCCAAAAAGGTTAAGCGAGTATTGCTGCTGGTCATGCTGAATTTTATGTCAGGGTGTCTGTTATTCAGCCATTCATAAAATTCTTTTAGTTGTCCCTCAGTTCCTCTCCACTGACACCAGATGTCGTCGATATAGCGATACCATCTGTCGATGTGTATGCTATATGGGTTTTGTTGGTAGATAAAACGTTCTTCATACAATGACATGAAGAGCACCGCCATTTCTGGGGCATAAGGACACCCCATGGCGGTGCCCTTCACTTGCATGTAAAAAGTGTCCATAAATCTGAAGTAGTTGCGTTTGAGTGCCAAGCTTGCCAGTTCTATGATGAATTTAGTTGGGACTCTATGGGGTCTGGGCCGTGTTTCTAGAAAAAATTCTATGGCTTCTAATCCCTCCTCTTGGGGGATTTGTGTGTATAAAGAGTTGACGTCAAAAGTGACCATCAACTCTTTCGTATCATCAAACGGTGTGGTTTCTATTTTTGTGATGAAATCAGTAGTGTCTTTTATGTATGATTTCACTTCACACATGAACGGTTTTAGGAACACGTCGACATATTTGGCCAGCGGTTCCAGAATCGAATCACACCCGGAGACTATCGGTCTTCCGGGTGGATGTAGTAGGTTTTTATGAACTTTAGGTAAAAAGTAAATTACCGGAGTTCGAGGATTTCGCTTATTCAAAAAGTCGAATTCTTTAGGACCCAAAATTCCATCATCTAATCCCTGTTTTAATTTGGTTTGAATTTCATTTTGGATTGTGAAGGTGGGATCCTCTGTTAGCTTCCTGTACCATTCTGTGTTACCAATCTGACTGTTTGCCTCATCAATGTATTTTTCTTTTTGCCACAACACTAAGGCTCCCCCCTTGTCGGACGGCTTGACCACTATAGTTGTGTCAGTGCTGAGTTGTTTAATGGCTGACTGCTGTTCTCTTGTGATATTTCGTCTGAGGTAATTCTTCTGTTTGCCCAACTGCGTGAGTGATGACAGAACGACCTGTTCGAATGCCAAAACTTGTTTGGGTACCATTTGGGATGTAGGGGTAAAAGACGACTTATTTGATAGATTGGAAGGTTCTGGAGTTCGATTGTTTTCTCTATCATGAAAGAAAGCCTTTAATCTTACCTTTCTGAAAAGGTCTTGTGCCTCTATTTTCAGGTTGACTATATCTGTATTTACACTGGGTACAAATTTAATCCCGAGTTCCAAGACTGATCGTTCATGAGTAGTTAATACTCTTGGTGAGAGGTTGATTATAGATGATTCTTCTATTGTTTGTAATAGTTTTTGTTGCGGGTTCTCATATCCCATGTTTGTGGTGGGGGTTTGAACCTGACTCTGCCTCTCCCTTCGCCTTTCTCTAAAAAAGGATTTTGACGTTTGGATGTTCCTTCTCTTGGATCTGATTCCCCTGAAGTCTCAGAGGATGAGCTTTCTGAAAATGTCAAAAAGCGATTTTTTGATCTTCCCTGATACTGTGACAGGGCACGGCGGGATTCTTGTTGGGTGTAATAATCTTCCCTTAGATAGGGGTATACTGCTTCTATATTAAAAGATTTCCAGTCTTTCTCAAATTTATTAATTCTGTAGTTAATTGTATTATCTTTGAAAGTTTGAAGGTCTTTTTCTATTTTTTCTAATAGGTCTTTTGCTTCCTGGCTATTATGATTGTCATTGATGGCCTTGGTCAAAGCGTCTATTTCCTCCTTTTCTTTTGCACAAATCCTTTGAGCTGTTTCAACAGTGTGGACCATAAGGTCCCGACTGCATTTTGTGGCTATAAAACGTAAACCTTTTTTATAAACTGGGTCGTCTGTGAAGACCACCGGTACGTTTTTCACTTGGAGTCCCCAAGGTATTGTTCCTGTTTTTAAGTGCTGGAACAAAAAATGTCCATGTAATTCAGTTCGGACGTTTTTCTTGCTCAGGCGCATTAATTTGTCTGTTTCATTTTGTTGTTGAGCATTGGTGCTCAATTTTAGTGACGCGAAAGGTGAGGGTCCTGCAGTTAGGTTTTTAATGTAAGCCTCTGTGAAGGACAGGGTTTCTTCTTCGGACATCCCTAAACAGACTGTGGCCCAGTCTGTTGTCAAAATTAATTAGTGCTTATTATTTGTGTCGCACTTATTTGGGTGTTGTAACCCTCGCGGAGAATTTACCGCTCATTGAACTCTTTTATAAGGGGGGTTATGTCCGATAATGTGGCCGGGTAGGACAATATTCAATTAGAAAGAAGAAGAGGACCCGGTCACAGATTTTTATTCTGCTATCTTTTTTATTTAGAGCAGAGGCATACACTAAGGTATTTAATCCTTAGATATGCGTTTTTATTTTAAATAGATGAAAAAGGAAAATTGCATCAATTTTTACATAATTCTGACAGTCCGAAGATTTACTCACTGTCCTACACACAGACACATATATTTACAAGTGACTACAAACATACATTACTATAGAAACAGAAAAAATGAAACATTTGTAACAATTCCAAACAGAAAATATTCAACAAATAAGTTACTTTTTTGTGGAAGTACCCTGTCCACTATTTCTATATCAGGCCACTAGAATGCAATTATTTTTCTATATTTTGGCCTGATGGCACAAAGGCAAGTATTACAATACGCATTCAATTATGTTTAATTGTATAAAAAGCAAAGCCTTATGCGCAACCAAAAGACATTCGAATTTAGGACGAATGAGAAGCCTGTAAGCCGACGCGTTTCTGAGCCTGTCTCTCTACTTGTTCAGGCTCTTCCTCAGGGCTTCGGGGCTGGGTACCTATGTAAATATAAGTAGAGGGCATATTAGGCTTGGGACCCTTACTTATGTTGTCACTAGCTTAATTAAGCATCCATTGTTATTACCTTGTTGCTCAGTGTGACAATTTTGTTGGTCGTGTGTTCAATCTCTTGGAGGACTCCTTGTATTCTGCAATGAAAGCAGTAATATAATGTCTGTCTCCTAATGATATTTTGTGACGCTATTTATTAACAATCATAGGAGCTTCACTCACGTAATTTCCAGGCAAGGCGTTTTCAACTAAGTTGTGGATTTCAGTATGTGAAGTTGACTGTCGCCAAGGCTGAAATGTCGACAAACGTATGTTTTTAGTTTTAAACGGAAAGCGAAAGCTTCACAGTACTCTACAGGCAACTGATTATATCAGCACTTACTTCTTAATGATCAGTTAGGCGCGGAGCGCCTGGCTTGTCAGGGCCTGGGGCGCCACCTCTTGACTTTTGAATATTCTCGACGCTGAAAAGTGTAAATGGCGTTGCATTTTAGTAGGACATATATCTAAACGTCCTTTGTGTTTTGAAGTTTTTAATAAAGTAAACACCTACTTGCACTCTGTTTCTGGGTGTGCCAGACGCCAAGCCTCTGGGGCCTGGGGCGCCACCTCTTGACTTTTGAATATTCTCGACGCTGAAAAGTGTAAATGGCGTTGCATTTTAGTAGGACATATATCTAAACGTCCTTTGTGTTTTGAAGTTTTTAATAAAGTAAACACCTACTTGCACTCTGTTTCTGGGTGTGCTTGGCGTCTGGCACACCCAGAAACAGAGTGCAAGTAGGTGTTTACTTTATTAAAAACTTCAAAACACAAAGGACGTTTAGATATATGTCCTACTAAAATGCAACGCCATTTACACTTTTCAGCGTCGAGAATATTCAAAAGTCAAGAGGTGGCGCCCCAGGCCCTGACAAGCCAGGCGCTCCGCGCCTAACTGATCATTAAGAAGTAAGTGCTGATATAATCAGTTGCCTGTAGAGTACTGTGAAGCTTTCGCTTTCCGTTTAAAACTAAAAACATACGTTTGTCGACATTTCAGCCTTGGCGACAGTCAACTTCACATACTGAAATCCACAACTTAGTTGAAAACGCCTTGCCTGGAAATTACGTGAGTGAAGCTCCTATGATTGTTAATAAATAGCGTCACAAAATATCATTAGGAGACAGACATTATATTACTGCTTTCATTGCAGAATACAATGCGTCCTCCAAGAGATTGAACACACGACCAACAAAATTGTCACACTGAGCAACAAGGTAATAACAATGGATGCTTAATTAAGCTAGTGACAACATAAGTAAGGGTCCCAAGCCTAATATGCCCTCTACTTATATTTACATAGGTACCCAGCCCCGAAGCCCTGAGGAAGAGCCTGAACAAGTAGAGAGACAGGCTCAGAAACGCGTCGGCTTACAGGCTTCTCATTCGTCCTAAATTCGAATGTCTTTTGGTTGCGCATAAGGCTTTGCTTTTTATACAATTAAACATAATTGAATGCGTATTGTAATACTTGCCTTTGCGCCATCAGGCCAAAATATAGAAAAATAATTGCATTCTAGTGGCCTGATATAGAAATAGTGGACAGGGTACTTCCACAAAAAAGTAACTTATTTGTTGAATATTTTCTGTTTGGAATTGTTACAAATGTTTCATTTTTTCTGTTTCTATAGTAATGTATGTTTGTAGTCACTTGTAAATATATGTGTCTGTGTGTAGGACAGTGAGTAAATCTTCGGACTGTCAGAATTATGTAAAAATTGATGCAATTTTCCTTTTTCATCTATTTAAAATAAAAACGCATATCTAAGGATTAAATACCTTAGTGTATGCCTCTGCTCTAAATAAAAAAGATAGCAGAATAAAAATCTTTAATTTAAGGAAAGCATAGAAGTCTATTGGTTCAAGACAATGTTTTGCCTGATTCGAGGAGAATGCTAACGGGTAATGCCCATCATATAGATCACTCACCATATTAATACCCTTTGCAGACCAGTGTTCCCAGTGGAGGGGTTCCCCATCGATTCTAAGAGCCGGATTGTGCCATAAGGCCACAAAGGTGGTGTTTTTAAATTTAGGACCAGTTTTGTGAACTTGATCTAAACGTAGAAGGGCGCGTCTCATATTCAATGGGATATACTTCGAGTGAGGAATGTGAGCCACATCCATGGTGAGTAACGCAGGGAGGGGGGCGTTGCCAACTAGGGATCTCTCTATATCTAGCCATAACGGGACATACGTTGGATCATCAATCAGCCATTGTGCACCTTGTTTACACAAGAACGCGGTTTGGTAATTTCTAAAGTTGGGAAGACCCAGGCCGCCTTTATCTTTAGCTAGTTGCAGCTTCTTCATTGATACCCTGGGCTTCTTCCCTTGCCAGAGAAATACACCAAAAAGCTTATCTACTTTGTGCAAAAAGTCTTCCGAGAAGGTCATTGGTAGCATACTCGCCAAGTAATTCACCAGCGGGGTCGCTATCATTTTTAGGGTTTCGGCCCTCCCCCACCATGATAAAAACTTAGGAAACCACCCATCAAGCAGTTTAGACAATTTCTTAAGAGCTGGTCCTCGTTAATTCGTAGGGTAGCGATAAGGTCTCTATCGAAGTCCAGTCCTAGATATTTAAAGCAGCCCGGCTGCCTGGTTAAGCCTGAGTCCCCCAAGATGTCCTTATTACCTTGGTTATTCAGTAATTTCACTTATGTTTTGTCTTTATTCATGTATATCCAGACACCTTTGAGAACTTCTCAATGGTGGACATGAGGGCTGGTAAGGCTTCCTCTGCCTTTTCTGACACAATTAATACATCGTCTGCGTAAGCTGTGAGCTTTATCGTGAAATCTTTGAATGGGATTCCGGGGATGTCTTTGTTAGTGCATATGTGATACAGAAATGGTTCTATGGCCATGAGGAATAGTGAAGGGGAGAGAGAACACCCCTGCCTGGTTCCTTGTTGCAATTTAAATGAGTTGGAAAACGGCCCTCCCGCTCGGACTCTGGCTGAGGGACAGGAATAAAGGGACATGACCAGCTTCGTGAAGGACGTCCCCAGCTCGAACGTATGCAAGACAGCCTTTAAAAACGTCCAGTCTACCTTGTTGAACGCTTTTTCAGCGTCGAGTGTGATCGCCGCAGTAGGGGTGGTGAGCAGTTTCGCTTATTCAAGGACGTGCGCTAAGGTTCTGGTGTTGTCGCTGGACAGCCTATACTTCAGAAAACCGGCCTGGGAGGGGTGTATCAATTTCGGAAGAACCTTCTGGAGGCGGTTGGCTAGTATCGAGGCAAGAAGCTTACAATCCAGATTTATAAGCAAGATAGGCCTATAGTTCTTGAGGAGCGCTGGATCTCTCTCTTTGGGCAATACGGCTATGATAGCCTCCGCTAGTGTACCTTTAACCTCACCCGTCTCATTGATTTCACGAAAAAGGTTGAGGAGTTGGAAGATAGTGTGGAGGAGAAGCATTTATAAAACCTAGCAGTGAACCCGTCGGGTCCAGGAGCTTTTCCACATTTGAGCGCCTTTATGGCTTTCTCAATTTCGGTTTGCGAAATGGGGCTATTGAGACCTTCCTGGTCCACAGGAGAAAGCGACGGTAGCACACAACCTTCCAAATAGCCTTTTATCTGATCTTCTTGCACATTCACATTCTTGGCATATAAGTGTTCATAGAAATCCTTAAATATTTCCGCAATTATGAGAGGATCGGACCAAGCCACCCCGGATTGGTCTGAAATGGTGCCAATCGTATTTTTCTGAGTTTTAAATTTAAGGTAGGCTGCCAGGCTTTTCCCAGCCTTATTTGAGTCACATATTTTAAATCTCTTCCTCCTATTTAACCATACCCCTGCTCTTTCGCTTATTATTTTATTGTACTCATACTCTTTGTTAGCCAATTTGTTCAGTATCTCGCTTTCCCTATCCTTCAGGTACCTAGGGCCAGATGTAGGTAATTCTAATTTACCGATTCATAAATACCGAATGTTACCGATTCGGTATTTATGAATCGGTAAATTAGAAGTTGGGAGATGTAGGAAAATTTTATTTTTCAATTACCGATTCGGTAACATTTGGTATTTACCGATTCGGTAAATACCGAATCGGTATTGCCCATTGATTCCTATAGGTCTTTGAGCCCATAGGAATCAATGGGCAATACCGATTCAGTATTTAACGAATCGGTAAATACAGAATCCTGAAAGGGTGCAGGGGGTGTCACTTTGACACCCTCTAGCACCCCAAATACAGGCATGTGTTCCATGTGGCACACATACATGCCCTAAGGGCATGTCTGTGTGTCACATGGCACAGGTGTGCATGCACAGATGTGCATGCACACCTGAATTCGGTATTTTACCACCCAATAGGATTGGGTGGTAAAATACCGACTCTTAAGGGCCTGTGGCACTCTTAGGAGTGACACCTACATGTGGAATTACCGAATCGGTAAAATTACCGATTCGGTATTTTACAGAATCGGTAAATTTATCGAATCGGTAAATTTACCGATTTGGTAAAATGCTGGCCCCTACATGCCGAATCCTAAATACCGGTTGGTAACGGACGAATTCGGCCGTTACCGACTGGTATTTCCTCTCCTACATCTGGCCCCTAGTTTCAAAAGCAGAAATATATTTTTCTAGTGTTTCTAGGGCCACGTTATAATTCTTATTTATGGCAGATTTTAGTTTAATGATAACCCCCTTACAGTGCTTTTTAGGGCCTCCCAGTGTGTTAAGTCAGTACTATCGCCACTCTTATTACTGTCCAGGTAGTCTTTTATAGCGGTTTCAATGGCATTTCTATGTTGCTCCTTTTCTAGGATCTCCTCGTTAAGGCGCCAAAGAGATTGACGAAGTGTGGGTTTTATATTGGAGACGGTGAGTGATATGCAAGAGTGATCTGATATGACCCATGGTTCTATGGTCGTTTCGTCAATTCTGCTGATGGCATTTTTCGTAATGAACAAATAGTTGATTCGGGAGAACGAGTCATGCGGAGGGGAGTAGAATGTATACTCTCTACCATCCGGATTCTGCAGTCGCCAGGAGTCTACCAAATGGAACCTAGCACAGAGCGCTGTGAAGGCTTTATGTGATTTATTACTGCGAAAGGTGCACCTGGAGTCCCTGTCAATGATCGGGTCAAAGGGTATGTTAAAATTGCCAGCTAGGATATGAACGGCCGTGTCAGGAATAGTGTCGAGTTGCTTCGTGAGATCAGACCAGAATTTTGGTTCACATGTGTTTGGAGCATAAACGTTTGTAACATAAAATTCAATGCTATCTTTAATTAATTTGGCCGTGATCCACCTCCCTTTAGAATCAGCCACAGAGGAGATTAAATCCACATTGGATTTCCTGGCTATCAGGATCAAGACGCCATTTTTTTTCGCTATCGCCTCAGATCCAACTACCTCCACATAGAATTTGTTCCTCAGCATATGAAATTGCTCGGCCTCTAGCTTGGACTCCTGCAACAGGACAATATCACCTTTCTGCCTACGCACGTAGTCTAGAATTTTCTGGCGCTTGACAGGCTGGTTAAGGCCTTTCACATTAAGAGAAAGAATTTTCAGGTTTCCTATTTTTGATACTCCCAGGGGTGTATCAATTGTGGATGACGTCATGGGAATGAGTAGGGAAGATCACTGATCAGGTATAAGACCATATGTCTGTATAAGTGGCATAGCTGCATTGTTGGGAAGCATATGTGAAAGCGTAGTATAAACGTGCAAACAGCAGTCCGAAATGGACAGCAACACCCAAAGGGACAATACCAATTGCAAGGTAGACATCATTAGCACCAAAGTATTGGTAACGCGTGGACTTTGACAACAATATGCAACGATTGA
The DNA here is from genome assembly GCF_964261635.1 of Lissotriton helveticus. Lineage (NCBI taxonomy): Eukaryota > Metazoa > Chordata > Amphibia > Caudata > Salamandridae > Lissotriton > Lissotriton helveticus. Next base: position 2,128,559,837 of record NC_136061.1, read on the forward strand.
AAAATACACATACAGCAATATCAACAAAAGTGACAGCAAAAGCAAAATCCAAAAAACAGAAAAAGGACAAAACCTTACCCCATCCCCCCTGCCCACCCCCTCCCTCATACCCAACCCTCCCATCCCTCCCCAAACGTAGACGTTGAACATGGTGACTAGGAAAAAATAACAGCGTTGGTATCTCCATGGTAATACACGCATCACATCACAGATTGAGAAATAGATCAACTTTTAACGCCTGAGAGTGACAACAACTAGTAGTAAACAGTCATTTTAGAATGATGAGTGGCCAGTGACGGCACCAAACAACCGGCCTTATTGCATTGCATTGCATGGGCTCATGTAGTAAACAGGCTATTGAAATGAGGCCTGTCAATGATGTAACTAGAAATTGACTAACAGCTTGCACAAAGAGCGAGCACAGGGTGCGGGAAACGCACTAACATTTCCATGAAGGTCCAACATATTGAGCACTCGAAAGCAGGTAAAGTACAATGGCATTGGTTTCGGGGTTCAGCGGAATACTCATTAACATTTCCATGTTGGCTATACATGTTGGGCAATTGAAAACAGTGGTAATACGATAACAGTGGTGTATGGGTTCAACAAGAAAGCAATATGCTGATAGTGTAGTGTAGTTCCTATATTCCCAATATGCTCTGTGCATTGGAATAACATAAACGATAGTTTAGACGTATGACTGAGGTCGACTAGGTCTCTATTGAATATGTTAGACTTAATTATGGATGTCAGCTAGCTCAGAGGTCACTAGAAACTTTCTCGAGTAAACAGGGATGAGTTAACTTCCCTGAATAGACAAGAAGGGATTAGCTTCTGACAACCGCATTAACATGACAACTTTGCTCCCTCCAGAATAAGGAGTATATCTCCAGAGTCGTGTGAAAACATTAGACAGCTATTTCACTCAGTCAATCGTGCATGTCTAGTTTCACCAGAGTGCAGAGAAATAGAGAGACGGGCCTTTTCAATAAAAGTTGTTATTTATTGAGTAGTCCTTCTGTCTCGTGCAAGAGAAGTGAATTGCCACAATTGCAATACTTGTTATAAAGTAAAGTGCGTACAGTAAAAGGAGTATTATGAAATAATACTGTAAAAGCATTTATATGGTTTCTGAGCCATATGATACTTAAAATGGATAAAATATATACATACGTAAAATCATTGACTAAACGTACTCAACTGGTGCTTCTAAGATACGCCTACCCCGGTGTACCTAACCTAAGCCTAGTACGTGGGAAGGAGTAAGTGAGCTGCAGTTTAAGTTAAGTTTGTTTTTGCCAAGAATCTGAATCAAGAATTCTCTAAGGATTTAATCAGCTCCGTACCTTGGTTATAGAATGAAGGAGGTCTTGTATCTCTTTCTCAGTACTCGATTTCCCAGAAACCCGCAAGGGTGACTGGAAACACTGGAGCTAGATTTCTCGGCATGAGAAAAGACAGCGTCTCTCTCAGTGCGTCAATGGGAGGGTCGGCTTCCTTCGGCTCTCGCATCAGCTGGGCTTTGGGCAAGTAGATAGCCGCTCTGCTCCAAACAACCGTGTGTTTACTTAAGGCAACGTTGGTATATTTATACCTGGAAGGTGCCGAGTTTGACGTAAGGTTGGTCATAAGACGTCACTAAGAACTTACAGTTCTTTCTGGACTCCAGGAGTTCTTGTTCAAATCAAAACAAAAGCAGGGGGATTTCCCAGGCTGCTGGAGGCTTGGTTTGTTTAAAGAATGCGTTGTGCTTTCTAGGAGTCTATGGGAGTAGCCTTGCCGTATTTGGACTGCATTGGCTATGACTAAATATGGATGTGATTCTTATGCCTTTATAAGGATATTATATGTTAAAACCACATAAGGGCATGAATCGGGAATATTTAATTAGGGTCCTAGATACGTTTACATCACCCACTCCACGTAATATGTCAATCATTAATAAAATACTAAGCAATACTAAACATATAGTGATGCATGTGTTTTCCAGCCCACCCCAAAATACATAAAAGTGCATTTGAAATGGTATATGGTATATACACGAAAATGAGTATTTGTACTGTACGGTTTTCAAGCAGTGGTGTCATTCAGATAATGCATACATAAATATTGGCTGAATGAATTGCGAAAATTACATTCATGAAATGGCTCTTAATACAGAAAAGAAGGTCGAGACCATTTCATCACATATTTAGACAGCTATTTCACTCAGTCAATCGTGCATGTCTAGTTTCACCAGAGTGCAGAGAAATAGAGAGACGGGCCTTTTCAATAAAAGTTGTTATTTATTGAGCAGTCCTTCTGTCTCGTGCAAGAGAAGTGAATTGCCACAATTGCAATACTTGTTATAAAGTAAAGTGCGTACAGTAAAAGGAGTATTATGAAATAATACTGTAAAAGCATTTATATGGTTTCTGAGCCATATGATACTTAAAATGGATAAAATATATACATACGTAAAATCATTGACTAAACGTACTCAACTGGTGCTTCTAAGATACGCCTACCCCGGTGTACCTAACCTAAGCCTAGTACGTGGGAAGGAGTAAGTGAGCTGCAGTTTAAGTTAAGTTTGTTTTTGCCAAGAATCTGAATCAAGAATTCTCTAAGGATTTAATCAGCTCCGTACCTTGGTTATAGAATGAAGGAGGTCTTGTATCTCTTTCTCAGTACTCGATTTCCCAGAAACCCGCAAGGGTGACTGGAAACACTAGAACTAGATTTCTCGGCATGAGAAAAGACAGCGTCTCTCTCAGTGCGTCAATGGGAGGGTCGGCTTCCTTCGGCTCTCGCATCAGCTGGGCTTTGGGCAAGTAGATAGCCGCTCTGCTCCAAACAACCGTGTGTTTACTTAAGGCAACGTTGGTATATTTATACCTGGAAGGTGCCGAGTTCGACGTAAGGTTGGTCATAAGACGTCACTAAGAACTTACAGTTCTTTCTGGACTCCAGGAGTTCTTGTTCAAATCAAAACAAAAGCAGGGGGATTTCCCGGGCTGCTGGAGGCTTGGTTTGTTTAAAGAATGCGTTGTGCTTTCTAGGAGTCTATGGGAGTAGCCTTGCTGTATTTGGACTGCATTGGCTATGACTAAATATGGATGTGATTCTTATGCCTTTATAAGGATATTATATGTTATAACCACATAAGAGCATGAATCGGGAATATTTAATTAGGGTCCTAGATACGTTTACAACACCCACTCCACGTAATATGTCAATCATTAATAAAATACTAAGCAATACTAAACATATAGTGATGCATGTGTTTTCCAGCCCACCCCAAAATACATAAAAGTGCATTTGAAATGGTATATGGTATATACACGAAAATGAGTATTTGTACTGTACGGTTTTCAAGCAGTGGTGTCATTCAGATAATGCATACATAAATATTGGCTGAATGAATTGCGAAAATGACATTCATGAAATGGCTCTTAATACAGAAAAGAAGGTCGAGACCATTTCATCACATATTTAGACAGCTATTTCACTCAGTCAATCGTGCATGTCTAGTTTCACCAGAGTGCAGAGAAATAGAGAGACGGGCCTTTTCAATAAAAGTTGTTATTTATTGAGCAGTCCTTCTGTCTCGTGCAAGAGAAGTGAATTGCCACAATTGCAATACTTGTTATAAAGTAAAGTGCGTACAGTAAAAGGAGTATTATGAAATAATACTGTAAAAGCATTTATATGGTTTCTGAGCCATATGATACTTAAAATGGATAAAATATATACATACGTAAAATCATTGACTAAACGTACTCAACTGGTGCTTCTAAGATACGCCTACCCCGGTGTACCTAACCTAAGCCTAGTACGTGGGAAGGAGTAAGTGAGCTGCAGTTTAAGTTAAGTTTGTTTTTGCCAAGAATCTGAATCAAGAATTCTCTAAGGATTTAATCAGCTCCGTACCTTGGTTATAGAATGAAGGAGGTCTTGTATCTCTTTCTCAGTACTCGATTTCCCAGAAACCCGCAAGGGTGACTGGAAACACTAGAACTAGATTTCTCGGCATGAGAAAAGACAGCGTCTCTCTCAGTGCGTCAATGGGAGGGTCGGCTTCCTTGGCCTCTCGCATCAGCTGGGCTTTGGGCAAGTAGATAGCCGCTCTGCTCCAAACAACCGTGTGTTTACTTAAGGCAACATTGGTATATTTATACCTGGAAGGTGCCTAGTTTGACGTAAGGTTGGTCATAAGACGTCACTAAGAACTTACAGTTCTTTCTGGACTCCAGGAGTTCTTGTTCAAATCAAAACAAAAGCAGGGGGATTTCCCGGGCTGCTGGAGGCTTGGTTTGTTTAAAGAATGCGTTGTGCTTTCTAGGAGTCTATGGGAGTAGCCTTGCCGTATTTGGACTGCATTGGCTATGACTAAATATGGATGTGATTCTTATGCCTTTATAAGGATATTATATGTTATAACCACATAAGGGCATGAATCGGGAATATTTAATTAGGGTCCTAGATACGTTTACAACACCCACTCCACGTAATATGTCAATCATTAATAAAATACTAAGCAATACTAAACATATAGTGATGCATGTGTTTTCCAGCCCACCCCAAAATACATAAAAGTGCATTTGAAATGGTATATGGTATATACACGAAAATGAGTATTTGTACTGTACGGTTTTCAAGCAGTGGTGTCATTCAGATAATGCATACATAAATATTGGCTGAATGAATTGCGAAAATTACATTTATGAAATGGCTCTTAATACAGAAAAGAAGGTCGAGACCATTTCATCACATATTTATACAATACTGTACATGTGCTAGAGGCTGAATCAAAATATTGTCTCTAGAGTTTCAAAATCTGTTCTCTAAGAATAGTTCTACTTTAAGCAGAGTACCGTGTGCCAGAAAAAAGGTAAATATTTTGGAAATGGAAAAATAATTTTGCTTTCAGGGGAAAAAATAGTTCCAATTGTTTTCAGCATTCTTGTTTATAAAAAATGAAGGCCGAATTCAGAGTTCAGGGAACGCTGTGTGCTCGTTGTTTTTAAAAGTTATTCTTGTTGTTAGGGGAGAACATCAAATCAGACAGGCTTGCGAAGAACTGGTCTACAACAGTAGGTGAAAGTTCGACCAAGTTCGAAAAGGCTGAAATTGTGCATATGTGAGAATCATTGCTATCATTGATGTCTGGATAAGCAAAGCTCACAGAAGGTTGTACCTGTGTGGTTCTGCTTTTATCTCGTACTTCACCGCCACCTAATCGTAATGGTGAAGTCTCAACGAATGCCGTCATCAGAATAGGTAGCCGCTGGGGACAACACGTTGCATGAGCCGTTACCGAACCAAGCAAAGTATCGATATCCATAGGTACTGCTGATGGTAGTGTAAGACAGACGTCCAACATGCATTCTTCTCCGCATAGCAGACATCGAAGCACAGGTAAGATGCAATCTTGCGAGATTGGTCTGAATGAAAGAAACCAGGTAGTACTCAGATCTCTTAGCCGGGCAAAGCCGAGGACTTTAGTGATCCGTTCTCGGTATCCTATAGTCACGATCGTTTCCTCCATTGTAGCCTGAGTTTTGTCTGGGATTTGACTTGCCATATCGGAGCAGAAGGAACAAAAATATTCCTTCTACGAGTCCCAAAAGAAGAGGCAGTCCGCCAAATACAGAATGCACAAAATTCGGAAAGATGCCCAGAACTTTTTCAAAGGGTGCTAACAGTCCAGAAAAAATGGTCTTAAATACATGTGCGATGCCACTGGTATCAGGCATGTTTAAAATTTGACCTAACATTTCTACGAAATGTACGGGGTTATTTGTCGATAATAGGGAATGTATCTCTGCCACTGTCCTTGCAACTTGCAGATCATACGTCTCTTTGGACGAGGTTAAAGGCACAGTTGTCTGTAAAAGAATAGACTTCATTCTGCTTGAAGTGTCAATTCGAATAGAAGAGATATTCAGAGAAGGCCATATTGCTGCCTCCTTGTCTGATTTGCTGTTTGGATACAATACTTGCATACAACAAATGACCCTGGTAGTAACGCTCACGAGATAGGCTAATCCTGGCACCATGCCACAACAGCTGCGGTCATTTATCACAATGTAGCTGCCATTGGAAAGCTGTCTGAAAAAAGGCTCTATCTGTGTTGCAGGAGTGCCATGCAGGTGACATGAAAGGCTGTTTGATGAACCTTCGCAGGCTCCATGCAAGTTAATACCTTGACACAGAAATGTACCGCTTAGTGCATTTTTACAGTTGTTGCCACTAAGAAATACCTCTTTTTTCCCTTCACTATAACATTTATGTGTACAAGGTAATTTCCAGGTTGAATTGATGTATCCTGTACCCAACCTTTCATACAGGCCTGCTGGTATATACTTCTGGCAATATTGAAACTGAAAAGTTGTTATCGGAATTGTAATTGTACCATGTATTATCCATTCAATGACAGGTCTCTCTGACATTGTCAATGGTAATCTCTCAAGTTTTTCAATGCTCAGAATCGTATAATCTGCTCCTTTTTGTGCCAAACTGATTTGTTTATCAGTAAGGTTAAAGATAGAAAATAATGATGTTTTGTTGATTAGACGCCATGGCACGTAGCCTGAACGCAGATTTTGTAACGTCCAGCCTAGCTGTACAATAGAACGTAATTGGTCTGGCCATGTTGTAGCATTAGCAAGTCCTGCTCTATTATATCAATAGCTGATGATACAATGCTGTCCAGTGAATACATTCTGGAGGACAGAGTTGTTAACCCATTGTCCATTTTCCAAATGAATACGATCAATTTCTCGTATTTTTTCTGCAGTTTCAATTTGCATTACTTTCCAAGCTTCGTTGTAAGCTGCATATATACCGGCGTATATGAAACGTTTTTGACGCTGTTTGCGAGGTCCCAGTATGAAATCTCGCAAGTCAGCACCTTCTTTAAGTAAAGACAAGTTTTGCTTAATTTCCTGCAGTGTAGATTTCTGTAGCCATTCGAGGCATAGTTTCCCTACACTGTATGTTGTAACTATCCCTGGATGTTGTCTCTGGGAATATCTTGGGTCTAGCCTGGCCTGTTTGAACCCCTGTGTTTTGTTCAGTATTCTATCTTGACAGTTATTAGTGTCTGTGGGCCAGATCAGCCATTTTTTCCAATCAGGATTTGTTCTGTTTTGGTGTAAAATATAGGATACGTCTATCTCCAAATCAGTAGTGCTATTACTATCAGGTATGGGCTTTGGAATAGACGGTTTGTTTAAGTATTTTATCTTGGCTAGGCCAAGACAGGTTGTTTGTTGAATGGTGTCATTCAGGAACAATATCTGTTCTGGGATCATGCAGGCTCTAAATAATGATTCTAGACCATGTACCTGCCAGTCTTTTGTACCCAGATGGTTTTTGTCTCAATGTTGTTTTTCCAAAATTCAAAACCAAATGTAGACATTTTTTCATAAATTTTTTCAGAATAAATCAATTTAGTATTTGTCAACATGTTTTTCATTCCTGTCTTATTTAGCATTTTAAAATAAAACGTTTCTGGATCAGTGGTATTAAACCGTGAGAAGTATATGAATTTCTCATAAAATGTTTTTGAACTGCCTTTTGGCGGTGTTGGACAATGTTCCCATTGGTTATAACTAAAAACATTTCTAGGATTAGCAGATTTATGCAAATAGTGATGACCATAGTGGTTAAAACAGTACATTTCTTCATAGTTAGATGAACCCTGCAAATAGTCATGTTCTGTGAATTTTGCTGACATTTCTAAATCTGACATCATATTATTGATATTTTCAAAGTCCCAATCATCAGAGAAAGTACTTGGTGTCACAAAGTCACTTAAGGAAACCTTGAACTGATGTGGATATTTCACGAGTTCAACCGGGCCATAGATTTCGTAATCCGTTTTGTCCCATGCTACACCCCCAGGTATAGGATTTGCTGTGATGTTCACTGAAGATAGTTCTCTTTTTTCAATGTGAGAGGATCAGTGAGGCTTTAGGGCCAAGTTGATGTTCTGACTTGCTGTGTCCATTGTACTATATTTTCCAACCATAAATCTACCCAAACATAAAATCATGATGAGCCAAAGTAGAAGGAAAAGTACACCTAACACAATCCATAATTCAATCCATGGTGAAATCAGGTATGTTTCTTTGAGTTGATGAAAGAGTTCAGTCATTTTTCTTTGAAAGTTTTTGTTGCTGGCGTTTTTTCATGTTCACTTGGATCAACAGAAAAGTCATCGAAATTGATGAAGTAGCCAGATGCCAGATGCAGTTCTGTCAATTGTTGCAATTGCTTCCGGATTTTCATTAATCTTCGGATTTGTATATTCAGAGGCTACATCATTGTAGACTGGTGTTTCTTGATGAACTGTTGCAATTTTGGTTTCAAGAGGCACAAGTTCCATAGCTTTGTTGCATAGTCCTATTTTATTCACTGCAGGTTTATCAAATGTGATTAGTCTCTCAGTTTGAACCTCTTGGATTGTAGCACGGTTTGGTCTTCTGCTACTTCTCGGGAGTCCACTGGGCCTACTACTTATTATTGGCCACATGATTGTGGTTTTACCAGGTCGATTGATACAACTCTGTTCTCCTTTTTATCAGCAAGGGGCGGTAGTACTACTGATCTTGTTCCGCTGACAGCTAAGAAGGTCCAAGTTCCTTCTTCACCGCGATCTTTCCTCTGACTAGATCCCCACTCTTTGGAATCCAGACAGGTCTTGCTGGGACAGGTTGTTTTTCTTCAGTGGCTGTTGGCTTTAGCTTTGTGTTACTTAGACTTCTTCTTGTTTCATCTAAGTCCTGTAAAACAGCCAAACGATCTTTGATATCAAAGGATTTTTCTTTCACCACTGAAGTCTGACAATCTAAATCCTGGATTATCATTCTAGTACCGAACAAAAGTTCGTATGGAGTGATACCTCTTAGAGAATTTCTTGGCAGATTATTAAGACTACGTCGGACACTTGTTAGATGTTTGACCCACCCATCACCCGAACCTAATACCGTCGCCGTTATAGATTGCTTTATGTCATGGTTTTTTTTCTCCACTGCCGCATTTCCCTCGGGATGGAATGGACTAGGGTACCGCAATGCAATGCCCATGCTGGCCATGGCCTCCTTGTAAGCTCGAGAGCTAAATGCAGGACTCTGGTCAGACTGTAGCATGCCAATTGCATATGTGCCGATAAAGACTCGCACATCTTTTATAACAGTTCTGGCGCCAGCCGAGCGCAGGGGCCTCATCTAAATGAATCTCATCTTAATAATTATGGGATTGCCTTTTTCCATCTGGATTTTTGCATATAGATAGCCTAATGCTTTCTAATAGAGGTGTCCGAGCTGGTGTCTGGTCCGGTTCACAACTGCGATCTCTATTGCAGTCATGACAATTCATTGCAAAGTTGTAAATTTGCACGTTCATCCCCGGCCACCAGCCACCAGTATTGTGATTGTAATTCTATTAGAGATTTCAAGATCTCTTGGTGCCTCAGACCCATTCCCATGTGTGCTTCTTGAATCAAGTAAGCTCTCCGGTTCGTGTTTGGAATTACTCTATCACCCACTCTCGTGATATGAGCAAAAGGAACGGAGTTCGCATCAATTATGTATTTATTTCTGAGTGGATAATTTAGAGGTAACGCCGCATAGTTGCCTTCCATTGAGGCTTTTACTGCAAGTAGCGTTTCACCATCGATATGTTTTTTAGTACGCTTTTTTGTGGCTACGGAAGCCGGTTTGACAGCTGCCGTTGTGGCTCTATTGGCCAATGAATTCCCTGCAACGTGAACGCCATCACGTTGATGACTCAGTGTATGCATCACATGAGTCTTTTGTAGTTCTTTCTGCAAAAGAACTACTTGTTCCCAAAGTTTGTTATGCTTTATTGTGGCACCAGTCTCATCTTTGTAACCGTTTTTAAATCCATGTCTGCATGTCATTATTGTAAGACTGGACGCAGTAATGCGAATCGCACACTATTGGTGTGGGGAATTCGCGATCGGCATATTCAAGCGCCATCTTTAAAGATCTTATATCAGCTCGCTGAGCTGTACAGTTTCTGATTGATTCAGGTTTGGTGACCATCGGTCTGAATTTACCTAAGCGCCAGCGACCTTTAACAATCGCGCATGCTGCATTGTAAACTTGTTTTTTCACAACGTAGTGTTGTGCAAATCTGTCCGTGTAGGTTACACAGGTATATTGTTCGAGAGGCAGAATTTCGATTGACAGAGGACTTTCACTTTCGTATTCTAGATCTTCTAGTCTTTTCATTTTTGGATCAAAAGCGTGTTTCACATCTTCTGCAGCAAGAGAACATTCCCATTGTATCCATTTTGGATCTAATTTCACTGCATTTGGAATGCGTGCTCTTGTTACTGCCTCAAGGACTGATACTGCTGTTAAAACAGATATGCTTTTGCCTTGAGCTTGGGCTCTTTCTTTTGCTATAGCAGTTTGAACCGCAGTCAGAATTTTTTCAGAGAACTGAATTTCATTTCAGCTTGTGTGTACAAGTGTGATTTATAAGCTATTGGTACCGTTTCTCCCTCATTAGAGGTCAGGTACGTGAATCCGCATCCTCCTGGGATGACTCCGATTACAAGGTTGCATTCGTTTGCGTGTGTTTGCAGTTTTGTTTTAGTTAACATGTCTGTTTGTAATGTTCGTAACATTTCTGTATGTTTTTGAGTCCAATTGATTGGTTTGAAATCAGGTTTTATTAATTCGTAGAGAGGTTTAACCCTCTCTGCCTAATTTAGAATGTATGTTCTTCCGAAATTCAGGCAACCTAGAATTGATTGTAAGTTCTTCGGCGTTTTTAGAGCTTGGAGTACTGCACATTTCTCTAAGAAATTGTCTGCTAGGCTTTTGCCTTCACTTGATAATCCATATCCTAAAAACAGGACAGTTAGGTGGGCAATTTGTGACTTTTTAAAGTTGAATTTGTACCCTTCAGCTGCGAACCCAAGTATAATGGTGTTCACTCTTTTCAAGTGTGTCTCCAGGTCGTCGTCTGTAAGATAGATGTCATCGACATATGATAATGCCTCATCATCATACATTTGTAGTAACTCTGTTACCCTTGCTGAGAATAATCCTGGGTTGTTCTTGAATCCCTATGGGAGTCGACAGAATTGTTTTTTGGGCCCCCATACAGGAGAAAGCTTTCTGGTGCAATGGTTTGACAAAAGAAACCATTTAAGATATCTAATGTTGTTTTATATTTTTTGCGCACAATAATATTCATTAGTGCTGCACTGTGTGAGTTTTCTACTGCAAATGTTTTGCAACAAGAGTTTAAGTGTCTGTAGTCCAAAACTAGACAATATGAATCGTCTGGCCTGGAGGCAGGAAACAAAGGATTGTTCATTTGTGAGGTGCATGTTTCAATCACCCCCTGATATTCAAGTTGATCTTGGATCTCCCTGACTTGTTTTGTACCTTCTTGCTTAACAGGATACTGCCTCTGTGCAGTTGGTTGATTTTTTAACTGAATTTTATGGTGAGGAGAATCCTCATCCCATCCTAAATCATTTTTATATAATGCAGGGGCTTGGGCAACTGCCCATTTTCTAGCAAATGTGTATTTTGTATGAATTGGAATTTGATTTGAGAAGGCAGGCATAATCATTTCTTCGCCATGTGGGCACTCCCTGACAAACTCTGGTGGCCAGTCTTTCTCTGCTAGAAGGATATCATAGCCTTTCGAAAGGCTATCCCAAAAGAGACCCTTTATTTTCCTAGTTTTGTCCCCCTCTATACGTAATGTTATTTCATATAATTCATGGGGTATGCTAACTCTGGTGTCTTCAGTGTCCACTTGAATGTATTCATTCATGTCCACTGTCTCCAGAAGATTCATCAGGATCTTGCGAGCTATGGTCACTTCTGCTGCGCTGTCTAGCATTGTCTGGGCCCTCTCTCAGTTTTTCATTTGTGTCCTCAAAATCCTCAGCATGTTTTATTTTAATACGAGCTACCTTCTTTTTTGGAAATTGTAATTTTTTACTTTGATGAGCAGGCTCCTTGTCTTTGGACTTGACGTGCTCTTCCTTGTGTTCTGACCGTCCTCTTCTTTCCGATTTCTGTGAGAAAGTCTGAAAAGATCGAGAGGGATGTTTAACAATATCTTGATATCTATCAGGTTTTCTCAATTTATCCCTATCTCTAAGGTTGTATTTTTTCTCAGAGTGCTCCCAGTGGGGAGACTTGCCTCCTCGTTCTGGAGATCTATCTCTCCGTTGAGGAGACGTTCCTCTGGACTGAAACTGTTTTTCTCTGGGAGTGGTTTGTTTATTACCTTCCCACTTTTTTGAAGTATTGAGATTATTTTTAATAAAGGTTTTTTCCGGATTTTCAATTAGTTGTGGTTTTAGTGGTTTCCCACCCAAACTATCTCTACCTAATTCTTCATAGGATTTTTCTATGATTCTGGAAAGTTAAAAAGGTTGTCCTGCTATATCTGTTTCTTTCAATTTCTGGTGGATTGCCACAGATGAAATGAAATGAAAATTGCACTTGTATAGCGCGTAACTACCCGGAGGCCTCGCAGCGCTTTAGACTGATTGCTTGTGGCTGGCTCAGTATAGCGCGTAACTACCCGGAGGCCTATAGCGCGTAACTACCCGGAGGCCGCTTCTCATTTTATGTTGGCTAATAATATATCCGAGACTTGCTTAAAGTCTTTCAGTAATTTCATTCCTAAAGTTAAAGCAGGTTCTGGACCGTATTCATTTTGAATCTGTCTTAGTACGTCATGTATAACCGCCATAGACGGAACACCATGTTTTTTTGGGTATATCGAAGTAAAGACTGTGCCCCAAGTCCTCCACATGTGGTGCGATCCCCATTGGAAGACAGATAGTCAGAATTTTGTGTTTGTCATGAGGTGTAGTATCAGGAAATACTGCCTCTATTTGAGTTATTTTTTGAGCTAACCAGAAGGGAATTTGTTCCATTTTGCGGGTATTTTGCCAATGGCTGATTGTATATTCTGTGGTGTTATTTTATTTGTGTTCCCCTGCTGAGGGGTGTGCTGTGGAATTTTTATTGCTGGTTGCACTGCCGAAGTCCGCATGACATATTGGACCATTTGTCTATGTATTTTAATGAGTTGTTTTAGCTGAGCTAAAAGTTCTTTGTCTGACATTTTTTCAATGTCAGGGTGTGGTGTATAGCTGGCTAGAACCGGCCATATGGCTCCTGGTCTACCTAGTGGACCAAGCCTGGTGATGTGATTTTGATGTTTTAGGGCGCCATTAAACCAGAGCAGGTGCTCTTGGTATTTTAGTGGAATTTCAACATCCTCGAAAAGGGCGTATTCATCTGGAGATTCCTCTATTTTGTAATAGTGGAAATCTTGTGTCACAGCGTTTGCTGCTGGAAAATGTATCCATGAATAGAATACCTCTGTCTGCCGATTTTCATGGGCCTCTACCACAAATATGACTGTACCACCTCTTGGTGATAGTCCATTTTCTATAAGTTTAAGAGTTATAGTTCTTCTTACGTTTACCGGAATGCTAATAACATTCGGGTCATCATTTTGGAGACTTGTGTCTTCCACTAAAAGTTGAGCTGCTATTCTAGCTTTCTCCCTTTCATCGTCACTTTCCACCATTTTACTGACAGAAAGTTTTTGTTGCAGAGCAAGTTTCAAGGAAACAACGATTTGGTGCACAATATTTTGTAACACTGTATCCTTCAACGTTGACTAAACCAAAAACGAATACATAGGATTCTCATCCTACTAAGTTCCGGCGGATATTAACCTTTCACCCACTCCAGACATCTATTGGAGTTTTTACGGGAAAAAGGGGTCTGTGTGAAAAGCACGACTGAGTTACTCTAGTATCTTGCGTTAGATTATCGCCTTACCAAACGTTGGGCGCCATGTAGTGTAGTTCCTATATTCCCAATAGGCTCTGCGCATTGGAATAACATAAACGATAGTTTAAACGTAGGACTGAGGTCGACTAGGTCTCTATTGAATATGTTAGACTTAATTATGAATGCCAGCTAGCTCAGAGGTCACTAGAAACTTTCTCGAGTAAACAGGGATGAGTTAACTTCCCTGAATAGGCAAGAAGGGATTAGCTTCTGACAACCACATTAACATGACAACTTTGCTCCCTTCAGAATAAGGAGTATATCTCCAGAGTCGTGTGAAAACAATAGACAGCTATTTCACTCAGTCAATCGTGCATGTCTAGTTTCACCAGAGTGCAGAGAACTAGAGAGACAGGCGTTTTCAATAAAAGTTGTTATTTATTGAGCAGTCCTCTTTCTCGTGCAAGAGAAGTGAATTGCTACAATTGCAATACTTGTTATAAAGCAAAGTGCATACAGTAAAAGGAGTATTATGAAATAATACTGTAAAAGCATATATATGGTTTCTGAGCCATATGATACTTAAAATGGATAAAATATATACATACATAAAATCATTGACTAAACGTACTCAACTGGTGTTTCTAAGATACGCCTACCCCGGTGTACCTAACCTAAGCCTAGTACGTGGGAAGGAGTAAGTGAGCTGCAGTTTAAGTTAAGTTAGTTTTTGCCAAGAATCTGAATCAAGAATTCTCTAAGGATTTAATCAGCTCCGTACCTTGGTTATAGAATGAAGGAGGTCATGTATCTCTTTCTCAGGACTCGATTTCCCAGAAACCCGCAAGGGTGACTGGAAACACTGGAGCTGGATTTCTCGGCAAGAGAAAAGACAGCGTCTGTCTCAGTGCATCAATGGGAGGGTTCGCTTCCTTCGGCTCTCGCATCAGCTGGGCTTCGGGCAAGTAGTTGTTCCAAACCACCGTGTGTTTGCTTAAGGCAACGTTGGTATATTTATACCTGGAAGGTGCCGAGTTTGACGTAAGGTTCGTCATAAGACGTCACTAAGAACTTACAGTTCTTTCCGGACTCCAGGAGTTCTTGTTCAAATCAAAACAAAAGCAGGGGGATTTCCCGGGCTGCTGGAGGCTTGGTTTGTTTAAAGAACGCGTTGTGCTTTCTAGGAGTCTATGGGAGTAGCCTTGCCGTATTTGGACTGCATTGGCTATGACTAAATATGGATGTGATTCTTATGCCTTTATAGGGATATTATATGTTATAACCACATAAGGGCATGAATCCGGAATATTTAATTAGGGTCCTAGATACGTTTACAACAATAGCGACCATCTGAGCAACATATCTAATCATTTTAAGGCAAGCAATGCACTCAACGCGGACACAAGAAAATGCCAACAACAGTATGGAATCCAAATTGAGACTGTGGAGAACACAGCACACTAGAGGGAAATTAGTAACATAGTTAAAGGATACTCATTTATATCCAGAGGCAGATGTTTTGGCTACTTCGCCCGGAGATATGTACATAGTTGGGTCTTCTGAGCCATTTAGGAGATGCTTGAGTCGTTGCGGATCTGAGAATATGTGGGAGACTCCCTGGATGGTCACCCGGAACTTAGCCGGGCCAACAAATCCGAACTGGTGGCTCAGTGATCGCAGTTGTGGACGCATGGCAAGGAATGCCTTCCTTACGTCGACAGTTTCTTTGCTGTAGTCTTGAGATATATAAACCTTGTTTGCTTTCCATAGGACATGGTAATTCTTACGAACAAAGGACAGTATTTTTTCCACATGCTGAAATCTCAGGGGTTTGCAGACTATAGGTCTCGGGCCTTTCTGAGTATTTGTTACTCTCCCCGGGACTCTGTGCGCCCTGTCGAGTTCCAGTGGTTGTGTGAAGGTGAGATTGGTCGCTTGTGTGAACCACGTCTCCAAAAAGGCAACACAGGAGCCATGGGTTTCCTCTGATCCTTCTGGAATGCCAAAAATTCTGAGCTTTCCTCTCCGATTCCTATCTTCCAATTCGGAGAGTCTCCTCGTTATCTGTTCCGAGGTTATGGTGAGACGTTTGAGTGCTCCACAAGTCTTCGTTTCTGTGTCCTCAAGCCGACTAATTCTTGATTCGGTTTTGGTGAGTTTGTATCCCTTATATCTTGTCTAATGGCCACAACTTCCTCTTTTGTAGATTTTGCCAGGTCCCATACTTCTTCCAATCTATTTAGTATAATATCCATGGCCTCGCTGACTTCCTTCTTGCCTTTGATGGGCGATACCGGATTTGGTGGTTCGGCCTTTATTTGTTTGATGTTTTTGGTCGCCTCCTTGTCCCCCATGTTGGCCTTTGTTCCCGGCGGCGAAGAGAGAACAGATCTTGCCTCGGGCAGCAGTTATACCAGTGGGCACGTGGATTCTGTGTGGAGAGGTACAGGCAGCCTGAGCCTCAGTGATATGAATATGGCCAAAGCTGCTTACAACATCATCACAGGGACTCGGCGTAGCAATTGCGGGTTCTCCAACGCACTAGTAGTTAAGGTCCTCAGCAACTCCGATAATCAGGCCATTAGATCATGAAGAAGCACGGTGCAGGAAAAGCATTCACATTCAAAGGCACTCGTTATATGTGGCACATAGGTAAGAAATGCCTTAGGTGGTATCCCTTATCTTGGGGCCGGTCAGTGGCGCGGTCTTCGGTCGCCCTTATTGGTATCGCGTCTATCAACCATCGGCCATCCTCCTTTTAATTTGAGCTTGCCTCTTGGTTCTTAATACACCACCAGGGGGTTTGACGTAACATAAATAGAACTCAGGCTGTAAGACGAACTGACATCTCACCCAGCGGTTCAGGTATCTAGATCACCAGGTCACCCCAACAGCTGTAAAAGGCTCGCCCAATACGTCATAGCTACCACTATTTGCTATTGTTCACCATCGCAAACATCCGTCATCCACCAACAGTCAATTGCCAATTCGTGATTTAAAGGCGCTTCCTTGTGTTTCTCGTATCCACTGCCCCTCTCGATGCCCACTATCCTCCTGTTGGTAGGAGTGATGAGGTCAGCCACTCATGCACGCCGTCTTCGCGCTCCTCTGTCTCCTTTCCCGCCGGTCCACCTCTACTGTGTTCAATATGCGGTATTGTCAGGCTAGTATCGTACATCCACGCTGTGCATCATCGTGTGCTCCTTATTAACAGAATGCGGCAATAACTCCGGTTTCATTCTTTGTGGGTACCCCCAATGAGCCTCAAAGAACCTGTGAGCAGTGGCGTGAGTCAGCGGTAATCAGGCGTGATCTGCAGTTACAGTCGCGCACCTGTCCTCCATTTTGTCCATTAATTCTACGCTAAGTCTCCTATGCGCCATGACACCACAGGAATAAGGGGCTTCAGAATTGTCTAAAAGTGCAGCGCTGAGTCATAAGGCTATAGCTAAGGCCCATATAATGGTGTTGAGTGGGGCATCGCTCCACAGATCATGCATGCCCGGGGAGATTTTAGTCCACAGTGGATGCGCCCGCTATTTTGTGTGAGCCAAGCACCGGGACCCAGTATTGACCATACAAAGACGCCACGGAGCCGTTCTATCCCCGCTTTCTCACTCAGGTGTCCAGGGTTCTCCAAAGGAGTGCAGTATAATCGAAGTAGTGCAGAATCCAGAGTATCGGACTGCATTAGCGAGAGCCGTCGGGTCCCGCGCTTCCGAACTCGCTGACAGGAGCGGAGATCAAAGTCACATTTCCAGGCGTAGAGGTCTCGTAGCTGTTCAAGAGACCATCCCAGGTGAGTTTACACCTTCCGATGCTCGGAAATCACCTCAGATTTGTTTTTAAGTCACGCAAAGTGTTCCCAAATACATGAAATGCTGTTCGCCACGGGAGGAGATACGCCTCACGCTGCCATCTTTCCCGGCGTCCAAACCACGCCCCCCTCTATTAATCTTTTTAACTGTTTTCTTTTGACTTGTTTGCCGAGTCACAAGATGGCTGCCAACACATTCTGGTTTGGAGTGTTGACAGCCAATCAGAATGAAGTTCGTGCGTGGGGGGTCTCCGAATCCTCCTTGGTGCTCAGATATATACATTTTAATTTGTTTTAATTCCTCAGCAACTACTGAACATACTTACCCCATTTAAACAAACGGTCGCTTTCTGGAACAAGACCTACCGTTTTGCCAAATTTGGTGTAATTCCGTTCAGCAGTTCGGGCTGTAGCCGTGTGTAAAGTTCCTATGGAAATTAACATGGGGAAAATGTGTTTTGGGATCCGCCTTTTGTTCTCGGTCCCCGCTTGACAATTCACCTTGAAACTTCCAAGAGAAGAGCTGACCTAAGTGAACCATTAGTTTTGAAAATGTTGTGAAGATTTGTCAAACCGCACCAGAGATATTGGCAAAAGAAAAAATGCTTTTTGAGTAGAAACAAGGTCCTAACTAGTTGGTTAATTGCAGAAAAGGATGAATACTAACTGGCTGATTACATGAGTCCATACGTACTGCCTGAGTGATTTAATGAGTGCATCAGTAAACTAAATGAATACACAAGTCGTGGATAACTGCATGAATAGTGCCTAAGTGATTACATGAGTGCAGGGGTAGTGTTTATGAAATTAGAGGACTGCATGAGTACTACCTGAGTGATTAAAGAAGTACCTAGGTAATGTTTGTGTGATTTCATGACTGCATGTGTAGTGCATTGGTGATTGCATGACTGCATGGGTAGTGCCTGGGTGATTGGAGGAGCGCATGGGTACTGTCTGAGTGATTAAAGAACTGCATAGGTACTACCTGGGTGATTATATGAGTGTAAGGATAATGCCAGCGTGATTAGAGCAATACACAGATGCTGCATTGGTACATCGAAGAATGCATGGATAGTGCCTGACTGATTGGAACAATGCATAGATGGTATCCGGGTGATTGCATGAGTGCAAGGGTTCTGCCTGGGTCATTACATAAGTGCATGTATTGTGGCTAGATGATTGAAGGAGTGCTTTGGTAATGCTTGTCTGGTTGCATGCGTACAGGGATAATGCCTAGGTGACTGCATGAGTGTAGGGATAATGCCTGGGTAATTGCATGAGTGCAGGGGTAGTGTCTAAGTGAATGCATGACTGCAGGGATAATGCCTGTGTGATTCTATGAGAACAAGTGCCTTGGTGTTTGCAGGAGTACTAAGGTAGTGCCTGAGTGATTGCGTAAGGGCATAGGTGGAGCCTGCGTTATTTCATAAGTGCATAGGCACTGGCTAAGTGATTGGAGGAGTGCAAAGATCCTGACAGGGTGATTGTAGTACTGCAAGTGTAGTGCCTGGGTAATTGAACCAGGGTATAGCAAATGCATTGGTGATTCCATGAGAGCAAAGGTAATCTGTCTGGGTGATTAGAGGAGTATTTTTGAAATGTCTGGGTGATTGCATGAATTCAGAGGTTCAAGTCAAGTCAAAGATAGCTTTATTCGGTATTTGTTAAAAGACCATAAAAGCACATAAAAAACAGTTTAAAAGAGAACATTTCATCCATAAAATGCAAATACAATAATACAATTTGGTGCGTTGCATAAGGATACAATTTGGTACGTTGCAGAGGTTATTTCTGGGGGACAACAGGAGTTCATAGAAAGTGCCTAGGTGATTTTATAAGTGCATCAGTACTGTCTGGGTGATTGGAGTGATACTGTGGTAGTGCCTCAGTGATTGAAGGAGTGTAAAGGTTGTGATTCTATAAGTGCATAGGCACTGGCTAAGTGTTTGGAGGAGTGCATAGATCTTGACAGGGTGATTGGAAGATTAATCCAGTGTATTGTTAGCGCATTGCTGATTGCATGATTGCAGGTGTTCTGTCTAGAGGAGTACATCGGTAATGCCTGGTGATTCCATGATTGCAGGGGTAATATCTGGGAGATTACAGGAGTACATAGGAAGTGCCTGGGTGATTTTATAAGTGCATGTGCAAGTGCATGTGTACTGCCTGGTTGATTGGAGTAGTACTGTGGTAGTACCTGAGTAATTGGAGGAGAGCAACATCCTGATTAGTAACAGAATACTGAAACTGCAGCATAAAAGTCAGGGCAATGACATGCTGTACACTTTTGTACTGCAGTTTGACAATTATGTAACTACTTAGGGTGTTGGGCGTACTTATGCTATTGGACCTACACAAATATAAAATAGCAAAGCTTCACAAGTCTCTGCTGTAAGTCTCACCATATTCCTAAAAGCTTGCATGCATATGTCTGTACCTTTTATTAACAGCATCATATATAAAAGAAATTAACAGATAAATGTATACCTGTGTTTTAAACATCCATCATCTTCAGAGGCATAACACATACCATAATATGTGTGCATGTAGAGACATACCTCAGTCACAACACCATCCACAGCTCAAAACTTCACAGACTACACTTCAATTTTCAAACAGAAACTGAAAATGATGTGGTATATATGAAATATCAAAACACACAAAATGATGGATGGAATGTTGCACAATGGCAAAACATTCACCCCAGTCACAGATCTGGGTTTAATCCATCGTTAGTTTGCTCACCTAGCCACCCCAGTTCAGACATGACCATATGCAAATCAGTCTTGGCCCTGTGCCTCATGGGAACAGTCCAGCCCGAACTGCCAAGCCATGTCTTCCCTGGACCAGAATCAAGCATCCTAGGATCGGTTTCTGGCTATCAGCCGTCTTCAGCCAGGATAGCTTGACTCCAGTGGCTTAGTGAGCAAGGGACCCACGTCTGGGCATACCCTTCCCACATAGGGTGAACAGCAAAACACACAAGATGATGGACGGAATGTTCTGCATTCTGTCCATCAACTGTTGTTTTTGCATTTGTCATCCCGAGTGGGACGGGTATGCTCAGACTATGAGTCCCGTGCTCTCCACACCACTGGAGTCAAGCTATCCTGGCTGATAACGGCTGATAGCCAGAAACCGGTCCTCAGATGCTTGATTCCGGTCCAGGGAAGACATGGCGTGGCAGTTCGGGCTGGACTGTTCCCATGAGGCAAAGGGTCAAGGCTGATTTGCATATGGCCATGTCTGAACTGGGGTGGTGTGGAGTGCAAAAAACGATGGATTTAGGCCCAGATCTCTGTACTTGGGTGAATGTATGACATTGTTCTGAATTCTGTCCATCAACTGTTGTTTTTGCATTTGTCACCCCGAGTGGGACTGGTATGCTCAGACGTGAGTCCCGTGCTCTCCACACCACTGGAGTCAAGCTATCCTGGCTTATGACGGCTGATAGCCAGAAACCGGTCCTAGGATGCTTGATTCCGGTCCAGGGAAGACATGGCTTGGCATGTTCCCATGAGGCACAGGGTCAAGGCTGATTTGCATATGGCCATGTCTGAACGGGGGTGGTGTGGAGTGCAAAAAACCAATGGATTTAGTCCCAGATCTCTGTACTGGGGTGAATGTATGACATTGTTCTGCATTCTGTCCTTCAACTGTTGTTTTTCCGTATATATGAAATATACCTTTCCAATTATACAAATTACTCTAATAAATAACATGTCTACAAACATATCTCAGACCTCTCTTTGTGCTGCTGCTTTACCATTCTACAGCTACCTATAATGTTACACCTACCCAAATACAAAGCCTTCACATGTCTTTGCTAAATGTCTCCCCATATTCCTAATAGCATGTGTCTGTACCATAACACTATCCACACATTAAAGATTCACCGAACAAACTTCCAATCCCAAGCAAACACAAAAAATTATGATGGCATGTTTCAACTGTACATTTCCGGAGACTTAAAAAGGAAACCTAATCACTAATACCTTATGTCAACATATTTTAAACCACACTATTATGTTGCATCTTCACCATTCTACTGCTAATCACAGTCTTGAGCTTACCACATAAAAAGCAACAACACCACTTTGTTATACATCTTGCACCTTCAAATGTATATATGAAAGTACATATACAAGGAGAGACATACCTGAGACAGGAGTCCATGCACACCTTAAAACTTGACAGACTCCACTTCCAATTTCAAAGCAGCACCTAAATGATGCGGTATACTACGAATATACATATCCACACACTAAAACAAATAACCATAATCACTAATCCATCTTCCAATATACACATATTACTATACAAAATCTATTTCACACAATATTTAACTACACTAAAACAAGCTACAATACACATCCCCGCATTTAATAATATATTTCAAACATCACAGTTCATCAATAATTTTTCAAGATTGAAAATAAAGCTAATACATAATACACCTCACAAATTTATAACTCACCTTCCAAATTGATTTGTAGATTATGAAATATCACAATCTCATAAAATATTTTTTATGCACACAATCAATGTAATGCATACATGTAAGTAACAAATCACATTGCTTCCTACCTTATTTCAAATTTTAAAACACAATTTTAACTAATTTCTGAAAGTGAACAAACAGGTTCTGGATTTTTTGGGAGCCGCAACTCCACCGCGCACGAACGCAATGGAGCCAAAAATCCATCAAGAAGTTCCAAAATATATTACAAATAAAAATACCACTATTTTGTAACAACACACCACTTCTAAAGGTAGTACTGACTTGGGAAATTACACTTTATTAATATATCACTTATATATATCACTTATATATAAACTACAATATCACAATTTAAGTCCACAGTTAAGTTTCAACCCTTCCCCCATTCTGCTGCTCAATGTCATTTTTCTTAGTAACAGTTCATGGAACATTCAAATGAACTCACAGGTCAAAAGTTCACCAAATTTTCAAGTTCAGCACACAATGTTACAAATGCAAATAGCAGGTGTGGTTGACTTTTGCAAAATATGACCTTATCCTATCTACTGTACCTTTCAAACATTTTTTACTAACCAATAACGAAAATGCTTTTTAAAGAAAGTAACCTGCATCCCATTTTTGAGTGTTCAATTTTCTACTTTTTAAAAAACAGCATCAATGGCCGACGGACAAGGAGCTCGAAAAGGGGAGCTCCTGGGCTAGGGATCGGAAAACTATCCATATGTCCCTATTATCCTCCAGCCTTGCCCAGAGAAATTACCCAGCATACTTAAAGAATCACAGGATACAAACTGAAGAAAAACTGAAGATAAAAGGACATTACCAGTAAAGTAGGCACTCCTTACCTACTTGGAAGTTCACAACCCTCCCTTCGGAGGAACTGCACGGACCCAGAGAATATTTTTGGCAGCACGTTACCTGGCCCTCGCCCGACGTTGCTGGACAACCAGTCGTAGCCCATCTACGGAGGAGCTACATGGACCCTTTGCATCGCTGGCAGCATTACAACTGGCCCTCTCCGGGTGCTGCAGGACGTCCAAACCCGGCCTGATAAGAGGTGAGATGGGCTCTGGTCATGGAGCAAAAGTCGCTCAAGAGACAAGGGAGCACCCCACCTGCCCTGAACAGACACTGGCGTCTCCCGAGGATGCTCCCCGCCCGTCATATACCGCCGGCATGAAAGGCTCTAGCTCCGGCATTAGAAATCGCGGAGCTCATGCGCGCTCTCGCAGATCACATCGGTGGCGATGACTTGCCACCGAGGATTCTCGCGGTAGCAGGATCAGCTGCAGACGATCAGCCGGGCTGTCTGTACCACCGCTCCTCCCGGTCGATAGGTGAGAGCCTCTTTCCTTACCCCCTCCTACTCCTATCGGATCCTACCTCAGCCTCAAGCACCCCACGGGAGTTATAGATCTAATACTGGGCACATTATTCCTACTTATTCTTTTTTATCAATCACCGTTCCGCTCTAAGTGAGCCCCCACCTTGGGAGTGATTACCTGCCTGCTAGAGTGCCACACACCGATCTCGGGGCACAAGGGGTCATACAGGGACCCCATTTAAAAAAATCTCCACAAGCCTCTACCGGATCCCAGGGGCTGACAAAATGGCACTCACTCGGCCACAGAAACTGTAGGAGGACAAATCTTTGCACAGCCCTCCAAGGAAAGAAATATAGGACTACATGGAAAATAGGACTACATGGAGATAGGACTACATGAAGATAGGACTACATGGAAAGAAAGATAGGCCACAGAAACTGTAAGAGGACAAATCTTTACACAGCCGTCCATGGAAAGAAAGATAGGACTACTCATTGTAAGAAAGATAGGACTACCCTAATTCAGTGCAGCTAGTGAGGGATATAGGACTTCCCCACAATACTATCCCTTTCATTGAAAGACTGCTGGGACTACGCTGAGAACCTTAAGATTACCTCTGCAAATCAGGCGACCATTTTTAAACTGGTCTCAGTGCTCCTAGGAAAGGCCACTCCCGAGCACCCAAAAAATAAATAAGTAAATAAATAAATAAGTCAGCAGTTCACCGCCTATACCCATCTACCCCCCTCTCTTGTGTCAGGAACAGGATGGAACGATCAGGTCAGCATCAGCATACATTCACCATCAAGTACCCCCCTAAACTTTCTAAAAAAGCAGCCACACGTTTTAAAATCTCACTGCTAAAAACATACCCTGAGACCCCCATATCAGACACCTTTCACTCTTTAAACAAGGGCCCTTTAACCAACTACATTATTTTTTACACAAAGAGAATAGCCCAATGGAGGAAAGCAATCTACGCCCTGTTCTCAGTCTCCTCGTCCAAAAAAACAGCACACGGTCTCAAGATCTCTATCATCCCCTCCCCGTTTTTCAGGGCTTCAGCCACGTCCACCATTTTTCACACTGGGATCATTCTCTTGCAATCCTCTGACCAAAATTGAATCTTACTCAACAACATCTTCCCTCTCATCAAAGACAAAGACCTTAGTTCCTCTCCTCCCGCCACAGACACTACTAACTCCATAGCGCCCACCATGTCCTCAACGACATCCCCTCCCGGACATTCACCTTCAAACTCATCCTTCAATACTCCCACCCCTACGCCAGGAGAGATAATAGCTCCCGAGAACAACCCCCACAATGGCTACTTCACCTTCATACCTCCCCCATGCCTAAAACGCCCCCCATGTCCATGCCAACATCCCCCTCTGGGCATTCACCTTTGAACTTATCCCACCCTGATGCCAAGAGTTATCCGATCCTCTGAGAACCACCCCCACAACACCGACATCACCTCACCCTAACCCCACTATCCATTCCACATCCTAATCCCCCCTACCCACCCCACTCGCTTAGACATCACAGTGACTAAACCGCCCACACCGGACCCTAGGATCGATGAAATCCTACTGTCACTACAATATAACAAAGACAACCTCCACAAGCTCTGGAACCTGTTTAGGCTGCAACCCATGATCAGACGTCACACGAGTGATAAGAGCAGGATCCCCCACAGCAACAGCCCCACACCCCAGTACCAGTCGCCACGTCTTTCCCCTCATCAGCCCCCCCAAGATGGAGAAGAGTTCCAAACTGCAATTCCACATCCCATCCGATCCGCAGGAAGAATACCTTATCCGCCAAGGATATATACTCCCTCCTCCTCTCCTACGATCCACCCCCTCAACCCAACCAGTCCACAGTTGACCCGAAAAAGCCGAAACAATCATCTCTAATCGAAACCATACATCTCAGTACACATAGACCCCTTAATCACAACACCAAAATTACAATCCTGGAGAATATTATGCAAGTTCCATTAAAACTGGCACCTCCTACGACCTTTAAGAAGTGTCTCACATGCATTCTACTGAACTGAAGATTATCCTCAGCACATGCTGCTGACATTGCTGATCTTATTCTCACTCACGAAACTGACCTCCTAGTCCTTACCGAAACATGGCTAAATGAATCGTCCAACCCAATCCTGGACATACTGGTCCCCCCCTAATTACGACATCACTAGACTAGACAGACCCATTAGAACAGGTGGTGGTATTGCCTGCATCTACCGGAACAACCTCACAGTGAATCGCCCACCCTCACTGGATCCTTCCTCATGTGAATATCTTTGCTTAGATATCACTAGTAATAACATACCAATTTGCTCACTGCACACTTTTTACCACCCACCAGTTGATAACCTCACCTTCATCGAGAAATTCATGGATATTCTGACCACACATTTGGATCATCGAAATATCCAATAGCCTCAAAACATTCCTGTCGGACCATGACGTTACCCAAATCTGCAATAGCCCCACACATGTCAAAGGTTCAACCCTCGACTTGGTGATTGCCAACCCAGAGGCCATTCAGCTTAATGCAATCCTCCCCTGTGATTGGTCTGATCACCACTCCATCACCTTCTCCATCAAGGTACCAGTTAAACTATGCTCAGCACAACCAACAAGACCCAAAGTACGGTAGAGAAACTTAAAAAGCCCCCTCACAGATTTATCCTCATCCACAAATACCAGCCTCCTGCTTCCCCCGGAAGACCTTACGGAGGTTCAAGCTTTGACACAGTACTACTTTAACTCTATGACCACGATCCTAGATACTAGATCCTATCGCGCCTCTACATCTGAAGAGGCTTTCTACAAAAGACTCTAAACCTTGGTATGACGGTAGACTCAACCAGGAGAGACGAGCCTTCAGATTAGTTGAACGGAGATGGGGGTCATCACCATCCATCGACCACCTTAAACTGCTCAGATCCTCCAGAAACTGGTACTATAGAACGATCAGACACTCAAAAGCAAACTTTTTCAGGAATCACCTAGATCAAGCCAAAGACCGATCCAAGAAGCTCTTTGAACTAGTTAAAAGTCAATCTCATGGTGCAGCTCAACCATCCCCAGGATGGTCAATGCTCCCCTCCCAGCTGCGAAGAAATCTCTTCCTTCTTCACGAGAAAGATGGAACTCCTGAAAACAGATCTAAATAAGGCCTCATTAACTTTGATCAACACGCAGAAGACCACCACAATAACCCCAGGCACCTGCACAATGAAGCTCGCCCTCAAAAACAACACCTCCTGGGCCTCCTTTACAACTTACAGCAAAGAAACAATCCTAAAAGCGCTAACGTCCTTGAACCCCTCCAACCACTTCTCTGACCCCCTCCCTGCTAACTACCTCAAATATCTCATACCAATGCTAGTACCACTTTGGACAAAGATCATCAATGCTTCCTTAGTCCAAGGGGTTATTCGGGATATTCTCAAATCGGGACAAGTTTTCCCCATCCTGAAAAAAATGACGGCAGACCCCACAGACCTGAATAACTACAGATCAATTTCCAACATCCCAACTCTGGAGAAACTACTTGAAAAATGTGCTCTCAGCCATCTAGACAACCACATGACCAACTTCCACCTGCTCAAAAAATTTAAATCTGGATTCCCTGCAGGGCATAGTATAGAGTCAGCCATGACCCACATTGTAGATGACGCTTTAAAAATACTTGATCAGAACAAAGCCTGCCGACTTATGGTCAGCTTTCCACACCGCCAAACATGAAAATCTCCTTGACCTCCTCTAACACAGAATGGGCTTATCAGGATCAGTTCTAAACTGGTTTACCTCTTTCCTCAGCATTAGATCCCAAAGGTTCAAGGTCAACCAATCCCTGTCCAAGACCGTCCCAGTCACATTAGGAGTCCCACAGGGGTCCTTCCTTTCACCTACACTGTTTAACTTATTCATGGAACCTCTTACCGAATCCTCAATTTATCTAATATCCACTTTCACATGTACGCTGAGGACACAACTTTATTTAAAGATAAGCTCACCTGGCGACATCAAGGCTCCCAACGCAACTCTACAAAATACTCAATCTTGGTTGACTGATAACCACCTCAAACTGAATTCCCTCAAAACCGAATTCCTACTAATCGCCCCCCTAACCACATAGACATCATTCAAGAATGGCTTAAACAACTTTCAGCGCTTAACTGCCTACCTCTTTTAATCCACTCGGCAAAATCGCTGGGAGTAACTCTGGACAGCAACCTAAACATGCAAAAACATATCAGTCCTGCAGCAAAAGGAGCAAACTTTCAGATGCACACTCTGAGAAAACTAAAACCTTTGCTCCCAGCAATTGACTTCAAACTGGCAGTCCAATCACTTGTACTTCCTAGACTAGATTATAGTAGTGCAACACTTACTGCACTCTCTAGATCGTCAACTGCTCCGCTTAGAGCATCACTTAAACCAGCGGCCAGACTCATCACGGATTCCAAAAGACATTGCCACAACACCCCAGACTTCAAAACGCTCATCTGGCTACCCTTTGAAGCAAGAATCCAACTGAAAATCGCCTGCATGACACACAAGGCTCTACACCACAACACCCCGAGCTACCTGGCCCAGAAACTCGAGCTCTCACGTGGGAACAGATCCTCTCGAAGCGCCAACAACCTCCTTCTGAAGCCTCAAAGATTTGCTAAGAAGAAAACATATAATCGCGCTTTCTAAGGAATTGCTCCAAGAATTTGGAATGCACTTACCCCCAGAAACTAGACGCAACCCATCATTTGCAACCTTCAAAAAAGAAGTAAAATCCTTACTCATGACGAAATTCACGTGAACATTATCTCGGATTCCTGGAACATTCCAGCTGTAACATATGTCTTTATCTCAAATTTCTATGTTTCTTTTGTACTATGCTTTGTTTGTCTAACTACCTCACTTATGAAGCGCCCTGATACCCGTAAGGGTCTTGTTCGCGCTATACCAAACCAATAAAAATAAAATAAATACAATCCTACCAACTGACTACCTCAGCTAAGGACATTTTTTATTACTTCCAGACATCCCTTCAAGATGCTAACTGTATGGATTGTTGGGCACTGCCATGTTTTCTGCTGCAAAAGGTATGCTAAACGCAGAGGTATTGAAAAAGACCTAGCTTTGCAAAATGTGGATGTTAAATGGATTGAGGATTAAAGTGGCACACATTGATGCCTTTGGTTAAAACCTTTTTGGATCACCAACCCCCTGACCTCATGATTGTGCACTGTGGTGGCAATGACCTAGGCACATTGACTGGGGTATGACAAGAAATGCT
The DNA here is from genome assembly GCF_964261635.1 of Lissotriton helveticus. NCBI lineage: Eukaryota > Metazoa > Chordata > Amphibia > Caudata > Salamandridae > Lissotriton > Lissotriton helveticus. The sequence continues at coordinate 2,128,588,601 of NC_136061.1, forward strand.
CATGAAGGATACCTTTGCACAATTGATGTTGCTTTTCCCCCAAACTGTCTTTGTATAGTCTAATATATGCCAAAGACAGAATTCGAAGTGGTCAAATCAATTCTGTCCACAGATTGAGAAAGCTAGAAAGAATGTCAATAAAGCTGTTTCTGCTTACCTCAGAGGCATATTTACACATTGCCCCTGGGACCTGGACCACCCGGGAGATTAATAGAAAATGAAGCGCGGGATCCGTGCTTCCTTTTTTTTTTTTACTGGACTCGCCCAGCGTGAATTAGGTCAAATTTTTAAAACAATAAATGCTTTTTTTGGCCTTGGGGTTCCTTGTGGACCCCCTGAGCAGGCCTCGGGGGTCAGGGTGTTTGAAATCTGCCCCCTTTTCTTGTTTTTAATAATCTTTTTAACTGTTTTCTTGTGACTTGGTTACGAAGTCACAAGATGGCGGTCAACACATTCTGGTTTGGAGAGTTGACAGCCAATCAGAATGAAGCTCATGCTCAGGAGGGTTTGCAAATCCTCCTCAGTGCTCAGATATATACATTTTATTTTTTGGATTTCTCAAAAACTACTGAACGGATTTACACCATTTAAAAAAGGTTGATTTCTGGACCAAGACCTACCTTTTTGCCAAATTCGGTGTAATTCTGTTCAGCAGTTTCGGCTGTCTAAAGGTCCTCTGGAAATTGTCATGGGGAAAACGCGTTTTGGGACCCCCCTTATCTCGCATCCCCACTTGACGAAAATGGAGGATTAAGGCCCCTTCAATTCTAAGGGTCCTTGGGGGCCAACTAGCCCACCAGTTTCATAAAGTAAGCGACAGGGAGCTGCGTTGCAGAGTGGAGGTCAAAGGCCATGCCCCTTTTTTATACCACTCTGCAACGCAGCTCTCTGGCGCTTACTGGAGGTTAATAATAAATACTAATAAAATTTGATTAATAATTACTTAAATAAAATTTAATTTAATTACTCCCCCATAAACATGCATCCCGCTACACATAAACATTTACATAATTAATTGCATTACCCATTAATGAATTAATACAAATTAATTACCAATTAATAATTAATTAACAATAACAATAAATAAATAAAATACTAAATTATTTATAAATAATATAATGATACATTAATCAATTATTAAAAATGTATGACCAATTAATAATTAATAACAATAAATGTAAAAAATATTGATTAATTAATTATAATTAAATTACTTCCCACCCTATTCCCCAATAAACCCACAACCGGCTCTGAAACTAAAACGCAAAATGTACTTTAAAAAAATGACTATTTTCTAAACATTTAATACATATATTTAGAAATAAAAAAAATACATTACAAAAAATGTTAAACATACATATAAAATGCATACTAAAATACTTAACACTAATATAAATATCAATATTGTTAACAACAAAATTTTTGCTTACCATATTACTTTGATATCACTAAGTTCGATTAAAAAAAACAATAGTACTTACCGTAAGGTTGATATTCTGGTCAATGATATTCTTGACATCGATATTCTGTCCCTACGATATTGTAAATTCGATATAATTGTAGGTCGATAATAAAAATTGGATGTTTTACTGCTCACCCCTTTTAACACCACTGTGCAAACGCGTTTTCTGGTGAACTGCTGGTGGGGCGATGAGGTCCTCTTGTGTCCTGAGGTCCTCAAGACACAAGTGGACTTCATGCTCTGAGCAGCAGTGGGCCAGAAGCGTTTGCAGCGTGATGTAAAAAGGGGCGTGGCCTCAGAACACCTCTCTGAAACACAGGTCTGTGGCACTTACTGGATGTACCTGGTGGGCTACTTGACCACCAGGGACCTTCAGGATTCAAGGGGACTTAATAGAAATGTCATAGTTAGAAAATAGCATTTAAAAAACTTTTGAAATTCACTGAAAAAAACATAAGTTCCAGAGATATTATAGTTAGCTGGACATTTCACTCTTACAAAACCATAGAAATTTGGCCGTTATAGTTAGTTCAGGTAACTATAACTGGTGCACCCGCAATGCCATGCTCATGCCGTCACATATTACAGCATTCATGACATGGTCAGTGATATCACTGATGAAATAACTGATGACATCTCAAATGACCTCACTGATGACATCATCCACGTGAAAATCTAATGCACCTCCTCACACTCTATTATAACCTTTGATACACCCACTGTAAAATACAGAATACCATTTTCTAAATCATTGACACACCAATACCAGTTACTACGTATGCACTCATTGATTCCTAGGTCTACACACACATCAACTCATTTACCAATGCAATCACTCACACATGCAGTCACTCATCAATACAACACTATCATATGCACTCATACACCTATACAGACACTCACACACTGCCACTCATCCATACAGTTACTCACACACCTAGTCAGTCATGCTAAGAATCAATCACACTCCCATTGACTCACATATACAATTATACACACACCACCTCACGTATTCATACAGATACTAATGCATACTCACTCTCTTATATAATCAGTGATACAAGTTCACGCTCACCCATACAGCCAGTCTCACAATCACTGACTATCATGTAGAGTCATTTATATATTTCAACTCTCACATACACTGCCTTTTACATATGTAGTTACTTGGACATGTACCACTGAGACATCCATTCACTCACCAATACACCCATACACACACTCATGCACCCATACAGCTGTTTCCACATGCACTCTTGAACCCATACACCCAGTGAATCAACCACTCCCACATCTATACACAGTCACACACCTCCCTCCCACCCACACACACACTCAATCTCCCCCAAAAATACACAGACAACCAATCAATAACCTATATAGACACTCATGTAGCTACTGACCAACCCATACAGCAGCTTGAACAACAAAAGACAGACTGATACAGACATTCATACAGTTTAGTCACTAACCCATGCATTCAGTATGACACATTCCATCACTCACTTATACAGTCAGTCACGCACCTACTAAATCCTCCATTCAGACACTTATACACCCTCTCATTCTTCAATACCCCTTGGAATATATATAAAACATATTTAAATGTTACAGAAACACACTTTCACTGGATGATGTCATCAGTGATGTCATTTGAGATGTCATCAGTGATGTCACTGACCATGTCATGAAAGATGTTTTTTGTGACGTCATGAGCAGTGCATTGCGGAAGTGCAAGTTAGCTGAACTAACTATAACGGCTGAATTTCTATGGTTTTGTAAGAGTGAAATGTCCAGCTAACTATAACGCCCCTGAAACCTATAGTTTTTTCATCTATTTATATATATACAGTTGTACATCATGCGTAAAAAAAATTGTGTAATGCCATTGTAACAATGTATTGAGGACAAAATATTGAAAACAAAATATTGACTGATAATTAACCCCTTTGCTGCTAGGCCTCCCCCGTGCTAAGCCTTTTTTGGATTATTTGGGGTAGTTCGCGCTTAGGCCCCTGTAACTTTTAGACCATATAAGGTATCCACACCAAATTTGCGTCCCTTTCTTCCAACATCATGGGGATTCTAAAGGTAACCAAGGTTTGTGGATTCCTCTGGAGGGGATGCAGAAATTAGCCAAAACATAGCTAAATATTGTTTTATTTTGGAACAATGAGAAAAAAGGGCAACAGATGAAAGCATCTGATTTTTTCCTTGCAAATGGTATCAACAAAGGGGGCAGAGTGCTGCAATCACCATCTTCCCAGCTTTCAGGGGCAAGAAGACTTTTGTCAGAAAAACTAAATATTTTACACAATTTTGGCATTTTTCTGGCACATAGCCTATTTTTGCAATTTTTATGTCCTTTCAACCTCCTTCCACTTAGTGGTAGAAATGGCAATGAAAGCAATAATGAATCCTGGAACGCTATACATTTTAGAAAAGCAGAGAAAATTCTGAATTCAGCAAGGGGTCATTTTTGTAGATCCTTCAAGGTTTCTTTATAGAAACTAACAGTTGAATATAGGAAAAATTGAATAGGAGTTGAAAAAAACAGCTATTTGTGTCAACATTTTCACCTGTTAAGTGTTCTAATTATGACAGCTGTTTGAAAGCAATATACCGTTACATCTGCTGGACTTTTCTGATTGTGGGGATACATAGGACTTGTAGGTTTATGAATCGGTATGAAAGACACATATGTATTTCTGAAATTGGAACAAAATATAAAGTTTAGAAACAGGGGATGTTTGCATATTTCTGAAATTGTGAGTACCCATGCTAGCATGAAAAGTATTGGTCATTTTTCAAAATGACTTCTTTTTTACACACTGTCTGTCATTTGGAAGGGAGAAATGCATCAAAAGTCAATAGGTAATCCCAGTTGCTCCACAATTCTGTGTTACCCCAAGTCTTCGAATAAAAATGGCACCTCACTTGTGTTGGTAGGCCTAGTGCTTGTGACAGTAAATAGCTCAAAACGCAACGTATGCACACTTTATTTTTACAGTTAAAACTGACCCTTTTTTTGCAAAGTGCCTAGCTGTAGATTTTTAATCCTACCTCTGCCAGCACCCAGGGAAACCTAGCAAACCTATAAATGTTTGAAAACTAGACATCAAGGGAAATCCAGGATGGGCTGACTTGACAGGCTCTCACCAGGTTCTGTAACCCAATATTCCTAGAAAAACAACAAATCTGTCCAAAAAACACAATGTCCTCACATTTCTGTGGTGGAAAGTTCTGGAATCTGTGTGGATCCATAAAATTCCACACACTCTGTGCTCCCCAAAGTCTTCCGCGAAAAATGGTACCTCACTTGTGTGGGTAGGCCTAGTGCTCACAACAGGAAAAGGCCCAAAAAGCAACGCGGACTCACCACATTTTCACAGTGAAAACGGATAACCCTGGGCGTAGTTCCCGAAGTAGCGCTACGCGAAGCTGCGCGAAGTGCACTTCATTGAAATCGGCATCTTGCACAGTGCAAGCTGTAGTTTTCTGCCGCTCGAGTAGATTTTTACTCAAGCGGCAGCCTTCTCAACACGGACTAGTAGTTTCTCATCGCGAGCGGTCGCGAGAATGCGCGACCACTCGCAATGAGAAACCTGACCTCCCTGCATTGAGAATCTTGCCGGGATGTCATTTTGCTTGCTCGCGGTCGCGAACATGACCTTGAGAACCGCGAACAAGCAAAAAACTGACCGCTGCACTACGCTACGCTGCGCTATGCGTGTTCACACTGTGCTACGTGCAGCTCGCGTAGTGCGAAGTTGCGCAAACTTCGCAAACTACGCGAGCTTAGCGTAGTGCTTCGCCCAGGGTTAAAAACTGACCCTTTTTTTGCAAAGTGCCTAGCTGTAGATTTTGAAGCCTAGCTCTGCCGGCAACTAGGGAAACCTAGAAAACCTATGTAATTCTGAAAACTAGACACCAAGAGAAATCCAGGATGGGGAGACTTGACTGGTACTCGCCAGGTTCTGTTACCCAGAATCCCTTGCAAACCTAAAATGTGTAAAAAAACACATTTTCCTCACATTTCTGTGGTGGAAAGTTCTGGAATCTGTGGGGAGCCACAAAATTCCACCCATCCCGCGTTCCCCAAAGTCTTCAGAGAAAAATGTTACCTCACTTGTGTGGGTGGGTCAAGTACCCATGACAGGCAAGGTCCCAAAACCTATTGAGGCGCAATCAAAAATTACCGATCAAAAACCAACTCTGTGGTTTGCAGTGCATTCCGGGTAGGAAAACGTTGAGGGATCCATGCAAGCCATACCTCTTTGGACTCCCCTGGTGTCTAGTTTTCAGAAATGTTTGGGTTTGGTAGTTTCCCAAGATGGCTGCCGAGCCCGGGGCCAAGACCCCAGGTGCCCCACCCCAAAACCAGGTAGTTTTGTTACAAGTAATTTTGAAGTCTCACGAGTACGATTTAGGCCATTTTCTGTTGCAGCCACTATGCCTTCCCACACATGTGAGGTGCCATTTTATGGCTTTACAAGCCATTCATACACCTTTCATATGTGGGACACATATAAAACCATTCACACCGCCAGCCGCTGGCCCAGCACATTACAACACTCACCTCAGCTGACAGCACCATTCAAGAGCCCATCACTTTCACACGCTCACATTCCTAACACCACTTTGTTCGCCATAAGTTGGCAGGGTATGCTCAGACATGAGTCCCTTGCACACTTTGCCACTGGATTCAAGCAAGCCTGGCTGAAGATGGCTGAAATGCCAGAAACCGGTCCTAGGAAGCTTGTTTCTGGTCCAGGGAAGGCATGGCTTGGCAGTTCGGACTGGACTGTTCCCATGAGGCACAGGGTCAGACTGATTTGCATATGGCCATATCTGAACTGGGGTGGCAGAGTGGGCTAAAGAACGGTGATGGATTAAACCCAGATCTGTTGACTGGGTGTGAGTGTTTGATTGGTTCAGATGCTCCGTCCTTCACCACCCCATTTTGTACCGCTTTGTTCGCCATAAGTTGGCAGGGTATGCTCAGACGTGAGCCCCTTGATCACTTTGCCAATGGATTCAAGCAAGCCTGGCTGAAGACGGCTGAAGTGCCAGAAACCTGGCCTAGGAAGCTTGTTTCCGGTCCAGGGAAGGCATGGCTTGGCAGTTCTGGCTGGACTGTTCCCATGAGGCACAGGGTCAGACTGATTTGCATATGGCCATATCTGAACTGGGGTGGCAGAGTGGGCTAAATAACGGAGATGGATTAAACCCAGATCTGTTGACCGGGTGTGAGTGTTTGATTGGATCCGATGCTCTGTCCATCACTCCCCCCTTTTGTTTCCTGTCGCAGGCACTAGGCCAACCCACAGAAGTGGGGTACCATTTTTCTTGGAATACTTTGGGGAACGCAGGGTGGAAGGAAATTTGTGGATACACGCAGATTCCAGAACTTTCCACCACAGAAATGTGGAGAAAATATGTTTTTTTGACAATTCTTTAGGTTTGCAAGGGTTTCTGTGTAACAGAACCTGGTGGGAGGCAGACAAGTCACCCCATCCTGGATTCCCCTGGGTGTCTAGTTTTCAAAACTGTATAGGTTTGCTAGGTTTCCCAAGGTGCCGGCAGAGCTAGGGTTAAAAAACTACAGCTAGGCACTTTGCCAAAAAAGGGTCATTTTCACTGCGAAATTGCGAAAATGAGGTGTGACCACATTGCGTTTTGCACCGTTTCCTGTGGTAGGCACTAGGCCGACCCACACAAGTGGGGTACCATTTTTCTTGGAAGACTTTGGGGAGCGCAGGGTGGAAGGTAGTTTGTGGATACACACAGGTTCCAGAACTTTCCACCACATAAATGTGGGGAAAATATATATATTTTTTTACAATCTTTTAGGTTTGCAAGGGTTTCTTGATAAAAGAACCTGGTGGGAGGCAGTCAAGTCACCCCATTCTGGATTCCCCTCGGTGCCTAGCTTTCAAAAATGTATAGTTTTGCTAGGTTTCCCTAGGTGCTGGCAGAGCTAGGGTTCAAAAACTACAGATAGGCACTTTGCAAAAAAAGGGCAATTTTTCTCTGCGAAATTGAGGTGTGAACACGTTGTGTTTTCCGCCAATTCCTGTCGCAGCCACTAGATCGACCCACACAAGTGAGGTACCATTTTTCTCAGAAGACTTTGAGGAATGCAGGGTGGGTAAAAATTTGTGGATCCACGCAGATTCCAGAACTTTCGACCACAGAAATGTGGGAAAAATGTGTTTTTTTTACAATTGTGTAGGTTTGCAAGGGTTTCTGGTAACAGTACCTGGTGGGAGGCAGTCAAGTCACCCCATTCTGGATTCCCCTTGGTGTCTAGTTTCAACAAATATATAGGTTTTCTAGGTTTCCCAAGGTGCCGGCAGAGCTAGGGTTCAAAAACTACAGCTAGTCACTTTGCCAAAAAAGGGTCATTTTTCACTGCGAAATTGAGTTGTGACCATGTTGTGTTTTGCGCCGTTTCCGGTCGCAGGCACTAGGCTGACCCACACCGGTGGGGTACCATTTTTCTTGGAAGACTTTGGGAAATGCGGGGTGGAAGGAAATTTGTGGATACATGCAGATTCCAGAACTTTCCACCACATAAATGTGTAGAAAATGTGTTTTTTTTTACAATGTTTTAGGTTTGCAAGGGGTTTTGGGTAACAGAACCTTGTTTCCCTAGGTGTCTAGTTTTCAAAAATGTATAGCTTTGCTAGGTTTGCTAGGTTTCCCTTGGTGCCGGCAGAGCTAGCGTTAAAAAACTACAGCTAGGCACTTTGCAAAACAAGGGTAATTTTTCACTGCGAAATTGAGGTGTGACCACATTGCGTTTTGTGCAGTTTTCTGTCACAGGCAGTAGGCCGACCCACACAAGTGAGGTACCATTTTTCTCAGAAGACTTTGGGGAACGCAGGGTCGGTAGACATTTGTGGATCCACGCAGATTCTAGACCTTTCCACAATAGAAATGTGGGGAAAATTTATTTTTTGGTCAATTTTTTAGGTTTGCAAGGGATTCTTGGTAACAGAATCTGGTGGGAGGCAGTCAAGTGACCCCATCATGGATTCCCCTGGGTGTCTAGTTTTTAAAAATGTATAGGTTTCCTAGCTTTCCCTAGGTGCCACCAGGGCTAGGGTTCAAAAACTACAGCTAGGCACTTTGCCAAAAAAGGGTCATTTTTCACTGCGAGGTGTGACCACCTTGCATTTTGCACCATTTCCTGTGCCAGGCACTAGGCCGACCCACACAAGTGGGGTACCATTTTTCTCTGAAGACTTGGGGGAGTGCGGGGTGGAAGGAAATTCCAGATTCCAGTACTTTCGACCACAGAAATGTAGGAAAATGTGTTTTTTTGGAAAAAAAATTTGGTTTGCAAGGGATTCTGGGTAACAGAACCTGGTGGGAGGCAGTCAAGTCACATCATCCTGGATTCCCCAGGCTGTCTACTTTTCACTGCGAGATTGATGTGTGACCACGTTATGTTTTGTGCCATTTCCTTTCGCAGGTACTAGGCCGACCCACACAAGTGAGATACCATTTTTCTCGTAAGACTTCGGGGAACGTAGGGTGGGTAGAAATGTGTGGATCTGCGCAGATTCCAAAACTTTCCACCACAGAAATGTGGGGAAAATTTGGCTTTTTTGACATTTTCTTTGGTTTGCAAGGGGTTCTGGGTAACAGAAAATGGTGGCAGGCAGTCAAATCACCCCATCCTGAATTCCCCTGCGTGTCTATTTTTAAAAAAAGTATGGGTTTGCTAGGTTTCCCTAGGTGCTGGCAGAGCTAGGGTTAAAAAACGACAGCTACACACTTCGCAAAAAAAGGGTACATTTTCATTGTGAAAATGTGGTGTGTTCACGTTGGGATTTGAGCCCTTTCCGGTCCTGGACACTATGCCTACCCACACAAGTGAGCTACCATTTTTATCGAGAGACTTAGGGTAATTCAGATTTGTAAAGCAACTGTTATTACCTATTGAGTTTTCATGCATTTCTGCCTTCCAAATGAAAGACATTGTGTAAAAAAGAAGTCATTTTGAAAAATGACCAATAATTCTCATGCTAGTATGAGTATTCCCAATTTTGAAAATGTGCAAATATGTACTGTTTCTAAACTCTATAATTTGTACCCATTTCAGAAATACATAGGTGTTTTTCATACCGATTTTTCCATGTATACATTTTCCCAGAATAATTGCTCCATACCCGGTACATAATATAATACCATTGCAAGTTGCTGCTCAGTTTTTGGCTCTTGGTTCGTCGGGTTCTTTGTGAACCTACAAGTCCTATATATCCTCACAACCAGGAAGGTCCTGCGGATGTAACGGAGTATTGCTTTTAAAGAGCTGTTATAATTACAAGAAGTTACAGGTGAAAACGTTGACATTAAAGGCTGGTTTTTTCAACTAATTTTCAATGTTATCAATATTTAACTGTTAGTTTCTATAAAGAAGCTTGATGGATCTACACAAATGACCCCTTTCTGAATTCAGAATTCTGTCTACATTTCTAAAAATGTATAGCTTTCCAAGATCCATGATGGCTTTCATACTCATTTTTACCAGTAACCGGAAGGAGGTTGAAAGCAGTAAAAAAAAAAATTAGAATTTGGCCTTCCTGGGGAAATTCTGGTAAATAATGGGACACGCTTAGCCCTACTACCATTCTGAGGGCCATGAAGGTAGTTCATGAGAGCAGGGGGCAGGCTGTGATCATAATACTATGAAGTCATAAAATACCGGTAGCTGAGAGAATTAATGGACATAATTCTTTTGACAGTATGTTGCTTAACTCAAAGCATGATTACACACAACAAAACTTGTCCTACAATATGATTCAGGCAAAGTAATTGGACATGCCATGATGAGATACATGCACCATGCACAATGTCCTCAGATATGTAATTCTTGACATCCCATCCCCCTATATCTTATTTTTAAAGGGGAGGGGGGAACATGGCCCCCTCCATTTGCCATTTCGGGGATGGCAGAAAGGAGCAAACATATGGTTCCCTGCCTGCACTGATGGTGGGAGGGAAACTACTGTGTCCTGGGGTGGTGTCCCCAGGGCACAGTCTGTGAGCCGGCCCTAGGGAATGGCATTCCTGTGGATTTTTAAGGCTTGGGAAGTGGGGCTGCACTCCTCTTTTATTTAATCCAAAGAGAAATACCATGGACAAATTATGGATATCGGAGTCATATGCTTTATGATTTTGGATGATTAATTTGATATTTATGACTTTTCCATTTCACATGTTCCTCTGTGTATATGCATATTATAAATTCATGCCACTCCACTCCAGTCTACAACACGCTACTCCACTTTATGTGACTTTATTCCACTCCATGATATGCCACCCACTCTAGTCCACTCAACATCACTCAACCTGACATCATGCCGCTGCAGTCTATGATACTTTACTGAACTCTGCGCCACCCTACACTACTCCACTTTACTCCACTCTACTCCACTGTACGACACTTTACTCCATGTTACCGCTCTTTATAACACTGGACTCTACGCTGCTCCACTCTATAACACTCTACTCCACTCTGTATCATGCACCTCTTCAACATTAAACCAGGCCTGGTTGGAGCTCGCAGAGTTTCACTCCGCTGAATTATGCAGAGTTACCGAAAACTCTGCCGAATTCCACTGGCGGAATATTGCTTGACTAGTATTCCCAGATATTACAGAGGCCCCATTTATAAAACATACACATCTTCCTCTTAGCACGCCAAAAAAACTGCCTGCCAGAGAGAGTCTTTTCTATGCTAATGTTACACAACTATCTCTTAACTGCCAAAACAAATTTCACAAATGGGGAAAGGGACACTGTTGGAAAATGAGTTAGTATCTGTGAGGCCTGCACAAATAACATGTCACATTTGTCCTTCACTGGGAACCAAACACCCTAGTGTAGCGCTTGACTCTCAGAGGGTAGCTAGCAGAGCAGTCTAAGGCTTACTCAAGGGAGGTGGTGTGAGCTAGTAATTCCCATTTACAGATATGCAGAAATAACACTCAATAATTGATTGTCCAGTCTGTACTTTGCTTCATAAAAGTAAGAGTACATTCATTAAACACACACACTACTCAATACTTTGCACCAATTTACAGATATACATAAGCTGTTGGAAATACTTCGTGATATTGCATAACATCTGCACCCCTCCCGCGGGGGGGGGTCTAGTTTCACCACTCCCATGTATGCACATCATCTTGCCCCCTAATGCAGTTAGTTGAACATAACCGGGAGCGAGAACCCTGTGCACTGGAACCATCCCAGTTGTGAACCACCCCGTTATCTCAACCAGCATTTAAAATAGGCACACCTGCCCTGGTGACACATAACCCTGGTTGGGCATCCCATACCGACCTTGAAGTATACACCTCTACATCTTAGGGGCTAACAGTCTGGGTTCTTCTTCACCTAACGCAGCAGCAAGAGTACATGTTTAGGCATCCCTTTAAAATGAGGTATTTATTAGACTTGATAACATTTATAATGCATTGAAATTACAATCTCTAAAAGGCCTCACAGATGAAATCCCAGAATTAAGCATATACAGCCAGATACCCTAGCAGGAATGTCTAGCAACATAACCCCTCATTGCTTATGACTTCACATTACACATGTGATTTACAGTCCCTCCATAGAAATAACATTAGCAAATGCACTTCTCATGATGAAATCACAGGATTAAGCATATACAGCCAGACACACTAGCAGGAATGTCTAGCAACATAACCCCTCATTGCGTATGACTTCACATTGCACATGTGACCTACAGTCCCTCCATAGAAATAACATTAGCAAATGCACTTCTCATGCAGGTGAACCTCTTTGCCTCCAGGGGATGCCCTCCTCCAGACAGCCCCAGTACAGCCTTCCATACATTGAAGCAGCCCCTTAACACCCCCCCCCCCTCGGCTGCAGAAGAAAAGGTCCAGCTTCTGGAAGTTGATAACTGCTGGCTGAGCCCTTGAGGGGTTATTTCTCCTGAGTCCCCAGAGACTTAGGAAAGGGACTTTTCCTCTTTGTGCTGGGGGAGAATGAGTTTCTCCTGAAGCTCCCCCATGGACCTTGGTACTCGATGGGTGGTGACCTTGTTTTCCTGGGGCCACCACAAACAGAGGAAACACTGCTTTCAGTTGCAGGCTGGTTCGGGCCTGCAAGCCATTATGGGGTACTTCTCCTCCAGTCCCGTGAATATTAGATGAGCATCTCTCCCGCCTCGCCGGGGAGAGCCATACTGGTGGTGCTGGTGGTCTTCGGCTGGATTCTTGCCTCGTTGGGGGGCCCAGTCCCACCCTGATCCCCAGGTAAGGGAATCAGCAGCTCAGAGAGCCCACCCCTGGCTGTTCTTGTTACTTCTCCGACTCCTTTCTTCTGCGGAGTCCCAGTCCCAACCGGGAATCTTGCGTAGCCCTCTCGCTGGAGGGCAGCCCGGGGAGCCCACCCCCGGCTGCCCCCACCGGCCCCCTGCCCGGCCAGCACCCTTGCGTGCTGCTGCGGGAGCTGGCACCGCAGTTCTGTTCTGCTCTCTGCTACGGTCAGAAACGGAGGGCGCGCCGCTCCTGCTGGACCTCGGGGGAGTGTAACGGCCCCCCGCCTTCCTCTTGCCTTGGGTGAGTGTGGCAGCAGTTCTTGTTCTGCTCATCTCTTCGGGGCCCGGGGATGGGGTCCTTGGGGAGCGCAATGGTGCTCCCCGACTTAGCTTCTCTGCCGGGGCCAGGGTGGGCTTCTGGCCCCCCACTTAACTTACCTTCACGGGGAGGACGTCATCAACCTTCTAAGGGGCATATCTCAGTCCCCATGGGTCCGATCTTCATAATCCTGGCCTCTTCTTGCTCTTAGTGGTGCTCCCAAGCCACTGGGAGCACTCTCCTTTACCCTCCTTGTCTCAAAGAGGGTGCATGAGGCAGGGAGCTGTCTTCACAAGCTCCCTGCACCAGCCTTTCACTTGGCTCTCCTCCTGGGTCTCTCTATTCCTTGCGCAGAGGCCCAGGCTTCTGCTCACTGGTCCTAGACTCCTCTACTGGCGCTATTCAGGATCCTGGGACAGTCAGGAGTTCCTCCATTCAATTGCCCATGGTGCCAGGCTCCAGCACCCACTGCCTCAGTGGCCCACACCCCAGATATAGCTCATCTTCCTGTGCAGACTCTTTTAAAAGATTGGGGAGGGGGCTGGCAGGAAGTCTCTGTTTGTCCTATCACACAGCAACACATTACGTCTTTTCCCCTGCTCCCTCCTTCCTGCCTAGGCCTCTGGGTTTGTTCAAAATGGTGTCTAGGGGTCTCATGCCACATGGTCTCTGAGAGCCCCTTCCCCCCTCACTGCCTTCTCTCCAGAGCATCTTGGTGCCTGGTGACATCTCTTCTTTTCACTTCAATTCTATACTCTCACCATAATCAAACATGGCTAACCTGGGTCTTACATACTCTGAAGACGAGGTAGATGCTATTCTAGCAGACTCCTCCCTTTTCGCAGACCCAGCAATCTCCCAGGCAATATCACACACAACCGAATGGGAACAACTAACTGAGCAAAAACGTGACCGGATTCGCACTATCTTACATGGAACAATACTAAAACAATATCTTCTAACAAATACTGCCCCAAGGGGGCTCCTTGTGACAAATGCCCCCCGTATTTTCCTTAACGATGCCACCTTTTGAAAAGAATGGGCAACGATAGCCTGGCATTGCACTCAAGACTGACTCGTGCTGATTATCAAAACAGCACTTCGCCTATCTGAAGCACTAATGGTAGAAATACAGCAAACCGAAACACACTTTAAAACAACATTGACAGGTTACAAAAAGAAGCTGGATAAAATCAACAGGGACATAAATGAATACAAAGACACCCTGATGCAATCTAAAGTGACTAAATTTCAGAAGAACCTCAAGAAATTCGAATTTGACAACGTTTACCCGTACTCTAGCCCCACATACACACCCCCCAGCAGAGATCCCAACAAGTCAGACTACTCTGATGATAATACTTCAAACAGTAGTGGGTCAAGTAATGATAGCCAGAAACATAGACGAAGATGAGGCAGAGGTAGATTTAACCACAACAACCAAGGTGGCCACCATTCTCTACACCAGGTAGTGGTCCACCACCCCCTCACTACTTTCAACAACCCCCGTTTCCTTTAATGGGCTGGAACCATTTTTGCAACCACCTGCCTACCACCAGAACCAATTCCCACCGCCTTTTTTAGAGAGAGGCCGGAGAGGAAGAGGAAGGACAACAACCCAGTATCCTGGGAAACGGAGGACCCAGTGGGCAACCACACCCGCAGCAAGACACCAATACCCAGCACAAGTGCACAAGGAGTTTAATTACAAATCTGTCAGCCAAAGAACTAAGTCCGGCAGAAAACAAAGTTCTAGAGAGGGGTCTTGGCTTTGTCCCCACTGAGAGACCAGACAAATTCAAATTACACTGCGTGTTGTTAGAATTCTTTAGGAAACTCAAACTCAAATCCTTTTTTGAATCTAAAGAAGATACTACTGACACTCATAGAGGAGACACTAACCTCAGAGTTAAGTCAAATTTTATACCACCTCCCTACGCAATACCTCCTGAAATAGCAGCCTTTGAGCAGGCAGTGAACAACGACATCGAGGCATTACAAGCACCTAACCCCTTTAAGAATTTTTGTGCTCTAGAATTAAGTATGGGCGAATTTTGCGAATTCGCGATCCGCGAATTTGCAGATTTGCGAATTCGCGATCCACAAAATTCGCGAATTTGTGGGAATTTGCAGATTGTTTTGCGTGTTCGCGGGGCGCTTTGCGTGTTCGCAGGGCAATTTGCGTGTTCGCAGGGCGCTTTGCGTGTTCACGGGTTTTTTTGTGTGAGACCGCTTGTTGTGGTGCCATTCTGCCCTCTGCCCCACTCGTTGTTGTGCCCTTCTGCCCTCTGCCCCACTCGCTGTTGTGCCCTTCTGCCCTCTTCCCCACTCGTTGTTGTGCCCTTCTGCCCTCTGCCACACTCGTTGTTGTGCCCTTCTGCCCTCTGCCCCTCTCCTGTTTTATTTTAGAATGGTGCCGGCAAGCTGCCAGTGCCCTTCTAAAATAGTTACTAAGTTAGCTTCATCAGGAAGCACTAATAGATAAAATAAAGCAGGTGCTCGAATTCAGTTAAACTCGAGCACCTGCTTCTATTAGTGCTACCTGTTGAAGCTAACTTAATAACTATTTTAGAATGGCGCTGGCAGCTTGCCGGCGCCATTCTAAAATAGTTACAAGCTTGAAGCTTGAACTTTTGCCCCCCCGGATCCGTTCCGCTCGCGGATTTTCTGCAAATTCGCGGGAATTCCCGGATCGTGAATTTGCCGAAAATCCGCAAAATCCACGAGCGGAACGGATTTTGCGCCCATGCTTAGTAAAAACCCTGCGCCTGCTTGAAGTAGGCGCAAGGCTTGATGCAGCATTGGGGAGATAGGGCCCCCCAGAGCATTGCTGGAGCTGCGTCGCAAGCGCGACGCAGCTCCAGCAATGCGCTGCTTTTACGGCACAGATGCATGACGCATCTGTGCCATTTTTGCCACATGGTGCACCGCATTGCACCATGGGTGGCGGAGCTGCAGCGCACAATAACTGGCGCATCCCTGGGGATGCGCCAGTTATTGTAAATCTGCCCCTATACATTTAGCCAATGAGGGAGCGCTTACTGATTAGACAGTAGAAAGTACTCCAGTTGAGTAGAGGTATTGCACAAAAAGTTGGCATCTTCGTGGACAAACATGCAGGGCGGGATTTATTCTGCCCCCTGTTAGACTTGTTTTTTGTGCCCTTCTGCCCTCTGTTAGACTCGTTTTTCCCTTGTTTTTCTGCCCTTCTGCCCTCTGTTAGACTCGTTTTTCCCTTGTTATTCTGCCCTTCTGCCCCTGTTAGACTCGTTTTGTTTGTCCTTGTGCCCTCTGTTAGACTCATTTTTCCCTTGTTTATCTGCCCTTCTGCCCTCTGTTATACTCGTTTTTGATGCCATTCTGCCCTCTGTTATTCCCTTGTTTTTGTGCCCTTCTGCCCTCTGTTAGACTCGTTTTTTGTGCCCTTCGGCCCTCTGTTAGACTCGTTTTTGTGCCTTTCTGCCCCGTTGGACTCGTTTTTTGTGCCCTTCTGCCCTCTGTTAGACTCGTTTTTCCTTTGTTTTTCTGCCCTTCTGCCCTTTGTTAGACTGCTTTTTGTACCTTTCTGCCCTCTGCATCACCACATCATCACTCAGCGCTACCCCAGCATCACTCAGCTCCACCACAGCACCACACAGCACCACCACAGCATCACTCAGCACCACCACAGCATCACTCAACACCACCACAGCACCACCCCAGCATCACTCAGCACCATCCCAGTATCACTCAGCACCACCACAGCACCACTCAGCATCACCACAGCACCACTCAGCACCACCACAGCACCACTCAGCGCCACCCCAGCATCAATCTGCGCAACCATTCAACAACAACTGGTTCAAATATGTTCTCTCAATGTTTCAAACTTTATTACAAATGTCACAAAAAGATGTTAATATTTCACTTCTGTTCTTGGATTTTTGTCACAATAAAATACACTGAACATAATCTTCACAAAAGTTATTTACAAAAGTTTAAGCTATTGCCATTATAAATTAAAATCACTTTTATTTAAGTATTAATTATTTTAAAAAATTAAAAGCCATTGTAATTTGTAATATCAATACAGCTAAGTCACGTAAATACAAAACATGCAAGACCTATTGCATTGCAAATGCTTGTTTGTACTTTGTTATCTACGAGATCTTTGCAATGTTTCAAAAGAGAGAAAGAGAGAGAGATAGAGAGAGAGAGAGGAAGGGAGAGATAGGGTGAAAGAAAGAAAGAAAGAACGAAAGAAAGAAAGAAAGAAAAAAGAAAGAAAGAAAGAAAGAGAGAGAGAAAGAAAGAAAGAGAGAGACAGACAGAGAAAGAGCAAGTAAGTGAAAGTGAAAGGGAGAGAAAGGGAAAGAGAGGGAGAGAAAGAGAAAGAGAGAGTAAGAGAGAGAGGGGAGAGAAAGAAAGAAAGAAAGAAAGAAAGAAAGAAAGAAAGAAAGAAAGAAAGAAAGAAAGAAAGAAAGAAACAAACAAACAAACAAACAAACAAACAAACGGGGAGAGAAAGAATGAGAGAGAAAGAAAGAGAGATACAGCGAAAGAGCAAGAAAGTGAAAGAGGGAAAGAGAGGGAGAAAGAGAGAGAGAGAGAGAGGGAGAGAGAAGAGGAGAGAGGGATCGAGAGAGAGAAAGAGAGGGAGAGAGAAAGAGAGAACGAGAGAGAAAGAAACAAAGAGACAGAGAAAGAGCAAGAAAGTAAAAGAGAGGGAGAAAGAGAGAGAGAGACATGGAAAGAGAGAGAGAAAGAGAGAAAGACACACAGCGAGGGAGAGAGGGAGAGAGGATGAGAGAGAGAAAGAGAAAGAGAGAGAGAAAGAGGGAGAGTGAGAGAGAAAGAAAGAGAGAGAAAGAGAGAGCGAGAAAGAGAGGATGTGAGAGAGAGAAAGAAAGAGAGGGAGATAGAGAGAAAGAGAGAGAGAACAATGGAGAAAGAAAGAGATAAGCAGAGAAAGAGGAAGAACTTGAAAGAGAGAGAGAAAGAGATAAATAGAGCAAGAAAGGAGAGGGAGAGAGAGATAGATAGAGAGAAAGAGAGAGAAAGAGAGGGAAAGAGAGAACAAGAGAAAGAAAGAGAGGCCAGATCTCTGAAGGGCCAGATTTCTGAGTTGCCCCTACAGAACATACAGCTTTTTATTTTTAGCAAAAGGCATATGAAAATTGTGCTGTAAAGGTCTCTTGTAGTTTAACCCCTCCTGACAACTCAAAATGGGTGTATTTGCCATTCTCTCCCTTCTTCCTGTTTTTTTACATCTGTAAGAACTTCCTGATGAGGTTTAATTCCTGGGACAGGTGCCTCGTTGCCTACTTGTAACTATTCTCTGACCCTGCTTCAAGGGTCAGAGCAGGGTCAGAGAATAGTTGTAAGTAGGCAACGAGGCGCCAGGAAGCACTTAGCAACTGTAACCCTTGCTTGGCTGAAAATTCGTCCCCGCTGATTCGCGGATTTTACCGCGATTTCGCGAGATTCGCGGATCGCGAAATCGCGGAAAATCCGTAAATTCGCCCGCGAAACGGATTTTACGCCCACCCTTATCTAGAATATCGAGCTATGCAAGATTTACAGAACAATAAGGATATCACCATCAAACCGGCGGACAAGGGAGGTGGCATTGTCATCCAGAACACGACTGATTATGACAAAGTATGTCTTACACTTCTGAATGATAGAACAAACTACACCCCCTTGACACAGGATCCCACTCCAGAACTCAAAGCGCGTATTAAGGATCTAGTAAGGGAAGCAGAAGGAAACGGTTACATCTCCAGCCATGAGGCCATGTTTCTCACTGCAGAGGATAGTGTGACACCCTATTTTTACACTACCGAAGACACACAAGAACAAAACACCCCCACAAGGTAGACCGATCATGTCGGGGATCGGTTCACTTTTGGAACCGCTATCTGTGCTCTGTGACCATTTCTTGAAACCCATCATACAAGGTACCACAACCTACCTTAAAGACATGAAAAGTGTACTACAACTCCTGCAAAATTTCACCTTTGAGGAAGGAGCAGTCATTCTTGCTACTTTAGATATAGAAAGTCTCTATACCAGTATCCCCCAAGATGACACCCTAAAAGTTTTTGAATCAGAACTTGATTCCATAATTTGGGAATATCGGACGCCTAAGGACTTCATCCTACAATGTGCGACAATAGATCTGAAAGAGAATTTCTTCGAATACAAAGACAAACTATACCTCCAAAGCACTAGAACGTCAATGGGCAGCACATTTGCCCCCAGTGTAGCGGGACTATACGTCCATGACTTTGAAGTGAAACACATTCTACCCACAGAAGGCCCTTTCTCCTCCTCCATAGGATTATGGAGGAGGTATATAGATGACGTCCTCCTCATTTGGAAGGGCGATGAAATCCTCCTGGAACAATTTTTCAACTGGATCAACACTTTAGACCCAAACCAGAAATTCATCCACTGTTGGAGCAAACGTGAAGTTGTGTTCTTAGATGTCGTCATCACAGTGAAAGATACAACTCTCACAACAAGAACACACTATAAACCCACTGCCAAGAACAACCTGCTCGAGTTCTCGAGCTTTCACCCAAGACCGGTTAGGGAAAATTTACCCTACGGTCAGTATCTCAGGATCCGGAGAAATTGCAGCAACATCAATGACTACCGGGAACAAGCTACTGCCCTAACCTCTAACCTTAGACCAAGAGGCTACCCGACGAATATCCTGGACAAAGGCAATAAACGAGCAAGAAACCAACCTCGTGCAGCACTACTTGAGGACAACGCAAAGATATACCACTAACTTCCGTAACTACGTACAGTATCTTTTCAGACGCAATGGAAAAACCAATCAACAAAAATTGGAGTATTATCACCAGCAATAAGAAAACTTGGGAAAAACCCCTCTTTTCTATCAAAAAAGGAAAAAGCATCAAAGATTCTCTTGTGCATACAAGTCCAAAAGCCGAAATCCAGACTATAGAGAGATCAATCACAGATGTCTGGGGTCTCCCACCAATTACTGGTCACTACCCCTGCTCTAACTGCAGGGTGTGTCAATTGACCACACACACCAACCAACTGGCCCTGGAACCAGGCAATATATGGAGCCAACAAGTTCATACAAATTGTAACTCCACTAATGTGGTCTACCTGATCACTTGCCCGTGCGGAAAAAGGTATATAGGCCTGACCACATGCAAAATAAAACAGAGGATACGTGAACACCGTAGTGACATCAGGTGCCGAAAGGTCACAACCAAAATGAGTAAACACTTTCTCCTCTCTAATCACACCACAAATTACCACAAATGGACAATTGTCAAACAAGTATGTACTGGCAAAAACATCCACAACATTTTGTTTGAAAAAGAACAACGCTGGGTCTATCGTTTGGGAACCCATTTAGACGGCTTGAATGATGGAATACCATGGTCAACAGTTTTAAAACATTGATATGCGAAAATATCTTAGTTACCACCTGGTGTGACTATCTAAAAGTAGTGTACCATCAGTCATAAACTGTCTCATAGAGCGTATGTATACACCTAACTGAGCACTGAACAATTGTCAGGTCCCAGTATCCGCATCAATAACCACCGGAGCTTAATATACTCGATAAATCTACTCTGTCAATGCACTACCAATAAGGCAGAACATCCCCCTTCCCCCCATCCAGTGGGGACACATTTAAATAGTCAAGCAGTTTAGCCGTTTGTGGAACAATTGTGAACGTGGAGTTGGTAATGGCTCCCTGTACCCCTATTCCACTTCCAAACATCACAAACATATGGCTTGATCAATGGAGCCTTTACAATTTGACTATACCACATCGCATGCACTTGAAGCACTGTGGTACCACGCGGATGATTATTTACAAACATTCATATTGCTTCATTTTGGGAGTATTATTATATGACTGACCCCACCGTTGATAATCTATACAATGTATATTAATTTACCACCTCTGATGACACTAGGTATTCATGTCCTCAACCGTATCGTCTTTTTACGTATCAATAAAGTTTCTAACGATTCAACACCAGTTCCATTGCGTGAGTGTCCGCAATCCTGTCACGAACACAACTGCCGTTTCTAGCCTGTTCGGAATTACCTAAAGGTGATCTTTTCATAAAAGGCCCTCCTTTTTTATGTATAAATCAATTTTTTCACCCTTCGCAGTATATGTGCCGAAATAAGACATAAGACCCCTCTTCTCCAGGGTGACATTACTAAAGACTAAGGGTCAGCGTTTTAGCCTCACGTCTGACATCACACTCTGATGCGGACACCGATTGGCTACACGCTCGCAAGCCCGCGCAGGCCACACCCCCGTGGGCCACTGGAGACCGCTTTCGGGTTCAATCCCCTCGCAGTGACTACTTTCACGAAGCCGTCTGAACTGACCATTATCCAGGAGGTCCGGTCAGAGGCTACGTGCAGGTATCGAGCGGGTGCCAGGCGTTGCGGGCGTGAGTTCCTTTCCCCGCAAAATAGAGCTAAGTACTTTCGCAATGATTCAAATGTTTTCCATGCCGCTTTCTTAAACATTGCCTCTATTTCCCTTCCCCCATACAGGGTGTGCCATTGTCGCCTCCACCCCCCTCCCGTGACCTATGGGGCGTGGATCTTTTACATAACAAGTGAGAGTTTACCTTTGTCATAATGCTTACGTTATGTGCCGGGTCATGCTAATGTCACCACGATTCACCGGCCTCGCCTAAACCGGCCCATTGATCTGTACCCAACACGATTACCGGTATAACGCCAGAATCGGCGTACAGGTGCCTATATATAATAGTTTATTTGCATGCATCGCCACTGGCACGTTGCAAAAAGGCCAGCACATCCTTCACTGTTTAAAATACCATTACAGTTATGATCGGGCAGCCACTCATCAAGTGGTAACCCAGAAGCACATCCTGTAGAGCATGGTTTTATCTGATCAAACCAGCACAAGAAATCCAAAACTAATCATGTGTTTGTCTTCTTTATATGTCTGTATGTCCCTTTTTCCTCAGACTATACAGGTTCCTCTTATTTTTGAGGTCGTTTACCCCCAAAAAAACTGCTGGTTTGTTTTTTCTTGCACCATTTTTTCACTCATTTTTAACTTTCACGCCCTCTGGTAAGGGTGGGCCTTAGCATGCCCATACCCCCGAGGTACACTCCCCATGGTCCTGACGAATGCCCAGTAAATCACACTTAGAGGGGCAGCAACATGTTGACCCCACTTAAAGTAGAAATAACCAAACAATTAACTTGGTAATTTCCACACATATTGTTTTATTATGTCAGATTGGCCACAGAATAAAATTTTGATGTGAGACACAATCTGTAAATTTTTAACCTTTCACACCTACACGTCCCTCACAAAAACCAGCTCTGCAGTAAATCTGGCGTTGAGGCATTCGGCTTCTCCCGGTGGGCCTGATGATGAAGCATGTCACCATCCAGGATGGTGAGTGAGGGCTTTCCATGCAAATCTAATTTTTGCATAGTTTGCATAGATTTGTTTCATCCATCCTCTCACTTTTGTGCTTCTACACATGCATTGATTTACACTCTTTTGTTGTTTAAAATTGATTCCCGGGGGGACTGAGAGTGTACTTCTACTTCCCTCCCTCTCTTGTTGTTAAATAGCCTGGCACCAGATGCCAGCTGCTGATGGATGAGCCTGTAGCTCCACCCATCTTCTCTCCTTGGAGAAGAGCCCGGTGCCCTTGGAATGCTTGTTGTGCAGGGCTGGCTTTGGGGAGGAAGGTCATTAATTCAGCCTGGCAGGGTCAGCCCCAGCCAGGCCCTGGTTATGAACTGACTCAGAGAAATATGACATTTCTGGATGATTCAAAAGCAGTACAAATATGACTTTGGACTCTGCAGAATTCCTCGTCTCACTTAAGTTACAGTGGACTTTAGGGTGTGTCTGGAATTTGTAGGCCCTAGGAAGGTGAAACTAGCCCAGGTGCTCTCAACCTCAAAGGAAAATAATGAAGTGAAAAACAGTAAAGCATACTGACTTTCCCTGGCATGTTCCTTCCCACTGTATAAAGCCTATTCCATATCACCACCCAGCGCTGCATAACACCTGCCACACCATTCCATCTGTACCTGTTCCTGGGCTGCGCACACCAGGAATCTCCCCTGTGCAGCCCCATAGTTTGCACACGCATGTACACATGTGCCTGTATGTAACCAGCCCAGTGCCCCTTACTCCAGCTGCAAGGCAGCAGCCTAGTCAAGCCAGGGGGACACAGGTAAAATCCACGTGCAGTCTCTTCAATCATAAGTTCACTGTGGGTGAGTTCCAAATTATGAGGCTCTACCACAGTAAAAGCTCCATAATTAGGTGTCCAAAAAGCGAAAAATCTGGGCGGCTCAGATGGTCAGAACCACCTTCTAACAGACACCAAATCAAAACATCACACATTATTGATTCGTGTAATCTCGCAGAACAGAGTTGCACACGATAATGCAAATCTATGGCTTATTCGCATTGGCTGTGTACTGGATGTAATCGATCAGTGCTGCTAAAGTGGGAGGACGGAGTTTGTTGTAGAGCGAGGACAAGATTTTTTTAGAAAATGGAAGACACATTTCTTCCTTGGTGCTGCCTGATTCAGTGCCCACATGTTAATGCTTTCATGAGGCCAGAACTGTCATCATTAATGGCTGTGCATTGGCCCCACTTCTGCCAAATGAGAGCATTGGCTTAGATAGAAGCAGAAGGTAAAACACTGTTATAAACTTTTGGAACGTTTCAGAACATCTTTGTATTCCCCACAGACGTGCATTCATGGCAGGATCTTTTGCTTTGGGGGCACATTCTCTCAACCACATTACTTTGGCCTAGCCTGCCATTAATGGTAGGCTGGGAATAAACAGGTAAGAAGGAAAGGAGAAGGAAAGGGGGAGGGTAGGTGCGCAGGTTTGGTAGAGAAGCATAGGAACTGGGGTTCAATTGGAAAGATTAGTACCCAGGTAACTATGAGAACCTAGATAAGAATACCAGCTGCTAATTTTATATCATCACACCATGCTTCCACAGCAGTGTCAAATCACAGCCATTGTGCTTATGACTGGCAATTACAAGCCCATGCCCTTCATCCTCCTACCTCCTCGCCACATGCCAAGAAAGCTCTCAGGAAGAAAGGGGGATGCCGCTGTTCATGTAATGTGTTTGAACATCATGTCAATTTTTGTTGGCACACGCACACACACACACATTACATTAGAACATCATCCTTGCAACGACTGGGCACCTGTAATTGTATCAATGTTTATGTGTAAGAACTGCTGTCCCCCCACCATTCTCCCACCTGTAATCAAGTCCTCGGAGTCTTAGTGCTGTGTCTCCCCTCTCTGGACCATTTCCTGTACTTGAGTTTCATCCATCTCCTCTTCACTGCTATGGGATTGCCATGTGACAACAACATCTTCTTGATTGAGCCCGTGCTGTGAGGCACTTGCGGCCTCAGTTCCTATTCCCTCCTGACCTCCTCCCTCTCATGCTTACTCCAACCCCTCCATCTTATGACTACCAAGACCGACAGCGCCTATGTGTGTGACATGCGCCGCATTCCTGACGTGATGTCACAGAAAAGGAACCATGAGGGCAGCAAGTGGCCAATCCACTTTCTTGCTCATCTCAGAATGGAGAAAGGTTTGTGACATGACACAAGTGATAAATAGTTTGAGCGTGGGCTGGTAAACTCCGCTCTGCCGATGGTTGGTGGAGTTTTTTTGCCAACACCGCGCTCCAAGCTCTGCCGGCAGAGAGGAGTTTACTGCCTACCCCTACATTATACTCCACTCTATACCACTCTACTCCACTCTAAGCCACTCTATGTCCCTACTCCCCTCTATGACACTCTATGCAACTCTCTCTCTGCAATTCCATGACACTTTGCTCTACTCAATTCTATGACACAGAACTCTATTCTACTGCACTATACTCCATTACTCCACCCCACCCTAAGACACTGTGCAACATGTCACTCTATGACAAGCTGCTTCACTCTACTGCACAAAATGCCACTTCACACTATAGGTCTCTACTCCATTCTATTCTCCTCCAAATCTATGACTCTACAACACGCCACCGTAGGCGATACCACTCCACTCTATCCTTCAACACACCATTCCACTCTACTCCGCTCCCTGTATAACAGTCTACTCCATGTCCATCAACTCTATAGCACACTAATCCTCTCTACAACACTGGACGACACACCAATCCATTACACCCTATGACAAGCCACTCCACTCTATGAAACGCCACCCCACTCAACAACATGCCACTCCACTCTACAATGCCACTCCACTCTACGACAATCCACACCACCCCACTCTACGACGACATGCGACTCCACTCCACTCTACGCTCTTCCATTCTAGGATACTTTGTGGCACACCACCCCACTCTAATCTACCACAAGCCACTCCACTCTAGTCTGCGACATGCCACACCACTCTATGCCACTCCACTCTACAACACTTTACTCCACTTTACAACATTCCAGTCTATGACATTCCTCTCTGTGTCCCTCTACTCAAATCAAATCAAATCAGGGATATTTATTGAGCGCACATATCACCCAAAGGTCTCATGGTGCTGATGGACAACTCTGACTTTCCGGCTAGAGAGAAGATCTTGCTGGTTTAATGATCAAACAGCCATGTTTTTAACTCCCAACGGAAGCAGTTATGATCAGTGACAACGCGTAGGTGGGGGAGCAATTCGTTCCACAGGGTGGGCGCCAAGAAGGAAAATAATTTTCCTCCATTTTTGGCAGTATGGACTCTGAGAGGGGAGAGGAGAAATGTATTACTGGACCTTAATTGCCTGCGAGGCTGGTACCTGCTGAGTCTCTTGGCCAAGTAGTTGGGGCACCGACCATACATAATGTTGTGTGCCAGCAGAGAGTTTTAAACCTGGTTCTCTTCCTTACAGGAAGTCAGTGAAGGAGTTTTAAGCTTGGTGCTGAGGGTGATCTAGACGGGAGATTCAACACCACCCTGACCGCAGTATTTTGCAGGACCTGTCGTCTGGATGGCAGATCTTCATTTATTGGTGTCAGCAAGGCATTCCCATAATCCATCCGGCTGATGACCAGTCCCTGTACTAGAGGTTTCCTAGCTTCTATCAGGATCCATTTAAAGATTTTGCACAAGCTGCACATGATGCCAAAGCAGGTGCCTATCGTTTGGTTAACCTGTTCTTCATTGATAGTTGGTCATCAATTAGAATACCAAGATTACGCACTGCCTGCCTAGGAATTGGACAGGGGCCTAGTTTGGGAGGCGACCAGTCTTTTTACCAGTGCTCATGTGCCTTCCCAAAGAGTATCACCTCGGTCTTGTTACCGTTAGGTTGCAGATGGTTAGTGCTCATCCATCTGTCAACGTGCAACATGCAGTTAATAAAGCGTGTTTTTGTGTCCATGGGATCAGGACCAAGGGTAATCAGAATCTGAGTGTCATCGGCGCATGACACTAAATCAAAACCATATGATCTGATCACCCTGGCCAGTGGAGTTACATAAACATTGAAGAGCTTTGGGCTCAAAATAGAACCCTGGGGTACTTCCATCCTTACTGGTTGACTGCATGAAACCATGTTACCGATCTGGACTGCGGTGGCTCGATTGGTTAAATAACTCATGAGCCAATTCAAAGCCGACAGATCTAGCAGTACAAGGATAGAGGATTGTCCCTTATCCAGTGCCAATCTGATATTGTCCACGGATTACACCAGTGCTGTTTCAGTGTGCAGCCCTAAACCCCGACTGTGATGGATCAAATAGGCTATTACTTTCAAGATGGATTATAAGTTGTCTGTTGATTAAAGACTCAAGCACCTTCCCAAAATAGGGAAGTAGCAAAATCGGCCGATAGTTGGTCAGAATTTTAGGGTCTGCAGAAGTTTTTTTTTTAGTATTGGCCTGACTCAAGCAGCCTTCCATATCACAGGAACTGTTGATTGCAACAGTGATCCGTTAAATAGGTCGGTAAGGTTATCAAGAAGCAAAGGGGCAATGGTGGAGAGGAAGCGGGCGGCATCGGATCCACTGGTAAGCCAGATTTAATTTCCGACATGGCCATTGCCACATCCTCCAAATTAAACTGGGAAAAAATCTACCAGTAGAGGAAGAGGGCTAGTAGAATCAATAACATCCTCTCCCAGAGTGTTTAAGGATTTGGAAGCCGGAAAAGAGCAATGGATTACAGAGATCTTGTCCTCAGAAAAGTCAGAAAGGGAGTCCGTCCAGTCCAGTGAGACATTAGCACCAGTTTGGACCGGGATAGTAGAAAATTCTTTTAGGATTTTATAAAGTTCTTTATTGGAATTGGCTGCCTTTTCAATCTGATGTAGGAGAAACAGTTTTTTTTGGTTTGGCTGATTTGTGCCATATAGCTACGATGGATACATTTATATTTTTAATGATCCATCGGCTTTTTACTTTTCTGCCATTTCCGTTCTGCAATCCTACATAACAGTTATTCTGTTTTTATTTGTTCATTAAACCAAAGTGCAGATCTAAGTTTGAGTGTAACCTTAGTGAGGGGGTCAACCTTGTTTAATGTTGTAGTTATTGCATCCTCGAAGGAGGTGGCTGCCTGATAGGTACTGACTATGTGGCCTGTGAGAGGGGGCTCCCCCAGAGGAAACTTAAAGTGTGTTGAGAAGGAAGAGGGGAAGGCTTTCCGTCAAGACCTTCTCCATAAAGTTTCCTTACCAATCTCATTTTTAATAATGTGCACTGGGATGGTAAGTTTCAATAGACAGTGATCTGTCCACAAGAGTGGAAGCGGAGGTTCAACCAAGATGACTTTGGAGTTGGAAAACAAAAGGTCCAAAGTATGTCCCACGGAGAGTGTGGAGTCAGTCACCATTTGGACAAACCCCAGAGTAACCATACTAGTGATCAATTTATTGGTGTCTGGGTCTGATAGAATGTCTGCATGGTGATTAAAATCATCTCCTATAAGGAAATTCTCTGCGGCAAGGACATGAGGGGCTATTATCTCGAGCAGAATATGTGTAAAATCCTTTCTCGGCCCAGGAGGTCTATATACTAAGGCTCCTCTCCAGGTGCCCTTGCATAGCCCATCTATTCTAAAAATACAGAGTTCCAGTTCCTCTGAGCTCATATATTCCATGGGGGTGATTTCCAGGCCTGCAACTGAGGCTATGAGAAGACCTCCCCCTCTTCTAGCATTCCTATCTACTCCGATATGTTATATTGGGGAGGGAAAGCTTTTACCACATCAGAGAAAGCATGTTCGTGGAGCCAAGATTCCGTTATCAGATGTCGGGCCGTTCCATGTCCAAAAGGCTCCACGATTCAATGGCATGCTTTGCAATAACTCCACCCTATGACACTTTAATCCTGTCCACTTTACAATATTCTGCTCCACTGTACGACACTCCACTCTACAACATTCTATTCCACCTTATCCTACCCTATTCCACTGTACAAGATTCTACGACTCACACCTTATGGCACTCCACTCCTCTCTACTCTACGACACGCACTCCAGTATATGCCACTCCCTCTACAAGTTTCTACTCCACTCTATGCCCCTCCACTTTACACCATGCTGCTCCACTTTATGACTCTGTAAAACATGCCACTCCATTCCACTCTACTACAAGCCACTTCACTCTATGACACACCACTCCACTTTACGACATGCCACTCCACTCTACGACACTCCACTCCACTCTACAACAATCTACGCCACTCCACTTTATGACACACCACTGCACTCTCCACTACGCCCCTCCACTCTACTCCATTGTACAACACTTTACTCCACTCCATGCCACTCTGAGACACTTTATTCTTCTGCCCAGCCCTGCCAGCTCCCCAGCTTGCGCCCATCAAGTGTGCAGCGGGAGCCGGAGTTGCTCCAACCCCAGAGGGGCAGTTTTCTTTTGCTCCCACATGGTCAATGCATTTCCCTGCCTAAGAGCGCAGGCTGGGAAACAGAAAGTGTCCGGGAGGTTGGGCACCTTGGGACACTGTCTCTGAGTCAGCCATGGGATACCTGGGGCCATTTCAAACTCAGGGAGGTCCCTCTTCCCTTTATTCAGTATGAACCTGGGAAATGGGGTACCCAAGACCTGTCTTGGCTCAGGGAGGGGGGCCACGTGCCCCCTGCTCATTATTAAATTATCCTTCCAGGGGATAGGGTCCCTAGGACCTATTTATGCTCAGGTAGGGGGGCCGGGTGCTCATCCCTTTAATTTATTTCATGACTCCAGGGAACGGGATCCCTAGGGCCTTTTAAGGCTTGGGGAGGAGGTCATCCTCTCCCTAACTTATACACCACACCCCCCGCCACCCCAGATTTGGTTTATAGAAACGGGCCGAAGCCCTCACCTTTTCTTATACTTTACCGCTGATTCACGGATCCTACCCTGCCCCCTATATCTTTATTTTTTGAATTTTTTTAGTACTCAGGATTGAGTCCCAAGTCCTAAGATATCTGCCACCAATTCCTAGTTGATGTGGTGGCAGCCAGTCATATCTAAACAGTAGATCTGTCGGGTCCACGGATCCTCAGAGAGTGAAGTATACAACGTTTTTTAACCTTAATTTCTCCAAAACAACTGAAAATATTTACAACATAAAACACACCCTTTCTGGGCCAAGATCTAGCTTTCTGTCAAATTTGGTGTAAATCCGTTCAGTGGTTTGGGCTGTAGCTATGTCTAAAGCTCCTATTGAAAAATTAATGTGGAAGATATGCTTTGGGACCCCTCCTTTTTCTCAGTCCCAGCTTAATGGCATATCCGAAATGTTGCCATGGGCATAATCAAAAAGTAGCACTTTCTAAAGAAGGTTTCGTGGAGATTTGTCAAACAGTGCCAATGTAGTTAGCAACACAAAAAAGGCATTTCCTATGGAAGCACAATTCTAACTGTAACTACCTAGTGCAAAACATACATATATTGATATATATGATTTTCATAATAGATGTTTGTCAGGGGATTTTATGCAGTGTTCTTTTTTATGTGTTTTACTGGCTATTGTTTTAAGTGATGTTTCTATAATTGTTCTGATGCGCTACAGTTTAAATTGACTTTAAAAATAACTTTGGAGTATGTAAAGTAGTACTTTCTTATATACAGTCTCTTGTTTGCATTTGTGAACTGGTCCGAAACATCTAAAATGTAAATATTCAGGGAATAGTCATGTTCAATTAGTTCTAATAGAATTGACTGTGCCCTCTTTGCACTTTTTCTAGTGGTGAGTTGGACGTTTCAGAGCTGATTAATAAAGTCATGCATTGCAAGAGTGCTTAAAATACTATCTAGTACTCAAAATTGGTTTTGTGATTCAGCTTACATATCTTTAATTACTTGGTGAAATGTGAGTTTGTAGTGTCTACAACATAAAAGCACAAATCAATCAAGTTAATTTTTTTTCAGAAGTACAAATTGGACAAATCAATGGTGTTAGTGCATTTCCGTGTGGTTTGCTTTTCAATACGAAATGCCATTATTAGTAGAAATTAATATACGTTTTGCATGCAACAGAAATATTAATGATACCATATGCAAAATCGGAGGGCTGTTTTGTGTGGTCACGCTACATCCGACAACCTACGTCTGTGCCAATGCCTTCGGACTAGCCTCCGCCCTTAACATATGTGGTCTGGGCCCTACGGGAATTTATTTTACAACCAGACGCGAAACATAATAACAGCAGTCAACCTTATTCTGGAATTTTAACTACTCGTAAAATGTGACCAAATACGCAGTGGATATGTCACTTTTTGAACCACGGCATAAGAGTGTTACTTTTAAGCTGTGATGAGTAACTACGTTTTCCGCCATAATGCAATCTGTGGTTACTTTGAAGCATTATTTTCCAAGAAATAATTTTGCAAGTTGCACGCAGCTGCTGGTAAGTGGTCTACTTCTTATGGAAGATAAGTGGTTTCTGCAGAATGTAGGTAAATAAAATGTGTTTCTATTGGGAAGAATACTAGTAGGAAGACTTGAAATACAAGCATTTTACTCAGAAATCTTCACAGTTTGGTTATTTTAACTTAAAACCTCGAATAAATAGATGCGCCACGTTAGTGTAGCGTTGGTTCGCAGTCTAAACCAAATGTGCACTTACTAGTTCATTATGGGGAGCAGCAGAATAGTAGGTGGCAATGAAATCTTAAGAATTTTTGGAGCCTTGGGAAAGACATTTTCCTAATACTCATTGGGGCATATTATCAAGGGGGTTTATCTCCGCTTTTTTGGCTTTAAAAGCCAAGAAAGCTACCTAGCTGTCGCTAACACCAGTTAGCGACAGCTAGTAGGAGATAGCGACCATCTTGGGCCCCACTTTGCATGTCAGTGATATTTATCACTAATGACATGCAAAGTGGGCGTGCCAAGATGTTAGCGACTGGAAACAGTCGCTAACATCGCTATCTCCTATTACCAACTTTTGGAGATATTCGCGCTAAGCGCGAATATCTCCAAAAGCTAACACCTGCCCCTGAGCAGTTCTTAGCCATGTTATCCAATGGGAGGTGGATAACATGGCGAAGAGCATTAGCTCGTAATGCATGAATATCGCTGACTTTTCAGCGATATTCATGCATTGCGGCCGTTTTTTATCGCATTTGCGATAAACCTTGGTAATACCAAGGTTTATCTGCGGTAAAAATCGCCGCAGCTTAGCGGTAAAATTTTCTCTCTAACCAAGCAATAGCTTGGTAATATGCCCCATTGTTCGCTAATTCAAGTCTTCACTATGCTAAATAACAGAGGTGTACTTTAAAAGTGGGGCACGCAAAACAGCCATGAGTTCTAGATACCTTGGCTTTGCCAGGCAAATAGTGCCAAAAGAAACATTGAAAAGGCATTGGTCCAAATTAGGTTTTCCAGGCAGCAGCAATATTTTATGTGGAGTGCAATGTCTAACCAGCATGTGGATCCTATTCCAAAAAAAGGAAAAGGTAAAGTTGGCTTGTTGATTGGTTAAGCCAACGAGTGAATAATATGTTTTTTAAAACATAAATAGCACTTGAAATTGTAACTTTGATTGCCTTATTATCCCTAATCACTTTTTTCAACCGCCCTCTATCTGGAGTAGAAAAAATTCGAAGCAGCGCACCAAGGGATTTTAGTATTCCATTGAGAGAAATTGGAACCTTTTCTCTCTAATACTTTTCCCTGCCTTGTCTCTCCTCTGCTCTGGCTATTATCGCCTGCATAGACAGTGATCTCCAGCTCGGCTGAGTAAGCGACATGAAAGTGCACAGAATGTGGTAAATAAATAAATAATACCCTATTTTTGACTAAGCATATAGCATAACAGATAGCTCAATAAATAAGAGTCAAGATTCGAGGTAGTAGGAGTTTCTGCAGGTTTATTACAGCATAAGGACAGGATCAGGACAACCTGCATAGGAACAGAGTGACAGGGCCCAGCAGGACAACTGGGGCCCAGCAGCTGCCGGGGCTTGATCTGGGATGAGCGCGCTAACTTTTAATAACAATACATCAACTTATATACATAGCGCAAACACATAGCATTACATTGCAGTAGGCGTAGCAGTGGGTGGAGCAGAAGGAGTGACGCGTAGCAGTCGCGAAAGATAACAGTAAAAAGAGGTGTAACTGGGAGTATACTTAGGCATGTGATGAAAACGTAACAGAATATGTCATGAATGGGCGGAAACATAGGAGGGGGCTACCTAAGGAGCCGGGACCTCTAACCTAATGGTGCGCGAAAACTGGCAATGACGTGTTACTAGGAGAAGCTGGGGGCTACGAACTCTGTGCTAGGAGCAGAGACCTAGAGTCTGGAGGGTCGGAGCGACATGTACCTAAACCCTATCTGGTATCTAATGTTTAGAGAACATGTTGATATAAACTAGGAGTCATGAGGGGAAAAGCTAACTTGATTCTAAGACTGGACCATGCATTATTCTACATGTAGTGCGTGATGAAGAATATTAAATGACCATTAAATACAGTATTTCTCTAACATGGAGACGAGAAGGCTAGACAATGACGGAAACTATTGATGCAGTTCAGTAGCTTTAGGAATGCAAAGAAGGAGGACTGAACCGATAACTGGAACTATAACATACTTTTGGCAGACTCAGAGGCAGAGCCGGGCTGCACCGGGCTCTGCGAGGCAGGAAGTAAGTGAAAGGTCGAGGATACAGGTGGGGGCTGTATCGCTCCTCAGCGAGGCTTCAGGAGACAGGAGCTGAATCTGATGTCCGGGCCCTTTTGAGGCCTGGAAACGGGGACTTTATAATGGAATAACGTGCACACTGAGAAACGTGGCAACATAACTTTACATAGGCCTGATATTCGTAGTATTCACGAGGACTGGAAAATGACATATCAGAGATGGACACAACTGGAATTGCGTCATTAATCGGACATGGGGAATAACATATGCATATTGGTCATGCACACATAACATATGATGGATGAGGCGTAGGGACACAGAACATGGCAAAATTTACTTTTCCACATTCCCTCCTTGTCACTACGTTTCCATCAGGAAACATCAATTTTCATGATACCATCTATCATTTCATACAGTATCATTTGCTCGTCTCGAATTGTCTTGGAACGGGATTTAGAACGGGGCTTGGGACTAGGAATACAAGAGGTAGCACAAATGCCGCAAATCGCAGGGCCACATTGTATACAGAGGCAGCAGCTGAATATGATCGCTACTGCAATACCTAAAAAGGACAGGACTTTCCATCCCCATGCGGAAATTATATTCCAGAACCAATCGGACCATGTCCAGGTGCCTGGATCTTGATGTAACAGATGGGCAATTTTATGGAGTCTGGTTATAGCTGAATAAACAGACGGCGCGTTATTTGGAATGAAAATGCAGCAACTAGATCCGATGACTCTACAGGCCCCGCCCCTATCGGCCAGTATGACGTCAAGGACGAGACGATTTTGCAAAACGACAAATCTCATAGCAGATTGTTCTTCGGTTAAGTTACCTAGAGCAGAGGCAGTCTCATTTACTACAGCTTCAAGGGTTCTGGTTAACCTACGGATCAGTTTACTATTCTGGACAGGTCCTACAAAGAAGAAGAAACCTTTATTGAAATCTGTATACTGTTCTAGAGTAGTTTCAGTATAATCGACAATTGGGGACTCCCTTCTATGTCTAATGTGTACTAGATGTGTGTTTCTGTGATAATCAGATGGGGCTAGGAAAACAGGTGGCAGTAGGAAGGCAATGTAACAGGTTCCCTCCCAATCGAGGGGCAGACGAACATATGCAGTTTGACCACAAATAAAATAAGAATGGCGTGAAGCTTTAAAAATAGATTTCCTACTGTCACTATACTTGACAACAGTAGTACATTCACTATGTCCTACATGTACAGAACCATAATTACGGACACATAATTCACCTTTGACTGGTAGTACTGAAATAGCAGGTAAGTCTGGAGTAGTATCAGACTGAACATTCAGGACCATGAAATTCGACGAATAATTACCTAAATTATACACTTCATTCTCTAGATCTAAACCTGTTCTGTGGGGGAGACCTTGCTTGTCTGGAAAACATGTACTGTTAAGAAAAGACATATCTGTTGAGGATGACGTTAACGTGGACCATGCTCCACACGAACCATTGTGTGAGAATGGATAAGGAAACAGTGGCAGAACTCCCTTCGGTGTCTGAAAAGGGGGGAGTCGACCACACACCCAACAATTAGTGGCATTGCTGGTCTGGTGCGAATAATGTAACATACGGATGAAAGAATTGTTGCGCATAGCGAGGCGGTATGAATATTCGTGAGGGGGCAGATCACTAAACGTGTGCTCTACTGTAGCATTAGCAGACATATTTACATGAGGAACTGGACAATACAGATAGAACGCATAGCTGGTGCAGGAAATCATTATGCTGATGAATAATACGAAACTCAGAAAAACGATACATTGAATTGAACTTCGACTGACTCTCTCACTATGGGGGTCTATTTTATACATATCAGAAACAGTCTAACCGTTTCACCTAGGGGAGGACTTATACAATCAAACTGACTGACTTATTTTACTAGACCTGAGCTTTAACTTATACTCCTGTTGCGGAGTTTTCTCTAACAAGGGAGGGGTTGTAATAATGTCTTGTGCGGGACAGTCCTTAAGAGCAATATTCTGGCAGTCCTTCAAATCCTGGGAAATGTTTTTAGAAACGGATTTCAGTCCTTTAAAAAGTTTAACATGAGACAGGTGGATCCATCCTTTTCTGCCTTCCAACTTGACGGCAGTACGGGTGGTCAAGAGGACCTGACGTGGCTCTTTCCAACGTGGTTCCAGCGGACTTGATCTGTCGAAATTCCGGACCATCACTAGGGAGCCTGGAACGATTTCATGTGGTGCCACCTCGGTATTGTCTGGAAAGGCGGCAGCAACCTGTGAACGACATGAGTTGAGGGCAGACATCAAGGAAGCTAGGTAATCTGTCAGCATATTACATGAAACATCAGTAATACTTCGGGGTCTAGGAGTACCCCACATGTTAGGGGGGCGGCCGAATACGACCTCATACGGGGACAGACCTGATCTGGAATGTGCGACCATGCGCATATAAAACAAAGCGACTGGCAGAGCTACTAGCCAGTCCACACCTTTTTCTTTACAGACTTTGGCAATACGGATTTTCAGGGTCTGATTATGTCTCTCTACGAGACCGGCTGCTTCAGGATGGCGTACACAATGAAACTTCCACTGGTACCCTAACAACAGGGAAACATGCTTCATTAACTCTGAGGAGAATGGCTGACCGTTATCAGAATATACGACTCTAGGGAGTCCATACCTAGGGAAAAATTCACGAACCAACTGCTTGGCAGTGGTCGCGGCTGTGTAATCTGGGACTGGGTATGCTTCTGTCCACCTGGACAAAGCGCATACAACTACAAGGACATACTTGAAACCTCGACATCGCTCCATCTGAATATAATCCATCTGGAGGACCTCAAAAGGGTGGTCAGGGGGCTGGAAACCACCTTGTTCCACCGGGACACTTTTACCTGGATTAAACTGACAACATATCATACAGGTACGGACTTTCTGCTTGGCTGCAGCTCGTAAATGCTTGTTGAACCAAATGTTCTGGATACTGTCTAACATAGCTTTTTCTCCTAAATGTGCTGGACTATGTGCGGTATTGATAATGACTTGAACCATAGAATCGGGGAGAAACCATGTGGCTCTACCCTTCGTTAACCATCCTTGATCTGTCTGGGCCCCTCCTTGTTCAGACCATTTCTTGATTTCATCGGGGGTAGCATGTAACTGGATATCTATGACATCTTGAGTAGGGTCCTTAACTGTCATGCATGTAGTCGGATCTGGAGTAAGTGTCATGTTAACTGGAACGTCTGGAGTCTGTGCTGTAAGTTTGGCTGTGCGATCTGCTAGATCATTACCTTGGGAAATAATGTCTGTAACTTTCGTATGTGCTTTGCATTTCATGATAGCAATGGATGTCGGTAAATGTATGGCATCTAACAGGGCTTGAATAAGGAGACCATGCTGAATCTTGGTTCCATGAGAAGTCATGAAACCTCTCTCCTGCCAGAGCACTCCGAAGTCGTGTACAACTCCGAATGCGTAACGTGAATCTGTGTAAACATTAACTTTCAGGTTCTTGGCATGTATACAGGCTTGTGTCAGAGCGACTAGCTCTGCTGCTTGAGCGGACAGGGTATCAATACGGTGTGTTTCAATAACTTCAGTGTCAGTAGTTACTGCGTACGCGGCGACTAGTTCTCCTGTACTAGTTCTCATACATGAACCATCCACATAAAGTGTCAGGTCAGGATCTGATAACGGAATGTCTGTCAGGTCTTGTCTTGGCTTTGTCGTAATGTTAACTACTTCCACACAATCATGTGGGTCAGGATTTGAACTAACTGATGGTAACAGTGTAGCAGGATTCAGGACGTTGCAGCGTCTGATTTCTATGTGTGGCTGGAACAGTGTCAATTCATAACCTGTTAAACGTGCAATTGTCAAGTGCTGAGTTTGTGTTCGGTTTAAAAGAACTTCCACGGAATGTGGAACTTGTACTGTCAGGGAATGTCCTAAAACTATGGAATCACTTTGTCTGATAGCTAGTGCTGTGGCTGCAACTGATTTGAGGCACGCAGGCAACGCCTGGGCGACTGGATCTAATGTGCTCGAAAAATAAGCACAGGGCTTGTATTGTCCTGCTTGATCTTGTGTAAGAACAGATAATGCTGTACCTTCACGTTCAGTAACGAAAAGTGTAAAAGGCTTACTGTAGTTCGGTGTGGCTAGAACTGGAGCTTGACATAGGGCTTTCTTTAACTCGTTGAAACTAAGTGTATGGTCAGATGTCCAAGGGAGGACAGTCGATACGGCTGCCTCCTGTGTCGTTAACTGTATCAGTGGCTTGGCTAGAAATGCATACTGGGGAATCCATTGTCTACAATAAGAAGTAAGGCCGATAAAAGCACGTACCTCCTTCTGGGTTCTGGGCTGGGGAAGACTCGCTATTAACTGGATACGGTCTGGTGTCAACTGCCTACCCCTCTTGGACAGTAAGTGTCCTAAGTATACCACTTGCTGGACACAGAATTGAAGCTTCGAAGGTGACACCTTGTGCCCCATCTCGGCTAGAAAATACAGAACTGTAAGGGATGCTCGCTCGCAAGCACGTTCAGAACGGGCTGTGATCAGTAGATCATCGACATACTGGAGCAGGGCAGTGTCAGTTGGCATGTGAATATTGTCTAGTTGTCTCTTTAGTGCTTGACTGTAAATACTAGGGCTTTCAGTGAAACCTTGAGGAGCGCGTGTGAACATATAGCTTCTTCCATTTAAACAAAATCCGAAAAGAAACTGGCTGTCTGGATGAATTGGAACACTGAAAAATGCATTCTTGAGGTCAATAACAGTGAAGAACATGGCTTCGGAATCAATGGCAGTTAACAGGGAAGAGATGTCTGGAACAACTGGGTACTGAGGAATAATACATTTATTAAGCTCTCGTAAATCAATCACTAATCGATATACTGGGGGTGCATTCGGATCAGTACGTTTCATGACTGGAATGATCGGAGAATTGCATACATTGGAGTCAGTTTCTACAACTACTCCTTGAGCCATGAGCTCGTCAATAATTTTGGATAAGGCTGCTACAGCCTCGGGTGGCAATCTGTACTGTCTGATTCGGGGTAACACTACACCTGGTTTGAGAGTCACCCGATGGGGTGTGATTTGCATGTAACCTACATCAGTTGGACCTTGCGCCCATAAGTGCTGTGGAACATTAGACAATCTTGAATCAAAATCTCGTAATACATAGTGACCCTTAAAGTCACGTAGGAACAGACGTATTCCCTCTGGGGAACAGCAAATAACTGCACCTAATTCTTTCAGTGTCTTAATGCCTAACAGATTTTCTGGACATGACTTAGTAAGTAACAGATCAGTAGTACGGGACAATGGACCTACTTCTAGAGTAACTGGCTTAGATATCTCATTAACTATTGGCTTTCCTGAAAATCCAAGGGAAACATTTCTTGAGCCTGAGAGCGGAGCCCCTGGAACTTCGGCATGACTAATTGTGGTCCTACTTGCCCCTGTATCGATCAAAAACTTTCTGTCTTTCCCTAATACTTGACTATGAACATAGGGACCTTCTTGATCTACTGGTATCTCGATGAGAGGCAAGCCTACCTCCCTCTCTAGGCTGTTTCATGAATATGGCTGGTACTCTGGATACTCTGTCTGAGCATACTGGTACATCTGCGATGTAACGTGCTGTGTTGCAGCAATAGGCTGCGGTACTGTAACTGTCTGTTGTGCATTCTGTGGCTGAGGAGTCTGTGAAACTTTTTCTTGTCTAGGCGGACGTGGTCTTTCTTTAGTCTTACCAGTAGCTATGTTATGTTTCAGAACTGCACACTCGTTTATAAAATGACCTGGCTGTTTACAATAATTGCAGTTCCCTTTAACGGGAGCTGCAGGATGACTGGCTTGATTTGGACCCCTCTTCTGACTGTCTTGAGGAACAGATTGTGCAACTAGCACTTTCATTTTCGTGTCTTTCATACGTTTTCTCTCGTGTTCTTGCTCTTCCCTGATTCTATTCTGGTGATACTGGAGCATCTGGAGCATCTGGGACGGGGTATTTGCTTGCCAGGTGCTTTCGACTTTCAAAACTCGGTTTTTAATTTGTGGACTTGAATTCTCGACTAATTTGGTAACGAAAAGGTGAGGGTATGACTCACTACTTGTCTTGAGACCACTGTTAATACTAAAACATTTTTCAAATCTAGAATAAAAATCACTAATATCTTCATCTTGTTTCTGTTTACAGGCTGAGATTGCATCCCAGTCTTCCTTCCTAGTTGTCAATAATCTGGGTAAAACTTGAATCAGTAATTCTGGTAATTCTTTACATTTATCTCCAAGACCGGTACCTGGTACTCGTGCCTTGTCTTCAGCTTCTAGAGCTGCCCAATCGATCTTTTTCTCTCCCACCTCCCATTCCTTTTCCTTTAGCTTTTCATACACCCCTGCGGGTAACAGGACCTTTAACATTTTAATGATATCTGGGTAAGTATATTCTCCCATACGGAGCATGTCTTTTAATTCTCTATGGAACCCTGCTGGATCTTTGTCATGACAGGGAATTAATTTCTTCATTTCAAGAAGTTCCATCTTTGAAATCGGAGTGTATACAAACACTCGTTGCATTACGCCACCCGCCCCTTGGACTGGGTGGACCTCTCGTAACG
Organism: Lissotriton helveticus; assembly: GCF_964261635.1. NCBI lineage: Eukaryota > Metazoa > Chordata > Amphibia > Caudata > Salamandridae > Lissotriton > Lissotriton helveticus. The sequence goes on from NC_136061.1 coordinate 2,128,628,459, forward strand.
GATTCTGTCTGTCTATGTAGAATGATTTACTTTCTGGGGGTGAGACATGAACAAAATGCGGGTTCAGGAACGTTCTATATTTGTGGCGCTGTTCTAAGATGACACTAATTAAATCGGTACCTAGACCTCTCCATCTATACTGGAGTAACTCGTTCAGAATATCATGCAACGGACCTGGATCAGAATGTTGACCCTCATACAGAGTGATGAGGTGCTGGATCATATACATACCCACCAGTCGTTGCTCGGCTGGGGGCAATTTCAGAAACATTTGTGCCACTATTTCGTCTGGAAAAGTGGTAGAATCAGTAATCCATCGGACTGCTGATCAGGCTAGTTCTTGTTCATGCATAGTACTTAATTCGCTATAACCGATTCGTGATTTCAGAATGTGATCGGTAGCTTGAAATACTTGTTCTAGAGAACCTAGTTCTGGTGCTGGATGATGAAAAACAGACTTGTGTTCTAGACGTAAATGACGATCTGGAAATCTAGATTTTCCTACATACGCTATTCTGGCGGAATTCTCGTCTTCCTCTTCAGGATCAGAGATACTTTCTTTCTCGCTTACTTGTGCTGCTTTACGCTGTTCGTGTATCTTTACTATCTCTTTACGGATTTTCTTGTACATACTCTCCATAGCACCGACGGTCTTGTGCTTACCCTCGGCTATATTATCACTCCACCTTGTCAGGATTCTCATTTCGGCGGGATCTTTAGACGGGTAATCTTGTTCTCTTATTAGACAATTGATCAGGAACTTTAATATCATGAGCTGAATCTCGGCTTTCCTTTGAGACATAATCTCGCCAATACTTTCTGGATCATCCCCTGTACGGATGAAACGATATATTCTGTCTAGATCTTCTTTCATATTCGGTAAGGTGACTAGATACTCGGTCACTTTTCTTACGCGGAATGAATATAAAACCATATTATCCTCGCCTGGGACTGGATCATAGCAACATTCGGCAAGGGATTTTCTTATTTCTGCAACAGACTGATATCTAGGCGTACGCTGTGATGCTTGTGCATGTAATTCGGCTAACGTTAAACGCTTGTGTGGCGGCGGGGTTTGAGGAGGACCTCCTCCTGCGGCCCCTAGACTAGAATCGTCGACTGACATTCTTCGTGGCGGAGCGGGAAGTTGAAACGCTGGCTGGACCGGGGGTACCGTAGCAGGTACTCCGGTGTCTGGAAGAGCGGGAAGTGCCTGATTTACAGGGACTGGCGGAGCGCGAACAGGATTTGCATATTCTGGGACGGTGTCGTCCAAATAGGACGAAATAAAAATATCAGCTGCGGTCTGTTTGTGACGTAGCTTGGTCGGAACTAATGGCGGCGGGAAATTACTGGATGCCTCTGGGGTCGCTTTTGGCAAGCCCTCGGCAAGAAGAGGATACATACCCTTAATAAGGGCATGCCTCTGTCTGTCTGACTGTTCGGCTTTGACTCGTTCACCTATCTCGATTAATTCTCTTTCTTGGGCTCGTTCTTGGGATTCTCTACTTAACTCTGACTTTCTGACTTCCTTTTCCGTTCTTCTATGAGCTTCTTTACGCCATAACTCGATGGCATCTTTCTGTGACTGTCTGGCTTTCTTTTTCCATAATGCTTCTTCTACTCGCATGATACATTCGGCATCCCATGTACCCGATACGGGCCATCTATACTTTTCTTCTAACTGTTTGGTATACTCTACCCATAAATCTAGATACAATATGGCGCTTATGCCATGTTTCTGATACATAAAATGACCTGGACTGTCCCTGGGCGGGACAGGAACTGCTTCTTCTAATAAACCCTTTCTAGTTTTTAACTGACGTAATCTTGAAAAGAGCGGCATTGTAAACTTGAATCGGAACACAATACAATACACGAAAAACAATAACAATTGGGAAAACAATTCAGGCATACCATGACATTGGAAATACATTGAACAACATTATAAATAACAGTTCGAACAGAATATTACCTGGAATACTGAGAACAGAAATACAAGAATTTCTCGAGAACGGAACAGACTAGAGTTACTGGATGCACTGCTATAACAGTACGGAACATACCGGTCCCATAAAGGAACGCATCAAGACCCGTATCCACCTAGGTGAACACTTCGTTTGTGGGCTTGGGTACCACCAACCCACGGACCAGAGTCAATTTAGACTGACCCTGTCTAGATACTACCCCAGCAATGGTACTCACCGGGCAGCACGGAACGGAAGGCCTCGGACGGGACTGGACTGCTACGACGACGAACTTCGGACTTCGGACTTCAGTTACGGGTGGGCCTCCGGATACCTCGGACCTTGGACTCTCGGCTTGGGCTCTGGTCGGGACTCGCCGCGTTCCTCCACCGTCTCGTTCGGATGCTGGACCGCCTCCTCCGTCTCCTCCGTGGGCCTGAGGGATACTTGAGCAGAAATATCTGCCACTGCGCAGAAGAGTTCCGTCACGACTGCAGAGGGTCAGGGGGTCGGCGTGGCTTCACCGACGCGTGGGGAAAGGGCAAGTCCCTGTTCGGGCGCCATTATGTGGTAAATAAATAAATAATACCCTATTTTTGACTAAGCATATAGCATAACAGATAGCTCAATAAATAAGAGTCAAGATTCGAGGTAGTAGGAGTTTCTGCAGGTTTATTACAGCATAAGGACAGGATCAGGACAACCTGCATAGGAACAGAGTGACAGGGCCCAGCAGGACAACTGGGGCCCAGCAGCTGCCGGGGCTTGATCTGGGATGAGCGCGCTAACTTTTAATAACAATACATCAACTTATATACATAGCGCAAACACATAGCATTACATTGCAGTAGGCGTAGCAGTGGGTGGAGCAGAAGGAGTGACGCGTAGCAGTCGCGAAAGATAACAGTAAAAAGAGGTGTAACTGGGAGTATACTTAGGCATGTGATGAAAACGTAACAGAATATGTCATGAATGGGCGGAAACATAGGAGGGGGCTACCTAAGGAGCCGGGACCTCTAACCTAATGGTGCGCGAAAACTGGCAATGACGTGTTACTAGGAGAAGCTGGGGGCTACGAACTCTGTGCTAGGAGCAGAGACCTAGAGTCTGGAGGGTCGGAGCGACATGTACCTAAACCCTATCTGGTATCTAATGTTTAGAGAACATGTTGATATAAACTAGGAGTCATGAGGGGAAAAGCTAACTTGATTCTAAGACTGGACCATGCATTATTCTACATGTAGTGCGTGATGAAGAATATTAAATGACCATTAAATACAGTATTTCTCTAACATGGAGACGAGAAGGCTAGACAATGACGGAAACTATTGATGCAGTTCAGTAGCTTTAGGAATGCAAAGAAGGAGGACTGAACCGATAACTGGAACTATAACATACTTTTGGCAGACTCAGAGGCAGAGCCGGGCTGCACCGGGCTCTGCGAGGCAGGAAGTAAGTGAAAGGTCGAGGATACAGGTGGGGGCTGTATCGCTCCTCAGCGAGGCTTCAGGAGACAGGAGCTGAATCTGATGTCCGGGCCCTTTTGAGGCCTGGAAACGGGGACTTTATAATGGAATAACGTGCACACTGAGAAACGTGGCAACATAACTTTACATAGGCCTGATATTCGTAGTATTCACGAGGACTGGAAAATGACATATCAGAGATGGACACAACTGGAATTGCGTCATTAATCGGACATGGGGAATAACATATGCATATTGGTCATGCACACATAACATATGATGGATGAGGCGTAGGGACACAGAACATGGCAAAATTTACTTTTCCACAAGAAGACAGGAGAACAACAGAGGTAAACAGAATGTATAACTTGAAGGTGCAGTAGAGGGGGATGGGTGACAAAGAGAGATATGAAGAAGAGAAGTAGGGGCATATTATCAAGGGCCTTATCTCTGCTTTTTTGGCTTTATAAGTCAAAAAATGGGAGATAATATTTTCGCCCTATTTCTTTTGCTGATGTGCCCCGTAAGATCAAGAGAGAAATGTGTGGTAGCCATTAAGAAGGATGCAGAGAGGCAGAAGGAGGAGCAGCTAGGTAGAGTAAAAGAGTGAAGAAATAGATAAGATGTTAGAGTTAAGTCGATGGAGCTAAAGACAGGGACAATCACATTTGAAAATAACAGAGTGTGGGCAACACCAAGTGGTGGAGAGAGAGCTAAGGTAGCAAGAGAGGTGAATGTGAAAGATGTGACAGTAGAGAGAAGTATCGGAAGACAGTAGAAAGGTGAGGTTGTGAGAGAAGTATAGGGAGAAACAAGCTAGAGAGACAGTAGTGAGGTGAGAGACAGGCAAACTGTCAGTAGTGAGTCAAGGTAGAGGCATCAGAGGCGGAAAGAAAGAGAGAGGATGTGGAGGCATGAAGTAGTGAATGAATGGTGATATAGATTGGAATGTTCAGCAAAGAGTGATTTGAGAGAGAAATGAGATGAAGAAAGAGGTGTGGTAGATAGTACTTAGGTGGAGAGAAGTGTGAGAGGTTAGATAGTGGAGAGCTATAGAAATGAGAGAAAAAGCACAGAGGAGGTTGATTTAGAGGTGAGGTTGAAATACAGAGAGAAGAGATGGAAACGGAGCAGTGAGGTTCAGAGAGAGGGGTCACCCAGATAGCGCAAGGTAGAGGCAGGGTACTTAGTGGTAGGCATGTAGCCATAAGCACAAAGATTGGTGGAGGGAGAAGAAGTGATAAGAAACATGTAGAAAGAGGTGCAGTCGAGATATATGTATTGAAAAAGAAGTGACATATGAAGAGCAGAGATGGAGAGTCACAGTCACATAAATATATAGGGATTGGTCGAGATTGACAGAGAGAGAGTCAGAGGGAAGTAAATAAAAGTGAGATAAAAGAGGTGAGGCAAAGTAAGAAGAGAGGCATGAGAGAGGAAGATGGGTGAGGCAGGCAAAGAGAGGAAAAGGTGGTAGAAAGAGCTGACAAAGGTACTCAGAAAAATTGGTAAATGAAGAAGTGCAGTAGAGAGTGAGGGTGGGGATTATGTGATTGAAGGAAGCAGAGAGAGGAGAGACACAACAAGATAGAGAAAAAGACACAAGAAGAAGTAGAGAAAGGTGAGCTAGAAAGAGGAGAGAGAGGCAGACAGAGAGTGGCAAGAGTATGTTAGAGAAAGGCAGAACAATAATTATAGAGAGAGGTATCGAGGGCTGAGTAAGACAGGGAGAGGAGGATGATGGAGCGAGAGATAGAGGAGGGGGAGAAAGTGATCATGTGGGGATAGGTTGAGAGGGACGAATTCAGGGGTAGATATGGGAAGAGAGGGGACGAGATACTGAAATAAAGAAAGAGACAGTGTTGTGTTCACCCCAGTACAATTGGGATCACACTGGGTAAATACCTTTAGCCCCAAAAATAAATGAACCCTTTTCGGCAAAAAGAGAACTGGCAAGTCTTTTTGACTGCCATTTTAGGGTTTCTGAGGTAGCTTCTGTTAGACATCATCGGTATGTTATTGCTTATGGTTCTTGAGCAGAACAAAGGTGCTCAGTGCGTATTCAGGGGACTGCTTAGTGGTTCGGATCCTCATGTTTTTCATGGTGCTCACTGATTAGTGAATCAGTTGAGTGCCGAGTTTCATTCCTGGTGTGGTTCTGTGAAACGGGAGCACTCAGGTAAGAGATGTTCAGATGCCCAAATCCTTTGTAGAGTTAGTTATCAGTACTTAACCTGATACATTTGTGCTTTTAGATTGTTATTTTCCTATCTTTATTCATTTCATGCTTCAATCTCAGAGCATATTATTTTAGTCTACTGCTATAAATTATTTCTTCAACATTCTCAGCCAGTGCAATTCTAGCTATTATTAGAATTGGATCAAATCTAGTGAAAAACTACATATTACATATCATAGCATTTGAAGGTTGACTCTAATATATGTTTGAATGCATCTAATATTGCCATACTAGCTGCTTGTAACATGAAATATAGTTTCCAAGCATTCACTGAGAGCTGGAGGGTAGACAGTTTGTTACAACTGCATTTTCTTTGCTGTACTATGTGTAACTTATGTTGTATATTATTTGTTGTATGATAGTTATTTGTTGATTCTAATGTTTGTTTTTGTTCAAATTTGGCTTTATTTGAGAACCACACGTTACGTTGTGAAAAATACACCTTATAATATTTCATATATAACAGAAAATAGGAAATTAGCTAATCATACATTGTCAAGGTTAACTATCAAATGAATGAAGTAAGTACGAAACAAAACCCATAATTTAAAACCAAGTTTGAATCTTTGAATAGGGGAAGGAACAGGAAAGAGGGGAGAAATTACCAGGAATAAATATTAAAACATTAATAAACTTAATACTACCTAAAATCAGTAATACTTTAATACATTGAGGACCATAAAGAAACGTTATAAAATATAGTCTAACTGTATATCTACATATAATCTGAAAAGAAGGTATCTCATTTAGCATCAAAGAGCTCAAGGTGGCTTCAAGTTATCTAGTAATATACAAGGCTGATAGCTGTCTAATACTATCATCTAGGAAAGGCATGAGGTAACCAAAATAAATCACTATTAACTTTATAAGTACAAAATGACATAAACGTTCCATCCAATCAATGAGCAGACCAAACTCGTTGCCACCAAGCTTTGCATAAAATATTAGAAGAATGTTTCTGATTAATAGTGATTTGTCGAAAAGCAACAGCTAGAAACAAGTCCAACAGTTTATTTTTAGAAAAAAGAGGTGCATCATTAACATCAATTAAACTACCAAGAAATAGATCATCTTATAAGGGTAATGGCTCTGAAAGACTGCACTGATCTGCTACCAGATCTTGTGCCAAACGAAAGAGTAGGTGGGCACCAAAACAACATGTGCATTAAATCACTATTAGGATTAATGCAGGACCAACATTTAGCATATGGCCTCAGGGAGAATTTAGTGGAAAGCAAAGGAGTAATGTGTAAACAACAAATATGGTTTGGGTTTTTTTTCACCGTTCAGGATGTCTTATATCATTTTCCCACAGTTTTGTTTTCAAAACACTCTTGACCATGTAAAACCCAAATCTGCTTTCCAAAGTTGTTCTGTTTTAGATCTGGGCCTCATAGAGTCAACTGAGGAAATATATTTATTGGTCTGAGAAGCTTTTGGAGTGGGAGCTTAAAGACCTAACAAATCCTGATCAGAAGAAACTGAAGAATGTATGCTGTCCAAGAAATCCAATACTATATTTATCAAAAGGGTAAAGGAAGGTTGGAAAGAATTAGGGCAGTTAACAGACTGCTGAAACTGTAGGAATGTGATTGGTGTATTGTCTTGAAACAAATCAATAACTCAATTATATTCCGCTCGCTCCAGGACTTCCAGAACAATCTTTTATTCCCATGTTTTATCAACTTTTTATACTACAAAGGGGAGTGCAAAAAGGCATCTCAAGATTTTTCACCAGGATAAGATCAAGATTTTAATAAATGGCAAGTATGTTTACAAATTGGAGATGACATTAAATGGAAAGGAGATGTAAAAGAGATAACCTCCAGATGAGCAAAAGGGAGGAGCAGGGATTGTTACTTTTCAAGACATATTGGAGAGAAAGAGGCGGAACAACGACAATCTGGAAAGTTCACCCGCCCTCTAATTTACATATTTTTTTAAGTTTAAATAACAATATCTAGAATTTTTATTTTGCCATATAACTTTGGAAGTAGTAGAACCATTTTCTTCAAAAAATGCAAATTGGGAAATGCACTGGTATAATGGAAAGTATATATAACAGCATAGGGAGAATCATAATTTTTATCAGCAAAGCTAGCTTGAATCCAGTGGCAAAGTGAACAAGGGACCGGCGTCTGGTCATACCCATCCCACGTAGAGCAAAAAGTGCTGCAGCATCAAATGATGGATGGAATGCTGGATGAATCAAACACTCACTCCCAGGTCAAGAGAGCTGGTTTAAATCCATTGCTCTTTTGCTCACTACACCACCCAAGTTTGGATCCAGTCATATGTAAATCTGTCTTGACCCTGCTCCTCCGTGGAACATTCCTGTCCAAACTGCCAAGCTGGATCCTCCCTGGACCAGAAACAAGCACCCTGGGACTGGTTTTGTGGTAACACCTCTCATCAGCAAGGCTAGCTTTAATCCACTGGCACAGTGGGGAAGGGACCCACGCCTGGGTATATGCATTCCCACTAAGGGCGAAAAGTGCTGTGGCAACAAATGATGGACGGAATGCTGAATGAATCAAACATTCCCCCTCAGTCAAGAGATCTAAGTTAAATCCATTGTTCTTTCATTCACTACACCACCCCAGCTTGAATGAGCCCTGACCCTGCTCCTCATGGGAACAGTCCAGCCCGAACTGCCAAGCTGGGTCCTCCCTGGACCGGAAACAAGCATCCTGGGAATGGTTTCGGGGTAACACCCCTCATCAGCCAAGCTATCTTGAATCTAGTGGCACAGTGAGCAAGGGACCAACGTCTGGGAATACCAATCCCACATAGGATGAAATGTGCTATGACATCAAATGATGGAAAGAGTTATGAATGAATCAAACATTCACCCAGTGTCAAGAGATCTGGGTTAAATCCATCGTTCTTTTGCTCACTACACCACCCCGGTTGTGACTTAGGCCCAGATCTCTGTACAGGGTGAATGTTTGACATTGCTTAACAGCCTCTCCATCAATTGTTCTTTTCACATTTATCAACCCATGTGGGACGGGTATGCCCAGACATGAGTCTCATGCTCTCCATTCCACTGGTGTCAAGCTAGCTTGGCGTAGAAGGAGTGATACCCAGAAACTTGTCCCAGAATGCTTATTTCTGGCCCAGGGAGGACATGGCCTGGCAGTTCGGGCTAAACTGTTCCCATGGGGAGCAGTGTCAAGACTGATTTACATATGGCTGGGTTTAAACTGGAATGGCATGGGGAGCCAAAAAACGATGGATTTATGCCCAGATATCTGTAATGGGTTGAATGTGTTACATTGTTTAACATTCTGTCCTTCAATTGTTCTTTTCGCAACGTACAGATTGAAGCAGGAAATCCCATTTTATCCTCTCAAAGGCTTTCTGGGCATCAATATTTATAGCTGCAAAAGGCTATTTGGCTGACAAGGGTTTGCTCAGAACATTAAAGAACAGAAGTGTGTTGTCAGAGGCTAATATACCTTTTACAAACCCAGCCTGTTCCTTCCCAATCAATTGCAGAAAGAGAGGATCTAATTGTAATGCTAATGCTTTAGCGAAGATCTTATAATCGACATTACTGAGAGATATAGGGTGATCATTCTTTCATAATGTGGGATTTTTACCTTCTATTGGGATACGACAAATTGTAGCCTCCTAAAATGTACCGACTTGCATACCAGAAGTAGAGGAAGAATGTTAGACATAGCAATTTAGGGATCAGTAGGCCAGAGAAGTGAAGGGAAAATTCAACAGTAAATCCATCTGGACTAGTGGCCAGATGTAGATAGCCCAATACCAGTCGTAAACGGCCAAAAATACAGATTTTCGGCCGTTTCCGACCGGTATTGGGCTATGGAGATGTAGGGGCTGAAAAAACGTACATATTCGGTGATTTTACCGAATCGGTAATTTTAGCGAATCGGTAAAATTACAGAATTGGTAAATTTACAGATTTAGTAAATTTTACCGATTCGTTAAATTGACCATTCGGTAAAATTACCGAATATGTATTTTGAGATGTAGGTAGCATTTCTAGCAGTGCTACAGGGCCTTTAGAATTCGGTATTTACCATGCAATACAATTGCATGGTAAATTACGAATTCTTGTGTACAGGTACATCTGTGCATGTACACCTGTGCCATGTGGCTCACAGACATGCCCTAAGGGCATGTATGTGTGCCACATGGTGCACAAGCCAGTTACAGGGGTGCAACAGGGTTTCAAAGTGACACCCTGTCCCCCTTAGCAATTCGGTATTTTTACCGATTCGGTAAATACCGAATCAATATTTGCTATTGAATACTATGGGCTTCAAGGCCCATAGGATTCAATTGCAAATACCGATTCGGTATTTACGGAATCGGTAAATACCGATTTTTTACCTACATCTCATTTACCGATTCATAAATACCAAATCGGTAAAATTCGGTATTTATGAATCGGTAAATGAGATTTACCTACATCTGGCCCTAGGTGCTTTACCTGTTTTTTAGGGAAGTGCATTAAGAAACTCTTGTAAAGAAATATCTCTTTCTAAAGCATAACATTCCAGATAAATATTCCTTATTTGCAGAATTTATTGTAAATAGGATGTACTAATAGGTTTCCAGGTGAGGCATCTGATGTATATAGATCAGTATAGAATTTTACGAATTCTCAAAAATATCCTGCTCTTTGATGGGCAATATGAGAATGCAGTTTCCTAACTTTGAGATAGTTCTGCAATACACTCCCAACTTCATTATTGCCCCCACAGTGTAAAGCACTGCTCATAAGTAATATAGAGGTAGCCTCCTTCATAGAAATGTAATGAAAATGTAATTTGTCTTTGATTAACTGTGGTAAGGTAACTTCAGATTTTGAAAAATAAAACTGGTACTCCAAAGTTTTAATAAAAAACAAAAGCTCTTTATGTTCTTTATCTTGTAAATCTTTTTTGGGGGGAAACAAAATCATTGAAAAATCCCCTTGTAGCTGCCTGTAATGTGTCCCATAAAAACTGTGAGGAGATGTGAGGGGTTGAATTAAAATTCAGATGCAAAGGAGGAAAAGGAAGAAGAAAATTGTGCATCTTGCAGCAAAGAATTGTTACATCTCTATCTATTTGATTTATGAGTAGCAGGAATCAAATATTTATCTGTGATCAATGAGGCATGAACTGAGAACACAATTGGACCAATACTAGCAGTGACAAGGCATTGTGACAAGTGTTTGATTTAATATATATTGTCTAGTGTAGTTAGTGATTCATGAATGGGAGAGCAGAATGTAGAGACTTTCTATTTCCAATAACTTTGGCGCCGATTGACGAATCTTCGCAAAACTTTTAAAACTTATGGCCAGCTCCGGTTCGCTCCTATCCTGAAAGTTTCAGGGTGATTCGTCAAGTAGGGGCCGAGAAAAAAGGGGGTCCCCAAAAGGTGTTTTCCCCATGCACTTTCCCATAGGACATTTTAGACACGGCTACAGCCCGAACTGCTGAACGGAATTACACCAAATTTGGAAAGAGGTAGCCCTTGGTTCAGAAAGGTGCCTTTTTGTTAAATGGTGTAAATCCGTTCAGTAGTTGCTGAGAAATTCAAAAGTAAATACACATATATATCTAGGGCTGCGGAACCTCCCGAGCCACTATCGAACTCTTACCTACCACGTCAGAAACAGTCCGAGGGGACTGCATCGGGTCTTTTGCTGCCACGCTGCTCCACCGGCCAACCAGTGATGGGGACTACGTTTCCCAGCGTCCCCCCGTGGCACCAACAACCGCGTCATAGCAAAGCGCCAGGAGGCGATTTAAATTTGCACGAGGGCTACTGCAGCGCGGGACCCTCGCAACCTTTGCTGCCATTGTCGAACTCTTACCTACCACGTCAGAAACAGTCCGAGGGGACTGCATTGGGTCTCTTGCTGTCACACTGCTCCACCGTCTAACCAGTGATGGGGCCTACGCTTCCCAGTGTCCCCCCTGTGGCGCCAACAACCATGTCGTAGCGAAGCGCCAGGAGGCGCTTTAAATTCCCACAATGGCTGGGCCACCTCCCTTACATTGGACACTTCGAACAGTTCAGGACATGGTTAGTTGTTCTTGATGTTGATTATTTCTTGCAGTGTTACATTTATTATTATTCTGGTAGTAATTATTCTTTATTAAGTTGTTATGAGCAAGGGTAATCGGAGGGGGGCAGGAGGCCCAGGGGTTGTAGGCACTCTGGATGCATTTCTTATGCGGGCTGAGTCTGTCCTAATACACGAAATTGAGCGTACCAAAAGGAGACTCTCTTTAGACCACCATCGAGCCTCCTCCGAAGCTCTTTTACCTGGTCCATTGTTAATTCCAGATTTACCATCCGCCAATAGTTCCCTTGTCCCCAGTACTTCAACCAAATGAAACATCTAATGTAGTCAGTATTTCAATTCTCACACCCTCTCCCCATGTCAAGATTCTCACACGCGAGTAAAGTACTGTCCAGACTAAGGCTAGGGAGGGTACCAATTCAAACAAAAAAAGGAAAGCATGTGCAATGCCGCAAACTACACACCCGGCTAGCAAAGTGGCAAAAACAAGAGGGACTGCTTGGGATAACAAGGGTGGCTCCCATGTCGCTCCCATGTCTAGTGATTTTGAAGACCGTTTTATAGCAACATTTGAAGAGAAATTCACAGTTGTGCTAGAGCCCCTACTCACAAAACTGACCAGCATTGACTCAAGATTGACCAAAATAGAGCAGTACCTTTTTTCCCCAAAGACCGTATCGAGTAAGGGAAATATTTGTGATCTAACTGAACCCAGACCAGTAACAGCGCACTTAACAAGACCGCCCATTACTGAGGTCAGCTGTTGCGCCAACACTGCAGCGCCAGTTCCTACTTCAAATTCCCGTAGTTTAACCACCACTTTAGTTAAGGCTGGCCCCAGGCGGGATAATGTTGGGCACCAAGAACCAGGGATGTCACAGGGTGGATCAGAGAGCCCCATAGACTCCCTTAACTTACCGCCCGAAGCCACAACATACACCATTATACTTTCTAACGTCCCAACCCTATCTTCTTGAAATGAGGAATATTGGTCCTCACTTAGGAACAAGGCTCTCCATTTGTTGAATATCAGAACTGGGCTGGGTAATCACTTATTCCAAGAATTTAAAATGATAAGCAGAGTTCCATGGGTGGGGATATCATCAACATCCTCCAGAGGTGATTGTGTGGTGTTGAATTTTGGGTCCCCAGCGATAGTCAAAACCATCCTAGACAGGGCGGGGGCCAGGTATTTCAGTAGGGATAATATTAGCATTCTGCCATTAGGTTATTTTTATCGAAACACTACTGTTCAAGTAAATGGAAGGGCTGGCCATAGGGGCATAGTCCACGTACAAGATCCTTACGAGTATGAAGTACCAACCCATAACAGATTTTATCTCTTCGCTAACCTGGAGGACATTGACTGACGAAGGAGTTCATTAGTCTTGGATAAAACTGTACATCTAACTGTTAGGGTTTGTGCACAGCAAAGAGCATGTACACTCTCATTGCACTAGTGGCCTCTGTAATAGCTCTCTTTTAAACATACTATTGAAAGCCTTTCTTGTTATCTCAGCCCCCCCCCCCTTAGGCTTCTGTGTATGTTGCTCAATGTACTCACAAGTTTGGACATTGCTGTTTTGTTTACTCATTGGACCTTGCTTTTACCAAGGCTTCTTTAGAGCACCCCTCCCTAGGCCATGTGTTAATTCAACTCATTTGCATAATAACTGAAGCTCTGCACACCTTTCAAGAACATGTGCAGCATGTGAGAACCACACCCAGCTCTTCGAGCTACACCCAGCTCTTGAACCACACCCAGGCCTGTCTATAAAAGGCAGCCCCCGAGCCTCACCCAGTGCTTGTGCTCGTCTACATCCGCTTACCTGAGAACAGATCCTTCGGCGCTGGCACTCCTGCTCTCTACAGACCTTCATCGGCTTCAACGGGCACGGCTGCTGGCTCTTCCTTCTTCCGGTTTCCGGCCCCTCCTTGCCTCAGCCCCTCTGCTGTCCAATACAATCGACCTGCAAAAGAGAAAGAGGACAAGGTTAGACTGATCAGTATCCCTTTCCAGCAACAAGTAAGTGCAAAACTTTTTATTACCTGAAAGAACTTTGACAGCGATTTCTGGATTCGTGTATAGACAATTTGGAACAAGATACCTTCCACGAACATTGGGATTCAAACCCTTTGTTACAAGAATACTTTGTGGAATTTTGTGAAATAAACATTGTTTTACATGGAACTTTTAAGAATCGAACAGTGGAAACAATTGACAGCAAGGCAAAAAGTAAATCAAGGACTTGCACAAATTACCTGCCGTATTTTGATGTAAAAGTACAGTATTCGTTTTATAAAAATTCTGGAAATGTGTGAAAAGTGAGTTTGCTATTAAGAATTTAGGCTTTAGTTATATTAAGGTGAATGTTTGATGTTGGTAATTCTGATAATGGTATTCGTTTAATTTTATAGAAGCTTTACGGTAATAGAAAGCACATCCCAGAACAGTAACACATTCCAAACCTGGAAGCTAGAGACCAGGCTCCAAGAGGTACTTTTAGAAGAGAATTTCTAATAGATAAAGGGATAGTCAGGTACAGATTTAGGAATAGGTTGCACTTACCTGTTCTTTGTTTATCTTTCATTAGGCACCAGTTTCTACAGAATTCAGAGAGGGCCGCAGATTTTATCAGCACTTCAACAGTGGAAACGCAAGAATGGTGTTGTTTATTTTATCCACTTCACCCCTTCCCTTGAGCTTCTGGTTCTTAGTGCATTGTCTAAAACTAGTGTGCTGGAACAAGCAAGTTCAGGGTGGTGTCGGACTGTCTTCAACCTCCATCAGAACTGAACAGAAACTCAGGTGAGCTGGGCTTTGACACTAACAACTGAGTTGGGTATGGGTGATGGGTCTTAGGCCGTATTAACAAAGGAAGTTCCCCTCCATCCATATTGAATGGGTCGAACCTTGATAAGTCTCTGGATAATCATATGAGTGGTACAGGTGTGGTGTATTTACTATGGGTACTGTATCGATCCCCCTATTTCTGACCCTTGTCTGGTTAATAATTAACTAGCAGCCAGTCAACTGCACAGAAACCCGTTATCTGATTAGCCACACAACGGCACAGAAGCCCGTTATCTGATTAGGTCATAGCGCATGCCATCTCATTAGGCAAGCACTATTCCTCCAGCCCCCTAATAGGCATACGGTGTTCTCAAAACAAATCAAACCTACCACGACCTGGGAAATCCCCACAGCCTTTGTTTTGATTTAGCCGAGAACTTCAGTAAAGAATGTGCGAACGATCAGTTCGTATGACATCCTTATTGACGTATTTATGTCCATCCTTACGTCAATCCCGGCACCTTTCAGGTATAAATAATACCGACATTGCCTTAAGCAAACACACGAGGTGGTTACAAGATTGGAGCAGCGAGACTTGCCGAGGAGCCCAGCTGACAGCGAATCCCACAGACGCTGCCCCTCCTTTCTGACGCGCTGAGAGAGAGACGCTGCCTTTTCTCCTGCCGAGAAATCCAGCTCCGGCGCTTCCAAGCAGCCCTCGCAGGCAGCTGGAATATCAAGACCTGAGATAGAGATACCAGCCCTCCAGCCTTCTAAACTCCCAGGTACTGAACTGAATCATCCTTTGTAGAGAATTCTTGAAGCAGACTCTTGGCAAAGCAAACTTAACTTAAACTGCTACTTATCTACTCCCGCCACGTATTAGGCTTAGGTCAGGTACATTGGTGTAGGCGTAGTTAGAAGCACCAGTTGAGTACGATTAGTCAATGTATATATGTATGTATCTATTTTATCCATTTTAAGTATCATATGGCTAAGAAACCATATCAATGCTTTTACAGTATTATTTTATAATTCTGTTATTACTGTATGCACTTTACTTAACAATAAATCTTGCAATAACAGCGATTCATTTCTCTTGTATGAGAAAAGAGACTGATCAATAAATAACATCTTTTTATTGAACACGCCCGTCTCTTCCTTTTCTCTACAATCTGGTGAAACTAAGAATGCACTGAACTGACTGAGTAAAATAAGTTGTCTTTTGTTTTCACACGACTCTAGAGATACACTCTTGATTAGGGGAGAGCAAAGTTGTCATGTTCTATGGTTGTCAGAAACGAAATCCCTTCTTGTCTATCCAGGGAAGTTAAACTCCTCCTTGTCTATTCGAGAAAGTTTCTAGTGAACTCTGAGCTAGCTGGCACAAACATTAAACTTTAAGTCTAATATCGTCAGTAGAAGACCTAGTTAACCTCTGTCCTACGTCTATACTATTGAAGATATTATTCCAATGCGCAGAGCCTATTGGGATGATAGGAACTACACTACATGGCGCCCAACGTGTTTGGATGGGCGATAAATCTAACGTAAGACATTAGAGTAACTCAGTCGTGCTTTTTCACACATACCTCTTTTCCCCATAATACTCCAAAGACGTCTGGAGTGGGTGAAAAGTTAAATCCGCCAAACTTAGTAGGAGGAGACTCCTATGTATGGTTCTTGGTTTATTCAACGTTGAAGGATACACTGTTCCAAAATATTGAGCATCTAATCTTTGTTTCCATAGAAACCTGATCTGCAAATAAATAAAATAACTTTCTTGACATTAGAATGTCACTAGAAGAAGAAGAAAGGGAGACAGTTAGAATAGCAGCTGAACTCCTAGCAGCTGACAATACTCTGCTGCAAACTGACCCGGATGCAATACTCATCCCGGTCAACATAAGAAAATCTATAACTTTAAAACTTATTGAAAATGGGCTGACACCGAGAGGTGGTACAGTCATATTCGCAATTGAGGCACACGAATATCGGCAGACAGAGGTATTCTATTCATGGATAAACTTTCCAGCAGCAAACGCTGTAACAAAGGACTTCCACTATTACAAAATAGAGGAACCTCCTAATGAGTACACTCCTTTCGAGGAGGTGGAAATACCACTCAAATACCAAGAGCACCTGCTCTGGTTTAATGGCGCCCTAAAACATAATAATCACATCACCAGGCTCGGTCCACTAGGTAGACCAGGAGCAACGTGGCCGGTCCTATCCGGATACACACCACATCCAGACATTGAAGAAATGTCTGCACCAGATCTTTTAGCACAGCTAAAACAACTAATTAAAATACACAAACAATTAGTCCAATATGTAATGCGGACTTCAACAGTCCTACCAGCTATTAAAATTCCACAGCTGATCCCTCACCAGGGGAACACAAATAAAATTACACCACAGAACATACAGTCCTGTCTAGATAAAGTACCCGCAAAACGGGAACAAATTCCATTCTGGTTAGCACAAAAAATCACTCAAATAGAGGCGGTATTTCCAGATACCACCCCGGTTGAGAAACACAGGATTCTGACTATCTGTCTTCCAATGGGAATCGCACCACATGTGGAGGACTGTGACACTTGGGGTACAGTCTTTGCTTCCATTTACACAAAAACACATGGTGTTCCATCCATGTCAGTAATACCAGATGTGCTAAAACAAATTCAAGATGAATACGGTCCAGAACCTGCTTTAACTCTTGGTATGAAATTACTAAAAGACTTCAAGCAGGTATTGGCAATATTACTAGCCAATATAAAGGGAGAAGCAGCAAATGTGGCAATCCGCCAGAGGTTAAAAGAGACAGATATAGCAGACCAACCATTTGAAATTGCCAGAATCATAGAAAAATCCTATGAAGAACTAGGAAGAGATAGTTTGGGTGGAAAACCGGTGAAACCCCAACTAATTGAAAAACCTGAAAAAATATTTATTAAAAATAATCTAAACACTCACAAAAAGAACTGGGATGGAAATAAACAATCCACTCCTAAAGAAAAAAGATTCCAGTCCAGAGGAAGGTCTCCTCGGCGGAGAGAACGATCTCCGGACCAAGGACACAAGTCTCCCCAAAGGGAGCCCTCTGAGAAAAAATACAACCTTAGAAATAGGGATAATCTGAAGAAACCTGATAGATATCACGATATTGATACACGTCCCTCTCAATCTTTTCAGACTTCCTCGCAGAAATCGGAAAGGAGAGGACGGTCAGAACACAGGGAAGAGCACGTCAAGTCCAAAGACAAGGAACCTGCTCATCAAAATAAAAAATTACAGTTTCCAAAAAAGAAGGTAGCCAGTATTAAAGTAATCAACCATGCCGAGAATACTGAGGACACAGCTGAAAAACGGAGAATGGGCTCAGACAATGCTAGACAGCGCAGCAGAAGTGAGCATAGCTCGCAAGATCCTTATGAATCATCTGGAGACAGTGGACACGAATGAATGCATTCAGGTGGAAACTGCAGATACCAGAGTTAGCAAACCTCATAAAATATATGAAATAACATTGCGTATAGAGGAGGATAAGACTAGGAAAATAAGGGGTCTTTTGGGATAATCTCTCCAAAGGCTATGATATCCTTCTAGCTGAAAGAGACTGGCCACCAGAGTTTGTCAGGGAGTGCCCTCATGGCGAATAAATAATTATGCCTGCCTTCTCAAATCATATTCCAATTCATAAAAAATAAATATACACTTGCAAGAAAGTGGGCAGTAGCCCAAGCTCCTGCATTATATAAAAACCAAGTGGGATGGGATGAGGACTCTCCTCCTCACAAAATCCAGTTAAAATCACAACCTACTGCTCAGAGGCAGTATCCAATTAAGCAAGAAGCTAAAAAACGGGTAAAAGAGATCCTAGATCAACTTGAATACCAGGGGGTGATTGAAACTTGCACCCCACAAATGAATAATCCTTTGTTTCCTGTCTCCAAACCAGACAATTCATATCGTCTTGTTTTGGACTACAGACACCTTAACTCATGTTGCAAAACCTTTGCAGTACAAAACTCGCATAGTGCTGCACTAATGAATAACATAGTGCGCAAAAAATACAAAACAACATTAGACATCTCTAATGGATTCTTCTGTCAAAATATAGCACCAGAAAGCAGATATTTGACCGCGTTCTCAATAAATGGCGCGCAAAAAAATTTCTGTCGTTTGCCCCAGGGGTTCAAGAACAGCCCAGGATTATTCTCAGCAAGAGTAACAGAGTTACTACTAATATATGATGATGAGGCATTATCTTATGTCGATGATATCTATCTAGCAGATGATGACTTGGATACTCACTTGAAGAGAGTGAACACCATAATACTTGGGTTCGCAGCAGAGGGTTACAAATTCAACTTTAAAAAGTCAAGAATTGCCCATCTAACTGTCCTGTTTTTAGGATATGAACTATCAAGTGAAGGCAAAAGCCTGGCTGACAATTTCCTAGAGAAGTGTGCTGTAATCCAAGCACCTAGAACACTAAAAAACTTACAATCAATTCTAGGTTTCCTAAATTTCGGAAGAACTTACATTATAAATTATGCAGAGAGAGTTAAACCTCTCTATGATCTTATAAAACCAGATTTTAAAAGAATCAATTGGACTCAAAAACACACAAAAATGTTGAGATCTTTACAAACGGATATGTTAGTTAAAATAAAAATTACAAACACGTGACAACACACGCAACCTTGTGATTCGAGTCATCCCAGGAAGATGCGGATTCACATACCTGACCTCTAATGAGGGAGAGAAGGTACCAATAGCATACAAATCACATTTGTACACAGAAGCTGAAAAAAGGTTCAGCATTAAGGAAAACATTGTTCATGCGGTTCAAACAGCTGTAGCAAAGGAAAAATACCAAGCCGACGGTAGACAGGTTACAGTCAGAACAGCAGAATCAGCTTTTGAGGCATTAACAACACCATGTAATTTACCGACAACTGCACTGAATCCAGAATGGATACAATGGGTAAATTCTGTTGCTACAGACAAAGTAAAATACTATTTTGACCCGGAAATGAAAGAATTAAAATATCTAGAATATGAGAGAGAATACCCTCTGCCAATCAACATTCTGCCTTTACGACAATACGCCTGTGTAATATATACAGACGGACATGCTCAACCCTCAGTTTGGGGAGAGCTGGCTTACAACGCCACATGCGAAATTGTAAAAGAAGTGTGGCGCGGAGGTAAATTAAGACCTCTACTTACAAAAACACACTCAGTGGAAAATAATTCAGAACAACAAACTGAAATAATAGCGTTAAAAATGGCGCTAGATAATGCCGATCGCGAATTCCCGACACTTATTGTGTGCGATTCGTATTACTGCGTCAGATCATACAATAACGACTTACAGAAATGGATTCAAAACGGTTACAAAGATGACACAGGTGCAACAATAAAGCAAAAAGTGCTTTGGGAACAAGTAGTTCTTTTACAGAAAGAACTACCAAAAACTCACGTGATACATTCACTGAGTCATCAGCGTGATGGCGTTCACGTTGCAGGGAATTCATTGGCTGAGACAGCCACAGCGGTAGCAACTAAATCGGCTTCCGTAGCTACAAAAAAGCGTGCAGTAAAATACATTGACAGTGAAACTGTGCTGGCAGTAAAAACGTCATCAAAAGGCGACTGCTCTGCACTACCGATCAATTATCCACTCAATTATACATACATAATCGCTGCAAACTCCGTTCCTTTTGCTCGAATCCCTGGAGTGGGGGATAGAGTAATTCCAAACATGGACAGGAGAGGCTTGTTAATAGCAGACGCACATATGGGTGAGGGTCTCAGACACCTTAAGCTAAAAGATTCTCTGGAAGAATTACAATCAGTGTACTGGTGGCCAGGCATGAGCCTGCATCATCACATTTTTGTAAAAAAATGCCCAGACTGCAATAGAGATCGCAGTGGCGAGAGAGACGGTTTAATATCATGGCGTTTCACTCCAGAATGTATCAAATCAACAAAAAAAATATAAAACCCAGTATGAATAATGCGTCGTATTAACATGAAGAGACTATTTTCACTTATAATGTAGGCCCCAACTTTCGGCTGACGTAGGAACTGTTATACAAAGATTTGCGAGTCTAAATGGCATATACGCTAGAAGCATGTTACGTTCTGACCAAAATCTTTCCTTTAGCTCTAGAACAGCTTATGGGGGTGCCTGGCCAGAATTAACATTGCATTGCGGGACTCTTCTCACTTCCTTCCTGAGGGAAACGGGATGGTGTAAAGAAAAAACCATGGCATAAAGCAATCTATAACAGCAAAGGTATTAGGTTCGGGAGCTGGGTGGGTCAAACATTTAATAAGTGTCCAACGTAGTCTAAATAACCTGCCAAGAAATTCTCTGAAAGGACTCAGTCCGTACGAACTATTGTTTGGGACTAGAATGTTAATCCAGGACTTAGATAGTCAGACTTCAGTGGTTAAAGAAAAATGCTTTGATATCAAAGATCGCTTGGCTATTTTACAGGACTTAAATGAAACAAGGAAAGACCTGAGCAACATAAAGTTGAAACAGCAGCCAACAACCACTGAAGAAAAACCACCTGTCCCAGCAAGGCCTGTCTGGATTCCAAAAGTCGGGGATCTGGTCAGAGAAAAGATCGCGGTAAAGAAGGAATTTGGGCCTTCTTACAGAAAAGCAGTTCCTGTCTTGTCTATCAACGGGACAAGATCAGTAGTACTACCGCCCCTTGCTGGTAAAAAGGAGAACCGAGTCATATCCATCGACCTGGTTAAACTACAATCATGTGGCCGATAACAAATAGTAGGCCAAGTGGACTCCCAAGAAGTAGCAGAACACCAAAGTTTGCTACATCCACAGAGGTTCAATCTGAAAGACTGATCACATTTGGAAAATCTACAGTGAAACAACAAGGACTATGCAACAAAGCAATGGAACTTGAACCTCTTAAAACCCAAATCAAAGTTTTTCATCAAGAAACAACAACCTATGATGATGTAACTACAGATTCTTCTAATGAAACAAAGCAAAAGCCAAAAACAAGAAGTAATCCAGAAGCAATTGGAACAATTGACAGAACGGCATCCGGCTACTTCATCAACTTCGATGATTCTTCAGAAGAACAAAGCGAACCAGAAGTACAGCCATCAACAAAAACTTTTAAAGACAAAGCAAAGGAACTTTTTCAGCAACTAAAGAGAACCTATCTGACTTCTCCATGGATTGAAATTTGGGTGACATTAGGTGCATTTGTCCTCATACTTTGGCTCATCATGGTACTATGCTTGGGACATTTCATTGAGGGAAAATATGCTAAAATGGACACAGCAAGCCAGAAAATCAACTTGGTCCTTAAACCACACACATCTTCACATGTCAAGAAAAGAGAACTTTATTCAATGAACTTCACAGCCAACCCTATACCAGGCGGTGTAGCATGGGACAATACTGATTATGAAATCTATGGCCCGGTTGAAATCCTGAAGTATCCACACCAATTTAAGATCTCGTTAAGTGACTTTGTAAAACCAAGCACATTTGCTGATCATTGGGACTTTGAAAGTATTAATGATATGATGTCTGACCTAGTAATGTCTGCTAAGTTTACAGAACATGATTATTTACAGGGTTCATCTAATTATGATCAAATGTTCTGCTATAACCACTATGGTAACCATTATCTCCATAAATCTGCACAACCTAGAAATGTTTTAAATTATAACCAATGGGAACATTGTGCTACTCCACCAAAGGGTAGTTCCAAATATTTTTTTGATAAATATTCATACTTTTCAGGGTTTAATACAAGTAATGCAGAAACATTTTATTTCAAATTGTCAAATAAGACAGGTATGAAGACCATGCTTACAAACACAAAATTGATATATTCAGATTCATTTTTTGAGCAAATGAATACATTTGGTTTTGATTTCTGGAACAGTAACATTGAAACAAAAACTGTTTGGGGTACAAAAGATTGGCAAGTACAAGGTATAGAATCATTGTTCAGAGCCTGCATGATCCCAGAACAAATTATATTTTTGAATGACACTATTCAACAAACTACCTGTCTTGGCTTAGCCAAAATCAAAGACTTAAACAAACCGTCTATTCCAAAGCCAACAACGAATAGTAATAACTCTATAGAGGTTGAGATAGACGTAAACCATATTTTAAACCAAAACAGAACACATCCTGATTGGAAACAATGGTTGATCTGGCCCACAGACACAAATAACTGTCAAGACAGATTCCTGAACAAAATACAGGGGTTCAAATTGACCAGGCCAGACCCTAGATATTCCCAAAGACAACATCCAGGGATAGTAACTACTTACAGTGTGGGCAAGCTCTGCCTTCAATGGGTACAAACATCCACACTGGCAGAAATTAAGCAACACCTAACTTTACTTCAAGAAGGTGCTGACTTGCGTGATTTCATTACGGGACCACGCAAACAGCGTCAAAAACGTTTCATAGCGGCCTCTATATATGCAGCGTACAATGAAGTTTGGAAAGTAACTCAAATTGAGACAGCAGAAAAAATACGGGAAATTGACCGTATTAATTTGGAAAAATCACTTTCTGTTGTGGACAATGGGTTAATGACTCTGTCCTCCAGAATATATTCACTGGACAGTATTGTATCTTCAGCAATCGATATAATATCGCAAGACTTACTGATGTTACAACACGGTCAGTCCCAATTGCGTTCTATTGTACAACTTGGCTGGACGTTACAAAATCTGCGTTCAGGCTATGTGCCTTGGCGTTTAATCAACACAACGTCACTATTTAATATCTTTAACCTTACAGATAAACAAATCAGTTTGGCACAGAAGGGCGCTGACTATACAATTCTGAGCATTGAAAAACTTGAGAGATTACCATTGACAATGTCAGAACGACCTGTCATTGAATGGATAATACACGGGATAATAAATATTCCAATAACAACTTTCCAGTTTCAATACTGCCAAAAATATATACAGGCAGGCCAGTATGAAAGGTTGGGTAAAGGATACATTAAGTCAACATGGAACTTGCCCTATACACACGCATGTGTTAGTAATAAAGGACAAAGTGTGTTCCTTAGTGGAAATAATTGTGAAAGGTCACTAAGCGGTACACTTCTGTGTCAGGGTATTAGTTTGCATGGAGCTTGTGAGGGGAACTCAAATAACCTTTCATGTCACCAGCTAGGCACACCTGCAACACAAATAGAACCATTCTTTAAGAGACTCTCGAACGGGAGTTACATTCTAATTGTAGATCGCAGATGTTGCAGTCTGCTGCCCGGAAAACCTTATCTCATAACCGTGACTACGAAGGTCATGTGCTGTGAACGAGTATTGTACCCGAACGATGCCCGAGACAGGGAGGCAAGGTTGTGGCCCAGTTTGAAGATTTCTTCTATTCGAATTGATACTTTAAGCAGAATGAAGATAGTGCTCCTACAGACGCAAACCATGTTATCGTCATCAAAAGAAACATATGATCTCCAAGTTGCAAGGACAACGGCTGAGATTCATTCACTGTTATCAACCAATTCCCCCATACATTTCACAGAAATACTGAGCGAAATCTTAAATATTTCTGATACAAGCAGAATCGCGAGTGTATTTAAGACAGTGTTTTCGGGAGCTTTAACCCCATTCAAAGCCATCCTGGGTATTTTTCCTGATTTTGTCCATTCCATCTTTGGCGGACTTCCTCTCCTTTTGGGACTAGTGGCAGGCATCCTATTTTTGATCCTGTTACTTCGCTATGGCAAACCACGTCACAGACAAGACACCAGCGATAATGGAAGAAACAATCCGAGCTATTGGCTACCGGGACCGCATAACTAAAGTCCTTGGACTAGCAAGGCTACGAGATTTAAACATGACATGGTTTCTTTCATTCAGACCGATGTGGCAAAGTTGTGTTATGCCTGTATTAAGGTGCTTGCTATGCGGCGAAGAATGCGTGTTGGACACCTGTCTGACACTACAATCGGATGTGCCAATGGACGCAGAGACTTTGTTGGGTCCGGTAACGGCTCATGCATTGTGCTGTCCCCAGCGGCTACCAATCCTGATGACGGCATTCGTGGAGACTTCACCACTACGATTGAAGAGTTGTGAAGTACAAGATGAAAGCAGCATCGATCAGGTACAACCTTCTGTCAGCTATGCTGAACAAAATATCTATGAAGGCAATCATGCTCATGAATGCATGTTACAAAATGTATCCGAGCTAGTGGAACTTTCACAAGAAGCAGTTGACAGTTTTTTCGAAAGTCTCAACAATAAGATGTTTTCACCAGAGCAGAAAGAATGACTTTGAACAAACTAGCACACGGCGTTCCCTACACCCTGTATTTGGCCTTCGACTTTGAAAATACAGCAAAAGAAATGTTCTAACCAATTTTTACAGAGAGCGAGACATTTTAGCCCCTTCCATTCCAAAATATTTACGATTTTTTTGGGACACTTATCTTCTGCTTAAAGTAAAACTATTCTTAGAGAACAAAATTTCTATATTTAGCTACTCAAGACACATTAGCTACCCTCTAGCATGTCCACGAGTATTATGATTTTTGTGATGAGATGGTCTCGACTTTTTCTTCTGTATTAAGAGCCATTTCATGTGTAATTTCCGCATTTCATTCATGCTGATTTCAAAATATGCGTTTAGATTTAGCTTTATTATGCTGCTTGAAGTGCATATAGTGACTATACTCATCTTTTCGTGTATTTCCCATTTTGCAATTTCAAAATGCATTTGATTGTATTTTGAGGTGGTTCGGTATACACATGCACTACTAGTATGTTTACTATGCCTAGACTTGTAAATATGGACATAGATTACGTGGAGTGGGTGGGGTGTATTTACTATGGGTACTGTATCGATCCCCCTATTTCTGACCCTTGTCTGGTTAATAATTAACTAGCAGCCATTCAACTGCACAGAAACCCGTTATCTGATTAGCCACACAACGGCACAGAAGCCCGTTATCTGATTAGGTCATAGCGCATGCCATCTCATTAGGCAAGCACTATTCCTCCAGCCCCCTAATAGGCATACGGTGTTCTCAAAACAAATCAAACCTACCACGACCTGGGAAATCCCCACAGCCTTTGTTTTGATTTAGCCGAGAACTTCAGTAAAGAATGTGCGAACTATCAGTTCGTATGACATCCTTATTGACGTATTTATGTCCATCCTTACGTCAATCCCGGCACCTTTCAGGTATAAATAATACCGACATTGCCTTAAGCAAACACACGAGGTGGTGACAAGATTGGAGCAGCGAGACTTGCCGAGGAGCCCACCTGACAGCGAAGCCCACAGACGCTGCCCCTCCTTTCTGACGCGCTGAGAGAGAGACGCTGCCTTTTCTCCTGCCGACAAATCCAGCTCCGGCGCTTCCAAGCAGCCCTCGCAGACAGCTGGAATAACAAGACCTGAGATAGAGATACCAGCCCTCCAGCCTTCTAAACTCCCAGGTACTGAACTGAATCATCCTTTGTAGAGAATTCTTGAAGCAGACTCTTGGCAAAGCAAACTTAACTTAAACTGCTACTTATCTACTCCCGCCACGTATTAGGCTTAGGTCAGGTACATTGGGGTAGGCGTAGTTAGAAGCACCAGTTGAGTACGATTAGTCAATGTATAGATGTATGTATTTATTTTATCCATTTTAAGTATCATATGGCTAAGAAACCATATCAATGCTTTTACAGTATTATTTTATAATTCTGTTATTACTGTATGCACTTTACTTAACAATAAGTCTTGCAATAACAGCGATTCATTTCTCTTGTATGAGAAAAGAGACTGAACAATAAATAACATCTTTTTATTGAACACGCCCGTCTCTTCCTTTTCTCTACAATTTGGTGAAACTAAGAATGCACTGAACTGACTGAGTAAAATAAGTTGTCTTTTGTTTTCACACGACTCTAGAGATACACTCTTGATTAGGGGAGAGCAAAGTTGTCATGTTCTATGGTTGTCAGAAACTAAATCCCTTCTTGTCTATCCAGGGAAGTTAAACTCCTCCTTGTCTATTCGAGAAAGTTTCTAGTGAACTCTGAGCTAGCTGGCACAAACATTAAACTTTAAGTCTAATATCGTCAGTAGAAGACCTAGTTAACCTCTGTCCTACGTCTATACTATTGAAGATATTATTCCAATGCGCAGAGCCTATTGGGATGATAGGAACTACACTACACAGGGAGGGATTGTGGACCATCACCCATAGTTAATTACATGAATGATGGGGTTAATTCTCCCCTGGAGAGTTGTGGCCTATGTCTCCAGTCAGGCCACAATGAAAATCACAATGACACCATAGGACCCAAACTAGCTTCATGGAATATAGCGGTGCTTCCTTACAAATTAGCCTCTGTCAATTGGACTATATTCATTGAGGAGCTAGACATCCTGTTTTTTTAAGAGACTTGGGACGTGGGCCAAGTACTCCGCCATGGTTACCTAAACTTTTCTAAAGTGGCGGAACAGGGACAGCGTGGTAGACCTAAAAGGGGGCTGACTACCTGGGTGAGACAATGTGACCAGCTTAAGGTCGAAGAGATTCACATTGACTGTAGGGATATTCTTATAATTAGGCTTCATTGGGCTAATTTTCCTGACTTGCTACTCATTAATGTTTATTCGAAAGGTTTGCAAGGAGGAAAAGCCTCTCCCACGGTAGCACTTTTAGATACTTTTTTAACAGACCATAGAGGTGATAACAATGTGATAATAGTAGGTGATTTTAACTGCACATACGAGCCCCTGGTTTCTTATGACATAAATTTTGATGCAGAGGAGGACGCTCAGTGGTCGATTCCTCCTTTGGATTTTCCCGTAGTAAAAAGATGGTCGAGTGCAGCTCTCCAGCGAAACGTTTTTTGTCTAGAACAAGGAGTTAGGGCAGTCAACGGGAGATCGATTTCCAATAAACATGGTATGCCCACTTTTAGCACCGGGCAGCGTACCAGTTGAATAGATTTTTTCCTACTCATTAAGGAGTACTGGTCAAATTTAATAGATATGATGGTCCGTGAACGGCCCGAAAGTTATTACTCTCATTGCGTTCCTTGCACACATCTTGTGAAGCAAGGTTGACATCACGCACAGATTTTGTAGAGGACCAATTGACTAACGACACTAGACGCGTCAAGTGGGCAAACATGATCAAGTAGGAAGAGCACATGGATCAGATGAGTAGGTTGATAGCCAATGCCTTAGGTACCCTGCAGACTTCCGCAACTCAGGAAGATTTTAATTTTATTTTTGTGCAAGTTCATGAGGATCTTTTTATTAAGCTCAAAAGCTTTTTTATTACCAAACGTAAAAAACTCACAATCCAGTCAGGTTTTAAAGCTGCCGCCTGGTATAACACTTCTTGTCGTATGGCCTACAGGGGTTTAGCTGTGGCAATTAGGTCAAAAGACAGGGAAGAAATACGCAAGGCTAGGACTGCATACAAGGTTGCCCAAGATCTTGCCAAAAGGGATTGGGATGAACAACAATGGGCGGAACTGCTTAAAGCATATTCTGGAAGAAACATGACTGCTTTCTGGCACATGGTGAAGTGGGGCAGTGGGTCCCCTAGCAAGGTGCCCATGAACCGTGTGGAGCCAGACAAATGGGTTTCTTTTTTTAGAGCCCAGTTTGCATGTGCTGGAGATGCACTCGAGTTGTTTGAAATGACATCTCCTGCTTCCTCTCTATATTTTACCAAGAAAGAAGTGGAAAACGCTCTACTCCTAGTCCCAAGAGGCAGGGCGCCTGGGCCTGACTGCATCCCTGCTGATTTATTCCTCCTTGATATAGGCACTTGGGCATCGAACATTCAGCTTCTTGCGAATGCCATCGCCAGTTGAGCATCTATGCCCGATACTTGGGCAGGAGCAGTAATACTTCCCATCTATAAAAAAGGTGATCGCTCCTTACCTGGAAACTACAGGCCCATCAGCCTTATTGATTGTATTAAAAAGGTATCAGCAAGGTTGGTACTAAGTATAATTCAGGCTTGGATGGAGGAATGTGACATCCTTTCCCCTCTTCAGGTGGGGTTTCGGGCATGCACTAGCACCATAGATCAGGTGCCCAGGTTTATCCTCATTTATTGGCGTACCATAGTACTTGGGAGAGGCACTATATACGCAGCCTTTGTCGACCTTAAGTCGGCATTCGACCTTGTTCCCCGCACCAAGATGTGGCGCACTTTTTTGAAGATAGGTATGCCACTGAATATTCTGGATTTTTTGATTAAGTTGCACGCCGATAACTTCGCGCAGGTGAGATGGGATGGGCAGGGAAGCACCACTGAAAAGTTCCCAGTTGAGAAGGGGGTGAGACAGGGGTGCGTTTTAGCTCCCACCCTCTTCTTAATGTATTCATTATTGGAGTGTGATGGTGGGTGTGTCGCAGGCCGGAAAAGCAGGCAAGGAGGCCGAATATAGTGGGCTATGCTGTTAGTTTTATTAAACAAAAGACAGAAAGCAACGTCCCAGTAGAAGCAAGAATATCCAGGGGAGGAGGCCGCTGTTCTCTCCGGGTCTTGGGGTCGGGTCCAGATCTTCGGGAACTCCGATGACGACTCCGGTAGTGGGGAGAATCCACGGAGGGCAGCAAGAGAAGAAAAACAAGGGACCGTTAGTCCTATCTTGAGCTTTAAGGCACAAAGGTAGCAGTCACCGTCACCTGGGCAGTGAGGGGGGGGAGAAAGAGCCAGTGAGGGAAGGAAGGGCCCGGGTTGGAGGAAAGGCAGGGCGGCAGACAGAAAAGGGTGTCGAATGGTCGGGCGTGGAAGGGCTTCTTACGCTGTGAGAGTGCTATACAAATATACTACAGTGCAAGGGATGTGACGCTACAGAGAAAGGGGTATTTACAGGGGCTATACAGCGGGCTCCTACTGAGCTATGAATAGAAAGCTCTAGGGTACTCACGCGGTCCGCCGCAACTCTCCAGTGAGTCACGGCCGCTCTTCAGCCACCTCCTGAGGGCTCCACCACTCCTCGGTCCACACCTCTTCGTCGTACGCCTCCTCTCCTTCTCCAGCTTCAGTCCGAGGGTCCTGCCATGATTCTCCGACGGCGTTCTGCTTCCTGGGCTCGGCTTTTCCCTGATCTGGCGCTGCCCCAGGGGCGGGACTTCCGGGATCGGTGGGATGTACTTCCCCGGACTCAGGGCTCTGGTTGGTTCCTGCAAGAGAGAGAAGGGCGGGGTTCTGTGGGTTATGGCTGCTGCTCCGAGCCCCGTCCTCGGCGCGGGGAAGTGTCTGCGGGGTTGCAGTCCCGGCGGAAAGGAAGGGAGTGGGAGGGCGGCTGCCATGTAGGGGGGCCCGGGGCACCGTCTCACATCCCCTTCCCCTAGCTGTCCTTCTGGTACTGGATGGAGACTGAGGGTATCGTGAAAGGAAATCGGCATTACCCTGGTCTGACCCTTTTCGGTGTTTTACCATGAAACGGAAAGGCTGTAGGGACAGAAACCAGCGGAGGACCCGGTCATTCTGACCTTTGATCCGGGCCATCCACTCCAAGGGGGCGTGGTCAGTGTAGAGGACAAAGTCTCTCCCTTCTAGGTAGTATCGCAGGCTTTCCACTGCCCACTTGATTGCCAGGGCTTCTTTTTCCACTACGGCATAATGTCTTTCTCTGGGGAACAGCTTGCGGCTCACATAGAGTATGGGTTTTTCGTTCCCTAGGGCATCTTTTTGTGATAACACTGCCCCCAGCCCTTGATCAGAAGCATCCGTTTGCAGTATAAAGGGCAGGGAATAGTCAGGGGGCACCAGGACAGGACTGGAGGTCAGTGCGTCTTTTAAGTCCATGAAGGCATTCCATGCTTCGAGTGTGGGGTTTCGTAGTATCTCATCAGATCGGTTTGTTTTCTACAGTAGATCTGTGAGGGCTGCGGCTCTCTGTGAAAAGTTAGGTACAAACCTCCGATAATAGCCCAGAAGGCCTAAAAAGGCTCAGAGGTCTTTTTTTGTCTGAGGGAAGGGAAGGGATTTGATGGCCACGGTTTTACTTTCTTGGGGTCTTATCAGGCCATCCCCCAGGAGATAACCCAGGTATTTGACTGTCCTCGCTGCCAGGGTGGTTTTGGCGGGGTTGATGGCAAACCCATAGGAGCCTAGGGAAGAGACAACACTATAATGATGTGTCAAGTGTTGGTCCCAGCTATCACTAAAGATGATGATGTCGTCTAGATATGCTCCGGCGTATTTTGAGTGGGGCCGTAGGACGTGGTTCATAGCACGCTGAAAAGTGGCGGGGGGCCGTGAAGCCCAAAGGGCATGACTGTGAATTGGTACAACCCCTCAGGGGTGGAAAAGGCGTTTTTCTTTTTGTCCTGTTCCCTGAGGGGTATCTGTCAATACCCTTTGCAGAGATCAAGGGTGGAGATATATGTAGCCTTTCCTATCCTCTCTATCATCTCATCCACCCGGTGCAAGGGATAGGTGTCAAAGCTGGATACCTTATTGACCTCCCGAAAGTCAATACAGAACCTGACAGACCCGTCAGGTTTTGGCACCAGGACGATAGGGGAGTTCCAGTCACTCACTGAGGGCTCTATAATGCCCATCTTCTGCATCTCTTCTATTTCCTTCCGTATAACCGCCCGTCGATCCTCTGGGACTCTGTAGGGCCGTAAACGGACAACTTTCCCTGGCTCTGTTTCTATGACATGTTCTGTGATAGCGGTTCGGCCCGGAGAAGAGGAAAAGACCCCTTTCACAGAGCATAGGACTTCTCGGATATCTTGAGTTTGTGGGGGAGTCAGCTCAGGGTCAAGGCAGGGGTCAAAAGGGAAAGGCAGGGGCAGGCAGGTTCCGGAGAGGACCGGTCGGGGTCATTCCCATTTTTTTAGCAGGTTCACATGGTATATTTGGGATGTACCCCGAGTGGGGTCCAGCTCCACCTTGTAGGTAACCGGGGTCACCTGCCGTTGGATGGCGTAGGGTCCTTGCCATTGACCCAGGAGCTTTTGATCTGACGAAGGCATCATGAGGAGGACCAGATCACCAACAGCGAAGACACGGGTTCTGGTGCCCTTGTCATATTGCCTCTTTTGGTTGTTTTGGGCACTTACGAGGTTCTGCCTGACAATGTCCCGAATCAGAGACAGGTGGGTCTTCAGGTTTTCCAGTTATTCAGGGAGCGGACGTGTGCGATCAGGCTCTGCTTCCCAGGCCTCCTTTGCCATGTCTAACAGAGTACGTGGGGGGCGCCCATACAGCAGCTCATATGGGGAATAACCAGTGCTGCTCTGTGTCTTGCAGCGGATGGCGAATAGTGCCAGAGGTAGCATGTCTTCCCACCGCTTTGCTTCTAGGCCTAGAAGTTTTTTTAGAGTTTGTTTTAACGTGGCGTTGTAGCGTTCCACTAATCCGTCTGTTTGCGGATTATACGCTGAGGTCCTGAGCTTCATAAGAGCAGAAACTAAAGGGGTACCCTGATCGGTCAGGATTTCCCGGGGAAACCCCACCCGGGAGAATACAGAGATAAGGGCCTTAGCTATGCTCTGGGTCGTGGGTTGACGTAGGGGTATGGCCTCCGGAAAGCGAGTGGCATAGTCGACTATGACCAACGCATAGCGACACCCGCTTCGGGAGGGTAGGAGGGGTCCTATGATATCCATCCCTATTCGGCTGAACGGGATGTCAATAAGAGGGAGAGGTTGTAATGGTACTCGGGGGGGGTCTGTGACGGCTGTGCTTTTGGCAGACCGCACATTCACGGCAGTATGTTTTAACCCTCTGATGTACGCCAGGCCAGTAGAACTTTTCCAAAACCGCCTGACTGGTCTTCTCGTCCCCGAAGTGTCCCCCTAAAAGGTGGCTGTGAGCTAGGAAGAGTACCTTGTAAGGTACTTTTAAAAAAAAAAATTTTTAAGAGTACCTTAAAAGGAGCGGGGATTAACAACTGTGGGTTCTGTTGTGGCCCCCCTTTCGATACAGCAACCCGTTCTTTTTGTAGAAGTAGGGACCTACTTGCAAGGGATCCTCGTTATCAAGGGCCCTTCCCCACGCTTCCTGAAGGAGGGGATCCTCTTGTTGTGCTGCCCTGAAATCCCTTTCGGTCTGCCAGGGGTGGTCCTCCGTGAGTGCGGGATAAGCACTGGTGTAGTCTTTCTTTTCTCTTCTCTTCTGGCTTTTGGGCTTGTGTGGTTTAGGATCCGTATCCGGGGATGTCATACCCTGAGAATAGGGAGCCTCCCTCCACCACTGAGTCAGGGAGTCGGTGGTGTCCTGGAGGAGCATAGGCAGTTCCGGATAGCCGCTCCCCAAAATGGCTTGCTCTGGTAGAGCCGGCACCAGTCCAACGGTGAAACTTGTTCCGGGGTCTTTGTGATGCTGGACATGAACCTGGGTGGTTGGATAACATTTGGTATCCCCATGGACACACTGGATATCTACGAATCCCGTAGGGTTACCAACCGGAGGGGAAAGGTCCTGAGGCCGGAGAACGCTTTGACGGCAACCGGTGTTGGCAAGGGCCATGACTCGTTGTCCATCAATTGACACAGGGCAGTGAAACGGGGGAGGTGCGGTTCCCTGAGCGGTGCACACATAGTTCCTCACGAGGCCAATCTCCAATGGCTCCTCCTTCTGTGGGCACACACGGGCGATGTGTCCGAAACACCCACACGAATAGCACTGGGGTCCGGGATTCGGGACCCAGAACAGGACCGGTGAGGGCATAAGGGGGGTTGGTTCTGGTCTTCGGGGAAGCAGAGGTCGGGGGGGGACGAGGGCCTGCCGCGTTGTGGGGCCTGTGCATATGGTCCTCCTTGCCCCGCTGGAGTTCTTGAGCACGGCTAAAGGCACTAGCAATTTCGAAGGCAGAGTCCAATGTGAGGCGGGAGTGTTGTCTTACCCAGCGCTGAGTAGCCGGGTACAGGGAATTCAAAAATTGTTCGAGATATATTTTCTCTAGGATGTTCTCTTTTGTGGAGGCTTCTGGTCTGAGCCAACGATTTGCGAGATCCCTAATCCGAAACGAGAGGGCTCTGGGGTTCTCTTGGGGTCTCTCTTTCGCTTGCCTCAGTTGTACCCTGTAGGTCTCGTCATCAATACCGAGACGTTCCAGGATACACCGTTTAATGTCAGCATACGGGTTGTTGCCTTGTATGTTGGCCTGTTGATAGGCGGCCTGCAAGTCTCCTGTTAAAAGGGGACCTAAATATTGGCCCCATCTGTCCACAGGCCTATTGGCTGCTTGGGCTAGTCGTTCAAAGTTGGTGAAGAAGTAGTCCGGGTCTTCCCCCGGCACATACTTCTGAAGGACCACGGAGGGGAGAGAGGTCATAGGCCTTTGCTGTCCCATGGCGTCGGTGAGCTTTCCCAAGGTTTGTTCATGGGCTACTCCCTGACCCTTCAGAACGTCGTGGAGCTGTCCTCTGTCGTCTTCCGCGGTCTTCAGGAATTGCTCCATGAGTTTTACGAATTGTTCTTGTGAATCCGCCATCTTTTGTATGACGGCCTCCATGCTTCCAGCAGATCCCACTTCTGACACCAGATGTGATGGTGGGTGTGTCGCAGGCCGGAAAAGCAGGCAAGGAGGCCGAATATAGTGGGCTATGCTGTTAGTTTTATTAAACAAAAGACAGAAAGCAGCGTCCCAGTAGAAGCAAGAATATCCAGGGGAGGAGGCCGCTGTTCTCTCCGGGTCTTGGGGTCGGGTCCAGATCTTCGGGAACTCTGATGACGGCTTCGGTAGTGGGGAGAATACACGGAGGGCAGCAAGAGAAGAAAAACAAGGGACCGTTAGTCCTATCTTGAGCTTTAAGGCACGAAGGTAGCAGTCACCGTCACCCGGGCAGTGAGGGGGGGGAGGAAAGAGCCAGTGAGGGAAGGAAGGGCGCGGGTTGGAGGAAAGGCAGGGCGGCAGACAGAAAAGGGTGTCGAATCGTCTGGCGTGGAAGGGCTTCTTACGCTGTGAGAGTGCTATACAAATATACTACAGTGCAAGGGATGTGACGCTACAGAGAAAGGGGTATTTACAGGGGTTATGCAGCGGGCTCCTAGTGAGCTATGAATAGAAAGCTCTAGGGTACTCACGCGGTCCGCCGCAACTCTCCAGTGAGTCACGGCCGCTCTTCAGCCACCTCCTGAGGGCTCCACCACTCCTCGGTCCACACCTCTTCGTCGTACGCCTCCTCTCCTTCTCCAGCATCAGTCCGAGGGTCCTGCCACGATTCTCCGACGGCGTTCTGCTTCCTGGGCTCGGCTTTATCCTGTTCTGGCGCTGCCCCGGGGGCGGGACTTCCGGGGTCGGTGGGATGTACTTCCTCCGGACTCAGGGCTCTGGTT
Organism: Lissotriton helveticus; assembly: GCF_964261635.1. Taxonomy (NCBI): domain Eukaryota; kingdom Metazoa; phylum Chordata; class Amphibia; order Caudata; family Salamandridae; genus Lissotriton; species Lissotriton helveticus. The sequence continues at coordinate 2,128,663,307 of NC_136061.1, forward strand.
GGTTCCTGCAAGAGAGAGAAGGGCGGGGTTCCGTGGGTTATGGCTGCTGCTCTGAGCCCCGTCCTCGGCGCGGGGAAGTGTCTGCGGGGTTGCAGTCCCGGCGGAAAGGAAGGAGGTACGGGAGTGGGAGTGCGGCTGCCATGTAGGGGGGCCCGGGGCACCGTCTCACACACTCAGGGTGTAAGTCCAAAAGGTGAGCTTCAAAGGGGAAGCCGCTTTTACACTTGCTCTGTTTGTAAAGCCTGACAACTTGAAGCCACATCTACCCAGGTTTGAGCTAACATTGGCATTATTCCATGGCAGTGTTGAATTATGTTGATACACGCAAGTATCCCCTAGGGACATTTGATGTGAGTCCTAATTTTTGGTTATCCTGAAATCATTTTGGCATTGGGTAGTAATAGTTATTTTTAGCTAGTTTTTTATGTTGCTTATTGCCTTGGCACCATTTAACGAATCTTTCATCCATTTCAGCTCCATACTAGAGAGTTTTAGGTTGATTCCTGAAGCAGGCACTGAGGAAAATGGGGGGTGGGGTCCCAAAACGTATTTCCCCTTGCAATTTTTCCATTGGAAAATTGGACATTGATACTGCAAAAATGGCTCAATGGAATTACACCAATATTTTGTAGAAGGCTAGACCTTGGTCCAGAAATCAGGCTTTTCATGATTGGTGTATATCTGTTCAGTAATTTTTGAGAAACTAAAGTTCACAATTTATGAACATTCCATGCAAAGGAGAATCTATAGAGGTGACAGATCAAAGGATAACATCTGATTGACTGCCACCACATCAACAAAGACGTGACAGCAGCTAGTTCAGGACTCAGGGAATAAGTCCCTGTGTCCGGAAAAAAAAGAAAAAAAACATACAGGGCCAGGCTAAGGATACCATGTCCCCTAATCATATTAAAAGGAGTCCCTCTGGGGCCATAAATATATATTTTTTATGGTACTGTGACTCCACAGAGGATCAGGTGATCCACAGGGCTATAATAAAAAAATGAGCTGAATCTCATCCTTTTCATTATTAATCCCCCCTGGTGGGTTGGGGGCAGGGAGGTTGTTTTTCTGATGATTTTTTGGGTGATGGGGTTTGTGCACCACCCCACTACAAGCCTGTGTACATCTGGGAAAATAATGGTGAACATGATTTAAAAGTGCCATCCGTGAACTAGGTAATGCATTGTATAAGGTTAGTATATGTCATTTTCCTTTTTTTAGGTATTATAGCGAATGACTTTCTTCTTTTTGTGAGTTATTTTCAGGTGGTCAGAAACATCTATGTGCTTGAGTCTTATTAGGGCTCTTGAGGCTTGCCTTGCCGTTATTCTGGTTCTACTGATTAGTCTTTTTAACTATGGTATTGAAGGACATTATCTCTAAACGTTTTTAGAAATGTGAACAATATAGGGCCAGATGTATCAACATTGTTTAAAGTTTATTTTATTTAGCAGAGTTATTTAAAACCATTGCTACAAATAAGTCATTGGAAGTTCAAAAGTTAGAATCGATTAAAAGACATTATAATATTTACAGTCCATTAAAAAAAGCAAGTAATTATTCTAGCAATGTCAGTCTCTTTCCTTGTCAGCTGCAGTGCTGATCTGATTTAGCATTTTCTTCTCCACTTTTCCTAAAAATTTCACAAACCTGCAGTTGAGCTGCGTGTCCCCAGGTGCAAAGCTCGCTAACAAGGCCTGTCTTCGTGTATGGATGCCTCTCTGATTGAAAAAGTGGTTTTAAAAGCTGTCTCCTTTCCTCTGTTAGATCTTTGCACGTACAGATGAGATGCAGCATATCTTCTTGCACTGTCCCACAGAGACGGCAGTTAGAATCAGATTGTTTTTTTCAGCCAATGTGGAAAGTGCTTTGTGCATGGCAACAAGCCTAATCTGTATTTAAAAAATTAGATTTTTACATGTTTGGCGAAGCCGAAAGCTAAGTACTTTTGTGCAGCCTGAGAAGAGTAGGTGCCCAGGGTCATCCGGCCATGCGACCTCTTTGTTAGGGCTGCCTTATCTTTAATCCAAGATTCCATTTTTACAATTTTCTTTGTAGCTTTTTTGAGAAGACAGTGGCTTGTCGGAGTTGCCCAGAGTTCGGTAAGGCCCAGGATTGACACACTAGTAGCTAAATATTTCACTGTTGGAGATGACTGTTTCTGTTGTAGCTCAGTACATAAGTGCTAGTTTAAGATACCTGGTTTAGATTTCCTTATTCTGTCCCAGAAAATAACAGTTGCACCTTTCCTTGCAATGGTCTGTTTTTGCACGCCAAACTCGAGCCTGATTTGTGCTGGAGAGACTCGTGTAGGGAGACCTGAGACCATTCTATATACTTTAGCAACTACGGTGTCCAAGAGCTTTGAATCCCTTCATCTCTGTGCCTCGCTCCCGTAGGTTATTTTCCGGAGAAGTTGTGCTCGTAAAACTTCAACCAAAGGGGCGAGTGAGGGGCCCGTTAATCTGGAGTTTAGGTTTCTCATTGAGACGGCTAAGGCTATGCCTTTCCTTTTAATTACATCTCTTTGGGTTACAAATTGCCCGCCTTTATCAATGATCACCCCCAGGTATTTATACTCTGAGACTGAATCTATTTGGATGTTATCCCAAAAACAGACAGGTATTTTCTACAGGTTCTTTTTGATTGTCATGGTTTTGGTTTTCTCCAAGTTGATGGGTAAGTCATTAGCCTCCGAGTATTGGAACATGATGTCTAGAAGACGCTGCAGACCCACCTTCGTTTGACTAATCAATACTAGGTCATCAGCGTAAAGCAGACATGGTAGTATTAGATTCCCAATCTTTGGGGAGTGCGTGTTGCAGGCATTTAATAGCGGAATTAAATCTGCAAGAAACAGGTTGAATAACGTTGGGGCCAGTACACAGCCTTGCTTAAGGCCTTTTGTTGTTGGAATTGTCCTGGATAGCGTTGACCCGTTGCCAAGCTTTACTTGCACCCACGTTTTAGTGTGCAAGTTGATTAACAAGTTCAATAAAACCTGGAGGATGCCCCAGCCTGCCAGTTTCAACCAGAGTTTCTGTCGGTTCACATGGTCAAAGGCTGCCCGGTAATCGATCAAGCATAAATTTAGTGGCGTTCTTGTGGCCTCAGACTTATCAATTAACAAAGACATTGTTATTATATTTGTCGGGGTACCCACGGATTTAGAGAAACCTGTTTGATTTAGGGGAATGATTGAGTTATCTTCCGCCCAAAGTTGCAGCTCGTCCAGCAGTGTCCCAGCAAAGTATTTTGCATCGTTGTCCAAGAGGGTGACTAACCGATAACTTTTGGGATGGGACTTGTCACCTGCTAACTCGAATTGGCATTCAAACTAAGGACAAAGTCCAGAACCTTCCTTTGTAATGTACATAAGTCAGCCCTAAGCTATCCCTACTGAGCCCTAAGGCAGGGTGCTGTGTATTAAGAAGTTGGACATGTATTTTCATATGTTCTAACAGTCAAAACCTTAAAGTATTGTTTTCACTGCAGAAAGTATAGTAGCCCTATTGGTAAGTGCACGCTGGCAACTCAGCTGGGCTAACTTCTGAATGGGACTACTAAAGTTGATACTTGAATGTATCAAAAGAATTGTTTCATTAAATCCAACTCACATTAGGCAATACATTGAATTGAATGTAACTTTTGAGTAAAAGGCAACTTTGAAAAGGTTCCACTCAGTTGCCTAGGTTTTCCAGTGGTCATATGCAGATGCTGGCCAAAAGACAGCATTCCTACCTAATAGAGAGAGGTGTAAATGATTCTCAGAAAAGGACATACAAAGACCTGCCGTTAGAAGAGGTGTTAGCTCTCCTTACCAGGAAACCACTCAGGGTGTAAGTACAAAAGGTGAGCGTCAAAGGGGAAGCCGCTTTTACACTTGCTCTTTTTGTAAAGCCGGACAACTTGAACCACATCTACCCAGGTTTGAGCTAATGTTGGCATTATTCCATCGCAGTGTTGAATTATGCTGATACGCGCAAGTATCCCCTAGGGATATTTGATGTGAGTCCTGATTTTTGGTTATCCTGAAATCATTTTGGCATTGGGTAGTTATAGTTATTTTTAGCTAGTTTTTTTATGTTGCTTATAGCCTTGGCATCATTTAACAAATCTTTCATCCATTTCAGCTCCATACTAGAGAGTTTTAGGTAGGTTGATTCCTGAAGCAGGCACTGAGGGAAATGGGGGGTGGGGTACCAAAATGTGTTTCCCCATGCAATTTTTCCATTGGAAATTTGGACATTGATACTGCAAAAATGGCTGAATGGAATTACACCAATATTTTGTAGAACGCTAGAACTTGGTCCAGAAATCAGGCTTTTCATGATTGCTGTATATCGGTTCAGTAATTTTTGAGAAACTAAAGTTCACAATTTATAAACATTCTATGCAAAGGAGAATCTACAGAGGTGACAGATCAAAGGATAAGATCTGATTGACTGCCACCACATCAACAAAGACGTGACAGCAGCTAGTTCTGGACTCAGGAAATAAGTCCCTGTGTCCGGAAAAAAAAGAAAAAAAACATACAGGGCCAGGCTAAGGATACCATGTCCCCTAAGCATATTAAAAGGGGTCCCTCTGGGGCCATAAATATATATTTTTTATGGTACTACATCGTTGTCCAAGAGGGTGACTAACCGATAACTTTTGGGATGGGACTTGTCACCTGATTTAAAGATTTGTGAAATTATCGAGATCCGCCAAGATGGAGGGAGTCGGTCTGTTCTTCTTATTTCCCAGAACAAAGGACTAAGAGCCTTTGGCCAGTATTATATATTTTGTTTGTAGAGCATGGGTGGGATTCCGTTAGGCCCCGCAGCCACTGCATGCCTTCCCTTCTTGATGTACTTATTAATTGATTTTGTATAATCAATTAAAGGAATAAGTCCCGGTGATTCTCCTTCAAACAGTTCCTCAGAAATTACATTTCCCTCATTGGTTTGATGCTTTAAGGTCATATGCCGCTTTGTAGAGTCTATGCTAGTTTCAGCATGCGAAACAGTTCTTTCTTGCTTAAAGGGGTTTCCAAGGAAAGTGGCCCAGTCCTCTTCAGATATATTTGAAGACAGGCCCTCGTGCGTCGGGTGAGTAAATCCCAGATTGCTCGCTTAAAGAAGGCTTTCTGTTGTCGCAATTCAACAAGTTTTGCGATGGCAGTTGGATACTGGCGCACCTGCCGCAAAGAGAAATTGATACTTTTTTTATGGATTTTATCTTACTCTTTTGTTGCATGGAAAAGTTAGCCTGTCCCTGCTTTGAATTAGATTTAATTGGGGTGTAGACAGCTGTAGGCAAAGCGTGAGTAAAGTTTGTTAATTTCTCTATTTCATTGTCGCCTTCCCGTGATTCAAATAGAGCTTTAGCAGTTTCCCTAAAATTATCTTGCGATGCCATTGTGAATTTTATTTTCCTGAAGTTAATAGTTGCAGTTGTGCCAGGTAAGCCCTTCCATTTCGTAAATCCAGGAATATTTGCACGCAAAATGAGTTCCTGGGGCCGGTGATCGCTGTCAGCTTTGTCTCCCATATTAAATTAAAGAATTTCTTTGAAGAGAGGTAGGGACACAAAGGTGTAATCCAGCATTGAATTTTTTGTTAAGGAATGATGAGTAAATGGAGGGGGTGTACCGCCTGTGATTCTTCCATTTGCTGCTCGCAGCATAAGATGTTCAATATCCTCTATAAGAAGCTGACCAATTTTGGAGGGAGCTGCTGCTGAATTACTTCCCTGATGTGGTATGTTCCATAACTGGTTGTGTAAAGAGACTTCCTCTGCTTTTGATGAGTCAAGTAGATGTAAATTAAAGTCTCCTGTCAGTATCATGTCAACATTGAATTTTGCGAGTCCATAATAATACATTTTACTGATTTGCTATTTTGGAATTGCAAAATGCAATGTATGTAGGTTTCTAACAAAAAACATTGATTTCTACATATTTCTTAATAGCGAATCGCAAATTGCGATTCGCTATTAAGGAATGCCTTGCCCTACATTGTGAATGTGTACAACGTAGTAATGACGATGATTACGTTTTTTATGTTGTCATCAATAGTCTTATTCTCTGTGGGGAGTTTAATTTGCATATTGATGTGGAAGGGGAAATTAAGGAATGTTCCCCATACCACCGAATGGAGGGCCGACAAGTAATGCAATGTTGTTTGGTGTTATCGAAGTTTGTATCTTTACAAATGCTAATAAAAATAACACAAATATGGCCCTTATCAAAGACCTGATCCCCAAAATCACCAATGTCAAACTAGACCATCCCTTTGAGCTAGACAAGGCATACAGGGTCCCAGCGTTTAGATCAGCAAACAAATCGGCACCGCGCCCGATCATATGCAAACCGCTTCAGGCGCACCACACAGAAGCCATCTTCGCTATAGGGTGTAGAAACCAGTAAACGCAGTGGAACGGTCACAAAATAATCTTAACCCAAGACTATTCAAAAAGAACAGTAGACATAAGAAAAGACTTCCTTGCCCAGCGAGAAAAGCTAAGGAAAGAAAACATTACATTCTCATTTGCGGGACCAACCAGATTCAGGATAACAACAAAGGGAGAACTCTAAACTTTGAGGAGCCCGACGAACTGTACAGATACTTGCAAGACCCGATACATCAAGAAATGGAAACTTCAACACCGGGATCAAGCAAAAGAAGTGCATCGCCTGAACCAAGAATAGAGGATGCCGATGTCCGTAACCTAGAAAGGAAATAAGAACTGCAACTCAGACAACCTACCAGATCTACCTCAGCAAAACTCCAAGTCCCAGAACTGTGCCACCACAACAAAGCTATCTTGACCGGCGCCTTCATATCCTTTCCACAAAAAAGTGTCTACCCAGCTGCCCGCCCTAGTTTAGCGGAAAAGGGGGTTACATTGTAGTATAATAGTTGTTCCTTTATAGGCCAACACTGCGAGTCGCACGTAAAAGCGAAGACAACCAGCAAGGACAGAGAAGAAAAACTAACTTTGGGATAATAGCTGGTCACACTCTCAGGGAGGCGGATCAGGGGATGTTGCCGTTGCACGCTCAGCATACAATATGAAGGGAGGGAGGGGTGGGAGGGGTGAGCGGGGAAGTAGGGGGGAGGCAGGAGGGGGGATGGGGGGTGTTTGTCTTGTCTGTCTTGTCGGTCTTTATCGTTGTCCAGTTAGCCCCGTGTGTCCAGTATGTGCATTAGATAAAGCCTGTGTATCTCGGCTACTCTACAACACCACTACACTTTTTTCTTCATTTTCCTTCCTTGCGCCTAGGCACCACCGATCTACAAAACCCCAGGGCCAAAATGAGGGAGTCCCAGAATGTGACACATCACGGTAGAAAGAGACATCAAGATTCACACACAAGAGGGTGGGATGTTATCAACCTACACTCCATGACGCACAATAACCTGCCCTCCCTAACAACTGACCTCAAGATAGTCTCCCTAAATGTCAAGGGTCTCAACCACCCAGTCAAGAGAAAGAAAGTCCTAGATTATCTAGCCAAAACTAAAGGTGACATCATACTGCTCCAAGAAATAAGATTGTCCCTAGAAGACACGGACAGAATAAGAGCAAAATGGATAGGCGTGGTTTCATGCTCACCAGCGACAAGGAAAAAGAAAGGAGTCATAACAATCATAAACAAGAAGGCCAGAATGACCACAACAGGTCAACAGCAAGACACCGAGGGTGAAATTCTAATAACACAACTGAAGAGAGACAGTGAGACAATTAAAGTAATAAATCTACACGCCCCAAACACAGATGACACAGCATACTGGGAGGATGTTGCCAGAAGAATCGAATCGGGCCCAACATGTGACATGACAGTGGTGGCAGAGGACTACAACCTAGCACTTGACCATACCCTAGACAGACAATCACAATCACACAGCAAACCCCCGTCTTCTCACACCGCTCTGAAAAATATGTGCAGTAGGTTCAACCTCAGTGACCCATGGAGGCTCCAACACCCAGACACCAGGGACATTTTATTCCACCCCACACAATTCCTATAGAAGGATCGACTACATACTAATCTCAGGCTCCCACACCCACCTAAATTGACCACACAGAGATAGCGGCTAGAACAATCTTGGACCACACCTGCATCAGCTTACAACTAACGGGCCGACATAACAAACAAATCACATGCAAATGAAGGTTTAATAACGCATCTATAGCCAAACAAGAGGATAGAAACAGAATAGAGAAAGCCATCAACGAATATGTTCAACACAATGACACGCCTGATATAAACCCAGCAACGCTATGGGACGCCCTAAAAGCCACAGTCAGGGGCACACTAATCGACATCATGGCCAAGCGTAACAAATTAGCAAAGGAACAGCTACACTACCTAGAAACAGACATCAAAGGACAGAATTCTGAGCGAAAGAACGGGCTTATGGATCAATAATACAAACAGATCAACCTATGTGAGGCCAACAAGGCAGGTAAATCACTCGCAGCATACCTGAAATACAAACAGAGACAGCACTGCATACCTTCCATCACGGGCAGAAACAACGTCACACACACGAAACATAAAGAGATCCTGCACACGTTCCGCGAGTTTTACCAAAACCTCTATAAGAGTGACACCACACTAGACCAAGAGGGTGTATCTGAGTACTTAAACTGCCTAAACCTACCCAAGATAACTAATGAAGAAGCAGACGCGCTAGGGAGAGCTATGAGTGAGTCAGAAATCGAGATGGCGATTAAATCGCCTAAAGACAACAAAGCCCCTGGACCAGATCGCTATATGTTATGTTATGTTATGTTATGTTATTTATGGGTCTTGTATAGCGCAACGGCTACTCCAAAGGAGTGTCCCAGCGCTTTTGTGCTCCAGACCCAGAAAAGAGACTAAAAGACATAACAACACAGGAAGCTAAAACATAGGATGAGGAAAGCAGAGCTCTAATCAGAGAATAACCAAGTCTTAAGACCCTTCCTAAAGGCCAGCAGATTGGATGTGGACCGTAAGGACAAGGGTAAGGAATTCCACAACTGAGGGGCCAGGAATCTAAAGGACCGCCCTCCCAGGCGTGCCCTCTTTATACGTGGAACTGCAGCCAGTGCTAGGGACTCCGATCTTAAAGATCGCGTCGGCCGGTAAAAAGCCAGCCTCTTCTGTAGGTATTTTGCACCCGTGGCATGCAGTGCTTTGTGGGCTAATGTCAAGGCCTTGAACATTATCCTCTTCCGTATGGGAAGCCAATGGAGGGATTGCAGCAGGTTTGAGGCACTGGCTCGACGATGCAGGCCGAAAATAGCTCGTGCTGCAGCATTCTGGGTCACCTGCATACGCTGTAAAAGGTATTCTGGGAGACCCAGATACAGAATATTAGCATAATCCAATCTGGATCCAATGAGGGCCTGTACAATTATTCTCCGGTGTTCCTGGGACAACAGAGGGAAAAACTTTCGAAGCATCCGGAGGATGCCGAAACAAGTTCCTGTAAGGGTAGCCACCTGGGAATTGAGCGTAAGCCCATTGTCGATTTTGATTCCCAGGTTCTTGGCCCAATTGGAAGCCTGAGCTGGAGGGAACTTGTCGGCAGGCCACCAACCATGCCAGTCTGGTTCCAAGGGACAGCATCCTTCTACAAAACATTTAGACTTCAACTCCTCCCAACCATGAAAAAGGTTTTCAACCACTGCGAAGGGGCGGTAAGAGTGACAAACACTATGACCGAAGCAAACATCGTAGTTATCCCCAAGGAGGGTAAAGACCCACTTCGCCCGCAAAGACCAATCTCCCTTATCAACTTAGACTGCAAGATATACGCCAAAGTCATAGCCATGCGTCTCAACGCTTTACTACCAAGACTTATGGGGCACGCACAAGTAGGCTACCTCAAAGTACGCATGTCACACGACAACACAAGACTGCTATGCCACGTCCTAGAACAGTCAGTCACGAACACCAGACCTGCAGTGACGATCACCCTAGACGCTGAGAAGGCCTTCGACAGAGTGTCCTGGCACTTCCTAGAAAAGTGCCTAAGGTCTTACAACATGGGAGCAGACTTTATGCGAAAAGTTATGGCACTATATGCAGACCCAAAGGCACAAATAGCAATAAACGGGAGCATTTCAGAACAGTTTAAACTACAGAGAGGGACAAGACAGGGGTGCCCCCTGTCCCCAGCGCTCTTCTTACTAGCTCTCTAACCTCTAACCAAAGACATCTTAGCCAACAAAGGCGAAAGGGGGATCAACATAAATGGAACTGTTGCAAAACTAGCCGCATATGCAGACGACATACTCATCATCACAGAAGACCCCATAACATCCATACCAGCCCTCATGGACACCATATGTACATACTCGACCCTCTCAGTGTACAAGCTCAACAAAAACAAATCTGACTGCATGCCACTTAACATCCACACCACCACCAGAGAGGTGCTCGACAACTCAGGCCTCGCATGGCAACCAGGATACATCAAATATCTAGGGATACAATTTGGGAAAAACCTCCAGTCCACACTAGAACAAAATGAGAAAATTACCCTTGAAGAGATAAAAAAGCTTCTAGAGGCTTGGTCTCCAAAGTTCATAACATGGTGGGGGAGGATAGACACAATTAAGATGATGATCACCCCATTGATCAGCTAACTCACAGGGATGATCCCACTCACATTAACAGACGACTTCCACCACAAAACCGACAAACTATTAAACAAATTCCTCTGGCAAGATAAAAAACCTAGAATAAGTCTAAAAAAACTACGTCTAAACAAGAACCTAGGAGGTCTGAATCTGTCAGACTACAGAACGTTCCAGACCGCGGCCATAGCAAGACAAGGCATATACTGGGTCACAACCAACCCAATCTACACACCAACGTGGTTCAAAATAGAGAAAGCCATCCTTAACAACCGCGACCCACTATCACTCGTCACCACAAACAAACAAGCACAAAAGGCGAGCCTCATACTCAGGAACACCAAACTAGCCCTCCTTAAGGTAGACAGGTTACTAAAACACAGTATCAAAAACGCGAAGTGGGAATCTCTATGGGATAACCCCAAGATAAAATACATAGGGAAGCCCCTAAAAAAGAAACATGGGGAAAACTAGGTATCTCTTTCCACGCCCAGCTCGAAGAGGGGGGTCACCCATTACTTTCAAGACATAACCTCCCAAACACAGAACTGTACAATTACCTCAAACTTAAAACGGCCATAACCAAAGCAAACCTCACCAAGCAAACCCCATCAATATTCCAATACCTGCTAAATCTGAACATTATAGGCCACCAAATCTCCCATATATACAAACTTCTCCGACCCAACACGTCCTCACTTAACAACAAAACAATTAAATCCTGGGAGACAAGTCTATACGTAACACTAACTGAACAACAAGCCAAAGACCTATGGTCATCTCCCTAAAAGAATATGGTAACACCGATCCTTGCCTAGACAAAATTCTGGCTGCTACATAAACTCTACTGGACTCCGGCACGGCTCGCGGCCATGGGCCTGAAAGAACACGATCGCTGCTGGAACTGCGACTTAGAAAAAGGCGACCTGGCACACCTCATACTCCACTGCACAAAAGGTAAGAGATATTGGAACAGAGTCTTCTCTTTCATACACAACATCCTAGGGTGCACCCTTAAAAAAGAGCTCTCCACCCTCACCACCGCATTCATAACAGCAGATCTACATTCACAACAAGACAGAGATCTGCTAGATCTCTTATTAACATCGGCAACAAAAATAGTCCTCACCAACTGGAAGGTCACCTCCAAGCCCACATTTAAAAGTTGGCTGTATTGGGTGACGTTCGTGAGAGGAGCAGACACCACAAGACTTCGTTACACACCATGGAGAAAACCTAACAGAGGATTATGGCCTGCGCTGGGCAGATTATTGAACCCATCTGACCCACCGTGATAGAGAGCAACAAACTGCAGGTTATGTGTATATGACTCCCCTAACCAAACAAGCAGCCCTACATCCCATCCCCCCGTACCCTCCCCCCCCAGCTTTACCTCACAGTCAACCAATACGCACCACATAGTAGCCTAAAAGATAGAGGCCAACTAGGACGCATAAACCATTTCAACCAGCAGCGTTTGCCAGGCACCCACCAACGTTTAAAGCCTCAGATTAAATGTTCTATGTTACATGGTAAATGTTGCACAGAGAAGCCAAGCCTCTGTAACCAAGGCTATCATTAACACACTCTGTACAACCAGCGAGTCAAGTATTTCTGTTCTGTACTGTATTATCTGTTTATTTAAAAATACCAATAATTTTTTTTATAAAAAAATAAATAAATAATACAAATAAAAAAAGCAGCTAATTAAAGATTAAGCCCAGGAGGAGGTTTGACCAACTCCGCCCTCAGCTGGGAATGAGAAGTTGAGGCAAATACTCCAACTCCACGGAGGGGAGTACCCCCTCAGCCCCCTCCACCACAGCCCAAAAAAGGGTAAAAACACCCATATGCCTTTATCGATAATAATAATTCAGTCGGCAATGGAGAAGGTTCAATCGTTTATTCATCAAATACAAGCCCTGACAGGGGAGCCTCGGTCTGCACAACCTTCGGAGGTGCGCAGAGGAGACTGATTACATGTTCAAAATACAAAGCATATATACGTTTCATGCGTTCACGATGACACCCTACAAGGAAAGAAACAACTTGTCCGTAAGCCAAGAGGAATACCCATATAAGGCACATTTGATTTGCCAGTAGCCTAGGCCTAAGCTATTCCGCAGGCAGGTCAGTAAGATGCCTCCCTGTCTATCTGTAGCCCGGGGAGTACAGGAACGGGCTCTACTAGAATGTGCGCATCCCACAAGAAGGGCAGGTGTGACCTTGGGTTTCCTTGAGCTACAAGCTAACAACTATAGTAGGCAGCTTGGCGGCGTTGTGGTTTCGAGCAGAAAGCGTAATCACGTGATTTCAGGGAAACAGCACTTGCACATAGGGAAACGAAACAAAATGGCTCCGGTCATATCGATAGGAGCAAACAAGTCAAAAGTGAATCATTGGTTAATATGTGATCATAGTGAACTTTAATTATATGATTATATAATTACGGGGTTATATTGTATATATTAGGCCAATAATACGTGTTTATCGAATTTAGATCCCATCAGACGGCCCTTTTGGCCTACTATAGCCAATATAACTAGATTCATTCATCGATCTGCATAAGATCTGACACCTCCTTTTGAATCATCTGTCTTTCGGCTTTGGCTTGACGAGAAAAGTTCAAAGCAGATGTTATCCTTGCTGCACAGAATGAGCAGCAAGCCGGCCACAGTGGAGACATAGGCAACAAGTAAAAATTACTCCAAAAGCTCCAGCGAGCACCATAAATATCTTGCAACCCCAAGTAGCTAAAAGGCCCCAAAACCAACTACTAAGGGACCAGGTACCGTTATCCACATGTGCTTCACTAGCTAGTCGATGTAGTTTTTGTATAGCAAGATGAATGGTAGGGGCTGAGTCAGGAATAAACACACAGCAAGAGCTGCCGATCACACGTCAGGCTCCTCCCCTATCTGCGAGGATGACGTCAAGAACCATCCGGTTCTGAAGCGAAACAAGCCTCGTCGCCTGAAGCTCCACAGTAATGTTTGTTAAGATCCCAGTGGTGGTCTGGACCACGTTCTCAACTATTCTGGACAAGCGTCTTATACTGCGGCTATTAAATATAGGTCCCCAAAAGGGGGTGAGACCCTTGGCAAAATCCTCGAATTGTTGTAGGGAGGTGTCTGTCTGATCAGTACTGTCGATATCAAAGCTCCCAATATTTCGGCTAGCCACTACCCCCTTTTGAACAAACTGATGAGTTCTGTGATAATCGGGCGGAGCAATATAAACAGGAGGGTAGAGGAACAAAAGATAGCAGCTTCCTGCCCATCCCCTTGGGAGCCACGTGTACGCATTCTCACCACATACGAAATATACATCTGGAGGAGTAATCATGGGCGGGGTACTATATACCTGTAAAGTGTAAGTATAATTACATCTGCTCTTTCCTACCTTAAAAACATGGCCTCGTCCCTGAATGCAAAAGGGAGAGGTAGTATTGATAATGGGGATCGGCAATGCTCTGTCATTCGTAACATTTCGTTCTTTAAAATGCTGGAAATACATAGTGTCATTGAAAAGTTCAAAATCCTGCATTTCCTCCTGTAACCAAGTAATATTCTTATAATCTGTATATACATTCATGCAAGCATCCAAAGAACCCTCTCCGCCATTCCCTCCTGCGTCAAATCCTTGATGTTGTTCTATATACTTCAAAATGGCCTCATAATCTTTTTCAGTATATATCTTTGGCTCAGCTACATAATGCGAATACATCAAAGATAGTAATTGGAACCAGGCTTCACAGCTAGCTAAATAAGACATTGGTAGGGAAATGAATAGTTCATGCTGGTGCATGACTGAGGGAAGTAACCCACATACCCAGCAATTCGTTTTGTTTGTGGTGCTGTGGGTCTGATGCAACATTTCAATAAAAGCGTTTTTCATATAGGTTTCTCTATGTCTCGCCTTATAAGGGGGCAATGAATAGAAGATATGCTCTTCCGGGGCAACTGTAGTTCCTATCAGCTTCTGTACAGGGTGCTGAAATTCTAAGTATACAAATACACACATCAGAATTACTGTAATGATAACAATAAAAGCAACGAATGCCACCTTCACTCTGGTGGACCATCCGGAAAACAAATGCATATTATCCACATATCGCCGAGGAGCCAGTGGTCTTTCATCCTCCATGGCAAATCGAGCAAAGGGAAACATGCTCTCTATAAGTCCAATTCTAACTCGATCCCTCTCTATAAGTCCAAAACTATCTCTGTATCCACAGAGCACGCACGCTACCAGAGGGTTTCTTCTTCCCTTTGTCCGTTTAGAGCCTCACAGGTAGACTCCTGTCATTCATCAAAAGAAAAAGACGGCAAAGAACTTCCTTCTTCCCGCAGGACGACCGCAGCCTCCAACTCAGTCTTTCTTTCTGAACAGAGCTACTTAGTACAGTGTTCCAAGCTCTCAACGAGTTCAGTCCAGTGTCTCGCTCAGTACCCCAGTATATCTATCCGATGTTTCTTAGCTCAAGTCTTTCCCTAACTCCTACCATGAGAATCTGGGGTACTGCGCTGTTTTCGGGGCCGCAGGTCGTATTTACAGCGACCAGGCTGCTCCTGGTCAGAAAACAACTCTGTTGCAAGGGCATCAGATGCATTTGGACCCTGTAATGCACCGCAAACAACGGCCTCCGCCGATTGAGCTGCCGCCCTTTCACCGGGGGGCAATGTTTCACTTGGCTGCTCCTGTTCTCGGGCCTCTGAAAAGGGTATAAGGCTCTGCAGCAACTCTCCTTCTTGGCTCGGGATTCCTACGCGGTTTTGCAAATCAAAGGGCAAAGGGAGCGGGAGGCTTTTCAGGTGGCTGATATGGATCCAATGCTTGCGTCCATGCACTTTCACTGCTGATCTCGTGGCAAGTATGATTTGGTTGGGTCTGGACCACTTCGGTTCCAAACTCGATTTCCATTGATAGTTCCTCACCAGAAACCACTGGCCCGGTTCCAAACGATGTCCAGGACCCTCTGGTAGCGGCCGCAATGTCTCGGATACCTGTTGATGAATAGAACGCAGATCTTTAGTCAAGGCATACAAATAATCTGTCATCAAAGGATAATCAATATCTCTAAAAGACCTGGGCCAAGGGACTCCCCATACATTGGCAGGATGGCCAAAAATCACCTCATAAGGTGATAACCCTGTTCTTGTGTGTGGTGTTGTTCTTAGCGACAATAATGCTAAAGGGAGGGCATCGGGCCATTTTATTCCAGTACTTCCACAAATTTTGGCAGTCTTTAGTGTCAATGTACCATTATATTTCTCAACTAGACCAGCTGACTAGGGATGCCTGGCTGCATGAAACGTTTGCTTAATTTGTAAACCATCACAAACACTTTGAACCAGTAAGGAGTTAAAATGTGTCCCGTTATCAGACCAGATAATCCGGGGCAAGCAGTATTGAGGGAAATATTCTTTAACCAAAGCTTCCTTGGTAGGGTAAGCTTCAACCCATTTACTGAAAGTGCAAACCACCACCAATACATATTTCAAATTGTTCACTCTCTCCATTTGTATTTAACCAATTTGTATAACTTCAAATGGCAAAGATGGCGGTGCAAAATTTCTACTCAGGACAGATTCTCTGCCCCCTGGGTTGTAACGCAAACACACAGGGCAATATTTAACCACATGCACTGCAGTTTTGGGAATATTTGGATTATTCCAGACTGGATCTAACACCGCACAGATACCCTTTGCTCCTATATGAGCTGGACCATGAGCCATGGTCACTACAGCATATACCAATGCATTAGGAAGTAACCAGCGCTGCTTCTCAGTTCGATCTATCCAACATTCATTTTTGTCCAGTTTTCCTACTTCCTGTTCCCATCTTTGTGCCTTGTCTATGGTAGCTTCTTTCTGTAACTCTTTTACACTTTCAATGGTATTGTCAAACACAGATGTTTCCGCCACCCACCGAGCTGAAGCACTAGGAAACATGGGAGTCATCTTAGTTTGTGCTGTTTCCTTGGCTACTGAGTCAGCAAAAGCATTCCCCTTTCCCGTAGAATCAATGATGTTCTTGTGAGCACTGCATTTGATGATGGCAACTTTATCTGGTAGTGTCAAGTCAAATAACAATCGGTCAATTAAAGGACCATGTTGAATTTTCTGGCCATGCGTGGTAAAGAAACCCCTCTCCCTCCACAGCCTCCCAAACCTATGGGCCATGCCGAAGGCGTACTGGCTGTCTGTGTAAATATTTACTCTCAGGCCTTTGCTAATTTCACATGCTCGTAACAAGGCTATTAGTTCAGCTGCCTGGGCTGAGTGATGCGAAATCCTAGCGGTTTCCACCACCGTTTTCAGGGTCGTAATAGCATACGCAGTTGTTGCAGTACCATCTGGCAATTTAAAACAGGAACCATCAACATACAACTCTCCTTGGGGTTCTGGTAAAGGGGTGTTGGTAAGATCTACACGCCCTTTTGTTTCCTCCTCAGTTCTAAATATGCAATCATGGATGTCATCCTTTCTATCATTGGAAGGGAGAGGCAATATTGTCGCTGGATTTAATGTAGCACATCTTTTAATTGTAATGTGGGGTACAAACAATGTTAATTCATATCCCGTTAAACGAGCACTCGTAGGGTGCTAGGTCTTAGTTCTATTTAACAGAATATCCACAGCATCGGTACCATGACTGTGAGATCGGTGTTCAAAACTATACCTTCTGATTGTCGGATGGCCACCGCTACCGCCGCAGTGGCCCTCAGACAACTGGGAAGGGCTTGCGCGACCATGTCTAGTACTGATGAAAAGAAGGCACAGGGTCTCTGTTTTCCGCCAAAACCCTGTGTTAATACTGAAAGGGAACAACCATCCACCTCGTGCACATAGAGTGAAAAAGGCTTCCGGTAATCCGGGGTACCCAAGACAGGTGCAGAACATAAAGCAGATTTCAAAGATTCAAAGGCTTCTTGACATTCATCCGTCCAGGGTAGGGGTTCATGCACATCTTTGGTAGTCAAATACAACAAGGGTTTAGAGAGGAGTGAATATTTAGGAATCCATTAGCGACAGTAAGAGGTTATGCCGAGAAAAGCACGAACATCACGTTGGGTACGAGGTACAGACATGTTAGTAATTACAGATACTCGTTCTGGTGTTAGTCGTCTCCCCGCTTTCGACAGTAAGTGGCCAAGGTAGGTCACTTCCTGTTGACAATATTGAAATTTGGAGAGGGAGACTTTATTTCCTTTATCAGCCAAATGATGTAACAATTTCACTGTCGCTTCTTTGCAGCCTTCTTCTGTATCGGAGGCCACCAGAATATCATCCACATACTGGATAATTGCATTACCTGCCGGCAAAATTAATTCATCCAGGACTGCCTTCAAAGCCTGGCTATATATGCTGGGACTTTCTGTATAGCCTTGGGGTGCACGCGTAAATCTAAAGCTTCGGCCTCCTAATGAGAATCCGAAGATATGTCTGCTATCATGATGAATTGAAATGCTAAAGAAAGCCTTTTTTAGGTCTATTACGGAGAAATATTGTGCATATGGGGGAATCATGGTGAGAATTGCTGTAATATCTGGTACCACTGGATATTGAGGGACTACTATTTTATTGATGGGTCGAAGATCAATCACAAAACGATATGCAGTCTTATAATCAGGGGGATCATCAATTGGTGTCTTCTTCAGAATCAGCAAAATTGGACTATTACAAACGTTAGCAGCTGTCTCTTCCACTACTCCCTTGTCAATGAGGTCACGAATGATATGCAAAAAGGCCTGTTCACCTTCCGGTGAAATCTTATACTGAGGAATGTGTGGCATCTGTGAGTTTGGTTTCAACGTTATTGACACAGGGGCTATTCTTAACAGACCAACATCGGTGTCCCCTATCGCCAACAATGTCCGAGGAATGGTAGAGAATTCAGGGGGCAAAATCTCATTTTTAGCAAAGTATTGAGTTACTTTCACAGGTGGTTTCTGCATTGTCATAAAAACACCATCAGGGGAACAATAAATGTGTGCATGTAATCTCTTCAAGATGTCTAACCCTAAGAGGTTTTCACCACAATTAGAAGTTAGAAGAAAGGCTGTATGCATGGAAATGGGACCTATCGTAAAAGGCAGAGGTTTTGAAACGGGGCTCACTACCGGTATTCCAGAGAATCCTACTGATACATTATTTTGGCCAGACAGAGCTGCCCCTGGGACCAGTGTATGGGCGACTGAACTACTCATCGCCCCAGTATCCACTAAAAACTTTCCCCGATGTACCCAGCAGTTCTCCTCGTACATAAGGTCCCTCTTGGTCAACTGGTACTGAAATATGGCCCCCGCTCTGTCCATGGCTGTCTCATGCATAATCCCGTTAGTCATACCCGTCTTCCTGATAAGTCTAGTATTGTCTCTTCTGAGGGTCATCAAAATGATTCTTACGTGAACCCTCATGTTGTGAATCCTCCCTTCTCATGCTATTTCGATCTATATTCCCTCAACCCCTTCCTCGTCCTCTGCTAGGTCCGTTCCTTGCCAACAACAGAGGGCAATCCACCCTCCAATGTCCTTCCTCCTTACAATAGGAACATTGGTTTATCCCAATGTTCGGAGGGCCTCCTCTACCTCTTCCTGTCAACTGGCCTCTTTGAAATAAGCCTCGCACTCCCCGTCCTGAATGTTGTCCTCTACTTACTTGCTGCAGCAGTACTCTAGTTTTTAGATCCTTAGTCTTTTTCTCTGATTTTTCCTTACTCTCATTTTCACGATGTTCATAATATTGGGCCATGCTAAGGATAACGGACGGAGCAGCCGTAGTCCACGTACTCTCAGCTAATTGGAGACGGGACATAACCTCCGGGAGCAAATTTGTGACAAATCTGTTCACAAATAATCAAATTCCTCCCTCTGTCGAGAGGTCCTGGCCGCTAAAATCTATGAAAACTTTCTCGAACCGAGTAAAGAAATCGGACACACTTTCGTCCTTTTTCTGTTTACACGCTGTTAATTTATCCCAATATACTTTTCTAGGGGGGAGAAGAGTCTTCATGTATGTAACAATTTTATCTGGTACGGCCAATATTTCGTCCCTCGGTTTCTCACCGGGTTTCCGTTCCTTATCCCAATTTTTTAATTGATCCCAGGTTCCTCCCAATTCTGGAATATGGTCTGTGTCATGTATCTGTCTCCATATGTCTACTGGAATCAGGAGACCAAAAAATAATTTGATATCAGCTATGGTCATAATGGCAGAATTGGCTGCTTCGGTCAATTCTTTATAATAAGCTGTAGGATTTTTACGGGGGTCAGGGAGCTGGGCTTTTAACATAAGGACCTCGCTTAGTTTCCAAGGGGTATAAACCCATTGTTCCTGAAGCCTAGCGTCTACTCATGCTCTGGTAATATTACCCCCATTGTCCTTTATTTCGGGCACTTCCGGGAAAAAGAGAGGAAGCACCTCTCTCATGGGGTGCTGTGCTCCCCATTCAGCACTCTTACGGTGCAGCCGTTCCCTATAATGCAAGAGCGTAGTTACATTCTGGTACACTTCCTCAGTTTGGAGATGGAATTTATGAGCGTGATCCCTTATATCACGCAATATTTGAGGTGGAAGTCCTTCCTCAAAATGCTATTCCCATAAGGAAATCAATCGGATCGTCATGCTCTCTAAAGCCAGCTGTTGTGCCACTGGCTCAAAGTCCTTCATGGTGCTCCAAATATCTTCTAAATTATAAATAGCATTCCGCATCCACTGGGATGCCTGTATTATAAAAGCTCTCCTTTCCTCCATTCCCAACAACGACCGAGTGAAAGCTCGTTGATCACTCAAGTCAGACAACGGTCGCTTGGGCGTGGCTCCTGGGCCAGCTGTATTACGAAGATCTAAAGCGGTCTGAGTCAGAGGGGAGAGAAACACCGGGTGCAAAGGAGAGGGGACGGCCGCATCCGGTTGAAGGGATATTAAGGGTGAGGTAGTTTGTCGAAGAGAAGGAGGGGAAAACGGAACATCAAGTCCTGATCCTCCAGTGGGGGCCGTAGCAACCGCCCCTATCGGTGTTTTTACGCTCGATGCGGCTCCCAACTGATCTGCCCATACTAAAGGTACGGCTTGGTACAACCCTTGTGGAGCATACGGAGGAGGTGGTCGGGCTTCCAGTAAATCTTCTAACTCATCCCCTGTCTCTGGTCTTGCCACATAGCTTTTATTTGTTTCCAATCGAAACTGTCTATCCATGCTTTCAATATTTTCTTCCACCTTTCCCTTATCGTATGCTACTGCCTTTTGGGTAATTGTCTGTCCACTTTTCAGCCTTCCCACCTTTTCGTCTCTGATCCGTCGGCTTTTTGCCTCCTTCAACCATAAGTTCAAGGAGTCAAACATTGACTGACGGCTCTTCTTCATAAATTATTTATTCTGTATGTAATTAATATTTTTCTCATCAAAGGTCCCTGTAAGAGGCCATTGCAACTCCAAATTATCCTTCGTATACCTATTCCAAAGGGTATTAAATAGGATCGG
Organism: Lissotriton helveticus; assembly: GCF_964261635.1. Lineage (NCBI taxonomy): Eukaryota > Metazoa > Chordata > Amphibia > Caudata > Salamandridae > Lissotriton > Lissotriton helveticus. The sequence continues at coordinate 2,128,684,417 of NC_136061.1, forward strand.
TTGTAACCCATGTTTAACATACATATCAAAACTGGGACTACCCTTGGGAGGGGCAGGCTGTTTTTCTTCGAGCCGTGTACCTCGCCGGCAGCAGCACCCAAAACATATTTTACTGAAACAAGGCATGATGCAATTTTTTTGTTCACAAACTAAACAAACATCTACACACTTAGACGCGTCCTTCCCATCATACACTCATTCAGTTTTCATTCAATCGTCACAATAAAGTGCTGTAAAAACAGTGCAAGGCAAATGTTCTTCAAAATCTATGCAAATGACGTCTTCAGATACGAACAGAGCCCGTCTACTCCTGTTCGGGGAATCGATTCAAAAGAATTCCAGACCAACAAAACCCCATCAAACAGGAACAGTCATTCGACTGTTCTGAGAGCACCTGATAGGCGAACCACGAACTCTCTCACAGGTCATCCCATGGTCCTGTTCTGGTTAGGCCGGGCATCTGGACACGTTTCCACAACCCTAGCTTACCCAGTTGCTCCCAGGGCTTTCTCGGAGAGAATTCGGCTGAGCGAGCATCGCCGCACTCCGCTAAGGCATCAGATGTAGTCTCAATTATTCACCAAACAAGTCTGTGGGGTATCCACCCGCGCAGCCCCTTCACCGCAATGGTAGATCCCCAGATTCCCTTGTGGTCCGGCTTCCCCGGCCACCTTCAAACAAAGACAGTTAACTGTTATTCAGTGATCCTTATCCAATCCAAACACAAATATCACTCACCTGGTGCACTCAGGTCGATTGCGAATTCTCCACTGCCGACAACTAGACAAACCGACACAGTCTGTTCTTCTCTCGGGTTAAGCCCGTAGGACTCCGGCGTAGGGTCTTCAGTAGCTGGGAGGGATACTGGGCTCGAGAGTGGAACGGCTTGTTTTCAAACCACAAATCAGGATCCTCTTTCTGTCCACCCACTCGGCCAGAACTCCTCCTTGTCCCGTCACCCCTGTTTACAGGATGGGACGACCCTATCGCGGAGTCCCGGCGGAGTCGCCAACTGAAGGATTCAAAATTAATTCTAACGGGCTATACTTACCAATAGTATAGAACTACAGAGTGGAGAAGAGCCCGAGGGGAATTAGTTTATAGACCTATTGGCATCTTGTCCCCCAACTATACAGTAAACACACGAAAGATGTCACAGGTCTCTGTAAAATCCAGAAGCGATGTAGAACCTAAAGAGTATTCCACAAAGGTAACTGGAATAACAAGATTGATAGAGAGCAGGAGAGATACAGAGGATAGAAAATATTGAAATACAGTCCAGACTAGGAACTTGATTAAGAATAAAAAGTACCCATCAGCCCACTCACTAGTGGAACTTCGTCATCTGGGATTTCATGTTTGAAAATTGGTGTCCAAAAAGCCCTTCCTCATGGAGAAATTGAGGCTAGCTTGGGACCCAATGGTTGAACCCTCAACCAGAGGAGATGACAGAATTGGAGGCTGATAGGGCTTAGTTGCAGTGCTCAAAGAAAGTATAGAAGAATATGTGAGACAGAAAGGATAATAATCCAGGTGATGTAAAAATGCGTACGTGTACTCTGTGTGAAAGGGAATGGAATATCGCAAAGCCGCTGCCCAATGTTTCGTTTAATCCTTAATTATGGACCGTGCTATGTTTCTTAGAACAGTAGGCCATTGTGATACACTTATGTCACCCTGTGTCTTTAAACACAGAGCACTTGCCACACTATGAGCAAACGGCATCTCAGAATAAGACGAGACGACTGCAATTATCTGCCGAGTGTAATAATAAATTAAGGATTAAACGAAACATTGGGCAGCGGCTTTGCGATATTCCATTCCCTTTCACACAGAGTACACGTACGATAAAGTCAATCAACATACAGATAAACGTCCAGCCACAGTGAATATTACACATCTATGGGCGAGAGGTTATTGGCGGTTCCTTATATTTCCGGTCTGAACGTAAGGGCCAATCAGGGTCGGGCCGGTCTCTGCTCTCAGAGCGGTCCGCTCAATGTAAACTGCCAGGTTAAACAGGAAGTAGCACGCGGCTTAAGATTAGCATACGGCGCTCTCCAATGTAAGGCAAAGGATTGGTCTACGTGAGAACGACACGCAGAACCTATCAAGACGCAAGAGAAGGCGAGTCTCTCTCAGGTCCGCTAGGTTACTTTTTAGTCTTGCGCACTGCACTGGGTCATCACCTCCCCCTCGGCTCAGAACAAGCACGAGGTAACGACGGAGAGGTAGGTGCGCTGCAAGCTGCGAGATTCATTTTGACCAGTCTACACCTTTTTGAATTGGTAAATCGAACGTGGAATACGAGGAGTGCATCATCCATAATGATGATAGCGCTCGACTGTGTTGGTCTCTCTGATCCTAACTAGCTCACTTTGGGAGGGTTTGATTTACTTAAAGGTGTACAGGATGATTCTGCACAGGCTTACAACTGAAAAGAACACACTGAGGGTAAAACGTGTTACCCATATCTTCTTTAGGCTATAGACACATTTTCATCAACATTTTTACCTGTGTTACTTGACCAGACATAGATGATGTTGGAATGATGGATTTCTAAAAATTAACGTCATCTTCCCTACGGTTGCCTAAATTGCCTACCTGTATCTACTCTGGAATAAATTTGGATATTTTGATCCAATCAATAAGATGAACTGAAACACATTATTTTAAATAATCTTTTCTAGTGCGTGGCCTCCTTTAGCCTGAGCCGTCGCCAGGTGAGGTGAGGTTCTTCATCCCTAAAATTGGGGTAAGTTGCAAATAAGAACATATTGTATAAATCGATGTATATACATATGATAATTACTACAATGACCATAACTTTTTGCTGTGTGGTTGTGTTCTTTTATATATCTTTTGACAGGAGATGATACACCACCCATGAGAATGTCTGTAGTTTGTTTTTCACAGCACAAAAAGTAAGTGTTGCAGTAGTGATTCATAGGTCCTGACGAAAGCCTTTAAAGGCTGAAACATGTTGACCAGATAACATCTATGGTAAATAGCAAACTATTTTTTCTGCTACTATCACTCTGTTTTTTAATCATGTCCTCTTGATGGGCTGACCTAATAAAGTTTCCTCTTTGACATCAAGATAGGCATTTTTACATCACCTGGATCATTATCCTTTCTGTCTCACATATTCTTCTATACTTTCTTTGAGCACTGCAACTAAGCCCTATCAGCCTCCAACTCTGTCATCTCCTCTGGTTGAGGGTTCAACCATTGGGTCCCAAGCTAGCCTCAATTTCTCCATGAGGAAGGGCTTTTTGGACACCAATTTTCAAACATGAAATCCCAGATGACGAAGTTCCTCTAGTGAGTGGGCTGATGGATACTTTTTATTCTTAATCAAGTTCCTAGTCTGGACTGTATTTCAATATTTTCTATCCTCTGTATCTCTCCTGCTCTCTATCAATCTTGTTATTCCAGTTACCTTTGTGGAATACTCTTTAGGTTCTACATCGCTTCTGGATTTTACAGAGACCTGTGACATCTTTCGTGTGTTTACTATACTTACCAATAGCCCATATGCCTTTAACGATAATAATAATTCAGTCGGCAATGGAGAAGGTTCAATCGTTTATTCATCAAATACAAGCCCTGACAGGGGAGCCTCGGTCTGCACAACCTTCGGAGGTGCGCAGAGGAGACTGATTACATGTTAAAAATACAAAGCATATATACGTTTCATGCGTTCACGATGACACCCTACAAGGAAAGATGCAACGTGTCCGCAAGCCAAGAGGAATACCCATATAAGGCACATTTGATTTGCCAGTAGCCTAGGCCTAAGTTTTCCGGGGGCAGGTCAGTAAGGTGCCTCCCTGTCTATCTGTAGCCCGGGGAGTACAGGAACGGGCTCTACAAGAATGTGCGCATCCCACAAGAAGGGCAGGTGTGACCTTGGGTTTCCTTGAGCTACAAGCTAACAACTATAGTAGGCAGCTTGGCGGCGTTGTGGTTTCGAGCAGAAAGCGTAATCACGTGATTTCAGGGAAACAGCACTTGCACAAAGGAAAACAAAACAAAATGGCTCCGGTCATGTCGATAGGAGCAAACAAGGCAAAAGTGAATCATTGGTTAATATGTGATCATAGTAAACTTTAATTATATGATTATATAATTACGGGGTTATATTGTATATATTAGGCCAATAATACGTGTTTATCGAATTTAGATCCCATCATCTGTCATCTGCGGGCCGCCCTACTCCTCGCCTTGGTGTCTCCTGACTCTACTCCTTGCCGTCCTCTCCCTACGTTCTACATCTTGCTTGAACTGTGCAGTTCACACAAGACGTAAAACATAGGGGGAGGAGGAGGACGGCAAGGAGGAGAGCCAGGAGAGAGGATACATTGCGGCGAGGAGGGCGACCCGCAGACGGCAGAGAAGACAAGGTAAATGTTTTTTTACGCATATTAAAAAAATATTTGTGGGGCTGAGGCGGAGCGAAGCATAGTTCCACAGATTTTTTTTCAAACTCCCTGGAACTCTACGGAGTGCCACTCCCCATACTCCGCCCAGGGTTATTAAAGATCATGGACTGGTTGATAATTGTGGGGTGCACTTTTTTTGCTCCCATAATAAGCTGGTGCCCCTTCACTACTTTTTTGTCTTGGTGATTCTAGCAGGTCAGGTCAGAATTGAATGCCTCCCTAGGGAATTGTGGCATCACAATCCACTTGTAGAAAGACAATCTAGGGCTTGGACATTCAACAGGAAACTTTTAAATGATGAGGATTACGTGGAACATATGTGTGAGTGGTTGTAGGGTTTCTTAATGAACAATCAAGGTATGGCTGCCACTAAGATGGTATGGGACTCCCTTAAAGTAGGAATGAGGGTGGAGACACTGAGTATTAGCCTTTTGAAGCAACATTGTAAGCATTTGTTTATGCTGGAACTCCATGATGATCTCTCTAAATTTGAAAAAAATCTGGCAAGGCCAATAAAGGTAGGGCCAGACTATGGAGAAATCACACAGAAACCCTGTAGTGTAGTTCTGTATTCCCAATTGGCTCTGCGCATTGGAATAATATAAACAGCAGTGTAGACGTAGGACTGAGGTCATCTAGGTCTCTACTGACTATATTAGACTTAATTAGTTTTGCCAGCTAGCTCAGAGGTCACTAGAAACTTTCTCGAATGTTCAGTAAAGAGTTAACTCTCCTGATTTAGACAAGAAGGGATTAGTTTCTGACAACCGCATAAACATGACAACTTTGCTCCCTCAGAATAAAGAGTATATCTCTAGAATTGTGTGAAAACAATAGACGGTTATTTCACTCAGTCATTCGTGCATACTTAGTTTCACCAGAATGCAGAGAAATAGATAGACGGGCGTTTTCAATAAAAGGTGTTATTTATTGAGCAGTCTTCTTTCTCATGCAAGAGAAATGAGTTGCCACAATTGCAATACTTATCATGAAGTAAAGTACGTACAGTAAAAGGAGTATTATAAAATAATACTGTAAAAGCATTGATATGGTTTCTTAGCTATATGATACTTTAAAATGGATAAAATATATACATACATAAAAACATTGACTAACGTACTCAACTGGTGTTTCTAAGATACGCCTACCCTGGTGTACCTGACCTAGGCCTAATACGTGGGAAGAAGTAAGTAAGTTGCAGTTTAAGTTAAGTTGTTTTTTGCCAAGAATCTGAATCAAGAATTCCCTCAAGGGTTTAGTCAGCTCCGTACCTTGGTTCTAGAATGTAGGAGGTCTTGTATCTCTCTCTCAGGACTCGATCTCCCAACAACCCGCAAGGGTGACTGGAAACACTGGAGCTGGATTTTCTCGGCTGGAGAAAAAGACAGCGTCTTTCTCAGTGCGTCAAAAGGGGAGGGGCGGCTTCCTTCGGCTCTCGCATCAGCTGGGCTTCCGGGCAAGTAGATAGCCGCTCTGCTCCAAACCACCGTGTCTTTGCTTAAGGCAACGTTGGTATATTTATACCTGAAAGGTGCCGGGTTTGACGTAAGGTTGGACATAAGACATCACTAAGAACTAACAGTTCTTTCTGGACTCCAGGAGTTCTTGTGCAAATCAAAACAAAAGCAGGGGGATTTCCCGGGCTGCTGGAGGCTTGGTTTGTTTAAAGAACACGTTGTGCTTTCTAGGAGTCTATGGGAGTAGCCTTGCCGTATTTGGACTGCATGGGCTATGACTAGATATGGATATGATTCTTATGCCTTTATAAGGATACTATTTATTATAACCACATAAGGGCATAAATCGGGAATATCGAATTTAGGGTCCTAGATAGAAACACAACACCCACTCCACGTATTAATGTCCATCATTACTAAAAAATAAGCAATATTAAACATATAACGATGCATGTGTGTTTTCCAACCCACCCCAAAATACATAAATCGCATTTGAAATGGTGTATGGTATATACACGAAAATGAGTATTGGTACTGTACGTTTTTTCAAGCAGTGGTATCATTCAGTTAAATGCATATATATATCAGCTGAATGAATAGCGACAATTACACATGAAATGGCTCTGAATACAGAAAAGAAGGTTGAGACCATTTCATCACATATTTATACAATACTGTAAATGTGCTAGAGGCTGAGGTAAAATATTGTCTCAAGTGTCTCTAAAAATAGAAGCTCTGTTCTCTAAGAATAGTTCTACTTTAAGCAGATTACTGTGTGTCAAAAAAAGGAAATATTTTGGAAGTGGAAAAAATAATTTCGTTTTCAGGGGAAAAAATAGTTCCAAATGTTTACAGTAGTTTTGTTTATCAAAATTGAAGGCCGAATTCAGAGTTCAGGGAACGCTGTGGGCTCATTGTTTTAAAAGTTATTCTTGTTGTTAGGGGAGAACATCATATCAGACAGGCTTGCGAAAAATTGGTCTACAACATCAGGTGAAATTTCGACCAAGTTCGAAAATGCTGAAATTGTGCATATGTGAAAATGATTGCTATCATCGATGTCGGGATCAGCAATGCTCACAGATAGTTGTACCTGTTTAGTGCTGCTTTCCTCTCGTACTTCACCGCCACCTACTCGTAATGGTGAAGTCTCGACAAATGCAGTCATCAGAATAGGTAGCGGCTGGGGACAACACGTTGCATGAGTTGTTACCGGACCTAGCAAAGTATCGATATCCATTGGTACTGCTGATGGTAGTGTAAGACAGACGTCTAACAAGCATTCTTCTCCGCATAGCAGACATCAAAGCACAGGTAAGATGCAATCTTGCCAGATTGGTCTGATTGAAAGAATCCAGGTTGCACTAAGATCTCTTAGCCGGGCCAATCCGAGCACTTTAGTGATGCGGTCTCGGTAGCGTATTGCTAGGATCGTTTCTTCCATTGTAGCTGGAGTTTTGTCTGTGGCTTGGCTTGCCATATCGGAGCAGAAGGATCAAAAATAAAATTCCTGCTACGAGTCCCAAAAGAAAATGCAGGCCGCCGAAAAAGGAATGGACAAAATTCCGAAAAATGCCCAGAACTGTTTCAAAGGGTGCTAAACAGTCCCGAAAAAATTGTCTTAAATACATGTGCGATGCCACTGGTATCAGATATGTTTAAAATGTGACCTAACATTTCTACGAAATGCATGGGGCAATTTGTTGATAATAGGGAATGTATCTCTATGCTGTCCTTGCGACTTGCAGATCATACGTCTCTTTGGACGAGGTTAAAGGCACATTTGTCTGTAAAAGAATAGACTTCATTCTGCTTAAAGTATCAATTCGAATAGAAGAGATATTCAAAGAAGGCCATATTGCTGCCTCATGTCTGGATTGCTGTTTGGATACAATACTTGCATACAGCAAGTGACCATGGAACTAACGCTCACGAGATAGGCTTTTCCTGGCACCATGCCACAACAGCTGTGGTCACTTATTAGAACATAACTGCCGTTGGAAAGCTATCTAAAAAATGGCTCTATCTGTGTTGCAGGAGTGCCGTGCAGGTGACATGAAAGGTTATTTGAAGACCCTTCGCAGGCTCCATGCAAGTTAATACCTTGACACAGAAGTGTACCGTTTAGCGATTTTTTTACAATTGTTACCACTAAGAAATACCTCTTTTTTCCCTTCACTATAACATTTGTGTGTATAAGGTAAATTCCAGGTTGACTTGATGTATCCTTTACCCAACCTTTCATACAGGCCTGCTGGCATATATTTTTGGCAATACTTAAACTGGAAAGTTGTTATTGGGATTGTAATTGTTCCATGTATTATCCATTCAATGACAGGTCTCTCTAACATTGTCAATGGTAATCTCTCAAGTTTTTCAATGCTCAGAATCGTATAGTCTGCTCCTTTTTGTGCCAAACTGATTTGTTTATCAGTAAGGTTAAAGATAGAGAATAATGACGTTACGTTGATTAAACGCCATGGCACGTAGCCTGAACGCAGGTTTTGCAACGTCCAGCCTAGCTGTACAATAGAACGTAATTGGGACTGACCATGTTGTAACATTAGCAAGTCCTGCTCTATTATATCAATAGCTGATGATACAATGCTTTCCAGTGAATACATTCTGGAGGACAGAGTTGTTAACCCATTGTCCACTGCAGATAGTGATTTTTCCAAATGAATACGATCAATTTCTCGTATTTTTTCAGCAGTTTCAATTTGCGTTACTTTCCAAGCTTCGTTGTATGCAGCATATATACCGACGTATATGAAACGTTTTCGACGCTGTTTGCGAGGTCCCAGTAAGAAATCTCGCAAGTCATCACCTTCTTTAAGTAAAGTCAAGTTTTGCTTAATTTCAGCCAGTGTGGATTTCTGTAGCCATTCGAGGCAGAGTTTCCCTACACTGTATGTTGTAACTATCCCTGGATGTTGTCTCCGGGAATATCTTGGGTCTGGCCTGTTCTGTTTAAACCCCTGTGTTTTGTTCAGGAATCTATCTTGACAGTTATTTGTGTCTGTGTGCCAGATCAACCATTTTTTCCAATCAGGATTTGTTCTGTTTTGGTGTAAAATATGGGCTACGTCTATCTCCACATCTGTAGTGCTATTACTATCAGGCATGGGATTCGGAATAGACGGTTTGTTTAAGTCTTTTATCTTGGCTAAACCAAGACAGGTTGTTTGCTGAATAGTGTCATTCAGGAATATTATCTGTTCTGGGATCATGCTGGCTCTAAATAATGCTTCTAAACCTTGGACCTGCCAGTCTTTTGTACCCCAGATGGTTTTTGTTTCAATGTTGTTTTTCCAAAATTCAAAACCAATTGTAGTCATTTTTCCATAAAATGTTTCAGAATAAATCAATTTAGTATTTGTCAACATTGTTTTAATTCCTGTCTTATTTAACATTTTAAAATAAAACGTTTCTGCATCACCTGTGTTAAACCCTGAGAAGTATGGGAATTTCTCATAAAATGTTTTCGAGCTGCCTTTAGGCGGTGTTGCACAATGTTCCCATTGGTTATAATTAAAAACATTTCTAGGTTGAGCAGATTTATGCAAATAGTGATGACCATAATGATTATAACAGTACATTTCTTCATAATTTGATGAACCCTGCAAGTAATCATGTTCTGTAAATTTGGCAGACATTACTAAATCTGACATCATATTATTAATATTTTCAAAGTCCCAATCATCAGAGAAAGTACTTGGTTTTACAAAGTCACTTAATGAAACCTTGAACTGGTGTGGATATTTCAAGAGCTCAATCGGGCCATAGATTTCATAATCTGTTTTGTCCCATGCTACCCCACCGGGTATTGGATTGGCTGAGATGTTCACTGATGACAGTTCTCTTTTCTCGATGTGAGATGACTTGTGAGGCTTTAGGACCAAGTTGATGTTCTGACTTGCTGTGTCCATTGTACTGTATTTTCCTTCAATGAATTTTCCCAAACATAAAAACATGATGAGCCAAAGCAGGAGGAAAAGTACACCTAACACAATCCAAAATTCAATCCATGGTGAAATCAGATAGGTTTCTTTTAGTTGATGAAGGAGTTCAGTCACTCTGTCTTGGAAAGTTTTGTTACTGGCGTTTCTTCAGGCTCGCTTGGATCTTCAGAAAAGTCATCGAAATTGATGAAGTAGCCAGATGCAGTTCTGTCAATTGTTGCAATTGCTTCCGGATTTTCATTTGCTTTTTGATTTTTCTTTGTTTCATAAGCATAGTCTGAGGCTACATCATTGTAGACAGGTGTTTCTTGACGAACTGTTGCAATTTAGGTTTCAAGAGGCACAAGTTCCATGGCTTTGTTGCATAGTCCTTTTTTATTCACTGCAGGTTTATCAAATGTGATTAGTCTCTCAGTTTGAACCTCTTGGATTGTAGCAAGATTTGGTCTTCTGCTATTTCTTGGGAGTCCACTGGGCCTACTACTTATTATTGGCCACATGTTTGTGGTTTTACCAGGTCGATGGATACAACTCGGTTTTCCTTTTTACCAGCAAGGGGCGGTAGTACAACTGATCTTGTTCCGCCGACAGCTAAGACAGGTACTGCTTTTCTGTAAGAAGGCCCAAATTCCTTCTTCACCGCGATCTTCTCTCTGACTAGATCCCCAATCTTTGGAATCCAGACAGGTCTTGCTGAGACAGGTGGTTTCTCTTCAGTGGCTGTTGGCTTTAACTTTATATTACTCAGACTTCTTCTTGTTTCATTTAAGTCCTGTAAAACAGCCAAATGATCTTTGATATCAAAGGGTTTTTCTTCTACCACTGAAGTCTGACAATCTAGATCCTGGATGTGCATTCTAGTGCCGAACAATAGTTCGTAAGGAGTGAAACCTTTTAGAGAATTTCTTGGCAGATTGTTAAGACTACGTTGGAGACTTGTTAAATGTTTGACCCACCCATCACCAGAACCTAATACCCTCGCCGTTATAGATTGCTTTATGTCACGGTTTTTTCTTTCCACTACTGCATTTCCCTCAGGATGGAAGGGAGAAGAGTACCGCAATGCAATGCCCATGCTGGTCATGGCCTTTTTGTAAGCTCGAGGGCTAAACCCAGGACCCTGATCAGAATGTAGCATGCCAATTGCGTATGTGCCGATAAAGGCTCGCAAATCTTTTATAACAGTTCTGGCATCAGACGAGCGCTGGTGTCTGCATTTTAAGTAAATCTAGTCTTAATATTTATGGAATCGCATTTCTCCTGCTGGATTTTTGCGTATAGATAGCCTTATGCTTAGAGGTGTCCTGGCAGTAGTCTGGTCCGGTTCACGACTGTGATCTTGGTTGCAGTCTGGACAAACCTTTGCAAATTTGTAATTTTGCAGGCTCATCCAGTATTCTGATTGTAATTCTTTTAGAGATTTCACGATCTCTTGGTGCCTTAGACCCTCTCCCATATGTGCGTCTGCTACTAATAAGACTCTCCGGTTCGTGTTTAGAATGACTCTGTCTCCCACTCCAGGGATTTGAGCAAAAGGAACGGAGTTTGCATCAATTATGTATGTATTATTCAGTGGATAGCCGAGAGGTAATGCTGCATAGTCGCCTTTTAATGAGGCTTTTACCGCCAGCATGGTTTCCCCGTCTACGTGTTTTTTTGAACGCTTTTTTGTGGCTACGGAAGCCGGTTGAACCGCTTCTGCTGTGGCTCTGTTAGCCAATGAATTCCAAGCAACGTGAACGCCATCACGTTGATGACTCAGTGTATGTATCACGTGAGTCTTTTGTAGTTCTTTCTGTAAAAGAACTACTTGTTCCCAGAGCTTTTTATGCTTTATTGTGGCACCTGTGTCATCTTTGTAATCGTTCTTGATCCATGTCTGCATGTCATTATTGTAAGATTTGACGCAGAAATGCGAATCCCACACTATTAGTGTGGGGAATTCGCGATCAGCATTTTCAAGCGCCATCTTTAAAGATATTATTTCAGCTCGCTGAGCTGAACAGTTTCTGAGTGATTCAGTTTTTGTAATCATAGGTCTGAATTTACCAAAGCGCCAGCGACCTTTAACAATCGCGCACGCTGCATTGTAGGATTTTTTATCCACATCATAATGTTGTGCAAATCTATCCATGTAGATTACACAGGTGTATTGTTCGAGAGGCAGAATTTCGATTGGCAGAGGATATTCTTCTTCATATTCTAGATTTTCTAGTTTTTTCATTGTCGGGTCAAAAGTGTGTTTCACGTCTTCTGCAGCAAAATAATTTTCCCATTGTATCCATTTTGGATCTAATGCCACACTTTTCAGATTGCATAGTCTTGTTACAGCCTCAAGGGCTGATTCTGCTGGTAATACAGATATGTTTCTCCCTTGGACTATGGCTCTTTCTTTTGCTACAGCAGTTTGAACCGCAGTTAGAATTTTTTCAGCAGAACTGAATTTCATTTCAGCTTGTGTGTACAAGTGTGATTTGTAAGCTATTGGTTCCGTTTTTCCCTCATTCGAGGTCAGGTACGTGAATCCGCATCTTCCTGTTTTTGTTTTAGTTAACATGTCTGTTTGTAATTATCTTAAAATTTCTGTGTGTTTATGAGTCCAATTAATTGGTTTGAAATCAAGTTTTATTAATTCATAGAGAGGTTTAACCCTCTCTGCATAATTTAGAATGTATGTTCTTCCAAAATTCAGGAAACCTAGTATTGATTGTAAGTTCTTCAGCGTTTTAGGTGCTTGGAGTACAGCACATTTCTCTAAGAAATTGTCTGCTAGGCTTTTGCCTTCACTTGATAATTCATATCCTAAAAACAGGACAGTTAGATGGGCAATTCGTGACTTCTTAAAGTTGAATTTATACCCTTCAGCTGCGAACCCAAGTATTATGGTGGTCACTCTTTTCAAGTGTGTCTCCAGGTCATCATCTGTGAGATAGATGTCATCGACATAAGATAATGCCTCATCATCATACATTTGTAGTAACTCTGTTACCCTTGCTGAGAATAATCCTGGGCTACTCTTGAATCCCTGTGGGAGTTGACAGAATTGTTTTTGCGACCCCATTGTTGAGAAAGCGGTCAAATACCTGCTTTCAGGTGCAATGTTTTGACAAACGAAGCCATTTGAGATATCTAATGTCGTTTTATACTTTTTACGCACAATGTTATTCATTAGTGGTGCACTGTGTGAGTTTTGTACTGCAAATGTTTTGCAGCAGGAGTTTAGGTGTCTGTAGTCCAAAACTAGACGATATGAATCGTCTGGCTTGGAGACAGGAAACAAAGGATTGTTCATTTGTGAGGTGCATGTTTCAATCACCCCCTGATATTCAACTTGATCTAAGATCTCCCTGACTTGCTTTTTAGCTTCTTGTTTAACTGGGTACTGCCTTTGTGCAGTAGGTTGACTTTTTAACTGGATTTTATGGTGAGGAGAATCCTCATTCCATCCTACATGATTTTTATATAATGCAGTAGCTTGGTCCACTGCCCATTTTCTATCAAATGTGTATTTTTTATGAATTGGAATATGATTTGAGAAGGCAGGCATAATCATTTGTTCGCCATGAGGGCACTCCCTGACAAACTCTGGTGGCCAGTCTTTCTCAGCTAACAGGATGTCATAGACTTTAGAAAGGTTATCCCAAAAGAGACCCCTTATTTTCCTAGTTTTGTCCCCCTCTATACGCAATGTTATTTCGTATAATTTATGGGGTTTGCTAACTCTGGTGTCTGCAGTTTCCACTTGAATGTATTCATTCGTGTCCACTGTCTCCAGAAGATTCATCAGGATCTTGCGAGCTATGGTTACTTCTGCTGTGCTGTCTAGCATTGTCTGGGCCCACTCTCCGTTTTTCAGTTGTGTCCTCAGAATTATCAGCATGTTTTATTTTAATACTTGCTACCTTCTTTCTTGGATATTGTAACTTTTTACTGTGATGAGCAGGTTCCTTGTCTTTGGACTTGACGTGCTCTTCTTTGTGTTCTGACCGTCCGCTTCTTTCCGATTTCTGTGAGGAAGTCTGAAAAGATCGAGAGGGACGTGTATCAATATCTTGATATCTATCAGGTTTTCTTAATTTATCCCTATCTGTAAGGTTGTATCTTTTCTCAGAGGGCTCCCTCTGGGGAGACTTGCCACCTCATTCTGGAGAGCTATCTCTCCATTGAGGAGACCTTCCTCTGGACTGGAATCGTTTTTCTTTGGGAGTGGATTGTTTATTTCCATCCCAACTCTTTTTTGGAGTGTTTAGATTATTTTTAATAAAAAAATTTTCAGGATTTTCAAGTAGTTGGGGTTTTACTGGTTTTCCACCCAAACTATCTCTACCTAGTTCTTCATAGGATTTTGCTATGATTCTGGCAAGTTCAAAAGGTTGTTCTGTCATATCTGTTTCTTTCAATTTCTGGCAGAACGCCACAGATGCTGCTCCTCCTTTTATGTTGGCTATTAATATAGGCGAGACCTGCTTGAAGTCTTTCAGTAATTTCATACCCAGAGTTAAAGCAGGTTCTGGACCGTATTCATTTTGAATCTGTCTTAGTACGTCTGGTATAACCGCCATGGACGGAACACCATGTGTTTTTGTGTAAATCGAAGCAAAGACTGTGCCCCAAGTGTCACAGTCCTCCACATGTGGTGCGATCCCCATTGGAAGACAGGTAGTCAGAATTCTGTGTTTCTCATGAGGTGTAGTATCCGGAAATCCTGCCTCTATTTGAGTGATTTTCTGGGCTAACGAGAATGGAATTTGTTTCCGTTTTGCGGGTATTTTGCCAATGGCTGATTGTATATTCTGTGGTGTGATTTTATTTGTGTTCCCCTGGTGAGGGGTGGTCTGTGCAATTTTTATTGTTGGTTGGACTGTTGAAGTCCGCATGACAAATTGGACCAATTGTCTATTTATTTTGATTAGTTGTTTTAGTTGAGCTAAAAGTTCTCAGTTTGACATTTTTTCAATGTCAGGATGTGGTGTGTAGCTGGCTAGAACCGGCCACATGGCTCCTGGTCTACCTAGTGGACCGAGCCTGGTGATGTGATTTTGATGTTTTAGGGCGCCATTAAACCAGAGCAGGTGCTCTTGGTAAGTTAGTGGGATTTCAACATCCTCGAAAGGAGCGTATTCATCCGGAGGTTCCTCTATTTTGTAATAGTGGAAATCTTGTGTCACAGCGTGTGCTGCTGGAAAATGTATCCATGAATAGAATACCTCTGTCTGCCGATATTCATGGGCCTCTACCACAAATATGACTGTACCACCTCTCGATGATAGTCCATTTTCTATAAGTTTAAGAGTTATAGTTCTTCTTACATTTACCGGAATGATTATAGCATTCGGGTCTTCATCTTGGAGACTTGTGTCATCCGCTAGGAGTTGAGCTGCTAAAGCATCTCTTTCTTCATCACCTTCCAGCATTTTACTAACAGAAAGGTTTTTTTGTTTTGCAGAGCAAGTTTCAAGGAAACAAAGATTAGGTGCACAATATTTTGGAACACTGTATCCTTCAACGTTGACTAAACCAAAAACTAATACACAGGAATCTCTTCCTACTAAGTTCCGGCGGATATTAACCTTTTACCCACTCCAGACGTCTTTTGGAGTTTTTACGGGAAAAAGGGTCTGTGTGAAAAAGCAGGACTGAGTTACTCTAATGTCTTGCGTTAGATTATCGCCTTACCAAACGTTAGGCGCCATGTAGTGTAGTTCCTATATTCCTAATAGGCTCGGCGCATTGGAATAATATAAACAGCAGTGTAGACGTAGGACTGAGGTCATCTAGGTCTCTACTGACTATATTAGACTTAATTAGTTTTGCCAGCTAGCTCAGAGGTCACTAGAAACTTTCTTGAATGTTCAGGAAAGAGTTAACTCTCCTGATTTAGACAAGAAGGGATTCGTTTCTGACAACCGCATAAACATGACAACTTTTCTCCCACAGAATAAAGAGTATGGGCCCGACTCACCGAATGAACTTAAGACTCAATCCTAAACTTACTACTATTTTGGTATTCACAGAATGCACTTACTACTTTTGGCATTCACAGAATGAACTTACTACTTTTGGTATTCACAGAAGTTAGGATTTTGTCTTAAGTTTGTCTTAAGACAAACTTAAGACAGACTTAAGACAGACTAAGACAGACTTAAGACAAAATCCTACCTTCTGTGAATCCCAAAACTAGTAAGTTCATTCTGTCAATGCCAAAAGTAGTAAGTGCATTCTGTGAATAGCAAAATAGTAGTAAGTTTAGGATTGAGTCTTAAGTTCATTCTGTGAATCGGGCCCTATATCTCTAGAGTCGTGTGAAAACAATAGACGGTTATTTCACTCAGTCAATCGTGCATACTTAGTTTCACCAGAGTGCAGAGAAATAGAGAGACGGGCGTTTTCAATAAAAAGTGTTATTTATTGAGCACTCTTCTTTCTCATGCAAGAGAAATGAGTTGCCACAATTGCAATACTTATCATGAAGTAAAGTAGGCACAGTAAAAGGAGTATTATAAAATAATACTGTAAAAGCATTGATATGGTTTCTTAGCCATATGATACTTTAAAATGGATAAAATATATACATACATAAAAACATTGACTAACGTACTCAACTGGTGTTTCTAAGATACGCCTACCCTGGTGTACCTGACCTAGGCCTAATACGTGGGAAGAAGTAAGTAAGTTGCAGTTTAAGTTAAGTTGGTTTTTGCCAAGAATCTGAATCAAGAATTCTCTCAAGGGTTTAGTCAGCTCCGTACCTTGGTTCTAGAATGTAGGAGGTCTTGTATCTCTCTCTCAGGACTCGATCTCCCAGCAACCCGTAAGGATGACTGGAAACACCGGAGCTGGATTTTCTCGCTCGGAGAAAAAGACAGCGTCTTTCTCAGTGCGTCAAAAGGGGAGGGGCGGCTTCCTTCGGCTCTCGCATCAGCTGGGCTTCCGGGCAAGTAAATAGCCGCTCTGCTCCAAACCACCGTGTCTTTGCTTAAGGCAACGTTGGTATATTTATACCTGAAAGGTGCCGGGTTTGATGTAAGGTTGGACATAAGACGTCACTAAGAACTAACAGTTCTCTCTGGACTCCAGGAGTTCTTGTGCAAATCAAAACAAAAGCAGGGGGATTTCCCGGGCTTCTGGAGGCTTGGTTTGTTTAAAGAACACGTTGTGCTTTCTAGGAGTCTATGGGAGTAGCCTTGCCGTATTTGGACTGCATGGGCTATGACTAGACATGGATATGATTCTTATGCCTTTATAAGGATACTATTTATTATAACCACATAAGGGCATAAATCGGGAATATCGAAATTAGGGTCCTAGATAGAAACACAACAACCCGCAGTTATAAAGAACAGAATCAATGTGAAATATAGTTAGGATGTCGCCGCTAAATACCAGACCTACAGGGCTGATTGTTATGAATATGGGGAGAGCTCTGGCAGGCTCCTGGCACATCGTATCAAACAGAGGGAGGTAGAAAGAGGGGTGGATGCTATATGTGACAAACATGGTCATAAGACCAAAATTCCTACAGAGATCCTCAAAGTATTTAGATGCTACTATACAGAGATATATTCAGATGATATTTCATCACAACCAGATAGCAATGTCTGCTTTCTCAGCTCAGTTGGGGTGAAAGCATTAGAGGAGACAACCAATCTCTACTGAAGAGCTGGTGGAGGCAGTAGGATCATTGGATAGGGGGTAGGCTTCCAGGACATTCCTCCCTAAGCTCCTAGAGTAAATGTTCCTTACTTTTCACGCTGCGCAGATAGAGGGAAAATACTGGCGTCATAGGAACATACGAACACTGTGTTATTTAAATAGAAGGCAATCCCCTTTTAGAACCCCGAGTCATGGAGACCTAAATTGATGATAAATGCAGATGCTAAAGTCTATGCAAAGATCCTGGCTAGCAGATTGGGGAAGGTTATTGTTGGTCTTGTCTCCCCTTATCAACACATGTTCATTCCCGGTCACGGCACGGTCACGGCACGGTCAACCATGTGCGCAGGGTAATTACCTTACTAGATATAGCTCCAATAATAAAATGACTTATGGGGCTGGTATTGTTGGATGCAGACAAGGCCTTCGAATTAGTCTCACTGGGCTACCTCTGGGAGATTTTGAGGTGGAAGGGACTCAGTCCGGGCTTTATCAACGCTATCAGGGCTCTGTATCAAGCAACTATGGCTAAAGTGCAGATTATGGGCAAGGGGTTGGATCAGATTTTTATCACCAAAAGAACAAGGTAGGGGTGTCCTTGTTCATCCCTGCTGTTTGCTTTATACATTGATCCTTTTATTAGCTGATTGGAAAGCAACAGTGGGATTCAACTAGTCATAGTAGCTCAAATAGACTACAAAGTATTAATGTATTCCGACGACATTGCAGCCCCTGTAATGCTTCAAAGGCTATTGAAGAGGAAGCTAATGAATTTGGTGCTATCGTAGGGAACGATCTCAATGAGGGTAAGAACGAAGTGATAAGTACTGAAGACGCTAATGCTGGGGATCAGCACTGGATAGAAGAGACAACTCACCTAGGAATGTTTGTTGCACCCACTCTGGAGAAGATATTGAAACTGAATCTAGGCCCATGCTCAACAAGATCTATATTGGATTATTAATCTGCATCTAACATTGAGCGGAGATGTAATTTGGAAAAAATGCTTGTTCACCCCCAAAAGTACTACACCTATTTAGAACTATTCCATTGGAAATTTATAGTCATTGGTTTACTAAGCTGGAAGGTCTTTGTTATAGCTGTATGTGGCAGTTCATGAAGACAAGAAGAGAGTTGAGAGTTATGATTCTCCCTAAATGCCGAGGAGAATGTGCAGTCCCTAGTTTTGTATTACATTATTGGGCCTGTATGTTGCAACACTTTGCTATCTTGATAACAAGCAATACCCATAATATTGGCCCTGTTGCGGCTCCATCCATATATCAACTCACACTGGGGTCAGAGGTCAAGAGCTGTTTTTTAAGGAACTTAGAGAGAAGCTATTATAAGAAGACCACATTTAAAATGTTGGATGGGGCATTGAAGGTCTGGCATTAGCTTAGAAGGAAGAGTAATATTTGCAAGCTGGATCTTTATAGTCCTTAGTGGGGCTCTCCTGCCCTTCCAAGTATATTTCAAGATGGCATGTGTAAGAGGTATGAGTGCTGTGGGATCTTGAAGTTAGGGGATCTTTATAATAAGGGTCTACTATGCTCCTTTTTGGAGCTTCAAGACATGTTTGGACTGAGCAATGAGAAGCTTTATAAGAATCTCCAGATCTGGGATTATTTCTGTAAACTAGATAAAAATCAAATATTGACTGTTAAATGCTTGGTTATAGATGTGGTGGATCAAGGCAGATCAGGCAAATTTATGATGCTCTAACACAGGGCTTGTCAGATGATATGGAAATCCAGAATATGAAGTGGATCCTGACAGGGATCAGTACTGAAGCGTTCACTTGAGATATGTAAAGAGACATTTCTGACTGCCAGACTCAAAAGTCAACACTTGAAAATGGCTTTTGATTTATACTATACACCAAACAAGTTGTTTAGGTGGGGCAAGAGGTTGTATTTAAAGTGACAATGACGTGAGACTGAAGGAGCCGTCATAATCCACATGTATAGTGCATGTCCCCGGTTATTTAGGTATTTAAAATAAATTGAAGTCTTTTTTGGATTAATCCTCAAACATCAGGTCAAAATTACTCCCCAAGAAATTTTATTGGGTGTTAGTGAGGATCAAGGACTTTATAAAGGGGGAACTTATGTGCTCCTCATGGCAGCGCCATAGCCTGAATGTGTATAGCATCTGAATGGATCTGCCCAGATTCGCCTACATTCATAGAGTGGAGGTCAAACTTTTTCGCCATGTAAAACATGGAATAAGGAGATTTAATTTGGGACCCAGTAGCAGAGTAGATGGAGAGCATGAACAGGTTTGAGACAACCAGATCTAATATAGGAGTAGAGAAGGTGGGTAGTCATGTATTATCCAAGGTGGTCATGTATGCTGAACCTATACGTGTTTTAATTTTTAATGGACCCCTCCGTGTTTTATGTCTATAACATGCATCAGTGTTGGCAGAGCTAGGGCTTGTATGAGGATTGCATGATCACACTTTATCAGATTCTAGGGCTTCATCCGTGGCTGCTTGAGAATTATGGGTTGTAATATATGTGTTCCAGCTCTACTCTGTTGATCTTACTAGCATCTGACTTACAATATGGCACCAATGGCAAATAGGTGCCTATTCTGTATAGGCTGCTAATATCGATGTACTGCATACTGTCACTACATATGCAGTGCTGGCTATACCTGTGGAGTGTTCAAGCAAGGCACTTTAGTAATTATTTGGATTTTAAGTAATATTGATGAACTTTAATTAATGGCAGCTTAATCCAGCATGTCTCAGATCCTAGATGAGTATTATGCTGCTATGTTATTACTGTACTGTATGCATTTCATTGAGAGAGAACCCTTATATTGCCTTGAACAGAATAATTAATAAGCTTTTTCAGTCCACTGTATCAATGAGCTTTAGTATTTTTTCACCTCAATATTTATGTCTATGCGTGCTGCTATCTCTGCAAACTGACTGATACTTCATATGTAATGGTACCCATATCATGATAAAATCAATAAAAATATGGAATAAAAAATAAATAGTAGTCTGAAGACAATGACAGCCAGTAGAGTAGTACTTAGTTTACTTCCAGAAAGTTCTTTCGTTTGTGGTTCTCTCTTTAGTATATGCATAAATAATATAAGGTAATACGAGTTTCCCTTTCTGTGAAGTTTTGTATGTAGCTGTATTTATCACTTTGGAATTTTTGAATGATATAAATTTGAGAAATAGGAAAAATATAGTTTTAAATCCTTCAAATGTTTATTGTTGGTTGTGTTGTGAGGTTAAAAGTCAATTATGTATAGCATTTTGAATGTAATACTTACAATTGTTTTCTTCTTTTTTGCCTTGCTGTTGATTTGTGCAGTACTTCAGTTTTTCCCCTTTTTTGCAATTACATTTGAGATTTCTGTGGTTTAGATTTTTGTTATACAGTGTTAGTACACTTCTTTTCAGGATGCAGTTCCTTTCCTCACATAAAGTGTTGGCCATTCAGACAGAGTGATGGCCTCCTTTGGTGTGAGCTGCTGTGCACCAATTTGTGCGCTTGGTGTGTTCAGGAATATATACTTTGTTTAAATTAGCTCTATTTTCCTATTTGTTAACTGTTTTGTTTTTGAATTTGATTGGTTAAAGTTGTATTTGGCCATACATTTTAAAAATATTAGCATGAATGAAACACACTTAAATCAAAGGTAATTTGTATGCACCATTTAATATATATGTTTAATAAAGTTACATTAAATTTTACATTGCAATATGTTTTTTATTGTGTTTGAGTATTTTTTATTATTATAATGATGGCATAGTAGTCAATTTATTGGTTATCATTATTTTTGTTGTTTTAAATTGACATTTAACTCAATATTTTTCTTTTTGATGTTGATGGCTTTCTGATGTTTAAATGGTAATATTTGTGTAGACTTTTTTTCGTTATATCTGCAGGGAGTTATTAAAGTTGGTATTATGGTATCCATATTTTTAACATGACATTGGACCTATTAGTAAAATAATTTTATTTTGACTGTCTCAAACTCAAAAAGGTGAAATACGTGAACTGTATTAAAAGATATTTTTTCAGATGTCAACAAGGCTTACACAAATACTGACTCTTGAAACAGAACTTGTAATACATGCAATCATAACAATGACATTTAATTGCAAAGTACTTGAATGACAAAGCTAAAGTATAGGAGTATATATACTTTTGGGAAGAGAAGATGGATTACCTTCCACCGTACAACAAAAATATTGGATTCAAATTCCATATACCTCTTATTTCCCATTACGTTTACAGACGCTGAAATTGATTATAAACTCTTCAGCCATTATGCTAGTATTTAGGGACAAATTGTTCAAATGATCCTCTAACTCAAACAACAATAACTAAGTAGGCTTGATCACAACTAACTCATTACCTGGACATTTTCAAGGAGATTAAACAAATATAAAATAATTTCAATCTGAACTAAGTATATAATGCAAAAACTACAATGTTTGTTCCCAACATCTCAGACTTTGGGTGAGCCCGTCTATCCACCTAGCCAATCAAACAATTAGTTTGTGCACAGCTGCAGCAAGGCCCTGTCCATGAATTCAATGGCAATGTAATTCAAATGTTATTATAAAGCTGTTGCCATCCTAACATCCACTAAATATTTTAACACTGCCACTTTTTGGACCAGAAAGTACTTAAACGCATACTTTAGACCCTTGTGGGTGGCCAGCCAATTCAGTGGAGGCTATGGCCTCTTTAGTTGTAGGACCACCCACTATATATTACATAGATATCCCTGCCAAGCTGCCACTGCAGTGACTACATTGAAGCCACTGAGGTTTTGATGAATGAGTGGCATGTTCTGAGTGGCACAGTGAGCATTTAGGGCAAAAAGTGTTACAGCAAACAAATAATGGACGGAATGCTGACAATACAAACATTCTCTCCACTCAAAAGATCTGGGTTAAATCCATTGTTCTTTTGCCCACTACGCCACCCCAGTTTGGACCCAGACATATGCAAATCAGTCTTGACCCTGTGCCCCATGGGAACAGTCCAGACTGAACTGCCAGGTCCTACCTTGACCGGGCACAAGCATCCTGGGACAGGTTTCAGAGTATGTCATCCTTCTTCATCCAGGCTAGCTTGAGTTCAGTGGCACAGTGATCAAGGGACCCATGTCTGGGCATACCCATCCCACTTACGGCGAAAAGTGTTACAGCAAACAAATGATGGTCGGGATGTTGACTGCAAACATTTTGCCTCAGTCAAAAGATCTGGGTTAAATCCATTGTTCTTTTGCCCACTATGCCACACCAGTTTGGACCAAGCCTTATGCAAATCGTACTTGACCCAGTGCCCCATGAGAACAGTCCAGACCGAACTGCCAGGCCAGGTCCTCCCTGGACCGGAAACAAGCATTCTGGGACCGGTTTCAGGGTATGTCACCCTTCTTTAGCCAGGCTAGCTTGAATCCAGTGGCACAGTGAACAAGGGTCCCACGTCTGGGCAAACCCATTCCACTTAGGGCAAAAAGTGTTACAGCAAACAAATGATGGAAGGAATGCTGACAATGCAAACATTCTCCCCCAGTCAAAATATCTGGATTAAATCCATCATTCTTTTGCCCACAATGCCACCCCAGTTTGGACCCAGCCATATGCAAATCAGTCTTGACCCTTTGCCCCATGGGAACAGTCCAGACTGAACTGCCAGGTCCTCCCTGGACCGGAAACAAGCATCCTGGGACCGGTTTCAGGGTATGTCACCCTTCTTCAGCCAGGCTAGCTTGTATCCAGTGGCACAGTGAGCAACGGACCTATGTCTGGGCATACCCATCCCATTTAGGGCTAAAACTGTTACAGCAAACAAATGATGGACGGAATGCTGACAATGCAAACATTCTCCCACAGTCTAAAGATCTGAGTTAAATTCATTGTTCTTTTTCTCACTACACCACCCCAGTTTGGACCCAGCTATTTGCAAATCAGTCTTGACCCTGTGCCCCATAGTGACAGTCCAGACCAAACTGCCAGCCCTGGTCCTCCCTGGACTGGAAACAAGCATCCTGGGACTGGTTTCAGGGTATGTCACCCTTCTTCAGCCAGGATATCTTGAATCCAGTGGCACAGTGAGCAAGGGACCCACCTCTGGGCATACCCATCCCATGTTCTTCTGCCCACTAAGCCACCTCAGTTTGGACCCAGCCATATGCAAAACAGTCTTGACCCTGTGCCCCATGGGAACAGTCCAGACCGAACTGCCAGCCCAGGTCCTCCCTGGACTGGAAACAAGCATTCTGGGACTGGTTTTAGTGTATGTCACCCTTCTTCAGCCAGGCTAGCTTGAATCCAATGGCACAGTGAGTAAGGGACCCACGTCTGGGCATACCTATCCCACTTACGGCGAAAAGTGTTACAGCAAACAAATGATGGACGGAATGCTGACAATGCAAACATTCTCCCCCAGTCAAAAGATCTGGGTTAAATCCATTGTTCTTTTGCCTACAACGCCACCCCAGTTTGGACCTAGCCATATGCAAATCAGTCTTGACCCTGTGCCCCATGGGAATAGTCCACATCGAACTGCCAGGCCAGGTCCTCCCTGGACCAGAAATAAGCATCCTGGGACCAGTTTCAGGGTATGTCACTCTTCTTCAGCCAGGCTAGCTTGTATCCAGTGGCACAGTGAGCAATGGGCCTACGTCTGGGCATACCCATCCCACTTAGGGCAAAAAGTGTTAGAGCAAACAAATGATGGACGGAATGCTGACAATGCAAACAGTCTCCCCCAGTCAAAAGATCTGGGTTAAATCCACTGTTCTGTTGCTCACTATGCCACCCCAGTTTGGACACAGCCATATGCAAATCAGTCTTGACCCTGTGACCCTTGGGAACAGTCCAGACCAAACTGCCAGCCCTGGTCCTCCCTAGACCGGAAACAAGCATTCTGGGACTGGTTTCAGGGTATGTTTCCCTTCTTCAGCCAGGCTAGCTTGAATCCAATGGCACAGTGAGCAAGGAACCCACGTCTGGGCATACCCATCGCACTTAGGGCAAAAAGTGTTACAGCAAAAAAATGATGGACAGAATACTGACAATGCAAACATCCTCCCCCAGTCAAAAGATCTGGGTTAAATCCATTCTTTTTTGCCCCCTACGCCACCCCAGTTTGGATCCAGCCATATGCAAACCAGTCATGACCCTGTGCCCCATGGGAACAGTCCTGACCGAACTGCCAGGACAGGTCCTCCCTGGACCGTAAAAAAAGCATCCTCGGACCGGCTTCAGGGTATGTCACCCTTCTTTAGCCAGGCTACCTTGAATCCAGTGGCACAGTGAGCAAGGGACCCACGTCTGGGCATACCCATCCCACTTAGGGCTATAAGTGTTACAGCAAACAAATGATGGACAGAATGCTGACAACGCAAACATTCTCCCCTGTCCATCCATTATTTCTTTTGCATATTTCGCCCTTAATGGAAAGGGTATGCCCATACGTGCATCCCATGCTCACTACAACACTGGATTCAAGCTAGCCTGGTTGATGAAGGGTGATGCCCTGAAACCGGTCCCAGAATACTTGTTTCCGGTCCAGGGAAGACGAGGCTTGGCAGTTCGGGCTGGACTGTTCCCACAAGGAACCGGGTCAAGACTGATTTGCATATGGCTGGGTCCAAACTGGGGTGGTGTGGTGAGCAAAAGAATGATGGATTAGACACAGATCCTTGTGATTGGAGATTAATGTTTGCATTGCCAAGCATTCCGTCCACCAATTGTTTATTTTGCATATGTTCTGAGTGAGTGCCATGAGTTATGGTTGTGGAAATTTTTTGTTTTGTTTTCAAGAATATCATTTAAATAAATGTTTCTTGAAAACAAAAAGACAGCGGCTGTGATGTGTGGGAAGATTTCTTTCTGCAAGTGACTGCCATGGATGTCAATCCTACCCAGGAATACTATGCTTTACAATTGATTTTGCTTTGCCTGACTGTTCTGGGTAGGGAAAACAAGGGATGGTCAACATGTAAATCGGTCTGGTGAATATTACTTTCACAAAAGTCTCCAGAGGTAGATGGGCCATCAGGACAAAGGTTTAAGCTGGCAGAGCAGGCACAGGCTCCACCAGTGTCACCATCATCATCAACAGATTGGGTGCACCACAAATTTATGCAGTGCTTTATCGTTGCCAGTCTCTAGAAATGAGGCTCATAGTACATCCAGGGGCATACTTACAAGCCCCTATCGCTACTAGAACATCACTTTTTTGATGGTTTGGTGGCGATACAGGCTTTGCATTATTTACAAGGCAACGTTTAGCCACTTAACGTGGCTTAACACAGCCTTGTAAATAAGGCACCCTTTCATGCTATACTTAGCGTGAAAGGGGTGGGCAGTGGGTGTTGCGGTGGGTGTTCCGCTGCAACACACATTGATTAAGATGCTTCCCCATATTTACAAGAGTGGCGTAAATATGGGACAGTGCCAAATGTACAACCAGAAAAAACATGGTCTTAACAGGGCGCAATGAGGAGAAATGCTTTTTTCTCTTTGTTTTTGCTTTTTTTATGTGTGATGCATTGTGCCGCACACATAAAAACAGCAAAACACCATGCATGATTGTTTATGTGCAGGAAGTTGTCCCTTTCGGCACATATACAATCATTTTAAAAATGTGGAGTTGCAACCTTTATGTGTACTGCACAAAGCAGCACACATATAATTTGCAAAGCACCATTTCAGATTGTTAATGTGCAGAAAGAGACACCTTCCTGTACATAAACAGTCTTTCCCACAACACAAGCACCCTTGCACTATGGTGCTTGGGTAGGCGCTAGGCAGCTGAAATTAGTGCCAGCGTAGGGGGAAACGCATGGCTACACTGTATTGTCAATACAGTGCAGACCTGCGTTTCAGAAGTGGCGGAACGCTGCCTTAAGTCAAGAAGGCTAACTTCTTTCTAAATATGCCTCTCAGTTTTTTAGGTCTCGCATAGGCAACGTGCATGCTCTGTCTCTTCGAGAGATCTAGTAATCCGTATAGCTAGCGTAATCCCGCCTGCTGCTTGCCTGCTGCTTGCAATTGGCTTATTTACGATTTCCGGCCTCCCTATTGGTAGCTGGTCCCATGCATCACTTCTGTTTTTATCGGAAGCAGCACCGACCAACTACAGTTTCATTGTGCTGCAGCTGTTGGTATGTCATGTTAAGGGACTCTTTGCTTAAACAATTGTAGGCTTTATTTATCAGAGCGGCAGGTCGCGCTTGTCCCCCTGCTGGACTTTTTATCTGGCGCTCACCCTAGCACCTAAAGACCCCAAGCACCTGCGGCAGGACAACGCCAAGCACAGCCGTATCAGCACTCATGTTTTAAAATAAAATAAAAAGTGTAAGCGTGTTTGAAGTACATACCGCATCTTCTCTTTACCCTTGGTGGTTTAATCGGGTTCATAGTGGTGTTAGCTAGTACTCTTGTTTTCTTGGCAGCTCCATACAATAATGGCGACTGCACTGCTCTCTTTTAATTTGAAATCAGCGCAACTACAGCTGAGCTACATCTTTCCCAGCTATGTGCTTTTGCTGCCTATTAATATTTTATAGAGAAAGCACGCTTCCTTAAAGCTGGCCTTTCCCTGGGGAGAGCAGCACCCAACCCCCATTGCAGTCTCCCTGGGCATGCCTGTCCAGAGGAGAGCCATGCACATAATTTTAGGTCGTGCCGAGATCGGGTGCCACGCTCACCAGGAAAGGGCTGGCATTAAGGGTTAAGACCACTGCATTTTTTTCATTTTAAACAGCTGCTGTACCGTCACGGCAGGCTGCAGGTGTTGGAAAGGTAGGGTTTGCATGGCAGCTGATGTCTGAACACTTGAGCCACATGGAAAAAAGTGTGTTTAAATTCACTTACTTCCTATGAAAATAGGGCCTTTCTTATAAACAATTATCTCTTTATTCTATGACCGCAGTTACTAAATACCTGTCCTGATGAAGTATGGCTGCCAAGTGTCAGCATTACATGTGTGGCAGCTTCAGTCAACCCTGGGTTTTCAACCAACATTACTATCAATTTCCAGACTTTTGGTTTCCTGTTTACTTATAGATGTACTTAGAAGACTCAACGTGCAAAGCACTGCTGGCTGAAGAAGGTCACAGCTGTGATGTGGTATTTAACTGTGATCTGAAACAGAATACATTGCAGTGGCGTAACCTGTTCTACCCATGTCATCATGCGAACCTTATGCCAGTGTAATAGTGATAGAGTGCGGGTTCACCTGCCTACGATTTTACCATACTCACCTGGGCCCATAAACACATATACACTTTGAACAGGAAAACCTATGCTTAACCAGTGATTAATTTGAACCTTTTAGGAGCTATATCTTGATTTACCAATCCTTGTCACTGGTACCTAAAGTCCTAAGGAATCAAGGGAGTTAGCAAGAAAATAGGTAGTAAATAAACATTTGCACTCATAAAATAACCACAGACTCGGGAAAGATTTAAACGCTTTATCTAAATAATTTCTTTGAATGTCAGAGTCCATACTAAATTAATCAGAGCTCAAACAAATAAGAATAAAAGCAAAGCAAGATGATGAGAAAGTATCATGAAACGTTCTTTAAGCATTGAAACACAGGAAGGGTAAGAAGAAGGAAACAGCACAATAAAATACCCACGCAACCTTTATATTTACCTAGAATGGTGTGAAGACCAACCCTAGCCACGGTCTGGGATAAAGGACAGGACCCCCGATAGTGCAGGTGCCAACAGGTGAGAACAGGTGCAGAGCAGAATCAGGATAAGTACGGACCAAATTGGATCAGGACAGGACCACCGCAGGTCAAGACCGGTGCCCACAGCTAAAATACAACACCAGCGTCACACCCCTCTCTGCAGCTAACAGTCGGACCCCAATTGGGTTATCGAATCTTCTCCCTCTGGAACCCTGATTGGGTTATCAAACTCCTTCCCAGAACCCCGATTAGGTTATGGAATCTTCTGACAGAGTGCTCCGCCAGCACCTCTGCTCGCAAATCTTCTGACAGAGTGCTCCGCCAGCACTTCTGTTCTCGATCGCCAATTGAATGCGTTGGGTCAGTGACAGGTCAGCTATTCGGACAAGTCGGACAATCTAACTAGCTAGGCCTACGTTAGTTATACCATTTTCCAGGGCAGTGTACCACCCTCCAATGTTGCAAATGTGTGTATTCCCTCAATTTTATTGGTCAAAAGATGAGGAGAGGTCATCACACCATACCAGTTATGAGGCTATGCTCTTCAATATTCAGATTAATGTTCCCGCCCAATATTTTATTTTCCCATGCACTTTTATTCCACCCGGCAATGAGTGTGCCAATAGTAAATAAAATGTAAATTTGACATCCTCTTGGAGGTTCAAGAGGTCGAGTTCCCAGGAACATCTTCTAGCAAGTCGGGAGTTGGCAGGAATTCAATGCCATGGCTTGGGTGAATTTGTCGCATGCCCAGTTTCAGGACCCAAGATGGAACATCAATATACTTGATTGTTCAGAACAGGAGCCAATAGCAAGGTCAAAGAGAAACAGTTTTAGAAACTTTTATAAATGAATGCACTGTATACCACTTATCTCTACTCTATTCCCATTACTTTATTTTAACTACAGCATTTAGGGATTATGCAGAATGAACAACTTAGTAAAAGCAGCAATACAAGCTTTTAGCAAATGAGAACATAGAGCAGCCATCTTTAGTTCTAGTGCTCAGAAGCAAAGTTTTCCCACCAAGCAGTAAGTACGTCACGTCACGTGAGTATGACAGACGCATGTGCAGAAAATTTCCCTCGTTGCGGCGGCCATTTTAAGACACTCGAGTTATGGTTAGTAAAAGCGCATATGTAAGTTTCCCCAGCTTACTAGAAATGTCGTGTTGGTTAACATATTACTTATTATTTTGAGAGGATTGAGTCCAATCAAGTCGCTTTACTTGCGAAACCTTGCTCCATCAATCCCCTCTTTGGTGATATTTTATATCATCACAAATTACAGTAACAAATGCCAACTTTTCAACATTTACTCATTTCTATTTCTTCAAACACTCTTTTAGGCTTTTCCCCATTATTCATGTGGAAGTTTTTCATCTTCTTGTACAAATCCCCATTAAATTCTTCAAGCTCAATTTCACAGAAGTTTCTTTTCTTTCCTTTCTGATTTACTTTATATGTTTTTTTATGTTTGCTACATTTGCAACAAATTATTATCCCTAAAATCAGTAGTGCTACTCACACCTTTGGCATCAGTATTTTACCTACAAAACTCTTTCCTACGTTAGTGAACCAACTACCTATTGAGGAGAGACTACTAATTAGTCTCTTCCATGCACTGTCAACCTCCAGTGGTTTCAATTCTTCTCTCAAATTGGTAATATTTCTCGCATACCTTTTAATTGTCATGTTTTCATCTGGAATGTAAGTGCAACAATGTTGCGTCTTCAGCATTCTACAGACTCCGCCCTCTTTTGCCAGTAATATGTCAAGAGCAAGTCAATTTTATAAAACCATTGATCTTACCGCAACTAATTTGGTATTGATCATCAAAAATTCACTAGCAGTGTCAGTCGATAAGTGATCCACCTCTGTAGACAATTTGCAAATTCTTTGAGTGTTCAGAACTATTCCCACTGAAGGTATTATATATTATTGCACTAAATATGTCACCTACTTTTTCAGCAAATGATGCTCTTTTACTACGAGTTCGTCCATTAGTTTCTTCCTTGCTTCCAGTGATGTTCTCTACGTGGTACACTTTTGGGAATACTATTCCAAAATAGCAACTCCTGTACCAATGATCAGACAATTTAAAATAGGCCTTGTTCCCACAAATGTAATAAATTCCAGTGAATACTGGTTCAGTTCCATCTTTGAAACCCCAACCCCCAATAACTTTGAAATTGTGTTCACATTCACTGGAACCAATGAATATATTATTATAATAATCTGTTTTCTCTCTATGGAGACAGAGTTTGCCTTTCTTTTCGTAATCCAGCAACATAGCAGCTTGAGTCTTGCCATTAGAGGTAAACTCTTTATTTTCAGCCCATTTAGGAATCCTTCGTTTATGATCAGTGGCTTTTCTATGGAAATCCTGTTTCCTTTTCTCGACTAAATCTAAAAACATCTTTTCTTTCTCCTGTAATGTACATGTTAGATTATATTTGTGAGCCTTGGCTATATCTATTGATCCCATTGTTAGAAAATAATCTCCCATAAGGTGTGTAGAGTCTCTAGTACTAGAAATACAATTTAAATTTCTACGTAAAGGAACTTCAGAAAAGACTACATCAAAATTAGAATAATAATACTGTAATTTTCCAGTTCTATAAAACAGACTAGCTAAAGTGCTACATGAAATACCATTGGTCAGTGGTAAGTGATGGTAAGTGACCCCTTCAGCTACTGATGTGGGCAACTTCATGCACACGTAGCAGTCACTGATTTCCATAGCTTCTACATAATGTACTAACAAATTTGCAAATACATTTAAATGAGTTCTATGTCTAGCTCTTCTATATTGTAAGTCTCCCTCATCTGGTGCTTCTAAATCTACTCCAGGTTGCTTAAGACTAACTGCTTTCTCATGTGTATGTGTATCTATTGTCTTAGGTGAACCTACTTTGCTCAGGTAAATTAGTATTATTCTGCATTACTTTGCTTATTAGGTAAGGTATAGCTAACGTCACTCCAAACCATACTATAACTACTTTTACTAAACTACATGTGCATATTCTACAACATGTCTTTAGACAATTACTTTTCTGTCTTCCATTAACATTATAATCAGCCATTTCTGACTTAAGACGATTTTATCCCCTCTTTGTAACTTTTCACAGACTTTTAACCTGTGTTTCTTTCTCAAGTTGGTCTCACTTCTTCGTCAGTCTGATCAACAATCAGTTCGTCATCACTCAATTCTAGATTTTTTAAATCTTCAAGTGTGACATACGTCCATTCATGTCCTCTGAACTTGTTATTTAGTCTATTCAAACGTGGACTCCTCCTTCTTTGTTGCTCTGTGGATTGTCCAGCTTGGCTTAATATTTCATGTACTTGCTCTGGTTCTTCATTTATTGTTTTAAGGCGAAATTTCAGTCTTTTGACAAAACCAGGCCACTTATCTCCTTTTCTGAGTCTTTTAGCTGGCACTGTGCTTTGACTTTCTTCAAATGCTCTTTTATTTTCGTTCAGTTGTGGCACTACTTGTTCTCTACACATAAACTCGGGTTGCACTCCGTTTTTCTTTCCACCAATGTTTCTTCCTTATTCCCACTTTTTAAGTAATCCATATTTTCAACTTAAGCGGCGTGCTCACTGCTTTTCGTGCCAGCCCACACTACACGTGTCGAACATAAACACCATATCTGTGGGGCTCTTTTTTAGCCCCACTCCAGAAGCAACAGCCTTATATTCCATTTGCATTTGCATCATTTGTCTTCTTCATTATCCATTTTCACTCAAATTTTTACGGTTTATTTAAGACAGGTGGGAGTTTCAATAATCAGTGAGCTTTTTGCAGTTTTGAAGAATGGAGGACGTTCTCCAGTTGGCAGGTATGAGCGGCCACAAAAGGGAAAGAATAGACAGGAGTGCATGGGAAAGGGAGTATATAGAGACGAATAGGCACGTTGCAGTGAAGTAGTGAGCGGAGACGTTCGAGGTTAACAGAAGGCGGTGAAATGCATAAGCGTAGCAGGGTGAGATTGGGGTGTAAGGGAGGTTGACCCACGGATGTTTAAAGCAAAGGGGAAAACAACGAGCGAGAACACAGAGGCGAGTAGTTTAAAGGCACAGGAAAGGGCGGGTAACTTAATAACTGATTGAGTTGCAGACAAGTGGAAATCAGACGTAAACATGGAGGGTAAATGACAGAAAACGTAACATAAGCATGATGGTTTTTTAAGATGTGTTTGTAAGACATGTTTTATTTGTTATTTGCAGTTTGATCCCTGATGAAGAACCAACAAGGTTCGAAATGCATTGGAAATCAATAAACTGCTATGAATGAATTATGCTTCAGTCGTGTCTTTGGGATGAGAGGTTCTGAGGGCCCACCAAGACATACGAAACTTTGAAAATTAGCATTCCCTTGCACGAGAAAATGCTGAAAAAGGATTTAAAACATGAGGTTAACCAAAGAGGATTAGCGTAAAAATTTGAGTGAAAATGGATAATGAAGAAGACAAATGATGCAAATGCAAATGGAATATAAGGCTGTTACTACTTGTTCTCTGTCAACTTCTGAATTCCTCTCTATCTGACTTTATCCAGGTCTTATTTATATTTCTTCTCCCTGGATACTAATCTGGCCTTGTTCAGGAGTTTGCCGTATTTGACTTTGACTTTGACTTTGTTGGCCTTCTTCTTCCTGAACACCTTATTCTACTCCTATCTGGTCCTGCTCAGGTCTTTGGATTTCTTGATTGTCTTCTGCCTGAGCTTTTGCCCTAATACCTATCTTTGCTGCCTCCAACTCTGGAGTACTGGCTGACTTTTCAAGTGTGTGACTACACCGATCTTTCCTTATCTGGTCCTCCTCAGAATTACTTTTGACTTGGATTTCTGTAATCTGAGTACATTCTTCTATTCCTGACTCATCCTCACTATCACTCTGTCTATCTAGATAGGTTTGACTTCTGGTTCTCACATAGTCTGCAGGTATGTTGACTACTGGAATCCATTCATCCTGACTGGTGCTCGGTTGTTCCTCATCAACTATTTCGGCATCAAGTTCTTGAGACCCCTCAGCTGCGCAAGTTTCAGCCTCTATTTCATCATGTTCGGTCACCCTCTTGGTGTGACTTGCGTGGATCCAGTTTGGAATTCCCCTGCACTTTACAGCTGTGGTAGTAACCAATGTCACTTGATGTGGCTCTCCCCACCTTGGTGCTAGGCAAGATTCTCGAGTATGTTCCTTTATCACTACCCAGTCACCTGGATTCAGGTCATGTGCTGGAGTTGATTGTCTGGCGACAGCGTCTTCCCCAACCTGGTGAGAGATAGAACGCACTTGGTCAGCCAGTTATTTGCAGTACTCGAGCACTAAATCATCAGATATATTTATCAGCTTGTGTCCTGGTCCCCATGCCTGCCTCATTGCTCTTCCCATGAGTATTTCATGGGGACTCAAGCCTGTGTTTCTGTCTGGAATGCTTCTGAGTCCCCTCAGAACAAGAGGTAAAACATCAGGCCACTGCAATCAGGTAGATTCATACATCGTTCCCAATCGTGACTTGATTGTGCAATTCAGTTGTTCTACAACTCCATCAGCCTCTGGGCGGTATGCAATTGCAGTTTTTGCTCAATTTGGAATGCTTCACAGATCAGACAAATTATTATATTATTAGAATGAGACCCCCGGTCTGATTCAATCGTTACTGGAAAACCGAAAAGTGGTATGAGTTCCCTCAGTAGTAACTTAGCTACAGTGATATTATCATTTCTGCGTGTAGGGTAGGCTTCCACCCATTTTGAAAACAGGCAGACAATGACTAGGATCTACTTCAGTCCTCGGCAAGGTGGTAATTGGATGAAATCAATCTGGAGTCATATGAAGGGACCTTCTGCCTTTCCAATATTTCCTGGCAACACTACAGTTCTCTTACCAGGATTCATTGTTTGGCATGTTATACAACTCTGGCAAAGGCTCTCTGCTACATTCCTGACCCTCGCATTGAACCAACTCTGTCTGAACTGTCTAATCATCGCTTCTCTACCTATATGTGAGCTTCCATGATACATTCGAGCCATAGGAGCAAGCACACAATCTGGTAACCCAGGTCTCCCATCAAGGTAAACAATAACACCATCCTCAGCCCTTCTTTGACATCCTATTTTCTCCCACTCTTCCTTTTTCTTCATTTCTGCCTCATTTTGCAAATCTCTCACTTCTTCCCATGTTTTCACTCTTTCAAGCAACATAAGTTGGCATCTGTTTCCACGTGCATCGATTTTCTTATTTATTGCCATCTTATGTTTGGCACAATGCTGGGCTAGTTGGTCTGTTTTGGAAATTTGCCAGCAAGGGAATTTATTGATGCATAAATCCCAGGTATTTGATCAATTTAAACCTTTATAATTTAAATCAATTTGATTAAATCATAACCTGTTGTAAATCTATTTTGCCACTACATTTATTGGCATAATGGTAATTACTCATAGGAAAAGAAAGTGCTACACTGGGAGTAGATTCAAAGAAATTACACTTTATGTAAAGCTTTCATCATTTAGGGTACATTAATCATATCTTCAAAGAAGAAGAAGAAAAGAAGAAAATAAATCATCAATATACAATTGGACAAGAAGTAAATAAAT
This sequence comes from Lissotriton helveticus, assembly GCF_964261635.1. Taxonomy (NCBI): domain Eukaryota; kingdom Metazoa; phylum Chordata; class Amphibia; order Caudata; family Salamandridae; genus Lissotriton; species Lissotriton helveticus. Next base: position 2,128,719,242 of record NC_136061.1, read on the forward strand.
TGTTCTTAAAATCCAGTTGTGTTGTGATCCACTCTGTTATGTTATGTTATGTTATGTTAGGGTTTTTTTGTAAAGCGCACGTACGCCCGTGGGCTTCATGGCGCTGTTGAAGTAGGAACCTAACACAACAACTTACTGAAAATAAGCCTGTCTGAACAGCCAAGTTTTATAAGAACGTCTAAAAGTTAGAAAGTCTGGGCTGAGCCAAAGGGAAAGTGGTAGGGAGTTCCATAGGACAGCAGCTAAGTAATGGAAACAGCTGCCGCCCTGACACTTTCTCCTGTAAGAGGGAACAACCAGCAAGTCTTTATTGATGGATCTAAGATTGCGAATGGGCTTGTATTTGGAGACCAACTGATTGATGAACTGAGGCCCTATGTTTTGTAGACTCTTGTATATGATACAGCCGGACTTAAACATGATTCTTTGAGATACAGGCAGCCAGTGTAATTGTTCTAGGCCAGGCCTGATGGAACACCGCCTAGGTTGTTTAAGAACAAGTCTGGCTGCCTGGTTCTGCACTAGTTGGAGTCTTTTTAAAAGGCCAGATGGAAGGCCCAGGTACAGACTATTAGAAAAGTCCAGCCTGGAGAGTACCAGTGCGATGGTGACCTGGATAAGGGCTGAGTATGTCAGAAATTGTGCAATCTTTTTTATTTTCCTAATCTGGTAAAAACTAGCAGAAACAACTGCTCCGACTTGAGCTTTTAATGAAAGATCCGATGCAAGTGTAACACCCAAGCTCTTCACTGAAGAAGCAGGGACTGGGGCAGGACCAAGGCTCAAAGGCCAATAATGAGGGCCCCAGCTGATACTGCTGTCCCCGGGAAGAATTAACTCGGTTTTACCCGGGTTGAGCTTGAGGTGGTTTAAGCTCATCCAGCGTTGTATCATAAGCATAGTTTGGTGAAAGTGGGCGACTGAATCAGGAGTATTCAGAGGGAAAATTAGCTGTAAATCGTCAGCATAATTCAAGATTGTGACATTGAATTGTTTTAGGAGGTGAAGGAGGAAGCGCAGATACAAATTGAAAAGCAAAGGGGAAAGTGAGGATCCCTGTGGGACCCCACAAGTGGAGGTGGTTCTTGAAGCACTCTTTCGAGATATATAGCAGCAGATCTTGTTAATTAAACAAAGATCACGTTGTCCTGAATGAATCTGTTTAAAAAGATGTGGACTTTTAAAAGTCCACATCTTTTTAAACAGATTCATTCAGGACAACGTGATCTTTGTTTTATTTATTTACTTCTTGTCCAATTGTATATTGATGATTTATTTTCTTCTTTTCTTCTTCTTCTTTGCCACAGGACTTCTCATTAAACTATGAGTTTGGGTCAGAACAGACAATGCAGAATTGTTGTGCGCATTACAGACTAATGCAAATTGTTTTGAATAATCAAGCATCCCTAAGACTGGAGCTGAGCAGAGACAGTCTTGCAGCATCAAAAAGGCAGTCATGCTTTCTTCATCCCACACTACTGGGTCTTTTGCTCTTTTCGTTGTCATCTGTATCAGCGGTTAAGATAGGACTGCAAATCCCACAATCCACTGCCTGCAGTAACCTACAACTCTAAGAAACATTCTGATTTCTTTCTGTGTCTGAGGTAAATTCATGTTTCTGATTATTTTGATTCTTTCAGAGGTAACTCTTTTGACACCTCTTTTGATCTGGCACCCCAAATACTTTACCGATGTGGTGCAGAATTGCAACTTCTCAGGTGACACTTTATGCCCTCCTTCTGCCAAATGATTCAGCAATGCAATGGTATCAACAACGCAGTCATTTTGAGTCTTAGACGCCACCAATAGGTTGTCTATATATTGCACCAGGACAGACTGTCCGGGCAAAACCAGAGATTCAAGACATTTTTTCAATATCTGATTGAAAATCGATGGACTCTCTGTGTACCCCTGAGGGACACAGTTCTAAACGTAGACATGGCTATCGAATTTGAATGAGAAAAGGTATTTGCTATCTGGATGTAATGGTATGGAGAAAAATGCATGGCATAAACCAATTACTGTGAACCATCCGGCTACCAACGGTATCTGATACAGAATCACTGAAGGATTTGGCACAACTGGACAATATGGGACGACAATTTTGTTAATTTTGCGAAGGTCTTGTACGACCCTATATTTCCCGCCCGGTTTCTTTATGCCAATTATCGGTAAATTACATGGACTGCTCATTATTTCTTGTAAAATGCTTTGCTCAACCAATCGCTTTATTTTTTCTGCAACACCTGCTTTTATTTCTGGGCTCATTTTATATTGTTGAATGTTTGGGTACACTGCACCTTCTTTCACTGTCACTTTTACTGTGTCAACATTTGCCATTAGTCCCACATCTTTCCAAGTCAAATCCCACACTTCAGGATTCACCGTATGCTGTAATTCTTTTAGGAGGTCTTCCACTAGCATCTTTTTAATTTCTGTTTCTTGTTTGGCCAACATTAATTTATAAACTCCATCTTCATCTGGGGTTTGAATTTCAACACCACTTGCAAAAGATTGTGAAATTCATTTTGCACAGCAAGTCCCTACCTAATAGGTTCAATGGCTGGAGTCGCACACTACAAACTTGTACATTTCTTTGAAATTACCTGTTCTGATTTCCATAGGTTCTGTAACAGGGTACTAATTTGTTTATTAGAAACGCCCACTACTTGAATCGCTTTTCCCGAGAGGGGTAGGTTTGGAACGTCTGATGTTCTCACAGTAGAACGGGTAGCGCCAGTATCCAACAAAAAGGTAACATCATTTCCCTCAACTTTTCCCTCAATGTATGGACCTGACTGACCTACCGGCAAGGATGCGCCAAGTACGCACTCCTCGTCCTCCCCTCTCAGGCCCCGTCAGTAACTATCTTCCTCAAAAAATGCGTCACTCAAAAGAAATTGTGATGTCACTGCGTCTCTCCTTCCACTTCCCTCCCAATTTGTGGTATCCACTTTGTAATTTGCTTGGCTCCCAGAATCTGGCATAGGTGCAAGTGGTAACTGGTTCTGTATTACCTGTTGCTGTGGATTCCTTGACACCCCATTCTGCGTCTGTGGATTAAAATTATTGTTTTGTATAGGGTTACTCAATACAGCTTTACACTCGTTCCTCCAACGCCCCATTTTTCCACACCCATGACAAGGAAATTTCTTCTTGGCCTCCTCTCTGTTCATTCTACCTCTTGGTTTACCCCCAGTCCTATCTCCTTGATTTTGATTATTTTTCAATTGGTTTAACTGGAGTTCCTGTTGCTCAGCTAATTTTACTTGTACCCACATTACCTTTTCTTCTACTTTCGTTTATTGTCAATTTCATCCTCACAATATTTTGCATACTTAAGTATTTCATCTACCGGCTTGGCCTGCCAGCAGATTTTATGATCTTTAATCATTTGCGAAATTTCTGGATTTAACCCTGACACAAATCGATAAATAAAATGGGTCATGTCTTTCGTGTCAATGCTTTCCAAACCACTGTGCTTAAATACCTGTAAAAGGCGTTCATAATATGCATGAACTGATTCATCTTTATTCTGGTTGGTTCTGTCTATTCTTGTCCAGTCAGTTTCCTTTGGGGGTACCTTTCCTTTCAAGTACAGTATTACTTGATTATATTTGTTCATAACCTCATCTGACGGGGCTCCTGTCTTCGAGTCTCTAGGGTACTCATCATTAGGCCAATCAACCGCTATCTTACATTCTGTCCATAGATCCACAGGAACCACAATGTCAAATAACCCATCTAAATCTTTTAGCAGTACTTTTGAAACCTTTACCAATCTCTTGACTTGTCTGTACCACTCTACAGGTTTCTCTCTGAGTTTTGGGAAATCGTTCATAAATGACAAAATATCTTGTCGGGACCATGGAACATGCACATAACCTCCTCCAGGCACTTCTCTCATCGGGCACAACCTTTCCACTTTTTCTGGTTCTTTTAATAAATATTCATTTGCAGTATTTTTCGCTTGTGCCTCCTCCTTTTTCTTTGTCCATCTAGCTTTCCGTTTATCTAAATCACCCCACTTTTGCAACAACGATAGTAACTCCTTGATCTGCACTTTACGTCCTGACACATTCATGTTTTCTAAATCTTTGTCAGATAATTCAGCTCAGTAAGGTTTCTGTAAAACATTTTCCAATATCAATTCGCATTTCAGAAGCCAAACTCATGAACTTTTCCTTAAATGTTTTAGTATTGCGAGTGATACTTCGACATATAAACAACAATTTGTCCTCATTGAGAGTGTTTAACCTTTCTAAACCCACATTTCCAGCCATCATTTCTTCTAATTCAACTCTTAATTTAAAAATATCCAATACCTTTGGCTGTGATTTTGGTTTTTCTATTTCTCTGGACCATCTCTCTATTTCTTCTGGGGTTACTACAGTAGCGCTTCTTGTACCTGTGGATGTTTCCATCCATACCTCTCTAGAAGTTCCAGGAGTGTTTTTCCTGACTGAATCATCCACTGGTTTCCTTATAGGTAAATCCATCAGGGAAATCACTGACTCACATTCACTAGCTTGGTCATCGATTATCAAAGGTTCTTTTGTAGATTGCACTACAGGTGTAGTCAGGACAGGAGGTTTGGGACAGGTCTGTTTTTCTCCATGTAATGGAACAACGGGACCTATGGTTACCGGAATAGTCAAGGCTTCAGGACTCATATTTAACTGTGAAATTTTCTGAATTCATTCACTTCTCTGTTTATTTATGGCTTCTCGTTCCCTTTCCTGTTCCACTTTTCCTAACGAAGTTTCATGCACTACTTGGGGAACCAAAGGTGGTTTTAAGAACGGGGCACTAGGGTTAACTCTATTTGCTTCTTCATGGTAAGGTGGCGGACTTTTCATTAACAAATCCTCCAAATAGTCATCATCTGATTCATCACTAGTTATTAAATTTTTCGTTTTCTCTGTGCATTTGCTTCCTGACGGTTCCTCTAAAGTCTGTACAGGATATAATCCTTCGTCTAACATAGACTGTCTCCATTTCTTCATTTGTTTATCTCTTGTCTCTTTAGGAAATCTGGGATAAAATGTACTCCAATTTCTGTTGCTTCTGGGTCTATCTCGCTCGAAAGCCTCAGTCACCCATTCCTCTAATGCTTCGTACTGAGTTAATCTAGGTCTGGGATCTAATTCATCCATGCGTGTTCTCAAATTGTACAAAATTCTACCATTAAAAGTACCATGTTTTGGAAATGCCAAAACACCATCATCGTTTGTGTACTCTGTCCAATTCTCTAACCACACACAGTTGTGGTAGCCCCTTTCTTCCATCAAATATGATGCGGGCGTATTTGGTGGAGGAATAATAATTCCCTCTCTAGTTTTAATTGTTTTGTCCTTTCTAAAGAAATTCTTAATTCTTTTAAATAGCGATATTTTTCTCTCTCCTCCGTACATGAAATAAGGTCTTCCCCTTATGTACTGCTCGTGAGCAAAACCTGAGTACCTCCTATCGGGTCTATTTCCAATAACTGTTGGATCTAAATGTCACGTATATTTTGTACCAATAAATGTATTATGCAGCTACACTCAGCTACACGCGTTTCTTATTTTCGAGAACCAATCAGTGTTGAGAATTCAAATAAATTTCGACCAATGATTGCGCAGCTTTTCTCGTGAGACAAGTTCTCACACTCCTATACTCACCCCTCCTTTACAATTACACACCCTCTGCCTCAACCAATACCAGCGTGGCTCTAGGTGACGTCAGCGCAGCTCTGCAACTGACTCCCCCTTTGCAAGGTAATACGTAAACTTATTTTACTTTTATATGCAATATTCATTAATTGACAACGTAAAAACATTCGCCACTGTGCCTAAGTGACTAAATTCAAAGGAAAGATGCTGCTTACTCTTCATACACTGCGAGTAGATCCCTTCCGCCTACTCTTCATACAAGCATTAGAGAACCTGTTACTCACTCAGGCTTACCTTTTCTAGGTGATATAAGGCCAAAGTTTCACCAGCGAACTCCTTTGCTATCATTTATTCACACATTTATACAGAATATCCCTAATCAGTGCTTCCAGTTTTACCTAACCATGCACTTACTTCCTTAGGCAATTGACCTCACTGCAAAGTGGCTTCCATTTACCACCCACTATTCTGCCCCAGGGGATTCCAAACAAACATAGAACAATACAAACTGGTTTTGGTAATACATAAAATCAAATACAATCAATTTATCAATACACGACTAACTACCTAGGTTAACTAAACCCTAACCATCTAACTGCTACCAAAAGAAATACTGATAGAGTGCGGGTTCACCTGCCTAAGATTTTACCATACTCACCTGGGCCCATAAACACATATACACTTTGAACAGGTAAACCTAGGCTTAACCAGTGATTAATTTTAACGTTTTAGGACCTATACCTTGACTTACCAATGCTTGTCACTGGTACCTAGAGTCCTAAGGGATCAAGGGAGTTAGCAAGAAAATAGATAGTAAATAAACATTTGCACTCATAAAAAAAACACAGACTCGGGAAAGATTTCAACGCTTGATCTAAATAATTTCTTTAAATGTCAGTTTCCGTACTAAATTAATCACAGCTTGATCAAATAAGAATAAAATCAAAGCATGATGATGAGAAAGTATCACAAAACGTTCTTTAAGCATTCAAACATAGAAAGGGTAAGAAGAGGGAAACAGCAAAATGACATACCCACGCAACTTTTATATTTATCTAGAATAGTGTGAAGACCAACCCTGGCCACGGGCTAGGATAAAGGACAGGACCCCCGATAGTGCAGGTGCCAACAGGATAGAACAGGTGCAGATCAGAATCAGGATAAGTACGGACCAAATTGGATCAAGACCGGTGCCAACAGCTAAAATGCAACACCAGCGTCACACCCCTCTCTGCAGCTAACAGTCGAACCCCGGCTTGGGTTATCGAATCTTCTCCCTCTGGAACCCTGATTGGGTCATCGAAATCCTTCCCAGAACCCCGATTAGGTTATGGAATCTTCTGACAGAGTGCTCCGCCAGCACCTCTGCTCGCAAATCTTCTGACAGAGTACTCCGCCAGCACTTCTGTTCTCGATCGCCTATTGAATGCGTTGGGTCAGTGACAGGTCAGCTAATCGGACAAGTCGGACAATCTAACTAGATAAGCCTACCTTAGTTATACCATTTTCCAGGGCAGTGTACCACCCTCCAATGTTGCAAATGTGTGTATTCCCTCAATTTTATTGGTCAAAAGATGAGGAGAGGTCATCACACCATACCAGTTATGAGGTCATGCTCTTCAATATTCAGATTAATGTTCCCGCCCAATATTTTATTTTCCCATGCACTTTTATTCCACCCGGCAATGAATGTGCCAATAGTAAATAAAATGTTTAATTTGACATCCTCTTGGAGGTTCAGGAGGTCGAGTTCCCAGGAACATCTTCTAGCAAGTCGGGAGTTGGCAGGAATTCAATGCCCTGGCTTGTAGACTCGGGTGAATTTGGTGCATGCCCAGTTTCAGGACCCAAGATGGAACATCAATATACTTGATTGGTCAGAACACGAGCTAATAGCAAAGTCAAAGAGAAACAGTTTTAGAAACTTTTATAAATGAATGCACTGTATACCACTTATCTCTACTCTATTCCCATTACTTTATTTTAACTACAGCATTTAGGGATTATGCAGAACGAACAAATTAGTAAAAGCAGCAAAGCACGCTTTTAGCACATGAGAACATAGAGGAGCCATCTTTGGTAGGCCTGGGCGGTAAATTCCGTTCCGCTCGCGGAGATCGCGAAATTGCTTAAAATTCTGCATTCCACGACTTCGTGAAATTTTTTGCTTGTTCGCGTTGTCAATTACATATTTGCGAGATATTTCCCCCCGACCACGCAAACAGCAATCGCGAACAGTAAAAAAGCATCGCGAACAAGCAATTCCACGTGTTCACAGAATTTCTGCGTGCTCGCAGAGATTTTTTACCGTTTCGCGGAGATTTTTGTAACGCGAATATGCAAATTAAGCCCACCCCATATCTTTAGTTCTTATGCGCAGAAGCAAAGTTTTCCCACCAAGCAATAAGTACTTCAGGTCACGTGAGTATGACAGACGCATGCGCAGAAAGGTTCCCGCGTTGCGGCGGCCATTTTAAGACACTTGAGTTATGGTTAGTAAAAGCACATATGCAAGCTTCCCCAGCTTACTAGAAATGTTGTGTTTTGCATTGTTAACCCCTTGCGCGCAGCACTACCTCCCTAGTGCTGCCGTCGGTCAATGGCCGACGCAGCCCCGCCCATTCTTCAGAACGCCCGCACTACGGTGGAAAAACCACCGTGGTTAAGGCGTTAATAAGATGAAACATGTTGGTTAACACATTACTTATTATTCTGAGAGGGTTGAGTCCAAGCAAGTCGCTTTACGTGCAAAACCTTGCTCCATCAATAGTTTAAGTCACAAAAGTGTACCATTCCGGGACTTGGAGGCCTATACTGGATAATGTGAAACTACAAATCCCATAATCCCTACTGCTATTAACACACTGGGACTAGCCAGTTCTGTTCCAGTTGGCACCTTGGCATTACTGCTCAGACATTGGGGGACGGGAACCACTGTTCAAAGTTATCTGGCGCTGAAATTGAAGTCTCGGTGGAATGAGTATCTCCTTATCAAGGTGGTTTGAACGGCAGACAAACGATTGTTGGGGCCAACGTAATACCAAAGAGAGGTTGAGTAAACAGAAATAAAGAGGCAGAGAATGTAAGCAATGTTTACCTTCTAGTACATGTGTTGTGTATTAATGCAGTTAGACTTTCTGACATCTTGTTCCACCACTGTGTGCTGCAGAGCGCTCGCCTGCTTGTCAGGTGTCTATTAGACTTGTAGCAGCTTCTGTCCCGTCACTGTAGGCCGGCGGGTGCTGGGACGGTAGGGTGTGCACGGCAGCTGATGGTCGAATGACTGGGTCGAGGAAGTCAGCCCGGGGTAGTGATCCTCTGCAGGAAGGCCAGCAGGGCGCTTGTATGGACCCTGTAGGTTGAGTAGTGTGAAGGCACCAGGACACCTTACCTGCCCGTGAGACAACATATTGCATCTGTGCCGCTTATCAGACTCTCCTGACACAGACTATAAGGTGTGCAAGACAGCAGCTCATTTCAGTGAGGAGCAACGCCCGGATGTGCCCTGCTAGACTTTGCACTCTTTGTGCGTTGTTAACTATGATTGTGCATCTGACCAAGCGGTGCTGTGACTGAGTTGCGTTGGCAGACCGTGTATGCTTGCGCTGTTTGTGTTTGGGGCCAACCCTACATTTATTTTCTTTACAGTAATTGTATGTATGTATGCAGCTGTACAAAAACAAAAAACAGAGGGGCATATTATCAAGGGGGTTTATCTCCGCTTTTTTGGCTTTAAAAGCCAAGAAAGCGGAGATAAAATTATCTCCCTATTACCAAGCTGTCGCTAACACCAGTTAGTGACAGCTAATAGGAGATAGCGACCATCTTGGGCCCCGCTTTGCATGTCAGTGATATTTATCACTAATGACATGCAAAGTGGGCGTGCCAAGATGTTAGCGACTGGAAACAGTCGCTAACATCGCTATCTCCTATTACCAACTTTTGGAGATATTCGCGCTAAGCGCGAATATCTCCAAAAGCTAACACCTGCCCTGAGCAGTTCTTCACCATGTTATCCAATGGGAGGTGGATAACATGGCTAAGAGCATTTGCTCGATAATGCATGAATATCGCTGACTTTTCAGCGATATTCATGCATTGCGGCCGTTTTTTATCGTATTTGCGATAAACCTTGCTAATAGCAAGGTTTATCTGCGATAAAAATCGCCGATGTGCGGCGATAATTTTTGTCTCTAAACAAGTTAGAGACAAAAATTATCGCTAGTTGTTGGTAATATGCCCCCAGAGCTCCTTTTCCTGATTTTATACCTTATGTGATGTGTGCCTAACCCCACCGGGGTGACCACCTACGTGAAAGAGATTTTGCGTTATTGTTTAGGTTACCAAATTTACAACTTGAAATATCAAACCCTTCGGTGTCATAGAGGACCATATATGAATCAAAGACTTTTTTTAAAAAATTTGTCATACATTTATTTATAAAATGTGTTTAAAAGATCATAGTACCACAATTCTGTTACACGAAAAAACAATGCAAAATATATATTCAATTAATACCAAAAATGCTTATAACACACTCTCTAAAACAATTTATAGTTTAAAAATTGCCTATGCAGCAATGTTTACCACAGACATATTTATACATCATAATTGTAGAGCAATATATTAATAGGAACAAACTTCGGGTATTAATTGAATATATATTTTGCATTGTTTTTTCGTGTAACAGAATTGTGGTACTATGATCTTTTTAACAAATTTTATAAAGAAATGTATGACAAATTTTTTTTAAAAAGTCTTTGATTCATATATGGTCCTCTATGACACCGAAGGGTTTGATATTTCAAGTTGTAAATTTGGTAACCTAAACAATAACGCAAAATCTCTTTCACGTAGGTGGTCACCCCGGTGGGGTTAGGCACACCACACATAAGGTATAAAATCAGGAAAAGGAGCTCTGTTTTTGTACAATTGTTGACCCACTCCTTTTCCTGACAGAAAGGGTAGCTCCCTACTCACAACTTTTCTGTATGTATGCAGCGCCAGAACTATATATCGAATGTCAGGTGCAGCACCAATACCATGCAGCTGTTGTCTGTGTGCACTGACAGACCTCTGCATCTTGAGTTTTTACTGTGGCTATAACACACATAACATAAACACTCAACGTACGAGAACATACGTCTGCACGGCAAAGTTTGTACATTGCCTTTGTTTTTCGTTTGCTCGTGTACTCAGTGGGGACAAAGCTGTACTGCTGTTGTAGGTACTGTCTTTGTACGTTACAAAGTTGTTCATCTTCGCTCTATCTCTGCAGTTCCTGGTATCAACATCTACAAAGTTTTCAGACGGTTAGATGAGTTGTTTGCTACTGTCTTCTTACCATGCTGGGTTTTCTTGTCTGTGCGCATCACTAGTATGTTGTTGTATGTTGTAATTGTTCACATTGCGAGTATGCCATGCGCACCACTGTTGTTGGTGTGCACTTTCAGAGCAGTGTGTATCCGGTATGCTCTGTGTTTCAACTTTTTTTTTTTTTAGCTGCAATGCAATGCAAATTCTGCCACTGCAATCTTTATTTGCTTCGCGCAGTCTCTCAGCACTGCAATTTGCATTCGGTGCAGATTTTTATGCTTTAATGCTGCAAATATATGTTTTACCTGAATGCAGAAATGGCTGCTGCGTTATGTGAAACAAGGGTAGTTGGATGAATAGATTTACTGATGTATTGCAAGAGTTTTTTTCACAGTGTTGTATGTCTACACATATTATCGACGGCAGCTATTTAAGAGTACTGTATTAGACAAACCCAGTGCCGCACACATATAGATTCTCATATGAGGGATATGTATTTTTAGATTGAATATTTGCAATGCAATAGGTGTTGCATTTAGGAGAGTTTAAGCTATTGGCATTGTAAATGCCAATAGGTCAAACTCTTGTAAATGCGAGACCTGTTGCATTGCAAATGCTTGTTGATAGTAGCATTCACTCCTGTCACAGTATTTACTTATCCAACCACTCTTTAGTGTGGAACTCTTATATTTGTATGAAGATAATGTCTTGACAGCTTTTCATTGTGCCCAGTGCCAAGATATTCTACTGTATTGCTCTTTTATGGTATTTCTTCAAACTTGATTGGTAAATATACTGATGTCTACTTTTTCATACTGTTTCCAAATTCAGCAATAGGCCATAATTGAACTGCCTTAAAAGCCGAAAAAAGGAAAAGATGTTAAGGTGAAATCTTTGAACACTAGGCTGATGACAACTGCTCGAAAACTTATCAGCCTGAAAAAGTATTTATTTGTACCAATGTATGATTGTTCGCATTCCTCTAACAGCTCATACACAATTAAATATGGTTTTAAGCGTACCCTACTATGGCTAATGATTTCAAAGAATCTTCCTCTATTGAAAACAGCAAAAACCCATATGTTATCACCTCTTTGTTTCACTTATACAGTCTCTAACAACCCTCTCCTGACATTGCATATAATTAGTTGCTATTCTTACATTTTAATTGCTGCCTTTTACTTTTCAGACAGGAAATAATCCTCTTTGTTTTCATATATATTACTGAACATTTGGATAGGATTTCTGTATAACCAATGATCAAATCCATGTTAAATGCACATTAAAGTCTCTGAACAGTATACTTTGTTTTTCATATGTTTCACTAAGCATTACATGTATTGTGTTTGTTCTTATAACTCACCAAAGCATCAGGAGATTTGCACTATAATCAACTTCTTGTTACATAAAGATAGACTTGCAGATAAAATAATTATTTTATATTACGTTCCAAATATTACGTCATATATTCATATGCAAATGAAGCTGAATCAGAGTGGAACATTGGGCAGTAAACAAAATATGACTGCATGGCTCTCACCAATTATGCAAGCAGCAAATACACAGCTAAAGTATCATTACTTAGGGCATGTGGCTAAAATTACGCTCTCCTCCTAGATCCACGTGACTTGGCGACAAGCTCAGGAGCTCTAAAAGCACAACTACTGTTGGCAGTATAGAATTACCACTGTTATGCATGCCAGCAGTGTTTGGATGATTAATCAGTAATAGATTGAGTCTCCCTCATGCAAGAGATGGCTAGTGAAGGATTCTACTGTCTACCTCACCCAGTAAAGTTGATACTGTAGGTATTGCCTTGTGGGTGTTGCACTTTTAATCTATCACCCTTCTTGGGTTCTTTTATCAGATTTGGACTTTGTGGTTGATGCAATTGGTACACTTTTCCTTTCTAAACCCAATTTGACTGTTGGAAATGGCCCTTTCTCAAGGGTCACCCCATAGTTTGTGCCTTCCTCCTCCCCTTTTTCACACCTCATTTTTGTTGCTGCTATGACTCTGGGTACTTTGCCATTGCTAATCAGTGCGGAATTACATGTACTATCTGCTTAAAACATGGTAACATTGGTTCATCCACAAATGACATATTTAACTTACTTATAAGTCCCTTAGTAAAAGTGGACTACATGTGCCTTGGGCCTGTAAATTAAATGGTATTTGTGGGGCTGCAACACTGATTGTGCCACCCACTTATGTAACCCTTTAAACATGTCTCAGGATGCCATTGCTGAGCCTCTGGGTTCAGTTTTGAATCCCCATATCGACCTTGTAAGTTAGCAATGTTGGCAGGCCCAAACTTTCCTTTTTAATACATGTAAGTCACCTCTAAGGTAGGCTCTGGACAATTCAAGGACAGGGTGCAGTGTATTAAAAAAAACATGTACTTTTAAGTTTTACATGTCCTAGTAGTGAAAAACTCTTAAATCGCTATTGCAAGGCCTATCTCTCCCGTAGGATAACATTGGGATTACCTTATTACATTTTAGAAGTGTAACTTCCAATTGGGATGAGATAGAACCCCTATGTCCGGTGTCTCTGGAATAAATTTAAAATCACAACTTATGGTTAAGTCAGATTTCAAATTGTAATTCTAGAAAAGTCACTTTTAGAAAGTAGGCATTTTCCTACTTTAGCCAATTGGTGCCTTCTGCCTGTCTCCAAATATGCGTCTATGGTAGGTGACAGCCGGCCTTTGTGCATTCCCTCTACCACACACAAAGGGAGTTTAGGTATGACTGATGGACCATCACATCCTGATGGGCCATCCTGGGAAGGGTGTGAGGAAGGGGCTGATCCTTACACCTCAATAGGCTGTACCCTGTCCCCACCCAAAGGGCTGCATACCCCCTTGTAGTGATTCTGTGCACTTCAAAGGTTTTGCTTCAAACTCTCACCCACTTCAACGGCAGAACTGGGTACAAGTACTGAATCTCAGGCACCATCACTTTGGTACACTGGAACTGTGGATACTCTGCCCGGAAAATGGACTGCTGTGTTGCTGAAAGGACTGGAACTCTGCTTGACCGCTACTCCGCAAGAACTCAAGCTCTGCTGTGCTGACCTGCTGCCCTCTTTGCCTTGGAGTAAGAAAGACTGCATCTCCATCTCTCCAACCAAGAACCAGACTGACTCCAAGAACCTGCCTCCTGTTTTGAAGACTCAGGAACATCAAAGAGTTCCAACTAACCCTGCTGCCGCACCTGGACTCTGCCATCTGTGAGTCTTGCCCTGGCAAGTGGTGCCAACCCAACCCTGGACCCTTGTAAGTGGGTATAAAGTACTGATCCAGCAGAAATCCACACATCCACGCCGTTGTGGTGCTCGGAACCGGCTCATCTTCATCGACAGCGTTGCATAGCCGCAGTTGCAAGGAGTGAGTACATCACATCACGACTGCGCTGTGCATCACCTTCATTTCCAATGCATCTTAGACTTTGCGCAGTTTGGAGCCAACGCATTGCGTTCTTTTTGTGGTTCAGCAACAATGCATCTCTTTCACCCTAAGGATCGTCCACAACTCATCGCCTGCTCTACTCCTCGCATCTCATCCTCGACATAGACACAAAGTACTTTGCAATGGGCCAAGGCTGATCCCTGTATCGGACCAGCGCTCCATTCTTTAAAAATTCAGAACTCTGAATCTACTTATTGTTTTTTTGTAATTTTGCTGTGTTCATTAAATTAAGCTCTATTATTCTAACCAGGTGTGGTATCTTTTTGTGTGATGTTTTCAATGTTATACTGTTTGAAGTGTTGCACAAATACTTTACACGTTGTCTCTACAATTAAGCTAGACTGCACAGTGCTAAGCTACTAGGGGATGAAAACAGGTTAATTTAGGGTGTGTTTGTGACACACCCTGGCTTGGACTGTTTATTTATGTATTTGTTTGAAAGGTTTTATATAGGACAGGCTAGACCCGGGGGTATCAGAGCGCTTTACATGAGCAGAAGCAGTCAAGAAAAAACAGTTGGTCAGTGTAAACAAAAACAAGCAAGTACATATCACAATAAATTAAAAAGGGGCAAAATAACTATAAATGAGTAGAAGCAATCAAGAAGAGCAATTTTTTAGGGTAACAAAAACACACAGGTACAAATCATAATTAAGTCAAGGGAGGGCAAAAATTATGGAAGGATTAGCGGGTAATCAACAACTAAATAATATAAATGGGTGTAACAATTTAGGGTAGAGAAGAGAGTATCGATGGAGAAAGAATAAAAGGTAGAGAAAGGGGGTAATGGTAGGAGAAGGAGTGTGGGAATCCAAAGAGGGCAAGGTCAGAGTAAAACAAGGGTGTTATGTAAAAAGGGAGAGCGAGGTGAGAACCAGGAAAAACAGAAAGATAACCAACAACAGATAGCAAGGAACAACAGATAGCAAGGAGTGATTATGGACCCCAATTTTTGTGGAGAAGGTGATGTTTTTGGTCTTTATTAAAGATGAGGTAAGGGGGTTACAGCGCAGGTCCCTCAGGAGGGCATTCCAGATGTTCAGGCGTTACCGGAGAAGGGGCGAGATTCAGTGGTTTTCTTTTTTAACAGCGAGTGTTCGAGGAGGAACATATAAGTGCTTCTCATTGTTCTGGAGCAACCCACTTTGTTGAGTTTGTTTGTTAGGTACAATGGGGTTTGTTGGTGAAGAGCTTTGTGCGTGATGCATGCAGTCTTATAAAAGCATCTTCCTTCAATGGGCAGCCAATTAAGGGCTTTAAGCGCTGTAGAGATGTGGTCAAATCGTTTACAGTCAGTGATAAGCCAGGCTGCCAAGTTGAGCACAGATCTAAAGGGGGCTAGGTGTACTTTAGGGGTTCCAGTGAGGATGGCATTGACATAGTCAAGTTTAAAGAGGACTAGGGATTGCACAACCCAATTGAAGTCGTCTAAGGGAATGAAGGGTTTGATTTTCTTGAGGTGTCAGAGAGTGAAAAGAGCTCCTTTAGCCGAGTTTTTTTTATATGGTCTTTAAGAGCCAGGTTTTTATCAAAATTGAAACCAAGGGATTTCGCTGAGTTAGATAAGGAGAGTGAACAACCGAGGGCATTGAGCTCCGTGATCCAGCCTTGGATGGGAAGCCGGTTGTTTTTTGGAGAGAAGAAAATAATTTCAGTTTTTTTAGGGTTCAGTTTAAGATGGTTGGAGTAGAACCAGGATTGGATCTTACTTGAGGTATTGTTTACATGTAGCATATCAGAGTGGGATTTAATCTTATAGTAGAGTTGGATGCCATCAGCATAGAGGTGATAATTGATTCCAGCTTGTTTCAAAATGAGGGTGAGGGGTTCCATATATAGGTTGAAGAGAGAGGGGGAGAGAATAGAGCCCCGGGGGACACCCAGGGAGACCGGTGTAGGATTAGAGAGGCAAGTATTGATTTTGATTTGTTGTGTTCTGTGTTGGAGGAAAGAAGCAAACCATTTGAGAACCAAACCATTTAGGCCAAAACAAGCTTTCAGCGAATTAAGTAGGGAAGAATGGCTAACTGTATTGAAAGCTGCAGAGAGGTTGAGGAGAATATGAAGGCAAGCCTCACCATTATCTAGGTAGCTGTGGATGTCATCCACAATGTTCAGCATGGCCGTGTCTGTACTGCATCCTTTCCTGAAACCGAATTGAAAGGAGTCAAGTAAGTTGAAATTGCCTATGTGTTTGTCCAATTGAAGTAATGCACATTTTTCAAGTGCTTTAGCAAGAAGTGGGAGGTTAGAGTTGGGCAGAGATTGTTAGGATCATTGGGGTCAGCAGTGAGGTTTTTAAGAATGGGATTGATGTGTCCGAGTTGGAGGGAGTTGGGGACACATCCAGTGGAAAAGGAGGTATTGATGATAGTAGTCCAATAGGGGCAATGATGTGGCTAGGATATTAGGTTGGAAGGGAGAAGGTCTTTGGTGAGCAAGGTCGGCTCTAGTTTAGTATTGATATTAAAGACTTCGAGCTCAGTCATAGGATGGATATTTTGCCACGAGGTGTTACTTTTCAGTTGTAAGTTGGAAAGGATGTCATTGGGCGTAGTTGGCATGGGTAGGTGAGTAGTAGGATGAGGTGGTAGGGGCGGTGCCAACCAAGGAGGTATGTCTAGGGCAACATCTAAATGTAAATGTATGTGTCTTGTAAAGCGCACTGCTGCCCTGAGGCGTCGTGGCGCTGTAGACCGCTGGGGAACCCATCCTGGCTATCCCTGTGAGATGGTCCCTACTGGGTATCTCCAAGGTGAAACCAGGCATCCCCGGCGAATGTGGGGGGCCGTTGTAGAGATGAGGCAAGCTAATGCCCAGAGTTGCCGAGTGTGATCCCTGGTTAGAGTAGGCACCGAGGCGAGAATTATCGAGTCCGCTGACCCTGGTCTACGACTCTGCCGCGTCGGGAATTGAACCCTGGTCCCGGGCCGTTCTCTGCTTCCAGGTCTGCCGCCTCTAACCAGTGAGCCACACCACTCCACTAAGACATATTTGGGGCTGGGTGGGACATGACTTAGAGGGAAGGATTGGTCAATTTTGGCAATTTTGTCTGAGAGGAAGTTTGCAATTTCCTCACATCTCTCAATTGAAGCCTTCAGCTGTGGAGGGGCAGTAGATGTTGGTTTTCTAACAATATTAAACTGTTCTCTGTGCCTGTTTCTGCGACGATCAAGTTGAGCACGAAGGAAGGATGCATTTTCATTGAAAATGTGCTTCTTATAAGTTGATCAAGCAGATCTGAGGAGGGCAAGATGGAAGGGTGAGGGGTGTTGTCTCCATGTTCTTTCTGACAGTCTAAGTTGTCGTCTTTTGTTATTGAGATTTAGGATTGAACCAAGATTTGGATTGAATTTTTCTTTGTTGTTTTAGTTTAAAGAGGGGCAGCTTGGTCAAGGACGTCACTTATGGTCTTATTGAAATATTCAGTGAGCTTGTTAACATTTTGGGAGAGAGGGGTGAGATGAAGTTGAGCTTGGGGTTTAGATTGTAGTTTGCCGGGGGGGATTTGTTTAAAGTTTCTGGTCCACTTCATGGGTTTGTTATTTATTGTAGGAGGGAGTAGGGCACTGGTTGCGATCTTAAACAGAATGAGGTGATGGCCAGACCAGTCGATGGGAATGATGTTGGAAAGGGAGGCCAAGTCAGTGTTGGAGATATTAGTTTCGAGTGTGGCCCCTTTGATATGGGTTGGATTGTGGCATAGTTGCTTAAGGTCATTAATATCAAGAAGGTTGATGAGGCACATGACAGTAGGATCCACTACATTATTCCAGTGGATGTTGACGTCTCCTAAATGTGATTATTCAAATCAGGAGTGTGTGAGAAGGTCCGATAATTAATCAGCGAAGAGGAGAGGTTCACCCAGAAGGTGATAGATGTTATGTAGTCCAATCGGAGAACTGCCCTTGACAGTGAGTTCAGCGCCAAGGTGTTCAAATGTTATGTGATCGGTGTTCTTTAAAAGGGTGAGTTGAAGTTCATTTTTATAGGTTATAGCTAGTCCACCCCCTTTTCTGTCTGGTCTGTCCTGTCTAATGATGGCGTAGCCGGGAGGGGTGAGTAAGTCAAGCATAGCCGTCGAGTGGTCATTGAGCCAGGTTTCTGTACGGAAGGCGATGTCAATAGCCTCGCTGAGGATGGTTTCCGATATTTCAGTCGCATGTCAGACTGACGGTCTGCAGTTAACAAGCATGAAAGAAAGGGGATTTGGGTTGTCTTTGACAGGCTTAAAAGAGTGGATGGTGGTAAGTTGTGTTGGAGGTCTAGGAGAGATGGATGAGGAGGGGACTCTGTTGATGCCCGCAATAACTGGTATGCTGGAGTAAGGGAGGGGTGATCAATTATCAGAGGCTTAGGTAGGTAAGAGTTACATAGGTTAATTAGTTCTGAAGTGGAGAGGTAGTTAACAGCATGGAGCGGCCTATAAGTTCGACATTAAAGGAATATAGTCCTCCATCTGAAATTTAGGGAAAAGTTGTTGAAGCAAGAGAAAAAGGAATCAGTGTGATTGGGGTAGGTCCTGGAGTTAAGGGCACTGAAATCCCCTCTGAGACATGTTAATTCAGTTGTCATAGCTGAGAGTTTGCATTTTATGTTGATTAGTGTCTGTGCTATAAGATTAATGGGGAAACCAGCTGAAAAGGAGGAGGAGGATGAGGTAGGGTCAGTATTAACAGGGGAAGGCAGTCCAACAAGCGAATGGGGAGTGAGGCCAGGTGAGGCAGTCTGAACAGTGTTCAGACTGTTGTACAAAGGATTCCGCGTAGAGAGGGATGGATCAGTAAAAGAATCAGGAAATGTGGTGGGAGAGAACAAGAAAGAGTGAGGGTTGCAGGGATCAACAACTTCAGATTGATTGGTAAGGATGGTATTAGGAGAGGGAGAGTTAGACATAGGGAAGAGTACAGTAAGGTAAGCTAAGGTAAATTTTTATTATGCTCGATTATTTTATTTATTTATTGAATTTGTAGGGCGCAACAGCTACCCAAAAAGGGTTTCCCGGCGCCTGGAAAATGCAGGGTACAGAGGAATAATGAATAATGATGAAGGACAATATTGGTTAAACAACCAGGTCTTTAAGGATTTGCGGAAACTGGTGTATATGGTTTCTTTGCGAATAGCGATCGGGAGAGTGTTCCAGAGCATTGGGCCAAGATAAGAGAAAGACCTGCCACCCATCCTAGCAAGATTGAACCTGGGGGCCGTACATTTTGCAAGAGTAGCGGAGCGAAGATGGCGTGTAGGGATATATGGATGAACAAGAGAGTGCAAATATTGTGGTGCTGAACCCCATTTGATCTTAAACATGTAGCTGAAGGCTTTGAATTTTATGCAGTTTTCCACTCTGAGCCAGTGTAGATCACGGAGATAGCCAGAAATGTGTTGGAACTAGGGACTCTGCAAAGAAGTCTAGCTGCAGAGTTTTGAACCAGCTGCAATCTACGGGTCACAGCCTTATTTGCACCCAGAAAAAGGACATTCCCGTAGTCCAGCCGTGAGGTGATAAGGGCATGGAACACTGTTTTCTGGGTGGCATTAGGTAGCATCCAGAGGATCTTCCTAAGCCATTTTAAGTTGGTGAAGCAAATAGCTGTGACCTTGACTGCATGATGATACATGGACAAGGAGTCATCAATGTAAATGCCCAGGTTCCGGACATGACTGGAGGAGCACCCATCTCGGCGAGCCAATGTAGCGGACCCCAAAAATCTTTCTCCTTACCAAGGATTAAGACCTCGGTTTTATCACCGTTTAGTTTCAGATAGTTCTGGTTCATCCATGTTGCAATTTGCCTAAGACCCAGCTGAAGATAGAATGTGGAACAGGGGTCGGAATGTGAGAGCAAAAAGATGATCTGAGAATCATCAGCTTAAGTAAAAAGGGTCAAACCAGTCTGTTCTGCAATGTAAGCTAGAGGCCTGACATATAAGTTAAAGAGTATGGGGCTCAGTATAGAGCTCTGGGGTACTCCATTGGGTGAGGGATGGATATCAGAGATATCTGTAGCCAAAAAGATCTGAAACATGCGGCCGTCCAAAAAAGAGAGAATCCAGTCTAAGGCTGAACCACACATGCCAAGGGACCTCAGTGTGTTAACTAATAAGGGATAGCAAATCGTGTCGAATGCCGCGCTGTGATCTAACAATATGAGCGCGGCGGTGTCTCCGAAATCGAGGTGATGGCATAACCTCTCTGCGACCCCCAACAAAGTGGTCTCCGTGGAAAACTCGGTTCTGAACCCAGATTGAGAGTGGTGGAGAATTTTGTTTGTCTCAGTAAACTGGGAGAGATGGAAGGGGAATGTGTCTTTCCAGGATTTTGGAGAAGATTGGCAGAAGGGAAATCGGTCCGTAGTTTGCAAGAACGGTAGGGTCGGCGTTGGGTTTCTTTAGAAGCAGAGTCACCATAGCATGTTTCCAATAAACGGGAACTTTGGACTCAAGTAGAGAACAGTTTAAAACATTCAGGATGACATGCATATGGGAAGGAGCAAGTTGCTTGTGAATAGAAATAGGTAATGGGTCTTTAGGAGAGCCAGACTTTACTTTGTCTAAAATGATGGCTAAGGAATCTAAGTTGAGAGGGGGCCAGGAGTCTAAAAGGGGGTGAGTAGTGCAGAACCCCATAACTGGAACTGTGTGCGGTGTGATGACTGTCAGACTAGGAGAAGGTAGTATGTGGTTAGTGGTAGTGGAGAGTGGTTGCAAGGACCTGCTCGGATGGGAGTTGGCTATTTCAAGATATATCTTCTCAATTTTATGTGTGAAGAAGTGAGCAAGATCTTCACACTGATTTTTATTTCATGGCAAAGGGTTGCCAGTGGTTTCAGACCCAGCAAGCTTTTTTACTAGACCAAAAAGAGTTTTTGAGCAGTTGGCGGCATCAGTAATGGTCTTGGAAACAAAACTGTCCCTAGAAGTATTGCAAAGGTTGTGGTAGATTTTTTTCGCCTTTGTATAGGCATCTTTGAGGTGAGACGCGTATCCTCTTCTCTATTTCCGTTCCAATACTTTGCATTTAGATTTTTCAATTCTTAAAGTATCATTGAACCATGGGGCCGGGGGACGATGGTGTATAAGTTTTTTAGTGGTCAAGGGAAGACAAGATTGTATAGCATTAGAAAGCCAGGTATGAACATTCTTAGAGAGAGTATCTACCTGCGAATCAGATGTGGGGAGATTAGAACGTAGAAGATTGATAAGAGCGTTAGGGTAAATTGTTTTCCAATCTCTTTTGGCAGTTGTAAGAGAAGGGTATGAAGACAATGAGGTGGGAGGAAGAGAGACTTTAAACTTTAGTAAAAAATGATCAGACCAGTGAATAGGTGCTGCTGGAGTGCAGTGAATGAAGGGAAGGCTGGAAAAAATGGGGTCAAGAAGATGACCTGCTTTGTGCGTAGGGCCAGAATTACAGAGATTAATATTCATGGCGGCAAGATCAGGAATAAAATTAGAACATATGGAATTGGAAGGATTGTCCAAATGTAGATTTAGATCACCAAGTAGTGAGAAGTTATTAGATCTCATAAGTAAAGGGGATAAAAGACCCGGCAGGGATGTAGCCCAGGAAGTGGGAGGGCCAGGCGGGTGATAAACCAATAGATCTGAAAAGGTGAAATTGGGGCTCATTGCGATTTTAAACAAGATGGCTTCACAGTTAGGGATGTCCACTGAATTAAGTTTACATTGAAGGTGTTTCTTATAAATGATGGCAATTCCCCCCCTGTTCTTGTGACTCTATCCATTCTAACGATGGCATAGTTTGATGGCAGAGCTGTTGCAACATCGGGCCCACACTCTCATTAAACCAAGTCTCTGTGAGGAAAAAAGCATTAGGTAGTTCCTCGAGGAGAAGGTCAAAAATATCTCTTTTGTGGTTGGGATTAGAGCTGCAGTTTAATTTGAGAAACGTGAACTCTTTTGTAGGGGAGCCATTCAAAGGAGTGTTTGACTTGTTCTCCATTGGCATGGGGTGACTTAACTGGGGGGTGGCAGGTGAGCAACTGCAACCAGGACAGGCTTCTATAGACACGCCTCCAAGAAGCCGGAATCCAAGAGAAGGCCCTTGACTGGACCACGTCCTTCCTCTCTGGCAGAACCCAGAGCGTCCGCCTCCCACCCTTCCGTTCCGAAGCCACCGACATCATCTGCGGCGTCCCCCAGGGCTCATCCCTCAGCCCGACGCTGTTCAACATCTACATGGCGCCCCTTCCACAAGTGGCCCACCATCATGACCTCAACATCATCTCCTACGCCGACGACACTCAGCTTATCCTCACCCTCACCAAGGACCCACACACCTCCAAAACAAACCTCCACGAGGGAATGAAGGCCGTCGCCGACTGGATGAGGAGCAGCCATCTGATACTGAACTCGGCAAGACGGAGGTCCTCATCCTCAGACCCACCCCCGCAGCCAGGGACGACTCCTGGTGGCCGACCACACTGGGAACAGCACCGACACCCACCGACCATGCACGCAACCTAGGATTCATCCTCGACTCTTCCCTCTCCATGTCTAAGCAGGTCAACGCCGTCTCCTCCTCCTGCTACAACACCCTCCGCATGCTCCACAGGATCTACAAGTGGATCCCAACCGAAACAAGAAGAATGGTGACACAGGCCCTCGTCAACAGCAGACTGGACTATGGCAACGCACTCTACGCAGGAATCCCAGCCAAACACCTACGATGACTACAACGCATCCAAAACGCCTCTGCCCGACTGATCGTCAATGTCCCCCGCTGCAGCCACATCACCCCCTACCTGAGAGACCTACACCGGCTCCCCGTCGACAAGAGGATCACCTTCAAGCTCCTCACCCACACACACAAAGCACTTCACAACGCCGGACCAGCCTACCTAAACAGCAGACTAAGCTTCTACACCCCCACCCGCCAGCTCCGCTCCACCAGCCTTGCCTTTACCGCTGTCCCCCGCATCCAACGAACGACCTCCGGTGGCAGATCCTTCTCCTACCTCACCGCCAAGACCTGGAACACCCTCCCTACCCACCTACGGCAGACCCAAGACCTACTTGCCTTCAGAAACCTCCTCAAGACTTGGCTCTTCGAGCAGTAGCGTCACTCCCCTCAGCGCCTTGAGACCCTCACGGGTGAGTAGCACGCTTTACAAGTACTCTGATTGATTGATTGATTGATTGATTGATAGCCAAGTTGTCAACTGAGAGCTGAGTGCAGTCAGGTTTCATTGCAGGGCGAAGGTATAGGAGTTGTTTGGACGAAAATATGCCTCTATTTGAAGGATTTCGGCCAGGGGTCGTGGCCTCTGGTCCCGGCCGGGCATGGACGGGCGCAGACGGACTTGCCTTTGGCACGCCGAAGCGTCCGCTGCACGTGCACCTTGTCATGTGTTAAAATAGGGATTATCGCGCGAAGTCTAGCCCGCTAACCACTGCTGCCCGGAAGTGTAGCAAACTTCAATGCCACCATCCCTACCCGCCTTCAGCTCAAACGGCACTAGCCGCGACGGACCGAGGCATGGGTGAGGCAGTAAGGAGGAGCAAGCGCCCGTCCCCAGAGTATCGTGGAGTTTAACCCCTTGTGTGCTGGTGACAGACCCACTCCGTCACCAGCCACAGACACGCTGTGCAGGTGACAGAGTGGTTCCGTCATGGCGCACCGCCCCGCCCATGCTGCGTGATTCCGCGCCTGCGCGGAGCGATCTAATGTGTGGGCGGGCCATGACGGAACCACTCCGTCACAAGCAGAGCGCGCCCATGGCTCATGACAGAGTGGTTCCGTCACGAGCATGGCAGCGCCGCGCGGCCCCCCTCTGCCCCCAGCGCCGCAGCGGAATTACCGCCGCGGCCAAGGGTTTAAGGAGGCACAAGGTAAGTTTAAAATGTGCAACACACAGATATAAAAAGCAAAATTACAAAGTGTATAACAACAGGATTTAGCAACAAAGAGATTTTTTCAAATGGATAAGCACTCTCACACAGCTAGCAGCACCACCTTCCATGGTAGTTATGCCACGACCACTGCGCGTGCGCCCTGTCATGTGTTAAAATAGGGGTTATCTTGGGAAGTCTAGCCCGCTAACCAATGCTGCCCGGAAGTGTAGCAAACTCCAATGCCACCAACCCTACCCGCCTTCCGCTCAAACGGCCCTAGCGGCAACGGACCGAGGCGTGGGTGAGGCAGTAAGGAGGAGCAAGCGCCCGGTACGCAGAGTATCATGGAGTTTAAGGAGGCGCAAGGCAAGTTTAAAATGTGCAACACACAGATATAAAAAGCGAAATTACATAAATAAAACCATTGCATACAAAGTCATTAAAATCAAACTGGTTGTGTTGGTATAAAAATTAATCAATAATAACAGTTGTTCCACTTTGTTATTATACATAAAACTATTATGATTATAACATAAAAAGTCACTTCCTTAACAATTGGTGCTCAGTCTAAAAGATTGTTTAGTAGAATTGGTTTTTTAGATTCTCACTCTGCCAAAGTCTCTTGCAAAGCTTTCACTCTGGATTATCTAGTTTTTCCTAAGATTGCGCTAAGCGTTAACAATGGACCCAAGCTGCAAGCAGTTACTGGTTGTGCCTGTTTTTGGCAACATAGAGCTGTTAAGGGTGTTCTCGAAGTTGCCCTAATGAGCCATCTTGTGAGGCAGAATTCACGGCCAATGATGTTGCGTTTTTCAGTTTCAGTGTAGTGAGATCAAAAAAAATTGTGAGGCGGCAGTTTAGCTGTACTAAATTTGGATTGAAGCACAGCATTACTGCCTGTCTGCATGACCTGAATCCATGCTGGTTATGGCAACTGGTACCAGAGAGAACAAGTGTAGGGTTTAAAGGAAACCACGATGTAGCGTGGGTAAGATACAAAGACCATAATCATTGGAATTTTTACATTCTGATTTATTCTCTGAAATGGAGCTCAAATCCTCGGCAGGGCTAGGCTGCTGGCTGTGGCTGAGATGGATTCCACAAGGCAAGATAGCCGTCAAATGAAGTACTAGTGAAGTCATTGGTTTTTGGCAGGAAAGCACAGAGCAGGAAAAATGCAAAATTCATGCCCACTGAATGTTATGGTATGTTGTTATATTATGTTATTTGTATGCTTCTATAGCGCACGGCCACTCCACGGAGTATCCCGGCGCTTTATCGAAGGTACCCACCAAGTAAGGGAGAAACATAACACTAAAGGGACTGAAGGTCCCCTGTTGGCTGGATACTTGTGGTGCCTTTGGCCGATGAAGATTTCTACTTTTTTGGAGCCCGTATTCCTCCAGTGAGGTAAGGCTGCAAGCTGTAGCAGGACCAACCTGAATCTTTGCTCCAGCTGTAACATACATTTGTCGGATTGACTTGGCAGTTTGTCCCAGTCTTCTGTTGGTTCTCCAGACAAAAAGTATGGAAAAAAGTTTCTGGGTCCCAAATTTAAGGTTAGGCAGGAGGAGGGCACTCTGGCACCAGCCAAGGGTTCCGGGTCCTTAGGTACAGCACTTGAGGGTCAGTCGCACTAACAAACATTTGCAGCTGATCCTGTATGATGCAAGTGAACCCACAGTGCCCCTCTCTATCTCATACCAAGATGCCAGAACCGTTCCTCCTTCTTGCAATGTTCCTGTGCTCACCCTAGAGGTGTGGCCAGGGAAATAAGAAACAACATCTTGGTGGTCACTTAAACTGTTTCTGTGGCAGCCTCTCTTTCACTGGGATTGGAGCCTGGCTGCCTAGGAGGACAAGAGGGAGGCAGTTCCAAGTGTGAGCTACATCTGCCAGTGACAGAGTAGACATCCTTTGAAGATATGCTAGGGGACAGGGGCCAGCCCCCAGACCATCATGTCAGGGGAAGGTCAACTTTCTCCAACATCCTTGGTGTTTATCTCAGGTATGGGAGCCAATGCATGCCTCATCAAGGAGTGATTCATCTCTTGGGTGACAGCTAGATGCTTAGGCTAATGGGCTTCCAAAGGCTTTAGACAGTTTAAAGGTGAATTTTAAAAGTACCGTTTGTAAACTATTTGACACAAATCTGACTTTACCAATAAATTGTATTTATAATAAAAATTGTAAAAAGTCCAAGAATGTACTTTTTATCAAGAATCAAGGTGGATATAACATTAACTTTAATAATTTGTACCTATGAATAAAGCCGTCAGTGTTTAAAAGGAGAGGTTAGGCCTGTGAAAAAGAGTTATTTTGCACTGCCAGAAGTGGCACAATATGTGATGCAGTCCACTAGTGACATTAAACTTATGGGCCCTGGGTACAAATTGTACCATATACTAGTGATTTATGGGCAAGTTAAATGTGCCAGTTAGGAGAATTGACAATTGTTACATGTTTTAGAAGTGAAAGCACATGCACTGGGGCCTGGTTAGCAGAGTCACAGTGCACAACACCAGCAGCATCACTCCATAAAAAATGGGGGTGATCATGGAAAAAGAGGCATTTTCTTACATCTAACATCTGAACAATTATAACATGCCCCTGTCTCTTTATCTTCCAAACCTGTCCAGGTTAACAATTCTGAAGGGAATGCATATGTGTTAGAATTGGCAGATATTTAAGTAGAACTGTCAATTTGTCCATTACAAACAAATGCTAAGTTTTAGTCCACCATAGGCCCACCTTCAATAGATCAAGAGCTTTCTTTTTCTGAGACACCATCAGTCTTCATGGATAAAATAGAAAGATAAGCTAGACTACTGCAGTCTAGAGTGGGTATTGCCCCTTCCTCGTTCACTTCTCCCAGTAGAACAACAAGAGAATCCAATGGGAATTGTATGCTGGTAATGTCTCTGAGATTAATTCTATCCAGAAGTCTTGGACTGGAGCACAAGTCCACCACACATGAACCTGTTTCATTACAATCCCTCAGTAAATGAACTGGTGTAAGGCTACATCGAAGCATAACTTTGTAGGCAGTTTTTATATATAATCATATGGCAGACCTAATCCAAAGAACCTTCTGGGATGTCTAAGTCCATATCTTCTATCAAATTGTGAGCATATGTAAGGGTTAATTTTGATCTAAGTCACTATATAATCTCAATATGGCCCCCTGACATCTCTCCTTCTTGAAATAGACTCTCAAACTTAGTTATGTCCCAACATCCTCTTGTTCTCTCTGCGAGTGTACAAGCTCAATATAACAGTTGTGTGTCTATAAGTATCATGTGGGCATAATAGGAACTCGTTGGCACACCAATCTCTAACTTAAGTATCTCCCCTTCATACAGCATACTCAAACAGATTTCATTACATGCCTCCCAAATCTGAAACCTATTATCAGTCCTTCCTGTTGAAAAATAGGATTAACCACAGTGGAGGACACAGGCGCTAGATAGGCTCTAACTTAATGTGAGTGCTGTAACCATTGCTAGTATTGTAGTGTTATTGGGGGAAAAGATAGCAGTCACCCCTGTAATATATACGCACAAAGTGGGAGCCAGAGTAGGTGCAAAAAAGGTATTTCTGTGGAGGTTAACCCCAGGACTTGTTTTTGTGTTGTGTGATCCAAGTGAGGTTCAGGGCAATTTGTGCAGCTAATGTGTATGTGCTGATGTTGGGCCCGATACTTCTTATTTTAGTAGTGAGGCCCTGCTTAGTAAGGCAGTAGTCCTATAAGATCCGTAACTTGGAGAGTCTTTGTTAGGTTATAAATAAAGCCAATTCCATCATTGTGGGGATGACTGTACAAGTATCCAAAAAGTTTGTAAACATTTTATAATGGGGAAACCATGAGATTGACAAATGTCTTGTAAAAGGAGTTTGAGAGACTATTATGCCCGAGGCAATATTGTTCAGGAGGCATTTAATGGTATAACATGTGTCCTCTTGAGAAACTGGGTTCCCCCAACTCTACCAACAGGTCTCTGGAAATATCAGGAAAGCGAACCCCTGTCATATGGCTTATACTTTCTCAAGTAAAAACTGTGCATTTGTTGGACAGCATAAACATTGGACTGGTGTGAGACTGATTCTAAGCACCTCTCAGGATATATTGACCTGCAGTCCTGCTAGATGACAGTGTACCATCTGTACCCCTAACCTTACAGGGTAACAAATGGATGTGCAACCTCAAAACATGACAACCCTTGCTCCGCACATAAATTGTGGATCTTAAACCTTTTCCTTCAGTTACTTATACATACCTGAAGATATACACAAGAAATACATAGTGAAGTGTTTCAATATTTATTGAAGCATTGTGATTGTTGAGTAAAACACTTGTGCTGCAATGTTTAATAGAAGGGAACAGAATAATGTGATTAACATTACAAGAATGGTGAAGAAGATGAACAATTCAACCATTTTGCTGACTACATCAAACAATATGCTTGCATAAAAGTACTGTAATATAGTGTACTCCTACCCAGCGCATTCTACCCTATCATTTCTAAGGTGATTCGATCTGCCAATTCCCTTTCCGGTTATCTAACTCCCCATTACCTGCGGGTAAGTGTCAGCAAGCTGCCTGTCTTGCCTTAAAATTGACCAGCGTCCCTCACATGAGGTGATAGAAATTAACTGAGCTGGAATCCGGCCATGGACAGACCCCTCAGTGCCAGTGAAATGCTTCACTAAATTACCAAAGGCTTGATGTCATATATATAAGAACATCCTTTGAGTTACCATGCAGAAGCCCCAGTCAGGATGCTGTTGTTTATTCTATTTTGATAGCTCTTTCACTCTATTGGCCCCAAAAAAATAACAACATCTTGCAAGCTGAACTTAGCCCTTGTACAGAATGTTCAAGGTGGTCTGAGAGAGTGCCTATGGAGTGGTATTGTAAGCAAACAGAGTTTGAAGAATGTTATTCTCTGTGTGCACACAAAGTAATGTTTCAAATGTCGTGTTTAGGGATGCAAGGCAACTTAAGAATGTGAGCATGTAAAGATAGTGATTCTTTACCAGGCCTAATACCTCCATGCGACACCCACTTCTTAGACGTAAGATGACAAAAACAAAGATACCTAAATACAAGGGTAAACCTGCATAAAACCCTAAAACCCCTTAAAACTTTAAAAATGCACTATACTAGTTTGAGGATAAAAACATACAGAAAGCCATAAAAAGTATACATCAGATTTTAAAAATGCATTAGAAGGCAGTCAATAAAATAATTTAGTACATTAAAAACAAGTCCAAATTAAAACTTGTTTCTGTGTTCCGAGGAGTTGACAAAACATTGCTTTTCTCGCAGACAATGATCCCAGAGGCACCCAATGCATCAGGTCTATAGAGAAAGATGTTCCACCCATCCACCTCAGTGTATGAGTGAGTGAGTGAGTGAGTGAGTGAGTGAGTGAGTGAGTGAGGATTTATATAGCGCAACTTAGCCCAAGGGCATCAAGGCGCATTGCCAAGGGAGGAAAAGCTGGTTCTAATTCTGCAGATTATGAGCCAGCATCCACATCACCAGGAGTTGAAGCATCCAATGAGGACTCATAATATACATTCAGGAGCAATTGCAAGTGTGAGGGACAGCAGTACAAGTGAGCCATTAGGAGGCCCACCACTAGGGCATTGTCAGGAGGTTGAACCAATAGCGATCCCAAGCATATGTCCAGGGTATAATCGAAGGTGTACAGCAGACAATGGAAAATGGGCTGCATGCAGTGTACCCAAACAGGTTGAAAGGACAAGAACCAATGGTCATTCAGTTCCTGAAGTAAGGGTGCGCCAAAGCACTGTATCTTGCGTTCATAACACAGGAGCATGTGTGGTAGTGCTATCCTCATTTGGCCTTGTAGTGGGGCATCCATTGTGGAGTAGAAAAAATAAAGGCACAATCCTGACACCTAGGACCAGAACAAGAGGTAAGCCTCCAAAAGTGCTTCTAAGTACACAGTGTATGAAAGATGGAATAACTCCGAAGACTGTCTGGAAGGTGCTAACCAACCCGAGCCAATTGTCTTAAAAAAGTGTATCACTAGCACTGTATAAGACATGATAAAAATGCAGTGCACAAGCTCCCAAAAAAGGCGTGGGAAGGTAGTGCGGAGTATCACCTGTAGATGTCTCTCTTGCAGCTGTTAAGGCTACATCTTTCTGGAACAATAAGACTTTCAGTCTGCTTAAAGTGACAAAGCACACATTTATAAGCTTTATCAAAGGCCAAAGCATCACATCCCTACCTGTGTAGGTGGAAATAGTACTGTGTACAACAAGTCACAACTACAGAGACCGCTCTCAGATAGGCAATGCTACCTCTCATCAGCATCCTTAATCATTCAGCATCAAGTAGGCCCCATTCGAGAGTAACCTGAAAGCCAGACAGATTACATCTGCTGGGGAACCTTTCAAGTAAGAGTGGGCAGTAAACTCTGCTCCACCGGTGGAGGTTGTGGAGTTTTGTCATGCTGCACTCTACTTGGAGCATGGAGTTCAGTAAAAAACGTTGCCATCCACCCCGAGGCGGAGATTACCACCCACCACAAGAGAAATAATTAAATGAAGAGGCACCACAGATGAGCCAGCAGGAGTCTTCCCTGTGCACGCATGGCAACCTCCCGCCGCTCATGTGGCTGTGACAGGAAAATGATTAAATGTACACGTCCAGCTTGCTCAGCCAAGCAAGCGGCTTGGCCATGTTCAGAGCCGGAGCAGTTCAGATGGCAGGATGTGGGTGTGCATGTGCTCCCCCTTGGCCCACTGAATGTTCAAACCATGGGGTATGCGCAGCATCAGACTTCATAATGGCTATTGGTCAGCCACCCTTGAAGGATGTGTATGAGGCAGCTTTTATTCCTCTTAAATGATATCTGGAATCTAATCCAAGATTGCTTCTCTCAGTTTCATGCCTCGATTTGGAACATTGAAGGTCTAGTTGTTGCTCGGTTTTTCCATGACCTGGAAGCAGTTATGCTTTCAGTCCTCAAAGCTCCATGCTTCTTTAAACTTGGGGCAGGTGTTTGCAGCTGCAAGCTAGGACTTTGGGGGGCTTCCTGCAGCATAACGCAGGCAGCAACTGCAGCCTTGCAGGAGCCACCTCCATCCACAGATTGTGCTCAGAAAGGGTTAATCTCTGTGCAGACGGTTTGGCTGTATAGCACTTAAGGTAAATTTAAAGTGAAAGCATGAAGTGGTCCTTTTACAAAAAGAAATGCTAGTTTGGTTATTTTGTGAGATTGGATTAATGTAGAACTTTCTCTCTAAATTACACAGTATGTTGAGTAATACAATGTGTATTATGTATTCATTAATTATCAAGCAGATATGTGTACATTGTATGGATGACTAGTATGAGTGATGATATTACCTTTGAGATCCACACGGAATGCACCACAGCCAATCACATTTGAAAGAGCCGCTTTCTATGCATGCAGTGTCATAAGTATCTCTGCCGACATCAGGCAACATGAGATCTCTAGCCCTGTAATCAGTCTCCCATGCATGTGGAGTAACCCTGGTCCCTGGTTCTGTGAGCTCCATCACATGCCCTGTGGCTGACCAAAGTATGTTGGATGGGTGTTGTGGCAATCAGATGCTAGTCTTTGAAAAGCAGAGCTCACCCTGCCAGTCCCACCACCCCAGATATCTGTATGAAGATGCTTACAGCACAGGTAGGTTTGGAAAAATATGTAGATCCCTGGCTTTGAGAAGGGCTGAACCAGCATGGTGTTGGGAACGTGGAGCTAGAAGTGAAAATGGCTGAAATGTTTTCTGTGGCATGTAGTAGATGCATTGACTCATTATGTGGAAGAGTGAGTTGCAACAGCTTCTTGTAAAGGATTAGGGCATGCACATGCCCAGAATTAGAGAAAAAGTTAGAAATGAGCATTGTATAAGGGCTGCTATTAAATTGCATAGCAAATTGACTGTAGCAGTGTTAGACCGGGCGGCATGCAGCCATAGGTAGACCTCCATGGAATTTCACAGAGTTTTTAGACAACTCCGTAGAATTCTGTGGAGTAGAACTCTGTGAGCTCTGCCCACCCCTACTTTCAAATATCATTAAATGAGCCGTGAAGCAAAACTTCACTGCAAATTGAGGAATTAACCAAGGTACACGCACAGTCAGTCCCATTAAGAAAACCCTCAGTATCCCTATTCCGATATTGGTATTTAAAAGGTAGGATCAATGACTTGTGTACACACCCCTCTCTTAGCATCAACACAAAGAGTCCGCCTCCCCCCGTTTCGCTCCGAGGCCACCGAAGTCATCTGCGGCGTCCCGCAAGGATCTTCACTCAGCCCCACCCTCTTCAACATCTACATGAAACCTCTCGCAGCCATCGCACGCCAGCACAACCTCAACATCATCTCTTATGCCGACGACACCCAGCTGATCCTCTCCCTCACCAGAGACCCCGACACCGCCAGAACCTGCCTACATGAAGGGATGAAAGACGTCGCCGAGTGGATGAAGGACAGCTGCCTGAAACTGTACTCGGACAAGACGGAAGTCCTCATCCTGGGATCTTCGCCCTCCGCCTGGGACGACTCCTGGTGGCCCCCAACCCTGGGCACCGCACCCAAGCCAACCGACCACACACACTACCTGGGCTTCATCCTGGACCCCTCCCTCTCGATGACCAGACAAGTCAACGCCGTCTCCTCATCGTGCTTCAACAACCTGCGTATGCTTCGCAAGATTTTCCGCTGGATCCCGACCGAGACCAGGAAGACTGTCACCCAGGCACTCGTCACCAGCCGACTGGACTACGGAAACGCCCTCTACGCCGAAACCACAGCCAAGCTACAGAAAAGACTCCAGCGCATCCAGAACGCCTCCGCCCGACTCATCCTGGATGTCCCACGACGCAGCCACATCTCCAGCCACCTGAGGAACCTGCACTGGCTCCCCGTCGACAAGAGGATCACGTTCCGGCTCCTCACCCACGCACACAAGTCTCTCCACGACCTGGGCCCCAAGTACCTCAACGACCGCCTGACCTTCTACACGCCCACCCGCCAGCTACGGTCCACCAGCCTCGCCCTCGCAGCCGTACCACGCATCCGAAGAGCCACCGCCGGAGGAAGATCCTTCTCTTACCTGGCTGCCAAGACTTGGAACTCCCTCCCCATCCACCTTCGGCTGACCCAGGACCATCTCGCCTTCAGGAAACAACTCAAGACCTGGCTGTTCGAGCAGTAGCATACCCCTCCCCCCAAGCGCCTTGAGACCCTCCCGGGTGAGTAGTGCGCTATACAAATGGCATGATTGATTGATTGATTGATATCTGCCCACTTGTTGATGTTGTAAGCAGTATTGGAAGTGAAATGTCAAAATGTGGAGAGAAATTAATCCGTGGAGTATCCAATCCACGGAAGGTGTTTCAGCAACAGTGAATGGCAGTTTCTCTAGCTTCTCTATGTGCAGGATGGTATGAGTTGCGCCCCTGACTGTCTGTTCTTTGGTGAGGTTATATGGCAAAAACAAGCCAGTGGTATTAAGGTGTTTCATGGAACGCGGCCAGTATGAATTGTCTGCAGAGTCTAGCTCAGTAACATTATAGCTCTAAGCTGCGACTGCCCATGTTGTAAAGAATACATTGTTACTCTGAATGATGTAAATTGAAGAAGACACTATGGTACCCAGAGAGCATATTCTGGTGATCATACTATTATCTACTACTGCCATAGCCGTTTTTAAATTTGCCCTTTCAATTTTGCACACTCTCTCAGTAGCTTCCTGCTGTGAAATGTTCCACACTTGTGGTTCTCTGAGCTCCACCACATGCCCTGTGGCTGACCCAAGTGTGTTGGATGGGTGTTGTGGCAATCAGATGCTAGTCTTTAAAAAGCAGAGTTCACCATGCCAGTCCCACCACCTCAGATATCTGTATGAAGATACTTACAGCACAGGTAGGTTTGGAGAAATATGTAGATCCCTGGCTTTGATAAGGGCTGAACCAGCATGGTGTTGGGAACTTGGAGCTAGAAGTGAAAATGGCTGAGATGTTTTCTGTGGCATGTAGTAAATGCATTGACTCATTATGTGGAAGGGTGAGTTGCACCAGCTTCTTGTAAAGGATTAGGGCATGCACATGCCCAGAATTAGAGAAAAAGCTAGATAGGAGCATAGTATAAGGGCTGCTATTAGTCTGCATAGCAAATTGACTGTAGCTATGTTAGACCGGGCGGAATACAGCCATAGGTAGACCTCCATTGAATTTCACAGAGTTTTTAGACAACTCCGTAGAATTCTGTGGAGTAGAACTCTGTGAGCTCTGCCCACCCCTACTTTCAAGTATCATTGAATGAGCCGTAAAGCAAAACGTCCCTGCAAATGAAGGAATTAACCAAGGTACACGCACAGTCAGGCCCATTAAGAAAACCCTCAGTATCCCTATTCTGATATTGGTATTTGAAAGGTAGGATCAATGACTTGTGTACATACCCCTCTCCTAGCATCTCATATCTGCCCACTTGTTGATGTTGTAAGCAGTATTGGAAGTGAAATGTCAAAATTGGGAGAGAAATTAATCCGTGGAGTATCCAATCCACGGAAGGTGTTTCCGCAACAGTGAATGGTGGTTTCTCTAGCTTCTCTATGTGCAGGATGGTATGAGTTGTGCCCCTGACTGTCTGTTCTTTGGTGAGGTTATATGGCAAAAACAAGCCAGTGGTATTAAGGTGTTTCCATGGAACACGACCAGCCTGAAGTGTCTGCAGAGTCCAGCTCAGTAACATTTTAGCTCTAAACTGCGACTGCCCATGTTGTAAAGAATACATTGCTACTCTGAATGATATAAATTGCAGATGACATTATGTTACCCAGAGAGCATATTCTGGTGATCATACTATTATCTACTACTGCCAGAGCCGTTTTTAAATTTGCCCTGTCAATTTTGCACATTCTCTCAGCAGCTTCCTGCTGTCAAATTTTCCACACTTCTTTGTATATTGAATACAGAAAGCACTTTTGATGTGGTCTTTGAGGACCTAGTTAAAAATCCTGTAACCTCATGTCATCGGAAAGAATGGACAAGTGTTGTTTCATCTGTAACAGTGTTGATGTTTTTAACCAATCTAGGCACAACTTACCAGCACTGTTAGAGGTTACCACCTGAGTGTTGTGTCTGCGCATATCTTGTTTTGGGACTACTGATCTTAAACCTGTCGGTGTCACCCAAACAGTGAGCCTGACATCCCTTAGTAGCTAACAGCCACACTGACAATCCCTCTTGATTGGTGTCTGAAGAATTGTATGATCCATTACGAAGCATGATGTCTAATCTTTCTTCTGTATATTTGGTGAATTGTTGTGGTTCACAAATGTGGGAATGTTTGGCGTCTTTACATTTCTTTATCTTAGCCAAGCTGCTGCACAGTTTGTTTCAGGAAAATTATTTGCTATGCTATAAGGCATGCAGTAAATAAACCCTTGGGTCCAGATGTACGATCCGCCAATTAGCGACTCGTAAATTGGGATGCACAACACTGTCTGAGACACTGTGTGCGATTCCCAATGGGGTCACAAATCGCATGCGTCATGCATATTAATGAGGCAAGCGCAATTTGCTACCCCATTGGGACTTGCTGGCACTTCCAGGGATGGTGGCGTGCTGAGGTCAGCAGACCACCATGTCTGGGACTGCTTTTAAATAAAGCAGATTTTATTTTTTTGTAATGCCGCCGATTTTTCTTAAAGGAAAATGGGATGCATTTAAAAAATAAAAATTAAACTTTTCAGTTTCATTTTTTTAAGGGCAGGCAGTGGTCCCTGGGACCCCTTCCTGTTTGCGAGTGGTTTACCACCCTTCTATGTAGAGTGATAAACTATGACTGTTTTGCGACCGCAATTGCGATTGCCAAACAGCCATACATAGCTTAAGGAATCGCTATTATGAAGGGATGCCTTTGGAACGTTCCTTCCGAATAGAGAGCCGCTAATCCTACTTTGTGAGTCTCAAATTAATTCGCGACTCGCAAAATAGGATTAGTACATGGGCCACAGGTATTTTTCGCCTGCAAAAAACCTTTGTAAATCTGGTCCTTGGTTCCCTGAACGTGCCAATCTTTACTTAGCCAAGTGGATTTTAAATGAGCATTGTCTTTCCAAAAGTCAAATCCTTGTATGGACAACTGGGAAATGAATAACGCCAAATGTACTAGCTTGGTTCTAGTGAGCATAGTATTCTGAGCCCATGAGGGTGTTCATTTGTAAAAATATGACTCTGGGCAGCTGTATTATGACCTGAATTTTTGAAGGAGAGTATCACAAGCTTCTTCTTTGTCCAGTTCTGCCATAATAGTTCCCAAAGTTGTTACTTACATCTCTAGCTGATGTTTTAAAGACTCCCTCAACTGTTTTCATTGCTTGTATATAATTCCTAACTAACTTGTGTCGCAATTTATAAGCTAAATTGCTTAGTCCCCTCTGCTGTAATACACTTGTAGAATGCTTAGAAATGTTTTGGTCACTTCACTTGCCAAAAAGGCCTCCAGTTTGCTGCATACACATCCAAGATTCGTCTAATTGTTTTAAAAAGCTGTTTTCTTATGTTTCTATTCCATTCTTCCTTTCTCTGTCTCCAGCTCATGCCGGCTTGCTTTCGCTAACCTCACACATGTGGTTGTATGTTCAATTAGCTCTCCTTCATCACAGCATTAGCTACATTCAATATTGTTGACCACAGCATGCTCTCAGCCTCACTCTTTTAGATTATTCTCTATAGCTTCACATAAATTTGACCTGGGTATCAGACCGAAGTATCTGATCTCTCAGTGCCACTTTGTTTATTTTCCCAGTACACATGGGGGTAGAGCCACCAAGAGGAACTCTGAAAGCAAGATCACAGGAGCATGGGTGCAAGTAGGTACTTGTTGCAGGTGCGTCGTCCAGGAGCCAGTCGGCTCAAAGCTCAAGGGAGCCAATTTGTAGAAACAATCGCAATGGACCGCACACCGCTAGCCCCTCCTCCGGATCGCCCCTAGGGACTCTGGTACATGGAGTTCTTGAGTGGTTCACCCCAGTGGGTGCAAGTAGGTACTTGTTGAACTGATGATCTCTAGACCCGATACATGTCCCGGGTTTTTGGGTATCGCCCGAGACATGGCTTGGGTTTCGGGATAACTTCCCTCATCAGTAGAGAAAATAGTTAGGGGTGGAAGAGAAGGCCACCAAACAACCGTCAAAGGCCTCGATGCCAGAACCGGCATGCAGGTGTGTCGTCCAGGAGCCCGTCGGCTCAAATCTCAAGGGAGCCAATTTGTAGAAACAATCGCAATGGACCGCACACCGCTAGCCCCTCCTCCGGATCGCCCCTAGGTACTCTGGTACATGGAGTTCTTGAGTGGTTCACCCCAGTGGGTGCAAGTAGGTACTTGTTGAACTGATGATCTCTAGACCCGATACATGTCCCGGGTTTTTGGGTATTGCCCGAGACATGGCTCGGGTTTCGGGATAACTTCCCTCATCAGTAGAGAAAATAGTTAGGGGTGGAAGAGAAGGCCGCCAAACAACCGTCAAAGGCCTCGATGCCAGAACCGGCACGCAGGTGCTTCGTCCAGGAGCCCGTCGGCTCAAAGCTCAAGGGAGCCAATTTGTAGAAACAATCGCAATGGACCGCACACCGCTAGCCCCTCCTCCGGATCGCCCCTAGGGACTCTGGTACATGGAGTTCTTGAGTGGTTCACCCCAGTGGGTGCAAGTAGGTACTTGTTGAACTGATGATCTCTAGTCCCGATACATGTCCGGGTTTTTGGGTATCGCCCGAGACATGGCTCGAGTTTCGGGATAACTTCCCTCATCAGTAGAGAAAATAGTTAGGGGTGGAAGAGAAGGCCGCCAAACAACCGTCAAAGGCCTCGATGCCAGAACCGGCACGCAGGTGCGTCGTCCAGGAGCCCGTCGGCTCAAAGCTCAAGGGAGCCAATTTTAGAAACAATCGCAATGGACCGCACACCGCTAGCCCCTCCTCCGGATCGCCCCTAGGGACTCTGGTACATGGAGTTCTTGAGTGGTTCACCCCAGTGGGTGCAAGTAGGTACTTGTTGAACTGATGATCTCTAGACCCGATACATGTCCCGGGTTTTTGGGTATCGCCCGAGACATGGCTCGGGTTTCGGGATAACTTCCCTCATCAGTAGAGAAAATAGTTAGGGGTGGAAGAGAAGGCCGCCAAACAACCGTCAAAGGCCTTGATGCCAGAACCGGCACGCAGGTGCGTCGTCCAGGAGCCCGTCGGCTCAAAGCTCAAGGGAGCCAATTTGTAGAAACAATCGCAATGGACCGCACACCGCTAGCCCCTCCTCCGGATCGCCCCTAGGTACTCTGGTACATGGAGTTCTTGAGTGGTTCACCCCAGTGGGTGCAAGTAGGTACTTGTTGAACTGATGATCTCTAGACCCGATACATGTCCCGGGTTTTTGGGTATTGCCCGAGACATGGCTCGGGTTTCGGGATAACTTCCCTCATCAGTAGAGAAAATAGTTAGGGGTGGAAGAGAAGGCCGCCAAACAACCGTCAAAGGCCTCGATGCCAGAACCGGCACGCAGGTGCTTCGTCCAGGAGCCCGTCGGCTCAAAGCTCAAGGGAGCCAATTTGTAGAAACAATCGCAATGGACCGCACACCGCTAGCCCCTCCTCCGGATCGCCCCTAGGGACTCTGGTACATGGAGTTCTTGAGTGGTTCACCCCAGTGGGTGCAAGTAGGTACTTGTTGAACTGATGATCTCTAGTCCCGATACATGTCCCGGGTTTTTGGGTATCGCCCGAGACATGGCTCGGGTTTCGGGATAACTTCCCTCATCAGTAGAGAAAATAGTTAGGGGTGGAAGAGAAGGCCGCCAAACAACCGTCAAAGGCCTTGATGCCAGAACCGGCACGCAGGTGCGTCGTCCAGGAGCCCGTCGGCTCAAAGCTCAAGGGAGCCAATTTGTAGAAACAATCGCAATGGACCGCACACCGCTAGCCCCTCCTCCGGATCGCCCCTAGGGACTCTGGCTCGGGTTTCGGGATAACTTCCCTCATCAGTGCGATTGTGTCTAAAAAGAAACTTTAAGTCAATGTCTGAGACCAGAAGAAATTTCAGTAGTATGGCTGATATCAGGCAGTAGTTTCTTGAGCAAGAGTAATGAACACTTGAATAAAAGTGATGGCCAGGTCACCATATATCGATCATGTTCACATCAGTCATTCCCACTGCCAGGGAAGGAGAGGCCAGGCATATTAGGTCACTGAGAGGTGGACCTATCCACTGCAGGGCTGAGCGCTATATTATAGTCCCCACCCATCACCAAAGGAAGCATACTGAGAGAATAGTGCTTATAGATAGCTTTTTTTATCTTCACTGGGGCCATAGACTGAAATCTATGAATGGCCATACAGTGTTCTATCTTCACTCTATCAGTCTACCCATACAATCTGTGTATAGCATTGGGGTGACAAGGGACACCAGCCCAAATCAGGATAGCAAATTCACTAACCTGAGACAAGGCCATGGAGTGAATTTGTAGTGGATAGTATCAGGATTTCAACCATTTAGAGGACATGCGGTGGCTCATATGAAGCCAATGGGATAAAGCGTTACGCTTCAATGGGGAGTTGAGCCTCCACAGTGCTGAGTGGTAAACATTTTAATGTTTGATTTCTGTCTGAATGCATTTTCTAGTCTGGTCTCCAATCTCTTAATGTTGTCTCTAAAAACAAAGCGTTGCTCCCTCTTTTCCATAAATTATTTTCAGAAGATAAATGGCAGCATTGATGTTGTTCCCCATTGCTGCTTTTCTGCCCTTTTCTCTTCTTGACTGTGTGTCAAGTAAATAAAACAAACATCAGCAACTACAAAGAACAGCAGCCTGGCATAAGCATATGTCATTATGTCACTCTTGAAGTGTAGAAACAATAAAAAAGGAACAATATTAAATTGTGCATAAAAAGTGTTAATCTCATCCAATGTTAAGGGCCAGCTCCCAAGCTATCTGGGCCCAACGAAGGGCACTGGGTCTGGCTGTTGATAATGATTGTGATGAGCTAAGAATGTTGTTGCAAAAGTGAGGCTCAACCTTTTTTACAATCAATTCAACAGTCTCAGAGGACCTTCTCCAAATAAATATAATCCTTATGTAGGGACTAGGATACTTGAGCAACATTTCAACATCTTTTGCAGTTCCCAGCATCCTTCTGGTTCACTACTGTCGAGGTAATTCTTAGGTATAATAGGTATAATTTTCTCATGGGGAGTCCATGTCAGAATTGCTGTCTAGATGGTCAGCTCATCAAATCTAGTTTTTTTGCCTTTATCTTGTCTCTCCTGGATTGTTCTCTCCACCAGTCTGGTTGCAGTTCATAAATCGTTTTATAACATTACCAAACGTTTTTTTACAAATGCACACAAAGTTCTTCATTTTGATTCAGTCCATATGGTGTGCAGGTGCGCAGGTCAAGGATATGGCGAGATTCTTTCTGTCTTAACATTTTTTCCCTGTATCTGCCTTTCTCTAGATGGCTTACAGTTTCAATTGCAAAGAATTTTAGTTGTTTCCAATCTCCTCCATAATGTGACTCCATGTGTTTTGCTACTGCATTGCTGCGGTATTTGTTTACAGTTGCTCGAACGTGTTCCAACATGCATTTCTTTAGTTCACATAATTTTCCTCCAACATATTTAAGGGAGCACGGATATTCGATTACATATATTACATACTGGCTTTTGCATGTAATTAGTTGTTGAATTTTCCAAAGTCTTTAATTGGCCAGTTTTATTTCTTTAGTGTTTTTCGCAATTTGACACACTTTGCAACTATGAAATTTTACAAAGCCTTTTGTGTCGAGCCACTAAGTTGATATTGTTCTTATTTTGGAAGTGACTGTAAACTAATGTATTGCTCTTCTGAATGTTATATTTGGTTGTTTCCCAGTGATTTGAGCTGTAGTTCGATCCAGTTGGAGAATTTTCCAATTTTCTTCAAGATTTCTTTAATTTGTTTGGATTCCTTTGAGTATTTTGTAATGAGCCGATTTGTTCCAGGATTATTTTGCTTCCTTGGTACTTTTGTTTTAAATATTTCAAATTAGATTTGTCCCAGCCTCTTTTTATCAAACTCTATGGATATCCTATTCGCTTAAATCTTTGTGCTGTCATTTTGCTGTGTTTTTGCCATTCATCATTTACAGAGCAAATTCTTCTTAAGAATTCACCATATGGGATGTTTTGAATTAATGATTGCTGATGGAAACTCTCTGCATGTAATGTCGCATTTGTTGCCGTTTCCTTCCGATGTAGTGTTGTGAGTATTTTATTGTCCTGTATGTAGATTTCGGTATATGATCCATCCCAGACAATAAGAAGCTCATCAATGAACCTTAGCCACATGATTGTTTTATTTACAAATCTGTTGTTGTCTGGTTGTCAGACCCATTTTTCTCCCACCAGCCCATTGCTAGACAGGCATAGCTAGGACTAAAAGAAATGCCCATTACTGAGCATTTCACTTACTTATACATTTCATCACCAAAGAGGAAAACATTTTAGGTCAAACATAGCTCTTTCATTTCAAGTAACATTGCATTATGTTGAGCATAATGTATGTTTCTGTCCTTCAGGAAATGTTCACAGGCTGAGATGCGAATCTCATTTTCTAAATTTGTATACAGCGACACCACATCCATAGTGATTAGCCTGTATGTTTCTTGCCAGGGGGTCCCTTCTAGGTGTCTTAATAGGTAACTAGTGTCTTTAATGTAAGAAGTGAGATTTAAGACAAAGGGCATCAAAAAATGATCAATATAGTTTGCCACCGGTTCAAAGAGTGATCCTTTAGCCGATATAATCGGGCGTCCTGGTGGTTTGGTCGGATGCTTATGTGTCTTTGCAAGGAGTATATAGTTGCACTTATTAGATATTGCTTTGTTAGATACTTTTATTCATCAACGTCAATGAGATTCATTGTTGTCTCTCCTTAAGTTTTTTATCCAATTCAATTTTCAAACTGGGTGATTGGATTGGGTTGCAATTTCCCATAATAGTTTGTACTTCTCAATTGATCATATGCCTCCTTTATATAGTCAGATTCATCCCAGATAATGATATTAGCTCCCTTATCTGCAATCTTTATTTCAATTTGTTCATCCTAAGTTAAATCGAATAATGCTTTTCTCTCCTTCTTGTTTAGATTGTCAACATATCTTGATTTTTTCAATTTGTAAAGGTCTTGTATGATTGCTTTGTGGAAGGTATCAATCTTATTGTCACGATCACACAAGGGTGCAAGGGCAATAGGTCCAAGACAGACCATGCAAGAATGAAAGGGACATGAATGGATGAACTACATCTCCTAGAATGCCTAGGGAGGATGTCGTCCTGTCTCACTGTCTGTCTTTCTTCTCTTTTTAAAGCACTTCTGCCAGGATATCAGTGCTTGTCACCTGAAAGCTGAGACGGCTTGTCCGACATTCTGACCGGCGTAGACAACCGGTAACTCATGTTTTCACGCCGATATAGAAGGCGCTCCTTGTTTTCATCGGAGCGCGCAAGTGTGCTTTCCATCTCAGTTTCCCTCGCGCTAAGGCGCGGAACCAGGAAGATGCCCAACCTACCGGAATCAATCTAAAAGCACATTGAACACGCCCGGCAGCGCTTCTGTGTCTACATTCTTCGTTCTTGGGGCGCATAGCTGGGATTTCTGTGAAGCGAACGACTGCGCTATCAATTCATTTTCCTTCGCGCTTGGGCGCAAACCCTTATGAGTTTGGTAAAAGCGCATGGCGGCGCTTTCAATCAACATTCAACCCTGCCTGTTTTTCCGTATGAGACTTAATACGGGAAACACTTGCAACCTTTCCTGAGGTCTTAGGGGAGGCTCGTCTTACAGTGGAAGTGCATGATTGCACGCTGAGTTTTTATAGCATGGTGCTGGAGCGCATTACTTTCTTTTAAGCGCTTTGGATTTGTTTCAAGGAACAGTGGATTCAAGGAAGAATTATTCTTTTTAGTCCCATGAGCTGTTGAGTGACTCGGATTAGTTTAGAACAATCTTCCCACCTTTTTTGTTGTTATGATGAGAATATCCTTTCCTTTTGAGGATTCAAAGCCACAGGCATGATATTACCAGAGGTCTGCCTTGTAACAGATAAGTACTTGCATTATCTTGTTGCTGAATGGTTTCTATGCCTTGGCAGTATGAAATACTATCACTGAAGATAGAAGTGATAAGAACACTACTTAATTTATTTTCTTTATTTTTACCTTTTTGTGCCTTTTTGTATGAATTACGTGCAGCAGCTTTTAATAGTAAGTGTATTTCAGCACATAGTTTACATCGATAGAGTTTGATGAAATTGTGTGAATCTTTATGTGTGTTATGTTATCTCTTATACAGGACACACTGAGTTATCCTAAGAAGAGAGATCCGCACTACTCTACATCAGT
The DNA here is from genome assembly GCF_964261635.1 of Lissotriton helveticus. Classification (NCBI taxonomy): domain Eukaryota; kingdom Metazoa; phylum Chordata; class Amphibia; order Caudata; family Salamandridae; genus Lissotriton; species Lissotriton helveticus. Next base: position 2,128,762,989 of record NC_136061.1, read on the forward strand.
GCTCGTCTGACTGTATTGACTGATACAACTTTATTGTTTTGTTTGTCCCTTTTTTCCCCTTCCCCAATTGTGGTTCTATCTGGAGAGTGTTCCTAGTCCTCACAGGTAGTTCCATATAGGGGAAAAGGAAACTTAGCTTCTTACATCGCTCCCGCTGTATCCGGCTAATCAGGTTAGTGTTAACCTCTATCTCTGTCGTAACACTTATTGCCTGCCGCTTATTGCGGATAACAAAGCGATTTTGGTCGTTTGCCACTTAGTCCAGCTCCCATTTGTGGACAAACTTCCTCCAGACTCATGTCCTCTGTGTCTTTTGTCACATCCAAATCGATTAATGTCAGTACGTTTTCAGAATCTTGTGCTGAAAGATGGAAATTGGTTTTTCAATTGGCCTTTTGAAATTTCACATTTGCTGATTTTCTGCAAAAGTCATGGGCAATTTTATTTTCCTCACATACTGGTAAATATCAATTCTTGTTTGTGCTATGTCCAGATGAGCAAAAGGACAGACATTTAAGGCATGTTTCAGTAGTGATATTTCTGAATCTGTCATGTGTCTTTTGAATAGGCGCACAGTTGCCAGTTCTTGTGCTTGATCTGTGAAGTTTTCTTCTAATGCATGCTTTTTGTTGTGCCCACTTTTTCTGACTAGCTGGCCCCTCTTTCCTTTTCTTGTTTGCTTCCATATGACCGGGCTGTCCTCTTCCCCTTCCTCTGTTTCCTCGCGGCTGTGTGCTCATGCTTTGCTCCCACTGGAGCTGTTGAAGCACCCGCCCCATATCCCATAAAAAAGTGTGTTTTTTTGTTCTTACCATTGGATCTGTCTGAGGTTAGGGACGATAAACTGCATGATATATTGGTGATGCCATTTATTTTATCTTGTTGTTTTAGGATAACAAATTTTCTGGCATACGTGAAAATTCTCCCTTCCGCATAATCATCTTTATATCGCTCAAATTTTGTTTCCCTTATTTAGTTGGACAGATTCCTTATGTCGTTCAATCTGTCCTTCCAGTTTTTCCTTGAATTTGCTCATTTCCGGATTCAATTCTAGTGTTGTTAACTCTTTTTCTAATTCTTGTAGTTGTTCCTTGATTTTACTTAATGTAATTTGGATATATTTGACCAATATGACCATCAAACCCACTGATGAGTTTAAAATATGTTCCCCTATTCTTGCAAAAATTCATTACTTGAGTCCTGATTGCTGGGCATTAAGGTGATTCTTAATCCTCTTGGTACCCTTTGTACCTCTAGATATTTCTTTGGGATAATGACCTCCCACCATTTATTTACTTCTTTTTAAAAAAAAATTGCCAAAGGTTTAGTTTGCTTTTGATGTCCGATTTTTTGGGGAGAGATTTATGTTAATTTCCACTGGTCCCACTTGTGTCTTGCTCAAAGAATGATGATAATGACATTAGTTTGTTAGGTTTCGATTCTCCATTTTTGTTGTTCTTGGTTGTTTCCGCTATTTTTAATAGTTTTGTGATCCTTGTTACTATGCAAATGACCTCCCATCTGTTGTATCAAGCATATGTACTCCCAAACACCAGTTTACAACACCAGTTTACAATGAAACTACTCAATTTGGCTAGCATACATATATATCCTTGTAGAACTTCAATCCCCAGAGATGGATAACCGCATGCCAGTGTACAAAAGATAACCAGCACAGTCATCTTAATCCATGATTTTTAGTGCAAAAAGTTACCAAACAAAAACCCAATGAGTTTTGGCACCCTGCACGCCTTGATCATGGGTTAGGATTTACATGCCCAACACCAGCAGATAAACACATTAGTGAAAGTAAACAAAGGATGGGGTCACCATGAAAGCAGAAAAAACGTGGTGGCCATTTTGATGTGGTATGATATGGCACACATACATAGGCTCAGGCATACATATATGTATCTGTGAAGCATATATAAAGACACAAGCATAAACATCTGCAAGAGCATATAATCAATAACAATTTACTCATTATGGCTAGTTCACACACTATTCCTATGTGTGTACATAAAGTAATGCGTTTGTCAGTTTCCCATATTGGCGTGCCAAACATTAGAGCATGCCACCGAAGGAGGATCGCCTCTGAAAATGTAAATGCCATTTCACAATACCTCTTCTCAGCGTGATGCCTCATATTTGTAGTTTGGAGAATGCAATGCAACAACTCATAACATGAAACCTAAAAACTAATGCCCAACTATGGGTTATGCAAATAGAGTTGCCCACTGGGACCAGGAATCCAAAGCAGGCCAGCATCCTATCCAAAATTCAAACTGTCAAATTGACAGTGGGCCCAAGTAGTAACACACCCTTCAAGGTATTCCATAACACACAAGTGGGAATGTCTTTGAAAATGAATTCAGCCCCAGTGGGCATACACTCACTAACCCTGGCCTGGAATAGTTGTACAAAAAGAAGCCATACCCCTCTCTCCAGGTAACTCCTCTGTCAATGAATTAACAGCTATGGGGTACACCGTGCCCGTCAGTCATGAAAGTGTGCAAGTAAGCACAGGTCAATGGTGGGGTCACCCATCGCATGTGGTTTACAGCAATACATACAGCCCGATTGGGCTTATACATCCAAATTCCAGACCCCTCTAGTTCCTGAAGGCCTATTCCTCTCCAATGTGTCCAGACCACCATTCATTGATCACTACGTTGGGTCTGTAATGCAGGTGGGGGGTCCTCCTGCCTTCAAGTGCTGACAGTGAAAATATCATGGTGTTAAACATAGTCCAGCATAAATGCTCAGAGCGCCAGACATAGACCGTTAAAACTGTAAGAATGTTCACAGGGCATTGCCAATGAAGTACAAAAAAAATGGAATTGTCAATATATCATTAAAGAAGAAAAGAAGAGGAGAACAAAGAGAAGAAAAACATGAAATAAGATCATCGTATCTCATCGTATCTCATCGGTCCCACTGTGTGGTAAGATGAAAAATGAATGAAACTTAAAAAATATTGCCAAATTAAGTGTAAAACATTAAATAAATTACAAAATTATTTAAATATAAAAAGCTATTTAATCCCCAAAAAGATTTACTAACAATATTAAAAAAATCTAATATATATTACCTATTGTCAGTCACCAGTAGGTAGTTATAATTAGGACCTAGTTACTATTCAAAAAGCCTTTTTTCTTCTGCCAATATCTTTGGTGCCATTTGACGAATCTTTGCGAAATTTTCAAACATAATGGCCCACTTACTTTAACTGTTGGGCGGAAAGTTTTGGGATGAGTCATCAAGCAGAGGCCGAGAAAAAGGGGGGAACCAAGACATGTTTTCTCCATGTCAATTTCAAATGGAAACTTTAGACACAGCTACAGCCCATACTGCTGAACAGAATAACACCAAATTTGGCAAAATGGTAGCTCCTGGTTCAGAAAGCACTCTTTTTGTTAAATCGTGTAAATCCATTCAGTAGTTTTTGAGAAATATATTGCCGCAATCCGATTGGCTGCCAACTGTTCTAACCAGGAAGTGTTGGCAGCTATCTTGTGATTCGGTTGAACGGAGTCACAAGGAAAAAGGTTGAAAAATATTAAAAATTAAGAATAGGGGGAAGGGTAGAAACACCCTGACCCCCTAGGCCTGCTCAGGTGTTCCCACAGACACACCCAGGACCCCCCAAAATTATTTGTTTTAAATTCGGACAAGTTGCGTAGGGTCCGCGAATCCAGGCAAAAATATTTTAAAAAATGAAGTGCTGTCTCCTGCGCTTCGTTTCTTTCAAGATCTGGGGGGGCCAGGAACCGGTGGCAATTGTAATTAGATATGCGGGAGCCCAGTGGCCCCAGGGACCACCACCTCCCTGGGGTTATGTTAATGAAGTGCGGGGGTGCCATGTGAGCCCCCCCATAGCCACGGGGACTGCCATCTCTTTGGGGCTATTTACTAATTAGACGTGGGGGGCTTCTGCCCCACCATGCAGCCCCAGAGGCCACCACCTCCCCAGGGCTTTAGTATTGTTGGAGGGGGCCACGTGGCCACCCTACTGGAGGTGTAAATGGCCCTGGGCACCACCTCCCCCCAGGGTCGGCACCAGCAATGTCCCGTGGTGCCCACCCCTGGAACATTGCAGTTTGCTATGTTATGGCAGGAGTGCCGGACCCACCGTGCCATAGCAAACTCTTCATGGAAGCGAGAGCTTGAAAAATGCTCTTGCTTCCATGAATCAAAGCAGAACTGCTTTTGGGCAGAGGGAGTTACATGTTTGCAGCTTCCTCTGCCCAAAAGCATTGCCGGCTCCCGCAGGTGGCAGGGAGCTAGCAAGGACCGCAGGGGCCTGGAGGCTCCCCTGCCATCCCCAACATTGTGGCTTTGGCCCGGGGGATGGTGTCCCCAGGGCAATAAGTGCCAAGGTAGGGGGCCACGCAGGCCCTCCTATCCATTTTATTTTTAAAGCATAAGCCTGGCCCCAGGGGATGCGTTACCCGGGGCCAAAATTTGCCTCAGGAGGCTCAAAATAGGCTGTGACAACCTGTAAAAATGTACATTGCATACACCCGTTTTATGATTCTATACTGGAATCCCAAGGTGGCCTTGAGCAAATTAGTGTCTGGTGAGATGTCCCAGGAGTCTCAACATGCATCTAAACGTAGTGAAGGAAGTAACCCATTTAGGGCCACCCGGGTCACTAATGACTACCTCTCAGCCTTATGTACTAAATGAAGGGCCGGAGTGTAGAGAATACAGACCAATAACTGTTTACTCATGTACACTCAGAGCAGAGCTTCATTTGCCCAGTCTCTAAGAGTGCTGCAGAGGGAACTGAAATCAACAAGCATAAAGATACATTATGTAACTGGGTGAATACACGCCCACTGTTGAATTTTCAAAACGGATACAGCAAAACAGTGAAATACAGAAAAAACGGTTCAGCGCTCCTATTTTGCACAAAGTATCATGGTTCAAGGTCATTCCATCTGGAGCCCACCACCAGACAAGGGGGAAAGGGCCTCTATCTGGTGAGAAAGCTATGTGCTGACATGAACAGTGTCCTCATTACTCAAACAAAACCAAAGTGAAGAAACAGAACTCAAAGAGGAGAGTTTCTCGGAATCAAACTAGATCAGTTTTGAACAGCCTAAACTGGAGCCCAAATGGAAAATGGTGCAGCGAATGGTAACTTACATGGAGCATGCGTGAGCATAAACAATTTGAATTCTATCAGCAGATAAATCCTGCTGTCCAATTCTAGCCCAGTCTCTTTCCCCGTTCTGGTGCCGACCCAAAGCCCGGTATGACCTTACCTTCAGGGCAAGCTTATGTATAGAGAACTTCAACACCCATCACCTCTTCACACTATCTCTAAAGTCTCCCCCTCATTTTGCCTCCCTTGTAGCTCCTCCACCTTCTTTTCTCGGTCTTGACCTCTGCGGCCCTGCCACAGTCCCTTGCCTCTATTACAGCCAGCCACACGCCATCCCTCTAGCCAGCTGGTTCACCCCAGAACTACTAGCCTCCAAGCGAGCCTTCCAGAAGCTAGAGAAGAAATGGCACAACAAACAGACTCCAAACAGCCACGCAGTCCACAATTATGCCACCTGCAACCACCACCACTTCATCAGGACGGCCAAGAGGACCTCCTTCAAAGACCGCCTCAACAACAACGCACACAACAGCAAGGAGCTCTTTAACATTGTGAAGGAACTCTCCAACCCCAGCTCCAACACCAACGACATCCCGCCGTCGCAAGCCCTGAGCGACTCCCTCTCCACTTTCTTCCACCGCAAGATAGCAGACATCCACGACAGCTTCAACACCCAGACGGCCCCAGCAGACACCAACCCAACAGTCTCTCCGCACAACATCGACCACGACCCCCTGTTAGCATGGACCAGGGTGTGCATCAATGACACCATCAATACCATGAACACAGTTTACTCCGGCTCCCCATCAGACCCATTCCTGCACCACATCTTCAACAAAGCCAGCAGCTCCATTGCACCCCACCTGCACAATGTCATCAATCTCTCCCTTGAGACTACGACCTTTCCAGAAAGCTGGAAACACACTGAGATCAGCGCCCTACTAACAAAAAAACAAGGCTGAACCTAGAGACCTCAAGAACTTCCGGACCATCTCTCTGTTCCCATTCCCAGCCAAGGTCATTGAGAAGATCGCCAACAGACAGCTAACCGGATACCTCGAAAAAAAAAGAATCCTGGACCCTTCACAGTCAGGATTCTGCAGCAACCACAGCACCGAGACTGCCCTCATCGCTGCCACCGATGACAGGATACTGCTAGACAACGGTGAGACTGCAGCCCTCATCCTCCTGGACCTCTCCGCCGCCTTTGACACCGTCTGCCACTGCACACTCCACGCATGCCTCCACATCGTAGTGATCCGAGACAGAGCCCTGGAATTGACCACCTCCTTCCTCTCCAGCAGAACCCAGAGCGTCTGCCTTCCCCATTCCGATCTGAAGCCTCCGAGATCATCTGTGGCGTACCCCAAGGCTCCTCCCTCAGCCCGACACTGTTTAACATGTACATGGCCCCGCTCACACACGTCGCCCGACAGCATGACCTCAACATGATCTCCAACGTCGACGACACTCAACTGATTCTCTCCCTCACCAGGGACCCCATCACTGCCAAAGCCAACTTCCACGATGGAATGAAGGCCGTCGCTGTCTGGGTGAAGACCAGCCGACTGAAGCTGAACACAGGCAAAACGGAAGTCCTTATCCTCAGCTCCAACCCCTCAGCCTGGGACAACTCCTGGTGGCCAATGGCACTGGGGGCAACCCTGACACCCACCGACCAGGCACACAACCTGGGAATCATCCTTGACTCAACGCTCTCCATGACCAAGCAAGTCAATGCCATCTCCTCCTCCTGCTTCAACACCCTCCGCGTGCTCCGCAAAATCTTCAGGTGGATCCCGACAGAAACAAGAAGAACAGTCACCCAGGCCCTCATCAGTAGCAGACTTGACTACGGAAATGCCCTCTACGCAGGAGCCCTGACCAAGCTCATCAAACGACTGCAACGCATCCAAAACACCTCAGAACGACTGATCCTCAATGTACCACGCCACAGCCACATCACTCCCCACCTGAGAAACCTGCACTGGCTACCCGCCAACAAGAGGATATCCTTTAAGCTCCTCATTACACAAACAAGGCACTCCACAAGACCGGTCCAGCCTACCTCAACAAATGACTTTCTTTCTACACCCCCAACCGCCAGCTCCGCTCCGCCAACCTCGCACTCGCCACCGTCCCGCGCTTCCGAAGGAAAAGCACAGGCACGAGGTCATTCTCCCACCACCACCCCAAGACCTGGAACACCCTCCCACTGAACCTACGACAGACCCAAGACCTGCTGACCTTCAGGAGACTACTCAAGGCCTGGCTGTTCGATCAGTAATGCCCCCCTGCCAACACCTTGAGACCCTCATGGGTATGTAGTGTGCTCTACAAATGTTGTTGATTGATTGATTGATTGATTGATTGATTGATTGATTCCCATACTTCCTCCGGGGATATGATATCTCTCTACTGTTTTGTAGCTGCGTTGTTGGCGCTGGATGTGTAGTGTAAGATCAGGGAAGAAGCAAATCGGGGCGGTTTCATAATGGAGATCTCCCCTTGCTCATGCTGCCTGTAGAATTAAATCCCTGTCATGATAATTAAAGCTCTTGGCAATTATCGTCAGTGGAGGAGCGCCTGGTGTGTGCAGGGGGCCCTGGGTCCCGAGGTGCCCTTTCGACCGATAAAAACGTGGATAATCTTTTAAGTTGCAGAGTCGTCGGTATAAAATCCTCCAGGAAGAGATCCACACTGGGGCCCTCCACCCCCTCCAGTACCCTCACCGCCCTGATTTCATTTCTCCTTACCCTGCTTCTTGGTCTTTAAGTTTTGTCGCCATTTACGTGGCTGGTTGTGTTAAGGACTATCTTGTGTCTCTAGACGCTTTGTTGTAGACTGAAGTTGGGCTATTTGGAAATTTGGAGTTCTGCCCTGATCAAATTGACCTCTATTGTCACTGTGTCTATTTTGGGTTCTAAAGTGCCTTTCACATCTTTTGATCCCCACTATAATTGCCACTTGGAAGGGTTCCTTAGCTGTGCTCCTCTCCCTTGCCATAGAATCTTTGGGGATTGCTTAGTTGTCTGGGGAGGCCCAGGTCCCTTGGGCTTCACCATCCCCAGGACACCTTTTCCTACTCTGGCCTGGTGGGTTTTGGCCCAATACCTCTATCACCGCCTTAAAGACATCTCGCAGACTCCAGAATTCACCCCCACAACCTCAACTCTGTGCTATGGCCCCGGGCGCCACCTGCCCTTTGATGGACTCTGGGCCTATGTATCCCCTTCTCAGGTGGCCCCCCAGTGCTGACAGCAGCAAGAGGCCGCAGGTGTGACAATCACCACGGCAAACCAGGCCCGGGCTCAGCAAAACCACTAATCTCACCTCTGCGTCAAGGCTACGGGGGTGGCCCGTGCATGCCGCACTCTGGGCCAGGGGTCATGATAAGCCGTTATTCCTTTAGACCATAGCTTCACCGTCTCACGTGGTCCTCGGCGCAGCCAGCAGCTGGAGGCCTCGGGTGCAATAATCACCTCAGGTACCCAGCTTCCTGCTCAATCAGCGATGTTCCCTGTGGGCTAGTTCTGCTCCCACTTGTCTCCTGACAGCCCTCCCTGATGCCGCTGTATTTGTCACAGCCCGTGGGGGTCTCCCCGCCTGCTGCGAGCACTGGCTCTGCTTTCCTACATAGATCGGCCTGGCTCTTCCACTGTCAGCATTTCACCGCTGCCCAGGTTTTCCGGATTTATCAGTCAAATAAGCTGAAGCTCACAGCCAGGCCCAGCCCCACAAGCCATTAACCACCGCAGTCGGTGAAACGGAGAAGAATATGGGGGGGGGGGCGATAAGATGAACTCTGCCCCTGCATAAAGTCTCCCCATGCGTCGGGTGTTGTGAGCTCTCGGGGATAGCATATATCATCTGGATCTCGCGGTAAACAAGCTCATGGAGCGGAGCAACATCTGAGCCACACCCCCTGCATCTATGATTTTTAGTCATTTGCTTCAGAATTTTTTTTTTCAGGGAGCCCATCGGGCAGTCGGATAAACCTCCGAGTAATCCATAAGGATGGTATTTTACGCCGTCTGGATCACGGTTTCCAAAAGGCTTTCCATGCTGAGCTTTTGGACATGTAAATCCAGTTTGAAAGCATGTTTAGGGGCCCCTAGCAGGGCCCCCATGTCTTTGCAGCCTCCAGTTGGGGGTGAAGGGGGCACCTGTGGTACCCCTGTGTTCATCCCTGCACCGTGTGTCAAGCACCCTAGGGTGCCTGCCAAGTGGTGCAGGGATGAACACAATCTCCTTTTTATGTAGGGGAGCTTGTGTTACGGCCTGTTTATGGCTATAGCACAAGCTCCTATACAGAAAAGGGAGCTTCTGAAGCAGTTGTATCAAAATTAGGTGGTCGGGACCACCGCCTGGAGGTCAGTCGGATCCGTATCTGCAGCAGTGTCTGGCAGACGCAAGTCTGCTCGACATCTTAATCAGTCCTTAAGTGTTCAGTAACATTTTGTAGGGGAAGGTAAGAAGGTAACTAATGGGTGCAAACATGACTTTTACATTGAATGACTCAAAATATGCAAAGAGATAGTGATCTGAAGTGGGAATATGGGTTTATAACAAAAACAAACTTGCAGAAACTGGTTCTGAGGAAACCTTTTGATTTAACTGTTTTTAGATTCGTATTTAACCATGAAAGGCATTCACCAAGTTGACAAAACAAACAGGGTGATTTCTCTTCTCAGTGAAAATTTTTGTTTTTACTTATTTGCCCCCCCCCCCTTCCAATGGTTCCCTTAGGATATAAATAAAGTGTGGTACTCAGATGAACACCATGCAGGGTACGTAATATAGCAATTACACAGGGGATCATTTACAAAGGTGAATCTACATGTGTAGACTTACTACAAGTACATTTACTCTTACACCTGTGAGTAATTTTACTTGTTTTGGCTAGTCAGTATTATAAGTGTGAATTTAATCAAAAGAGCACATTTACATGTCTCCACTCCCCTGAAAAAGAGGGTGGGGGTCAGTAAAAATGTTAAATACAACTGTAAAGTTACTACTAGTTGTGACTTAACAAACATATTTAAAGTTTATTTATAATTTTAAATAGTTAAAAAATGTATATATTTCAACATTAGGTCCTATGTAGTTTTATGTTAAGTCCCTACCCCCATTATTTTCTATAGGCGGCTATTGCAGTACTAGTAGTTGGCCATGGGTTGTGCTGGACTTTTTACAGCTCTGAGCTGGAGTATATTTGTGACTGTTGTGGATCCTTTCTTGATGTAATAACCATAGAATGACAGTTTGTGAATATGAATAGGTCACTCTGTTTTAACTATGGATGGACTGCTACATATCTCTCTCTTAACCCCTCGCTAGATCTCCCTTAACCCGTCCATAAACACCCTTAACCACCAATTTATTAATAAATATTCCCCATTTTCTAGCCACTCCCTCGACCCTCCTACGGTTATTTCTAAAATGTATGGCTATCTGTGCAGAGATCTCCACAGTCGGAGTGGAGAAAGCCAGACAGAAAAGACAGGGGAGGTGGAGACCTCCACATGTAGGTTGGTGAATAGAATTTTGTAGTACATTTAGTATTTGGGATGTCATGCTCCAAACATACTTCAAAGTACACTTTGTGAAAAGACCCTACAGTGTACACCAGTAGTCAGCTTAATATAAACAGTAACAATCAGAGGCATACCAATATCATTCCTCTGGTTTCTTAAAATGTGCATGATAAGATGAATGCAAAATCTGACAATTTTTGACACTTTATAGATGACCTTATGACTTTTCTCAGCTTTGTTTCCTTTCTTCGAAAGGGCAGAAGGGCTCTCTTCTGCAACTAGATATTGGGACTTTTTACGGGTTTCGCTGTCCGACCACCTTAGAACTGTGTCCACTCCTGCCATCATCCCACAGAGCTGGTGGTCCTAAGACCGCCATATTACGAGTTGACCATTGGGCTGGCAGTGTAGAGGCAGAGATTTTGTGGCAGTGGTGAGTACTTTTTCTAAATATATCGATGCCTGTGTTGGATGCTCACATATGTACGATGTACAAGGAAAAATACCTTGTACCCATAACTGGGGTGCAGCCCATACGTGGTCAGTCATGGCAATGGGTATATGACATCACACACAGGGTCATAGTCGCCACGGTTAAGATCCTACTGTGAAGGGCGGACATGGAGATAGGAATGCACGTCAGAGAGTGCCTGGAGGAAGAAGAAATCCTTCATCACTGCCACCTTACAGCCGGTGTTCGGACCATCACGGTCAGCTCATGGATCAGGCACCTCCTAATACGCACTGCGAAGCACCTCCCCCATACCACCCAGCTGCCTTGCCCCAATTGCAAACAAGGCAGTTGGTGGTCTGTTGGCCACTCAGCAGTCCCACAGTGGTCTTCCCTAAGCCAATCCACCCAACTCATAATACGGCGGTCAGATTGCCGAGCTCTCCATGTTCGGACCCCCACCGCCAATACGACAGTCTGGGGGTACGCCAAACTCGTAATAAGACCCATGTCTTTGCTCTGCATGTTAAATGTTCAGCAAAACTATTCTACACCAAATGAAATGTGCTGTAGCATCCCTTTAGCATGTCCCAAGTGTAGAATGGATTATCTGTGGCGAACTCGTTAAAAAATGCCAATGAGCCAAAACCGAGTTTCTTCATCTGAAATAGTCGACATGGTTGCAATAAAGAAATATGTGAACGTGTGACTTCTTAAACATTACATCTTGTAGGGGGCAGGGGTAGGATGCACTTGCATTTCTACTTGGTATCTGCATGTCTCCTATTTATGTTTATTTGTCTTTTTGACAGTGCATTTTATGTATATTGGCATCTTTTTTATTACTCGAAAAATTACTATCTTTAATTTTTGTTCCACCTTCTCATTGAATGTTTTTCACCCTTAGTATTTTCAACATGGTTTCTAAATCGGGTGGCGTTTTCTCAAAGTGACCCAAACTGTGCACTTCCACATATTTAGCAATATATCAGGCTCCAGAGTTGTACGAAAAATGGTTTGTGGCCCAGATTTAATAGGTTATCATGCAGCACTGTGCAGCAGCCGCAAAAGCTGCGTTCAATGAGGAGGAAAGAGCAGGAGAGCGCCATATTTACAGAAATATGGCACTCTCCTCCCCTTTCCCTACAACCAGCAGAAAAATATGCTACCACGCGCCATGTACACACCTTAGCAAAGGTTTTGTACTGGCAGGATACCCTTCGACTACAAAATGTAATGCTCAGACTAACCTAAAAACGTGTGCTGTACAGTGCATCACACATGCAAAGTCGGAAAAGAAAGAAGAAATTAAACATTTATTTGTGATGGCACCTGGTTGAAGTGGGTGCTATTTTCTGATGCAAAACCTGGTCTACTTTGTCAAGTAACTAGGGCTTAACATCAGAAACTGTGGGAAATCATGATACGCCCCTATGGTGCTAAGTAATGTAAAACAGTGCCATGCGCTGCTTTATACTACTTTCAATTGAATTTGCAGTGCTAAACAAGTTTTGCGCTGTAAAGTAAATTAGTAAAAAATTATTTTGCCTTGATTTGCATCAACACAACGCTAAAACCTAGTAATTATACCCCATAGTCTTTTTTCAGGACTCCAAGCTTCGTCATCGGTAATAGTTCAAATGATAACTCATTGAACCTGGTTTTCTTATAGTGAAGGTAAACTTAGGAAAATTACATTTTTTACAAAAATAGGATTTATTTTCAGGAGGTACCTGCTCTGATATTTGAGATCTTTTTCAATATTTATATATAGTTTTTTGTAGTTGCTTTAATAGAGCAGGTGGCACCAAATGGTGCAGCTACAATGAAACAGCTATGAGTGACAGGGCAAGGCACAAAGAATAATCCACTATAAATGCGTACAGAATACAATAATATTAAGCTTGACACAAAAAGATGTGAAGTGTATGTTGTAAGCATCTTTACAAGACTGGCTTGGTGCACAACGCACACCCGTATTATAATTTCTGTAGAAACTGAATTGTCATTTTTGAATTTCTGTATACTTCATTATTTTTAGCAGACACAGTTTGTCATGTTGGCTCAACATAAATTGCACACATAAATAGAAGTCTAGAGGTGGGGCTAGTGCAAGGTACTTTCTGCTCTAGTCAAAGATCCCTCCTTAGCATCGTGGCCACATTTGTTGCTTATCGGGGTAAACTTGTTTCCCTCTCCTGGCAGGTTTCTTGGCAGTCATTTTGTGCAGTTCTCCAATTTTTTTGTAGGGGTCTTTCATATTGACATTGCACATACTGTAACCATGCATGCCTTTGCCAGGCATACCTTTACCAGGCAAAGCTTTAGCATGGTTTATGTAAAGGTAACAATTACGATTAAATCGAGAAAAAAATAATATTATAAATGTTCCCAAATGTATTTAAATATACAGGAAAATATTTTGAGAAACATAAAAAGTACTATTGTGCAGCACACATGTGTGCAACTGAAAACAACACGATACAAAACAATACAGAACATCACAAAACTATGCAACTAAAATTTATTTTCCATTCCAACAACACCTGTAGCACGGTCACCAACCAAGATGGTGGACAAAGTGTCTGAAGAAGGTAAAAAAATTTAAAAATAACTGTTTCTAGACCCGGAGGTTTTGGCCAATTATAGGCCCATTTCCCTCCTTCCGGCGCTGGCTAAAATCACGGAGAAGCATGTGCATGGCGTACTCTCGAGCTTCTTAGAATCCAATGACCTGCTGCACCCTACACAATCTGGTTTCCGCCCTAATTTAAGTACAGAGACGGCACTCTTGGAGGTGTCAGAGGTCATCAGGGAGACGCTGGATTCAGGGGGCAAGGCCATGCTTGTCATGCTTGATCTGTTGGCGGCCTTTGACACCGTCCCCCATGAGGGTCTCCTCGCCAGACTTTATAACATCGGTCTGAGGGGGACGGTGCTCAACTGGTTTATATCTTTTCTTGAGGGTCGCCGACAAACGGTCTGGGCCTCCCCGAGCTCCGCTGAGATGCCGCCATTGGGAGTCGGAGTTCCGCAGGGCACTGTGTTGAGCCCGACTCTTTTTAACATCTTTATGACCCCTTTGGCGGCACTGGTGGAGTCCTTCGGGGCCCAGATCGTTTCCTATGCTGATGATACCCAGCTGCTTTTCACGTGTAGGAAAGATCAGGTTTTCGACGGAGAGAGTATTCTGGGCTGTCTGGAGATGGTCTTCAATTGGTTTCAGCAGAACAGCCTTAAATGTAATTTTAACAAATCGGAGGTGCTGTTCTTTGGTTGTCCCTTAGAGCCTGATTGGCTGGCTTGGTGGCCAGTGGGTATGTTCCCCCCTGCACAGGCATCCCAGGTGGCAAAAAATCTGGGAGTCAAGATTGACAATAATCTAACGCTGAGATCCCAGATCCTTGGTCTGACGGGTACTTGCTTCTGCATTCTTAAGATGCTTCGGAAGTTTTTCCTCTGCTCACAGAAGAGCATAGAAAGATCACCGTGCAAGCCTTAATTGGCTCCAGATTGGACTATGCCAACGTCCTCTATTTGGGTCTTCCGGACTATCTTGTACAGCGGCTGCAGGTTGTGCAGAACTCTGCGGCTCGCGCTATCTTTGGCCTCTATAGGCGAGCTAGAGTGTCCGGTTTGGTGCAGTCGCTTCATTGGCTGCCCATCCGGAAGCGAATTATGTTCAAAGCGTTGACCCTGGTTCATAAAGCGCTTTTTGGCTCTGGAGCAAAGTACTTGCAGCGCAGGCTTGTCTTCTACCGCCCGGCTCGATCTCTGCGGTCTGAAGCCTTGTTTTTGGCCGTGGTTCCCCGAGTGATGAAGGCTCGTATCAGGGGGCGCTCTTTCAGTCTGAGGGCCCCACAGCTCTGGAATACTTTGCCTCTGGCCTTGCGCGGTACATCTAATCTCTTTTGTTCGGGAAGGGCCTTAAGACCTGGCTTTTTAACCTCTAGTTTGTTTTCTGTCTCCTGCTTAGTTGTGTTTTTATGGTGTTATGTTTTTTTTTGCTGAGCTGCCAAACAAAGCGCCGGGACACTCTTATGGAGTAGCCGTGCGCTATAGAAATTAAATTT
This sequence comes from Lissotriton helveticus, assembly GCF_964261635.1. NCBI lineage: Eukaryota > Metazoa > Chordata > Amphibia > Caudata > Salamandridae > Lissotriton > Lissotriton helveticus. The sequence continues at coordinate 2,128,778,160 of NC_136061.1, forward strand.
AACATAACATAACATAACATAACATAATTATACTTTTAGTCAGTTATTTCTTCACCCAAAAACACAGATTACAACAATTATTTTCCTGAAAATTGTAGTTGAACCTTACAAAAGATGTAAAAACAAGCGTCCATCATTTTGTCATCAGTGGTGCTCTGCTTTCTGAAGTGACCACATGCACGGGAGAATGCAGGGCTACTTCAGAGACACTATTAAAAACACTGCAATCTATCTGTCACAGTAAGTATAATTATAAACGTCAGTGCAAGTTAAAGGACAAAAACATATTAACGATAAAGGATTTTCATAATTATTTTTTACATGTTGAGAATTTACTAGCTGGGGAGTCTACCACCTGTAGCAACATTTAGATTTGTCATAAGTGTAAGTGAAAATAATTTTAGAAAATGCATTTAAAATAGCAAAATGAAAGCTTGCAATGTTATAAAAAATACTTCTGTAATTTTTCACAAACTAAATGTTTTCAAAGAAGAAATCAAACAGTAAGTGTGTGAACCAATAACCTTTCCCACTCCAATAATTGTTACCTCAGTGAAGGTGCTGGACAGTGGCTGGGCGACAGATTCACGATTCTAACTCTGCCAAGTACTTACCTCAGGTAAGGTGCTGGAGAGTGGCTTGAGGGCAGATTTACTATTCAAACTCCAGCAAGTATCTCAGGGAAGGCGCTGAATAGTGGTTTGGGGAAAGATTTGCTATTCTAACAACAGAAAATACTTACCTCAGGGAAGGGGCTGGACAGTGACTTGGGGAAGATTTTCTATTTTACTGATGGAAAGTACTTTCATCAGGGAAGGTGCTAGACAGTGGCTGGGTGTTAGATTTTCATATAACTCCCCCAAGTACTTACCTCGGGGTATTCTAACTCCACTAAGTACTTACCTTAGGGATGGTGCTGGACAGTGGCTGAAAGCAGATTTGCTATTCTCACTCTTCCAAGTACTTACCACTGGGAAGGTGATAGACAGTGGCTGGGTGGGGGGGTAGAAATTACTATTCTAACTCCGCCAAGTACTTACTTCAGGGAAGGTGCTGGACAGTGACTGGGGTCAGATTTACGTTCTTTCCAACAACCATAAAACATATCTAAAGAATTTTCTAAACAAACCTGAAATATAGATTTTTAAATCTCATATTAGCATACTATTTTTGTTTATTTGTCCATCAATTAGTTGAAAAAAAAAACCATGATAAAGAAAACCAGCATACAACAACTTTTAGGAAAACTGTCACAGGTGAAAACTATCTCAAAATTAAATAGCATTACTTTAACATAAATATTCAATCACACAGAAACTGATAAACTCAAAATAATCTTGCATCACAACAAGAAAACAAGCTTTTTACCTAATACATTGTGTAAATGTAAACATTATTTTTCCACATTTAACTCATAAAAGAATCTCAAGGAACCATCTTAACTGAAAGAACCAACATCACAAATCAAACTGAAAAAACAACTCCAAAAGAACAGACCAAACATTTATTACAAAAAGGTCATTACTATTAGTAAAAAAAACAACTTGAAAAAAACATATCTTTAACATTCAGAAAAAACTATTTTTTCAGCAAATACATTTCGGCATTTGAATCCAAACAGTTTTTTACAACTAATAAAGATTACATTTACAACCATAGGTGCAACAAAAGGTCCAGACAACTAATGTAGTCCCTTTACAAAATATTTAACTAAACCATTTTCAGTCAGGAAATGGAAAATTGACAAGCTGCTTATGTGCTGTCATGCTGAGGAAACTGCCTTCTGAAATACAATGGTTACCTTTTTTAAGGAGAGATTAATTGAGCCCAGTAGTCATTGGCTGTGTATTGGGTGTTTCTCATCCTGTTGCAAAGGCAGAGCGGTTACCCTTGGTAATATGATTGAAAGAACCTGTGAAGATAACCGCTGTGCCTCTGCAACAAAGATTGAGGTAAGAGAAATGTACAGCATATTAAAACTCTAGCTGCCACCTTCCAGGACCCATGTGGCTCAGTTTTGAGAAAGGTACCCCACAATCTCAAATGTGAGAAGAATGAAACAATGGAAAACACAGAAGAGTAATTCCATGACAGTAACACCCAGGACCCACTCAGATATTAATATTCCTCCTGAACTGACTTAAACCTTCAACCAAGAAATTTTCTTATTATATGATAATGAAAAACAAGTTAACAGCATACTAACTTCCTGTGCCGTTCATTATACAGTTAAACTTGAGAATAGTGAAATTTGGATGTTGGATGGATATTTTAAATCAACACCCCATCCATTTACCCAAATGTATAATATTCATGCACATATAAATAACAGTAACATTCCTTTAATTTATAGATTACTGCCTGACAAACATTCCTCAACATATACTGAATTTATGTCAGTTATAAAAACCAAAACAACCCACAAAAGTGCTAGGAAAATAAAAATTGCCTTAAAATTACAAATGATAAATACTATTTCTAAAATCTACCCAGATACCATAAATCAAGGATATTGTTTTCACTTTTCCCAGACATATTGGAGACTCATTAAAAAAAATGCTTTAGTTGAGAAGTACAGGACAGGCAGTAAGCTTCAATCTGAACGTAAGAAATAACAGCATTGTATGTTGTACCTCCTGAATGGGTGGTCAAATTCTACACCTCAATTATAAAATCAGACTTTTTTACCCTACATGAGGACAAACTGGCACCACTTCTAAACTACTTTGAAGATACATGGATTGGCCATCTAAGCAGGTCTGGTTACAGAAGGAAACAATGATTTATAACTGGGTGATGAAACTGTTACACGACCTGGTTAGTGAGAGGATCAAAAACCAACAATTCAATAGAAGGACGGCATAATTCATTTAACAGCTGTATTGGTAAAACCCACTCTAACCTATACTACTACTTGGCAATTTTGAAATGAGAACGGAACAATCAATGTCAGGTACTCTGAATACCCGAGTTAAAAAAAAAGTTAAGAAATATCAGAGAGACTATTGGGAGAAACTCAACACTTTTTATTGATGGGTGCTTCAGAGTACCTAAACAACATTGTGTACATTATACACTATAAACATTTTAAATAATTGATGGTGAATTACATTCTAAATTAATTAAATTGGCATATTTCACTATTCTTTTTAAAATAAATTCGGAAGTATAAACCCTGCCTGTAGAAGAATACTTTTTTAAACTTTTTGTGGTTTTCCTTAACTCCACTCAATAAAATGTACAATTCATCTGATTAAGGAAGAGAACATTCCAATTCGAATTCCCCAAAAATGTTCTTCAATAAGTTAAAAAAGTTTAATAAAATCCTTCCCCTAGTTCCCCTTAATTATGATCTGCCTGGACACCAAAATTCAAAAAAATAAAAACATGAAGTTAGTTGGATAAATCTATTTAAAAAAAGTTCAGATTCCTTTTTAAAATTTTCAAAGGTCAAAATCCAAATACCATTCTTTTCTTCCGTTCTTCTTTTGCCCAAAATTACTCCCTGGAATTCAAGAATTCTTTCTATAAAAACACAACGCAAATGGTTTTTAAAAAACATTTTATTTTTATTAAGTATATTTTAGAAAATAAATACTCACCTTTAATTTTCTTTTTCAAACCTGTATTTAAGAATAAAACTATTTCCCAATGTGTGAATATTGAAACAATATGCATGGCGATCTCAAACTGGCTAAAAAATCCAAATACAACTTTTTTTCAGATTAAAATCATTAGCTTCCTCCCTCTATCTCTTCTTGTATTAAAGGTACTAGCCTAAATGTTTAAAAAAGTAAATTAGATTCTTCTTACCAGAGTGCAGCTCTTCTCTCCATGCAATTTTGACCACAAAACTTAATCAACTGTAGAAATAGACATAACATTGAGGAGTCAAAGGGAAAACAGAGAAAAAAGGACAATTTCTTATAATGAAATAATGGAAAAATATGGGAAAACGCTTTTTAAAAAACTGTAAAAATGTTAAAAACGATTTTACGGGGCGTGGCCAGCAGCCAACGAAGATGGCCGCAGCCTGAGAGAACTCCGAGGCCGATAATAAATCCGCATACACGTCACCATCCGAAACTGGGAATGGGCCCCGGAACGCTGCAGTAACAATCGCTGCCGATTTCAGCCAGCGACATAAAACGAGAAAAGGGAAATGCCGTGTAGAGAGTCTGTAGCCTGTGCGCTAATCCTCAGCCGGGACCTAGCGTAGATTTGATGCAGCTGTTGAGGAGAAAAGAGACGGAAGACGGCTAGGTGGATAACCGCTGGGGTCCCAGTGCCATGCCATATCCAATACTGTGAATGAAACCGGCAGGCTGACGACAAGAAACTGAAGGGCTCCGGGAGACGACCATACAGATAAGTGCGAAGAGAGTCGCGGCGCCAGTGAGTCGATAAAGAACCTGCCAGAGCTCGGAGGGGTCGCAGCTGGAAAGAGACACTGGCACGCAAGAACAAAGCGAGGCACAGGAAAATCAAGACCTGTGAGCATTTGGAAGCCGGACACAGTGAGGATACAAGTGTGCATGCCAAAGGCACCGGAGATAAGGGGCGGCGCTGTGGGACACAGACATGGATCTGGAGCCGGGGCACCTGAAGCAGCATAAGGAGCCTGAATAACGGCGGGAAAAATTTGACGTTTGCGACATCACGCGACAGCACGACCGCGGAATAATTACAAGCGGGGCCTGATTCCCGACAGCATGATCTGCAAAGGCTGACATACACTGGTGGTGTTTCAACATTCGCGCAGGGACAATAAGCGCATTCTCGAGGGGGTGGCGGCTGAACCCAGCACCATAGGATATAAACATAGCCTGAGTGGGGCCAAAGAGTGGTCTGTCAGAAACGCGCAAAAGCATCATCCTTAAAGAACACTATACTGCTGAAGAGTCCAGGTGGTCAATATACGCCACAGATCCTAAATCCCATGAACCATAGGTGGGGGGAAAAGGAAAGGCTGTGTGTGGATGATAGTCACGCAGTCAGGCAGCGGTGAGTACCACCTACCCAGAGACGGCATTGGGAGACCTACCATGCATTCACATCATGGGAAAGGAGAGGCCAACGCGCGACGCAACAGAACAAATTAGACAAATATGCCTACCGGAGCGAACAGCTACCTCACTTGGGGTTGCAAGCGGGCAGAGAAGATGGCCTCCAGTCCACAGCCACTAAGGAAATAACATTACAGGACATAATGGTGATATTGACCCAGATGCAATCATCGATTGGCAGTATATACAAGGACATCACACTGCTGAGGGCAGATGTTTCTAAAATCAATACCAGACTAACAGAGGTTAAATCCACGACGGCGATGCTTTCCTCCAATACAGCGACATTTCAATGACAAGTTCGTAAACTGGAACAGGTGCACAAACAAATGGAAGCTTAGTTGGATGACCAGGAAGGCCGTTCCAGACGCAATAATATTCACCTGGTGGGAGTGTCTGAAAGTGTGAAAGGGCCAGGCCTCGACCTCTTTGTGGAAGACCTGATTAAGACCAAACTACAAACACGTGGCTTCTCCAGTTTCTTCTCGGTGGAACGGGCATATCGAGTGCCTGGCGGACGGTCCGACCGGGCGTTCCACCCAGGCCTATACTAGCACGCATGTTTAACTTTTGCGACCGCAACGCAATTCTGCAAGCGGCCCGTATTGCGCCCCCCATACAGGTGGAAAACAGCACAGTGATGATGTATCCGGACTACAAGGCAATGGTGATGAGGCAAAGACGAGACTTCATGGAAGTGAAAAAAGAACTGCACAGTCGTGACCTAAAATATGCAATGCTCTTCCCGGCGAAATTGAGAGTGGAGACAGAGGGAAAAACATGTTTTTTTACATCACCGCAGGAGGCCCATGATTGGCTTGAGGGATGGAGAAAGGCTGGGGAGCCCAGACGACAAGGACAAAGAAATAGACAGCTACCTGGGAGATCGGGAGAGTCCACAGCACGAAAAGTAAAGACACCTAGGGAGGTGGCGTCGCAAACCATGACAAGAGATTCAGATTAAGACTAAATCTGCCAGGATAGTGAAATTTATATGAGACGGCCACCACAGGGCCGAGGACCGGCCCGCCTGCTGGTGATGGTTTGCTGGTAGAAACAGTAGGAATTTAGCCGTAGGAGCTACAAGTATCGAACCACTGGTCCCTGTTGATGATGGGGCCAACGTCACTAAATGACGTGTGTCACTGCCTTCTGTCTACCAACTCATCTCCATCAGGGTTGGGTGTGGAGCGCCAAGATGCTCCTCAGAGCGATAGCCGCGCTATAAAAATGTGTGCTTACATTACATTACATTACATTACATTACATATAAGTCAAGACATGGACATATGTCTGGACTAAGGGAGAGACCTGGAATGGTCGTGAAGAGCTCTCCCCCCCCCGCCGCATGCAAGTGCACACTTCTGGGAACTAAGCACTCTGCTAAGTTGGGGTGGCGGGTTTTTCAAAGTCCGCTATGCAGGGAAACTGGGAGGTGGGAGGGAGGAACGGTTAAGTTCAGGGGGTTTGAGTTTGAATATGTTTTGATGCACATGACAGCACGCGATCTAGAAACAAGACACACATAGTATGCGACACCTTTAGTCTGACGGTTCATGACAGCTACAGATGAAAAAATTCCAGACGCAAAAGTAAGGCATGCTCCCCTCCACGGTACTATCCTGGAATGTGAACGGGTTAGGGGATAAGATAAAGAGGGGCTTGGTTCTTCAGTATATTAAACGAAAGGTACCAGCAGTAGCACTGCTACAAGAAATGCATCTGACGGGCACAGCATGTAAAGCCCTGGACAGATGGGGTTACAAAATAGAGGTACACTCGGAATTCACTTCCAGCTCCAGGGGGGTGGGAATCCTGACCCAAAAGCGTTGCCCCATAATACTGACTGGATCTGGGCAGATGACATTGGGATATTTGCTGCGATCTCATGTCAATGGGAAGGGAGGCACTATAATATGGTCACGGTTTACATTCCACCTGCACTGAATCAATCTGCCCTCCCTGCACTGGGGAAATTTCTGTTATTGCTTCCTCAGGGGGAACTTGTCATAGGGGCAGATTTTAACGCCACAGTTGATGCCTCCATAGATAGAAAAACCCCCAGGGACCCTAATGACGCTGATCTCAAATTAAATGACTTCGTAAAGCCAATCGGACTCACGGATGTATGGAGAGCCAGATGCCCTGAGGAACACCAGTATACCTTCCACTCAGGGGCACACAATAGTCTTTCTAGAATATATTACATTATTTACACTGGCAGCAGGGATGGAAAAAGTACAAGAGGTGGAACAATTGCCATGGGGCATATGAGACCACTCACCAGTATGGATCGAATACACATCCTCTATCCTGGGGAGGTGTAGACTGTGTCCGCTCTACCCTGGCTACTTGAAAAACAAAGTGATTAGGAATGCCCTAGTTACTACCACCAAACAATATTTCGCTGAGAACATACACTCAGTCCCCATGCCAACGACACTGTGGGAGGAATATAAAACAGTTTTACGTGGTCAGGCGATTTCACTGGTGGCCAAATTATAAAAAAGAGCAACCAAACCAGATCCGCATGATAGAGCACCAGTTAACATGTGCCGAGGCGGACCACGCCACGACTATTACAGAGGAGACGACACGTCGACTGCATCTAGCCCAACAAAAATATAAGGCCTACACATGGGAGGAGACAAAATCCAAACTCGCGAACACGTAATATACTATTTATGAACAAGGTGATAAGGCAGGCAAGCTCCTGGCATGGCTAGAAAAAAAAGATAGAGCTAATAGATGGATAGATCTATAATAAAAAAGATTGTTAAGAATTTTTTTTTATAAAGCCTACTCTTGTTTAAAAAATAAAATATTAAACTGTATTTTGTAAAATTTCCTTCAGTGCTTTATAAATGGAATAACATTAAAACTATTTTTTTTATTTATTGTGGTTTAAAAAACCTTTTACAGTTTTTAAATATAATTATTATTTTTACTTTCATGAATATGTTTATAATTACTATTTACTTTTTTTAAATAAATTAGTATTTTCAGAAAATAGTTTTCTGGAAAGTATTAGTGTTACTAGAGTATTAATATTAATAAAAATACCTCTAAAAAATGGGCATCGCAATAGGAACGCCAAAAACAGCTCCTGCAGGGCATGGACTGAAAAGTCCATGCCATGCAAAAACTGGTATGCATGCACATGTGCCCCGCTGTCTGCACCCTCAGGGCGCAGAGGCACCAGGGCCCCTTTGCTTCCTCTCTGCCAGGGTTTTCATGGAGGAGGAACCACCATGAAAACCCTGGCAGAGTGGAAACTCTTAATATGCTGGGCGGGATGTGGTGGTTCCGCCAAACATATTGATGCCTCTACACTGCCACAATGCTGCCAGGGAACCGTGGTTCCATGAAGGCTGCGGCAGGGCCATGGCTGTCTGACCACCCAACACATAATAGGGCAGTCAGGAGACTGCCACAGCTACACCCCCCTGAGTCTGGTGGTCAGCAGATTGCGGTGAGAGGAACTTTTCTGTCATGTCATTGTGCATATGAACACAATTAGTTCGATTTAACCTTGAAATAGTCTCTGTGATGGAACATGTTGGCGGCAGTTCTTTTTTGGATGCCATGAGCTATCTGCAAGAACTGTGAAAAACATTGGGAAAAATAAATAAGACCAACAAATATTTTAACTTTTGAGTACATTATTATTGTTTATACGTCTGACTACTGGACTTCTTTGTGTACTTCTATACTTTTTCCTTAGAAATTTGCCAACTTGGATTATATATATAGTAGCTAGATATATATATGTATATATAGCGATATATAGATAGATAGCTATGCATTAACTTACCCATACTAACATATACTTACCAATATTCTTACCAATAAAGTGTGGTAAAGGCATGCGTGGTAAAAGCTTGCATCCTATAGACATATGCATCGTAAAGCCATGCGTTGTTAATGTATATGCGTGGAAAAGACAGCATGGTAATAGCACTGTGTGGTGAAGACTGCATGGTAATGGCTAAATCCTGACCAGACATCATTCACAAGCATAAATTCCACCCTTTCCTATTCGTCACATGGTAGGATTGAATGCGGGCCTTGTAGGGGAGATTTGGGGCATTGTCTTCAGTATTGGTAAGTGTTAATGCTAACCTTGTATTAGGTGTATTGTGTTGAGATGTCTGGTCACACTGACCTCCCCCACTGTGACACCCCTGGCCGTGGCTGTAGATTGCTGGCCCCTTTAGAAGAGGAGCTGCTGTATTTGTTCCCCAGCCAAATTTAGAAATATGTGCATAGAGTGTCCTCATTTGTGCAATACCAGAAACATTTCATCAATGATATTAGTATGCATGCTTAGAATATGATGTGCATATTTGAGGCTTATTAAGGTCCTGATTTATTTAGATTGATCGGCGCAATGATTGTAAAATGTTTCACCGCAACTCTGGACATGTTTTGACTTTAAAGCCAGATGCTGTAGCATGATAGAGATTTGTGATTGTTTAATTACGGGGACCTGGCTCTGCCATATGGCATTTAAGCCGACATTAAAATGAATCCCCATCGGGCCCAATATTCATGTCGAAAACACTGATTGATTTCTGAACATTGAATGCAAAAATGTTAAGGTAATGCATGTCAGTGATTTTGGGTTCATTTATGATATCAGGTGGTCGGACCAGTGTCTGCTGTTACGGTGGTTAGGACACCGTCTGATAAGCAGTTGGAAGTCTGCCCGCCCAATTACGATATGACTGCCATGATGGGAGTCAGAAAGTGCTCCTTTACACTGCAGCTTGTGCTGCAGCTCAGGAAAAGGGCTGCAGCACAAGCTGCCGTGTAAAAGAGCACTTTGTGCACATCCATCTGGTGCATGGTACATGGTGCATGGATGTGTCCAGGGCCACTTCGCAATAGCCCACGTTGGACGGGGTCATGTTTGGGAGCCCCCAAAGTTAATTTCAGACAGCCTATTTATGACATGAGGCTGTCGGAAAAGGATATTGTAATCCGACAGTAGTGCCTGCATCTGCACTGCTTTAATGCATGATCATGATTTCGACCGGCACCCCGTCGGGATCACTAATCTTGGTGGAGGCGGTAGTCCATCCCTGACAAGGGTCCGACCACCAGTTTTGTTATGGGGCGGTTGGATCGAAGGGCTGTCTGTCAGTGGGACCATAACTGATGGCCTGTCGGTGGTGGTCCCACCAGCATCATAATGAGGCCCCATGTTCCTGTATCTATTTCACATGTTTAACTTAGGGCCTTATTACAAGTTTGGCAGTTTCTGAGGAAAATAATAATTTCATTCGAATTACAAGTAATAAATACTATTAATAACATTTACCCAGAATGAACTATGATTTTTCACTTTTCCCAGACATATTGGAGACAAATTCAAAAAACATCTTTAGTTGAGAAATACATGACAAGCTGTAAGCTTCAATATGAACTTAAGAATCTAACAGTGTTGTGTCTGTACCCGCCAGCAGCCCACTGCAGTCCACATTACGAGTTGACCTCTGGCCAGTGGTTTGGAGGCGGGGATCTTGCAGCAGTGGTGAGTACTATTAGCAAATATATTCATGCCTGTGTGTGCATTTCAACTGCATATGTGTTGAATGCACACATATGCATGATATCAATGGGACAGTACCATATACCCATTACCTGGATTCGGCCAATATGTGCGCAGTCATGGCAAAGGGTATATAGTATGAAAAGGAATCACCTGTAGATCGCCACACACAGGGTTGTGCTCCTGGGGGTAAAGATCCTGACGTGAAGGGGGGCCTGGAGAAAGGGATCCACATTGGAATCTGCCTGGAAGAAGAGGAAAGGGGTGAGTACACCCCAAAATCCTGCATCACCACCACCCTGAAGCAGGCTTTGGTCCGCTCATGGCAACTCGTAATACGCACGACAGTTCAGCTCCCCTCTACCGACCTATGGCAGCTGCCTTTCTCCAATCACAAACTCGCCGGATGGCAGTCTGCTGGCAGTCTTGGTGGTACAGCTGCAGTCTTCGCAAAGCCAATCGACTCAACTCATAATACGGCGGTCGGACCACCAAGCTCACCATGCTCAAACTGCTACTGCCGATATGGCAGTCCATGGGCCAGCCAAATTCGCAATAAGGTCCTTAATCTTGCATTCCCTAAGAATGTTAGCTATTTCCATCCTCATGTTGTTTACTGAGTCATGCCAGGTGTTTATGATAGGCCGCAACTGAGAGCTCTGGATCTGAGGCTGAAACCTGTGCAGGTTTCTTATGGTGCATGTCAGTGTGTTGGCCTCTCTTCAGAGCACACAGAGCAATGGTCACAAATCCCTGCTGCAATTGAAATTCTGTCAAATTGTGTGTGAAGGGGCACACAGTTTTCAGAATATATTCACAAAAAGAAAGTAAAAGAAATTAAAGTGCTTACATGTTAGTGAGTGCAGTGTATGTTTGCGGGCAGTGAAATAAAGGACTTGTGAGGAAGTGCAATCAGGAATGAGTGAAGTGGAAATAGATGATCTTTAAGATATGCAGATTGATGAGATGTGGAGAGAGAAATGGGCATACATGTCTAACTGAAAGTGCACATAACTGAAGACCAATACTCTTTTCACAGGCCCCAATAATATTTAATTCACAGTGTCACAACGTTAGAACTGAAACATATTCATTATTAATTATTTACAACAAAATAATTTTGATTCCTAATTTATCTTAAACAGCTAATATCCACTGACAAAGCCAATAGTCCACACAGGTTGTAGGTGTACATCAGATGTAGAATTACATATCTGGGAGCAATAACAGAAAGCTCAGATAGAAACCAAAATACTGGTCCAGTGGCAAACTGTGGGCATCTCAGAAATGTAGTTTACAAGTTTAATCCAAGTTCTATTTAGAGACCCCACTTTTTCATCGCACTGAAATCCCTGTCTGCTCATATTTCTATATAACTGATTGCCCACAACTCCAAGGAACGCTTTCGCATCATACAGGAATTTGCCAAACCCAAAAGGGAAACAACAGACGTCCCACCCTCCCAAGACCTCTGCAACAGGCTCAGCTCCTTCTTTCACCTCAAGATCAAGACGCTTTATGACAACTTTGACAACCAAGAACACTGCATTGCCCCAACTCCCACCCCCAGCAATGCCACCCAACAGACCCTACTCACATGGACCCTGCTCATGACAGAAGACACCTTAAAGACCATGAAGAGCATCAACTCTGGGGCACCCTAAAACCCCTCTCTGCCCCACATCTTCCACAGGGCTGCCACAGCCATCGCACCCGAGCTAAGCCGAATGATCAACTGCTCCTTCGACCACCACATTTCCCGATGACTGGAAGCATGCCATAGCTAATCCACTCCTGAAGAAACCCTCCGCAGACCAAACGGGCCTCAAGAACTTCAGGCCCATTCCGCTTCTTCCATTCGCAGCCAAGGTCATTGAATAGGGCGGCCAACACCAAGCTAGCAAACTTCATCAAAGCCAACAATGTCCTAGACATCTCCCAATTCAGATTCTGCAGCAACCACAGCACCGAGAACTCCCTCCTCACCACCACTAACAACATCCACACCCTACTCGACCAGGGCCAAACGGCAGACCTCTTCCTCCTGGACCTATCAGCAGCCTTCGACACCATCGCCCAACGCACACTAGCCACCAGACTCCATGACGCCTGCATCCTAGGAAAGGCCCTAGACTGGATACGCTTATTCCTCACAGGCAGAACACTGAGAGTCAGACTCCCTCCCTACCTCTCAGAACCAACAGAGATCAGATGCAGAGTATCCCAGGGATCCTCCCTCAGCCCCACCCTCTTCAACATCTACATGGCCTCCTCGCAACCATCGCCAGAAACTGCAGGCTCGATATCATCTCCTATGCCGATGACACCAAGTTCATCCTTTCCCTCACCAAGGAACCCAACATCACCAGCCACAACTTCCAAGAAGGGATGAAAGCCGTCTCCACCTAAATGAAGGACAGCTACCTCAAACTCAACTCTGAGAAAACAGAAGTCCTCATCCTCGGCTCCTCCTCCTCAACTTGGGCGACACCTGGTTGCCCTCCACCCTAGAAAACCATCCACCCCTACAGACCTTGCATGTGACCTCAGCATCATTTCAGACTCGTTGCTCACTATGAACCATCTTATCAATGCCGTCTCCTCGCCCAGCTTCAATACCCTCCGCATACTTCATAAAACCTTCTGATGCATCATCTCCGAATCCACAAAAACTGTCACGCAAGCCCTTATCATCACAGACTGGACTACAGCAATGCCCTCTATGCCGGAATCAACAAACAACTACCCCGCAAACTCCAGACCATCCATAATCCTCAACATCCTCTGGCACAACCACATCACCCAACACCTCCGCGAACTCCACTGGCTCCCTGTCGAAAGAGTAATAACTTTCAAGCTACTCACGCACGCAAACAAGGCCCTTCACAACATCGGACCACAAAACCTCAACAACCGTCTCTCCTACTACGCCGCCAAGAGAAACCTCGGTTCTGCTGACCTCTCCCTAGCCATGTCCCACGCATCTACAAGAACAGAGTGGGTGGAAAATCATTCTCCTACATTGCAGCCAAGACATGGAATGACCTACCCCTCCAGCTCAGGCAAAGACCTACACTGCTCCAGTTCAGGAAAGACCTCAAGTCCAGGCTCTTCATATGACCCCAGCGTAGCTGCACAAACCCCCGCTTAGCACCTTGAAACCCTACTGGGTGAGTAGTGCACTTTACCGACTCCTGATTTTTTGACTGATTGATTGATTTATTGACTTGGGAAACATGTCGGGTGACCTCAGGGGAGCACGCAGTAGTGCATTGGACCATTGCTTGCACCTCACTACATCTTCCTCAATAGGATTTTTTTTTCAAAGCAACTTCGGTTTTCTGAAGGAAGATAGGCTGCTTTAAAAAACAAAGAAGAAGTTGAGCATTTGGGAAAATAAACACAATGATTGTAGTCTGCTGTTCCTGTTTATGTAACCAACCGCAGGGGGTCCGAAATAGTGATCTGCCAAGTTAATATTAATTGGACAGGTAGTTGATGCAACTGGAGATTTTAAAATGTGACCTATTAGTGCATAAGATGCATTGCCAAATCAAACAGGTCACAAATAGTGGGTGCCCAATATGCAGCAACTAAATGTGACCTGTCTATGTGTACATCAGGCCCTGGCTAGGTTGTGAATCCTTTTTTAATAACCACACCATCCAAGATGAGCAGAGTTCCTATGGTTATCAGATTTAAAGAAACCAAAATGGGCCTTGAGGTTTAAGCTATACTCAGTGTGCTACAAAGAGATTCCAATCAAGGATTCAGGCATGCACTCTACCTACCCACACAAAAGGCGCCACTATGGATTGGACAATCGCTAAGGCATCATCGGTCAGGCTGAATTCAATTGAGCCATGTGACTGGTCAGACCACCACGCCATCACCTTCACTATACCTGAATACCGCCTGAAATGTCTTTGGCAACCGGTGAAACCAAAAGGCTGGCTCAGAGACACTAAGATCCTTGATCTCGAGAAGCTGACAGCTTGCTCTGTGAGCGGCCTTCACCCCCCCTAATCTTTCTAAGATCAACAACCTCACAGAGCACTGCAATTCGACTATGACTAATATTTTGGATGATCTTGCCCCGTTAAAGCTCAAAAGGTCCCACATTAAAGACAAAACCCCTGGTTCAGCGGACTCCTCAATAGCGAAAGGAGAGCTCTTCATCTTAAAGAAAGAAACTGGAAACAGCACTCCTCAACCTCCCATCTTAAACTTCTCTGCCAGACCAGAAATACTTACAACAAGAATATCCTCTTGTCCAAAAAAGATTTCTTCGAATCAGAACTAGAAAATGCCAAGAAGAGACCCCGCAAACTCTTCGAAATAGTCAAACTTCAATCAAACAAACTAGCGAAGTCATCAAAAGAAACAACTAAATTCCTAATAACCTGCAATGAGATCTCCTAATTCTTCACAACCAAAACCGACTCGCTAGGTAATAAACTCTTTGCCACCTCTAACTGCCCTTCTCCTCCTTCTCATCCTATTGGAGCTCTTCTCTTCTCTAGTCCCCTCCAAGCAACACCCAAAAACGAGGCTCACTGGTCCAATTTCGAACTTTATAATGACCAGTCCATCTAAAAAATTCTAGCCTTCTTAAAACCGAACACCCACTTCAACGACCCTCTCCCCGCCAACTTTTTGGCAGTGACCTCATCGTTCCCATCTGGACTACAATTATCAAAACTTCCCTTCTTCAAGGGCCATACCTGACTCCCTGAAAACCGGCCAAGTCATCTCCATCCTAAAAAACCCACTCTGAACCCAGAAATTCCAGACAGCTTCAGACCTGTTTCGAATATTCCTCTTCTTGCAAAAATGCTGGACAAATGTGTGCAGCTACAACTAAGCCAGCACATCGTGGATTTCATTTTACTTGACAATTTCCAATCTGGGTTCATACCAGAGCATAGCACTGAAACCACTACTCTTCATGTCGTAGACAATGGTCTCCTAGCCCTTGATGAAGGCAAAACCTGTCTCTTGATCCTTCTGGATTTCTCCTAAACCTTCGACACAGTCAACCATGAGAAACTTCATAAATGTCTTGAACACAGGATGGGGTTAGGATGTACCATCATCAAATGGTTTGGTTTCTTCCTCCAGAACCCAGTGATTCTTAATCAACAACAACCTATCTGCTCCTTCCTCGATCCCTATCTTGAACCACTCACTACCTGAAATCCTTCGCACCGCCAACATCTCCTTCCACATGTATGCCAACAACACTCAGATATACATCAAAATCTCTTCTCTTGAGGAGATTACCTACCTGAACGATGCCCTGAATCTGATGCCTTCTCATCTTCCCCCCAAAAAATACAATGACATACCTAAATGGATTAACTCAATTACAGCACTCAACTGCACGCCAGCCATAGTGGATTCTGCCAAATCACTTGGGATAACCAAGAATGTAGTAAATTCCCTAACCCCATCCTTGTATATTGCCTATGCCTATACTGTACGCAACATGTTTATCCCTGTAAAGCCCTCTGATACCCTAATGGGTCATGTTCGTGCTTTAAAAACCTCAAATAAATTAAATGGACTGCCAGAATTTTAGAGAGACTTTCTTTTCTTAGAATTCATAACTTTTTGTCAGAAATCATTTTGAAATATCTAGACGACAAGATCTGTGTTACAAGGGATTTCATTATTAACTGAATGGAATTCTCTCGATATGAATCAATGTACAACCTGTTGTTATCTATTCATGACTTTCCCTGGCATACGAAGACAGTAGAGTATTAGAGGACCTTAATTTCAATTTGCCAACTGTTGAATGAAAATAAAAATTTAAATAGTGGCATACCTTCAGCAAGATAATAGTTTTAATAGACACCATTCTGCTCATCTATGACACGTAATGCAATTAAGTTATAGATAGCTTCATACTGATGCTGATATACACTTTAGAATATGAAAGCTTTCCTGGGCACACCAAACTGGAGAAATGTATTTTAATTATATTTTCCCTCCTTTAGTGCTCCAACATTAAGAATCATTGATTCCAAATTTCTACTGCGTACTTATAAAAGTTTCAATTTAAAAAAATGAAAGTATTTTTATCCCATAAGGACAATTATTGACGGCGTTTTTCTTATACTGTCTATATCTATCAGGATGGTAACCTACTGAAGACTATGTAAAACCTGCCAGCCCATGGCAATTCAACCCTGTTTGGCGTAATCCACCTGAGTCAACCACAGTACCATTTTGCTTGAGAATATTTTTCAAAATATGTGACAAAGTATTTTTGTATGGGTATCCCCTGATTTTGTGGGCTGATGCTTCTTGTTTTTTAACTCTGAGCACTGGGGTACTTCTGCCCAGGACCCAGAAGATGCACTCTGAACCTTAATCCATGGCGAAATTGGCCCTGATTGTGATATGTAACTGTTAGATATGACATCCTTGGCCTGATATTCCGACGCAGCCCCTGTTGTTGGTTGCTGAATTTGTTTTGTTTGCATTAGGACTCTGTGATTATCTTTCACTAGTGGTAAAGTGCTTGTGCTCTCCCCTCAAAAAATTGATATACACCTAATTGGCATATTTAATTTTCTTATCAGTCCCTGGTAAATGGTACTACTTGTACACAGGGCTTATATTTAATTCTACAAGTGGGCAGCAGCACACTTTGTAACACCCACTAACGTAGCACTGTGAAACAAGTCTCAGGCCAGTCACAGCAGCCGTTAGTTCATTTTTAAGGCTGGCATTTTGACCTGGCAAAATACACCTTGTGCTAGGTCTAAACCTTCCTTTGTAATCCCTCTAAGTCACCCCTAAGGCAGGCCCTTTAGGTTCACCGGGCAGGATGTATGGTATTTAAAAAGTATATCACACATTTTTTAGCTTTACATGTCATAGCAGTGAAAAACTCCCAAAGATGTTTTCACTGTAGCAAGGCTGCCTCTCCCATATACTTTCCTTAATACATTTAATACGTGATAACTTCAGTTTGGAAGCTGACAGAGAAATACATCTTCCACTCATTTTAATTGCAATTTAAAATCTTCTTTAGTAGTAAAGTCGGATTTTAAGTTACCATTCTGATAATGCCACTATCCCAAAAAAGAGGTGTTCGGCTCTTGTAGTCAGTGAGGCTGAGACACCTTAAATTTGCACAAGCAAACAATTTCAAAACTGACTGATCCTTTTTTTGCCATTGTTTTGTTTGTGCACACTTTCAGAAAGTTGCCAATTTTCTGCCTCAAACAAATGTGCCTTTCTACCAGTGTCCAGGATCACATTAATTATTAATACAATTCGTTTTTACATTTAAGAACAATGCTCAAAATATCGGTATATCAAGAGGCCATAGGACTTTAGGGGAATTCCCAAACATCTACCTCTACTACAGATAGGTTGTTTTGAATCCTAAAATTCCCACTTCATATGCTCTGTAACATGTACGACAGGTAACCCTGAAATTAACTGGGGAGGGGATGCAGAATAAACGAGATAGACAATTTATTCCAAACTGTCTACGTTTAGCCAAATATTCTGTTGAATGTGATGATGTATTTGTTTTACACAATCTAACTCAGGATGATAGAGAAGATATTAATTGTTGGTTTATTGTAAATTTCATAGTACTAAATGAATGCGCCTTTATCTGAATTTACAAACCTGTGTAGGTACTGGGAACTGTGCAAAAATCTCTACCTCAGTCGCCTACTTGAAGTAAAACTTATTTTATGCTAGATCAGTTAGTGTTGTTGTAAATATAAGACTGATAGAATAGAATATGAGTCTCCTTAACTCCTTGGTCACAATATTTCTATTAGTTGTAACCCCTAGCAAGGCAATGTTTAGCTAAAATAGTGAAGTGGTGAGTTTATTTCAGATTTGCTGTGAGCTCTCAAAAATGCCCCAGAAGCAGCCTAATGTTTTTGCAAAACTTTCCCCTTGGTGGAGTAAAAAAAGAAAATGATGTACATCAATTTCAACTGCAATGGTAAATTACCAAATGCTAGGATAAACGTCTTTATACGTTGTGACCACTTTCATTTTGACTGGATTGTGGAGAGATATGATAATGTTTTATAATCTATCTCGACATTGCCATAAGTCGTATATCTACTTGGCAGTACATTCTGTCTTATATGTGTGAAATATATGGTCGTTTGAAAAGAGTCAATTCCCTCCAAACATTAACAGACACATTGCAGCAAATTTCACCCTTAAAGTCTCAGAATAATGTAATTTACTGCGTATTCCCTTGAGCTTCCTTCCTTCTAGTATTAGGTTGAAATCACCTCGGAAGATCCCTCTTAGGTAAACTGTAAACCCCAAAACGACAGGAAATATTCATAGTAGACATCTTAGCTGACCAGTAGTAGGAATGTAGATTATTGTGGCATTGCTGCCAATGACGTCAGCTCTTAACTATTATAAACCTACTGTAAGCATCTACTTTCTGGGATTCTAGCTAAAAGGGGAAAACCTTTTTAAGCAGATTGCAGCCCAGGCTGCTTCAAATTTGGTGGATGAAATATATTGCTTTATGTAGACTCTGCATAGTCGCGTTCGATCTATACTCGTATAGGATGTTGTAAAACAAATGTTGAAGCGTCTCTTGAGTATGCGCTTTGAGTAGTGGAATTTATACATAGGAAATACCATTAGCATTACATCGTTTTTATTAACATCATAAACAGAATACGAGAAAAGAAAAAAAAAATTGAGTAAGTACTGTCTGGTTCCAAATCACGACACCCATCAGCAATATTCATTTAATACAATGAACGCATGTGAAAAGTCATATGCTCAGAACAACAATATTGGTTTCACCTCCATTGTCAACCGGGGTGTTAGCATTCCTAGAGGGAAACCTGTACACCTTTTTAACCAGCTTTTCCTCTATTGAAGCAATTAGCCCAAGATATTTTCCAAAACATAATCCATCTCTGTCACAATCAAGCCTGTGGAGTTAGAGTAGCCAACCCCCAGATTCTTATGAGTGCACTGTACCGAATGATTTTAAAAGTCTATATGCTTCTACCTAGCATTATCATTGCCCCAGAAACCCTGTCATTGAAGTCAGCCTGACTGTTCTTCTACTCCTCAATACAATACATTTGGTTCTCTACTAATTTTGAGCCCATCTCATGACAGAGTCCATGCCTGAAACCTCATTTTCCAGACAAAGTATGTTATCAACTACTGGCACCAATGCTTTTCCTACCTTGCCAAGTGGCTTTTAGATTGTGTCTAGCACAGTCATCATACTCATATCCTCCCCTGTGGCCTCCTCACCTTAAACTTTTGTAAGGAGCAGCTGTTTTTGTTTGAAGGCTGTTAGACCCAGCGGTTTCTGGCTGGGTTGCATTGAAGCCAGACAGAATCCACAGTCCTTCGTAGGATAAATACGATACACTTGTCAGATACCTGTGCTCACCCTTGGGTAGCTTAGCACAAAGTAGTCAGGCTTATCCTTGGCGTCAAAGCGTAATGTATTGGCACAACACCACCCTCGCAACATACTGAGTACACTACAAAAAGACTCCACACTGTATGGATAAAACACTGGTTTTTGTATTACACACACATTGAAATCAAAACGACATACACATTGGATGTATGCCTTACAGTTATATGCAATTGTCGAATTCTCCCATTAGCCTCAGAACGGCATGAACATATATGTATTAGTCAGACTTATTCACTTGCCCCGTTATCCCCTCAGTCTCAATAGCAACATAAACCCATGTGCGTGCTTCTCCGAGGTACTCATGATCCAAGTGATCCCTCCCACATCAAAAGCGACAGAAACATATAAGCAGGCTGGTCAGAGGTATTCCACATTCCCGCTATCACATTAGTGTAAAACATGACATTCCCAGTATTGCATACCCCGTCAAATGGATAGAGGCTGGAGTTGGAGAATTACGTGACACGACAAGCAGCAGGGCGGAACGGAATAGTGAGAACAAGAGATGCGGAGGAGCTGCGGAGGCAAGGCAGAGGAGAGGTGAGACAACTCGGCAACTCAGCGTGTAAACTAGGTTGGGCCTGTGCATCTGTGCTGAGTAGCCGAACGGAGGAGCCGAGCCGGTAGCGGGGGCGGCCAAGCCGAGCCGAGCTGAGCCGAGGAGCCAAGGCAGTGAATTGTGAATTGAATTGCATACCCCATACAGTTGTACTAGCCAAGAAATCAGAGGTTTTGGCTATGCGTCGTGACCCAGCCCCTCAGCCACTGAAACTACACCAGCCAACGATACATGTTGCACCCGCTGGTGGCACTTCTATTAGATTGTGGTGACCACCTAGATCAGAAGAAAACAGTTACTTGGTTTAGTCCCTCCAGATTAGGTATTCAGGCACCCAGCGGCACCTTCACAAGTGCAGGACCAGTATTATCCCCCCGGAGGCAAAAGACTGTGACACCAGAAGCTTCCATGCTTCCAATTTGGAGAAATGTTTCCCCTCAGGCAGAGGTGTGAGTTGCAGTTGCACCAGGCAACCAGCCGTGGGTGCACACAAGGCACAACAACACCCTTCGGGTTCAGTCACGATATTCTCATCATCACCTTGTGGTGTGGGTCGTGGGAGATAGAGCCGGTGACCTCGGATGGAGGTCGCAATGTCAGGCACTGTCGGCTTCCTGATCTGGAGGTCAGAGACAGTCTAGTCTTCCAGCTTGGGTCCTGCCGACTCAGCAAACGTCCCTGAACATCCATCGGACACTACTCCCTATGGAGTGTGAGCAAGCACAGGTTTCCAGTTGTCTCAGAAACTGCAAACTTCCCCAGCACTCCTCAAAATCTGCATGTTACGGCACCCATGGTGGGCTGCTGATCTTTACAAGCACACTCCTCTGCAAAGTGTTATAACGGTGTATGTCAGGATGGTCCGTGTCCTAACCGACAATCACTGCCACCTATTTCTGCCAGACCCTGCGCAGTCCTTATGATCTTGTGGAAATGGGGAGATCCTTTCTGTCCCTGGGATCTTATGGAGAGCAGGTCAGCCAACTGGCCCTTGGAGAGAGCTTAGGGACCAGGGCCATGAACGTTGGCGATTTGCTGCATGCCAGCAACATCCAGTCAAATCTCACCAAGTGATAGTCCCCTTCCTGGAGCACGACCAGCCCTAGGTCACCATAAGACTGCAGACAATCCAGTTGCAGCACCTCCTGCCCCATTCTTCTTGTAGATGTCCCAGCGTCAAACCCACGTAGTATGGTTCCAATCCCAAAAGTGTCCCTAACTCCTGAGGGCAGACCTCTAGGAGTTATGCCCACAATGACCTTTGAAGATGAGACCAATTCAAAAGGCCACCTTTGAAATGTATAGGCCCTCTCTAAATTTTGCCCTGTATGTCATCATACCCTGGGAGGCTTGATCAATATCTTTAGTGGGACAAGGACCCTGCTCCTTGGAATGCAGGTACCAATTCCACCCCCTCGTATCGATCCCAGGAAGGCCTCTCAGAGGTGTCAGGTGGACGGTGGGGACATTGTCGACATCACTAAGCAAGCATGAGCCTGTCAGCGATGCATCTCAGCACGTTACTAGCTGCTTTTATTTTGCAACGTTTCTGTCCGTGCCTTTCACATGGGAACTGTTCGCTGTGTTCATTCTCTGCTGGTTCCTGGAGTTTAGTCTGAACATTGTGAGCAAGGTTGATAAACGATGCCCCTTGTTGTTCTGTTCTGGTCAGGCATTAGCACTTTGATACAACATACCAATGCAGCTGGCGGGAGACTAACATTTTGATATTAAGGGGATGTACGCCTAAGGAACGGACCCTTGAAGAGGGACCTTTCCAGAGAGAAAAGCAATGCGGTTCCAATGATGTAGATCTACCATCTAGGCACTAAGGTATGGGGTCTGCTGACAAAGCCCAGATATCTTCTATTATATCATAATACCTATTCCTAGCAAGGGAAGGGAGGTTAGGCTGAATGGTCTTTTCTCTATTGTCTTTTCATTATGACATCTCCCTTCAATATACGGCCTAGTTGCTATGCTGACAATATTTGTATTATGCATTGTTCTGCTTGTTGTGGCCCGTATACGGCATTATAGAGCACAATAGTTAAAATAAATATCCTAAACTATTTCCTGTCTCTGGCAGACTTTATTGTGGAAAAAACAAGAGTGCTAGCAAATGGGTGTGCCTCATTACCACAATTCCTGAGAGAGTCGAGAGTGTTGTGTTCTGGGGTGTCTAATCATTTGCTTCTCTGTGAGTGTGAAGGAGAGCAAGTGAGACACTATAGCTAGTTGGTCCTGGGCTCGTGGGCACCGAGGTGGTGGGAAGGTTTAGCCCGTTTACACCGAGGTCCCATAATCCTGCACATACTTCTGTGTATGTGCAGAATTCCTGCAACAGAAGTCTGCAGTTTCCCTTAAGCCCCTAGTTTATAGCTGTCTAACCGGAATCCACAGATGTAGCTGTCCCTCCGAGCACCCAGATGTGGATTGGAAACAGAGCCACGAGCACCGAAATGCCCACTTTGCAAAAGTGGTATTTCCACATTAGTAATGTTGAATCCACTAGCCCTACCGGAGAGGATTTGCCATTACTAACTCATTGATATCAAACTATATACTGCTACTTTTCTGCACATAGAAAATACTGAGCAATAGCCTTTCAACTGATCCACCATGTTATTCATTGTGCGAAGCAGGCCCCACGGTACAGACCACACCATCCAATGCCATTCACTACCAGTGCATGTAGCTCTCCCGCACATATGACCTGCCTCTTCCAGACAGCACACCCTGCCCCCAGGGAATAGTCCATTGAAGCATGAGGCATGCAGAACCCTGGCAAGTAGCTTTTTAGAATGTCAAGCCGAATAACAGTAACCTGCACACATAGGCCCCTCCAGGGAAAACATGTGGCACGTTTGAAGAGCTACCTCCCTTGGATGTCACAACAGTGCTGCTGCCCCACGGAGGAGCATTTGAGTTACATGCCCTAGGTATAAGTCTTACCCCTAGACAAGGGACTTACAGCTAACTTGTTATAGCCAATCATGTATGCACCGATCACCAGTATGTATATGATAAGCACAGAGATTTGGCACTGAATGGCAGGGTCAAAAGTGCTCAAATTCCTATGAAAGCACATAGATCAGCGGTAAACCAGGAGGGACAAAACCAAAAAGTAGAGGGAAAGCACCATAAAAAGGCCATTTCCAACAAAGCCCCTTCTTGCTGCCTCCTTCTCCAGCCCCGATGTCCGAGGTTGGCTGTGGAGAAAGCATTGGCCCCAGTTCAAGCAGCACCTGGCGGGTGCCTGGAGCTCCTCAATCACTGCCAAACTCTAGCACTGAGGTCTCTCTCCAGACACTTTCTCTACTCCTATTGCAAACTGGGGGAGCACCTCTGAGGCCACTTTGCAACAGCAGTGCCTTCTTACTTACACGGTGGCTGTGCAGGATCACACTCCCAAACATTTTAGTTTTTTCAAGGCCTCTGTTTCAAATGGGAAACATTCTAACTCACATTGAGAGGATCGTCAAGGTTACAAAAAATATTGCAATATGACTTTCAAAATGTTTACATTTGTCTCTCAGGATGCATTAGCGACAATAGACCCTCAGGTAATAGTTGGCATGTGGGTCACTGTTACTCTGCCATGACTGTTATCAGTAAGATTGGCAGAAAACTGCTTTCCATATTTATGGTTTGTCTGACATGTCCATCAACTGCGAAGTCAGAGTTAGGTCCGTCTGCACTCCATTGGTTGTTCAGCTACCCTCCGATGACAGTCATAGATCCATCAATGTTGGTGTGGCAAAAAACTGTCTGCCTTCATTTAGAGTTGTCTGCCGCCATGGTGTGATGTACAAGCTTTTGTGGCAGAGAATGGCAATGGTGGAAAGCCAAGCATATGTAGGACTGCCTTCAAATTTAAGAGGATGTTCCATCAAGACACACCTAATGCAGATCTACAAAGCATGGATCACAAATGAACTAAGACATTTACTACTCACAACACAGACCTTTGTTGCTCCACAACAGAAGCCACTAACATGGAAGGCAGAAGAGCCTCTTACTTTTCTGAGCTAACTGTAATGGTGAATGGAATTGTGAGATTTGAATTGTAGTTATTTGGTGATCACATGATGAAATATGGGACAGAATATTGGATAGGGAGAATTTTGTGTCCATTGTGCGATTTTAGAGTGAACAAATACATCCTATTCACGTTATACCATACAAGGCTCCATGCCTCAAACATATAATAATGCCCTGTCCTATACAAAATTGAAACAGACTCAATTATGATTCTTATATACTGAAATGTTTTTCCTGGTGAGTCTTACTCTGGTTCTGCTGGTGTAAATCAGATACAGATGGTTTGTGACATCTTGTTGCTTTGATCAATGTAGTTAACACAGTGAAACACTTAGATATTACATAATTGAAGAACAAAAAATGGCACCACAAATAAATCGACAATACTGCTTTAAAAGTTCACTTTCCTTGCCACCACTGACAGGACAGCCACACTTTAATTGCTTCTGCCATGCAGATATGCTGGGATTTAAAATGTCTGATGGATCCCGTGACAGTGCACTCAGCTGGAAATCTTGGCAGATGGTGCTCTTGTCAAGTATCCTAAATTTTATGGCCCAGCTGACAAACATCATTTAAATGTTGATTTGGTCTACAATGTATTGGTCTTATTAGCAATATATTAAATAAAATTATATTTACTATGATTTATTTCTACACATCTGGATTTTAACAAATATATGGTTTTACCCAGGAAGTAATTTAGTTAACTCATTTATTCCATTTTCTACATCTACAAATGCTTTAGTAAAGTAATCGTTTTTTTCTCTCTATTGCCAGACCTACATGATTCGGTTAAATAATTAAGTTAAATAATGAAGCTGCACTATATGTTGTCACTTGATTTTTTTGCATTTGCCCCTTGTTTATAGCCTATGTACAGACCCTCTCCTAGGCCCCAATGGCCAGGTTGAAAGCCAAAGGAGCATTATCTGACCCGTTCCCAAACGAGAGGGACACAGACACGGTTTTCTCCCTCTCGCCATTATTATTTGCCCTGGCCATTGAACCCCTGGCAGAATGGGTCAGAAGGGATGCAATAATATGTGGATTTATTTGGGGTGTGACTACTGAGGATCATGGCTCCCTATATGGAGATGATGTTCAACTCTTTCCCAGTGACCTGCAAGATGCGGAACCCACTCATGCCGATACTTGAGATTTATGGACCAGTCTCTGGTATATTTCTATGTCTCCACAATCGAGCGGGACTTCCAATATTGTCCCGTTGCTTGAGAGAATAAACCGAGACCTAAAAAAGTAGTTGCTTCTACCTCTTGCCATTCTCAATAAAATTTGTCAAATGTATGATGATTGCAGTCCTCCATATGCTATGCAGCCTATAAAACCACCCCTACAAAATAACTGCCACCACATTCCAGAACATATGAGCGGCATTTAAGGAATTTCTTTGGGCTGTGGGTGAGATCTAGAGTATCTCTGATACAGTGCACATTAAACCTATATGAGGTGGGGTTAGGTGCTATAGATATGGAGCTTTACTAATGGGCAGTCTACATGATGGTGATCAATGAGCTTGGGTAGATCTGGCCTTTTGACTGGAAATACAGTCTTTGGGAGACAGGGAAAACCTTCAAACCTTGTACAGCTCCAGGTCCCAGCGAGACTGCCTGAGGTCACTAAAAACACCTTGTCAGCATGGAGAAGAGGCCTTCGCCACATGAAATAGTTTTAAAAACCCACATAGGAAACGCTGTTATGGCAGAGAGACTGACTGAGGAGCACCAGGTGGGACCAGGCCTTTTGTGGATGGGACACCAATGGCCTTTCAAAACTAGGCAATGTCTTGATCATTACCCACATTAAATATTTTCAAAGAACTTAAATAATAATTAGATCTGCACAAAACACAGTTCTTCCGGTTCTTACAACGGAGGCATATCCTCAAACCCTTTGTGACTCCATACAGTCCACATTCAGCCCACTACAGTCCATAATTGACTATAGAACGAATTGCCCCAGACTTAACAGTTCCCCTACGGCCAGTATGCCTGACCCGTGTGTTTTGTTATGTGATAAGTGAGCCGGCTGACGTAGAAATATTAGATGGTGATGAATGGAGAGAAAAAAGGATTGCCCCACAAATGTTAACCATTTCGGTACAAAGTAGACTAATCTTATTTCGCTATCTCTACATGATTTATTACATGCCAGAGAGACTCAGGCAGATGGGTTGCAGAATTAACTTGAACTGCACCCATTGTGAAAATATGAAAGGTATATTTTTTTACATGATCTGAGAATGCCCAGTAATTAAACAATTCTGGCCTGTGGTGGAGCAATCATTGGCAAGTGCCCTTAGTAGTCCCATCACACTTACGTCTAAGATGACTCTACTGGGACTGCGTGAGTAATGGGACATCCCCAGTTGCACAGAAAGCTCATTGGAATCGGATATACACTCACTAAAAGAGATATCACACACCAGTAGAATGGTAAAATGGAATAGACCACTGTGCAGGTCTTAAACTAGAGGTCTACATGACAAGAGATATCTCCCAGAAATATGACAAGGTTTGCAAGCCAGGGGTGGCATAATCACAATCTATAGTTACATGGGTCAGTCTAATGCTTACACCAAACTGTATTGCGGTAAGCCATTACTTGGTCCCGCCACACCATTAGGGGAAGGGATTACTCACCAGATCCCGGAGAGGCCCGGTTACCCTACACATACAGACACTTGTACGTGTTTTCTTTCAGGCGCAGTAATACAATGTACATGTTTGTCTATTACCTATTTTACAGGGAATAGAGAAGGGATCGGAGGGAGCGGGTTTTTACTTGTTGCATAAAGCACATAAGAATGTTCGGGGGCAATGGGATACCTCGTGCAATGTGGGATTGTTATTGTTGGAAAACAGATTAAAAATTCATATTAAAGAAAAGTTGACAAAACTACAATGCTTTTGTAATATGACAGACAAGTCATCCGCCACATTTGTCATGGAGTATCACATCTGCCAAACTCTAAATAAGTTACTTAATGGGTTCACCAGGCTTTACAGCAATGAATTCAATTCTACCAAGGCACAGAAGCCACATACATCGCTGCCCTGCTGGATTACAAGTAGACATATTTAGAGATCTTCACATGCCTGCCAGTTTACTCTATGCCTTCAGAGGAGAGACTGCCACTCTAAAGCAAGGTTTGTTGAGCAGCTGCCATGTTTTGTGAGGCCAATGAACAATCTTTAGTTTTGATTGAAAAATGTTGAAGTTTGATTTACCAAAACAAATAATTACCCTGACTACCTTTGGAGTTATATTCCCAGGGTGTGTTGGTCATTATCATTTCTTTTTGTTCTGGACCACCAGCTTGCTTTTCCTGGTGGTCGGCCACTTGTAGAGACAGTTAAGAATCTGACAACCCACAGACCACAACTGTGGTCAGTTCAGGAATCCAATCTAACACACAGGGCTACTTAAATCATACAGTCATAAAAATGAAAGTTGACTATCATAACCAATAATTTAAAGAATATTTGCTTAAACTACTTCTCAGATTTTAAACTTTCATTAGTGTATCAGATCTGATTATGTGAGAGCATAAAAAACCTGATTTAATTATTTCATGTTGTGTTGGCACTGGAAAACCTCTTACCAAAGCCCAGACACACTTCACTTGAAACTCAAAGGCTTTTTACAAAGTTTCTGAAATATATTTTGAGTAGAGAATGTATCATTTCAATTTCTTTTTTTCTTTTTTCTTCTTCTTATAGAATGTTTTGAAATCATATGAAATTAACTTCATTCATCTTTTTGCACATTTGCTTGTGGTTGTTTATATGGTCCAACATCATGGCAATGCAGGTGTTATTTACAACATCCAATAAATGTCAACATCGGACTGCCATTCCCAATGCATTTGGGTCTCTGAAAATAAATGATAAGACAGTAAGTGTTTTTACGCCGAGACAGGCTCCTATCAACACAACATGTATTCAACTTGCAGGAGACTCTAAATATGGCTTGTGCCGAATAACAAAAAACCTACCACTGGTTCATATTAACAACAATCCACACTTAAGTGCAAAATATACCAAAGTAAGTTAAAACAAGTTTGAAAGCATCAAAGTTTAAACAAAATAGTGCCTTGCATACTCTCCGAGATTCTTCCTGTGGTGTCAATGATATACGCTTGCATGCACTTAAAGAAAACATAACACTTCTAGTATGTATAATTCTTCTTGCCAACACTTCATAAAATGAAACATGTGCTGCTTCTTTCTGTGTGCCCTTAATAATGTTAAGAACCGTGTCACTTGAAAAAGTGCTCACCACTGGTGCTTGTTAATAACAATGCGCCTGACTGCCAATGTGCCCGCTTATTGGGCTGTAAATGGATCAATATTGGTGCTCGGTAATACGCTGTGTACTGCCAGATAAACATATAACTTACACTTACTTTTTTAGAAAAATGGCTGTGAATATGCCGCATCAGTGAATTCATCAGTGATGTCACTGACCATGGCATGAGTGTTGTAATATGTGGGATCATAAGCAATGCATGCGGGGATAGAAGTTATAGCTCAGGTAATAATGACTGTTGAATGTCTATAGTTTTGTACGAGTGACATTTGAGCCTCAGCTTCCAAGGGGACTTAATTACCCAACAAGTAGCGCACCAGGAGGTGTGTTTGTAGAATGGTGGGGAAAGGCGGCGGGCCTCTGATGATCTTTCAGCAATCCTGCTGTTTGGTACTTAGTGGTGGTAACAGGAGGGGTTCTTGGCCCCCCAAGAACCCTCAGCATTCAAGGGGACTTCATCCCTTAACCAGTAGTGAACCAGAAGGTACGTTTTCAAAGTGGTTGACAAAGAGGGCAGCGCCTCGGATGAGCTCTCAGCAATACCGCTCTGTGATATTTACCGGAGGTAAATACCCAAGGACCTTTAGCATCCAAGGGGACTTCATCCCCCAACCAGTAGTGTGCCAGGAGGTGCATTTGCAGAGTGGTGACCAAAGGGGGTGGGGTCTCTGATGAGCTCTCAGCAATCTCGCTTTGTGGGACTTCCTAGATGTAACAGGAGGGTTTCTTGGTCCCCATTGCATCTCATCATGAAAGGGGACTTTATCGCCCAACCAGTATTGAACCAGGAGGTGCATTTGAAGTGTGCTGGAGAAAGGGGGTGGTGCTTCCCATGAGCTCTCAGCAATCCCTCTGTGTGGGACTTACTGAAGGTAACGAGACGGATTTTTGGCCGCCAAGGAGCCTAAGCATCAAGGGGACTTCATCTAACGGCCAGTAGTGCACCAGGAGACATTATTGCAAAGTGGTGGAGAAAGAGGGGGGGCCTCAGATAACCTCTCATCATCCAACGGTGTCAGACTTACTGGAGGTAACAAGAGGGGTTGTTGGCCCCCAAGTACCCTCAGCAGCCATGGGGACTTCATCCCCCAATCAGCTGTGCGCCAGGATGCCCCTTTGCAGAATGGGCTGATTTTGGCCCCAGGGACCCATCCTTCAGGGCCTTTAAACAAAATATTTTTAACAGGGTGGGGGGCTATGTCGCCCCCCCTGTCCAGGCCAATTTGGCCTCTGGGAACCTATCCCCGAGGCCCAGCATTTTTAAATGGGGGAGGGGTGCCACTTGGCCCCCTTCCAAGGCCGATTTTGGCTCCAGAGACCCCATTTCCAGGGACCCAGCCATTTAGCATTTTCACTGCTCTTGCTTGCTGAAAGCAGTGTGTTTGCTGTGGCATGGCAGGAGCGGGGAAAGCTCCTGCCAAGCCACAGCAAATAACTGTGTCCCAGGGTTGTGGGGGGTGGTCCCCAGAGCCATTATTGGTTACGGGAGTGGGGCCACACATCAACAAACAAATACAATTATTTAGAAAATGTTATTATAAATGAAACACTATTATTATTACATTTTTTTTATACAAAATTTTAAATGTAAGCAAATATTTAATACTCTTTTTTGAATGTTCTAATTAAATAAACTAACCAACAAATGAACAAAATTAAAAAACAAAAATTGATTAGAATAACAATTCATTCAATCAATAATTAAAACAATGAATTAGTAGTGTAATAATCAACAATTCATTAAAAATAGAAAGCAATCATATGTGCCTTACATAACTTTAAACCCTAATCCCCTACAAAACGAACCAACCGCTATTAAATCAAAAATTACTAACTAAAATTGTAAAAAATGTGTCACATTAAAAATTACAATCTGTACTTAAATAATCAAAGCAACAACCAATGAAATACTTACATAATTATTGCCAATCAAAAAATTAATTAGTGTTGATCTGGCCTTCTCTGCAGGGCCACCCTCAAACCTTTTGCCTTGCCCCAGTCCAGCACAACCAGTTACTCTCAGTTAGGGCTTTGTGGCTTTTAGTGCTGCTTTTATCTCAATCTTTAAAGTTGCATATCTCCAGTTCTACTGATTGGATTTTTGTCATTTTGGCCTCAAATTATGAAAATATACTTTATGTTTCTAAATTTTTGTGGGGTTTTTCTTGTGTTGTGTTCTCACTTCGATACTGATTACACGTTGCCTCTAAGTTAAGCCCGACTGCTTTTGTGCAAAGCTTCCAGAGGGTTCAGCACAGGTTAATTTAGTGACTTTTGTGGTTCACCCTTACAAGGATAGTGGCTGTTGCTAGAGAAGGTCTCACGCCCCTTTCAACCAACCACCCAGTTTCTCACATTTAACATACAAACCTGATTAAAAATAAAAAACTATAATTTATATTTCAAATAACTTCCTACCCTAATCCCCTACAAACCAAACAGGCCACTACTAATTTGTAAATTACTAATTACATTTAAATGTATTAATACTTTACATTAAAATTGTCAACTTGTGCTTAACAAATAAAAACAAATATTAAAATATTAAATATTGAATAAGGGCCCCCCACCTGCTCCTGACCAGCCTCTGCTAGTTCCTCTATTACCAGCGGGCATCACCCTGCGAGGCACCACTCTGCTCCTCAGCAGACTTTTGCCCTTTGTGCCATAATCTATTGTCTCCTGCTCTCGATATTCTTCCACTCTTCTTTGTGCCACAATCTTTGTTCTGTGCCTAGTCCTTTGCTGTCTCTTGTCGTTTTTGTGCCTTACAGGTAGATGCATCAAGCATTTTTGCGAGCGCAAACGGTGCGAATCGCAAAATTCGGCCGTTTGCGCCCGCAAAAATGGCATTTGAGATGCATCAAGGGTTCATGCACTCGCAATTTAAGAATTCACAAATAATTGGGAATTCTCAAATTGCGATTGTATTTAAGGAATCGCAATTTGCAATTCCTTAAATGCAATGCATGAACCATTCCAATCTGGGGCCGCTATTTACCGCTAAGTCAGACTACGTGGTAAATAGCAAAAACTTAGAAATATGCACTTTAGTGCATTTTTCTAAGTTGTATATTATGCACACACATGTCCTTAGGACATGTGTGTGCGCAACACCAGTGAAAATTACCATTTCAAGGGTGCAACAGGGTGTCCTTTCGACACCCTGGCACCCTTGAAATTGCGGCACATTTGCGATTCGCTAATTGCAAATCGCAAATAAGGAATGACTCCCCATTCATAAGCCGTTCCTTATTTGCGATTAGCAAATAAGGAATCAGTAGGAATCGCAAATAACATTACAATTCCCACATGCATTCCGTTTTGCGAGTCTTTAATAGCGAATCCTTAAAATTCGCTATTAAGGACTCGCAAAACATTACTTTGATGAATCTGGGGGGATAGTCCTTTGTATTCTCTATTTATATTGGACTTTAGTCTTTTACATTCTCTCATTGTTTCTGTCCCTGGTCTTTTGTATTCTGCCTTCATTATTGTGCCTTAGTCTTTTGTATTCATTCACCCGTCTTTATTCTCTTTTTGCATTCTCTCACCTGTTTTGTGCTTTATCTCTTGCTCTTTGCATTCTTTCACCACTTTTCTGGTTCTCAGTCGTGCTCTCATAGCTCTCCTCTTCCTCTTGCACCTTTTTCCCACCTCCCACTCCATGCTCCTTACCTGCTCTTCCCTCCGTGTCTCCTTCCTGCCTCTTCTTTCTATGCTTCCACAGCACAGCATATCACCCCGCGCTTCTTGCCCTCCACGGACCTATTTAATGGCGGACGAAGGAACCAAAGGAAAGCCGGTTGCACCCGTCCCAACCTGAACTGCGCCCAGTGCCACAAACCGTGATCTGATAATCCTCCAGCATTACACTGCAGCACTCCTCCACTTGCTCAACCCCGGACCCACATTGCCCGCTGCCACCGCACAGCACCGCACTACACCGTGGGAGCCTTCGCCTGCATTCCCTGCTAGTTCTCATGCAGAAGCCCAAACACACACCACTTAAGCACCAGCAACACCATCAACACCCCCACCCAACACACCAAACCCATTCATCAGCATCCAAAAGTGTGCATGCTACTCAATACACGATCTCTCGACAAACAAGCAACAAAGATTTTAAAAACCACGCCGCAGCAAAGCGCTGGACCTCCTCTTCCTGATGGAAATCTTGCTCAACTGTGCATTGGCACCCGACTTCGCCATGGCAATCTCAGGATGCTATAAGCTCACACGACAAGACCGACTTCACATGCCAGGAGGTGGACTCAACATCATACACATGAACACGATCAAATTCTCAACATCCTCAGACAAAAACACCCCTTTCATTTCATGAAACACCTGCACTTCAAACTGCAAATCAGTGAAACATTCACACTGAAGGGAACCCTCGCCTACCAACCATCCGGACTGTGAGCCAACTTCAGCACCCACATCATGGACTTCATAGCCTCCCTAACCATCAACTTCAGAGATTTCATACTAGTCAGAGACCTCAATTTCCCTCGAGAATACCAAACAAACTGCTACTTCACAGCACTCCTTAAAAGCCAGGACACAACCGGACTTACTCAGCTCACCACAGATCAAGCACACATCGTAGAACACACACTAGATGCAATCTTCACCACCAGCAACATGATAAAGTACAACTCCAAATCATCGCTCACATAGACAGACCATTTGACCATCCACTTCCATATTACCACACCAAAGGTCAACACAGCCGCCAGCATCAGCCCACAGCTGGGGCAAAATCTCAGAAGCAGATTGGCTCAATGCCCTTAGCATGGACCAACTTAGGACCACGAAAATCTTCCTCAAGTATATCATTAATTTCAGCAAATGGATCAAGATCTGTGCAGATTTCCTTGCACCCAACAAAACCAAAAAACAACAAAGAACTAATAAACAAGCAGCTGGTACACAGAGGACCTCAGAGACACAAAGCATCACTGCAAGCAGCTAAAAAGGAAATGGAGAACCAGTCATATGACCACCACCAGAACCACATACAAGGCTGAGCTCAGGCGCTACCACCAGCAACTAGGAGACAGAAAAAAAGACCACAAGCCAAACACATCATTGTGAGCACCAACAGCCGCAAGGAAATCTTCTTCAATGTCAAGGAATTTAACATCCGCGGAGTCGCAGTCAGCAGCATCACCACTACTAAGAAGGCGACAACTTATCAAACTTCTTCTACAGCAAGATAGCAAACATCCACTTTAACTTTAAACCACAACCGGACCACAGGGACTGATTACCAATCTGCCCACCAGCAACCAAGTCGGACACCTCACCAAATGGAAAACACTCACCAGAGAAGACACAGCAACACTCAGGCAGACCGTCTACTCCGGGACCCCAACAAGTCTATACCCACAGCCAAAGTGATAGAGAAGGGCATCTACAAATAACTCACCAACCAACTCGAACTACACCACCTACTGGACCATACCCAATTAGGATTCAGAAGTAACCATAGCACCGAAACAGCAGTCATCGTGGCCACAGACAACATCCAAACCATCATGGACAGAGGAGAGATTAAAACCCTCATCCTGCTTGACCTCTCCACAGTATTCGATACATTCTCTAGCAATACACTCATCAGAAGACCCCCCAACATCATCATCTAAGGACCACTATTAACTGGAAAGGCTCCTTCCCCATGTAGAGAACACGGAGAGTCAGACTACCTACCCTACACATCGGAATTCAAGAACCTGATCTGTGGAGTCCCCCAGGGCGAATCCCTGAGCCCCACCCTATTTAACTCCTACATGACTCGGCTTGTCAACATCATCTGATCCTAAGGCATCACCATCATATCCTATGGTAACAATACCCAACTCCTCCTATCCCTAACGGACAAGATCACCACCACCACAACCAACTTTACCAACTGCATGATCGCTGTAGCAGAATGAATCAGATGCAGCTGCCTAAAACTCCACTCTGACAATACAGAAGTATTGGTTTTTGGAAAGAAGAACTCTCCATGGGACTCCACCTGGTGGGTGACAGAGCTAGGACCAACTCCAACACCCACCAGCCATGGCAGAAACCAAGGAATCATCCTGGACGATAAACTCAATGACAGCATAAGTCAAACCAATGAGTTCCACCTGCTTCCACATCCTATGCATACTATGAGAGATCTTCAAATGGCTACCCCAGAGCACCAGATGTACTGTCACGCAATCGCTCATCACAAGCAGACTCGAATACGGCAACACATTCGCTGCTGGACTACCCAAACAGCTCCTACACAAATTACAGACCATCCAGAACACTGCCTGGAGATTCATCCTCAACCTCCCACGTCGCACCGACATCTCACTCCACTCAGCCCCACCCTCTTCAACGTCTACATGAGACCTCTTGCAGCCATCGCACGCCAACACAACCTCAACATCATCTCCTACGCCGACGACACCCAGCTGAACCTCTCCCTCACCAGAGACCCCAACACCGCCAGAACCTGCCTACACGAAGGGATGAAAGACGTCGCCGAGTGGATGAAGAACAGCCGCCTGAAACTGAACTCAGACAAGACGGAAGTCCTCATCCTGGGACCATCGCCCTCCGCCTGGGACGACTCCTGGTGGCCCCCCCGCCCTGGGCACCGCACCCAAGCCAACCGACCATGCACGCAACCTGGGCTTCATCCTGGACTCTTCCCTCTCGATGACCAGACAAGTCAACGCCGTCTCCTCATCGTGCTTCAACACCCTGCGTATGCTCCGAAAGATCTTCTGATGGATCCCGACCGAAACCAGTAAGACGGTCACCCAGGCCCTAGTCACCAGCCGACTGGACTACAGAAACACCCTCTACGCCGGAACCACAGCCAAGCTACAGAAAAAACTCCAACGCATCCAGAACGCCTCCGCCCGACTCATCCTGGACATCCCCCGACGCAGCCACATCTCCGGCCACCTGAAAGACCTGCACTGGCTCCCCGTCAACAAGAGGATCACGTTCCGGCTCCTCACCCACGCACACAAGTCTCTCCACGACCTAGGCCCCAAGTACCTCAACGACCGCCTGACCTTCTACACGCCCACCCGCCAACTACGGTCCACCAGCCTCGCCCTCACCGCCGTGCCACGCATCCGAAGAGCCACCGCCTGAGGAAGATCCTTCTTCTACCTGGCTGCCAAGACATGGAACTCCCTCCCCATCCACCTTCGGCTGACCCAGGACCATCTCGCCTTCAGGAGACAACTCAAGACCTGGCTGTTCGAGCAGTAGCAACCCCCTCCCCCCAAGCGCCTTGAGACCCTCCCGGGTGAGTAGTGCGCTATACAAGTGTTATGATTGATTGATTGATTGAGAGAGCTCCATTGCTTCCCATTCACAAACACATTGTATTCATACTCTTTGCACAACATGCAAAGCACTGCACAGCATTGGACCAGCATACCTGAACAGCAAATACACTTTCACCAGCCTACCAGACACTTGCACTCTGTATAACTCCCCCTCACTTACATCCCCCACATTCACAAAGCTAGAACTGGAGGTCGTTCAGTTTCTTATATCACACCCAAAACCTGAAACAGTCTCCCACATCACATCAAAGCATCCTTGCTTCTTGAATTCCACAGGAGGCTACCTGGCTTTTTTACTAACTCTTCAAGGGCTCATGCCTACAAACCTGCTCCAGCACCTGGATACCCTTCACTGCTGATTAGCATGCTATGCAAATCCACATAACATAATACCTAATGATGATATAATAAATAAAATATATTAAATAATGTTAACAACTATTTTAATTAAAACAATATATTTCATATATTGTTTCATATATATATATATTTAAAAAATAATGTTAAATACTTAGAAAACGATATTCTTATGATCTGTGTTCTTTCCCACAATATTTTTTAATTGATGATATTCTTGACACGATATTATTGTATCACAATAACTTTTCTTCAGTATTTTGGCAAAACTGCAACATTTATAAAACATTTTTATCACCATTACCTTTTACATTTCATGGGTTTATTATGGCATCCACCTGCATTGGACCAATATCTGTGTGCCCATGTGGCAAGGATAGAAAGCAATGATCACGGCCGTGGCTGGGGACAGCATAGGGATGGGTGGGTGTTGGGGTATGTTAAGGGACGGGGATTTAGGCATCAGGGCAGGGGGAGGGGAATGAGTAGTCAGGTTGTTTTTAGGGCTTAGGGCTGGGTGGGGTAGTTTTTAGGGCTCAGGGTACTTTTTTAAAATAGGGGTTTGGGTTTTAGGCCTAAGGGCAGTGGAAGGGGTTGTCGTAGTTTCAGGGAAAGTGCATGGGATGGGAGGGGGTACGGTAGTATTTGTTAAGAGCTAAGGACCAAGTGGGAGTTGGGAGGGGGTCTGGCATTTGGACCTCAGTGATGGGGGGGGGAGTATGGAGTTTGTAGCTTAGGGCACAAGTAGGTGGGGCGCGACCTGGGCCACTCACACCGCTTTACCATTCATGCCTTTACCATGAAATCACGTGGTAAAGGCATGGGTGGTAAAGGAATGCGTGGTTAAGAGGTATTCGTTGTTGAGGCTGCGTGGTACAGGCACACGTGGCATAGTCAGATGTTGGCGCAGATCCTGACCCTTCCTTAAACAAGTCAGGCTCATGATTGACAAAACAGGGCAGGAGAAAAGCGTAGAAGTGTTGCTGTAATGTCATATCACAGGAGAGCCCAGCGTATCTGATTCACCTACAGACACAATAAACAGGGTGCTTCATCTCCAGTGAGAAGGATGATGTGTCTAAGTAAGCAGTCTGTTGATTTGATCCTGTGAAGGAAGGATTTCTAGTGCGAGGTAGGCACCTTCACAATTTGAGGAATGGGACTAGAGAGTGTCATTAGCAAGTAATGCATTTTTGACATTACTCAAACATCTTGACTTTTTTGGGCGGGAAGGCGGGGGGGGGGGGGGCAGGGTGTGCATGACTTCCTCTCTTCACTATCACCCAATTTGCCAGAAAAACATGACATTTGAGTTTCCACCACTAAAATACATTACATTTTTGAGGCAAAGCATTGACATCGAAAACATCACACAAAATGAGTTTGCTAATGTTTCGTGCTCCCCAAGGAACTGTTTCCGGCTTGTAGCTGTTTTCTCATAGCCTTCTTTTACCACAGAAATATGGACGAGATATAGGCAGACTAGAATATAGGAAATCATGGACAACTTTATAGGGCACTGCCGAAGAAAGATGCCAGATTTTATGTAAAATCAACAAAATAGCAAATAGTGCCTTCATTCAAAGGGTGGGGGCGTGTCATGCTTATTGTGCTGAATCCGCACACTTGCTGTGACAATTAAATGGGAATCCTTAATGATATACTTTTCTGCTTAAGATATGCAATTTGTTAATATATTTTTTTATTCTCCATTACAATTTTCAACATTTAATAAGATACTGTGTGGTTTCTTCTCAGAGAAATTAACTACTGATGGAGGATTCGCAGGAGCATTTGAATTAGAAAATGAATGAGATAATAACTGCCACTGGTAGCAACAATGACGAGGTGACAGGTTTTAATGAATGTTGTGAAACGCAAGCAGGTGTGCCCTCTAATAACCGTGCCAGGAAACTGCTTCCTGTGCCATTTGTTAGTAATTTTTTACAAACATTATTTGTCTACTTAGCGCATTTTTAGCGAGATTTTTACCTCATTCATTTTGTCAATATTACAGGTTTGATCTCAGTTTAAAAACCTGCATTTTCTTTAAAGTTACATCTGCAAAGCAAAATCTCATACACATATACAATGTAAGATTTTGTACAACTGATATTTATTAAAAATGTTTAAAAAATTAAGTTAATTTCAAAAACAGAAGTAACTGTATCCGATAAAATGACAAAAACCAATTTCAGGCTAGCATAATTCAATTTAATGATTTTTTTCTCATATATGAGTTAATCAAATTCTCATGTTATTCCACGCAATTAAAAATATATTATTATTGGGTATGTAGCAAATCCAATTTTTGGGGAGCAGTGGCTTGCCTTCAAAAGAAGAGAGCTTTTATTGGATTGCAAAGGTATAGCTGTGACCGATCGTTCTTCCTTACCAAAAATTATACCGAGCTTTTAAATTCATCTCAACCATAGCAATAAGGCCGCCTCTGGACTCTGCACGTCTGCATTCAGCAAGAGCATGCTGTGATTATTTTTTCATCTCTCATGGAGGTCAGTTCGGCAGCCGGCTGCTACCCCAGTTGCTACCCTAGGCTCACCCTTGCTGCAGACGATTACACCTGCTCCTTGGGGAATGAAAGCTGTGTCAGGAAGTAAAATTAAACAGATCTCCAAGAGCTGTATTTTTTCTTTCCTATATCCAAGCATTTTAGCAGCAAATATTAAGTTATTGAGGGGCTTAACCTTTTAGAAGGGGTCAACGCTGTGATATTATCAAAAGTAGTAGGATCGTCCTTAAAGGAGCCAAACAGTTAATAATTCCACAAAATATCTAAAAAAGGCGACCGACAATTATTTATTAACTTATTAATTTTTTTATATAGTGCAAACGTTTCCCGCAGGTGTAATAGCGCTTTACAACAGAACCAGTTACATTACATAAGGACTTCAGAGTACATGAATTACATAAAAGATACAAACAGATAAACTCCAAATTCACTTAAGAATGCTAGTAAGTACATAAGTGTACTACATATATTAGTGGTTAGAGTTACATATATACAAGTTGCAAATTCACTCAAGGTTACATTTTAAGAAAAGTTGAAGCAATTAGGGTTAGACAAATATATTTTACATATTTGCACAGCATTATCTTCTCACCATTGCTGCGGTTCATGCTTTCAGCCCGGCTTTTAGGGTGTTGCACTCACAGGCGTGATCTTGGGTCTGGAAGGATCCCCAAACTGGTGATGGCCAGACGTCCTCGGCACTTGTCCCAGTATCCTCAACAATCCTGGGAACTCAAGAATGGTTTATGGCACATGGGCCAGTTCATAGTTGTGGGAGGCTGGTAGCTGAGGAGTGGAAGGGTGGGGACATCATGGCCGCCTTATTCTCTTTAACATGGCTGCTCTCGGCCATCCCCTGACCTGGTAGATCACCGAGGTTCAGAGAGACAGCGTCGCAGAGCCCCCGCATCTTGGTCCCAGATTGGAATCCTATCTTCTACCGCAAGAGGATGGGGTGTACAAGACTGCCGGACCAGAGGACATCTGCAGACATCCAGCGGTCGGCCAACGGGGTGCAGGGTGGGCTCACTGCGTGACAGAATGGCCACCCAGCTCTCTCCCCTGACAGGTCACGGGAGCAGGGGATTGGGTTGACATCATCAAACATAGCAACAGTCTGGAATGTCTGTTATTGGTGATTGTTAGAAATACAGAAGTGGTCAGGATAAGAGCTTTTATCTCTCCACTGAATGCCCTCGTTAACCTACCCATAGCATTTTGTTGCATAAACATTTCGGTATACACACACTACAAATGCCTTCACGTGCCTGCTGTTAACAGCAGCACAGGGAATGACAACACTGAGTGATAATGTCTTCATCTTTTCAGTGATAAATGTAGCAGGTCAACGTTTTTACCTATATTTTTGAAAAATTAATTTAGTGACACTTTTGGTAGTTTTACATTGCAAAAATGAAGTATGAGTATGAAATAAGCGCTGATTTTGGGCTAAATATGCCCTATCTTGAGCAATTCAAATCAAATGAAAGTCGTCATGTGTAGCAATTCTGATTGAGCCTCAACCCGTTAGGTTGGAACTGTCCCACAAATATCTGGGTATTTACCCAACTAAATTAGTGTAATATTTGTAGGTAAGTTGGGGCACCCAGTTGTACCTCAGAAGTGGGGCAGGTCTTGAGACTCCGACTTTATGACCTGAAAGAAGGCGTGGCCCCTGAATAAAAGTGCATCATTTTTTGTTTTTGATTTCAAAATACTTTATTGATTTTCACAAAGTATACAGAAAGCTTAAAGCAGGGTAAGCATAACGTATCCAAGGCCTTTGTGGATACCATGTACATCACTTTTTTCAACTTTATTTTGCCATGTGGCGAAAAGCTCTCTCCATGCAATCATTGTTATGTGATTTTACAGCCACAATAAGTAATTTTTAAATACTCTATATGCCATGTCTCTGCTCTCTCTACGAGCTAGAAACTTTTCTGATCAAACTCACTCAAATTTCAAGGCCAGCTGAACTCCAAACCACTTGGAACTTCAAGTGATTCAGAGTTTATCTGAAGTAGTAGGCAAAGGCGTACACAGACCGGATTTCACCACTGTGTATATTATTAGTGCAGGTTTTTGTATTTGCAACATCAGGGCAACTTGCAGCTTTACATTAGGAGCCAGATGTACGGTGTGACTTTGCAGGCACAAACGGGTTTGCGAACCCGCTTGCACATGCAAAATCACTGTTGGCCATGTACAATTCCTAAATAGAGATTCGCAAATAAATAGCAACTCGCTATTTAGGAATTGCGAGTTGCAATTAGGAAGGGGCGTTCCATTCCTAATTGCGTCCGCAATGCTATGTGTGAATGTTTTGTGACCGCAATTGCTGTCGCAAAACCCTTGCAAATTCCCACCCTCTTCAAAAGGGTAGTGATGTAGTCGCAATTTGGAAGGGGTCCCCAAGGGATCCCTTCCACTTTGTGACTGTCTCTAAAAATACATTTAATTTCTTTTTTTTTTAAATGCATTCATTTTCCTTTAAGGAAAACAGTCGGTTTTTTAAAAAAAAAAGCTGCTTTATTAAAAAGGAGTCCCAGACATGGTGGTCTGCTGAGCCCAGCAGGCCACCATCCCTGGGTGAGCAGGAATTCCCAATGGGCTCGCACATTGCGAGAGGCTCATTAATAATAATGAGCCTTTCAATTTGCGACCCGATTGGGAATCGCAAGACAGTGTTATAACACTGTTATACATTTCTTTGTGAGTTGCAAATTGCGAGGCGCTAAATCAAAGGGTCGTACATCTGGCTCTAGGGTTTATGCTGTCTTTTGAAGCATGCTTCTTTCTCTGTATGCTTCCTATGAACACACCCCCAACAACAGGAATGGCCATCTCAAGTGAGCACAGAATTTTCAAAAGACGGCATGTTTTATGAGGCTATAGCTATGGGTTTTATGAAGCATTGTTTTGAAAAAGTATGCACCAAATCTTCACATATGTAATTGAAACGCAAAGGGGTGGCAATTTATGACTATACAAAACAGTGTTTCACATAATAGATTGAAAAGGGCAAGTGTTAATTCATGACTATACAAAACAGCAACATTTGACTTAGCACAATTACCTAGAGAGTGTTACAGAATTTTCAGCAATAAATAGAATCAAAGTTGACCCCCAGCATATGCAACCAGCAATTGAAAAAATTAATATGTTCAGTTAAAAGATATTTCAGATATATAAATTATACACACCTAAGTTGTTAATTTTATGTTATGTCTAACCTGAAGAAAACAAAAAAGTTATGAGTGGATTACTTGAATGAATCTCAGCCACTAC
Organism: Lissotriton helveticus; assembly: GCF_964261635.1. Taxonomy (NCBI): domain Eukaryota; kingdom Metazoa; phylum Chordata; class Amphibia; order Caudata; family Salamandridae; genus Lissotriton; species Lissotriton helveticus. The sequence goes on from NC_136061.1 coordinate 2,128,820,699, forward strand.
TAATTACCACGCACCTTTACCCACCATTCTGTCTCAGATGGAAATCAGCCATACACAAATTGGCCTTGGTCCTTCTCGAGGCGTAACAATCCTTTCCAAACTGCCACTCCTGGGATGGACAGTTCCCAAGAGGGTCAGGAGGAAATACTGATTTACATAAAAGGGACTTCAGCATAGAAAGAGACAAAGCAAACACAAACAATGGGCTGGAATCATGGACTTCATTTAGGGGTGCGCAACCCCTACCCCTTGCCTGCCCCTTGCAAAAAACTGGTACTGCGTTTGCGACCCCTGACTTTAGAGGTGGTAAAATCAGTGGATGGTTAACAGCAGTAGCTCATGCTTTTGGACGGCGGTCGGAGTTCTCTCTCCTTGTTTTCTGTCAATTTTTTATTACACTAATAGTGAATAGTATTCCATTATTCACTATTAGTGTAATAAAAATGGAAGACAATTAGCTGGAATATGACCCTCTCTGACAGCTGAGGTAAGTAAAAAAAAAAGCCTTTAAATGTATGTTGTGTGCGTGCTTGCAGATGAGAGCGTGTTTATGTAAGAAAGAGTGTAGGTATGTGTGATTGTGTGTATATTTGTAAAGGTGTGTGTAAGTGAAAGTGAAGGTCATAAGGCATGTGATGTCACTTCTGCTTCCCCTGGCATTTTGGTGAATTGACATCCATGGTTGGAATGCTACCCATTGTGATTGCCAGTAGTTGTGACTGATTTCAAGCATTCCTCCAATCACCTTTTGTGTATTTGAGGGCTCAATGTGGTCTAGATGGTCAGAAGTATACCAAGATGTGGGTCGCTTGCTTGCTGTACCACTAGATTCAAGCTATACCTGGCTATACCCTAGACAATACTGGTCTGGGGTTGCTTGTGTTCTTTTCTGAAGTAGACCTTACCTGGCATTTAGGGTTGGCCTGTTCCCATGAGATCAGTATTTATTTGTATAATATGGGTCTCTGCTTAGACATGGGTCCTTTAATCGATGTGCCCCAGAATTCAAGCTATAGCTCAATCGCAATGCCTTATAAGGCGTAGCCAGTTTCAGATTGCTTGTGTTCCTGTTAGGGGCTGATCTGAGTACACCAGAAAACTACTAGTTAGGGTCAGGATGCTTGTATTTTCATAGCATAAATTACTATTAGTCGATTTGCTTAAGGTAAAATGTTAACTTATTAGTGCCTGTTTGTTAATCCTTTGGCGTCACACTTAAATAGGTTGTCTTCTTTCCAGGTGTATCCTGTCTTGGATCCAAACCATGCATGCTCCCCTCACCCCCAGAGGAAACAAAGGCCATGTGTCAGATGTGGTGATTTCTCAGCTATCTTAAAGTTATACTGCTTCTTTCCCTCTTTTTCCATCTGTATGTCCTCAATCACAATATCATCCATGCTTTTGTCTGCAAATACCTCTTAGTCCCAGGTGCTTGCTCAGGGGTTTTACCCCTTTTCTCCTCTTTGTTCTACACTCTCACCCGTTGTGCTGCTAGACTCTATGTGCCCTGTTGCTGAATAATGCCTTCTTTGTTTTGCTTGTGTTTTGCTTTTAGAGCTCAATTGCCCAAGGGTTGCAAATTTCTTCCCCCTTCTCTCCATTGCTCTCTCACACCTTCCCCATGTGAGCTGGCATCCTCAGCCACGCACTGGACCACCAACTTGTGTAATCCACTTTCCTTTAGGAAAGAGATGGGTGTCCAGTGATGGTCTGCTAGAGATTGGGAGGCACTCAATAGACCTCTATGTAGCCCTTCAAACAGGACAGGTCCAGCTTCTCCTGCTACCCGGTCATCTGCTCTGATTCATGCTATGAATGTCTTCCCACAGTGTATTTTTTTACACTCTCACCTGGCAAGTCCTCTCTTCCTCTGTCTCCATTCTTTTCCTTGTTCTTCTGAGTCCTCACACTTATTGCTCTCTGTGGCATCGTCGGAGAACAGGGTAAAGAATGTGTTCTCTCTACCATCCTCTCATCTCTTTTCTTCTCCATCCTTCTTCTCTTGACTTCTTCTTCACTTTTATTTTCTCTCTTTGCAGGTTGCATGGGGTGCCGGGCTACCTGCTGCAGCAAAACCTGTATGACAACAGGTAAGTCCTCCATCTCACCCTCACAGTTACTATGTCGAGGGGGGCTCACTAGTCATTTCTGGATGGACTGTTCCCAAGGGGAGCAGGATCAGTACTTATTTACATGAGCTGGCCTTGGCCAGAGAGGAACTCTAGGCCAAATGATGGGTTGGAATGCCACTCAGGGTAACTGCAAGTAGTTTTGACAATTTGCATTCCTCTAATCACCTTTTGTGTTATTGCTAACTTGACCAATATCCATGAAATTCCTCAAGCCCAGATATAAATACTGACCTATGTATATGTGGTCTTGGTGAGCAGTTATATCTCCAAAACAATGTGAATTCTATGGCAACCACATTCACCTCTGTTGTGATTAATCTATTTGTGGACCAATCAGCATGGCCCTTCATTCTATCAATGAAAAATGAAGACACCCAACACTATACTATTATCGGAAGCATTGTATTGCTAACGTCAATTAGGTCTGATAGGGTAATGACCACATCATTTCTGAATTCCTTCACTGATTGTATATCTATAGTGTGCATTTTAATTTAATCCATCAATTTTATGACCACCTATTAACTTTTCAAAATAAATACAAAAGATCAGAATTCTCTACTGCACTTTGCCTACTTCCATCCAGTAGCCCTCTTTCAAAACCTCCCATTTGACCAATTCTTCAGATGTCAAGAGCCTGTTTTAATCTACAAGGGTGTTGTATAGCATTTTAGGACCCTAGTGTAATTTTCCCGATTCATGCCCTTATATAGGTATAAATCACCTTGTCCTTATATAGGCATAGAAATCATAACCATATTTAGACATAGCCCATGCAGTCCAATTACAGGCATGGAGACTTCCACTAGTTCCGAAAAGCCACAACGATTTCTTGGAAATCTCGGCTTCAGCAGTTAGGGACTTCCCTTTGCTTGAATATTGATTTGTCCAAGAACTCATGGAGTTTTCAAAGAACTGCAACTCTTTGAGTTATGATGTCCACCTTTATGTCAAACTCGGCACCTTCAAGGTATAAATATGCCCACACTTGCCCTAGAAAAAACACACAGTGGTTTGGAGCAGTTCGACTATCTACTTGTCCGACGAATCTCGCAGCAGCAAGTGCCGAAGGAAGCCGACCCTCCAGCTGACGCACTGAGAGAGACGCTGTCTTTTCTCTTGTCGAGAAATCCAGCTCCAGTGTTTCAGCTCCCCTCTTGGGGTGTTGGGAATTCGAGTGCAGAGACAAAGAAATACCAGACCTCCTTCATTCTAAACCAAGATACGGAGCTGATTAGACCCTAAGAGAAATCTTGGATAAATGTTTGGCAAAAGAATACTAAACTTATGCTACACCACACTTACTCCTTCCCTCGTACTAGACTTAGGTTAGGTACATCAGGGTAGGCGTATTTTAGAAGCACCAGTTGAGTGCTTTTAGTTTTTATTTATTTATGTATGTATTTTATGGCTTAGAAACCATACCATGCTTTTACAGTATTATTTTATAATACTCTTCTTGCTGTATGCATTATACTTTACAGCCAGTATTACGATTGAGGCAGTTCATTTCTTCTGCATGAGAAAGAAGACTGTTCAATAAATACTTTTATTGAAAATGCCCGTCTTCCTATTTCTCTGCACCTCTGGTGAAACAAAGCATGCACGAATGACTGAGTGAAATATCTATCTATTGTTTCCACGACTCTGAAGATACGTTTTATCTTGGGGAAACAAAGTTGTCATGTTTATGCGGTTGTCAGAAACTAATCCCTTCTTGTTTATTCGAGAAAGTTTCTAGTGACCTCTGAGCTAGCTGGCACTCACAATTAAGTCTTATATATTCGATAGAGACCTAGTCGACCTAAGTCCTACGTCACATCTATAGGATATATTATTCCAATGCGCAGAGCCTATTGGGAATATAGGAACTACACTACATGGCGCCCAATGTTTGTTAAGGCACTAATTTAACGCTAGATATTAGAGTACCTCAGTCGTGCTTTTCACTGAGACCCCTTTTCCCCGTAAAATACTCCAATAGACGTCTGGAGTGGGTTAAAGGATAAAATATCCGCCATAACTGAGTAGGACGAAAATCCTATGCATTAGTTTTTGGTTTTGTTCAACGTTGAAGGATATAGTGTTCCAAAATACTGTGCACCTTATCTTTGATGCCTTGAAACTTGCTCTGCAAACTTTCAGTCAACACAATGTTGAATAGTGAAGAAGAAAACAGTGGAGAGGCAGTAAATGCAAACCAACCGGGTTTAAACCTTACAGGTTTCTAAGAAACCGATGTGGATGCTATAATCATCCCGGAAAACGTACGGAAAACCAGCGCTGTAAAGCTTATACAAAATGGCCTATCATCAGGAGGTGGTAGGGTAAATTGTGTCATAGAGGCACACGAATATCGGCAGACAGAGGTATTCTATTCATGGATTATCTTCCCTGAAGCAAATCCAAGAACACATGTGTTCCACTTCTACAAGATAGAGTAACCTCCAGCGGAATACACTCCTTTCGAGGATATTGAAATTCCATTAACATACCAAGAGCATGCGCTCTGGTTTAAAGGCGCCCTACATCATCAAAATCACATTACCAGGCTCGGTCCACTAGGTAGACCAGGAGCAACATGGCCGGTACTAGCCAGCTACACACCACATACTGACATTGAAAGAATGTCAAGTGAAGAACTATTAGCTCAGCTAAAACAATTAATTAAAATAAATAGGCAATTGGTTCAATATGTCATGCAGACTCTAACAGTCCAACCTGCTATAAGAATTCCACAGCACACCCCTCATAAGGGGAACAAAAACAAATTTACACCACAGACTATACAATCGGACATTGGTAAATTACCCACAAAAAGGGAACAAATTCCATTCTGGTTAGAACAAAAAATTACTCAAATCGAGGCGGTATTTTTACCAATAGTACACCTCATGAGAAACACAGGATTCTAACAATCTGTTTACCAATAGGGATCGCACCACACCTGGAGGACGGAGACACTTGGGGTACAGTCTCTGCTGCAATCTACTCAAAAAACTCAAGGTGTTCCGTCCATGGTAGTAATACTAGACGTCCTGAAACAGATTCAAAATTAATACGGGGCAGAGCCTGCTTTAAATCTCGGTATGAAGTTACTGAAGGATTTCAAACAGGTCTCAGCTATAATATTAGCTAATATTAAAGGTGAAGCAGCATCCGTAGCAATCCACCAAAAGCTAAAAGAACTTGATTTAACTGAGCAACCGTATGAACTGGCCAGAATAATAGAAAAATCCTATGAAGAATTAGGTAGAGATAGTTTGGGTGGGAAACCAGTAGAGCCCAAACTAACAGAAAATTCAGAAAAAGTTTTTTATTAAAACACACTCACTACTCCTAAAAAGAAGTGGAAAAAACTAGACAGACACTTCCTAAAGAGAAGTGTTCTCATTCCAGAGGTAGGTCTCCTCAAAAGGAGCCCTCTGTTAAGAGGTATACCCTCAGAAACAGGGATAATTTGAGAAAACCTGATAGATATCAAGATACTGATACACGTTCCTCTCTTACCTTTCAGACTTCCTCACACAAATCAGAAAGAAGAGGACGATCAGAGCACAAGGAAGAATACGTGAAGTCCAAAGACGATCACCATGTTCCTAAAAATAAGAAAACCCAATTCACAAAGAAGAAGGTAGCAGGTCTAAAAATCAGACGTGCCGAGGATCTTGAGGACACAACTCAAGAACGGGAGTGGACCCAGACAATGCTCGCAAGATCCTGAAGGATCATCTGAAGACAGTGGACTTGAATGAATACATTCATGTTGAAACTGCCGCTACCAGGGTTGGTGTACCCCATAAGTTATATGAAGTAACACTCCGGATAGAGGGGGACATAACTAGAAAAATAAGAGCACTCTTTTGGGAAAAACTCTCTAAGGGTTATGACATCCTTCTGGCTGATAAAGACTGGCCATCTGAATTTGTCAGGGAGTGCCCACATGGCGAAGAGATCATTATGCCAGTCTTCTCAAATCATATTCATATTCATAAAAATCACACCTATGCTAGAAAATGGGCTGTAGCCCAGGACTCCAGCATTATATAAAAATCTTGTGGGATGGGATGAGGAATCTTCTCAACAGAGGATCCAGTAAAAAATCAACCTACTGCTCAGAGGCAGTATCCAGTTAAGCAAGAAGCTAAAAAACAGGTCAGGGAGATCTTAGATCAACTTGAATACCAAGGGGTGATTGAAACATGCACCTCATCCATGAACAATCCTTTGTTTCCTGTCTCCAAACCAGACAATACATATCGTCTGGTTTTGAACTACAGACATTTAAATTCTTATTGCAAAAACTTTGCAGTACAAAATGCACACAGTGCAGCACTGATGAATAACATTGTGCGCAAAAAATATAAAACCATATTAGATATTTCTAAGGGTTTCTTCTGTCAAAATATTGCACCTGAAAGCAGGTACTTGACTGCTTTCTCAATTATGGTAAGGTAAGGTATGGTAAAGTTTATTATGCATAGTTAATTAAAACCAGTGCAAAAAATGTTACAAAATATCATAAAATATCATACTATAAAACCGTTAAAAAGTCAACATACAATAAAAGGTTCAGTATGGCTGACTGTACGCCTTTTTTTGCGAGGACGGCACAGTATGGGCCTTTTACTTTCTTCTGTTAGTCTGCTTGTTTAGCCTGTGTTTATATTGTTCGACCCCGGTTTTGGTAGTTTTAGAATTCTTTGCTCGACCATCGCAAGAAATTTGACATATCTGCAGTTCAGTTTAATATTTGCCCGGTTAAGGCAGGCCAGCACCGCTTGCCTTCTGGTACTGATCCCTTGTTGCTTAAAATGATCCTTGAGTAGCTGTTGACGGGCTTGTTGTAATTCTTCACAAAGACAGGTGACATGAAGGATGTCCCCCTTCTTTGAGTTACAGAGCGGGCAGGCCTCGTTGCCATCTGTTCTGAGCCAAGGTGGAATGTGCTCTGTGCTTGGAAGAATTCCTAATCTATGTTTCATGAACCTCATTTTTGTGGCTTTTGGATAACCCTGACTAAAGTATGTTTGCGGTGTCAGGGATTGTTGGACTTGGGCCTTAGGGCAGGTTCACCCCTAATCTTTTTGCTTTTATTTGTGACCCTGTGTAGTGATTTTTGGGTCTCTGCGCACTTTTTCCCTGTGTCCCAGAGTAAAGTGCGTGCGTGTAGTATGGCTGGCCTGCCCTCCCATAGGAATGCATGGAGAATGTGTGTGTCCATGTTAGTTCCTGATGTGTGGGGAGTGCAGGCTCGAGTTTAGTATGTATGAACTCGTGAGAATGAATGCTGCGAGATGGTGTATGCGGCATGTATGTGTCTAGAAGGGAAGTGCTACTTCTGGACATTGATGTATGTGTGCAGTGAGGGTGCTGGAGGGTGATTGGCTGGAGCTGGCTGGCATGCCAGGCTCCAGGAAGTCTGGATGGGTCTGCCCGGTGGTGAGTGTGAGATCAGCATGAGTGATGTGTGGGAGGAGTGCACCTGGGTCCTGGATGGGCTGGGTTTTTCCCCACACAATGCTGGCTCCGCCCCCCTGTGGTTTGTCTAACGACCCAAGCCTTCCCAGTGAATGAAAGGGGTGGTTGGGCCATCAAGGGTACTCCCCAGCCAGCTGCAACTGGTTTCCCCCCACCCTGCACCCTGAAGACAAAGGAATTTACAGTATAAGAAGGGGCTGTGTCCCCTTACAATTTGTTCTGCTTTTGGATCCTGCCAGAGGGGGCTATTGCTGCTGCTGGGGCCGGGAGGATCGCCACTTGGGGTGTCTCCCTGCCTGGAGACCCAGTGTGCTGGCTCTGGCCCAGCCTTGCCCCCCATGCCTGCCTCCAGACTCTGCTGGAGCTGGTGCTGTGCCTACAGCACTGAGAGCGCTGCTCTCTGCCCTTCAGCGCTGGGGAGCGCTGAAATCTCCTACCTAGCGCTTGGAAGCGCTTTATTTTGGCCCTAGCGCTGTGAGCACTGTATTTTGTCCTGTAGGCGCTTGGGAGCGCCTGCCCTTCGTTTCTAGCGCTGCTAGCGCTTGGTGTGCACAGCCGGTGCCCACCAGGCATCTGATCGCCCCGTGTGTCGATTTGGCGGCGCGGGTGCCACCCCGCTCATTGCCGCTTTGTTTTGCCCGTTTTTGTGGTTTGCCACGAGGGAGCACACTCCTCGGATGAGACCCCGCCTGCCTATCTAAAGCGAGCCGCCGCGCTGCCCGCGGCGACCCGGAAGTGGTGAGGCGGCCAGCCAATTGCGGCGCGGCCCAGGAGAGGCCAACCGGAAGTCCCGCCTCCGCAGCCGAGCCGGGAAGGGAGAAGCTGCCGGCCGGGTCCCCGAGGCTCCCCGAGTGGAGAGGAGAGCCCCGGGACGAGAGGAAAGGAGCCCCACCGCCCAGGAAGAGTCCTGGACCTTCGAGCAGCCGGTGAGTGAAAGCCGGCTAGGGGAGAGGTGCGAGGTCGCGCACCTTCCCCCCCCCGCCTCTACTCGAGCGGCCCCACTTGACAGCGGGCCGCTCCACCAGGGTGCACCTTTGTTTCCCGAGTCCCCCAGAGGTGGGGACTCCCACAGAAGCACCCACGTGTTCAAGGGTCCCCCGTGAGGGGCCCCGCCGCCCACAGCAGTGTTGAGGAGCCCAGAGCGGCTCCTGGGGGCGTTCTTTGCTCGTCGAGCCTGAGAGGCTCCAGGCCCCTACCTTTCCCGTTTTCGAGCCCCTGCGAGGCTCACTGCCCATCTGTATTTACGAGCCTGAGAGAGGCTCCAGCCTGCATTTGCTACGAGCCCGGAGAGGCTCTGAGGGGCCATTTCGTTCGTGAGCCTGCGAGGCTCTTGCAGGGCATTTGTCCTTGCTCCGAGTCCCCCCGAGAGGGACTCCAATGACGCCCCATTGTTCTCTGAGCCCCGAGTGGCCCTCCAGTTGTTCCTAGGTCCCCCGTGAGGGACCCCACTGCCCAGTAGGCGGCAGTCTTGCTTTGTGAGCCCAAAGAGGCTCTGAGGGGGCCATTTCCTTGCTTTTCGAGCCCAGAGAGGCTCATTGCCCATTCTTGTGAAGAGCCTGAGAGAGGCTCAGGGCACCAGTTCTTGTCCAGGAGCCCAGAGAGGCTCCGCAGTGCCACAGTGGTGGTTCTTGAGCCAGAGAGGCTCCAACGTTGCTCTAAACTTTCCCTGCACCAGTTGCCCAGCACTTCGTGGGCAGCTGCTACGTTTAGGCCCTGACTTTGGGACACAGGGCGTTCTAGCCCGAGAGAGGCCAGTTGGCCTAGGGACTGCCACAGGTAGTGGCTCAAGTGAGTTTTGCGCAATTGCTTGTACCTGCACCTCTGAATGTGTTTTAATGTTTCATGTGCAATTGTTTGTTGTTTACCTTTGCTAAAAGTGACCTGCTTAGAGGAATGTTGATGTTCTATTGCCTTTGCTAAATGTGACTTGCTTAGGTGATTATTTTAGGTTTCCTTCCCTTTGCTAAATGTGACTTGCTTAGGTGATAGGTTTTCCTTCCATAGGTCCTGATGTTAAGGTCCTAGTTCCCTGCGTGATTTCCCTACAGTGTTTAGGGTGGCGTAGGAGGTATTTACCCTTTACCAGTAGTTACTGGTTGTATGCTACATGTAACCATTTTATGTGCTAAGTGTTATACCTACAAGTATTATTTCTAAAAAGTGCATATCCCTGACAGTGGTCCAGGTGGCCCTGTCCTGTACATAATCCCTTGTAAATCTTGCCCGTGCCTGTTGGCACATTGTAAAGTGTGTGTGTTATCTAATGTGTTTTTATTATTATAATACAAAGGCTATTTTTGATATAACCTTGTGTGGAGTTTCCTTTGTGGTGGGCCTAGGGTGTTGTCGCTGGGGTGCGTGCGCAAACGCTTTACACATCGCCTCTACAGACGGATTGGCACAGGCCGCAATTGGGGGAAAACAAGCTTATAGTGCAGCGTGCGCAATTGTTAAAGGTCACTGGCGCGATAGTAAATTCCGACCTATGGTCACAAAAACTCAATCTCTAGAAGATTGTACAGCTCAGCGAGCTGAACTACAAGCTTTCAATATGGGGCTGGAAAATGCTGATCGTGAATTCCCCACACTCATAGTGTGCCATTCGTATAGCTGCAGCCAATCTTACAATGAATACTTGCAGAACTGAGTTCAAAACGGTTTCAAAGATGCAAAAGGTGGCACAATCAAGCAAAAAATGTTTTGGGAACAAGTAGTTCAATTACAGGAAGAACTACAAAAGACTCATGTGATCCATACACTGAGTCATCGGCGGGATGGCGTTCAAGTTGCAGGGAATTCATTGGCTGATGAAGCTGCGAAGTAAGCTGTGCAAACGGCTTCCGTAGCTGCAATCACTCGTTCAAAAACAAAAATGGACGGCTAAACAATGCTAGCTGTCAGTGCCACAAGCAAAGGCAGCGGTGCAGCGTTACCTCTAAACTATCCACTCGAATATTCATACATAATTGATGCAAACTCCGTTCCTTTTACTCAAATCCCTGGAGTGGGGGATAGCGTGATTCCAAACAGGAAACGTAGAGGGGCCTTGATACAAGAAGCACATATGGGAGAGGGTCTGATACATCAAGGGATCCCAAAATCTCTACTAGAATTAAGAGACGTACTGGTGGCCAGGGATGAATGCCCACATTTACGAATTTGCAATTCATTGCAATGTCTGCTACAGAGATCACAGCATATAATGCTGCCCGATACCTGACTACTGTATAGCCAGCCCAGTACAGACACCGTTGTTGGACAGCACTAGACTTTCTACACGCAGACGTCACTATGGATGAATCCTGTCCCAACAACTATTAGGACTAGATTCATTTGGATGTGACCTCAGCGCTCGGCTGACTCCCAAACTGTTATAAAAGATTTGCGAGTCTTTATTGCCACATACTCAATCGGCACGCTGTATTCTGACCAGGGTCCTGTGTTTAGCTCCAAAGCTTACAAAGAGACCATGGCCAGCTCGGGTGTTGCTTTGCGGTACTCAAGTCCATTCCATCCTGAGGGAAATTCGGTTATGGAAAGAAAAAAACGTGACATAAAGCAATCTATAACAGCAAGGTGTATTAGGCTCGGGTGACTGGTGGGTCAAACATCTAATAAGTGTTCAACGTAGTCTTAACAATCTGCCAAGAAATTCTTTGGGTGGAATCACTCCATATGTAATTCTTTTTGGTACTAGAATGATTGTCGAAGACCTCGATCGTCATACTTCAGTGGTAGAACAAAAACCCTTTGATATCAAAGACAGTTTGGCTGTTTTACAGGACTTAAATGAAACAAGAAGTCTAAGCAGCACATTACAGAAGCCAACAACCACTGAAGAAATGCCCCCTGTCCCAGCAAGGCCTGTCTGGATTCCAAACATTGGGGATCTGGTCAGAGTTAAAATAGCAGGATAAGAAGGAATTTGGGCCTTCTTACAGAAAACCTACCTGTGCAAGCAATCCACGGATCAAGAACAGTGTTACTGCTGCCCCTTGCTGGAAGAAAGGAGAACCGGTTCGTGTCCATCGACCTGGTAAAACCACATCATGTGGCCGATAATAAGTAGTAGGCCCAGTGAACTCCAAAGGTGTAGCAGACGACCAAATCTCGCTACTATCCAAGAGGTTGAAACTGAGAGCCTCATCACCTTTGAAGAATCTGCAGTAAGAAAAGAAGGACTATGCAACAAAGCCATGGAACTTGTGCCTCTTGACACCCAAATAACAGTTCGTCAAGAAAATCCTCTCTATAATGATGTAGCATCTGACTATACTAATATGTCAAGGGACCAAGCAGCTCCAGCGTTTTCAAATAATCTGAGTTCAATACCAACAATTGACAGGACTGCCTCTGGCTATTTCATCAATTTTGATTCATTTTCTGAGGATCCCAGTGAGCCCGAAACAACGCCAGCAAATATAACTTTCAAGGAACAGAACTTTTTCACCAGCATGCAAATACATATCTGGTTTCACCATGGGTTGAATTTTGGATTGTGTTAGGTGTACTTTTTCTCCTACTATGGCTCATTCTCTGATAGATGGAACATATAGTAAAATGGACACAGCAAGTAAGAACACCAACATGCTCCTGAAGCCACACAAATCATCTCATCGTGAACAAAGAGACCTGTCATCAGTGAACATCACAGCTGTTCCTCTACCTGGTGGTATAGAATGGGGCAGAACTGATTATGACATTTATATTCCTGTAGAGCTGTTGAAGATTCCACACCAATTTAAGGTTTCCTTAAGTGACTTTGTTTCACCCAGCACATTTTCTGATGATTGGGACTTTGAGACTGTTAATAACATGAAGGGAGACTTAGAAATGTCAGAAAAATTTACAAAACATGAATGCTTAGAAGGTTCATCAGATTATGAACAAATGTAGTGTTTTAATCATTATGGTCATCATTATTTGCACAAATCTGCAAACTCTAGAAATGTTTTTACTTATGATCAATGGGAACATTGTCCGACGCCACCAAAGGGTTGCTCAAAAACATTGTATGTAAAATGACCATTCTTCTCAGGTTTTAATGTCACAAATCCAGAAACATTTGACTTAAAAAATGTTAATAAGACAGGAATGAAAAGTATGTACACTAATACTGAGCAAATTTATTCTGTGGCCTTTTATGCTCAATTGTCCACATTAGGTTTTGACTTTTGGAAAGACAACATTGAGACAAAAACTGTCTGGGGCACAAATGACTGGTAGGTGGAAGGTTTAGAAGCCTTATTCAGAGCCTGCATCATCCCAGAACAAATAATGTTCTTAAATGAAACTGTTCAACAGACATCTTGTCCTGGCCTGGCTACGATAAAAAAGACTAAAACAAACAGTCCATACCTAAGCCCACACCTGCTAGTAATGGGACTACAGATGAGGAGGTAGACGTGAAATATATTTTACAACAGAACAGAAATAATCCTGATTGGAAGAAATGGTTAATCTGGCCCACAGACACGAATAAATGTCAAGATAGATTCCTGAATAAGACACAAGGGTTTACAGTAACTAGGCCAGATCCAAGATATGTCCAGAGACAACATCCAGGGATAATAACAACATAGAGTGTAGGAAAACTGTGCCTTGAGTGGCTAAAAAGATCCGCACTCACAGATTTAAAACAACACTCAACTTTACTTAAAGATGGCGTTGATTTGAGAGACTTCTTACTAGGACCTCGTAAACCACGTCATAAACGTTTCACATACGCCGTATTTATGCTGCTTATAATGAAGCATGGAAAGTCATGCAATTGGGAACTGCAGAACGAATACGAGAAATTGATCGTATTACTTTGGAGAAAGCTCTCTCTGTAGTTGACAATGTCATCCAGAATTTATTCTTTGGACAGCATTGTATCCTCTACCATAGACATAATGGAACAGGACTTGCTCATGTTACAACATGGACAGTCTCAATTGCGTTCTACGAGCTCCCTCTTCGGTTTTGTAGGAACCAAGATCTTTTATTGTTTTTTCTGTGTGTAGTTTCCTGATGTCGCCTACAAGGACAGATAGCATTGAGGGCAGTGTCTCTAGTTTGTCCACTACCTGGCTGCAGTTGCAGTTAAGGTAGGTATTTGTTTGTGCTCTCATTATCAGATTGTTCAAGTTGCCTAGTTTGTCATCAATACCAGCTGTGAAGACTGCCAGAGTGTTAAGGAGAGTTAGTTGTAAGTCCATTTTATCTGATTGGTATTGCAGTGCTTCAACAGCTAGCTGGATTGTATTTAGCAATGAATTCCAGGCACCGATGTTTTGTTCTTTGCTGAGCTCATTCTCATTTTTGCTGTTGGTATTATTGTTAGCATTATTTGCTGCCAGAGGTGGGTGAAGGTGCTCTTTGTGATCCGGGTTATAGGTTGCGAGCATATCTTCCCGTTCAAGTGTGTTAAGAGGTAACACCGTTGCCCTGCCATCAGTCTTCTGGCTGAGGTTATGGCAACCAGCTCCTAGCCTCCCCGAGTTGGACGGTGCAGCAGCTAGGCCATGGTCATCCTGGTCATCCTGGTCTATAGGTGGTGGAGCGCTTACAGTCGTTAAATTTGCACACTTAATAGGTGTGCTATGGCTGTGGGTCATGAGTTGATTACACGACTTAGGGCTGGAATATGTTTCCTTGGAAAGTACTGCTGCTTCTGTGTGTGGGTCGGCCCCTGATACCCTTTCGGTTGGCCAATTCCCTGATTTTTCGCCTGGGTTTGGTGCTAAAGTTGTTTTCTCACTGTCTGTAAGTTCGGCCAATAAGGACCTCTGGGTGTTGCGCCAACTGCTTGTGTCCTGTCCCGCCAGATGGTCAAGAGATGAATGAGATGAATGTGGAGTAAGGATAAGGATAAGGTCGTGGGGCTTCCCGCTAACAGATGGGACCCTCTGAATTGTGCTCGCGGTCCTGTGATTCGAAGTTCTGCCTTGATGCGGTTGCGCCATGGTTTTTTTCTGGGGGATGAAGGCTTGTGACCGTTGCTGATGTTATAGGTTGCGATGGCAATGGTAGCAGTGGAGTTTGCAGGCCATGTAATTGTTCGTTGCTCAAAAAAATGGCTGACCCTATATCCTTTAGAAAGTTAAATTTTGTGTAAATCTTAGGTTGATGGCACTTATTCATGTGCTTAACTTGCGATTTTACTGCTGGCGTCTCATGGGTTGGGACCAGTTCCTGGTCTGTTGTAATGAGGTTCGGCTCCATCCCAGGGGATGCACTTAGTTTTGTTTTGTTTCCCCTTTTGTTTCCTGTTGTTGCCTTCAGTTTTGGCTTTGGCCCCAGAGACCCCCAGATCCTGCCTGACCTCATGAATTAGCCCTGGAACGCTGCCAAAGGTACTTTAAGGAGCTCTTTGCTATGATGGGTCTCCGGTGCAAGAACTCAGCTCACTGTTGGAACTCTGTCCTGCCTGTCTTTAAGCGGCAGCAAACGGTGGCAAACGGTGACAAACAGTGAGCTTGTGAGCCAGCAGGCGGGAAAGCTGAGCTCCCTCTTCCTTCCACCGATTGTGCTCGCCTGTGAGCCCGTCTCTTCAAGTATCTGGCTACCTAGCTATCTCTCTGAGCAATGGTCTGCCGACCGCCATGCATCACCGTCGTCACTCTCGTCACCCTCATAACGTAAAGCAAGGGCGGAGGTGACCTGCTGACTTTAACTTTAACTCCCCTCCCCCTGGGGCCCACTGAATCCAGGAGTGCGCTTCTGTGATCCGGTCGCAGTGCGAGCAGCCTGTGGAGGATTAAAGGAGGGGCGGGGCGGGACCTTGGCACGGGGCTGCGCTCTCACCTCGCTCCTCACTTCTCCCGCCCGCCTTGCCTCTCGTCACAGCTCTCCTCTCTGCTACTGGAGACCGCCGTAGCTCTCCTCTCTGCCGCTGGAGACCGCAGGAGACCGCCGCGCTGGGTGCCGAATGCTGGATGCCGGGCGCAGCCGCCGCCACCGCTCTGCCCTCTGGCCTCTACCCTGGGCCGCCTGCCCTGGACTCTGGCTCGGGTAAGACTCGGGTTCGGGCTCCGGCTTCCCGTGGCTTCTCCCGGCTTCTCCGGATGTCACAAACGCGGATTCTGCGGCTCTTGCTGCTTCGCTGCTTCGCTTGATCTCGCTTGGTCTCTTTCCTTCACGGTGGCTGCTCTCTAGCGCTCCCTCTGTCTCACTCCAATACCACCGGAGCAATTGCCAGTGGGTAGAAAAATTGCATGTATTCCTCAATTATGGGGACACAGCGTCACTTCTGTCGTCTCCCCCAGGGATTCGAGAATAGTCTAGGGTTATTTTCAGCCAGAGTAACAGAGTTACTACAAACGTATGATGATGAGGCATTATCTTATGTTGATGACACCTATCTTATAGACGATGACTTGGACAGGCACTTGAACAGGGTGAACACCATAACACTTGGATCCGCCTCTGAACGGTACAAATTCAACTTTAGAAAATCAAGATTTGCCCATCTCAATGTCCTATTCTTAGGATACGAACTTTCAAGTGAAGGCAAAAACCTGGCAGCAAACTTTTTAGAAAAGTGTGCACTGCTCCAACCTCCAAAAACACTGAAAAACTTACAGTCAATTCTAGGCTTCCTGAATTTTGGAAGAAATTACATTCTAAATTACGCAGAAAGGGTTAAACCTCTCCAAGAACTAATCAAACCTGATTTCAAATCAACTAATTGGACTCAAAAACACACAGAAATTTTGCGTTCAGTACAAGCAGACATGTTAGCAACAACCCATTTATAGACACGCGTATACGTACTCAAACTTGTAATTCGAATCATCCCAGGAAGATGCGGATTCACACACCTAACCTTTAATGAAGGGGAAAAGGTACCAATAGCTTATAAATCACACTTGTACACACAAGCTGAAATGAAATTCACTTCGACAGAAAAAAGTCTGACAGCGGTTCAAACTGCAGTAGCAGAACAGAGAGCCATGGCATAGGGAAAACGCATAATGGTTGTTACGCCTGTTCCTGCCTTAGAGGGAGTGACAAAAGCGAGCATTTCTAATGCAAAAGCTTCACATTCAATATGGATACATTGGGTTAATTCTCTTGCTGCAACAGACGTTGAATATGTTTTTAACCCCTACTTGAAAACTCAAGAATTTCTACAATACGAACAAGAATTTCCTCTGCCCACTGAGATTCTGCCTCTAGAACATTATGGATGTATAATTTATACAGACGGATCGGCACAGGCCGCAATTGGGGGAAAACAAGCTTATAGTGCAGCGTGCGCAATTGTTAAAGGTCACTGGTGCGATAGTAATTTCCGACCTATGGTCACAAAAACTCAATCTCTAGAATATTGTACAGCTCAGCGAGCTGAACTACAAGCTTTCAAGATGGCGCTGGAAAATGCTGATCGTGAATTCCCCACACTCATAGTGTGCCATTCGTATAGCTGCAGCCAATCTTACAATGAATACTTGCAGAACTGGGTTCAAAACGGTTTCAAAGATGCAAAAGGTGGCACAATCAAGCATAAAATGTTTTGGGAACAAGTAGTTCAATTACTGGAAGAACTACAAAAGACTCACGTGATCCATACACTGAGTCATCGGCGGGATGGCGTTCAAGTTGCAGGGAATTCATTGGCTGATGAAGCTGCGAACGCTGCTGTGCAAACGGCTTCCGTAGCTGCAATCACTCGTTCAAAAACAAAAATGGACGGTTAAACAATGCTAGCAGTCAATGCCACAAGCAAAGGCAGCGGTGCAGCGTTAACTCTAAACTATCCACTCGAATATTCATACATAATTGATGCAAACTCCGTTCCTTTTACTCAAATCCCTGGAGTGGGGGATATCGTGATTCCAAACAGGAAACGTAGAGGGGCCTTGATACAAGAAGCACATATGGGAGAGGGTCTGATACATCAAGGGATCCCAAAATCTCTACTAGAATTAAGAGACGTACTGGTGGCCAGGGATAAATGCCCACATTTACGAATTTGCAATTCATTGCAATGTCTGCTACAGAGATCACAGCATATAATGCTGCCAGATACCTGACTACTGTATAGCCAGCCCAGTACAGACACCGTTGTTAGACAGCACTAGACTTTCTACACGCAGACGTCACTATGGATGAATGCGGTCCCAACAACTATTAGGACTAGATTCATTTGGATGTGACCTCAGCGCTCGGCTGACTCCCAAACTGTTATAAAAGATTTGCGAGTCTTTATTGCCACATACGCAATCGGCACGCTGCATTCTGACCAGGGTCCTGTGTTTAGCTCCAAAGCTTACAAAGAGACCATGGCCAGCTTGGGTGTTGCATTGAGGTACTCAAGTTCATTCCATCCTGAGGGAAATTTGGTTGTGGAAAGAATAAAACGTGACATAAAGCAATCTATAACAGCAAGGGTATTAAGCTCGGGTGACGGGTGGTTCAAACATCTAATAAGTGTTCAACGTAGTCTTAACAATCTGCCAAGAAATTCTTTGGGTGGAATCACTCCATATGTAATCCTTTTTGGTACTAGAATGATTGTCGAAGCCCTCGATCGTCATACTTCAGTGGTAGAACAAAAACCCTTTGATATCAAAGACCGTTTGGCTGTTTTACAGGACTTAAATGAAACAAGAAGTCTGAGCAGCACATTACAGAAGCCAACAACCACTGAAGAAATGCCCCCTGTCCCAGCAAGGACTGTCTGGATTCCAAACATTGGGGATCTGGTCAGAGTTAAAATAGCAGGATAAGAAGGAATTTGGGCCTTCTTACAGAAAACCTACCTGTGCAAGCAATCCACGGATCAAGAACAGTGTTACTGCTGCCCCTTGCTGGAAGAAAGGAGAACCGGTTTGTGTCCATCGACCTGGTAAAACCACATCATGTGGCCGATAATAAGTAGTAGGCCCAGTGAACTCCAAAGGTGTAGCAGACGACCAAATCTCGCTACTATCCAAGAGGTTCAAACTGAGAGACTCATCACCTTTGAAGAATCTGCAGTAAGAAAAGAAGGACTATGCAACAAAGCCATGGAACTTGTGCCTC
Source organism: Lissotriton helveticus (assembly GCF_964261635.1). NCBI lineage: Eukaryota > Metazoa > Chordata > Amphibia > Caudata > Salamandridae > Lissotriton > Lissotriton helveticus. Next base: position 2,128,839,322 of record NC_136061.1, read on the forward strand.
TTGAAACCCAAATAACAGTTCGTCAAGAAAATCCTCTCTATAATGATGTAGCATCTGACTATACTAATATGTCATGGGACCAAGCAGCTCCAGCGATTTCAAATAATCTGAATGCAATACCAACAATTGACAGGACTGCCTCTGGCTATTTCATCAATTTTGATTCATTTTCTTAGGATCCCAGTGAGCCCGAAACAACGCCAGCAAATAAAACTTTAAAGGAACAGAACTTTTTCACCAGCATGCAAATACATATCTGGTTTCACCATGGGTTGAATTTTGGATTGTGTTAGGTGTACTTTTTCTCCTACTATGGCTCATTCTCGTTTTAAGTTTGGGAAAGCTGATAGATGGAACATATAGTAAAATGGACACAGCAAGTAAGAACACCAATGTTCTCCTGAAGCCACACAAATCATCTCATCGTGAACAAAGAGATCTGTCATCAGTGAACATCACAGCTGTTCCTCTACCTGGTGGTATAGCATGGGACAGAACTGATTATGACATTTATATTCCTGTAGAGCTGTTGAAGATTCCACACCAATTTAAGGTTTCCTTAAGTGACTTTGTTTCACCAGCACATTTTCTGATGATTGGGACTTTGAGACTGTTAATAACATTATGCAGACTTAGAAATGTCAGAAAAATTTACAAAACATGAATCCTTAGAAGGTTCATCAGATTATGAACAAATGTAGTGTTTTAATCATTATGGTCATCATTATTCACACAAATCTGCAAACTCTAGAAATGTTTTTACTTATGATCAATGGGAACATTGTCCGACGCCACCAAAGGGTAGCTCAAAACATTTTATGTAAAATGTCCATACTTCTCAGGTTTTAATGTCACAAATCCAGAAACATTTGACTTAAAAAATGTTAATAAGACAAGAATGAAAAGTATGTACACTAATACTGAGCAAATTTATTCTGTGGCCTTTTATGCTCAATTGCCCACATTAGGATTTGACTTTTGGAAAGACAACATTGAGACAAAAACTGTCTGGGGCACAAAAGACTGGCAGGTGGAAGGTTTAGAAGCCTTATTCAGAGCCTGCATCATCCCAGAACAAATAATGTTCTTAAATGAAACTGTTCAACAGACATCTTGTCCTGGCCTGGCTACGATAAAAGACTAAAACAAACAGTCCATACCTAAGCCCACACCTGCTAGTAATGGAACTACAGATGAGGAGGTAGACGTGAATTATATTTTATAACAGAACAGAACTAATCCTGATTGGAAGAAATGGTTAATCTGGCCCACAGACACGAATAAATGTCAAGATAGATTCCTGAATAAGACACAAGGGTTTATAATAACTAGGCCAGATCCAAGATATGTCCAGAGACAACATCCAACAACATAGAGTGTAGGAAAACTGTGCCTTGAGTGGCTAAAAAGATCCGCACTCACAGATTTAAAACAACACTCAACTTTACTTAAAGATGGCGTTGATTTGAGAGACTTCTTACTAGGACCTCGTAAACCACGTCATAAACGTTTCACATACGCCGTATTTATGCTGCTTATAATGAAGCATGGAAAGTCATACAATTGGGAACTGCAGAACGAATACGAGAAATTGATCGTATTAATTTGGAGAAAGCTCTCTCTGTAGTTGACAATGTCATCCAGAATTTATTCTTTGGACAGCATTGTATCCTCTACCATAGACATAATGGAACAGGACTTGCTCATGTTACAACATGGACAGTCTCAATTGCGTTCTACGAGCTCCCTCTTCGGTTTTGTAGGAACCAAGATCTTTTATTGTTTTTTCTGTGTGTAGGTTCCTTATGTCGCCTACAAGGACAGATAGCATTGAGGGCAGTGTCTCTAGTTTGTCCACTACCTGGCTGCAGTTGCAGTTAAGGTAGGTATTTGTTTGTGCTCTCATTATCAGATTGTTCAAGTTGCCTAGTTTGTCATCAATACCAGCTGTGAAGACTGCCAGAGTGTTAAGGAGAGTTAGTTGTAAGTCCATTTTATCTGATTGGTATTGCAGTGCTTCAACAGCTAGCTGGATTGTATTTAGCAATGAATTCCAGGCACCAATGTTTTGTTCTTTGCTGAGCTCATTCTCATTTTTGCTGTTGGTATTATTGTTAGCATTATTTGCTGCCAGAGGTGGGTGAAGGTGCTCTTTGTGATCCGGGTTATAGGTTGCGAGCATATCTTCCCGTTCAAGTGTGTTAAGATGTAACACCGGTGCCCTGCCATCAGTCTTCTGGCTGAGGTTATGGCAACCAGCTCCTAGCCTCCCCGAGTTGGACGGTGCAGCAGCTAGGCCATGGTCATCCTGGTCATCCTGGTCTATAGGTGGTGGAGTGCTTACAGTCGTTAAATTTGCACACTTAATAGGTGTGCTATGGCTGTGGGTCATGAGTTGATTACACGACTTAGGTCTGGAATATGTTTCCTTGGAAAGTACTGCTGCTTCTGTGTGTGGGTCGGCCCCTGATACCCTTTCGGTTGGCCAATTCCCTGATTTGTCGCCTGGGTTTGGTGCTAAAGTTGTTTTCTCACTGTCTGTAAGTTCGGCCAATAAGGACCTCTGGGTGTTGCGCCAACTGCTTGTGTCCTGTCCCGCCAGATGGTCAAGAGATGAATGAGATTAATGTGGAGTAAGGATAAGGATACGGCCGTGGGGCTTCCCGCTAACAGATGGGACCCTCTGAATTGTGCTTGCGGTCCTGTGATTCAAAGTTCTGCCTTGATGCGGTTGCGCCATGGTTTTTTTCTGGGGGATGAAGGCTTGTGATCGTTGCTGATGTTATAGGTTGCGATGGTAATGGTAGCAGTGGAGTTTGCAGGCCATGTAATTGTTCGTTGCTAAAAAAAATGGCTGACCCTATGTCCTTTAGAAAGTTAAATGTTGTGTAAATCTTAGGTTGATGGCACTTATTCATGTGCTTAACTTGCGGTTTTACTGCTGGCGTCTCATGGGCTGGGACCAGTTCCTGGTCTGTTGTAATGAGGTTCGGCTCTATCCCAGGGGATGCACTTAGTTTTGTTTTGTTTCCCCTTTTGTTCCCTGTTGTTGCCTTCGGTTTTGGCTTTGGCCCCAGAGACCCCCAGATCCTGCCTGACCTCATGAATTAGCCCTGGAACGCTGCCAAATGTACTTTAAAGAGCTCTTTGCTAGGATGGGTCTCCGGTGCAAGAACTCAGCTCACTGTTGGAACTCTGTCCTGCCTGTCTGTAAGCGGCAGCAAATGGTGGCAAACGGTGACAAACAGTGAGCTTGTGAGCTAGCAGGCGGGAAAGCTGAACTCCCTCTTCCTTCCACCGATTGTGCTCGCCCTTGAGCCCGTCTCTTCAAGTATCTGGCTACCTAGCTAGCTCTCTGAGCAACGGTCTGCCGACCGCCATGCATCACCCTCGTCACTCTCGTCCCCCTCATAACGTAAAGCAAGGGCGGAGGTGACCTGCTGACTTTAACTTTAACTCCCCTCCCCCTGGGGCCCACTGAATCCAGGAGTGTGCTTCTGTGATCCGGTCGCAGTGCGAGCAGCCTGTGGAGGATTAAAGGAGGGGCGGGGCGGGACCTTGGCACGGGGCTGCGCTCTTACCTCGCTCCTCACTTCTCCCGCCCGCCTTGCCTCTTGTCACAGCTCTCCTCTCTGCTACTGGAGACCGCCGTAGCTCTCCTCTCTACCGCTGGAGACCGCAGGAGACCACCGCGCTGGGTGCCGAATGCTGGATGCCGGGCGCAGCCGCCGCCACCGCTCTGCCCTCTGCTCTCTACCCTGGGCCGCCTGCCCTGGACTCCGGCTCGGGTAAGACTCGGGTTCGGGCTCCGGCTTCCCGTGGCTTCTCCCGGCTTCTCCGGATGTCACAAACGCGGATTCTGCGGCACTCGCTGCTTCGCTGCTTCGCTTGATCTCGCTTGGTCTCTCTCCTTCACGGCGGCTGCTCTCTAGCGCTCCCTCTGTCTCACTCCAATACCACCGGAGCAATTGCCAGTGGGTAGAAAAATTGCATGTATTCCTCAATTATGGGGACACAGCATCACTTCTGTTGTCTCCCCCAGGGATTCAAGAATAGTCCAGGGTTATTTTCAGCCAGAGTAACAGAGTTACTACAAACGTATGATGATGAGGCATTATCTTATGTTGATGACACCTATCTTACAGACGATGACTTGGACAGGCACTTGAACAGGGTGAACACCATAATACTTGGATTCGCCTCTGAACGGTACAAATTCAACTTTAGAAAATCAAGATTTGCCCATCTCAACGTCCTATTCTTAGGATACAAACTTTCAAGTGAAGGCAAAAACCTGGCAGCAAACTTTTTAGAAAAGTGTGCGCTGCTCCAACCTCCAAAAACACTGAAAAACTTACAGTCAATTCTAGGCTTCCTGAATTTTGGAAGAAATTACATTCTAAATTATGCAGAAAGGGTTAAACCTCTCCAAGAACTAATCAAACCTGATTTCAAATCAACTAATTGGACTAAAAAACACACCGAAATTTTGCGTTCAATACAAGCAGACATGTTATCAACAACCATTTATAGACACGCGTATACGTACTCAAACTTGTAATCCGAATCACCCCAGGAAGATGCGGATTCTCGCACCTAACCTTTAATGAAGGGGAAAAGGTACCAATAGCTTATAAATCATACTTGTACACACAAGCTGAAATGAAATTCACTTTGACAGAAAAAAGTCTGACAGCGGTTCAAACTGCAGTAGCAGAAGAGAGAGCCCTGGCATAGGGAAAATGCATAATGGTTGTTACGCCTGTTCCTGCCTTAGAGTGAGAGACAAAAGCGAGCATTTCTAATGCAAAAGCTTTACATCCAATATGGATACATTGGGTTAATTCTCTTGCTGCAACAGACGTTGAATACGCTTTTAACCCCTACTTGAAAACTCAAGAATTTCTACAATACGAACAAGAATTTCCTCTGCCCACTGAGATTCTGCCTCTAGAACATTATGGATGTATAATTTATACAGACGGATCAGCACAGGCTGCAATTGGGGGAAAACAAGCTTATAGTGCAGTGTGCGCAATTATTAAAGGTCACTGGCGCGATAGTAAATTCCGACCTAAGGTCACAAAAACTCAATCTCTAGAAGATTGTACAGCTCAGCGAGCTGAACTACAAGCTTTCAAGATGGCGCTGGAAAATGCTGATCGTGAATTCCCCACACTCATAGTGTGCCATTCGTATTGCTGCAGCCAATCTTACAATGAATACTTGCAGAACTGGGTTCAAAACGGTTTCAAAGATGTAAAAGGTGGCACAATCAAGCATAAAATGTTTTGGGAACAAGTAGTTCAATTACAGGAAGAACTACAAAAGACTCACGTGATCCATACACTGAGCCATCAGCGGGATGGCGTTCAAGTTGCAGGGAATTCATTGGCTGATGAAGCTGCGAAGGCAGCTGTGCAAACGGCTTCCGTAGCTGCAATCACTCGTTCAAAAACATAAATGGACAGCTAAACAATGCTAGCTGTAAATGCCACAAGCAAAGGCAGCGGTGCAGCGTTACCTCTAAACTATCCACTCAAATATTCCTACATAATGCAAACTCCGTTCCTTTTACTCAAATCCCTGGAGTGGGGGATAGCGTGATTCCAAACAGGAAAAGTAGAGGGGCCTTGATACAAGAAGCACATATGGGAGAGGGTCTGATACATCAAGGGATCCCAAAATCTCTACTAGAATTAAGAGACGTACTGGTGGCCAGGGATGAATGCCCACATTTACTAATTTGCAATTCATTGCAATGTCTGCTACAGAAATCACAGCATATAATGCTGCCAGATACCTGACTACTGTATAGCCAGCCCATTGCAGACACCATTGTTAGACAGCACTAGACTTTCTACACGCAGACGTCACTATGGATGAATGCGGTCCCAACAACTATTAGGACTAGATTCATTTGGATGTGACCTCAGCGCTCGGCTGACTCCCAAATTGTTATAAAAGATTTGCGAGTCTTTATTGCCACATACGCAATCGGCACGCTACATTCTGACCAGGGTCCTGTGTTTAGCTCTAAAGCTTACAAAGAGACCATGGCCAGCTTGGGTGTTGCATTGCGGTACTCAAGTCCATTCCATCCTGAGGGAAATTCGGTTGTGGAAAGAAAAAAACGTGACATAAAGCAATCTATAACAGCAAGGGTATTAGGCTCGGGTGATGGGTGGGTCAAACATTTAATAAGTGTTCAACGTAGTCTTAACAATCTGCCAAGAAATTCTTTGGGTGGAATCACTCCATATGTAATCCTTTTTGGTACTAGAATGATTGTCGAAGACCTTGATCGTCATACTTCAGTGGTAGAACAAAAACCCTTTGATATCAAAGACCGTTTGGCTGTTTTACAGGACTTAAATGAAACAAGAAGTCTAAGCAGCACATTACAGAAGCCAACAACCACTGAAGAAATGCCCCCTGTCCCAGCAAAGCCTGTCTGGATTCCAAACATTGGGGATCTGGTCAGAGTTAAAATATCAGGATAAGAAGGTATTTGGGCCTTCTTACAGAAAACCTACCTGTGCAAGCAATCCACGGATCAAGAACAGTGTTACTGCTGCCCCTTGCTGGAAGAAAGGAGAACCGGTTCGTGTCCATCGACCTGGTAAAACCACATCATGTGGCCGATAATAAGCAGTAGGCCCAGTGAACTCCAAATGTGTAGCAGACGACCAAATCTCGCTACTATCCAAGAGGTTCAAACTGAGAGACTCATCACCTTTGAAGAATTTGCAGTAAGAAAAGAAGGACTATGCAACAAAGCCATGGAACTTGTGCCTCTTGAAACCCAAATAACAGTCCGTCAAGAAAATCCTCTCTATAATGATGTAGCATCTGACTATACTAATATGTCAAGGGACCAAGCAGCTCCAGCGATTTCAAATAATCTGAATGCAATACCAACAATTGACAGGTCTGCCTCTGGCTATTTCATCAATTTTGATTCATTTTCTGAGGATCCCAGTGAGCCCGAAACAACGCCAGCAAATAAAACTTTCAAGGAACAGAACTTTTTCACCAGCATGCAAATACATATCTGGTTTCACCATGGGTTGAATTTTGGATTGTGTTAGGTGTACTTTTTCTCCTACTATGGCTCATTCTCGTTTTAAGTTTGGGAAAGCTGATAGATGGAACATATAGTAAAATGGACACAGCAAGTAAGAACACCAACGTTCTCCTGAAGCCACACAAATCATCTCATCGTGAACAAAGAGACCTGTCATCAGTGAACATCACAGCTGTTCCTCTACCTGGTGGTATAGCATGGGACAGAACTGATTATGACATTTATATTCCTGTAGAGCTGTTGAAGATTCCACACCAATTTAAGGTTTCCTTTAGTGACTTTGTTTCACCCAGCACATTTTCTGATGATTGGGACTTTGAGACTGTTAATAACATGATGCAGACTTAGAAATGTCAGAAAAATTTACAAAACATGAATCCTTAGAAGGTTCATCAGATTATGAACAAATGTAGTGTTTTAATCATTATGGTCATCATTATTCGCACAAATCTGCAAACTCTAGAAATGTTTTTACTTATGATCAATGGGAACATTGTCCGACGCCACCAAAGGGTAGCTCAAAAACATTTTATGTAAAATGTCCATACTTCTCAGGTTTTAGTGTCACAAATCCAGAAACATTTGACTTAAAAAATGTTAATAAGACAGGAATGAAAAGTATGTACACTAATACTGAGCAAATTTATTCTGTGGCCTTTTATGCTCAATTGTCCACATTAGGTTTTGACTTTTGGAAAGACAACATTGAGACAAAAACTGTCTGGGGCACAAATGACTGGTAGGTGGAAGGTTTAGAAGCCTTATTCAGAGCCTGCATCATCCCAGAACAAATAATGTTCTTAAATGAAACTGTTCAACAGACATCTTGTCCTGGCCTGGCTACGATAAAAGACTAAAACAAACAGTTCATACCTAAGTCCACACCTGCTAGTAATGGAACTACAGATGAGGAGGTAGACGTGAAATATATTTTACAACAGAACAGAACTAATCCTGATTGGAAGAAATGGTTAATCTGGCCCACAGGCACGAATAAATGTCAAGATAGATTCCTGAATAAGACACAAGGGTTTACAGTAACTAGGCCAGATCCAAGATATGTCCAGAGACAACATCCAGGGATAATAACAACATAGAGTGTAGGAAAACTGTGCCTTGAGTGGCTAAAAAGATACGCACTCACAGATTTAAAACAACACTCAACTTTACTTAAAGATGGCGTTGATTTGAGAGACTTCTTACTAGGACCTCGTAAACCACGTCATAAACGTTTCACATACGCCGTATTTATGCTGCTTATAATGAAGCATGGAAAGTCATGCAATTGGGAACTGCAGAACGAATACGAGAAATTGATCGTATTAATTTGGAGAGAGCTCTCACTGTAGTTGACAATGTCATCCAGAATTTATTCTTTGGACAGCATTGTATCCTCTACCATAGACATAATGGAACAGGACTTGCTCATGTTACAACATGGACAGTCTCAATTGCGTTCTATAATGCTGCTAGGCTGGACGTTACAAAATCTTCATTTAGGCTATGTGCCTTGGCGTCTAATCAACACCACGTCATTGTTTGCTGGGTTTAACCTTACAGATAAACAAATCTCTTTGGCACAAAGGGGAGCAGACTATACGGTGCTGAGCATAGAAAAACTGGAGACATTATCATTAAGCGTTTCTGAGAAACCAGCCGTAGATTGGCTAATACATGGTACCATCACGATGCCAGTGACGATTTACCAGTTTCAGTATTGCTTGAAACACATACCAGCAGACCTGTATGAAAGGTTGTGTAAATAATACATAAAGTCGACCTGGGATTTACCATACACACACAAATGTTGGAGTGGGGGAAAGGAGGTATTTCTTAGTGGTAAAAATTACAAAAGCACACTGAGGGGTACACTTTTATGTCAGGTTATTAATTTACATGGAGCCTGCGATTGTTCTTCGACCAACTTATCCTGCCACCTGCAAGGTTCTCCGGCAGCAGTGATAGATCCAATTTTTAGGCAGCTATCCAATGGGAGCTACATAATGTTGAATGATCACAGCTGTTGTGGAATGATGCCAGGAATAGCCTATCTGGTTGGTGTGTCAGCCAGGGTCACTTGCTGTATGGAAGAATTGTTTCCTAAAACTAAGACAGATGCGGAGTCGCCGCTATGGCCTTCACTGAACATCTCTTTTATAAGGATTGATACTTTAAGCAGAATGGAAGCCATTCTTTTACAAAAAAACTGTGCCACTGACCTCATCCAAAGAGACGTATGATCTGCAAGTTGCAAGGTCCTCCGCAGAGATACATGCCCTATTGTCAACAAACTGCCCCATACATTTCGCAGAAATGTTAGGTCATATCTTAAACATGTCTGATACCAGTGGTATTGTATATGTATTTAAGACAACTTTTTCGGGACTGTTAGGACCCTTTGAAACAGTCCTAGTCATTTTTCTAAACTTCCTGCACTCTGTGTTCGGCGGCCTGCCTCTCATTTTGGGACTTGTAGCAGGCATACTATTTTTGTTCCTTCTGCTCCGATATGGCAAGTCCAGTCACCAGCGATACCCAGATTACCATGGGGAACACTCTTCTGGCAATGCAGTATAGTGAGTGCATAACACAGATTCTTGGCTTGGCTTGTTTGAGAGATCAGAAAACCACGTGGTTCCTATCGTTCAGACCAATCTGGCAAGATTGCATCTTACCTGTTCTATGATGTCTGCTTTGTGGAGAGGAATGAGTGTTGGAAATTTGTCTGACACTTCCATCCGCACTGCCAACGGATGTTGAATCTTTGCTTGGCTCGGTAACGAATCATGCATTGTGTTGTCCCCAGCGGCTACAAATCCTAGTACTGAATCACTAAAGGAATAAATAGTTGGAAATGCTAGCAAACCCAGAACATTGTTATTAAATCAAATAGGACTATCAGAATTTAGGGCCTCATTATGATAGCGGACAGACTTCAGTCCATCTGCCATCGTTTCGGATTCTGAAACTGGGATGGTGCAATGAGCTAAAAAACGGTGTTGGATCTAGCCCTGATCTTTTGACTGGGTGAGAGTATTCTGCTTAATTCAGAGACTCTGTCCCTCACCACCCCTTGTTGTAAATATCGTTTCGGATTTGGCACCAGCCTATGAGGCAGCCTCCCCACAATCCAAATTACGATGCGACCTCCACCACGGCAGTTGCATCACTTATATTTTGCATTGTGGTGGGGATGCGGTCAGCAGCCCCCACCGCAATACAAAATATAGGATGCAGACACATCCCTGCATTATGTGGAAGGCACTGCCACATGGTGCAGGGATATGTTGGGGGGGAACATTAGGTGTCTCCCATGGTACATGTTCCTACACCTGGGATTAAGGGGGCCACTTCTGGCAGCTGTTTTGCGGCAGATTGACCGCCACAGTACGACCGGAGGAAAGGGATATTATAATTCCTATGGCAATGTCTGGCAGGCACTGCCACAATTCATTATGCATTTGGTCCGATGGGCGGTCAGATTTCATCCGCCAGTCTGGACTGTGGCAGTTGGTCTTTCCAAGCGCCATTCTTGCCCCATGCTTCCCCGCCATCATAATATGGTGGGGGGAAATCGCATTGCATTGCGATGGTGAAGGGACCGCCATAACAGCCTTCCATCATAATGAGGCCCTTAGTATCTCATTACATGTAGCCCAAGCACAGTTTTAGAAAGAGTTAATATACTTACAATGTTATAATACAATTGTAGAGCAACTGAGTGAGCAAGCTTTCTTCACTTACACAAGACCAACAAAGAACAGACACCTCAAATTTTGGTGTTTCAAATAATTTAATGGTGATTTTATTGCAGCTTTATATGTCCAAGGAATCCTGAAGGTCTTTTCCCTGTACAAATTTATTTGATGACTTAGATCTAGGTGGTCTAGACTGCTGCAGTGACCTTTATCAACACTTTGCACCACTTTAAATCACTTTATGTGACTTTGTAGTGGCCAAACCTGCCATGATTCGAGTATGATTATTTCATTACAGTTTTGAAAATAAGGTATCCAATTGCTTGAAAAATAATTAGGTAATTAGATAGAATAAAGGACATAAGAGAAAGAACACGGACAACATGATGTACAACCATTGTTTAGTCAAGCCTCCCCCATCATAAGAGTGATTGAAGAGACCAGGTCATCTACAAAATCTTCTACTTGGTTTTCAAAGATGTTCTATCGTATTAAATAATCTTTGTGATAGGTGGTGAACACAAAGGGGCATGTTTACAAGAAAGTGCGGAGCGTGGTGCTAGCCTCCTTGGCTTACCACCTCACTCCACTACTTCAGAAATGCAGGCCTGCATTATTTAGAACAATATGATGCAGCCCTGCATTTCCCCCTGCTCTGGCACTAAACTTAGCAGCCTAGCACCAACGCAGGCTCCATTGCAGCATAGTGCAAGGATGTCTGCGTTGAAGGAAGATTGTTTATGTGCAAGAAGGGTCCCCTTCCTGCACACAAATAATCAATGTCATTTTGCTGTTTCTATGTGTGCTGCACAATGCAGCACACATGAAAACAGCAAATACGAGGAGAAATAAAGCATTTTTCCTCGATTCATGTGTTGACCATTACCCTCTCCTTTCATGCTAAGTACAGCGTGAAAGGGTGCCTTATTTAAAAGGCAGCGTTAAGCCTTGTTCAATGGCTTAAGGCTGCCTTGTAAATAAGGTGAAGTCCCTATTGTCACCACATCGTCACTAAAAGTGATGCAGTGGTGGCGACAGGGGCTTGTAATTGTGCCCCTAAATGTCAAGATACTTAATATTTAAGTAACTCCAAATAAACAAGGGAGTAGAAATATTTTCATCAAAAAAGGCTACAATGAGAAAAAGTATTGAACATGTATAACCAAATGTCATCATTATATGCTGAAAATCTTCGAGGGTTTTTCGCATATTAGTAATTGTACTAATTTGGGTAGTATGTGTTTAATTTGAAATTTAGTCACTTCTTGTGTGCGTTCCAAGTGATTAGAGATATTGAGCTATTGACGTTTATACCTTTTGTTGTTCTGTATCTTGACCATTTCTTATAAATAGTGTATTATTTTGTTTACTTGACCCTATTTGTGTGCATGCAGGTCACTTGATTGGTCATCTGCTAGCGGGATATATACTGATGAGACATTACTATGTCAGAACCTCACATGGTTAGTTACTCTGAAGAAGAGATTAACAGGCTTAAACAGATACCCTCATTGTTGGGGGCCGATATTACAGGAGATAGGCCACTTCGTTCAGACAAAGGAGAGAGACTCATTCAATTGAGAAAGAAAAATACACGAACGCAGTTACACGCTGAGGTCCTATTGGGATATTTGAAAACTAACACGATACCGGTGGAACTCCAGGTGAAAAATATCCCGGTGATTTTTCTTAATGATAAACCTTACTTAATTGATTTCAGTGGCGTAGGGACAAAGTGCTCTTGTGATTGGATTGTGTTATCAATAAATACTGCCTTACGTATTAGTGAGGAGGAACTTAAGGAGATTAAAAGACTGGAAGAGGAGATAGAGGGAGACTCCTCGATTGTAGATGCTAAAGCCTTACAAGAGAGTATAAATAAAACCTTGGCAGATTTTAAAACTCATACTGTCAATTTGAAAACATCGAAATTGAGTAGAGACATCAAGAACTTTAATTAGGATTTAGTATATCCATATCTTAAAGAAGATTTCTTTAAAAATACGAATCCAGGGGCGTTGAACACACAATATAAAGGGAGATCCCTGACCAGATTCTTGACTTTCTCCGACTCCTCTTCAGACTCACACCAAGGAGCAGGAGCATATTTTCAGCCTTATCAACATTTTTAGCAATACCCCAACCTTCCAGCACCTTTTCTAGACAGAGGGGGGGCAAAGGGGCAGAGGATTCAGAAGAGGATGGATGCCTCCAATGTTCCAAGCACCACAGGATCAGAATCTGTTTTGAACCAGACAGAGAGTATACAGGCGAAAGGCACCCCTTGGCCAGATGTGGTTGGAATAGTATCACTAACGGGTAGAGCAGGCTTGGGTGACCACACTGAAATATTACCTATATACAACTTGTCGAAACATGTGTTAACACCATGTGAATTGAAGGTTCTACAAAAGGGTCTCTCATTTGTTCCTTTAGTGACACAAGATCCAGTCGATACCAAGACTGAGGTCTTACAATTTTTAAGAAAAGTCCAATTGAAAATCTTTTTCTTAGACCAAGAGGAAACCCCTGAGTCCAATGTCAGTGGGCTCAAAAAGAAATCATCCCTTTGTCCTGATAGTGCTAGTATGCCTGATAAAATTATATTCTTTGAAAACCAAATTCTTAAGGAAATTGATTCACTGAATAGGAAAAACATCTCCTATAAATCCAACTTTACCAAACAGGAAAGAATAGCCTTAAAAAATCTGTCCAATAATCCCCTGACGGTGATAAAACCGGCTGATAAGGGCGGTGGAAATGTCCTATGGGACAGCAATGAGTATGATAACGAAGTATTGAGACAACTGGGCAACCGTATGCACTATCGTAAAATTGTTGATAGTTCTGCAGCAATGCTTAAAGCTAAAATCTTGTACCTAACCACACAGGCCCTTGAGTGCGGATATTTAAGCAAAAAGGAGTATGATTACCTTAACATTACTATGCAAAAGGTACCTAGCCTGTATATACTGCCCAAAGTACATAAGGACGCTGAGAAATCACCAGGGCGCCCCATCATTGTGGCATGTGGTTCTTTACTTGAACCTTTAGCTAAATATATTGACACCATCTTAAAGCCCTTTGTTAGCATCACACAAGCGTATGTGAGAGACAGCATGGATTTTATTCATAAGATTGAACACTCGATGTTTGAAGGGGACCACTAATTGTTGGTCTCCTTCGACATCGAGAGTTTATACACGAACATCCCTCAGGATGAAGCTTTGCTTGTGATGGAGATGGTACTTCATCGTTGGGCAAGACCTCACCAGGTTCCCATCAGGTTCCTTCTGGATCTGGCTAGAATCTGTTTAAAGAACAGTTTTTTCACTTTCAAGGGTGAACTATTCCTTCAAATAAAAGGGGTGGCGATGGGGTGTTGTTTTGCCCCAGAAATTGCCAACCTCCATCAATTTGAGAGGAGATATGTCTTTGATGAGGCGACCCCATTTTGGCACCAGGTGTCGAGGTGGGTGCGCTTCATCGATGATATATTCCTCATTTGGGATGGCAATGAAATTGAACTGGAGCAGTTCCATGTATGGCTGAATGCGTGCACTCCTGATCTAAGGTTCACCAAGACCTTTAGTAATATCAGGATTCATTTTTTAGATCTGTGGATCTCTAATAACAATGGGCAACTGGAGGTCAGCCTCTACACCAAGCCCATGGACAGAAACACGCTCTTGGAGTTCTCGAGTGGACATCCTAGGAGTCTTAAAGAAAATCTACCCTACGGGCAACTTTTACGGATTCGCCGTAACAGCTCGAATAAGGGTGGCTATTTTGAAAATGCTTAGATCCTATTTAATAAACTGTGCATAAGAGGTTACCCTAGAAAATTGGTTAGGGCGGCACTGACAAGAGCATGGTATACGCCGCACGAAACCTTGCTGACACCCAAGGCAAAAAAGGATATAGCACAAATGACATGTGTTTTAACATTTAATCCTAAATCTAACAAAGTCCGACAGATTATCACAAAAAAATGGAGATTGATTTAACACTTTGATATCCCCAAGCCTTTGTTTGCTTTTAGAAAAGGGAGGAACCTTAGACAACACCTCGTTCGAGCCAGTAGGGACTCTGCTGTAGCAAAAAAGGATACTAGGAGCCTGTTGGGTCTGCCGGCAGTAGTGGGACACTTCAGATGTACCAACGGCACGGCGTGTGACAGCACATCAGATACCAAAACCATTGTGATCAATAACAAGACACAAATGATGCCACCATTTTCGAACTGTAACACTAAGAATGTGATTTATGTGGTAATGTGCCCGTGTGGGCTGGCATATATTGGCCAAACCACGCAAGCTTTTAAAATGCATATTGGTCAATATAAGTCACGCATTAGGTGTAGGACACCAGGAGCACCTTTAGTTCTACATTACTGTGAATGTGGACACAGTGAAGACGATTTAGTAAGGTCAGTGTTAGCAGTGATTAAAGCTAACAACATGAAAGAATTGGAAACCAGATTAAACCGTACAGAAGCATGGTTAATAAAAAAATATCAGACTGCGACACAAGGCTTAAATGATAGAGATGAAATATGGGCACTGTCCTAAAAAATCTTATGGGTTAAGGTTTTAGCATCTGCCCTAAGGGAGGGGGTCTACTGAAAAAACTGTGTGTTCCCTTGTAATTGCCCGATGATGTCTGAACAGCTTATATGCACTTAATATGCGGAGGGTTACTTATATTAGTTGATCATTTTTTCAGTTGTCCTTACAGTTTTGTTCTAATTCAACTGTGTTATATTCTTGCTGCAATACTTTACACTCTGTTGCTAATAATGTTGTTTATAATGCTGTTAGTAGATTACCTAAGGGTGATTGGGGCCCCATTGTTGTACCCTGTTTTTTCTGAGCTTTATTATTTTTTCTACAGGTACACCCCCGTATTCTGAAAAAACTTTTTTCCTTTCTTTTTAAAGTGTATGCCTGAAGGCGAGTGTGCAGTGTCTGATGGGTGTTGTTTTCCACATTGCGGTCCTCAGTATATTGGACTTGATTATCATGTATTGTTGTTGATGTCAGTGAGCTGTATCATATTGACTGCATTCCTGTGTGTAGAGAGGGATATTGTGCAATAGGGTCTCCATTCGATGGTGGATTGTAGGTATTTCTTTGTACCTCAAATGTATATATATTTTCTTAAGTGTTGTGTGCCCCGATTACTTATGTTGTGAGTACCTGTGATTTCTTTATTCATTGGAGTTCGTCTTTTGTATTTCGCTTTGTTCAGATTCTTGTGATATTTAGAGTTCACTCTGCCCGTATTGACATCGTATAGTGATTTTTTCCCAGGACCATGGTGGGCCGGTTAATGTAGGACTAGAGGGAGTCTCGCCTGAGCGTCCCACGCTTTTGATGGTGGTAGACGTCATATGACGGGAGCGAGTGAACGTCCTCAAACAGTGGCTGGCCGGGAATGTGCACCAATAGATGAAGCCTTTTGTGGTAGTCTGTTTCTTATGGCAGTAATAGACGGATCACGGCGTAAGCACATGTACGTGTTGAAAATAGGGGCTGATGGGACTCGGACCCTCGTCGTTTGGATACTTGCTGTTTGAAGTCGTTGGCAGTTCTTCTTTGAGTGACGGAACTGCGATTTGCAGGTAGTTTACCGGGGAGGCGCCCTAAATGCGGTAGTTGGGCACTTCGTTGGAAGTATGTGAGACGCGCTGCGCTGTGTTGAGTCACGAGAAGAGAATCATTGTAATCCCTTTTTAGGTTTCGACCTGGCGAGAGCACTGCAAAGCAGTGCTCCGCCCAGGGCGAAATCTTATGTCTTACACTGTGTGCTTTAGTTCAGCCTCTCTCTTCCATTGGCTAGCTCCATAAATAGAGGCTAGCCATTGGAAGAGAGAACTGTCCGTCTTTTCCTGAGGCGATTGGTGGGCGTTCCCGACGATTCTTTCCCTCTCCACAACGTCATGAAGACGTGGCAACTGTGGGCGTGTACTTTTTTTTTTTTTACCACCGATGTTTGTGTTCATTGTCCGTCTTGTCCCTGTCCTGCTGGCTGTTTCCTGATCACCCTCCCGCTGTCCGTGTGCCTGCCCGCCCCCCTCCTGCTGTCCGTGTGCCTGCCTGCCCCCCTCCCGCTGTCCGTGAGCCTGCCCTCCCCCCTCCCGCTGTCCGTGAACCTGCCCGCCCCCCTCCTGCTCTCAGGAATCTCCGGTCAACCAAGTTGACTCAATGAACAAAAGGATCTAAGAGGTGGACAAAATGCGGCAAATTAACTACAAAGAAGCCATTAAATACAGAAAATCTAATAACCCATTTGCTAAGGTGTGTTGAGTTCCTTCCGAGACTCTGAGGTTCGGCGCTGTACGCAGGAAGTGTAAGCACGGCTACGGGATCCTTTTGCCGTTTGTGTTAATACGTTTGAACAACGGACAAAGCTCAGAGGTATTTCATCTGTCAGACTTTGGGATTAAATTACGACCGCTGCTACTCGTTTTCTCCTCACCTTTTCCCTTTCGATGCCCGCCGTATTATATTCTCTGCAGCCTTCTACGCTCGCTGCTCCTTCGCAGTCCCCCCCGCCGCCACAGCCTTTGGATATTTGGCAGCGGCCGCAGTGTGGGTAGGACTACATGTCCCAGCATACCTAGCAATAGACAGTGGAATTACAGATCAGCTGCTGCGGCAATTGTTCATCATCACCAGAACTCCTGCTATCCCGGAGAGGACATTTGCCGAGGGTGTGTCATCATCTGCTGTTGTGGGGTCAAGTAGAGCCCAAAGCACGGGACTCCAGTGTCCAGGAGTCCGTGCGAAGTATCATCTGCGCTGAGGCCCCCCCCCCACACGCCCACCAGCCCCATAAAACGCCTACCGGTTCCCGCAGCAGGACGAGCAAAGGGCGGGCCGTCCGAGGCCGAAGGAGGTCGGGCAGGGCCACGTCATTCTCATCTGGACTCGTCTCATGTACTGTACGGTACTTAGTGGGTCTCAAATTATATAAAAATCACTGAGTGTAATTCTGCTTACAAGCTCCACAGTGTTAGTGGGTTAGTTATAGTCCTACTGGTGTAGGAAAAGTTTGCTACTGAATGGGTAAACGAAAGACTATGGATGGGGGGGGGCAACAAGGCAGCTAAGCGCCCAAAGCAGTGTAAAAAGAAAAAAGCAAAGGTAGCGCCTAAGCATGCCGCTATGAACTGTGTTAAGGATCGAATTGATGCCATTGTGGATGACTGCCAAGAAATATTGACTGACGTCTTGGGGTCTTCAGAGGTGTCGGGCTCTATTACGGGGGCGGGGGGCCGAAAGCCTGTTATTCATGAGACTGAAGGCCCATATTTTATAATCCCGGAAATGTTTCGATCTCAGGTCAAACCGCCCGCGGCCAGACCCCTCAATCAAACTACTTCATCCCCATCGCAAGGTCAAGAAGGGCGTTTGGAGGGGAAAAGGGAGACTGATAAAACCCCGTCTATTATTGCAATCGACACCGATCCTATTCCTTGCTCCAACAGATACATGGTATTAGCAGAGATCGGGTCTGAGGAGAACACCACCAATGCTAGGTGTGAAAATAACTCTCCCCTAAGCATTGTTATAGATGCATGCAATGTCGTTTCCAGCACTTTAGAATGCCCTGAAACGATCAGCGATTTAGCTAAATAAGTCTCCTTACTTAGGGACGAAATTGTGGCCATGAAATCAGCAGCATCTGTCTGACTTGGCTGAGGCTCCAGTGATTCAGCTTGAAGTGCGTTTAATCAATTGCTAAACCTGTAGCAGGTGACCCCCTCGCCTCCCCCCCCCGCTTCCATCTCCCTTTCACATCCTGCCACCACCCCCAACAAACAGCTTGGTACCAGTGTGAAGAAAGCTGAGCTTTGGGTGATTTGTGTGAACTCGAGGAGGTGCAGGGGTGTTTGTGTTTAGAGGCTAGACACCACCTTGATCCCATCAGTTAGGAGCTAACCTGTGAATATTGCGAGGGTGACATAGGTCTTTCTGTATGGCAGGCTCTGCATAGCAGGCTAGGAAACCCCAGGTATTCCCATAACTGTGACTGCTCGAGCAAAACAGACAACCATGACCCACAGGAAACAAGAGCAAGCAGCAGGAGCTCTCTCTCTCACACAAACAGAGCTCATTTGTGGTTGGACGGTATCTGCCGAGTGACTCCATCTTATGTGACATCATCAGCCAAACCTATCTTTTCAGCCAGATAGCTCAGTGAGCTAAGTGCTCACGGTTCACACCCTTTGTGACGTCCAGGTAGCAGGTTTGGATCACGGCAGGGCTGACTCAGCGTGTTATCCTTCAGAGGTAGAAAAGTGGGCAATATAGTACCTGTGATACACGAAACTGCAACATGGTGGATGGAATCCAGCACTATAAAAATAAGTTATTGGTATTTGTCCTTATTATTGGCATACTCTGCCGTTGTGCTCCTAAACAGATCTCATCCACCATGTCTCTCGAGACATAAAAAGGGAAATTTACAACAACACCTTCAGAAGTAAACACGTCCAGTCCAGCCGGGGGAGGAGGGGACTCCCGACCGAAGTTTGTTCGGAGCATGAACCGCGACCCCCGCGCCGCCGGCCAGGTGAACTGCCCCGGGCACCCATGGGCATTCCGCAGGGACCCCTGACTTCAGTTCGCAAAAGGCACAAGGGGGGGGGGGTCCTGGAGAGCCGACGGGTTGACTTTTTTAGCTCCCAGGTCATCTTTGCTGCGGCCCACGGGGGCCTTTACATCAGTCCCTCCTCGCCCTGGTCGTAGCCGATGAACCCAGCGTCAGTCCGCAGTCACCCGGGACCCGCTCCGGGGAAGGATCCGAGCTGCAGCCGGGCCGTGGGGGGTGGCTGGGACGAGGGCGCTGCGCTGCACGTGTGTCTTCTCTGCAGTCCATAGATGCTAGCAGTAGCTTCAGTCCGCGGGGTGCCCTGGCTGTACTCCGCAGGGTGTTCCTGATGTCCTGACTACTCCACAATGTCCCGACATCACCCCTCAAGTGTTACGACTGCTCACCGCAGGATGTCCCGACTTGCAATCTGTAATGGGACTGACTGGATAGCACTGAGTGGCTGCCTGGGGAATCATGTCTACTTTCTGTCTTTTGGGGGGCCCTGACTGCACTTTTCATGGGGTGCTGATTGCTGTCTGCTGGGGGCTCGCCTTAACTGTACTCTACGGGGGAGGGGTCGACTGCACTGGACGAGGCGTCCTGACTACACTATGGGAATCTCGACTGCGCCCCAAGGGAGCTGATTAAACTCCGGGAGGGGGGCTACTAGCACTGCACCGCACACAGAGAGGCTTGCCACACTCCCGGGACTGACTGCAGCTCTCAGGGGGCCCTGACCTCAGTCCATGTGAGGGGGGCGGCGGTTGGTGTAGCCGCAGTCCAGAGTAGGCAGCCCTGCATTGGTGAAGCCAGTGTGTGTCCGGGAGAGTAGGATGGAGGCAGGGGCGTAGCTTAGTCAAAGGTGTAGGGGGGTGCGAGTCTGAGATTTCTCAATTAGCAACATCCTGGACCCAACTGAAAAGAGTAGCTACCGGCTGAGGTCACTAAACGGCAATAATGAACAAGCTCAGGGGCATTACTCAGTAGCTTTAAGATATTTAGTAAAGCAAGGACATTCTTGGTAGCAATAATATAATCTTAAACCACAACTCAATTAGCATTGAACTCAAAATGTCTATGTATTTGCAAACTGCAGTAAAATATAAATCATTTGTTTTAGTATGTGCTTAAAAGGCACAATAGAACACTTATAATAGAACACCTATAGTTGGAAACAAACGGCTTTTACCAGAAAAATTATTTTATTGATTCTTTTCTACGTGTCTGCAACCATCAACACCTTTGTACTCTGTTTATAAGCATTCAACTAGTCTGTTATCATTTTAAATTAGTTTGTGTCCATTGGAACTATTTAGTGGATCAGTTTCGCTTTACCATGATAAACCTTTAGGCCAGATAAACCCCAATTTACAAAAGAGCAGAGGAACAAAATCATAAAAGGTGGACTTTTACGAAAAAGAAAGCAAAATAAAGTTGGACCTTAAACTGAAACGTGTTTATCCTTTAAAATGATCCACTGTGAAGCAAATAATTTAAGCGCTCATCTATCATTGCGGATGTAAGGTAGTTCTTTACCAGTTTGCACACTTGTTAATTGCAAAAGTTTGTAGAACGCACTTTAGCTCTGCCTCAGAGTAGTAATTCTCGCTTGGTTATTTTTGTGTGAACCACATGTTAGCCTTCATTGACAGAGGCGTTGCTTGATTAGTAAGATTAGGGGGAGTGGGTGAGCTTCAGATTTCCCCATAATCACTCTGGCATATAATGTTAAAATATATTACATGATGGCAGGACTCAAAGAGGGGCATTAGGGGCAGTGGAAGGAGGGATGGATGCGGGTCTGTAGGGGACTAAGTAAGGGGAAATAATATTTTGTAAAATAACCAAATCAGTTTAGGGCTTTCAAAACTGAGATGAGAATTTGTGTTTTTGTCTGTGTATGCATGCAAAAATCCCAAGTGAAATCTGACAGACACCTCACCATAGCCGACTGAAAGCACCTGTACCCAACTGCTAGGGCGTGCTAGGGAGTGCTAGGGAGTGCAGAGTGACTGCAGAGTGCTAGGGAGTGCTAGGGAGTGCAGAGTGACTGCAGAGTGCTAGGGAGTGCAGAGTGACTAAGGAGTGCTAGGGAGTGCAGAGTGACTAGGGAGTGCAGAGTGACTAGGGACTGCTAGGGAGTGCAGAGTGCGAGGGAGTGCAGAGTGCGAGGGAGTGCAGAGTGCGAGGGAGTGCAGAGTGCGAGGGAGTGCGAGGGAGTACGAGGGAGTGCAGAGTGACTAGGGAGGGCTAGGGAGTGCTAGGGAGTGCAGAGTGACTAGGGAGGGCTAGGGAGTGCAGAGTGACTAGGGAGGGCTAGGGAGTGCTAGGGAGTGCAGAGTGACTAGGGAGTGCTAGGGAGTGCAGAGTGACTAGGGAGGGCTAGGGAGTGCTAGGGAGTGCAGAGTGACTAGGGAGGGCTAGGGAGTGCTAGGGACTGCAGAGTGACTAGGGAGGGCTAGGGAGTGCTAGGGACTGCAGAGTGACTAGGGAGTGCTAGGCAGTGCTAGGGACTGCAGAGTGACTGCAGAGATTAAGCTAATGGCAATGTAAGCCCGTCTGCGCCCGTCCGCGGCCGATTGCGGCCCAGGGCCAGAACCCCTGGCCCTCCCGCAGCCCATATCAGCTGGAGCCGAGAGGATTTACTTCTCCTCCGTCGTGAGCATGTGGGGCCTTGCTTACATAGCATGGAGGTAGGAAATAACGTGGCCTGCAACCACTGTGGCTTCGCCTTCTACACAGGGGAAGCTAAAGTTAGTGCCCAACACTCTCTGATATGTGGCTTGCTAAACGTACGCTCCCTACGTAAGCACTGCCTCGATATTCACGACCTACTCGGCGGGCTGCAGTGGGATCTTCTTTTCCTTACGGAAACTTGGTTAGATCAAGATTCCACGCCAGAAGTTATCGAGGCAATCCCAGAGGGCTACTGTCTTCAAAGATTGGACAGAATCAAAGGGAGAGGGGGGGGCATAGCCATAGTCGCTAAACAGGACTACCAATGTCAGCTGGAACGTACTAACATTGAGGGTAGTGAAGCCGGTGCCTTCTCTATCTCGATAAATGGCAACCTCACCTTGAAAGGCCTTTTGATCTACCGCCCCCCGGGCCCTTCTACAGCCTTCATTGAAAAGCTAGTGGAGGACGTCACAGAAGCTGCACTAAGTACGGATAAATATCTAGTCCTGGGTGACCTAAATTTACACCTAGACACCCCCACGGACAAGGCAGCAAGTGATCTTTGTCTGACTATGGCAAGTCTGCAGTTTGAACAGAAGGTACAACACCCTACCCACAAGATGGGCCACCTCCTTGATCCACTTTTTGCAAACTGGAACCAGGTGGACGCCCAGACTCCTATCCCTATCCCATGGTCTGACCACCATCTTATTCCTTTTACCATTGGGACACAGGGACCCTGTCGGGCCGACCCTCCTGCTGACAAACATCCTAGGCGGAGATGGGCGGCGTTCTCCCAAGCTCTCTTTAACCAGGCGCTAATTGCGAAGGACCATCCCGGTGGTGTGGGGGTGGAAGACATTAATTTCAGCCTAGATCAACGCATCACGGAGGCCCTGGACCTGGTGGCTCCACTTGGTGCGGCCAAAATGGGGGGTAGAGTTATGAGATCAGCTCCTTGGTTCAATGAGGACATGCGGGTGGCTAAAGCAGCTTGCAAACGGGCGGAGAGGCAATGGAGGATTGCCTATTCAACTCCCGCCAAAGCAGAATACAAAGACCGCAGGCGTAACTATCATAAGCTGCTCAGAAAGGGTAAATCAATGTACTTCTGCACTAAGATCGCCGAAGCTGAACAGTCCACCAAGGAACTCTTCTCTATTTATAAATCCATTGCAGTAGGGAAGCCCGCTGTGATGCCCACGAAACTCTGCACTGCGGAGGGCTGTGACCGTATTGCAGAATTCTTTGCCAACAAAGTTACCAATATCTATAACTCATTTCCTCAGCGGGCAAACACCAACAGCCCCCCTCACTGGAAGGTCACCAAATCCATAGGAGAACGACAGCTTACGACCTTCGCCACCCCCACGACTGAAGAATTAATCCGCATTTGCGGGTCGATAAAATCGGGTTCCCCTAGAGACCCGACGACTCCCAGTCGACTCAAGGGTAGCCTGCAAATACTCGAACCCCAGGTCCGCCACCTACTAGACACCTCCTTTAAATCTCAGAGTGTCCCCAAAGCCTGGAAGCAAGCAATTGTACTACCCCTACAGAAAAAAGCCAATGTTAATTTTGATAAACTTGACAACCTTCGCCCTATCTCCCTCCTGCCTTACATGGCTAAAGTGGCGGAAAAAATAGCCAATATTCAACTTATGCAGTACGTGGAGGAGGCCTCGCTGCTCCACGACTCGCAATTTGGCTTCCGCCCCCGTCATTCGACGGAATCGGCGCTTCTGGTGGCGGTTGAGGCACTGCGACAGGGCGTGGATGAGGGCCATACCATGGCTCTGATCTTGCTTGACTTAAGCGCAGCATTCGACTCTGTAGCACACTCCACCTTGCTACAGTGTCTGAATGGAGGAGGGGTTACAGGTGCTGCGCTGGGCTGGATCAGGTCCTTCCTGTCTGCCAGGTGTTTCCAGGTCAGGCTGGGTGAGTGCTATTCGAGGGAGATCAAGTTGGGCCAGGGCGTGCCTCAGGGTTCGTCCCTGAGCCCAACCTTATTCAATATCTACGTCTCCCCCCTAGCGGCCATCGTGGAGGGACATGGTCTCCGCCTGGTGTCCTACGCCGACGACACGCAGCTGGTCGTCTCCCTATCGCGTGCACCCGGTCTTGCAGCGGACATCTTCAGGAATTGCATGCAAGATCTTGCAACGTGGATGTCCGCTAACTGTTTAAAACTGAACGGTAGCAAGACCGAGGTGCTCGTGGTGGGGGGAGGGCCCTCTGCTTGGTCGTCGGTGTGGTGGCCGCCCTTCCTGGGTGAGGTCCCTTCTCCTTGTCAGGAGGCCAGGAACCTCGGCGTGTGGCTGGACAGAGACCTGGCTTTTGGTCCCCAGGTTAGCCGGGTGACGGGGATGTGCTTCAGTGTCCTAAGAGCCTTAAGGAAAGTCTTAGACCTGCTTCCCATTTCTGCTCGAAGGACGCTGGTGCACGCCCTGGTCACCTCGCGACTTGACTATGGGAATCTGCTCTATCTGGGGGCCACGAAAAAGGTCATGGGCCGCCTTCAAGTCCTTCAAAACGCCGCGGCACGGCTTGTACTCAGGCTCCCCAGGAGATCACCCTCCATCCCTGATCTTCAAGCCCTCCACTGGCTTCCTATGGAGAAAAGGGTTGAGTTTAAAGCCCTCTCCACATGCCATCGAATTTTGAGCGGTAAAGCCCCTGAACCGCTTCAGAATCTGGTGACTCACTACGAGCCTACTCGTAAGTTACGGTCATCTCAGACCGGACTGTTGATGGTACCCAGGGTAAGGAAGGCCCGTATGGGAGGGAGATCTTTTAGATTTCTCGCTCCTAGATGCTGGAATGTTCTGCCTCTAGAACTACGTCTTGAACCATCTGAAACCCTGTTTAGGAAAAAGCTCAAAACTCACCTTTTCAGCAGGTAGACTTTAATGGGAGGGAGGGCGGTCACTTCTCACTTACTACAGCGCGGGGACACGCCAGTGGCGTCACCAGGCGCTTTACAAATGCCCAAATAATAATAATAATAATAATAATAAATGACAATGCCATTTATTTATCTGTTTTCAAAACCAACACATAAATACACATTTTGTCATTTACAATGCCAATAGCTCTAACTTTTCCAAAGGCGAAACCATTGCATTGTAAATGCTTGTTTTCTCTCTCGTTTCTGTTTGGTCCATCAGGTATTAAGTGCCTGTTTGATTGCACCGTTTGAAAAATTAAGTGGACTGGTGACACTACTTTTTCATCTTTGAGAGTGAAATACAGCCTCTGAAGGTAGGAATTAGCTACCTGTATTTAGTACGCTGTTAGTACTAAGTCTCCCTGTACTGCCCCCACTTGATTTGATATACATGTATGTTATTGTCTCCCTTTTTGTATTAGGGTCGAAGGGCCATTTTTTGGCAGGGCGGCAGTGGGTCCGGTCCTTGCCAGCCGTGTCTTGCTTAAGAGAGCTATTAACCCATTCAGGTATGAATAGCTTAAATTGTTGAAGGGGGTACCATTGTCTCACTTGGTGCTGAGTTTCTCTGTGTGTGGTTATGGTTAGTTTCTTCGACATCTGGAGAGCATGTTTAAATTGGTGAGGTGTTTGTAGTTTTGTAGTTATGCTTTGGTTTTGCTCGTTTCGTTTTTTTTCTTTGTTGGTTTTTGTTACTAACTTGGGGCACTCCCGCTTGTGTTTCTTTTGTGGGTTCCACAGAGCACAGCGTGTAACTCCCTCAGGCACTGCAAGGTCACTGAAGGTTGTTTGTTTGCCTTTGTTTACAATTGGTCATTTGAGATGATACAGAATACATTGTGTATAATTGTTTTTGTAGAAATATTGAATCCCCTGTCCTGATGATGCCATAAGGAATCTCTGGGTGAAACGCGACCGCGCCAGCGTCGACATTTCTAAAGTTGTCCCATCAAGTAGAGTTGTGTGAAGAAAGTAAAGCGCCCCTTGTATAGTTTAGGAGGTGTTATTCCTCAGGCACTATACAGACTACCTTATAGGGTATTGCTCTGATTCTAGAGTATACATGCTGTCTGTTTTGTTCGCAGTAGGGGAACCAATTATTGATTTATTGGTTTTTCGATATGTGTATATCTTGAATATATGTTGTATATGTTGTATATATTGTATATATGTAGTGTATCATATATATGAGTGTGATTTTGTTTCTGTAATGAAGTGATTATTGTGTATTTATGTAAATTGTAAATGTATTAGTTTGTTGTGACTATACTGTGTTCTTTTCCCGTCACTTGTAACGTACACAAACTAGATTAGCAGAAATTAGTTTGTCTATAATTAGAATAGGAGAACAGCAGAGTAATTAACTGTACTCTGGTTGAAAATAAATACTTTTGATTGATCCCTCTCTACCATTATTTTTTTGATTCTACATCGTTGATGTTAATGCTCAGGTATATGAGGGTAATTTGGGCATGACCCCTACTACTATATATACTTGAAAATCTTCAAATGACCTGATCTAGAGTTTGGCAGATGAAGTACAGTTTCTAAGGGTGGCCGAGGACATTACGTCCTACTGTACACCTCATGTAGGGATCACTGCTGGCACAGAAGTAATCACAGTACATTCAGGGAAACCACCATCATGGGGTTCCTGTCAAAGTACAGTAGGTTTGGTGGAAAGCTGGCATTGTCTTTGGTGGTCATTCACTAAATTTTAACAATGTTTTTGTTTCTCAAAATCATGAATGAAAAAAATTACCCCGACATCCGAGGATTTTTTTCTCTTGGTGTAGGGGTCATTACTTGTTTTTTTCTGTCCCTCATTGGCAGGTCTTACCTGGACAGGAAAAAAAAGGACACAACACCTTCCACCCTAAATAGGGAGGGTGATGAAATACCCTTCCTCCGATGGCCTATACTCCATTGAGACATCAGAAGAAGCTTTCCATCAATGTAGCATACTGGGGCTCAGTTGATTGAAAGATGGCAGGACCCCCTGATTGTAAATATGGATACAGCTGTCATTTAGTCAGACGTTGCACTACGTCACACTTTGTGATGGAGCACCTAGTCTGCCAAACTCTACATCTACCCCTTAATCTTTATATTTAAACTTTTTGATAGAAGAATTAAATCTCACTGGTTATTAGAATGGATTTAAATACAATACAGATAATGAGGGAATAGTTGACACCACTGTGTAGTACAAAAATTATATCTGAAATAAGGGTAGAAGCTATTATTCACAACATATGTGCCTTAGAATTAGAAAATAATAGCTTTATTAACCAAATACATTCAGGGCACAACCAATCAACAGTCATAGGAATAGAATCCCAATTAATATGATTAAAGTTATTTCAGCATTTAAGAACAATCCATGTAAAGTCCATGTAGGTTAGATGCTTGTAAAATGATGTTAGATAAAACCCTAGCATTGTCATGAGATAAACTACAATTTATAAAGTCTGACTGATTAGTTTTCATTGAGACCAAGGATAACTGATCATAAGCGAGTTGTGAAAATCCTGGTATATGTTTTACAGGGTTGCAGAGACCCCACAAACGGAGTCGGAGGAGGAATCGCCATTGTCCACAAAAACAGCATCAGGGTCTCGACTAGCACTGACGACGCGCTCAGCACCGCCGAACGCATGCACTTCCAGATCCACACAGACCCTAACTCCACCCTCAGAGGCACCCTTGTCTACCAACCCCCTGGACCCCGCCCCCCAGTTCAGAGACTCAATCGCCGACTTGATCAGCACGCACACCCTGACCTCCACCGAATACATCCTCCTCAGAGACCTAAACTTTCACCTTGAGAACAACAACGACAACAGCTCCACAACCCTGATCGATAACCTTTCCAACCTCGGACTGAAGCAACTTGTCACAACGCCCACCCACTGTGGCGGCCACACGCTCGACCCCGTCTTCTCCTCAAGCCTGCACATCTCCATCAGCCACGCCACCGAACTCCTCTGGACCGACCACCGCTATATCCACTTCGCCTTCCAGGAACACACCACCGCACCCAACAGATCCCCAGCTGCTGCTGGAGGAAAATCACTGAAGACCAACTGCACGCAAACCTCGCTCTCAGCCCACCCACCGAACCCTCCAACACTGACCACGCTGCCCACAGCCTCAGACGCCGGATCGAGGACTGCGCCAACACCCTCGCCCCACTGAAGAAACCCCCTACAGAGACACCAGCAAGAGGGCCAGCTGGTTCACCCCAGAACTCCTAGCCTCCAAGCAAGCCTGCCGGAAAGTAAAGAAGAAATGGCACAGTGAACAAACTCCGGACAGCCACGCAGCACACAAGGACGCCATCCGCAACCACCACCACCTCATCAGGGCGGCAAGAGGACCTCCTTCAAAGACCACCTCGACAACAAAGCACACAATAGCAAGGAGCTCTCCAACACCGTGAAGGAACTCTCCAACCCCAGCTCCAACACCAACGACATCCTGCTGTTGCAAGCCCTGTGCAACTCCCTCGCCATCTTCTTCCAACGCAAGATAGCAGACATCCATAACAGCTTCAACACCCAGACAGCACCAACAGACAGCAACAGAACAGACCCTCCACACACCATCGACCAAGACCCCCTGCTAGCCTGGGCCAGCGTGAGCATCAATGACACCATCAAGACCATGCGCACAATCTACTCCGGCTCTCCGTCAGACCCATTACCGCACCGCGTCTTCAACAGAGTCAGCAGCTCCATCGCACCCCACCTGCGCAACATCATCAATCTCTCCCTAAGACCGCAACCTTCCCAGAGATCTGTAAACATGCTGAGATCAATGCCCTACTCAAAAAACCTAAGGCAGACCCAAGAGACCTCAAGAACTTCCGGCCCATCTCTCTGCTCCCCTTCTTGGCCAAGGTCATCGAGAAAACCGTCAACAGACAGCTAACCCGATACCTCGAAGAAAACAGAATCCTGGACCCTTCCCAGTCAGGGTTCCGCAGCAACCACAGCACCGAGACTGTCATCATCATATAAACTTTATTCGACAGTTAAGTCATAAAAGCACAAACAATAAAAAACTGTCATCAAAATACAGTACAATCTAAAAACATACATTTTAAAACCTTTTATATAAATATTTAAGATACAATTAAATTCATTAGCCAACTATCGAATACTTTGTAAAAAATGTTTAAAGATAAAATTATTTTCGAGTTTAACAAATATTACTACCACATTTCAATACTTCATTATGTAAGATAGGGTGTAATTCAAAAGCTAGGAATCTACCCCTACCAGGGCAAACACATACACCCTTACTAATGCATGAGACTACTATCACAGTTGTGCATCATGGTGCTAAAAGATAACACAAAGGGCCAACTACTGGCTAACCAAAAGCAACATTTTTGATCGGATTGACCGTGCCCAATTCAAGAACTTCGCCACAGCTATAGCTATTGGTTGGGTGGGGTCTGAACATAAAATTTGCAAGGTCTCAGCATGTCTTCTAATGCTGATTAATTTACAGATTGGCTTTATCCACTTAAAACGTGGTACGGCATATAATGGACAGAAGAACAATATGTGGCTTACTGATTCCTGCTGGTCCAAACACCTAAAACATCCTTCATTAATAGCTCCCACCCATTTACCAGTGAATAGCCTTGTTGGGTGGGTACCCACCCTGAATTGGAAATACAGTTTATGATCATAGGGCTTTTCGATGAAATCCCAATACTTCTCTAGCACGGGCCAGGACTTAACTTCAAGAAATCGTCCGGTGAGATGGGTAGAGAGTCCTTTAGAACATACTGATGAGAAAACCATTTCCCAATATCTTCCTTTCAAGATTTTTTTAGAAGGAAAGTCTGCATTTGAAGGATCATCCCATAATTCAGTCATGCCCAATCTCACTAGCAAAGATCTAATCTCCCACTGATGCTGGGCAACATGATTCTGGGGGCGGTCCGGACACCCTCCCCTGTCCCATTTGTATGGATCCCAAAACAATTTAGGGTTCTTGGCCTCGCAAGCTTCTTTGAGTTCCTGCCACTTGCACTCATCCCATAGCTTTTTTGCCTCCAACTGGGTTTTCCTATAACAACCCCGTGCCGCTCTTACATTACTTGGGTTCCTCGATCTTAGAGCTAAACCCAAATTTGCCTGTGCTTGTCGACAAGCCTCATTATACCAACCTTCAGGTTTCTTACTCATTTTACTTCTACCTGGGCCCGACTTACTAAAATAGGATTTTAGTCGAGCAAAAATTTTGATATGAGCATCAATCATAAAAGAGTGAAAATCCTCATTAATGCCTCTAGACCCCAGTTCTACTAATACATTATTTACATCATTTTTTGTAGCGACCAGGGTTTTGGGTGGTTCGATAACCTTGCTCCATTTAAGATGGCGCATATCATTGGCTAGGGTAAGATCTGGCACTATTGCAGCATGTGTGACTGATACAACTTCATCTGTATACAAATTAAATGAAGAGGTAAGGGGGTTGTGATCACTTTTATACGACCCATTACTGCCATGTCCTTAAGACAATGCCACAATTTTATATGGACAAGCAGATAGTCTATACAACTAGTCCTGTGGCCATTATCATATGTCCTAGCGCCCTGCCTATCAGATGGCATTCAGCCATTGGCAGCCCTCAATTGTTTCCCCATACATAACCCCTTCAATTGGGTAGCCGCCTCCGTCCATTTTTTTATGGGTGCCAACTCGTGATAGGGGATACCCCACCTGGAATCTTCCTCCTCCGTAAGGCTCTGATCTTCATGCCCTAGCGGCTCAAACGCCGTGTTGAAATCCCCCGCTACAAGTGGCAGAGTATTACTAGGCATGGCCTCTATCAGGTCTTCTAAGGCTGATATTACCTCTGACTTTTTCCCCCCGGATGGCCTCTTGCATAGATATAAAAAATATCGATGCTTTTACCTGAGGGAAAGCTAAGTCTCAATGCAAGAATGTCATTATACGATACAGGAAGTTGTTGTATATTGCTGCTTAAAACCTGCCGCGCCCAGATCACTAGACCTCCTATCGGGCGACCTTTATCCTTCTTTACCTCAGGGACATGAAAATTGAGATAACCCAGTCAAAAAAAAGGGACCACCGACTATGTCTCCTGGAAGAGGCAGATGTCAAATTTTTCAATGAAATCAGACCAGTCGGGCGAGGCTAGTTTGGATCCCAAACCCGCTATATTCCAAGATACCATAAACGTAGGACAGTTTTTGCTGGGCGAGCCTATGCTTGGCCCAGGAGCTAAGGTAAATTTGTTTCTCCCAGTGGATGGTTTACTAGTAACTCACAGCCCAAATGATCCAAAACTATGCTCTCTACATTTGATTGGATTACATTAGGCTGGGTAACTAATGCCCCAGCCTGGAGGCTAACCTTACCAACAGATGAATTCGTTCTCCTTACTAGTTTGCCATCCTTAGGCACTACTGAATTTGCCCTCTGTCTGTGTTTGGATGATCGTGATTCGCAATCTTCCAATCCACAGAACATGTCATATCTATTGGTCAACCTTATTCCCCCTATGTTGCTCCAGTTCTGTAACCCCCCATCTAATGACATATTTCTGGGGGCAATATGTGTTGATGGGTAGAAATAGGTTAGAAGTAGGGATTGTATTAGCGTGGATGAGCTTACCATGGCCCATTTAATGATGTGTTCAGCAGCCCTTCTATCCCTAAAGTTAATAATTACACAGTCCCCCACAACAGACTTTTTACATGGCCCCACCCAATCTACACGCCTAGCGAACAAAATTTCAGCAGATACCATGATGGGAAGTGGCCGGTTGAGATTAAGCCAATGGATACATTTATTCTTGAGCTCCGTATACACCTCCCTTTTATCCTGGCACAAAGAAGGAACCACCACATACGGGATAGATTCAGTCGGGAGATCTATACATGGTAAACTTTTTGTTGGTGGGGTGCGGGGGATATTATTATTTGCTTGGGGTTATTGGGTTACTGCCCTGATGCCTTCCCCTTTCTCAGCCCTTCCACTCAGCACAGTTTGATTAGACACTGCTAGATTACTGGAAGAAAGAGGAGGGGAAATGTATGATGTCACAGCAGGGACAGTGATATCAACTATTTTATTCGCGGTCAGCGGGACAGAGGGGAGAATAACTTCATTAATATGCCCTGTCAAGCTTATTTGTTTATCAGTTGCCCCTTTGACCCAGTCTCCATCCCGTGCCTGAACCGAAGCGAACAATAGTTCAAGGCACACAAGTATGTTTTCTATGGTGTCAAGTCTGTCATAAATGGGGAGACATGTCTTAGTGAAGAAGAGTTCCAGTTTGGTCCAGAAGCCCTAACTTAGCTCAGCAGGTAACACATCGCCAGGACTCGATGGCAATGTAATCACTTCACTAGAAGGTTGCCATATAGCAGGACCATGGGAAGTTATTGGTGTCCCGCTCTCATCTACTATATCGACTTTCTGAATTTTTGCTTTTCTTCCTTTCGGGTGGGCACCCCCACGCTTCCTTTTTGAAGTTGAGCCTGCCGCCAATTGAGATAATCCCGATTTAGAACTATAGGCGGATCGAGTCTGGACACCTAATGTCGGTGATCCAGAATGCATGTTGTGTTGAGGATTAGGAGCATTTCTTGTGCCCAGTGAGGCATCTTTGCTTGCGGGGAGACAAGGCAAGCAACCAACAGTTTGCAATAATTGATTCCCCTCACTCTCACCAATGCTGCCTGGTAGGATAGAGTCAATGACTGGTGGGGGGTTTGGCGACCGTACCTGGGCGAAACTTCCCATGGATGAACGTTTATCGAATGCAATGTCCAACGATAGTCTCTTTTCTGTCAGCTCAATTTCGTGGGCTAAAACAGATGACGCTCTTGTAAGAAAGTGGTCCAGAGTGCCTATTATTGACCCACCAGTGATGGATTTCCTGCTTTTCCCGGCCTTAGTGGTGGTCATTATGTAAATGAAGTAAGCACCTACTCCTTAGAATGGCTAGTAATTATAGTTCAATATCAACTGACATGGTGATTAAATGTGCACTAACCTTTAGCTGTAAATGTTAGGGGAGGCCCCGTCCCGTCCTCGGCCATTCTCGAATGGGCTTAAACAGGCCCGCCCTTGGACCGGGCTTTGTCCGGTGCGTTCCGCGCAGCAGAAATAAGGAAGAATTTAAATAGCCAATAGATGATACAGGGCAGGTGCGGTGAGTCCCGTCTCCCCCTGGGACCTGGAGTCCTTCCTCCGGTGTGGCTGTCTCAGAGCAGGCAAAAGCACAACAGCGCTTTTAAGAGGCTGCTGGTGCTAGGGATAATGCAGGACAGGTGCGGTGAGTCCCGTCGCCCCCTGGGACCTGGAGTCCTTCCTCCGGTGTGACTGTCTCAGAGCAGGCAAAAGCACAACAGCGCAGCGGCTCCCGTGAAGTGGGAGCGGCAAGCTGTTAAGAGGCTTCTGGTGCTAGGGATAATGCAGGACAGGTGCGGTGAGTACCGTCGCCCCCTGGGACCTGGAGTCCTTCCTCCGGTGTGGCTGTCTCAGAGCAGGCAAAAGCACAACAGCACAGCGGCTCCCCTCATCACCGCCACCGATGAAATCAGGACCCTGCTGGACAACGGCGAGACCGCAGCACTCATCCTCCTCGACCTCTCTGCCACCTTCGACACCGTCTGCCACCGCACACTATGCGCACGCCTCCACGCCACAGGGATCCGAGACAAGGCTCTGGATTGGACCACCTCCTTCCTCTCTGGCAGAACCCAGAGCGTCCACCTCCCCCCATTCCGTTCCAGAGCCTGCGAGATCATCTGCGGAGTACCCCAGGGATCCTCCCTCATCCCAACGCTGTTCAACATTTACATGGCCCCGCTCGCACACATAGCCCGGCAGCACAAACTCAACATAATCTCCTACGCCGACGACACTCAACTGATCCTCTCCCTCTCCAAGGACCCCATCATGGCCAAAGCAAACCTCCAATAAGAATTGAAGGACGTCGCCGACTGGATGAAGACCAGCTGTCTGAAGCTGAACTCGGACAAGACGGAGGTCCTCATCCGCAGCTCCAACCCTTCAGCCTGGGACAACTCCTGGTGGCTGACGGCACTGGGGGCAGCCCCGACACCCACCGACCACACACGCAACCTGGGAATCATCCTCGACTCAACGCTCTCAATGACCAAGCACGTCAATGCCGTCTCCTCCTCCTGCTTCAACACCCCCTGCATGCTCCGCAAGATCTACAGATGGATCCCGACAGATACAGGAAAGACAGTCACCCAGGCCCTCGTCAGCAGCAGACTTGACTACGGAAACGCCCTCTACGAGGGAGCCCCGACCAAGCTCATCAAACGACTACAACGCATCCAAAACGCCTCGGCACGACTGATCCTTGACGTACCATGCCATGGCCACATCACCCCCACCTGAGAAACCTGCACTGGCTCCCCGTCAACAAGAGGATATCCTTCAAGCCCCTCACCCATGCACAGAAGGCACTCCACAAGAACGGACCAGCCTACCTCAACAGACAGCTCTCCTCCTACATCCCAAACCGCCAGCTACTCTATGCTGACTTCTCACTCGCCACTGCCCCACGCATCTGAAGAACAACCACTGGTGAGAGATCCTTCTCCCACCTCGCCGCCAAGACATGCAACACCCTCCCACTGAGCCTACGACAGACCCAAGACCTGCTGACCTTCAGGTGGATACTCAAGACCTGGCTGTGCGATCAGTAGCGCCCCCTTCCCCCGCACACAGAGACCCTCACGGGTATGTAATGCGCTTTACAAATGATTGATTGATTGATTGAAATGCTGGAAGACTCAGTGTTCAGCACCGCTATATCAGACACTATTCAGCATTATTTTACTGACAATAGCAACACGACATCTACTGGATTAATAGAGTGGGACGCCTTTAAAACAGTGGTCCGCGAGAAGGCAATAGGGGTGACAGTAGGTGCGCGGCAAGAGGTGTAGTGGTCCCTTGTAGAGGTGGAAGGGAAGCTCAGTAAGCTGGAGCCGAAAGCTGTGTTGAACGGCGACAAGCGGGCACCCGTCCAGGAGGCTAGAATCAGACATGCCAAACTGCTAGAGACATTCCATGTTGTGGACCATCAAAGATACACGCAATTGAGCCACGCAGAGGCAGACAAGGCGAGGACCCTACAGGCAAAATTACTGCGGACGACTCCCCTAATGTTGTTATTAATTAGGTCACTACCCCCGCAGGAGAGTCTACCCAAGGAGAAATCAATGAGGCTTTCTGGCAATACTACACAATACTCTATAGTGAGCCTGGGGAAGTAACGAGCATGCACATAGATGAGTTTTTATCCACTATACCATGCCCCCAGCTATCGGCAGATGCAGAGAAAGGGTTATTAGGCCCCATCACGAAGTCAGAAATTAAAACCACCTTTCAGGGTCTCCCCGAAATAAAACCCTGTGGATGGATAGCCTGTCAGCTGAATTTTATGCTACCTACGCGGATATACTTGTGCCCCAGTTGGAAATTTTATATAAAGAAGCACTGGAGAAGGGCTGTCTGCCTCTCACCATGGCGCAGGCGCTGGTGGTGTCACTCCCGAAGCCAGACAGAGACCCCACTGACATGGCCAGCTACCGTTCATTATCACTGTTGACGACGGAGTATAAAATACTTAGTAAAGTCCTGGCCAATAGACTCCTACCGAATCTACATAAACTGATTCATATAGATCAGACAGGTTGCCTGCCTGCGCGAAGTACATCATTGAACACTAGGAAATTACACCACCTGCTCGCAGAGGCCCTGAACCGATATGATTATGCAGGTTGTATCTCATTAGATATGTGTCAAGCGTTCGACTCTATTAAATGGGACTATATATTCAGGGCCCTAGCGAGACTTGGACTGCGAAAGAGTATGTCAGGTGGATCTGCCTCCTCTATAACGCCCCTACGACTAGAGCGCCGACGGAAGGGCACATATCATCAGAATATCAGATACGTAGGGGAATGAGACAGGGGTGCCCGCTCTCGCCGCTTATCTTTATATTGGCACCGAACCTTTGGCACTGAAGATCAGGGCGGAGCTGGCCGACATGGGGAGTACGGTGGGAAACACCACGCACTTGCTGTCGGCATATGCAGATGATATTATCCTCTACTTGCACAACCTCCGCACCCCTATGGATACCATGGCCGCGATGTTTGAGCGCTTTGAGCAGCTGTCAGGTCTAGCTATCAATCCACTGAAATCAACTGTATTCTACTTTAAGGAGCAGGCGCCCTTACTGGACTTTTCATTTGGTGCACCACAGTTCAAAGTTGCATCTCATACATTTAAGTATCTAGGCATCCAAGTTTACCGGTCCCAGGCAGACATGTTAGAGGGCAAACTGAACAGCGCCCTGAGAGCCATAGGATCTAGCATTACCTTTTGGACCACTCTGCCACTGTCAGTGGTGGGCAGGGCAGCAATTGCAAAAATGGTGGTCCTTCCGAGGCTACTTTAATATTTTACAAACATACGACTTATGTTCCAGAGCACCACTTTTAAACTAATGAGCACATTACTCATTGACCTCATTTGGGGGACGGGTAGGTGGCGGATTAGCTTAAAGAAGTTACAACGCACGTCCGGAGGAGGCCTGGGAGCGCCTGATCTCAGGGGGTATTTTTACGCTTTTCAACTGCAGTGGCTGTCCTTCTGGACAGCAAGGCGTAATCTACAGGAGATAGGGATGACCGAACAAGACATAGGATGAGGGGCTCTACACACCCTCTTGCTGCCACATAGCAAGTTTCCTTGGGATCTCCCCCCCCTTTTGCGCACGGCGTTGCAGTGCTGGAGGGCAGCTCTTCAGTAGAACAAAGCATCCCCTGCATATGCCGGGAATATACTTCTGCTTGGTATACCTTTACAAGGTGGACGCTTGACGATGCATAGACTTGCACCTTGGTTGGATGTGGCGGTTACTACGGTGGCGGACCTCTTTGGGGATGGGGTGTTATTGGATCAGGATAACTTTGTACGGGAAACCCGAGCGCCGGCCCATCTGTACCTTTTACACACAGCGCTCTCGCAATACGTTCGAGCCCACTGGGCCCCTAAAAGGCAAGAACCCCCCACAAATTATCTGGCAAAAACACTGTATTACATGGGGAGGGGCCGGCACCTCATTAAGTGGCTTTATGTAGGGCTGTGCTCCCACACACAAATAGACCTGATGCTGCTGCGTAAAGCCTGGGAGGGGGACATTGGCAGGGCCCTAGAGGATAAGGAATGGGAGAGAGTAATAAAACATCCCAAAAAGGTATCTCGGAATGCACGGTTCAAGTATATTCAAACTATGATTTTACACAGGGCATATCTTACACCTCACAAACTAGATAAGATATCCGACCACACGACACCACTGCCCCAGATGCCGATTAGAGAGAGCAGACCTAATACAGGCGATATGGTCATGCCCACGGATTGGAAAGTATTGGAATTCTGTCAGACGCCGCACGGTGGAGATCACATGCAGGGAGATACCTGCTACAATTGAGGGCTGTATCCTGGGATTATGAAAAGGAACTTCCAAATACAAAGTGCAGTATAGGTTTGTAAACTTGGGGCTCCTGTTGGCAGTATGGGGCGATCACCATGCGGTGGAAATCTAAATCGCCGCCCGCAACATATGCATGGCATAGTGAGCTTGTGCGCTGGGGGTTGCAGAGAGTGCTGCGCTGAGACGGGAGGAAGCAAGGGAGTTGCATAAGAGTCCAATTGCGATGGAATGGCATTTCATGCTGGAGGCGTGTAGGTCCTTGGATATAGACATTACGAATGTAACATGCAAGGAAGTGATTGAGACTAGGACGCGTACTGGCGCGTACATGGGCGTATGTAGTATGCAAAGTGTATGATATAAGATACAATCATGTAAGTACTGAAGACTGACACTAGAGGTTTTGTAGGGGCTCAGGACGAAGGGGAGAGGGGAGGGACCAGTATTGTTGTAGGTTTGATATATTATTTGCTGTGATGAGAAAATGTCATAACAAAATACAGGAGTGTAGTACAGATGCGGAAAGTTAAAATTATGCTATTTACTGGTAGGTTTGGGCTACCAACAGTAACGTTGTAATGGACTTGTAAAATGTACAACATTTGGGAAACCAAATATGTCCCTGCAAGTCAACGAATAGGAAATGTTGGAGCCTGTTGCAAGTAATATTGTAAGATGTTTGTTGGAATTACTGTGCACACTTAAGCCACTGTATGTAACGTGCAAACTTTGAAAACCAATGAAACTGTTTCAAAAAAAATTCCTCTATAAATTATATAAGCATTGCATTCATAAAATTGGCCAATTTAGTTTTAATAAAATTCCAGCATGAGATATCAGATTTAATAGCACTATACCCTTTAAATAAAGTCAAATATGTTTTTTCCAACAAGTACCCATCGATCTGCATTATCACTTTCCTGCGACAATACCTCAACATTCAGAGACATGTGACAAAAGATGTCTATTCCACCTTTATAGCTAATACCCAATGCCTCTTTCAATTCAGCGTTTCAGGCTCATTGTACTGAGTTTCTTGCAAAAAGGAAATGAGATTTATTAAGGTATGATAGTACTTTTTGTTTTTTACAGGATTCCCAAGACCTTGGACATTTCCGAAGAAAAATGGGGTAACAGCGAAAACTATGATAATCTGTAAGAGCAACAAGAAGTACATATAACAACAATAGTAATAAAACAAAACATAAAAATATAACCTAAAGAGCAAATAGTATAGCAGCAAACATTCAGAAAGATGTGTAGGAATATAGAATGGAAAGTAGCACAACATATAGGAAAATAGAACAATGAAAAAACAGATCAAGGACTAGAAATCCGATCTGAAAAGCATTAAAAGAGACAATGAAAACATGCATGTCAACAGTATGACAGAGGTAGTCAGTAGAGGACTATATGGAAATTCAATCACGAAGCTCAGAGAAGAGAGTATGCAGGATTATTTAGGTTTAGGTTGAGAAGAATTCATATTTGTTAGGCAAAGGTTGTGAAGCTATACTCTCAGCTTGGCGGGATCTTCACCAGAACTGGTGATGCCATTGTGCATTATCTCAATAAACACGAACGATTACACCATATCTAATATTCAACAGTATGTGTTTGTAGGACTCACAGAGAGCAAACCCTTTGATCTAGCATTTGTATCATTTGACACACTTTGAGACAAGTAGATGGGAATAGACAAAGTTTCTTTTTCTCCTTGTCAACTTTAACTACATAAAGAAGGTCACTGGGCTATGAGGGAGAGCCCCTCCTTTCCTATACGATGAGCTCTTTAGAAGTTGAGAAAGGGGTGGATTATAAATACTCACCATCTCATATAAACCTCTTAAAAATGATCATAAATCATTGCCCTCGAGCCCTTATATTACACTACACATGTGAACATAATTTCACCTTTTTCTATTTTCTAAATCCTCTGAGTTTTTCTGATGAATTGGTATCTCCAGTTTCAATCTTTAAGTTTAGGAACTAGCATCTTTAACATTACTTATACGTTGCTTCATTCCAAATGCCCTATTTTCCATGCCCAGTTACCTGTCATCAAGCTGTTGTAAGTTTGCATTGGTGGCTATCATAAATGATTTCCGTGTCCCCATCTAATTTAACCTATATCAATAATTAGATTACTAGCAGAGGCAAGAGGTGAAAGGATCCTTCTTAAGTCTTTCACCGGGAAGTGGCAGGTTTAGGTGATAGTTGATGAATCAGATGACATTTTGAAACAACTATTCTTTTTTTGCAAATCTTAAGGAGAATTCTGGTTTACCCAAGCAACAAAGATATTGAGAGAGCGAGAGTATTAAAGTGTCTGATCTTCGAGCTACAAGTAGCTTAATAATTATAACGTCCCACATGGAGACACCTTTAGTATTACTTGAATAAATGTAGAAATTTGCTGAAGTCAAAAAGGAAATACAAGAGGAGAATCCTGTAAAATATCTAGCCGTCATGAACACCTATATGGAACCCATAGCCAAGTAGTCATCATTTAGGGTGAGCTGCTGCAGAAGAAAATTCATCCAAGAAACAATGGTCATCAAAATGAGAAAGGTAACATTAATGATAAACATAAAAAAATAATTCTGCTGCGCCATAAATCATTTATATACTAGTAGATAGTGGCACATTCCTGCAAAATATCCCCACAAGACAGAGAGAACAATAGGTCACCAATACAGTGACAGTGTTAATAAGTACCCACAGTTTTGTACAGTGAGAGGTGCCAAGTAATGATAAGTCGCAAAGGAGAAAAGCTGGTAGAAGAAAGACAAAATAAGCCTTTTGTAGAGGAAAATGCAGGCACCTTAAATCAGTTGAGGTGAAGTCTACACATTGAATATCTGAAAGGAAATATGTGTTTTAAAAGTAAACCTACCAAAAAGGGCAGGTGTTGCACTCTGACCTACATTAACTAAGGTGAACAGAAAATGTTACAAAACGGCCAAGAATGATGGTAAATTGGCAACTACCTGCTCCAGAAAGTTCATACAGAACACTCTTTCAAATCTTAATGATCAAGGATTCTTACCATTGTGGATACAGTTCATGTATAATGTACATTTAGAACACAGCGGGCCATATGTAGGTAAATGGCATTTACCGAATCGTAAATACCGAATTTTACAGATTCTGTATTTACAAATCGGTAAATGCCATGTAGGTAATTATTTGGTAACAATTACCGAATCGTTAAGATTCGGTAATTACCGAATCGCTAATTACCAATTCGGTAATTGTCATTGATTCCTATGGGGGTTGAGGCCCATAGGAATCAATGGCAATTACCGAATCGGTAAATACCGATTCGGTAAAATTACCGATTTGTCAAGGGGGACAGGGTGTCACTTTGACACCCTGTTGCACCCCTGATTCTGGCTTGTGTGCCATGTGACACACATACATGCCCTTAGGGCATGTATGTGTGCCACATGACACAGATGTACATGCACAGATGTGCATGTACACAGGAATTCGTTATTTACCATGCAATAGTATTTCATGGTAAATAGCGAATTCCTAAGGGCCTGTGGCACTGTTTCCAGTGCCACCTACATCCCATATTACCGATTCTGTACATTTACCGATTCGGTAATTTACAGATTCGGTAAATTTACAGAATCGGTAATTATCTGGCCCCCTACATCTGAAACTACAAATACCGGTCGGTAACGGCCGAAATCGGCCGTTACCGACTGGTATTTGGCCACCTACATATGGCCCAGCATGCTTTCTGGCCTACTGCAAACTTTCCATTAATGCATACCTAAAGCTGCCCCTCATCATAATCTTGTCAGATTAATTGTTTTGGAAATGAATCCACTAGCCGAACTTGAGTACATCAGACGCTAAGTCAATCTTATAAAGTGTTAGTGATCATTTAGTAAAGCTAAGCCTCACCATTGAGCCATGAAAACTGATATTTATCCAACTGACTTCTGACTTTTCCATGTAAGAGCAAGGTCTGGAAGTATCAGCCAATTTACCTGTGTAATTCCATCTATATGTGTTTTTGTTTTTTGATGAGTAGGAGCTGCACGTATTACCTTAGGGTGTAATATGGCTGCCATACATCATAATAAATCCTAATAAATGTGAACTATTTTTCACTGTGGCTTGTAGTCAGAGCAAATAAAAACACAATTCTACCCCAGTTGCTACCAAGCAATAGCTGTTGCTCTTGCCTTGTAATCAATACACCATGGTTTGGATTCATATATTCTGAGATCGGATGTTTTTTGTAGAAGTGTTAAGAATTTTATTTGGGACTTTTTTTTATCACCCTTCACTCTGAACAGCAAGAGATCACTGAAATAATACAGCACTCTGTTGAAACCCACGTTTTGTCCCACTTACCCTGCACTGTAATTTCTTAAACAAGAAAAGGTTATTTATCTTTGTTGTCAAGCATAGCTGGTTAAACTTACATATCATGGGTTCTGACAATGTCAGTTAGAGGCTTTATGAAGGTTTTTAAGTGGGTGGGCCTATGGGATGAGTTTTGAGCAATGCCGCAAATGGTGCTTGTGGGTTCCAAGGTGAATAGGGGAAGGCGGATTTTCTGATGGAATCCATCGGAAGTGCTTTTCCCTTGATTCAGATATGGTGCAATCTCTTGATGAGTGTGTCGTGGGAACAGTATGAAAGGCTGCAGAGAGGTCAAGAAAGATCATGGCAGCTGTTTCTCTTCTGTTGATTAGGGAGCGAATGTCATCGGTGGCGGCGATCAGGTTAGGCTGGGTTCTGTTGTTAGTTCAGAAACGGGATTGGGAGGTATCTAGCAAATCTTTCCTCTGGAGGTGTTCAGCGAGCTGGTGGTTGATGGCTGTCTCCAGGATTTTGGTGGGAAATGGGAGCAACATGATTG
The DNA here is from genome assembly GCF_964261635.1 of Lissotriton helveticus. Classification (NCBI taxonomy): domain Eukaryota; kingdom Metazoa; phylum Chordata; class Amphibia; order Caudata; family Salamandridae; genus Lissotriton; species Lissotriton helveticus. The sequence goes on from NC_136061.1 coordinate 2,128,881,765, forward strand.
GATGGTAGTTCCGGGGTTCGCTGGAGTCTGTGGAGTGTTTCTTGAGGAGAGGTCTGACCTCTGCATATTTCCAAGCATCGGGAAGGTGGCTGTGGTGATAGATGCGTTGAGGAGGGTGGTGAGTTGGTGGCTGATCTTGTGATGGAGGGATTGTGTTCTCTGTGGCTGTAGGGCAGAAGGACTCTATGAGAGATGGTGAAGAGTTCCTTGGTGTGGTTGGCACTTGCCTCAATGTGGACTGCAAGGGTGTCGTTTTTTGCTTGTTTGAGTCATTGGTAGCAGCAGTTGAGGCCTGACTTGAGGGTGGCTCGGTCGGACTCGTCTCTGCTAGTATGCCATCTTTTCTCCAGTTGTTTGCAGCTACGTTTCATTGTGCTGAGTTCTGATGTGTACCAGTTGGCTCATTTGGTGGCTCTGCAGGTTTTGGCAGGTGTGACAGGGGTCACTCGGGTGGTGGCATTGGTGATCCAGGTGTTGAAGTTTTAGACTGCCTTTTCCAGGTTGGTTCTGGTTTGGGGCTGGCTTGTGTTGAGTGCGTCCATCCATTTATTTATTCAGAGTTTTATATAGTGTGAACATGACCCAAGATGGTATCAGAGAGCTTTACAAATGATCAGGGTGAGAGAAACAGGCAAGTCCTTCTATAATAAACAATATTAACAATCACAATATTAGTACAGGAAGAAGCAGTACCCAGGCGGGGGAGATGAACTTCCACTAGTCCAACATAGCACTTTATAAATGATCAGGATGAGACAAACAGGTAAGGCAGGCAATAATAAAAAAGAATAACAATCACAATAACAGTACAGGAAGTAGCAGTAACCAGGTGGGGTGAGGAATTCCCACTAGTCACAACAATTCCTACGTTTGTAAAGGGCGAACATAAGGGTTTCAAGTCGCTGGAGAGATTAAGTGAGCTATTGTCCAGTGTCACATGATGCTGAGCTAAGTTTCCGCCGGCACCAGGCATCAAACCGTGAGCTCTGTGCTCCTGAGTCAGCCATTCTAGCCAGTGCACCACACCTCTCCATCCATAGTCCAACAGAGAGATCAACAGAACAGGCCAAAATGTTGGGAGATAGACCAAAAGTGTGGACTGTGTGCATTAACAGTGCAAGAGAGTAGAGCTCATGGGAGCTGGAGCAAGAGTTTGTTTATCAATAGCACTTTCACTTGTTTCTTGAAAGATTCAGATGAAAAGTTAACTCGGATTTCAGATGATAGGGAATTCCAGATTTTTAGGGCAATGCCAGAGAAGGCTCAATTGTAAGTTTTCTTCTTGAATTTCCTCAGTTTCAACAGTAAAGGCGTGGTACTTCCTAAGGTTCTAGAGCCACCAGACAGCTCCAGTTTTTGTGTAATGTACATTAGGGCATGAGAGTGTATGGCTTTGTGTGTTATACATGCAACTTTTGGATGAATTCTTGCCTCGTAAGGAATCCAGTTTAGTGATTTTAAATCAGGTGAGCTCCAGTAATGAGTCTTGCTGCTGAGTTAAGAGCAGTTCCTGATCTACGAAGCCCACAAAGGGTTACATTTCCAAAATCCAGCCCCAAAATCACTAGGGCTTCACAACTGACTTGAATTCATAGAGGAGGAGGAAGGGTTTGATTTTCCTTAAGATGATCAATTGGAAGTTAGCTCCTCTAGTGGCTGAGCTGATGTGCACCTGCATGTTCAAGCTTTTGTCAAGCATTATTCCAAGTGATTTGGTGGGATCTATGACATTAGCAATGCAATTGAGGGTTGTTAAATGTTGAGTGATTGTTTGGAGGATGCAATTAAAAGGCATTTTGTTTTGTGAGTATTTATTTTGAGGTGGTTACGGTTCAAACAGTTTTGAGTTTTTTGTAAAGATTGGCTGAGAGACCGAATATCTTCCAAGGAGGAGATTTACAAGTAAAGTTGGGTGTCAACGGCTTACATGTGATAATTGATGTCTGATGATTTCAGAATTTCTGATAACAGATCTCAAAACAGGTTAAAGAGCGTGGGTTACCGCAAGAAACCCTGTGATACCCCTAATGAGACAGGTGTGGAGGATGACAGGGAATGATTAATTTTATACTTTGGGATCTAATATGGAGGAAGGAGGCAAACCAGTCTAGGACTGGACCAGAAAGCCCCACCTTGCGTTCCAGTAAGTCAAGGAGGCTGTCATGTTTGACCGTATCAAATGTTGATGAGAGGTTGAGGAGGATTAGAAGGCAGGATTCATTTTGACCAAGCATTTGTGAAGCGTGATCAATTATGTGAGTTGGGGCTGATTCAGTGCTATGTCCCTGACAGAAGCCAGATTGGTAGTGATCTAAGAGTTGGAATTGTGTTTGCATAGCTGAGCATGGACACATTGCTCAAGTAGCTTTGAAAAAGTTGTGTTGCTGCAGATAGGAGAGAAATTATTTAGATCAGTGTGGTTTTCTGTGGGTTTTTTAGGAGCGGGGGTGGATATATGACGTTACAACGCGTACTTTTACATCGCATGCCTTTACAATGCGGTATTTACAACGAATACTTTTACAACGCATAGTGCTTTGGGGCGCTGGATAGTGAATAGTTTAATTTACTATTCCAACTCCAGTCCCCGTGGACACTAGGGAAGGTGTTGGACAGTAAATTAAACTTATTCCCTATCCTAGAGCGCCCCCCAGCGCAATGCGTTGTAATGGTTTGCATTGTAAAAGTTGCGTCGTAAAGGCACTGCGTGGTAAAAGTTGCGTTGTAAAGGATGTTTCCCACGGGGGTTTACCTGTCCGGACTTGAATCAATATGGAATAATGCCTTGAATATCTCAGTGCTTCAACCCAAACCTATGGCCTGGACCGATCATTGTTTGATCGAGTCCCATATATTGATCCCTAATCCTCCTTGTAGAAATATTCTTCCTGACATCCTCAAACGTCCTTGGCGAAACTTAGATCTTGAGCACTTTCATCTGCTCTTGATGAGTGATCCTCCTCAACCCCCCACAGAAGTTTCCCTTGGTTATGACAACTTTTGCGAGTGGGTAAATCAAACACTGGATTCTCTCATACCAGTTAGATGGAGTAAGGCTAGATCTAGTCCCTCCAGTCCTTGGTATGACGAATCCCTTAGACAGCTTAAATCCTCTTGCAAAAAAGCTGAGCGCGCCTGGCGCAAAAATTACGACGCTGGCCTTAAGTCGGCTTACCGGGCCTGCACTAGAGTCTACCATCGGGCTATCTGTGCAGCTAGGGCTGCTTTTTATTCTCAAGAGATTAGGAACAGTTCTAACCCTACTAAGGTCATATTCAAGGTTTGTAATGACCTAACTAGCAAAAAGACTAATACTACCACTCTCGAAGCCTCGGCGGCCCATTGTGAGGATCTGGCCGCGTTCTTCGTGGAAAAGGTAGAAGCTATTTATAGGTCTTTCTCTCAAGCCCATTGCATGGAAAATACTTCTGCCTCCGTTGTTTCTAAACCACTGCTTTCTATTCCTAGCCCCACATTGGAGGAGTTTAAAGCCTTAACGATAAAGGTTAAATCTGGCTCCCCGGACGACCCCATGAGACCTTCCCAATTCCGGGAATTTGCCCAGTGTTGCTATCCCGCAATGCATAGTTTGCTGGATCTGTCATTTACCACCGGTACGGTTCCCAGGGCCTGGAAGCAGGCTACTGTTATCCCTATTCTTAAAAAGCCTGCCCTTGACCCCACTAAATCCGAACACTACCGGCCCATTTCCCTTCTCCCCTGGCTAGCTAAATTGGCAGAGTCTCATGCCAATCAGATTCTATCTTCCCACCTGCAGGAATCTAATATTCTGGATAACTCCCAGAATGGGTTCCGTGCGGGCCACAGCACCAAGACTGCACTTCTGGCTGTGGTGGAACACATTAGGAAGATGCTGGACCAGGGTCAGACGGCGGCACTGATCCTATTGGATTTAAGTGCCGCCTTTGATACGGTTTCCCATCAGATCCTTTTGCACCGTCTCATGGTGGCTGGAGTTGGAGAGATGGCACTTGAGTGGTTTCGATCCTTTCTTTCGGATCGAACATTCAGAGTATCTACACCTCCGTTTGTCTCGGCCTCTCGCTCTGTCCATCAGGGTGTTCCGCAGGGATCGGCCCTTAGTCCTACCCTTTTTAATTTATATGTTCAGCCTCTGGCGGAGGTAGCCCATAGTTTTGGTCTCACCATGGTGTCATACGCCGATGATACACAGCTAGCGGTGGCACTTAATGGTGACTCCACTATGGATGCCCCTACCTTTCAGTCCGCCCTCAAAGCGGTGGCGGGCTGGATGGCGAACAATAGATTGCAACTCAATGCCTCTAAGACCGAGGTTATCATCTTTGGTAGGGAAGGTGGACTTTGGGGAGATCAATGGTGGCCATCTGAACTGGGCCCTGTTCCCATCCCTGTTGCTGAAGCCAGAAACCTCGGAGTGTGGTTGGATGACAAACTCTCCTTTTCTGCTCACACAAAACGTGTAGCTGGTACTTGTTTTGGTGCTCTGCATTGTCTTCGACCAATTTTTAAGTTTTTCGATGCGAACGCCAGGCAGATCATAGTCCAAGCTCTGGTCCTTACCAGACTGGACTATGCCATCTCTCTGTTTTTGGGTTTGAATCAAGCAGAACTGGCTCGCCTTCAGAGGGTACAAAATGCGGCGGCCAGGATGCTTGTCGGTCTTCCGAAGTTTGTCTCCGCCCGCCGTACTATTCGAGATCTACACTGGCTGCCTGTAGGGCAAAGAATTAAGTTTAAAGCATTGTGCTTAACTTTTAAAATTTTGAAATTTGCTTCTTCTCCTATTCTGTCACAGGCTATTCAACACTATGCCCCGTCCAGAACCCTCCGATCCTCAGGCTCAAATCTTGCCATTGTGCCCCGCTTTAAAAGAGCTAGAATGGGCGGTCGCTCTTTTTCAGTATTGGCGGCGGCTCTCTGGAACTCTTTACCTATCACCCTTCGTGATATTCCTGATCTGCTTCTTTTTAGGAAGGCATTAAAAACCTTCCTACTTTCCTCAGTCTAATTCCCTCTGTTTCTTTTTACCTCTGTTGTGTTGTGTTCACCATCTCTGGAAAGCGCCGGGACGCCTCTTGGCTGCGGCATCTGAGCGCTATATAAAAATAACATAACATAACATAACATAACATAACAAGTAATGAAGCATTTACTATTTTAGTCAAGAATGGGAGAAGAGAGGTTTTAATCTTTCTGAAGATAAGCAAAGGAAGTGGCCCGCTGAAGTGGTTTGAAAGCTTAAGGGTTAACTGATGTTTGCTTTGGTAGCTTCATCAAAGGTATTGAATGAAAACCATGAGGGATTATTTTTGGGGGGACTGGGCAGGTTGACGTGTGAAAGCACCGGAAGGAGATCCAATGCAGTCTGTAAGTCATTTTCAATCTTTTCTGTCTTTCCCAGGAAAAGGCTGCAAGTTCTTCGCAGTTAAGCTGCAGATTAGACCCAGATATAGAGTTGGGTGGCCTGTTAGACTGCAATTTTAATGTGTTCAAGCAGTTTATTAGGTTGGTTCCTGACATCGTTTACCTGTAACCTAAAGACGTTTGCTTTAGAGCTACAAATTCGTTTGTTGTAAATGCTTCTCAGAGATCTCAATTGCTTGAGAGAGGGGAGAACTCCAGTCCCCGTGGACACTAGGGAAGGTGTTGGACAGTAAATTAAACTTATTCCCTATCCTAGAGCGCCCCCCAGCGCAATGCGTTGTAATGGTTTGCATTGTAAAAGTTGCGTCGTAAAGGCACTGCGTGGTAAAAGTTGCGTTGTAAAGGATGTTTCCCACAGGGGTTTACCTGTCCGGACTTGAATCAATATGGAATAATGCCTTGAAGTAATGAAGCATTTACTATTTTAGTCAAGAATGGGAGAAGAGAGGTTTTAATCTTTCTGAAGATAAGCAAAGGAAGTGGCCCGCTGAAGTGGTTTGAAAGCTTAAGGGTTAACTGATGTTTGCTTTGGTAGCTTCATCAAAGGTATTGAATGAAAACCATGAGTCATTATTTTTGGGGGGACTGGGCAGGTTGACGTGTGAAAGCACCGGAAGGAGATCCAATGCAGTCTGTAAGTCATTTTCAATCTTTTCTGTCTTTCCCAGGAAAAGGCTGCAAGTTCTTCGCAGTTACGCTGCAGATTAGACCCAGATATAGAGTTGGGTGGCCTGTTAGACTGCAATTTTAATGTGTTCAAGCAGTTTATTAGGTTGGTTCCTGACATCGTTTACCTGTAACCTAAAGACGTTTGCTTTAGAGCTACACATTCGTTTGTTGTAAATGCTTCTCAGAGATCTCAATTGCTTGAGAGAGGGGAGAATCTCCAAGACCGGTCAGCCAATCTAAGATTGCATCTTTCAGCATTTAGGCTACCATTGTACCAAAGCTTTGAGTCTTTGGTGGACACTCTTTTTAGTTGGAGGAGTGCAATCAAGTCTAGAATGTTTGTCATTGACTTATTGTAATGATCAGTAAGGACCTGGACATCTGACATGTACTGAGGAGGGGGTAGGATGCAACTGCTGATTGATGTCAGTTCATTCAGGTTTATGTTTCGAGTGTTCCTTTTCCAGTGCTTGTTTTTATTTGATTTGAGCCTTTTTTGAGGACAATGATTCAGAGATAAGGAAAGTGATGCAGTAGTGGTCCGTCCAATCAGATGGAACAATAGATTCAAGTTGAATGGAATTGGCCATAGAGATGATTAGATCAAAGGTTGTTCCCAGGTTAAATCAGCTAGGAATGTTTTTAGGCTAATCACTGATTTGGGTCATTCCAGTGGAGGCTGAAGTCACCGAAGAAGACCTGGGCGCAATGAAGGCTGGAATTCGTAGTGATTATTTCCATAATTTTTTAAGGAATGGGCGGTCACCTCCTGAATTGTGGTAAACCACAAGTAATTTGCATTGAGGTTTCTATCTTTACTCAAGATATTGATGCATAGTTAGTCTCATGAGTTGAGATTGGCGTTTTGTGCTTGCTTCACAAAGAGATTATTGCGGTGAATACAGGCAATGCCTCCTCTAGGGCTGTTTGGTCTATCTAATCTGATGATGTTATAGCTAGGCAGTAAGAGAATGTTGGGAGTTGGTGTGGAAGAGTCATTTAACCATGTTTCGGTCAAGATCATGTGTAATGATAAGATCAGCGGTAACTGCTTCATGTTTAGATGCTGATCTTCAATTGAGTAGCATACATTTCAGGTGGGGTATGGTGACAGCAGAGGAAGCCTGAGTGATGGGTAATTTGTTTGAGGTTGGAATTGTTTACTGCTCTGGGATTTGTATTTGACCCAAGTTGTCTGGGGTGTCATAGTGTAATGATTTGTATGAGAGGAGGGAGTAAATATTGTTATCTGTTAGTGAATCTCTCATCCTGATGACCTGGGTGGAGGATTGGGGGCGGAATTGTTCTCCAGGTCAATTGTAGAGACAATGTAGTTGCTGAGATCCCATTGATTGTGGGGGGTGACAGCTGTCTTGCATGATTGTTGTTCGAATGAGGAAAGGGAATCTCTATTTTTACCCAATGACCTGGTGGGATCAACAAAAATTAGCTAGCTCGGAGGTAATGGACATTAGGCATTGTTTGTCAGCCCTAAGTTGATGAAGTTCCAAAGAGAAATGAAATGAAATGAAATACCAGCATTTGTAAAGTGCACAGCTACCTCCGGAGAGGTGTCCCGGCGCTGGGGGCCGTCAGAGGAAGAATAAGCGAGCTATTGCCCAGAGTCACAGGGTGCTGGGCTAACCTGCCGCTGGCGATCGAACAATGAACCTTGGGGTCCGGAGTCAGGCACCCTGGCTGCATTAAATTTGGAGTCAAGTGTGGTGTGGGATCAGATGGTTGTGATGTGGTGCAGGGGGTCAGGAGAGAGGGAGAAAGGGAGCTCCAGCCTCTGATGTTTTGGAGTGGCTGAGTTGGGAGAACCAGGCGAGGGGGGAAGAGAGATGGAGTCCTGATTGAGGAATCAGGGTGTGGGATTCCTGAACTGGTTGATGAGGAGTGCTGAGGAGAGAGGAGCAATTTTATTTGTCATGTTAGGGGCTTTTGAGTTTGCAAGTGACATTGTTTTGTCCAAAGAGAGTGTCACAGACGGATCTGTGGTGACATTGGGGTATGTTCAGAGGTCAGGAGTAGAGATGAGTTGAAGGTGTTACTAATGAGGAAGTGTGTGTCAGTGATTGCTGCTCTAGAAATGTGGTGAGGGCTCAGACTATTATGAAGATAAATGGTGAGTGAAAGTTGTTGGGTAATCTGATCAAGATGAATGGGGGAGGATGGGAAACAGATGGAGCAATATAAGTGGTGGGGTGAGGGGAGAATAGAGAAACAGGTGCCTGTGAGATGTCTAAAGGTGCAAAGGTGATCTTGGGTCTGGGAGGATTCTTTCTTCATTACAGAGATTTTGATAAGTGAAAAAATGTCATCAAGTAATTATAGGTTGAGTTCAGATGCTTGGAGGAAGATAATCCCATTATTATAAAGGGAGATGGTTGCCTCTGCTCAGCAAGAGATTGAGGGAACTACTGAGAGTCTGAGACCGTGGGGTTTTAGTGGATGCAGTGATCTGGAGCAGAGAGCAAATAGCTTTCCTCCATTGTGCTCATCTTTTAGTATAGAAGACAAGGTCACTTATGGTAGCTCATTATTCGTGCAGAAGTAGGGGTCAGAAAAAAGGGTGTCTGGGTTAGATTTGAGTAGCTGGGTTTTAAGTTCTTGGAAGCACTTTTAGATATATCTGGGGGTATATGAGAGTGTAAGAATTACAGCCAGCTTAAACTAGGTTGGAGTCTAGTGGTCTATGCGAAAGGGAAATCATGGCTAAGGGAAATAAAAATCCAGAGTGGAAAGAGGGGAGAGACCAGGGTACTTAATGCACATGTGGGTAGGAGTAGGAGGGTAGGAGAGGAGAGGGGAAGGGGGAAGGTCAGATGAGGAAGGAAGGGAAGGGGAAAATCATGGGGTGACTGGAGGAATGTTTCATGACTCTTTTCCATTGGTTCTGTGCTATTTTGCTCCATCTGCGGAAGGAGGTGCTAGGAGGATTGGGGGTGGTGTGAGGTGGTCCTGTAATCATAAAGTGGATGAAGGAGTGGTTGGTTCAGGAGAGTTCCGTGGTATGCATGTATTTGACTCTCTTGCTGGATGTGAAGATAGAGTCCAGTGTGTGTCCTGCTCGGTGTATTGCGTCTTCGACCATCTGGGTGAGACCGATGGTGTTCAATCATTCAAATAGGCTGGCGGGGTTCATGTCTGTCTGGTCATCCAGTTGGAAGTTGAGGTCTCCAAAGAAGATGTAGTGCTTAGTTACGATGGTGAGAGAGGCGATACAGTCTGTGATGCATCATAGGGGCCAGTGCGATGTCCAGGGGATTTGTAGCTGAGAGTGCCCTTGATGGTAGTTTTGTTATCACCGGGGAGTTGAAAATTCAGGTACTCCAGGATTAGAGTGGTGTTGTCCTCATATTTATTCTTTGTGTATGATGGCGATGCCACCTCTGTGTTTGTTGGTGCGATCCTGGTGTGCCATTTTGTTGCCGTGGGGCATCGCTGTGGTGATGTTGGGGGAATTGTAGGGGTTTGCCAGGTATCTGTGATGAAGGTTACATTGGGTGCGAGGGTAGCAATGTTGTCCCAGACTTCAGTGGTATGTTTGCAGAGCCATCTGGTGCTGATCAGGAGGCATTAGAGTGGTTCAGGGGAGGTGTCGATTGGCAGAGTGTGTTCGCATGGGTTTCAGTGAGGGCCGGGTAGTCCTGGGGTTGCAGTAGAACGGTCCATCTGTAGAGCAAGGAGAAGTGAGGCAGCAGTTGCTGTGGTGGCTGGGGTCCACGGCTCAAAAATCTGCATTGGAGTACCCATGTGTGCCCAGAGGGTAAGGGTTCCTGGCGTTGGTGTGCTCGCACAGACGGGCGAAGATGGGTGCCGCCAGGCATAGCTTTGGTGCGCCTTAGGTGCCCTGGTGGTACGGCCGTACTGCAGCCTTTATTAAGTAGGTCCTGGGGGGGACCCTGGGGAGGTGGGTGGTAGGAATCTGGTTGTGGGAAGCAGAAATAACGGTGAGCGGGCAATAGCCTGGGATCAGTAAGCTAAGGGCTGAGTCTGGCTGAAGAAGAGGCTACAAGCTGACTGTCATTCCGACTACCAAGGCTCCCTCAGCAGGGCAGCCTGGCAGGAGTCATGCGTGAAAAGGGCAATGGGAGGAAGAGGGACTGACCGGCCGGCAGGGGAGCTGGGGTGGACCCCTTTTCTATCGGAGGGTGTTGCAATACCAGTAATTGACCAAGTTTGTTCCTAGAGTACAAGTATGACTTCTATGGGTGCTTCCAGGCTGTAGTACCTATAGAAGAACAGTTTGTGAATAGCAATGGACTTACACTTTTGTGGATGTGTGCAGGCCCTTGTGTAAACCCCTCATTTACTTCATCCGTGAATGGCTCCTTACTCCTCCCTTAACCCCCTTACATTAAGTATTAAATAGTCCATGTTTTTCAGCCACACCCATGCCCCTCGCACCTTACATAAAAAAGTATACCTACGTGGGCTGAGATCGCCACAGTTGTGGTAAATATCTCAGCATGTAAAATATAGGAGCGGCGGTGGAGCAGTCCTCCTCATGTAGGTTAGTGAATAGCATAGAACAATATGCAGATTGTGAATAGACCCCATAGTGTTGATTTGTATATTGGTATCTTATCTGATTTTTAGCTAACATAATGTAAGATTGACACATGGTAAAAAGACTGGATTACTTTTGCTTTCACATTAACCAAAAAGATCCATTACTGGACTTGACATTTAGCAATTCTTTGTCAACTAAGTACAAAAAAGCACAACCATACAACCACATACAACAATACTGCAAGAATTGCTGAAAGATTCCCCAGGTTATGAAAGTTCTATGATACCAACAAAACATAAATGTGGTGTTCGCAATTTTTGGTACATAAAATGTGTTTACGTGATTACGTTTGAAGATTGGTTGAGCAGTTGTTTTTTAATCTAATACTATGGCTTTAAATGAAAATTGTCAATAAAATAGCAACATTGATCTGCTGTTCTGTAATGACCAGATGTATCCCCTACACTGTGAGATATTCACTACTGTTGCACCTCCACAGGGCAAATGCATTTCTATGTGCTCAAATATTCGAAATAAATATTGAACTTCAGGGATGCCAGCACTCCCCCAACTGTCATCCCTGTGGTACGGCCACAGTTCTATAAGTCCAAATTTCCCCTCCAAAGACACTTCCTAATGAAGTCATTGGCAGGAGTACACCATCCATCCTGCAGACAATAAATTGCCCTACTGGAGACGAAAGGCTCATTTCTTATGCGGCAGAAAAAAGCGTAATGTATTCATTTTGACTTTCCTTTTGTTTGTGATTTTTCTTTTAAAAACCTTCCACCTTTAAATAAGCAATAGAAAACTATGTAGATCTAGTGTCAGAATTGAAAACAATAGTTATTTTTCCATGCATGATTTTGTTTTATCCCTATGATCCTCATTATATTGCACCTCATGTGCAGATCAATCAACAATTTATAGAGCGCACTACACACGAGCGAGGGTCTCAAGGCGCTGGGGAGGGTGGCTGCAGCTAGTGGTCGAAGAGCCAGGTCTTGAGTAGTCTCTTGAAGGTCTGAGGGTCTTCTATGTGCCGTAGAAGGAGCGGGAGTGAGTTCCATGTCTTGGCTGCGCGGTACGAGAAGGACCTGCCCCCGGAGGTGGTTTTGTGGATGTGTGGGACGGCGGCCAGTGAGAGGTCGGCGGAGCGGAGTCTCCTGTTGGGTATGTAATAAGCCAGGTGGTTGTTGAGGTATTCTGGGCCAGTGTTGTGGAGTGCCTTGTGTGCGTGGGTCAGGAGCTTGAAGGTGATTCTTCTGTTGACGGGGAGCCAGTGCAGGTCTCTCAGGTGGGGGGTGATGTGGTCTCGGCGGGGGATGTCGCGGATCAGGCGTGCGGAGGCGTTCTGGATTCTTTGCTGTCTGCTAATGAGCTTGGATGGGCTCCGGCATAGAGGGCGTTGCCGTAGTCTAGTCTGCTGCTGATGAGGGCGTGGGTGACGGTTTTTCGTGTGTCTGTAGGGATCCATCTGTAAATCTTGCAAAACATGCAGAGGGTGTAGAAGCAGGTTGAGGAGACTGCGTTGATTTGGTTGATCATTGTAAGTTTCGAGTCGAGGATGACTCCCAGGTTGCATGCGTGGTTGGTTGAAGTAGGGGCGGTGCCCAGGGAGGTGGGCCACCAGGAGTCGTCCCAGACAGAGGGGTTGGGTCCGAAGATGAGGATCTCTGTTTTGTCCGTGTTGAGCTATCTTCCATCCAGTTGGCGACAGCCTTCATACCATGGTGGAGGTTGGCTTTGGCAGTGAGGGTGTCGTTGGTGAGGGAGAGGATCAGCTGGGTGTCGTCTGCATAGGAGATTATGTTGAGGGCATGGAGTCTGCCGATGCGTGCGAGTGGAGCCATATAGATGTTGAAGAACGTCGGGCTGAGGGATGATCTTTGCGGGACACTGCAGATGGTCTTGGTGACACCGGAGGGGAACGGGGGGAGGCGGTCTCTTTGGGTTCTGTTGGCGAGGAAGGAGGTGATCCAGTCCAAGGCCGTGTCATGGATCCCTGCGTCATAGAGGCGTGTGCGTAGTGTGAGATGGCAGATGGTGTCGAAGGCGGCAGAGAGGTCCAAGAGGATGAGGGCTGCTGTCTCGCTGTTGTTGAGTAGGATTCTGATGTCATCATGGCGGCGATGAGGGCGGTCTCGGTGCTGTGGTTCTTGCAGAAGCCTGACTGGGAGAGGTTGAGGATGTTGTTGTCTTCCAGGTAGCGAGTGAGCTGGGTGTTGACGATCTTTTCGATGACCTTAGCCGGGAAGAAAGTAGGGAGATGGGCCGGAAGTTCTTAAGGTCGCTCGGGTCCGCCTTGTTTTTTTAGTAGGGCGATAATCTCGGCGTGTTTCCAGCTCTCAGGGAAGGTCACGGTCTTGAATGAGAGGTTGATGATGTTGCACAGGTGGGGTGCGATGGAGCTGTCGGCCTTGTTGATGATGTGGTGGGGAAGAGGGTCGGAAGGGGCGCCCGAGTGGATGGTACTCATGGTTTTGATGGCATCGTCGGTGGTTACGCTGGTCCATGCGGTGAGGTGGTCGTGGTCGGTGGATGTTAGTGGGTCTGGTGTGGTGTGGTTGGCGGGTTCATCCGAGGGCTGAAGCTGTCGTGGATGTCAGTAATCTTGCGATGGAAGAAGGCAGCGAGTGCATCGCACAGGGCTTGTGACGGTGGGATGTCGTTGGTGAAGGAGCTGGGTTTGGAGAGTTCCTTCACGATGTTGAAGAGCTCCTTGCTGTTGTGTGTGTTGTTGTCAAGGTAGTTCTTGAAGGCCGCCTTCTTGGTGGTCCTGATTAGGAGATGGTGGTTGCGGATGGCGTCTTTGAGGGCTGCGTGGCTGTCGGGCGTTTTCTCGTCGTGCCAGGTGTTTTCCAGTCTCCAACAGGTGCGCTTGGAGGCTAAGAGCTCTGGGGTGTACCAGCTGGCTCTCTGACTGGTGTCTCTGTGGGCGTGTTGTCTCATCGGGGCTAAGGTGTTGGCGCAGTCTTCCATCCAGAGTCTGAGGTTGCGGGCCCCCTCCTCGGGGTCAGTGGGGTTGGTATTTTGTTTGTGTTTTTCAGAACTGCACAACCATCCTAGGTAGATTCCAACACTGCCTTCCTGCATTGAGAGTGTATTCTGTACCTGCTTATAGACATGCGCGTCCTCCAAACATGCTGAAAAAGTACTATTTTTAAAGGTGGGTGAGCCACTGAAAACTCGAGTCAGGCTCGAGCCAGAAGCCTGGCTCTGGCTCAGTTTGAGTTCCTGTTGGAATATCAAGCCCTTAACAAGTCGGCCTTTTATGTGGCTTATGCGTGGGCCTCCTTGTAAATATTACTATGTACACATCAGCGATAATTTACAAGTAGTACTGCCCAGTGACGCCCACTTTGCATCTCATTAGAGATGCGCAGCGTCGGGAAAACGGACGCTAACATGCGCTAATTCACGTTAGCATCCCCATGTAGATAGGGGGATGTCATTTTCGCTGCTTTTTTGTTTTTTAAAGCCAAAAAAAGCAGCAAAATGATCTTTGATAATATGCCCCCAAATCTCCTCATGCCTATAAACAGGCATGTGACCTTGTGTAATGTAACTGATGCTCATGGTAAGCGCTTGGTCATCAGGGTTGAGTTTGCTTTGTATTAAAAATGTGTAGAAAAAAGAAATAAGAGTTTAAAACAAAGCCTTCTCATGGAAAGAGAAATTGATACGCACTTTCCGCTGATTTTCATAAAGTGAAACCAGAAAACCTGGGCAAGTTGCTGCTTCCCGCTTAAATTGTGCCATCTTACGCAGATATTTTATTTCAACTGTAATCTTTTTCTTTATTATCGCGTATGAAAGCGCCTTTCAAATATGTAAGTTCAGGCAACCAGTTGTACCAAACTAACACTATTTATAAGTACTCAGTTCAGTGCCATAACGTGCTTTATTAACGTCAAAGCTTCCACATGTTAAAGAAATACATTTTTTTGTATTGTGCAGTGACTTTATCACATGTATGTATGTTATATGATTTACAAAGATAGCAAATATTTTCAGGGCTCAGCCAGTGGTGTAACGACATTTGAGTGGGGCCCTTCAAAGTACATGGAGGGGCCTCCTCTGGACTCACTCAGGAGCTCTCAGACCAGTGTACTGTGCTGAGGGGTTCCCATGGAACTCCGGAGCACCCCCCACACTGCAGGGGGTGCGGGGGCCTTTGTTACGCCACTGGCCTCGGCCCATGCACAGGTTCTAAGTTTCGAGCCAGACCCTTGGCTTGGCTCTTGCTCGGCTCTCTCTGTTAAATACTTGGCTCTAATAAATGCATATTGATATGTATTTTCTGCCTCTCCAACATCTTCTTCTTCCCCTTTGCTCTAACACACATGATGATTTACTGCACCAAATCTGGTTGGCATGATAAAGGTTATAACATATCACCTACTGTTAACATGACGGTCTCCAAAATATCTTTGCACTTAAGTAAGAACACAAAAAAACTATTTAGATTCTTAAGTATATATGTTTGAAGCAGACACAAAAGTGACAATTCAGTTGAATAAGATGGTAATTGTAATTGGATTTAAATACCACTTTGTACCCCTGATGAGGTGTTGAAGTGCTTTACGGTGAGTAGTACACTACTCCGGAACCCAAGGTTAGTGGTTACAGCAGTGGCATTTGTGAATTAGTCAAGTGCTATCGAGAAAAATTGCATGTATTTAGTCCAGTTACTTTGTGACAGATTGTATAATACCAGTTAGGTGTGATCATAAGTGAGGGATATGTGGATTGCAACAGACCTGTGCGCACATAAATATCAAAGCCTTACAGTGTATGTTACATCCAACCACATCAGAACAACAATCGCTGTAGGTTTCTTGGTTCTTTTAATGTACTACAACACGAACAGCCAGCCGACACGTGTTTTATCAGAGATACCGTGATCTCCAACTTTTCATGGCCAAGATCTGTCCAGACGAAAAGTATACTCTCCCTGTACCGGTGCTAATTCCAGCCCGGTCGGGTTCCACAAGAGAATATTGTTCTAGTATAATGTTTCAATGCAAAAAGAAGGGAACCCCCTCTAAAGGTCAGGGAGAAGAGGGGAAAAAATTATCAAACCAGAAAGATAATCTCCCTCATGACCAAAGTTATTTATACACCAGAGTTAATCCAAATGAACACTGTGAGCACCCAGACCAATGTGTGAACCCACTCAGAAAAAATTATTACAACAAACCTGAAAAATATACTTTTTTTTATTTTACATTTCTTTTATCAAATACGTTTTCATAACTATACAAATCTATAAATAACATTTTTCAGCATAGTTATGTCACAAATCAGCACAAATGAGAAAAACAATACATTTAATCAAATCAGAAAGACCCGGGAAGAGACAAACAGCAGCATCACAACAACCCATTCAAACCCAACTTGCACATATCCAGATACACCTTCACATTCATAACATATCTGGGGGACACAATTACAGAATGACAAAGTAATTGGGATGACCAAAGACAAAAACTGCACAAGGGCAGGATGTTCTCAGGGCAGTGGTCTAGTATAACCTTTCAACAGAGTATCAGACGCTGTCAATCAGTGCGAGGTGACGGTCATAAATCGATGACCGGCATCCACATAAAAGAATTATAGGGTGGGAATTCAAAATATATTTCTCGCTCGATACGTATTATAAATTCCACACGCCAATACAGGGTCAGAAGTGTAGAGTTAATCCAACTGCCAATCCTCTTCTTGGACCGCAGGAATTATAAATCCAAGGCGCGTCCCTTACACAAGTATGTGTGTCTCAATATGCAAGTCTAGGCAGAAATGCTGACCCCGTATCTTGGTGTCAACACGAGTAATACGGCAGTGTGAGGGATATGTGCTTTCAGGTAAATGATTGACGAGATAGATAGGCTGTTGGAGATTAGGTAATGTTAGGTTACAGGGATGGGGTTTTAAAGAAGAGAAGTTGTGATCTATGAAATGAGGTATCAGACAATTACAGAATTGCAATAAGATTGATTAAGGCAAACAGGCATGAGACTTCACTCGGGGGTAGAGGTATAGAGAAGATGGAAGGTAAGTCGAGGGTCAGTCTAAAGAAAAAAAGTATGTCAAGGTCAATTTCTTATGCAGGGGTTTCAGAGAATAGTGGGAGGATGCTTTCTGAGATAGCAACCAATCAGAGAATGTAAGAAACAATATTACACCTAGGGGCATATTTACAAGGGGATTGCGCCACAGGATTTTCGCTTTTAACGACGTTCCAGTGTCGCATTGCCCTGCACCATAGTTACAAAATGGTGTTAAGCCATTTTTTGTCACTTATAGCTGATTTGTAAATATGCTACTATTTCACACAGGTATCTACGTGAAAGGGGCGTGCAATGGGTTTCACCGCAACACCTATTGCTTTTTTACACTGCCCCAGATTTACAAGGATCTGTAAATCTGAGGCTGCACCAAAAACTAACGCCATGCAATAGCAGGCGTTAGAATGGCACAATTAGGAGAAATACTTTTATTTCTCATCTGTTTTGCTTTTCCTATTTGTGCAGCATTCTGCAGCGCACATAGAAGTAACAAATCGTATTAATATTGATTGTTTATGTGCAAGAAGGGACCCCTTCCTGGATATAAACAATCATTCCCTGCAATGGAAGCACCCTTGCAGTATGGTGCAAGGGTGTCTGTGTTGGTGCTAGGCACCTATTTTAGGCGCCATCGCTAGGAAAAACACAGGGGTGGACCGTATTGTTGTAAATATGGCACCTCTCTGCATTTTGGAAATGGAGGAGCGTGACAATTCGAAATCCGCAGCCCTTCATTTCCTTGTACATATGCCCCTAGTGCTCATTATCCGGTTCAGTGATTCCTAGTATGAACATCATGTTTTATTTTGAATAGCGTTTTATGTCGGTTTCAAGACTTACTTGGAGTAAATCTGTCGAGTAGTTTTCAGGAAATTGATGTTTAAAAGGTGCTTGGATTTGGCATGAAGAGTTTATATTTTAGATATATCTTTACAGTTGGAAAGCTGTATTTTTAGTTTACCTATACATTTACAACTGTTTGACAAATTTGCATGACAATTGTCAGGTTCTTATCACGTTTAGCTTACTCTGTTAATGTTTAAATTTGCGCAAATGTAGCATGGGGGGACTTTCCAAAGGTGGGTCGAAAAATGTGTCGATCTTCTAAATAACTATGGCATTATTTTACAAATGCACATAACACTTGTCACGTGTTTAGGATGTTTATTCTTCTGTGGGTCGAGCAAGTATTATGCAGATCCACCAATGCGGAGACTAATTTAAAGTGCGGTAAACACAATTTAATGTCTTAATAACTCTGGTGCTCTGTAATGAATCTGCATGAAATGTGGGGGGCTCTTTGAATGTTAAACTCAGTGCATTAATCTCAGGTTTCATGCCGATCTGAGAAGAGGGAGAAAAGTTAAACGTCGGGTTAAAATATAATTTTTTTTCTAATCACTTTGGCTCCGTTTAAGAGATGTGCGCAACATTGGGCAGAACGCTTAACCATGTTCAGCTTACTTGATGTATTTTGAGTTTCAGGCAACCCCATCAAGGAGAGTGCCCTTATGGGAGTTGTCAAAAAGGCAGCAGTTCTAATTTTACCACCCATGGGAATATCTGCTCTCTGCTGTACAAGAATACCATAAAGTGAATTGCACCAAACTTGGAATGAAACTAAAAAGTACTTAATAAGTACAGTTGCTTAGTTTGTGAATCTGTTAAGTACTTTTCAAGAAAGTAGCATTAAGGTAATGTGACAGTCGTTTGAAAGTGTTAAAAGCCAGAGATAACGTGACCATTACTGTGTCGACTGTCCTGAAAACCATGGGCCTCATTTATGAGGACGTGCGTCACTTTTACGCTGCCGGTGCGTCACTTTTTGTGACGCACCAGCAGCGTAAAAAATGTGCCTTGTTGCACCATATTTACAAAGTGACGCATCTAGGTAGACGCGTCACTTTGTAAACCCCTACGCTACATTATACCTATGCAAGGTATAATGTATGCAGGAGGGGCGTTCTGACGCAAGAAAGGGTCATAGAAGTGACGCAGTGCGCCACTTCTAGGACACAAATGCGTCAATTTCTTACGCCTGCCTCACAGCAGGCGTAAGACTGACGCAGGCCCTTTCACATGGGGCTTGCCCCATGTGAAAGGATACATTGCTGGAGTTGCGTCACTTTTGTGACACGCTCCAGCAATGCGTCACTTTTGCACCATACAGATACGTCAGAAATACTGACGTATCTGTAACTCCTTGCGCCATGATGCGTCATACTGTAAATATGATGCCTCATTGGTGTAGCAAGGAGGGCGCAGTGAAAAGTGACGCATCGCTGTTTTCACGCAGCGATGCGTCACTTTTCATAAAAGAGGCCTGATGAAGCAAGGTGAAGAACAAGATTTTGTTCAAACTTGTGAAGTTAATCTCCCATAACAGTAACTAAATTAAGAAGCTTGTGGTGAAATTACTAATCTACTTAGTTTAAGAATACAATCATCAATACAAGTGGGATAAACTAATGTGTTTTATGTTGCAAACGCAAAGAAAAAATAATAAACTAGCCTTGTCTATTGTCTTTGTCAGTATTAAATGCGGCTGTTTAACTAATGGCTTATGTTCATTTTGTGTGCTTATGTTATGTCTTTTCTCTGACGAAAGCTCAAGGAGTTCGTGCAGTTCCTAAAGAAGTAAATATAATGCTGCCTGATTGTACTTTTGCTAGGTAACATAATTAACAGGATTAATTAGTGAAGGGGTGGGTAACAGAATGGGTCTCAATTCTTTAATTAATTGATGTCTTGTGTTTGTTTAATAAAAGTTTCCAAAGTGAGGCCTAAAGGTGGTTCAGAAAACATGGTTCAGAAAACATGGCTGACAGAGCTGAAGTCTTTGCACATGCGTAGCTGTGAAGATTTTTACTGCACTGTCATCGTTAATTGAAAAAGCAGTTCTTTGGTTGAGTTGAACGTGCTCATGAAGAAAAGCTCAAGGACAGAAACTTAAAGTGTCTGCCAAGGCTAGGAAGTAAATGTTCGAAACTCGAGGAAAAGTAACTTTCTTGAGGAAGCTGAAAGATGTGGTAGTGAAAGATAATAGGGCTTATGTGAAGCCTGGACTTGGTCAAGAATCAGAGATGACCTAATGCATTTTATCATGGACTGACACAGGACAGCCAATGAAAAGCTTGGATTTGTTTTAAAGAATGTAAAATGTAGAAAGTTTAGCTAGAAAGAAAGGTATAAAAGCTGACACCATGAGCAGGAAAAAAAGTTCGCTGCTTCTCTTACTTTCCGATTCCAGAATGACGTGACATGCTGTTGGACCTTTGGCGCATGTAAGGACAGCAGACTTTAAATGATTTTTCCTTTCTAGGTGAAATGAGAAATAGACAGGGAAATAGATTTAGGGAATGGAAACTGTTATTCTGCTAATATTTCATGTTTCTGAGCTGGCTTTGAAAATGTCAGTTTATTAGTTCATTTCCTTATTAAAATGCTGCTTTCTTAATTGCTAATAAAATAAAGATTTTAAAACGTAAATGCTATTTTTCTTTATGAAAAATAAAGTTAATAAAATTAGATTTGAAAAGACAAGCTGGTCTTGTTTATTCATGATCTAGTTTCCATCAGTTGATCCAATCGCCTCAAGTGGTCTGATTAATAATAATAAGTGTATAAAACCATGGTGAGAATAGTTAAACTGCAGTTGTATATAATAATGTAAATAATATGTGAGTAGTTTTGATTAATCACACCACCTGATTCAGTTGCTCAAAAATTGTCTAAATGGTGTTATGGGCCTTTACATGTGTTACATGTTTAATGGTGAGTATTGAGGTGATAGGTAGCGTTTTTGAGACAGTTTTTCAAACAGAGCGCTGGATCAAATTTCTTGGTAGCATTGTTAGGGTTTCTATGGTAACTAGCATGTTACATGGTAATACATAGGATTAATGTCTAAAACATGTTAAGTTTGTTCAGTTGTTATATGTAGTCGAAAGGTTTTTTCCAGCAGTGTGAAAATTCCTGGTTTGTGCCGGCATGAGAAGTGTGACAGGTGAAGTTACACAGTGCATTTGTTCTGTTTCAAAATAGTGGTATCGACGTATATCACAAGTGTTGTGGTCGTACAGCACAGGTTTAGGGATTTTAGGTGTGTAAGGTAGAATGTATAGTGAGGATTGTCTATGAAATCATAGCTTTCGAGTATAGGGACTTCTGTCCTGTTTTAAAATTCACTGTGAAAAGAATAATAGAATTTATCTAAACTTGAGTGAAGGGTAAGGAAGCGTCGTCTATCTTACTGGCGAGTGAGGATTTCTATTAGTGGGTTAAAGTCCTACTAAAGATTTATATATGCATGGTTAGGGATTTTTCTGTATGAATGTGCGTAAATGAATTTGTAATGTACGATCGAGTGAAACTCTGAATTGTCTCTAAGGAGGTGTAAAATATCTCTGTATGTGCATTTAGAGAGAAACGAGTTCGTTATTACCTGCTAGAAGGGTAAAGTAGCCTACTTTATCAACGAATTTAAATATTCTGTGAAAATAGTGTTGTCTATTTCACGTGAAAAGAATACTTGAATGATTGGGAAAGCTATCACTTTATTTTAGTGAAACAGACAAATGGTTTGTTTTTGTGGAGTTATTAACTGAATTCAATTGAAAGATTTGTAAATATGGCGCTTTGAAAAGAAATTTTTTTTTTGTAAGGAGGTGTTAGTTTAAGGAGTGGGGTGAGGGACAGAGCAGCTGCAGCGGTAGCATACGTCACAAGTGTTGCGCTGTGATTGGCTAACATTCGTCACAGTATTCGCGCACAGATTGGTTCATGTGACTAAGGCAAGCTTACAGCTGATTGGCTCATCCTGAAAAACAGTAATTCTATTGGTTGAGCAAAATAGTGACGAAGCTTAACTTGATTGGTTTGTTGGTAAGTTTCACGCACGGATTGGTTGGTGTTGTGGAATAACAAGGAAGTTGTTACGATCTTTACCGAAGTAAGGGAAATTGTTTAAAAACATGGATCACTATTACATGAAGGAGAAAAAGAAGCTTACATGGTTTCAGAAATTGAAAAACAAAATTAAACCTGACAAGAACATTTTAGCGCGGGGTGGAAAACTACTTCATAAGTACAAAACACCTGCAGCTTATATGTTGGGTGAATATGGTTATCATACTTGTCTTTGGATTGAGAATTGGATGAAGTATACTGAAAATGATGGTGTATTAGCATGGCCGGAAGATGGATCATTTAACGTAGCAGTTTTGAAACATTTAAGAGAAAAAATGATGAAACTCATACCAAAGCCTAGACCTACTCAATTTGAAGCTTGGGAAGAAGAGATGTTTGAATTAGAACGAGAGAGTAGAGGAAAATTAAGGAGAACAGGATTAGGTCTTGATAGAGAAACACACGAGGATAGAATGCGTCGATGGAGAAGTGCAGACATGTGTGATGGCTTGTACTCAGTGAGACTAATTGATGAGGTAACTGGACAAAAGAGTGCCCAAAAGAAAAAGAAAAATAGTGAAGAAAGTGATTCAGAAGATGCGGTATTAGAAGAAATTTATACTAGAAGACCGCCACCTTATCAACCAGTTTCTTCATGGACTTCTCCAAGTGCCCCTTCAAGAGAAATTATTGATGAGACATCTCCTAAACAAATCTGAATTACAGAAAAACACCTGAAAGAGTAGAAACAAGACTTAATTCAAATATATCAGGAGAAAATAGAAATTATACCAAAACGCCAGTTCGAAGAAATTAAACCCCAAGAAATGAAAAAAGAACAGAAAGTTGTGAGAATTACCAAATACCTCAGAATATATTCGTTCTACGAATGAATTAATACAGCAGTTAACTAAAAGCATGGAAGCAGTAACAGTACCTGTAACGATTGGACCTGTTCTTCCAGTATTTGATCAAAAATAAATTAGGCATTCAGCTTTAACTGTTCCATTAAATTCAGAAATACAGAAAGTGACTGAAAAATTTGATTCAGATTTGTCTGAAATACATCGAGAAAAAATAATGATGCCTGATTTAACTTTTAATCAAAGTTTGTCAAGTAAAACTCCATCTGGTGCAGAATCTGACTCTGGAACTCCGGAAAAGAGTCTGAGTAAAATAGATTTAACACAAACCCCAGAATGTAAATTACTTGATGTTCCAAAATTGAAAGCAGATTTAGAAGAATTAATAATTGGAATGATTGGAACTGACAGATTGAAGGCATTTCAGGTTGATGAATTATTATTTATTTGCAAAAGCATAACATGGAAAACAAAAAACAAATATGATCAATTAGAGGATATGACTTTTGAATTAGAAGTAGATTTAAGTAAGCAGACGACTTTGCAGAAAACTTATAGGGTGGATTTCTCTGAAAAAGATATTGAAAATATGAATACCACAGGAAGAATAACTCATATAAAAGACTTAATTGTGATTTTGAGAAAATGGGGTGAATTAAGTAAATGGAGAACGAAATGGGCAAAGAAAAGAGATGAGGACAGAACAAGTTTAGCTTTTCCTATCAGAGAAAAGGGAGAAGTAGTAAATGAGTTTCCAATGAGAGAAATACCGGGAGGAGGGTATGTGCATGTCCCATGGACAAGACAGGACATTTTACTGTTTACGAATGATTTTCATTGATTAAGAGAAAAACCTGTAGAATGGTATCGACAGGTAGACAGATTTGTGAAAGTTTCAAAAGTTTTATGGGTTGATCTTAATGGATTCTTTGACATAGTTGTCCCATCAGATTTATGAACAGAATGTAAAACTACTATAGATTGGCCTAGAGAAGAATGCCCTCGACAAAGTAACAGGTGCTCCTTCACCAGATGTAATGAGAAAGTACGAACAGGTAATTGTGTTTTTGAAAAACAAGATTCCCCCAAAAGAGATAGATTGGGTTTAAATAGATAGAACAACCCAAGAGCCAAAGGAATCAGTACATTCATTTTATGAAAGATTACTGCTATTACTGCTGGTATTTATACAATAGAGTGGTTATGAACATTTAAGTGAAAAAGACATGAGCCATTTTATATACAGATTTGTATATGGCTTGAGACCTGAAATTAGTGAAATGGTAAGAACTGGAATAGTTGGTTGGCAATCACACACAGTAGATTATATCTTGAGAAAAGCAAAATACTGTAGTGATGAAATAGATGCTAAACAAAAGAAGTTAAAAGAAAAGGCTATGTGGGCACAGGTAAAAGTGGCTGAACGACAAATAGCATCTTTAGGAAATAAAAATGTTGATCAGAATCAAGAGAAATTTAAAGGTAATTATAATAAACCAACATTGATGGGAAATATAGAAGAGTTAAAACAGAAATTCCCATGTTTTAATTGTGGCAAAATTGGACACTGGAAGTGTGAATGCAAGAATCCGCCCAGAAATAATTTAAAAAATGCATCATTAAATCCACAGATGCAGAATGAGATAAATCAGCAGCAACAGCTACAGCGACAGGTAGTGATTCAGCAAAGTCAGTTACCACAACCGCCATTTCCAAACTTCCAACAGGCTTGAAGTGATAATTTGGCCATGGGTAGAAAAGAGCTCTTTTTCTACTTTATTCGTCCATATGTTCAGTGATAGTTTGCTTCTCTATCTGAATTCTTTGTAGACTTGTGGTAATACGGGGTTCTCTGCTAACTGGTCGCGCGAATACCGAATATGCTACACTCAGAACACCTTCATCTGTTCTTAAGCATGAACCATCAACAAATGAAACATAATCTGATTCAGTTAATGGGACATCTTTTATGTCCTGTCTTGGTTTAGTGCAATATTCTAATACATCCAGGCATTCATGATCAACCTCATCCCTGATTTCTGTTTTAGTAGTGTCAGGTAATAATGTAGAAGGATTTAAATTCACACATCTCGCAATTGAAACATTGTCCGAGCCAAGAATAACCTTTTCATATTTTGTTAACCTATTATTTGTCAAATGTTGTGTTCTGCTTCTAGTGAGATCACAAGTCAAAAGGAAGAAGACTCAAATAAGAAAAAACAAGCAGGAAAGAAAATAGAAGTGATAAACAGCAGAGTAAAAAGAATAATAAAGCCAAATCAGAAGTACAAATCACCTGAGTGGACCGATATTATAATTCAACCAGTGGTAGAAGTAAATAGTAGTCAGAGAAAATTAGATGATGCAAGTGATAATGATTGATTTTGTTCATTAGGTGACCCAAGTTTGAAGAAAGTGTGTTAGGTGACACAAGGTGGAAGAAATTGTGTTAGCTAGAAAACACATTGATGTATGACATAAGGTCGAAGAAAAGCTGTTAGAAAATAAAGTTATCTGTTAAAAAAAAAAAGAGGGGAGTATATTTATTTAGTAATTTTTCATTTTTTTTAAGGCTCTTGTTTGAAAGTAAAGATACCTTCTATTAATAATAATTTGAGATGCTCAATTTTCAAAAGATGTTGCAAATTGTCTTCAATATGTGTAATCTTGATAATTTTAGTTTGGTTAATTATAGCTGTCATTTTTCCTTTTGGAATAGATAAAGAGATGTATAAAACTAACATGACTAGTAAAGTTGTGGTTAATCATGATAAAGTTGATAAGACTGATAAAATTATTGAACATACACCAGAGATTCATCAAGATAGATCTGTGGGAGATTTTTCTAGTAATACCTTTTCAAGACTTTTATCTGAATATGTTAAGGGGATGGACGCAAAAGACTGCTACATTTGTGTGAAGTTACCTACTTCTGTGTCTGAAGGCGTTACGTATAATATGCTTCCTCTTACTTATGGCATAACATGTAGTATAATAGCTAGTTTGTTTTATCAAACTGGACGTTTGGAATATTATTATTCAGATTTTGATGAGATTTTTGCAAATTTAAAAGTTGAAGATAGCTTGAATAAAGTGAAATATGCTAAACAGATGAGGGAAGTTTTCTTAGTAACTAGTGAACTCACTTATGAGTACGCTTTTAGAAATAATTTAACATGTAAATTGAGAACAGAAGAGAAGACGTTCTTAAATATGGTGGAAGAGAGAAGGGCAATTTACAAACGAAATGAGATGCTGAAACAAATTAAGTCTACATTTTGGCAGATGGAAGATGAAAAGCTCAATGGTAGAAATGAAAATGTTGCAATTCACATAGATAAACCTGTTAGTGGAAAATTTTGTATAAGAAGAGAATACTTTGTTTGATAAATATTTTGTTGGTGCAAGTCAATGTGAAGACACTTATCGTATTATAGGGGGTTGGGGATTTAAAGGAGGCAAAGATCCAATTTTTCCTGGAATTTATTTTGTTTGTGGCAATAAGGCTTATTACAATCTCCCAGACCATTGGTATGGGACATGTTATGTAGGTTTAGTTTTTCCAAAATGTTTTCATATAGATAGAAATGCAAAAGTTTCAATTTGAAATTAGCAATCACCTGAATAGATTTAGAAGGGAAAGCTTTACAGAAATAATGGAAGACATATTTGGTGCATTAATACCTATGGTAGGAATAACCTTGAATGCAAACAAAATCAGAAAAATGTCTACAATTGTTGATAGATTGTCAACAGATACTGCAAGTGGATTTCAATTAGTGAATACAGAGCTTGTTGCTATGAGAACTATGGTGATGCAAAATCGTCTTGCTCTTGACATTTTGCTGGCAAAAGAGGGTGGAGTCTGTGGAATTTTGCATGTTCAACATTGTTGTACTTACATACCTGACAAAAGTAAGAATATAGAAATGTATATAAAAAATATTACTGAATTACATAATGAAGTTGAACCTTCAGAAGACGAAAGTTTTTCAGAACGTTTAAGTAAAAGATTTGAAGCAATTAAACACTGGTTTCAAGAGATTGGTAATTCAATTATAGGTAAAATAGTTTTTCCTTTAACAGTCATAGCTATAGTGATACTTTTATTAAAAATTAGTTGCATGATACACAAGAGAAGAAAACATGTAATAGAAAAGAAAAGAATTTGCAAACTAAGAAAAGAAATAGAAAAAGAAATAGAAGAGTTTCGGAGAACTCAGTATGAAAAATACAGAAAAACAGATGAATCTAAAGTTTAGAAATACTAATATTAAGAAAGTCCAAAACATGTTCAAAGGTTGAAAATGTAAACATTTTGGGTATTATTTGGTGATTTAGAAATCACCAGATGAGGGAGTTGATGAAGCAAGGTGAAGAACAAGATGTTGTTCAAACTTGTGAAGTTAATCTCCCATAACAGTAACTAAATTAATAAGCTTGTGGTGTAATTACTAATCAACTTAGTTTAAGAATACAATCATCAATACATGTGGGATAAACTAATGTGTTTTATGTTGCAAATGCAAAGAAAAAATAATAAACTAGCCTTGTCTATTGTCTTTGTCAGTATTAAATGCGGCTGTTTAACTAATGGCATGTGTTTATTTTGTGTGCTTATGTTATGTCTTTTCTGTGACGAAAGCTTAAGGAGTTCGTGCAGTTCCTAAAGGAGAAGTAAAAATAATGCTGCCTGATTGTGCTTTTGCTAGGTAACATAATTAACAGGATTAATTAGTAAAGGGGGTGGGTAACAGAATGGGTCTCAATTCTTTAATTAATTGGTGTCTTGTGTTTGTTTAATAATAGTTTCCAAAGTGAGGCCTAAAGGTGGTTCAGAAAACATGGCTGACAGAGCTGCAGAAGCAAAAGCTTGTCCAGAGTGAAGTCTTTGCACATGCGTAGCTGTGAAGATTTTTACTGCACTGTCATCGTTAATTGAAAAAGCAGTTCTTTGGTTGAGTTGAACGTGCTCAACCAAAGAACGTGCTCATGAAGAAAAGGCTCAAGGACAGAAACTTAAAGTGTCTGCCAAGGCTAGGTAGTAAATGTTCAAAACTCGAGGAAAAGTAACTTTCTTGAGGAAGCTGAAAGATGTGGAAGTGAAAGACAATAGGGCTTCTGTGAAGCCTAGACTTGGTCAAGAATCAGAGATGACCTAATGCATTTTATCATGGACTGACACAGGACAGCCAATGAAAAGTTCGGATTTGTTTTAAAGAATGTAAAATGTAGAAAGTTTAGCTAGAAAGAAAGGTATAAAACCTGACACCATGAGCAGGAAAAAAAGTTCGCTGCTTCTCTTACTTCCCGATTCCTGAATGACGTGACATGCTGTTGGACCTTTGGCGCATGTAAGGACAGCAGACTTTAAATGATTTTTCCTTTCTAGGTGAAGTGAGAAATAGACAGGGAAATCGATTTAGGGAATGGAAACTGTTATTCTGCTAATATTTCATGTTTCTGAGCTTGCTTTGAAAATGTCAGTTTATTAGTTCATTTCCTTATTAAAATGCTGCTTTCTTAATTGCTTATAAAATAAAGATTTTAAAACGTAAATGCTATTTTTCTTTATGAAAAATAAATTTTATAAAATAAGATTTGAAAATACAAGCTGGTCTTGTTTATTCATGGTCTAGTTTCCATCAGTTGATCCAATCGCCTTAAGTGATCTGATTAATAATAATAAGTGTATAAAACCATGGTCAAAATAGTTAAACTGCAGTTGTATATAATAATGTAAATAATATGTGAGTAGTTTTGATTAATCACACCACCTGATTCAGTTGCTCAAAAATTGTCTCAATGGTGTTATGGGCCTTTACATGTGTTACACGATTATTGGTGAGTATTGAGGTGATAGGTAGCGTTTTTGAGACAGTTTTTCAAACAGAGCACTTGATCAGGCCCCATGTAGCCACAAAATTGTGCCCTCTGTTGATGGATTTCCCAAAAAAATGCATTATCCGAGGGTAAAATAAACATGGTAAAGGTTTGTCAAATGTCATGCTGATTCATTAAAATGTTTCACAGTTATTACATATTGTAATAACCATGTTAATCAGCAAAAAGTGAAGGTGCATGTACGGGCGAGGAAACCCTTTCCTCCTTCCAACTTGCAAAAGGAGATAATGCGCACTCCAGCAATGTGAATGCAATGGTTTACTCATAAATAAAAGAATTGTGCCAGGGTGTACGAATAGTGGGCGGCATCGCTCTGGCTGCTGCCTGCCATAATACTTGCTTTGTAGCTTTTACTATGGCTGCCTGCACTCTTCCTCTGAGGTTTAGGAATCCTGTAGTATAGACTAATGTGTGCCCAGACAATGGCTTGGTTAAAGGGGCGTAATCCCAGGAAATCCCAGTAACAGGGCTGCTTGAATAATCCAGAGATTAACTTTCCTTTTTGTGTGCAAACAATTGGGAATTAACTGGGTTACCTTATTCTACCAGACCTGAGCAGGGAATCCTGGGAGTTTCCATATGTTCTGCAAAGGTGTGTGTGGAACCTGTGAGAAATAAGCTTAAGGAATCTGGAGGACGGTTGGGCTGTACCAGGTTTCACTTGGGGTGAGTCCACCACTTCCCACGTTTCTCTTTTTTAATTAAACATTGAAAAGCAGTGACTTAAAGTAATACATTTTTGGAGGCTTTATTTGTGCAAAAGTTGCACTTTGACTATCAAAACAAACCTTCCATATAGAATGACGTGTTGAAAATGTACTTCCAATAATTAAAACCGGCAAATTTTGTACAGCTCATAATGCACTGAAAAATGGGAATGCCAGACCATTTTTACACAAGAACGAGTCCAATGTATGGAATGCAGAAAGTCGGAATGATACAGAAAACAGCCAAAGTTCATGAAAAAATCTAGTGATGATGCCGAATAGTCACATTATATTATGCTACAAATGCAGATCATTAAAACATGACATGTTCATCTGCTGCATCTCCTGTGCTTTTCTTGGCACAAAGTGCCGAGATTTCCTCTACTCCTCCAAGTTTCCTTCCTCTGCACAATTTCTTTATCAGTCTTGGCATTAAACAAATGAGTCATTTCATGAACAAGTACTGTTCTGAGAATTGATCGTCAAAATTAAGATTCATTTTCCTGTTCTTACCAGCTAGTGCAGGTTTCAATTATTCAAAACTGATTCACTCAAGAGTTGATCCGCAATTCTAAATTGGAGGTAATAATAAATTGTTTAGATAGGGGTGGGTCTGAAATCAACAAATACGTTTTAAAGTCCTCACTACTCACACAGAAGATATCCACCAAGCATAAACCCCAATGGACAAATAAATATGTGAAAAGGAAGTTGAGTATGCTCATGAACAGCACCTCAGGATTTACATTTCATAAGGTGCACAGGTCGGTGCCTTTGGACTTGGTTTGATTCGCTGCAGTGTGGGTTAATTTCATCACTGTATTACATATTTAGAGGTTGGGTGCACTTGCGTCCTGGTGCTATTTACCAATACTGAAGAGACAAAAACAAACAGGCCCAGAGCAGTGCTTCATTTGTAAAAATGCAAGTGGCTGGGCTCTCGTTACGAGGCCATTGCAGCTTGCACCACACATTGCCCCTGCCAGTGCTGCCAATGATAGTAACAACACAACTACTAACCATCACACTCCTACAAGTGTGACCATTCAGACTATTCCAGGCTCCCAAAGCAATAGGAATGGCTTGGGCGGCATGTAATGGTCATTTTTAATATATACTAAATTAATAATTGACCTTCATCTTAGACATCTTAGACAGGGCCACCTTTAGGCAGACTGCCACAAGAACCAGTGTTGACAATTAAGTTCTGGTGCCAGGCATCGGAAACCACCGGTTCAAATTAAGCACTGGCCTAGAGTAATTATCAGTGGCTTAGATTAATTTATGCGTTCCATCCATCCATCACTCTTTTGTATACTTATTGTGTTTCCCTAAGTGGTACAGGTAAACCCAGATATGGGTCCTGGGCACACTGTTACACTGGAACCAAGCTGTACTCAGCTGATGAGCCCATAACTAGAGCAAAACCTATCCTGGTTTGCTTGAGTTCCTGTTCAGGGAGGACCCGGCCTGGCAGTAGGGGCTGGAGTGTTCCTATTGGAGAAAGCCTCCAAGAGAAGGCCCTTGACTGGACCACGTCCTTCCTCTCTGGCAGAACCCTGAGCATCCGCCTCCCACCCTTCCGATCCAAAGTCACCGACATCATCTGCTGTGTCCTCCAGGGCTCATCCCTCAGCCTGCTGCTGTTCAACGTCTACACGGCCCCCCTTGCACAAGTGGCCCGCCATCACGACCTCAACATCATCTCTTATGCCGACGACACCCAGCTCATCCTCACCCTCACCAAGGACCCACACATCGCCAAAACAAACCTCCACGAGGGAATGAAGGCCGTCACCGACTGGATGAGAAGCACCCGTCTAAAACTGAACTCGGACAAGATGGAGGTCCTCATATTCGGACCCACAGCCTGGGACGACTCCTGGTGTCCGATCACACAGGGAACAGCACCGACACCCCCCGACCATGCATGCAACCTAGGATTCATCCTCGACTCTTCCCTCTCAATGTCTAAGCAGGTCAACGCCGTCTCCTCCTCCTGCTACAACACCCTCCGCACGCTCCGCAGAATCTACAAGTGGATCCCGACCGAAACAAGAAGAACGGTGACACATGCCCTCATCAGCAGCAGACTGGACTATGGCAACACACTCTATGCAGGAATCCCAGCCAAACACCTACGACGACTACAACCCCTCCAAAAGCGCCTCCGCCCGACTGAGCGTCAACGTCCCCTGCCGCAGCCACATCACCCCATACTTGAGAGACCTACACAGGCTCCCCGTCGACAAGAGGATAACCTTCAAGCTCCTCCCCCATGCACACAAAGCACTCCACAACACTGGACCAGCCTACCCGAACAGCAGACTCAGCTTCTACACCCCCACCCGCCAGCTCCGCTCCACCTGCCTCACCCTCGCCGCTGTCCCCCGCATCCAAAGAACGACCTCTGGCGGCAGATCCTTCTCCTACCTCGCCGCCAAGACCTGGAACACCCTCCCTACACACCTACGGCAGACCCAAGACCTACTTGCCGTCAGAAGACTCCTCAAGACCTGGCTCTTCGAGCAGTAGCGGCACCCCCCTCCCCTCAGTGCCTTGAGACCCTCACGGGTGAGAGGTGCACTTTACAAGTACTCTGATTGATTGATTGCATATAGCTGATTCCAAACTGAGGTGGCATGGTGGGCAAAATAGTAATGCATTGGAGGGCAGCCCAGAGTCATTACCAGTGGCTGAGACTAATTCAAGCATTTAATTCGCCATTGTTTTGAAAACTACTGAAGAGACAGCCATCGCATTTACCAAAGCTTCCGACCATTCTCTTTATAATGCATGTAGGGGGTGTCTACATACAGGAACACTGCAGCCCTCTAGTGGAAAGAACATGCTTAAAAACCTATGCTGTGCACGAATTTCGATTCAATAAAATACTAGCATAATGGAAGTGGCATCACACACCCTTTCACTTTTAGTGATGTTACAAGGTTGCTCCACTAACCCACCTTTACCTCGACATCTTCGTTTCTGTTGAGCAGTTATCAGAAGGGCAAAGTGTGGACACCAAACAAAGCAGGGACTCACAATAAGAAAGCAGATTGCTGTTTCAACCTTTATGATTCAAATGAATGAACGAATATTACATTTATAGAGCGCTAAACTTAGCCCAAGGGCGTCAAGGCACTATTACGGACCTGATAGGCAGAAAGGATGGCATGCTTATACTGAAATCTGAGGAAAAAGCCAGGTTTTCACGGCTTTGCAGAAGAGAGAGTGTGACAACTGACCAGATTTGTTGCAAATATTGGTGTTGGTACAATCAAGAGCATGCAAAGACCTCTAAAGGTTCAGGGTTTGGAAATCTTCTGCTGTGCTCTAGAATGGAGAAGCAGTAAAAACAAAAAGAGAGAAAGTTTGCAGATCTTGGCAAGAAACTAAAACAAAACTGAAATTGTTTGACGTGGAAAATGTTACAAATTAGTACTATAGAGTTAACAATAATACAGTGTATTCACCATTTAATGTTCCAAAAACAATTGATTTGGTGATGTGTTCTACATAAATATTCAAAATGTACTTATCTTGTTAAATATTGTATGCTGGTGCCAGTTACAACCACTTACCACAGGTTCACTGAGAGAAAGAGCCTTTTTGGAGACACATACTCAAAAGAGGAAGAACAATGAGTGAAGTCAATCAGAGAATTAGACAGAGGGAGGGTCGTGGGAGGGAATAAAAGAGAATACAAGAGATGAGTGATTGGCCCAATACAAAGGCAGAGCCATGCAAGAGACACACACTAAAAAGAGGATACATTATTTGAAACTTTGTGTCCTTTTACTGTCCTCCTCACCAGCCTTGCTTCTCTGTCCCAGCTGCCAACCCTCTTTGCCTGTTGACAACCACTTTTGATTTCCAATGCCATGACAAACCTATATACTGTATGTAAATGTAAATGTAAATGTAGTATACTTGTAAAGCGCACAGCTGCCCCAGCAACGGGGCGTCCCGGCGCTGCATAACTCTGGGGAACCCGTCCTGGCTTTCCCTGTGGGATGGTCCCTGCTGGGAGTCCCCAAGGTGGAGCCAGGCATCCCCGGAATTGGTGGGGCCGTTGTGGAGATTAGGCAAGCTAATGCCCAGAGTTGCCGAGTGGAACCCCTGATTAGAGTAAGCACTGAAGCGAGAATTATCGAGTCCGCTGACCAAGGTCCACGACCCTGCCGCGTCGGGAATTGAACCCTGGTCCCAGGCTGACTTCTGCTCTCAGGCCTGCCGCCTCTAACCAGTGAGCCACACTACTCCACTCCATATTTGTAACGTGCTTTATTCTTACCTGCAATGAGATGATTATAGCTCACCACTGTTCTTGGAATGCTGGTCTTGAACGGTGACAGTTGGGAGTCAGTTGGTGGAGGAGAGTTTGCAACTTGCACACTTCATGGCAGCTTCCTCCAATACTGATTTTTATAAATAAATCACTTCTGCAAATACAGTTTGTCTTGTTATAGTAGAGATTATTACAAAATCCTTATGCCATTTCTATTCTAACTGTGTGCATCCTCCATGATCCACCCTTATTCCTTTCGGTGTACCAATCTATATTTCTCTATGTTCACATAACCTGACTTTTCTCGATTTTCATCTGTATCTTTCCTATCTGTCCTCTCCTGTGGGGTATGTCTTCATTACCTCTGCCCTGTGCTTCTAGTCATCTTGAACACATTCGTCCTTCAATAGTTCTTTAGTGACACTCCTCCATTGCTAAAATAGCACCACCCAAAATGTGATAATCCAGTGTCACCCGTTCCCCCTTTGGCACTGTGCCGCAAGCTGTACCATGAAGTTACATTTCCTGTGAGGTATGTTTTGTCTCTGCTGTACTGGGATATTGCACCACCTCTTGTGATTAATGAACATAAATGTAGATTCGAACATTTAAATTATTTATACATTCATGTGGATTGATTCTTTATACATTTTTCAAGTGTTCTGCTCAAAGCATGTAAGTTACCTTGTGGGACGATAAGGAAAAGTTGGTCATGATTAAACTAATGAGCAGAACTTCTTAACCCGTTTTAAAGAGCGCTTTGACCAACGCGCTTTATGAATTCTTCAAAGTTGTCCATGTTGGGATTTTCCATATTCAAAGTGTCCTGGATGATGAATCTTAAATTCCATCTTTCTAGCAGTAATTAAAGTCTATCCAAATGTGTCCAAAGTTCTATGTGATATGCATAATTTTCCAATAACATTTTCCAATAATTCACGGCCAAAAACTCATAAAGCAGCTTTTGAAATGCATTATGAACCTACCTTCAATGGATTTTCGTCTTTGGCGTATGTTGTGGGTGGCATTTAGGATCCCACTATCAATATACAAAGCACGTTGATGTGACTTGTAATTGTGTGCTGTTGTCCAAGCCATTTTACTTGAGTCACAAATGAAATGCCTGATGACAAAATGTGAGAGAATCTATAATTCCTACATCTGAAAATAATCCCAAAATACATTTGATCATGGGACATCTTGACCAAAAGGTGTACTTCCTTTAACTGGAAGTATAGGAGCCCTTGGATTCAACCAGCTGGTGCAGGGCCTACACATACTCCCGAGCAAATATTACATCTGCTCTCACACTTAACAGTGATATGTCACAACAACAATTCATTATTAGCTGGTCAGACGGCTCATTCACTTAACATCCAGAAAAGATATCACACAGCATCTAAGCCTTACCTTGTCCAATGTGAAGTTGGGCCATATTTATGAAACTTACAGAAGCCAGCTAAACTAACTTCTACAACACCAATGCCTCAGTAGAAACTAAGCTATTTGTTAATAACAATGGACCTAGACAGATTGCTTAAAACTCTACACTTCCGTATTAACAAGGGGTACAGTACCAGAATAATATGGCCTACATATTGTCAAATATATTGTGCACTAAATGTTGTTCATAAACATATTATCCAATTGGATTTAAAAATAGCAAATCTACACCCAATAGAGCTATATTTTTGTCAAGCAATATTTTTTGCTATATTCTTATCAACAACCTACCAAAGGTTCCTGATATAGGGCCTGATTTAGAGTTTGGCAGTCAGGATACTCCATCACAAATGTGGTGGATATTCTGACTGCTGTATTACAAGTTCATTATAGCCTATGATACTTATAATACAGCAGATGGGATATCTGAAGAACCTAATTGGCATAATTGACAGAGTAATACATCCCCAAACTCTAAATAATGCCATTTGCCACTACTCTAAAAACAAAAAGAATAATACAACAAAACAGAGCAAGAAGTGACATACACTTGCATTTACTAATTTGCAGAGGACTGTGTGAAACCTAGAGTGCCTAAGGTGGCAAACCATCAAACTAAATGTGGAATGCACAACTATGCTATGATAGAGCAATCACCAGAAGGTATGGAGTATATTATGACATTTGCATTAGTAAAGTACAGAACCAACCAATTAACTGTTCATTATATCTAACCAACATGAAAGTCTTGTGCCCTCCGCCGCCCTCGCGCCTGCCCGGCTGGACGTCGGCCATTGTCCCACCTGATTCCTGTAGCCGCAGTTGGACGGAGCCCCCCAGTCGAGTGCTCCCCGGACTCAGCTGGCAGTGACCGAGGACAGTGCTGCGGGAGACCCATCGCCCGACCGGATCCGCCGACTTCGGTGAGTCTGACCCCGCCCCCCCAACTCCCCTCCCCCCACTGGCCTTGCCGAGACTTGCTAGGACTGCTCGGGCGGGTGTCTCCGGATCACAGTGTGGCTGCCTGCGGGCGGTGTCTCTCACCCTCAGCCCCCCCCTAACTGGGGAGCCGCAGCGACCCGGCGCAGCACATACGGGCAGTCCCTTGCTCACTCTGACTGCAGCCGCCGGCTTTTCACGACTCCAGCTGAAGACCCGGGGAGCTGCTTGGCTGTCTTGATTCTGGACTCCTGTTGCTCTCCTCGGCGATCGCGCTTCGGGCAGCCTGGTGATTGAGTGGCTGCTAGGCGAGGTGCCGTAGAGCTGGAGCACTAAGGGAGTTTTTCCTCTGCTTCACCCCCATTTTGGCCACACGTATTGAGACTGCAGACACACCCAGTGTTAAGAACTCTCAAAGTCATTGAGAAGAAAACGAGTTCTTTATTTCATTAACACCAACACAGGGACACAAGTAATGAACGCAACACCCGGCTCTTCATAGCCGATCCCCCGGGGTGCTGCTGACTGCCTTGCCCCTCTGATTTTGCATTTGTAGAGCTGTGGCAAAATTACTCTATTGCCTCCAGCCATTTTGGACTAAAATCTACCTTTTACACTATCTTTCAGACCTTCTCCCCCCAAAATGGCAGCTCCTGATAGTGTCCAACAGAAAGAGGACTGCTGCCTGAAAACAAACAAGGACCCTTAACTGGACCCCAACCAGGCTTGTTACTCAATCAGTTGCAACAGAAAGAGGACTGCACCACCACTACAAACTAGGGCCTTTTTCTCTCGCTCAGGTGTCACCCATCTTGCAGTGGGACTGACCGACTGTATCAACCTTAAAAAAAAACTGTAAAGATCCACAAAAATAAATAAATAAATACATAAATAAATAAAGCTGTTTCTTAGGAACTCTCACCCTCAATCCAGCCAAGCTGCCATCTCCTAAAAAGTTTCACAATCCTAATGACCTTGGTCATAATGACTGCTGCTTACTGATCCAGATCTCCCGGAGTGTGCCCAACCCTAGCCAACATAGTTGGCCCTGGTCTGACTGCCACCGGGCCAAACTCATACACCCTGGTTTACCCCCCAAACTCTCCAAAACCGCTACAAAAGCCTTCAAACACCTTACATTGAAAAACCATCCAGAGTCACTGATCTCGGACCTACGCTTCTGTGCGGACAAAAGCACTATCATCAACTACCTCGTTTTCTAATCCAGAAGAATCCACTCTTGGCTCAATACCCTCTCGCTACTCCTCAATGTACGCTCAATTAGGAACATTCCCTACAGCACTAAGCTCACAATAGTGCCCTCAGCAACCCTGCGAGCCGACCTCACCATCACCCTCTACAAAAGCGGCATTGTATTGATCCAAGCCTCAACCAAAAACCTTAATAAATTTGGAGATCTCTTCACCATCCTCCGTAACCATGTACACGACACTGGGAAGATGACCAACACCCGGCCTGATGTTAATCTGACCCCCCTGCCCAGCATGACTAACTTCCCCCAAGCCACCTCTCTAAGAGTCTGCAACGCAGTTCCTCCCAACCGCCCCAACTCATATACCGGCCTGATCATAGGGAAGACAACCAACTCCCGTCCTGGCGATCCTCCGACCCTCTTGCCCAACATGACTAACTTCCCACAAGGCACCTCTCTAAGAGCCTCCAACTCTGCTCCTCCTAACCCCCCAGCACTTCTACCGGCCTTGCTAACACGTCCACCACGAGACCTCGGGTCTCCTCCCCGCTATCTTACCCCTTGGTCCCCACTGTTTCCAACACAGCACACCCTAATCCCCCCAGTCCTCCTACCAGCTTCCCCAAAGCAATTGACCCGAGACCCTTCATCCCCTCCCCTCACGCTCCCCACTCGGACTCCACGGTCTCCAACACAGCACACCCTAACACCCTCAGCCCTCCTACCACCCTCCCAAACGAAATCGACCCAGGACCCTTGGTCTCCTCCATTAAT
The DNA here is from genome assembly GCF_964261635.1 of Lissotriton helveticus. Lineage (NCBI taxonomy): Eukaryota > Metazoa > Chordata > Amphibia > Caudata > Salamandridae > Lissotriton > Lissotriton helveticus. The sequence goes on from NC_136061.1 coordinate 2,128,919,493, forward strand.
GCTCCCCACTCTGACTCTAAGACTAGTACGCCTCCAACGACTCTTGCAGATGCAGGTCTAGCTAGCCCCGCTAACACTCAATCTACCCCTTCTAAGACCCTTAACACAATCCACCCTAACACTCCCACCCCCCTCCACAGATATCCACACTCTGCACTCCAGAGCCACTAAAATAATTCAGAGCATCCACTTCTCCATCCTGGATCTAACAAACCTCCTTCACCTCACCGAACTCTCCCTCATCAGCCTCAAGCCTCAGCTGAATTCCTCTTCCCCTCCTACCCCAGAGCACCCCAAACACCCACTACTGACATCCTTGAGGCACTTTCGCCTCCGTAAGCACCCTAGCTGCCTATCGGAGGAGGAAACCCTTGACCTCGCCCTCTCCTACAAGCTTTCCCTCATCACAACAAAGCTGCTAGACCTCACTGAAAAGGAAATCCATGACACTCTCCAGGACCATAATGCAGCCTCATTCACTCCTTGTCTATCAGACGTGAGTGCTGTACAACCCCATCTGCACGGTCGCTATCAACCCCTGCAGATCACCACCCCTCTGCAACAGAAGGGTGATCAGAAGCAATCTAGCGCCTGTACACCTGTCTGCCCCGACTCCCGACACCACCTCTCTCCCCTCCCTGACTGGTCTCTTAATTAACTGCCGATCAGCAGTAAAGCATGCCACCGATGTCGCTGCCCTCATTCTTAACAACAACTCCGACTTAGCTATTCTAACAGAATCATGGCTCAATGATTCCTCATCCCCATGCCTTGACCTCTTAGTCCCCCCCCAACTTTAACATTACTAGTCTAGACCGACCACATAACAAGAAAGGTGGCGGCATCACCTGCATCTATAGCTCTAACCTCCTTGTCACCGAGCTTCTGGCGGATACTACCGATGCCTGCAAATATCTAGCCCTCTCAATCTCAAGTAACACCACCCATCTATGCCCCCTTCACTGACCATCTCGTGGAAATTATCACAGCTAAGAGCTCCCTCAACACCAAAGACATTTTCCTCGGAGATTTCAACCTGCACTAGAATGATCTCAAGGATCCTCATGTCAACACCATTAAAGACCTCCTGGCTGATCAAGCCCTGACCAAAGCTTGCTCACTCCCAACACACTCGAAAGGGGCCACTCTTGACTGGATCATCTCCAAGGAGGCAACCGTCAAGCTTATCTTTACAGACCCCTGTGACTGGTCTGACCACCACGCCATCACCTTCCTTCTACCTGGCACCCACAAGATAAGAACACCACAACCGGTGCATCCTAAATGCTGGGTCAGAGACACCAAGGCCCTGGACCACAAGGAACTTGAGATCCGCTGCAAATTCGACCTCCCCCCCCCACATATCACATCGGTCAGTGACCTCAATGATCACTACTCCACAACGATGTCGAACATTCTGGATGGCCTAGTTGCTCTTAAACTAAAAAGAACTCCGGTAAAGGATAGAAACTCTTGGTTCACAGGTTCCCTCAATAATGAGAGGAAATCCCTCCGACAAGCCGAAAGAATATGGAGACAGCACCCCTCAGCCACTCACCTAAAACTTCTCCGCCAGGCCAGAAATACATACAAAAAGAACATCCTCAACTCAAAAAAATAGTTTTTTAGAGCAGAACTAGGAAATGCCCAGAACAGACCACGCAAACTCTTTGAGCTGGTCAAACATCAATCGAACAAACTGACCAAAACAGTGAAAGAAAACCCCAAGTCTCTCATCTCATCCGTGGAATTCTCCTTGTTTTCCGCAAACGAAATCAAAACCCTAGGTAACGAACTTAGTGCTGCCTCACTATCTCTACCGACCCCTGACCTTCCCCCTCCTCCCCCCTGCCTTCACAGTCCTCACCTAAGAATCTAGCACATTGGACCAACTTCTCACTCTATGACGAAGACTCTGTCGCCAAAATCTTTTCCACCTTAAACCTGAACAACCATTTCAACGACCCGCTCCCTTCTAACAGTCTTGCGACCGCTGCCAATCCATTATTCTTAGCTGGACTGAAATAATCAACGCCTCTCTACGGCAGGGATAAATCCCGGACTCTCTGAAAGCGGGCCAAGTCCTCCCCATTCTGAAAAAGCTGTCGCTGGATCCAGCCTCCCCAGACAATTTCAGACCAATTTCCAACATTCCTCTCTTGGTTAAACTGCTGGAGAAGTGTGTGCAACTGCAGCTAAGTCACCACATCAACAACTTCCATCTACTCGATGACTGCTAATTTGGTTTCCGACCTAGACACATCACTGAAACCACCATGCTCTACATCGTCGACAATGCCCTACAATCCCTTGACCAAGACAAAACCTGTCTATTAATCCTCCTAGATCTATCCTCGGCCTTCGAAACGGTCAACCATGAGATGCTACTCGAATGCCTCAAACTTAGGATGGGATTAGATGGCACTGTCCTCGACTGGTTTAGTTCCTACCTCCAAAATGGATCTCAGCGATTCCTTATCAACGGCAACCTGTCCGCTCCCTCCTTGGTCACGGTGGGAGTCCCTCAAGGATCAACGTTGTCCCCCACTCTTTTCAACCTCTATTTGGAACCCCTTGCCGAGGTCCTTCGCACTGCAAATATCTCCTTCCATGTGTATGCAGACGACACTCAGATCTACATAAAAATCTCATCTCTTGAGGAGATCCTCACCTTCAATAAGGCCCTAAAGCTGATCGTCCAATGGCTCTCCTCCAACCAACTCAAACTCAATAAAAAGAAAACTGAGTTCCTTCTAATTTCCCCACCTAAAAGCAACTCGGAGATCCAGGCATGGATTAAAGCTATCACAGCCTTAAACTGCCCCCCGACCATTGTGGACTCGGCCATATCTCTGGGTATCACCTTGGACTATAACCTAAACATGCGAGACCACATCAACTCAATGGATCACTGAAAGAATATCGACTACCAAAATATCGACTACCCAAAATATCGAGGAAAAAATATCTACAGCAAAAATATCGAGTTTGTATGTACAAACAGGTAAGTACAAAAATATCGAGTACAAAATATCGTTTACAAAAATATAGTTGTAAAAAATATCGTATTTACTAAAAACAGTGTTAAATTAAATTAATATTACTAATTAATTACTAAAATATACTTAAAATTACTTAAATTAACTTATAATAATTAAATAATTAATGAAAGTTAAATAAATATTTTTTTATTTCATATTTATTAAACATATCTATATAGTAATAAATTATAATAAAATAATACCCAAAAACTGAAAACTGACCCTGAACCCTAAAAATACCCCTTTACCCAAAAACTGAAAACTGACCCTGAACCCTAAAAATACCCCTTTACCCAAAAACTGAAAACTGACCCTGAACCCTAAAAATACCCCTTTACCCAAAAACTGAAAACTGACCCTGAACCCTAAAACTACCCCATTACCCAAAAACTGAAAACTGACCCTGAACCCTAAAAATACCCCTTTACCCAAAAACTGAAAACTGACCCTGAACCCTAAAAATACCCCTTTACCCAAAAACCCAAAACTGACCCTGAACCCTAAAAATACCCCTTTACCCAAAAACCCAAAACTGACCCTGAACCCTAAAAATAAAAACGATATTACTTCACTTACCTTAAAAACGATATTACTTCACTTACCTTAAAAACGATATTTTGGCTGTCGATATTCTGTCCTGTCGATATTTTCTCCAAACGATATTTTGGAGTCGATATTATGTCCAAACGATATTTTGGAGTCGATATTATGTCTGTGTACCCAACTCAATGGCCAAATCAGATTCCACCTCAGCTACGTATGGAAATTGAAACCGTTTCTTGGTGCTCCCGACCTAAAACTTGCAGTCCAATCACTAGTTATTTCTAGGCTGGAATATGGCTGCTCCACCCTTTCTGGTTTACCCAAGATCTCCCTAGCACCCTTAAAAGCCTGCCTCAATGCAGCTGGTAGACTACTTACCAGCACAAGGAAATTGATCACATCACCCCCTCATCTTAAATCGTTGAACTGGCTTCCTCTCGAGGCTAGAATTCATCTCAAGCTGGCATGCATCACACACAAGGCCCTACACTCAAACTCCCCTGCATATCTTGCACAGAAACTTGTGATATCCGGAGGAAGCAGAAACTCCCGATCGGCCAGTGCCCTCCTACTCCAGCCTGCATGCTTTAAAAAAAAAAAACTTATAATCGGGGGTTCGCTGGGGCTGCATCAAGAATATGGAACTCCTTCCCATGCGCCATTAGAAGAATCCTCTCTCTGGCACGCTTCAAAAAGAAGGCCAAATCTTTCCTCATGGGTAAATTCCTTGACTAAACCTGTTCCACAACCACCCCATAGACTACTGCCTCCATCCTGTGACCTCGCCCCACCAAAAAAACGGAGACCGTCCTCAACAATTGTAATATTGACTGTCCTTGTATACTCTCATCCCTCTTGTATCCAGCACCCCCTCCCCTCTAATTTACATTACTCTTGTGTTATCCTCCCTATTGTTTGACTCTGTGACCCTGTAAAGCGCTCTAATACCCTAACGGGTCAAGTTCGCGCTAACGGGGCAAGCGCTACGAGGCCTTCGGGTAGTAATGCGCTTTACAAATCCCACTTTCATTTCATTTCATAAAACACTAAAATAAACAAAAATGTATAACCAACCAATTAACTGTTCATTATATCTAACCAACATGAAAGTCTTAGCAAATGGTCTGGGTTCCTCCCAACAACATTAATTCGTATCAAAGATAACAAAAAGAGATATGACATATCAATATACTGCAAATCTTCTTATTCCCTTGTCACTCCGTTCATAATTTAAAGATAGGTATTTATGTTATATATTTATGTTTTTATGGAACACTGCAAGATTCCTTCCTGCAGTCCTAGAGCGTTTGGAAAGGGATTGTCAAAGCGTATGATGGCAAAGACCATTGATTAGGGTGTTGAGCGCTTGCTCCTGACATCTGTGGGCCCAATTCCGATCTCGGTAGGGAGGGCTCCGAATCGGATTTGGTCCTACCTAAACCGATCCGGAGCCCTTGTTTCCAACTGACTCATTCCCAATTCCGAATGACCAAGGAAAAATCCTTAGCGCTGACCGAATCGGTTCCGGAAGGCATACGGAGAGATAGAGCCCTCTGGAGCCAAATCGTACAGCTCTATGGAGTAGGTTTTCCAAGCGAGCAAGTACGATCAATGATTCGGACAGTCTTTACAATTAGTTTTGCCCAGTTCAAAAAGGCTGCTGGAATCGAACTTTGGGGGCCCATAGCAGGTCCTTCTTCAACTGGGGCCCTCCGAATCATGCATGTGAGGGTACCCATGGGTCCCACTTTCAGACCAAGCACAGTGTGACAGGCACCAAAGGGTGCCCGCCCTAGGGTGCACAATGATCCCCAATAACCCCTTTTGTCAAAGGGTGCCTGTGTAGGTGGTCGGTGCACATGATTCCATTGAAGTCAAAGGGAGTCTGACCAAATCGTATCTAGATGCATTCAAATGCATCATACTTGTTCGGTCGGACTCCCCCTGACATGAGTCATACGGAAAGCATTCCAAACACGAGTCGTTTGGTTTGCTTTCTGAACGAGATCAGAATCAGGCCCTGTGTCAGACCTGAAGGTCTCATGTTATAAACCTGTCAACTCAAAATATAATCTTTCCAAAGTTGATAATTGATTATAATTAAATTGCATGATAGTAACACTTGGAAGATTAGTAAACAATGTGGTATTAAGTTATATATAAGCCAACAAGGTATTGTTATTAGTAATTTTCATGAATGTGTGACTGAATACTTGTGATCTAGGCATGTTTTCATGAATGTATGGCTAAATAAGTGGTTCAGAGACAGAATATCGAGTACAAAATATCGAGTTGCACAAATATTGAGCCATTATTATCGTGGGTCAGAAATATCACCAGCAAGAATATCGTGGTCAAGAATATCGACTTAAAGTAAGTAGTATCAACTTTAAAAATATTGAAGTGTTTAATATCATTGGCCAAAATATAGTTGTTACAAATATTGTTTTTTATTATTGTTATGTATTTTAGCATATTTTTATTAGACCTGGGTGTAGTGTGCTTAGTGGGGCTACGCGGAGTGCCACAGAGTGCAAATAAAACTGCACACACACCGCGTAGTCCCACTATGTATCACCCGCCTCCCACCCGTCCTATTAAGATGTAATTAAAAGTTTTAAAAAAGCCTTTTAAATTAATAAAAAAGCCTTATGTCACATGTGGCGTCCCCGGGCTGCCCTCTTCACTTGTGACAACTGTGCATGCGCGGGTGCCCGTGCATACATGCATGTAGGGGCGCCTGCTCAAGGGCAGTTGTCACAAGTGAAGTCACGATTGAGGAAGAGGGCAGCCCGGGGACGCTGCATGTAAGGTATGGCTTTTTATGAATTTAAAATGTTTTTTTTTACTTTTAAATAATTGTGAATGGGGGGGTGGGTGGCGGGAGTTGCCAACTTGCCAAGTAGGAAAAACTCTGCACACTTCATGGGCGGAGCGGAGGTCTCCACCCACGGTTAATTTCTAAATGTATGTGATGAATGGTTTTTGTATAAGAATTGTTTGTATTTTTAATACATGTGTTACATTTTAAGTAATTATTAATTGTTTTGTTTGGATTATGTGCATTTAGTTCCGAAAAGGGTGTGGGTTTATAGTGGAATAGGGTGGGAAGTATTTTAATTATATTACATTTATTATTTTTATTTGAATTTTCCATTTTTAGTTCTGTAGCAAGTTGTGGGTTTATAGAGGAATAGGGTGGGGAGTAATTAAATTATATTAAATGTATTGATTACTTTTTATTTATTAATATTTGTTTAATTGAGATGCTTTAGTGTTAAATGTGTAAAGCAATATATTAACAATTCATTAATATTTGGTTGTTAAATAATTTTAATAATTAATTGGTAACTAGTGATGGTAATTGTGTAATTAATTTTAGGTGTGTGTTGTGGTGCTTATAGGAGTAAAGGGTGTGAAGTAATTTGTTTTTAATTCATGAATTACTCATTTGTTGTTACTTAATTTGCATTAATTCATTGGTAACTCATTTCGGTAATTTTGTAATTAATTTTAGCTATGTTGTGGTGTTTATAGATGTAAAGGGTGGGAAGTTTTTTATGTTTAATTAATGAATTAATAATTGGTTGTTAATTAATTTTAATAAATTAATTGGTGATTAATTATGGTAATAGTGTAATTTATTTGAGGTGTGTCTTATGGTGTTAATAGGAGTAAAGGGTGAGAAGTAATTTGTGTTTAATAAATTATATATAGTAAGTTTTATTATTTGATATTTATTTGGGGTAATGGTTTATTTTTTTCTGTGTTCTTACTGTTAAAGGGGTATAGGGTGAGAATTAAATAAATTTTAATTATTCAATTATTAGTTAATAGTATAAGTTTTAATTTTAAAATAGGTTTTAATTGTGTATTTCACCTACGCTCACCGCTCCTCCCCGCCTGTATTTCACCTACGCTCACCGCTCCTCCCCGCCTGTATTTTACCTACGCTCACCGCTCCTCCGCCTGTATTTCACCTATGCTCACCGCTCTTCCCCGCCACTTTTTCGTTATGTAATGCACCGTTTGTTAAATCTTGTATGTTGTTGGCTCGCGATTCTCACTTTTGTAATGCACTCACTTTTGCCGTTTGCTACCTCTTTTGCTTCATTTAATGCTCACCGCTCCTCCTCGCCTGTATTTCACCTACGCTCACCGCTCCTCCCCGCCTGTATTTCACCTACGCTCACCGCTCCTCCCGCCTGTATTTCACCTACGCTCACCGCTCCTCCCTGCCTGTATTTCACCTACGCTCACCATTCTTCCCTGACTGTAGCTTTTATATTTCACCTACATCATCCGCCGCTCACCGCTCCTCGCCGCCTGTCCGCCGCTCCTCCCCACGCTCATGTCCGCCGCTCCTCCTTGCGTACGCCGCTCCTCCCTGGCTCCTGATGTAAGCACGCATGTCGCGGCCGGCTGGTGCTACTTCCAAGGGACTACTTTTTTTTTTAGGTAAATATTTTAAATAACGTATATTTTTTTATTTTATATAGCCTATGTCCATCTACAGACCCTGCCAATTACAACGATGTATCGGGTGTTTGGATTGGTGCTGTGGTTCCCGAGTTTACCCGCCTCAAAGGTTCAAAGTTCGTCCTTTATAATAGTAGTATAGATTTAGGTGTGTTGTGGATATTATAGTGTTAAAGTTGTGTAGTCTATTAATGGTTCTTAGTTTTCATTATTAATAATGTTTTAAATTCATTATTAATTACGTTAATTATGTAAATAAAAGTAATTAAAAATGTTGAAGTGTTTTGTTATTGGTGTGGTGTTATAGGGTAGGAAATAAAATAAATATATTTATGTTTTAAAAAAATAATTGTAAATATTTTCTAGTTTAAAAGAATAATTATTTTGTAAATGTATTTATTATTTTATTTTATATAATATTTGTAGGTTTTGTCATATGTAATTAGTATTATAATATGTGTTATGTTTATATGTTTAATATTTGTTATTTTTATTTTTAAAATGCTGTTTGTACATTTTTACTATTTAAAAATATATATATATATGTATATTTTTCTAAATGTTTGAGTGTGAATAGTAAAAAAAACATCTCCACTGTCTAACACTTTCCCTACTGTTGCATTCACTGGAATGGGAATAGTAATTTTTACCCTTCCGCCATCCAGCACTTTCCCTACTGTTGTACTCTCTGGGGTGGAAATAGTAACTGTTACCGCTCCACTATGCAATACTTTCCCTACTATTGCACTCACTGAAGTGGGAATACATTTTATTACCCCTCCGCTATCCAACACTTATCCTGCTGTTGCATTCAGTGGAGTGGCAATACTAATTTTTACTCCTCCGCTATCCAACATTTTCCCTACTGTTGCACTCTTTGGAGTGGGAATAGTAATTTTTGCCCCTTCGCTATCCAACACTTTCCCTTCTGTTGCTCTCACTGGAGTGGTAATAGTACATTTTACACCTCTGCTAACCAACACTTTCCCCACTGTTGCACTCTCTGCAGTTGAGATAGTAATTTTAACCCTTCCGCTATCCAGCACTTTCCCTACTGTTGCACTCACTGGAGTGGGAATAGTAGTTTTCACCTCTCCGCTATCCAACACTTATCCTACTGTCGCACTCAGTGGAGTGGGAATAGTAATTTTTAACCCTATGCTAACCAAAACTTTCCCTACTTTTACTGGAGTGGAAATATACATTTTTACCCCAACGCTATCCATTACTTTCCCTACTGTTGCACCCAGCGGAGTGGGAATAGTAATTTTTTTAATTATGGATGGTCGGAGTTGTACTCTGTGGAAGGGCACGGAGTTAACTTAAAACCCAATGTGATTCCACAGAGCTCCATGACTGGCGGAAAGCAGTCTAAGACACAGTGTTGTTCTCAAATAGCAGATTCACCCTCATCTAAGCAGCGCTTATAGAATTCCGAAAGAGTCCCACACAATCCATTAAATGTCAATGGATGTGAGTTGCCACTAATTATTTCACTTGAGTGTTTTGTTCCCTTATTTAGTCCTGTTGTAGTTGCTTAATACCTCACACAAACAGTAGATAAGGGGTAGGAGGAAAAGCCCCACTCCGGCCTCCTAATATACAACTCTACACACACATAGAAATGCGGCTATGCAAAGTATGTCGCTGTTAGTTAGAGGTAAATCGACAAGACACACATGTTGTTAAAACTGCCCTCATCCCCAGAAATATGTGGCATGCTTCATCATAGGTTTGCTTACACACCTCCGTGCAAACCAACGACAAAGGTGGAGCAATAGGGAGGAGGAGACAAAACAAACATAAAGAAAAACTATGCGGGATCAAGAAGAGAAAAGTGCAGAGAAGATAATGTTAACACTAACACAGGGATCTCCAAAGTACCCTTTATTGGTAGACTCACTGGTCAGATTAAAAAGGTTTTGAATAACCAGTGGATGGTGTATGCTGGGCTACAATGAACCCACTACCCTTCCAGTCTGCAAACTGTCGACATGTTTCAGCCCTCTTATGCTTTGTCCCTGGCTTTTATCAGAACTATGAGAATAGATCCCTAGAACACTCTCCTTACCTCCTACCTTGTGGAGTAGAGTGAAGTCACAGTCTGAGTGAATGCTCAGGTTAAATAGGTTGCATAACTTATTTCCAGAGAAATTCTTGCAAGCGATGAGAAACTTACACACGTAAACACACAAAGTACAGTGCCCTTTGTGATGAATATAATAAAAAGCATATAAGAAAAGGTGCAAAAGGTGGTCTTGTCCCTCTTAACTAGTTGTGTGACCCGGTAAGTACTATAATTAGGTGAAGGCACCACGAGTATAAAGGACCAATCGTCCCATATGAGCATAGTAGTATCGCTCTTAAAATAAAAGAACACCGGATTATCATTACCAAGCAAAACATCACAACTATGCACTTGGAATCCCTTACCGAGCTTAATTGATAATAAGGCTCAAATTGGTGGGGGAGTGAGGATGGCTCCCTGTAGTTACACTCTGCATTGATAGAGATAAAGAGGTTAATTAGGTAACTATATATACGATATGAGGGCCTGTTGGGGAATGCTCTGTTTGTCCCCTGCTGCGTAGCCCAACTCCATAATTATTAATTTGTGAGGGTACCTGATTGGTTTGTTGCCCTGGTTGTTTATCGTGATTAAATATGCCCCAATTTCATGAGCTTGAGTGGGCCAATAAAAAGCTTGCTGGGTCCTTGCTTGAATACCCCTACTATGTCAAGGTGAGCTTGTCTCAGACCACTCATCCCTCCCGGCGCCTTGTAGGTCTTGTAGGACCTTGTAGGACCGTCCTGCTATCAGCAGAAGCGGCCGCTCCACACGCCGCTCCCAGCCTCCTCGAAATGGTATCGTTACCACTGAGATCCTATCTCGCACTCTGCCTGAGGGCTGCACATTTAAAGAAGCGTCTAATTAGTGCGTAGCGCTAGATTGCCCCGCCCGCCGAGCATTGTTGTTTAAATCTGCCGAGGCCATTTACATTGTTACGCTCGACTGCCAAAGTGCACTTGTGTGACAGCAGCTCTTGTGCCGTGCTGCCTGAAATAGCATTAGTGCCTGTAATTGTATATTGTATTTGCGCCTCCGCCTTTCACATCGCGCTCGCCTGCATTGTGCCCCAGTGTTGTTTTGAGATTGCCTGCTTGCTGCCATTTTGTTTGTTGTTGTCCTGCCTCCTTCCCCTGATCTCCACCCCGCCTCCCTGCTGACCCTCCCTCCCACTGATACTGACCTCGCAGCTCCTCCGCGATCGCGTTGTGACCGTCCTGCTATCAGCAGAAGCGGCCGCTCCACACGCCGCTCCCAGCCTCCTCGAACTGGTATCGTTACCACTGAGATCCTATCTCGCACTCTGCCTGAGGGCTGCACATTTAAAGAAGCGTCTAATTAGTGCGTAGCGCTAGATTGCCCCGCCCGCCGAGCATTGTTGTTTAAATCTGCCGAGGCCATTTACATTGTTACGCTCGACTGCCAAAGTGCACTTGTGTGACAGCAGCTCTTGTGCCATGCTGCCTGAAATAGTATTAGTGCCTGTAATTGTATATTGTATTTGCGCCTCCGCCTTTCACATCGCGCTCGCCTGCATTGTGCCCCAGTGTTGTTTTGAGATTGCCTGCTTGCTGCCATTTTGTTTGTTGTTGTCCTGCCTCCTACCCCTGATCTCCACCCCGCCTCCCTGCTGACCCTCCCTCGCCCCTCCCCTTCCGCTATCCGCATATGACAGATGCACCCTCGCGCAGCGTTCAAGCGCAGCGGTCGCGCCCCTCGCGCGCCGGAGGTGCACCAAAGGTAAGCCCGTCTACGCCCGTCCGTGCCTGGACCGCGCCCAGCGCCAGACCCCCTGCCCCCCGCAAAGCGCACTCACCGGTTTTCTGTTCACTCTGAACTGCTGCTCATTTGTGCCTGACGAGGGATCTGTATCCCTGACTGCTGATTGTATCCCGCATCTGCTGCCAGAGCTGACGCTCGTGTTCCTTTTTGTGCCCCGTGGTGCGCCTCCCCTTGACTCGCTGGTGTGAGCGTGAGCTGCAATCTGCAAGCTCTGCCCTTCGCTCCCAGCTGGAGTCAGTAGGGTCGAGGCCAGGGTAAAAGAAGTACAGCGCGTCAAGCCCGGGGGACTGCGAGGACCAGAAATCCCAGCTGGGGTCAGCTGGTTCCTCTTCCCCCAGGCGACACGCCCATCTGAGTCACAACTATATACTACAACCGGGTCAACGCGTAGCGGGACGCGTGCGGGACCAAGCGCGGGGCTAAGCCCGGGCAAAGGGCGGGCCGTCTGTGGCCGTCCGGGGACGACCGAGGACGGGACGGGCCACCCCACTTACGCTTGGCCATTGAGGATCTACCAAACCTATACTCCGAAATCAATTCGTAAATACATCTTAAGTTTTACGGAAAATTTTCTATCAGAAATCTGAAATAAAGATCCTATAATTAAATAAAATCTACTGCGGCTAACATACCATCAATTAGACCTCTGATCCCAAATATGAGGGCTGTAAAAAAACTTCGCTCACGAACAATTTATATGAGGCGTATGGGGACTGAAACAGCTGTTAGAAAGACTGCAGATAATTCATTGAAACCTGGCCAAATTTCAAGTACTCCAGCTATAAACACGTATTTTTCTACCCTTTCTAAGAAAAAAACTGTATCTTCACTTTCAACTGAAAACCAAAATAAGCTAGAACCTTCTATAAATAAGGAAAATTACGATTCGCTACCTCTCTTCGTCCAGAATATTGACAATCAAGGACAGACAAAATCTGAAAGTAATTTGGCAAATATTTCTTTCATTGGGAAAGGCCAAAATCCTTCCGTAGATACGGCTCAAATAACCCCTATAATACCAATGAGTAAACAGGATTATGAGTTACCCTCTGATGTGTTTATAAGTATGAATATGAAGCCAGAACAAGATAAATCTGAAATAATATTGAGCCAAATACATCCTTTAACAAGCTCACCAGAAAAATCTCCTATCCTATACCCTAACCAGGCCAACTTTACTGATCCCATTTTTTCACATTTAACCTTTGGAAATACTACTTCTCCTCTCTCAAAGGCGCTTTTTACACTGCAAGAAATCTTGGAATCAGTGCTTACTCATCTTGGTCAAATTCTTGCCAATTCCGATGACACTTTGGACGTGCAAATAGGAATACTGAAATACTTGGTTGAGGAAAAAAAGAAAATATTCCAAAACAAATACATATCAAAAAAACCTGATTCACTCGAAACATTAAAAGATGAAGATCTTCAAAACAATGTAAATATAACTCCAAAACAGCGAGAAGCTAGTACACAAACGAATACCATAGCAAAAATTGTGACTAAAACAAAGGAACTAAGAAAGAAGAATAAACCTCTTATTACATATTCTCTTAAGAAATTGTTTAAAGAAGAATCGGAAACCATTACTGGAAATAGTAATAAGCATTTTCCTATCTTTTCGTACAAAGTGTCTGACAACAACCAGGATCAGGGTATTAGGGACAACAAAGTTGAGCCATTGGGCGTTACTGCTGAACAGAAAAATAGTCAACAAGAACAGTCTGAAAAAAGAAATGAGAGGGAAAATGCGAGGGGGAAGAAGAGAAAACCACTAAGGAGAATACAGAGGAAAAAAGGGAATAAACTGAAATTTCAAAAATTCACTCCCAAAATCTTGATGAACTCTTCAGAAATCCAAAAATCTCCGCTGTTAACACATCTGAACCCAAAAGCTGAAGAATTCTGTCCAGTGGTAGAATATAGAACAACAGAACGAAATTCTAAGGCTACTGAAGAAGCGAATAATATTATTACGCAACCATGGGAAGGAATTCCATCTAAGCACTTAATTATAGAGGAACTGTTTCCTACTGACAAAATGCCATTGAATCGCGGTAGAATACTGAATCTTTTACAAGAAATGCCACCTCTGATCTCTCTGACAAGCAATGAAATTGATCTAGTTCTCTTTCCAAATAAAGAGAATAAGAAACTAGCACAGGTATCCTTTTTTTCGCCAGTTCTGCCTGGAATCATACTCAGGGAGAAGGAAATTCTTCATAAAAACGGTTACGATGTAATATCCGTAGTGGAACCCACACCTACTAATAATTTAAACAAAGGTATCCTAGGACAAACTAACCGAAGAAACGAAATCACTAGTACACTCTGGGGAGAAACAGTATCAAATTCCACAAGAAAAGACTCACTAAAAATACAAGTAAAGCAAGGTGAGAGGTCAGTATGGTCCAGGGATTTAAGATCTACCGATAATGAGAACTCAACAAAATCTTGGGCATGGTTATCAGAAACCTTAAATAGTAAAAAATTTGTTAAACCTCAAAAACATCAAGTTTAGCAAAGGTCTGACGCTACTGTCTTGGAATTTGGCTGGGAAGACGGATAAAAAAATGAAGTATGTAACTGAAATCCTCCCTGACATTATTGGTTTACAGGAAACGTGGAACATTAACCCTTTTAAACAAAAAGGATACTATGTATTTGAAACCTTGGCAAAAAGATCTAGAAGGGGCCATGCCAAAGGCGGTCTAGCAATCTTATTAAAAGAAGATTACTCTTGGTCACAGGAAATAATTAATACAAATACGGATAATTTACAATGCTTAAAGGTATCTCTTAAATCCCAAATATCAGCCACTTTTTTACTACTCTTCAACATCAATGCGCCTCCCAGCATCAACTGCGATCTGTTGTTTGAACGCCTAATGGAGACCATCTCTCACATTATTGAAGACCAACTCAATTTGCCTTATATTATAATGGGAGACATGAATGCAAAAATGTCAAACTGCGAATTAAAGAAATGGGCTCTCCTCTTCAATGAGGAATCTTTGGAAACATCACTCCCTGTACTCCCAAAAGGAATGAAATCTGATAGGAGAGGTCGCGCATTATTATCATTTCTCCCAAGAATCAACGGGACAATTTTAAATGGTAATATACATGGTGATAAACCAGCATCGTATACGAGGCAGGGTAATGGATCTCCCTCTATCCTTGACTATTTCATATGTGGGATCGGAGAAAAAGATCGAATGAGTCAACTTTCGATCACATTCAATGAGGAAAGTGATCATGCTATCTTACGTCTATCAACTGAATGGATTGTACAAGCCACTTTCCAGTATCAGCCGATATTTCATCAAACCAAACTGGAAGTAAACGCAACGAGGGGCCGAATTTATTGGGGGACAGAAAATTTGGACCACGTGAGGCTATTAGTCTCCCAAACTAATCTGTTGACTACTACATACTCAGCCGATCTTATAAAGAACTTTGACTGCATATTAAATAAGCTGAAATATGCACTACAAAGTAAGTTAGAACAAACAAAATTAAGGAAAAGCAAACGAAGTAGTAAACATAAAAATTCAAATAAACCAGTCGTAAAACAAATTAACAGGTTGATACGTGCCCAGTTTTTGAATTTCTCATTTACAAATAAAAAGGAAATCAATAGATTAAAAAATCAAATATGACGAGAAAAAACTAAACAGAAAAAACTGAAGCAGGACACCAATTGGATTGAAATCCAACAAGCAGCTAAACAAAAGAACCAGCGCAAATATTGGGCCCTGATTGCAATAATGACTGGAACCAAGAAAAAGTTAGAATCAACTCCTGTTACAGAAGAAGACTGGGAAATTTACCTTCGAGAGCTATATAGTCCAAATAAGTTGATTAATAATGGTGAGGCTGAAGTACAATGTTTGGGAAAGAATGACATAAAAATTAATAAAACGTCGGCAGTGTCTGTCTCTACGATCATAAGAAGGGCAAGAAGTACTGGTGCGTCGGGACCCGATCAGATACCTATCAAGGCCTATCAAATTGACCACAAAGAGTGGGGACGGCTGCTCTCGCCACTATTTAACTATATAATCGATAGTGGCAAAATGCCAATCTCCTGGAAGGGGAGTACAATTATCCCGATCTATAAAAAAGGAAAAAGAAGCATTCCGGGAAACTATAGGCAAATTGCCCTCATGGACGCTGTCGGGAAGATTTTTGCTGCAGAAATATTGGATAGGCTGAAAACTTGGGCATTTTCCCTGGGTTTAATCCCTAAGTTTCAGTCTGGATTTCGTCCAAACCATGCAGTGACTGACAATGTACCGATCTTCCAAACCATTCTGGATAAAATCAGGGAAAAAGCAAACCATTTATGCAGCGTTCATAGACTACTCGACGGCCTTCGATCGAGTAGATAGACCGACCTTGTGGTCAAAACTGAGAAGAATGGGCATACCGGAACAGCTATTGCTTTTAATAGTAAATCTTCACAGCGACACCTGGTGCCGTATTCAAATGGGGAGCGATAAGGGTCTATCAAGGGTATTTCGCACATCAAATGGCTTAAAACAAGGGTGCCTCTTGGCTCCAATTTTATTTTCTTTGTACTTAAGTGATTTACCATCCAAATTACAACAATGTTTAAGTACGCCGCCAAAGATAGCCAATGAGTATATTCACTCCCTGCTGTACGCGGACGACATTGTCTTGTTCGACACCATTCGGACTTCAAAATCCCCTAGACACTTTACATCAGTACTCCAGGAATAATTTCCTAATCCCAAACATAAGTAAGACCAAAGTGGTTGCTTTCTCAAACCAGAAGAAAAGGGTGAGATACGAATGGAAGTTGGGAGGGGAGAAAGTAGAGCAGGTAAAGGAATATACGTACCTGGGCAGAATTTTCTCGCAAAACGCGAGTAACAACAGTCAAATTGAACACTTAAAAAGGAAAAGTGACCTACATGCTGGGGCTTTGTCCCGCCTATATTCTGCTACTGGTCATAGGCACTTTTCGGCACTAATTCAAGTTTATCGAGCCAAGATTCCGCCGGTCATTTCCTACGCTTCGGAATACATTCCCATTAATCAATGGACATATATGAACTTAATCGAAGGTAAAATACTAAAAAACTTACTGAAGATCTCCACATCTACTCCAGTACAGGCGTTGAGACTGGAATGTAACATCACGAGTGCCTATGCTACAGCTGTAGCTAGTATCATAAGGTGGGCTTATAACCTTCTCCACTCTAAAGAAGGCACTCTCCGAAGTTTACTAAAAGTTGAGACATTTAACATCGGTTCTACCAATCTCACTTTTTCAAAAAACATGCGAGAGGCCTTTCAGCTTGCTAAAGTAAGTGTGGAAATATTGTCTACATGGTCTCCAGCCCAACTCAAACTATTTTTAAAAAAATTCACCCCTAAATTGAGTTACGACATTGACCACTCACATTGTGTGAGTTTATCTTTGTATCTTTGTATAAGACCTATGCAGACTCCCATGAATATAAGCAATAACTGCCCTATCTAGACTATACCCTCATACACGGTGCAAGGCGCGCAATTATGATGCTGCGCCTGGGAATCCTTCCTGTACTAACTTTTATCTCTTCCTGGAGTGCAGATAAGGCAGCTTTATGTACCTTTTGTCAAGGGGGCAATCAGAATTTGGATCATCTTCTTTTTATATGTCCTAATACAGTAATTGTGAAGGCAAGGTTATTATGTCTTTTACCCATTTACCGATCATGTAGGATCGTAAATTCAAAGGACTTTTTATTAATTTGTAAAAACCCCCCAAATGAATATGTTTGCTATAGAATTTTTAAGTTTTTGAAAATTTCATTGAAAATGTATTAAATGAGAATGTATAATGTATATATTTTATTTTGTGGTCCTCAATAGAGTACCGTTACAAATAAATCTTTTTTTTGACTTTTTTTTTGCGCACTCCTCCAGCATAACATATGACGCCGCCACCCTCCTAGCCCTTAATCCCGGACGCACACCTCTATGCTGCGTAGCTGCCCCAGGACTCACCCATGGACCCTTCGCCTGCCACTACTGCAAATTTACCAGCATCAAGACCCACACCACACCCACTAACCCCAAACACAGCTCTGCTTCTAACCACCTGAAGTGCATCCTGCTGAACACCCGCTCTGTCCACAGGCACGCCACCGAACTCTGGGATCTACTCGACACTACATCACCGGACGTCGCCTTCCTAACTGAAACATGGATGAACTCATCATCAACACCTCATATCGCCATAGCCATCCCGGACAACTACAAGATTATCCGAAAAGACCGCACCAACCAAACAGGAGGAGGCATCGCCATCGTCCATAAGAACACCATCAAAATCACGACCAGCTCCAACGATAACCTCACAACCGCCAAACACCTTCACTTCCAGGTCCACACCGACCCTAAAACCACACCCTCATCTACAGGCCTCCAGGAACCCGTAAACAATTCAGCGAAGACATCACTTCATCAGTCCACATGTCCTCGCCTCCGAGAACTACATTCTATTAGGAGATCTCAACTTCCACCTGGACAAGAAAAACGACAGCAACACCACCACCCTTCTCGACAACCTGGCCAATCTCGGCCTCAAACAACTTGTTGATACCCCCACCCATGTAGCCGGACATACGCTCGACCCAATCTTCACCTCCAGCAAACACATCTCCTTCGATCGCACCACAGCTCTCCACTGGACGGACCACTGTTGTGTTCACTTCAACTACAAAACCACCTCAACCCACAACCCCCCACAACCTATCCCCTCGAAGAAAATGGAACAAAATCACCACCGACCAACTCCTCACATCGCTCAACCAAAACCCACCCGCCCTCTCATTGGACCCAAACCAAGCTGCCATCAAATTCAAACAATGGATCACTCACAGCGCTGACGAATTAGCACCCTTGAAAAACCATCACACCAAACAAGACAACAAAAAGGCCCCCTGGTTCAACGACGAACTTAAGAAATCCAAAAAGTTATGCCGCACTCTCGAGAAACCATGGAGAAAAAACCCTACCACCGACAACATGACCACCTTCAAGGCAGCCACCCGCAAACACCACCAGCTGATCCGAGCCACCAAGAAATCAGCACTCAAGAATCGACGCGACAACAATGCCCATAACAGCAAGGAACTATTCAACATCGTCAAAGAATTCACCAACCCCACCGCTGCCTCAAACGACATCACTGCCTCCCAAAACCTCTGCGATTCGTTATCCTCCTTCTTCTACAACAAAATTGCCGACATACATAACAGCTTCGAAAACAGTTCCAACAAACAATCCTCTCCACCCCCCCTCAGAACCTAAACCGCCCTCTTACAACCTCAGCACATGGAACACAATCACCACTGAAGACACCATCCGCCTCATGAATTCCATCCATTCTGGCTCGCCTACCGACCCATGTCCCCACCACATCTTCAACAAAGCTGACTCCATCATCGCACCCCATCTCCGTGATGTCATCAATTGCTCTTTCATCTCTGCTACCTTTCCCGAAAGCTGGAAACATGCCGAAGTCAGCGCCCTCCTGAAGAAACCCACAGCAGACCCCTCCGAACTTAAAAACTACCACCCCATATCCCTCCTCCCATTCCCGGCCAAAGTCATTGAGAAAGCCGTCAATAGCCAACTCACCGCCTTCCTCGAATCCAACAACTCCCTCGATCCCTCACAGTCTGGCTTTCGAGCCAAACACAGCACTGAAACCGCCCTCATTGCAGCAACAGATGACATCCGAACACTACTGGACAACGGAGAAACAGTGGCCCTCATTCTACTCTACCTCTCAGCCGCCTTCGACACTGTTTGTCACAGCACACTCATACAACGCCTCAGCAACGTCGGCATAAAAGGAAAAGCCTTGGACTGGATCATCTCGTTCCTAGCCGGGAGAACTCAGAGAGTCCGACTTCCCCCCTTCAAATCAGAAGCCACCGAAGTCATCTGCGGTGTACCACAAGGATCATCACTCAGCCCCACCCTCTTCAACGTTTACATGAGCCCACTCGCTTCCATCGCGCATCAACTCAACCTAAACATCATCTCCTACGCTGACGACACCCAACTGATTCTTTCCCTCACCAAAGACCCCAACACCGCAAAAACCAATCTTCACGCAGGCATGAAAGAAGTAGCCGTATGGATGAAAGACAGCCGCCTTAAACTGAATTCAGACAAAACGGAAGTGCTCATCCTAGGATCATCCCCCTCTGCCTGGGACAACTCATGGTGGCCTTCGGATCTGGGGCAAGCACCCATACCCACGGACCATGCACGTAACCTTGGCTTCATCCTAGACTCTTCACTCTCGATGACCAATCAAGTCAACGCAGTCTCGTCCTCCTGCTTCAACGTACTTCGTATGCTCAAAAAAATCTTCCGCTGGATCCCCGCCGAGACAAGAAAGACTGTCACCCACGCTCTGGTTACGAGTTGACTAGACTACGGAAACACCCTCTACGCCGGAATTACAGCCAAATTACAGACAAAACTCCAACGCATCCAAAACGCATCAGCAAGACTCATTTTGGACATCCCTCGCCAAGATCACATCACCGGCCACCTGAAAGACCTCCACTGGCTCCCCGTCAACAAGAGAATAACGTTCCGTCTTCTCACCCACGCACACAAGGCCCTCTACAAACTAGGGCCAGAATGCCTCAACACTCGACTATCCTTCTACACACCCACTCGCCAACTAAGATCATCCAATCAAGGCATCGCTGCAGTTCCACGTATCCAAAGATCCACCATGGGAGGTAGATCCTTCTCCTACTTGGCGGCCAAGACCTGGAACTCACTCCCCACTCACCTCCGCCTTACTCAGAACCACATCTCCTTCAGAAAAGAACTTAAAACCTGGCTATTCGATAAATAATGAACCCCCTCCCCAAGCGCCTTGAGACCCTCTGGGTGAGTAGTGCGCTATATAAATTCTTGAACTTGAACTTGAACTAGGTTCTAGGAGCAGTGCACCGCAGTTCGGATATCACTGTCTCTATATCCCTCCAAGTGATCACACACTTGGTGTGCGCAGAGGACAGAGTGCTAGTTGTCTGGAGAAAGACTAGACCGCCAATATGTCACTTCATCTTGGAGTATGTGGGTGCGGTTTCATTTTCCAGCGCTGCCTAACTTGAAGGATATCGCGGGGTGTAAGGTGGCTGCAAAACACCCTGGTCAAGAGTTCCCAGGGTTAGAATGAGCCCTGTTTGTAGGGGCTGCCTATATCCTTAACCTTTTAAAAGAACAACAATGTTTGCTTAAAATAAAGACTGCGCATGAGTTCTATCGCAGAATATATGTGCAATCAGACCCCAAAGGGGTCAGGCATTTGGTTGAGAAAAGGAATTACACGAGGATATCCACAGAGGGGGAGAGGGAGACATCGTTCAGGGCAGGTTTTGGACCCAGATGGCAATCTGGGTACTCTGGATCCAGTCAATATCCTCAAGGTATATGCTCGGTCATCATTAATCATCATTTACCCACCCCCATGGTTGATTATAGGTTGTTAAGTGCATTCCAGGGAATGTCATCGTTGAGTCCAGAGATGTGGCTACAAACTCTGTATATCCATTTCTTTTCCCTTACGAAAAGGGCATTCTCAGTGTTATGGGCAGTCAAAGGGATATTAGGTTTATCCAAAACTGTCCAGAACAAATTGTTGACTGAGTGTTTATTTTCCTTGCAATGTGTGGTAAGGCGTGTTGTTGTTTTTTGGCACCTGATCCTGGATCTGTGTTCCATGAGTCTTATTTTGACTCTGCGTGTCGTCATACCAATGTAGATCAGGCCGCACGGACATCTAATGATATAAATAACATTGCTGGTATTACAATTGGTATGGCTTAGTTCTTTCCATGGGTAAGTCAGTCCGATGTCAATGCTTTTCGTGTTGGCGGTTTAATGACAAACATCACATGCTCCACACCTAGTATGTCCAGTCACTGGAGGGAGTTCCCACAGGTTCTCCTGGTGTTCCCGTATGTTTGGTTTTGATAAGGAGGGCCGTGGTCTGGTTTGCACCAGTAGATCCCTTATATTCTGACTTCTTTTGAAGGAGTAAAGAGGTTACTCCAGGTGATGACTGTTGGAGTTCAGGATCCTCCAGTTTCATAATATAATCCATTTGATGTTGTTGGAGGCGGTGTTAAAAGTCACACAGATGGCCTTGTTCGTCTGAGCTTTTTCCACTGTCCCCAGTAGGGCTTCTCTGTTACAGTTAAGTGTCCTCTTCTGTGTCCGTTTGATTGTTTTTCGAGGGTATTTCCTGTTCAGTAGTTTCGCCGCTAGAGTGTTAGTATCCTCCCTAAAATCCCCTGTGTTGGAGCAATTTCATCAGAGGCATACAAATTGGCTCACTGAGAGGTTATATCTTAATGATTTGGGGTGGAAGCTTTCAAACAGCTTTTCCTGTCTGGTGGCTTGTGGAACACTCGTGTTTGTAGTTTGTCCTCCCCTGGGAAGATTTTGAAGTCCAGAAAGGTCAGGCACTAGTTATAGTTGATGTAAAGTGCAGGAGGGGATTCCTGTTGTTGAGCCAGTCTAGAAACTCACCAATAGACTGGGCATCTCCCTCCCTGATTAGGAGCACATCGTTGATGAACCGTTTCCATACTTTGAAATTTGATATTGTGGGAGTGAAGATAAATTGGTCCTCAAAGGCCGCCACGTAGAGTCCCGCCAAGCTCGGAGCAAAGGTACTCCCCATAGAAGTACCATGAGTCTGAAGGTAATGGGTGCCTTTGAATTTGAAACATTTCTTGTTCAGTACATCTGACAGCAATCCACTGTATACTTTGGGGATGGTTGATTGCAGACCAGCTATTCATTTAAGTGACATACACATACAATCATAGACGATAGTGTCTAGTGGTCTCTAGTTGTTACATTGCCGACTATGGTTCTAATTCCAGCTTCCTCACATGATTGCACTGTGGTACCCTGGCCAAAGTCTTTAATCCCCTTGAGTTTCAGGTGCCTTAGCTGCCAATATTGGGAGTCATTTAACAAAGGGTAATTTTAAGCACTGCTAAAAAACATTGACACATTATTCCTGTTCCTCCCCAAACACAAAATAATTAGCAAGTCTCAATAACGCGCTTGTGTGTACATTTTAGGAGGTAGTTAAAATGTGGTAGATTAAATAGTTCATTTAGCAGTACAGTGCATGCTGGAAAATAAGCAGATTCTCAGCGCTTCTACAACCACTAATTCAAAGCGCAGCCGGAGAATGGGACAGATAAAGGTAGGATCAGGTACTTTTTTGGTGTTCCCTTTTCTATGATCTGACATGGCGCATGCACAGATCCTGAGGATATACCTTTCATGGCACCAAGAAGAGAAGTGCCAAATTGGTTTTGCTGACCCCTTTATATGTGAGTAACTGAGGAGCCACCCTCTGCCAATCCATTAACTCTTCGTTGCTAGGCCTTTTCCCCCATGTGCTAAGCCTTTTTTTTGCTATTTGGGGTAGTTCGCGGCTAGGCCCCTGAGCTTTTTGACCACATAAGGGATTCACGCCAAATTTGCGCCCTTTTTTTCCAACATCATGGGGGAAATCCCCTGGAGGGACCCAGAAATTAGCCAAAATACAGCTAAATTTTGTTTTTTTGTGAAAAATGGGAGTAAAGTGCTGCAAATGAAAGCGTCTGGGTTTTTCCCTGAAAAGGGTATCAAAAAAGGGTTTGTGGGGCTGAAATTAACAGTTTCCCAGATTTTCGGGAATGACAGCCTTTGGTCAAAAATCCAATTTCTTTTACACAGTTTTGGGATTTTTTTGGGACATATCATATTTTTGCTATTTTTTGTGCTTTCAACCTCCTTCCAGTTAATGATAGAAATGGGTATGAAAGCATTAATGGATCCTGGACAGCTATACATATTAGTAAAGTTGACAACATTCTGAATTCAGCAAGGGGTCATTTGTGTAGATCCTTCAAGGTTTCTTTATAGAAGCTAATGGTTAAATATAGGAAAAATTGAAAACTAGTTGAAAAAAACAGCCGTTTGTGTCAACGTTTTCACCTGTAACTTCTTCTAATTATGACAGCTCTTTGAAGCAATATACTGTTACATCCGCAGGACCTTACTGATTGCAGGGATATATAAGAGTTGGAGGTTCACCAAGAACCCAACTAACTCAGAGCCAAAAACTGAGATGCAACTTGCAATGGTTTTTAATTATGTACCAGGTATTTAGCAATTATTCTGTGAAAATGTATACATTGAAAAATCGGTATGAAAGACATCTATGTATTTCTGAAATGGGAATAAAATATAGAGTTTAGAAACAGTAGATATTTGCACATTTCCAAAATTGGGAATACTCATACTAGCATGAGAATTATGGGCCATTTTTCAAAATGACTTCCCAGTCCCTAAAACCTTCCCTTGGCATCATGTGAGTCACCCATATGGCCAGGTGCATTGTATGTGAAAAGTAGGACATGTGTAGCATGTCCTAATAGTGAATTGCAGCCATTTTCATTTTTCACTATTGCAAGGCTACCTGTTCTCCATAGGCCAGAATGGGCAGTTTGATTATTACACCTTATAATCCTGACTGACTCAGGGAACATGGTAGAAATTCGAGTTTAGTCTGCCTCAACTCAGAATGATAAAAGACACCTATTACTGAAGTTGGTTTTAACATTCTGTGTTTGAAAATACCACTTTTAGAAAGTAGGTATTTTCATGCCTAAGCCTTCCAGTGTGCTCTGCAGTTATGTGTATTGGTTGTCTGATTTTGGAGGGACAGAACGGCTGAGTCAGACCTGGAGTGATTAGAGAGATCTGCTTTTGGAGTAGGGAAGGGGTGACCCTTTTGATCTGAGCAGGGTTGTGCCTGGCAAGGTAAATGCTGGCTCCACCACGCACTGTGCATCTGATAGCAGACCCCCTCTTTCTGAGAGGAAGGATGCAGCCTTGTAAACAAAGTGCTCCAGGCCTGATCAGAACCGGTTGTGGCTGGGCTCAGTGACTTGTGACTGTTTAGAACAAAGACTTTTGGAGTATAAATATCTGTGCTGAAACCCCTACAATTGGTATTAATTCTGGATGTCAAGACAAACCTCTGTCCATGTAACCAAGGAATCTGCAGGGGTTGAACTGCCCTTGTCCCAGTGTGCTGCTTCTGGGGTTGGCCTGCAGCGGGTTACCAGTGGATTTGGAAGAAGAGGGGAAAGGACTTGCAGAGAACTTTCACAGATCTTGCTGAAGCAATCACCCAAGGGCTTGAGTTGAGGTTGCCTCCAGTTGAAGTCTCAGGCACATTAGACTTCACCATCAGCCTTTTGAATCCTCCCAGCGAGGACTTCTATTTGCAGGTGAGGCTCTTGCAGAGAATTCCAGGGCCTCTAGTTCCTGCAGAGAACGCAGGCTAAACTCACCGCTAACGCACACTTGCGAGCCGCTGCAGCTGAAAGCGCCATTTTGTGAATTCTGCTGCTGCCCCCAAATGCTCGCAACTTAAATCATCGCACCGCATGTTCGCGTACTGCTGCAGCTTAGAGCACCATTGAGAATCATCGCACTGCTGCCTCTGAGTGCTTGCAATATCAAGATCATCGCATCGCATCAAGACCGTCGCATCCCAGCGATCGGCGCATCACGACATTGCTGCGCGGACGCATCGTGGGGGGCACTTTCATCGCATTGCACCAGGATCGTCGCTCCCAAGCGAGCACCATTTCTCCGCATCGCAACCTGCTCTCAGTACACATCAGCAGACCGGCGCATCGTCTCTTCCCCCCCGGCAAGGATTCATCGCATCACCGGCCTCGCGTGCATAAGTTCATCGCATTGCCTTCACTCACATCAGCAGATCATTGCGACATTTTGCTTATTTCCACTGCCAATCCAGGTACTTTGTGAGTAAAAGAGTCGCAGAGACCACTGCTTTGAACTGAACTCCTTTTTGCACACTTTGAACTATTTTTGCAGCATTCTAAGAGTATTTCCATTTTTAAGGTCTTGTGGCTTTTTGTCGTTTTGGGTCTTGTGATAAGTCTATATAAAGATTCTTATTTTTTTATACCTACTTGTGTGGTGTCCCTTTGTAGTGTTCTTCACTGTGTTTACTGTGTATGGCCATAAATGCTTCACAGACTGCCTCTGAGATAAGCATGTCTGCTCGTGCTGCATTACCACAGGGCTGAGCAGGGGTTATCAAAGGGAGTAGCTCCATTACTCTGACTTAGGAAGAAGGCTCCCTACTTGGACAGTGGCCAGCCATTGCCACCTAGAGACCCCCATTTCTAACAAGGCCCAAGTACCCATGACAGGCAAGGGCCCAAAACGTATTGAGGCGACATCATTTTGATGTCACCTCAATACGTTGTGGGCCCCTGCCTTTCGCGGGTACTTGGGTCTCCCAGAGGAGTGAGGCACCGTTTTTATTGGGAGACCCAGGGGAACGCTGGGTTGTAGGAAATTTGTGTCATCCCGGTGATACCACAACTTTCCCACACAAAAATGTGTGAAAAAAGTGATTTGTTTTCAGCTAAATTTGAGGTTTGCAGGGGATTCTGGGTAAGGAAACTTTGGGTGATCCATGCAAGCCATACCTCCTTAGAATCCCCGGGTGTCTAGTTTTCAGAAATGTGTGGGTTTGGTAGGTTTCCCTAGGTGGCCACCGAGCACCGGGCTAAAAACCCTGGTGACCCCCCTTGCAAAACCACGTAGTTTTGAAGTAGGCAATTTTGATGTCTCCTCAATACATTTGGGCCCTTGCCTGCCGCAGGTACTTGGGTCTCCCAGACGAGTGAAACCGTTTTCATCGATAGACCCGGGGGAATGCTGGGTGGTAGAAAAATTGTGTCAGCCCAGTGATGCCACAACATTCCCCCGCAAAAAATATGTGAAAAAGTGATTTTTTCAGCTAAATTTTAGGTTTGCAGGGGATTCTGGGTAAGGAAACGTTGGGGGATCCACGCAAGCCTACCAGACCCATACATTTCTGAAAACTAGACACACCGGGCCAAAAACCTAGGTGACCCTCCCTTGCAAAACCAGGTCATTTTGAGATAGGCAATTTTGATTTCGCCTTAGTACGTTTTGGGCCCTTGCCTGTCGTGTGTACTTGGAAGTGAGGCACTGTTTTAAACAGGAGACGGGGGGAGACTGTGAAAAAAGTGATTTTTTTCAGCTGAATTTGAGATTTGCAGGGGATTCTGGGTAAGGAAACGTTGGAGCATCCACGCAAATCATACTTCCATGCAATCCCCAGTGTGTCTAGTTTTCAGAAATGTATGGGTCTGGTAGGTTTCCCTAGGTAGCCGCTGAGCACCGGGCCAATGACCCAGGTGACACTCCCTTGCAAAACCAGATTGTTTTGAGATAGGCAATTTTGGGGTTGCCTCAGAACATTTTTGGACCTTGCCTATTACGAGTCCTTGACCCACCCACGCAAGTGAGGTACCATTTCTATTGAGATTGGAGAAAGGCGAAGGGGTAGGAAATTTGTTGTTTATTTCTGCAGCGTGAACATTTTGGCACAATATTGCAAGGAAAATGTGACAGACATTGTGAGGTTTGCAGGACATTGTGGGTAAGATAACTTGTTGGGATCCACAAGAGAGACATCACCATGTACTCCCCTGGGTGTTTAGTTTATGACTAAATCTACAGTTGGTATGTTATTCTTAGATGAAATGTACACCTTGTCAGAGAGATAAAGAAGACAAAGATTACTGCACAGCCATCTATTCCTCAAGCACACACACATACTGGATGGATTTGGCACGAGGGTGAGTGATAGTTCAGTATATAAAATTTTATTAACAAGAGATTTCACAAAACTGAAATGCACTGACAATAATTGAAAGGACAAAAAACTGAACCAGTAACTGACAGCTTGTGAGCTGTTAAGGCACGTCAAGACACCAACCGCTTTACAGGCCATTCACACACCTTTCATACATGATACACACAATACCATTCACATCACTAGGAACAAAACCAACACTTTACAACTTTCACAAAAAGGGACAAGGTACACCCTGCTGGACAAAAACAGAAAATACATATATTTCTGCACAACCACCTACTCCTCAAGCACAAATACATTCTGGTTGGATTCGGCACGACGGTGAGTGATGATTCAGTATATAAGTTGTATTTACCAGAGATTTCACAGAAATTAAATGCACTGTTAATAATTGAAAGGATGTGAAACTAAACCATTGACTCACAGTTCATGAGCTGTAAAGCCATGTCAAGGCACCATCCTCTTTACAGGCCATTCATACACTTTTCATGTGTGTGACACATAGAAAATGATTCAGAATGCCAGCCGCGGGCCCAACACATTACAACACTCACACAAGTAGACAGCGCCATTCAAGGGTCCATCACTTTCACATGCCCACATTCCTGACACAGCAACCACACCAGCTCACAGATTGGGCGGAGTGGCATTTAGTTAGCAGTGTGTGTAGTGACCAGCAGCAAGTCACTACTCATACACCGCCAGTCAAGCGCCCGTTTACGCAGACCGCCAGCTAAGCGCCAGTCCACACACACCACCAGCCAAGCGCCAGTCCACGCACACTACCAGACCGAAGCGCCAGTCCATGCACACCGCCAGTCAAGCGCCAGTCCACGCACACCGCCAGCCAACCACCAGTCCATGCACACCGTCATAAATTTTTTTTAAACAAGTAAGAAAACACAAAGCAATTGCAACTAGATACAAAAGTATAACTACAAAAACAACAGCAGTAACTAAAGCCATCATTCTATTGCCAAACGTGAAACTGAACAACTATATCAACCAAACAGACCAGGCAGTACACTATTGGACTCACGGTTGCTCCCAAAAACTCTTTAGTGTGATACAATTTGAAACATGAGGGCACACACAGCCCAGGATTAGAAGGACAATCGGCACAGTGCATACGACTCTCCTTCCAGTCACCTCTTCGCAAGCAGACTCTACATCTCTTACAGGGAAAGTTTTTTTGGGGCGTGGGAGGAATTAAATCAGCAAAGTGGAGCTCTTTCAATCTGGCCACATCCTCCACCACTCCAACTCTAGGAACACTTGCCAGTTCCACAACAACAAGGCTGCCTACCACAGACTGCTGAAACTGAACAAAAGTCAACTTCGACTCAGGAGAACACTCCTTGAACACAACAAAAGCATTGAAAGTTGCTAAGTTGAAAAGATGGATGGACAACTTTTTATACCAAATGTAAGCCTTACGAATAGCAGTGTAAGGTTCCAACCTCTGATCTACTCTATCAACACCACCCATGTGTTCATTGTAGTATACAATGCACAGAAGTTTGCGTTCTTCGGCAAACTGACTCCAAACAGCCACAGATGAAGTACTCTCAACATGGATGGTAGTCAGCATGTACACTTCATTCCTGTCCACAAATTTCTCAGCTAGTAGTTCATCACTACGCAAGGAACTGCACTGTCCCCTCTGAAGTTTTTTGGAAACAAGCTCTTTTGGATAACTTTTATGGTTAGAGGGGATTGTACCACAAGCAAAATTGTCCACTTTGAACAATTCCTTAAACAATTGCACAGCAGTGTAGAAATTATCAAGGTACAAATGGTGGCCTCTGTTAAACAGTCCTCTAGCAAGATCCCACACAATTTTCTCTTAATCTCCAAAAGTGGATGACAACCAGGGGGGTCAATAGTGGAATCCCAACCAGTGTACACACGGAAATTAAAAACATATCCTGTCCTACTCTCAGACAACATATACAGCTTAATTCCATAACGTGCATTAGGGATGTACTGACTAAAAACCAAACGGCCCTTGAACAGGACCAAAGACACATCAATAGATATTTATTTCCGTGGAGTATAGATCACTGCAAATCGATCTACAAATTGATCAAGAACAGGCTGAATCTTTAAATTACAGTCACAGTCAGGGTGATCTTGTGGCAACGCCAAAGTATTATCAACAAAATGCAGCATCCGAAGCAAAAGTATATACCAATCACTGGTCATAATTGCAGGAAATATGGCCGTTGCCATCAAGGGGCTTTTAGACCAATATGAAGCCATGGATGGCTTCCTTATCAAGCCCATCTAAAAAGTCAAACCCAAAAACTTCTTCATCTCTTTCGGATTTGTGGGGGTCCACCGGGTAGTTCTAGAGTGGGGCCTAAGTCTGGCAATGTTGTCCCTCAAAAACTGTTCATCATACAAATTATTCTGCTCAACAATCTCATCCAAAAATACATCATCCATGAACAACTGAAAAAACTGTATAGGCAAAAACAATTTGCAATCCACTCTACACCCTGCATCACCACTAAAGGAAGGCAACACCGGCTGCAACATGTTTGGATAAACCCAAAGTCCAGCACTTCCAGTAGGAAGCCTTGCAGCCTCAGGCGGCAATACCGATGTCTCTTGCTGCACCATCGGCACATTAGTGCCCCCCTCTAAAACAGGCACTTCATCCGCACTGAGAGTAGCTTCATCCGCACTGAGAGTATCTTCATCATCCGATGATTCCACGTGGAGAGAAAGCTCACTGCCTGAATTTTCCCCTCCCTCCTCTCCCTCAGATGTACTGGGCAGTCTCATAATCCTGCTCAGAGGAAGATTCAAGAAGCATACCAACCACCTGCTGAGCAGTCATTCTACGGCTAGCCACAATCCTTACTAATAAAGGTAACTTGTCAAATAAGTCAACAACAAACACTTTGTAAAATAAGTAATAAACAAAATGTGTCTTTATCAGAAAGACCTATATACTCCAAAACTATACCACTCACTTGACAGAAGCAGCTAGACTCACCACCACCTACTCTGCACAGACACAGTAAGGATCAACAATATCCCACTAAAAAAGAAAAAGAAAAGAAAATTACACATGAAAATGCACAACACATTGCAAAGAATTTCATGCTCAAAACACTAACTAAATATGCTGCAATTATGATATCACTTACAAAAAGATTTATTCATGCATGACAATAATACTCAGTTGGACTAAATACAACAAAAATGTTTTTCTTACCAAACAAATGCAACTACGCAAAACTGCAGAACAACCACTGCCGAAACTGCAAACAGGAATCAAAAGCTTTACGCTAGAATAAAAAAAAGAAATAAAACATTACAATTACATATGAAAATAATGCACTAGACCATATACTATCCACCAGCCAAGCAAAGGTGGTAGATGGGCCTAAAAGCATGAGGCCGATCTGCCCCCACAGGGAGCAGAAACAGCCAAAAAATTCACCCTCTTAACCTTTCACCGTGGCGTGAATTCAGCTTCTGCGTGCACGAGGCTAGGGGGTGGACGTGGCACTCCCTTACTCATGACAGCTCCACGCCATCATGAGTCACGGGTGGCGTGTGCTCACCTTTATGACCCCGCCCACTCACTAATTCGCCCGCACAAGCAGGAAATTAGTGCCGCGTAGGCGCAGCATGGGCAAGCGGCAGTTGCATGACGCCTCCACGCCGTCATGAGCACAAGCCGCTCATGTCGGCGTGGAGACATCATGAGCATGGAAAACGTTATAGGAGGAGCGGCATTTGCCCAAGGGGTCACTCCCCAACACCAACATTTAAAAAGCCCTGGTGTCTAGTGGCTTGTGCCCCCCTAGGGGATAGATGGGCCTGAAAATGTATGGCCGATCTGCCCCCAAAGGGGGAAAAATGACCATAATAAATACCCCATAAAGGGGAGCAACCCTTGCCCAAGGGGCCGCTCCCAACAACACAAAAACAATCCCAGGTGGTCTAGAGGGCATACAATAAAATTAATTGTTTATTTGCGTCGATCTGCCCTTCCAAGGGATCAAAAACGGTCAAATAAATGCTCCCCCAAGGGGAGCGACCTTTGCCGAAGGGGTCGCTCCCCAAAAACACATTGCCCTCCCAAGGGGATCGACCCTTGCCCAAGGGGCCACTCCCCAATAACACTAAAACAATCCCTGGTGTCTAATGGCTTCTGCCTCCCTTGGGGGCAGATGGGCCCTGACTCACAAGGCCAATCTTCCCCCAAGGGGGGGCAGAAATGGCAAAAATAAATGATCCCCAAAGAGAAGCGACCCTTGCCTAAGGGGCCGCTCCCCAAAAATATAACTTAATAAAATAAAATCCCTGGTGGCCTAGTGGGCATAGGGGGCAGACCCACCTAAACAAATTGCTCCCCCAAGGGGAGTGACCCTTGCCCAAGGGGCCGCTCTCCGACACACAAAGGGCATTTACAATTTAAAAAAAACATCCTTGGTGGCCCAGTGATCACAATCGTATGGGCCAAGATTGCATTTAAGAAAAACTCACGTCAGGAGTAGTACGTTAGGCCCATTTCCCTCGACAGCTGGTATGGGTGAAGAAAGCTGCTAGAGGGTAAATACCGTGAATGCGGCGAACTCACATAAGGTTTGGAAAGGTGGCATACTGGGTTTTTAATGTGTGTATTATTGTGCTTTCCTGTACTTGACAGTTGACACAGAACGAAGTGTCCAACAGTGGTGCGGTGACAAGGTGTGTAGCCCTGATAAATTTGCCGAAACTTTTGAGGCAGAGAAAAATGTTGGCGATAGGTAATGGTATGCGATGTTAGCTACCAGCCTATTTAATTCAACAGACCACGCCTGATAATCAGGAATAAAAGTTTGCAAATAGGTGTGCCTGTTGATTTTAATCACATTGTCTGTCACTAGCAGAGCTATATGTTCTGCTTTTGCGCACGTTTCACTTCTTTGGTTTTTTGTTTGGACACATTCTCGTTTTTATTTTTTGAACTGAATGACGACCAGTGATGAGAAAAGGGGCCCAGTCTGGTGAGTACCTGCCAGTTGCCCCGAGGGTGGTGTTCCCGTGAGGAGTCATTAATTTTGCCATGCAATTTTTTTGGAAGATACATTTTTTGCAGAAATTTCTTTTGCACATTTCCAACTTTATTTGGTGGGTGCACTGTGTAGATTGAGTTTTCAGACATCCCGTGGTGTTCTGTGTAACTGTCAAGAGATGTTGGCCAATATACCACTCCTCTTTTTAAAAAATTGTTAAGGTATTGGACGTATTGCAGTAATACCCCTGAAGAAAACGATAGTAGATAAGGGAGTGCAACAGTGATCACTGACATGAGACTGATTTGGTGCAAGGCATACTGACATTATTTACGCCCATAAGGCAGGGTTTTGTGGTTATTGATGGCCCAGTGAGTGCCACATACTTAAAAAATTATATATATACGATCAGCCCCCCCAAAGGGGGGCAGAACCAACTACACATATTTCTCCCCCAAGGAGAGCGACCCTTGCCCAAGGAGCCGCTCCCCAAAACACAAAAGGCAGATTAAAAATGTTTTCCTGGTGGCCCAATGGGGGCACACATACTTTTTTTAAAATAAATATTTTGTATCTGACCCCATAAGGGAGCAGACCCAACTGCATAAAATTATCCCCCAAGGGGAGTGACCCTTGCCCAAGGGGCTGCTCCCTGACACAATTTGCGACATTTAAAAAAAAAAATGAGCATATCTGCCGCACGATCGCACCCCAGGCGCGATTGTGCAGCAGGAATGCTTTTTAAAAGACATCGGAGGAAAGGAAAACCCTTTCCTTTCCTCTGATGCCCTTTAAAATTTACCCCCATCCTCCATGAGGCAAAATTCACCTCTTTCTTTCCTGACGCGATGGAAGCAAATGGTGCCAGCACGTCGGGAAACACAAAGGAAACCTCCGATGACGTCAGCGCACCTCGCGTACTGACGTCAATAATGACATGGAGGAGGGGGCGGGGGAAGCAGGGGAAGGGCTTCCCCCGCCTTCCCTGGTGGGGGCATGAAAATCGGCGTCCCACGGGGGGAGCGCCAGAGCTTCCCCCGTGGGTGGGTGTCACGACAGCCTGGAGCCGTCATGAGCACATGCCCACTGTGTGTCATGATGGCTCCAGGCCGTCGTGAGCACTGAAGGGGTTGAAAGGCATCCCAACTAACTTAATTATGTTTTGGAAACTTATGGAACTGTATTTACATTTTACTACAGGAGAAACTGTGGAATGGGGGTGGTTTTATGCATTTGCTCCTTACTGGTGGTATTGGAGATGTGAAACGTATTATTGCCAAACTTTTCGAATTTGTGGGATATGCTGTTCAACCTTTAATAACGAATGTCAATTAATAAACAAATGTACAACATACTGAATCCTTTCCTGTGCTGGTAAACCAACAGACAATTTGTAGGATGGGGAAACAGTTACCACCTACAAATTGGTACAAGGTGGCACACTTACACTAGCCCAATGCCTGTCATGGTGAATGCCAGCAAGGTAATGGGCAGCACTGTCCAGGCAGGCATTTTGGATCTGGTCACCCAGGAGTGGTGCTTTCACAACAGAGGCCAGGGCCTCCAGGTGTGGCCCTGAGTATAGTAGGCCAAATGTGGTGAACCAGCAGCTTTTCCCCTGTGGAAAAAGCATTCCAGCACGGAGCAGTCCTTTGTGTGACCCAAGTTTAACATAGCCTCCTCAAATCCTTTTTTCTCAAGCCCAGCTCTGACGGCACTTACCTGGAACCTGGGCAGAACCGCGGATATAAACATCACGAGTCTGCCTGTAAATATCACAGTTTGTGCGTGGTGAGAACTTCCAGTTCAGGTTAAAAAGGAGTTTTTGCCCATCTATTGAAAAAGAAAATTGACAAGAACAGAAGTGACATAGGAATAGATGGAAAATGGGAGAGGATCCCCAGTGGCCATGAAAAAGAAACTACAATATGCGGTGCATGAAAGATAAAAGAGTGCATCGCCGCTTCTGCTTAAAGTAGGCAGTAAACTCAGCTATTCGGTGGTTGGCTAAGCTTTTTGCCAAACTCCATGCTCTAAGTGGAGCGCAGAGTGGGCAAAACTATGAGAACTCCTCCAGCGGGGTTGAGTTTACCACCCACCCCTAGGAAAAATACCAGAAGTTTGGGTTCTTTGCAGAAATGAACAGGCCTGATCACGCCAAAACTCTATCTCTCGTGATGACCACCAAAATAAAGCTCTGATGAGACCTACTCTTCACTCATTTTGTGCTAAGCTACCTGGTTGTTTAGCAAACACTAATCCAATTTTGTACACCCAGGAACTAAATTGTTATCATGTCAGCAAACTTGCCGGCGAATGGACAATAGAAATAATGCCTTCAAGATTGTTGCTTGTAATATTTCATTAATGCTTACTTGCCAAGAAAATACATTAACCCTTTTGGTGCATCGGAACGGCCGAGAGCCGTCCGATGCACCAGTGCTCGTGTGTCTCGGACAGCTCCCGGCATCCACGCTCATGTCACAGGAAATCCAACACCCTCATAATTATTTCTCTGAAATAACTGTCAGTGGGCACGTTGCGCTGACCTAATTTCTGAGAAATTGAAACTGAAACGCAGTTTCAGTTTCACTGCCTTGATGCTCAGGGGGCTATCTCAGTCCCCTGAGCACAGAGGCAGACGGGAGAGGTATCACTGTAAAGAGGAGAATCTCCCCTTTCCAATGGCACCACATAGTTGATCCCTGCTTGGGGATTGCCTCAGGAGGGCTATCTCCAAGCAGGGATCCACCCATTAGACACCAGGGAGGGGGGAGCGGCCCCTTGGGCAAGGTTTTTGCTCCCCCCAATACTTTGAGAACAAAGAATCTTTCTCCCCCCCTCACCCCCCCGGGGGTAGATGGAGCAATAGCCCCCAGTCTCCCTCCGGGAAGACAGAAAGCACACTAGACACCAGGGATTTTTTTTATGCTGGTAGGGGTGGGGGCCGCCCAAAATGGACATGCCAACACCCCACCCCTCTCCAGATTCCAGTCTTTCAGCCCTCCATGGGAGGCAGATAGGGGCAATAGCCCCAATCTGCCCCACCAGGGAGGGGAGGGAGAAGGCACACTAGGCACCAGGGATTTTTTTTGTTCTTATGTTTATCGGGGTGGGGGCTGCCCAAAATGGGCATGGCGATGCCCCCCCCCCCATTTCACAGTCTTTATTTACCCCCAGGAGGCAGATGGGGCAATAGCCCTCAATCCGCTCCCCCGGGGGAGCAGAAAACTCACTAGGCACCAGGGATGTTTTTTTGCATTTTACACCAGTAGGGGTGGGGGCTGCCCAAAATGCGCATGCAAATGCCCCAACCCCCAAATTCTAGTCTCTGCCCCCGGGGGCAGACAGCACGCTAGGCATCAGGGATTTTTTATTTTCTCGCCTTTAAGGGTTGGGGCTGCACAGAATGCGCATGGCATTGTCTCCCTGCCCCCCCCCACCAGAGGTCCACAATATTTTGTTCCCCCCAGGAAGTAGATCATGGCAATAGCCCCTGACATGCCCCCTGGGGAGGCAGAAAGCCCACTAAGCACCAGGGATTATGTTTTTTTTATACATAGGGGTGTGGGCGGCCCAGAATGGGCATGCTAATGCCCCCACACCCAAAAAAGCCTTTCTGCTCCCCACCAGAAAGGCAGATCGGGGCAATAGCCCCTTACCTACCCCTCCAGATGGGGCAGAAAGGTTCCTAGGAACCAGAGATATGTTTCTTGGCATGTCATGGAGAAGCCCCAAAGGCACGGTCCCTATGCTTTTTTTAGGCAGACATTTTGGTTGTTTCAGTATTATTTCTAGTCTCATCTACCCCCAAGTGCGGGCCTTAAAGCACTAGAAACCAGGGAGAGTTTGTGTATGTGTGAACTGAAGTTTGGCTGACTATCTGTGTGTACTGACCTTTGGCTGGCATTTTTCTGGTGGTGTGTGTGGGCTTGCACTTGACTAATGGTGTGTGTGGACTTGCGCTCGATGACGATGTGTGTAGATTGGTGCACATCGTGGTGTGTGTGAATTCTATGCAAACCTCAAATTTAGCTGAAAAAATCTATTTTGACACACATTTTTGTGCTGGATCACCATTGTGACACAAATGTCCTACCACACAGCATTCTTCTTGATTTCCCGAATAAAATGATTCTTCACTTGTGTGGGTGAACCAACGGCCTGTGACCGGGAAAAGCCAAAAACATAGGGATTAAGGGTATAGCACAGCACATTCTAGGCACTTCATTTCTTTTAAAATACGTTTTTAGCCAATCCTGCATTAGACAGCCACAAAGTGAGGTATCATTTTACAAAGGAGAGACTGAGGGGAATGCTGTGTGGTAGAAAAATGTGTGCCGGCGCGGTGATCCCACGCAAACGTATGTGGAAAATGTAATTTTTTTCAGCTAAATTTGAGGTTTGCCAGGGATTCTGGGTAGGAAAGTTTTAGAGGATCTACTCATGCCATACCTCTCTGGACTCCCCCAGTAATGTGTGGATTTGGTTAGTTTCCCTAGATGGCCGCCGAGCCCGGGGTCAAAAACCCAGGTTCCTCCTTGCAAAACCAGGAATTTTTCTGATAGGTAATTTTGATGTCTCCTCAATATCTTTTGGGCCCTTGCTTGTCACAGGTACTTGGCCCACCCACTCGTGTGAGGTACCATTTTTATTGAGAGACTTTGGGGAACGCTGGGTGATAGCAAATTTGTGTCAGTTTGGCGCTCCCACAACTTTTCCTCACTTTTCCACACAGAAATTTGCAGAGTATTCTGGGTAGGAAAACATTGGGGGGGTCTATGCAAAGTATACCTCGCTGGACTCCCAGGGTGTCTAGTTTCCAGAAATGTGTGGGTTTGGTAGTTTCCCAAGATGGCTGCCAAGCCCAGGGCCAAAAACCCAGGTGACATCCCTTGCAAAACCAAGTTGTTTTGTGATAGGTCATTTTGATGTCTCCTCAATACTTTTTGGGCCCTTGCCTGTCGGGGGACTTGGCCCACTCACTCAAGTGAAGTACCATTTTTATCGGACGACCTGGAGGAAAGCTGAGTGGTAGGAAATTTGTGTCAGGCCAGTGATCCCACAACTTTACCACACAGAAATTGGAGAACATTTTTAATTCCTTTCAGTTAAATTTGAGATTTGCAGAGGACTTTGGGTAGGAAAACTTTGGGGGGGGGCCACGCAAGCCATACCTTGCTGAACTCCCCTGGATGTCTAGTATTCAGAAATGTGTGGGTTTGGTAGTTTTCCAAGATAGCCGCAGAGCCCGGGACCAAAAACCCAGATGACCCACTTTGCAAAACCAGGTTGTTTAGTGATAGGTATTGTTGATGTCTCCTCAATACGTTATGGGCCCTTGCCTGTTGCGTGTACTTGGCCCACCCACACGAGTGAGGTACCATTTCTTCCTTTCAGAAGACTTTGGGGAATGGGGGAGGGTGGCATTTTGTGGATCCACATAGATTACAAAATTTTCCATCACAGAAATGTGAGAAAAATATGTTTTTAACAAAGTTTGAGGTTTGCAGGGGATTCTGGGTAACAGAACCGGGTGAGAGACACACAAGTCACCCCTCCTGGATTACCCTGGGTGTCTAGTTTTATAAAATATATAGGTTTGCTAGGTTTCACTGGGTGCCCGCAGAGCTAGGGTTTAAAACCTACAGCTAGGCACTTTGCAAAAAAAGGGTCAGTTTTCACTGTAAAAATGTGGTGTGTCCATGTTGAAATTTGGCCTCTTTCCTGTCGTGGGCACTAGGCCTACCCACACAAGTGAGGTACCATTTTTAGCAGAAGACATTGGGGAATGTGGGATAGGTGGAATGTTGTGGAGCCATGCAGATTCCAGAACTTTCCATCACAGAAATGTGAGGAAAATGTTCACACACATCACCACCTCTTGGATTCCCATGGGTGTCTAGTGTTCAAAAAGATATAGGTTTGCAAGGTTTCCCTATATGCCGGCAGAGCTAGGGTTCAAAATCTACAGCTAGGCACTTTGCCAAAAAAGGGTCAGCTTTCACTGAATAAATGTGGTGTGTCCATGTTGAGTTTTGGGCCGTTTCCTGTCGTGGGCACTAGGCCTACCCACACAAGTGAGGTACCATTTTTATCAGAAGAATATGGGGAATGCCGGGTGCATGGAATTTGTGGACCCACGCAGATTTCAGAACTTTCCATCACAGAAATGTGAGGAAAAAGTGTCTTCTTTTTTTTACAGTGTTTGAGGTTTACAAGGGATTCTGGGTAACAG
Source organism: Lissotriton helveticus (assembly GCF_964261635.1). Lineage (NCBI taxonomy): Eukaryota > Metazoa > Chordata > Amphibia > Caudata > Salamandridae > Lissotriton > Lissotriton helveticus. The sequence goes on from NC_136061.1 coordinate 2,128,958,458, forward strand.
GACCTGGTTAGAGCAACACAAGTCACCCCTGCCTGGATTCCCCTGGGTGTCTAGTTTTAAAAAATGTATAGGTTTGCTAGGTTTCCCTAGGTGCCGACAGAGCTAGGCTTCAAAATCTACAGCTAGGTACTTTGCAAAAGAAGGGTCAGTTTTCACTGTAAAAATGTGATGTGTCTACATTGCATTTTGGGCCTTTTCCTGCCACAGGCACTAGGCCTCCCAATACAAGTGAAGTACCATTTTTATTGGAAGTCTGTGGGGAATGCGGGTAGGTAGAATTTTGTGGATCCACTCTGATTCCAGAACTTTCTATCACAGAAATGTGAGGAAAATGTGTTTTTCTTACAAAGTTTGAGGTTTGCAAGGGATTCTGGGTAACCGAACCTGATGAATGCCAAACACATCACCCCCTCTTGGGTTCCCATGGGTGTCTAGCTTTTAAAAATGTATAGGTTTGCATGGTTTCCCTAGTGCCGGCAGAGCTAGGGTTCAAAATCTACAGCTAGGCACTTTGCCAAAAAAGGGTCAGTTTTCACTGTAAAAATGTTTCGTGTCCATGTTGAGTTTTGGGTCGTTTCCAGTTGTGGGCACTAGGCCTACCCACACAAGTGAGGAACCATTTTTATCGGAAGAATTTGAAGAATGCCGGGTGTGTGGAATTTTGTGGATCCACGCAGATTTAGAACTTTCCATAACAGAAATGTGAGGAAAAAGTGTTTTTTTTTTACAAAGTTTGAGGTTTGCAAGGTATTCTGGGTAACAGAACCTGGTGAGAGCCACACAATTCAACTCTACCTGGATACTTCTGGGTGCCTCATTTTCAAAAATTTCTGGGTTTGCTAGGTTTCCCTAGCTGCCGGCAGAGCTGGGGTTCAAAATCTACAGCTAGGTACTGTTCAAAAAAATAGTCTGTATTCACTGTATAAATGTGGTTTGTCCACGTTGGATTTTGAGCCTATTCTTGCCACAAGCACTAGGCCTACCCACACAAGTGAGGTACCATTTTTATTGGAATACTTTGTGGAACATAGGTGAGTGGAATTATGTGGATCCACGCAGATTCTAGAACTTTCAATCTCAGGAATGGGAGAAAAAAAATGTTTTTTTTACAAGGTTTGAGGTTTGCAAAGGATTCTGGGTAACAGAACCTGGTGAGAGAAATGCAAGTCACCTCATCTTGGATTGCCCTGGCTGTCTAGTTTTAAAAAAATATATAGGTTTGCTAGGTTTCCCTAGGTGCCGGCAGAGCTAGAGTTCAAAATCTACAATAGGCACCTTGCAAGGAAGGGTCCGTTTTCACTGTAAAAATGTGGTGTGTTCGCACTGCGTTTTGAGCCGTTTCCTGTCATGGACATCAGGCCTACCCACACACGTGAGGTACCATTTTTATGAAGAAACATAGGGGAACTCAGAATTGCATAGCAACTGTTATTACCTAGTGATTTTCTATGCATTTCTGCCTTTCTAATGTCTAGTGTGTAAAAAAGAAGTCACTTTGAAAAATGTCCAACAATTCACAGGCCAGTATGGGCAACCACGATTTCGGAGATATGCATATAGCTACTGTTTCTAAACTCTATATGTTGTTCCCATTTCAGAAATACATAAGTGTCTTTGATACCTATTTTTCACTCTTTATATTTTTCCAAATGAATTGCTATATATCCAGTACCTAATGAAAAACCACTGCAAGACGCTGGTCAGTTATTGCCTCTGGGTTCCTCGGGTTCTTGGTGAACCTACACGTCCTATATATCTCCACAACCAGAAGAGTCCAGAGGATATAACGGTATATTGCTTTCAAACATCTGTCATACTTAAAAGAAGTTACAGGTGAACATGTTGGCATAAAACGCTGTTTTTTCAACTCATTTTTAAATGTTCCTATTCTCAACTGTTAGTTTATATACAAAAACCTTGAAGGATCTACACAAATGACCCCTTTCTGAATTTAAAATGTTGCCTTCTTTTGAGAAATGTATAGCTTTTCCGTGATCCATAATTGCTTTCGTACTGATTTCTACCACTAACTGAAAGGAGGTTAAGAGCACAAAAAGTAGCAAAAAAGACTATGACCCAGTAAAATGCTAAAACTGTGTAAAAGATTTTGGTTTTCTGACAAAAGTCTGCTTGTCCCTGAAATCTGGGAGGATGATGATTTCTGCACCACAAACCCTTTGTAGATACCATTCGCAGGGTAAAAAACAGATGCTTTCTTCTGCATCACTTCTTCCCCATTGCTGTATTTTGGCTAATTTCTGGGTCCCATCCAGGGGAATTCACAAACCCTGGGTAATTTTACAATCCCCATGATGTTGAAAGAAAAGGGCGTAAATTTGGCATGGATACCTTATGTGGTCAGGAAGTTACAGGGGCTTAAGTGCAAACTACCCCAAACAGACAAAAAACGGCTTAATACGGGGAAAAGACCCTGCAGCAAAAGGGTTAATAGCTTGGATTCCCACTTTTCTTAAATCCATTGCTACCCGCTATAGCTCATGCCACCCAAGTGTCAAGATGAGCCAGGCTGGGTGGGAAAAAGCATGTTGCCGAAGCCAGGCTTTCCATTTACTGGCTTGTTGTGACCAACAGTATCTTATATCAAATAGGTTGTCTACTGTTTAGATGCTACGATAATACAAAAACCCAATTGGGAAGCTGAAAAATGTCTTCCTAATTTTACAGTGAAGAAGCTCAGAACGTGAGTGTAGCTAGACACAAATGAACTGGTATTACTCCTCCTTGCAAATTATTCTAAACCTTTTAATGTGATACATAATAAAGTACTTTCCAGCTCATAATCAACATAGACCGCCATTTTATACCAGAAATAATATGTACAAGATGGAGGAGGCTCCTCATGGGAGCAACTAAATAGGAACAGTAGTGTACTATCCACTGTACCATGGGATTCTCATTATTGCTGTCATGCTCCTTAGTGTATGCAGGATTAGGCAGTGGTGAAGCTGTTGCTCTGGAAGCCACAAAGTTATTATACAATAGGGTTGGAAACAAAAACCTACAAGCATCTCACCCTACACTAGCACTGTATAGACACCGTATATATACTGTATATGTATATATATATGTATATATATATATATATATAGATATAGATATAGATATATATATATATATATAGATATATATATATATATATATATATATATATATATATATATATATCCAAAACAAACAGGAAGCCCAAGTGAAGCAGATCCACACGAAGTTGAATAGGCACGTTTTCTTTATTTGCATCCATTTCACAGCTCGATCCCCAAAATGCTCCGAGCACAACCTTCTATCATAAGAGCCTGACGCGTTTCAGGAATTGTCCTTTCATCAGAGGCAAGGTTCGAAAGTTCTGAGAAACAGTCTCTGGTCGTACATCTCTTCGAATACAAATCACCTGCCAAGTGGGCGTGGCCTATCTTGCACTGCATTCTGTGCCTTGTAGTGTACTAACCCTCTTCCCACAGTGGGGCAGCTTCTCTGACTTCTCAATAACCACTATTGTTCCCCCAGTGGGGTGAAGGGCAGCGCTGGGAGCCTTCGGAGAGCGCTTTGTAGCTGCAAAATCGTGCCAAAGTAGCGCCCCCTGCAAGGCGCCAGTCTTTGCTTGGTTCCGTGGCAAACTCCTGGAGTGAAGCCTGCCTTGGACCCTGGTCACAGGTGGGGTCCGCCTCTCGACCGAGCAGCAGCCGAAAATTATCCAAAACAAACAGGAAGCCCAAGTGAAGCAGATCCACACGAAGTTGAATAGGCACGTTTTCTTTATTTGCATCCATTTCACAGCTCGATCCCCAAAATGCTCCGAGCACCACCTTCTATCATAAGAGCCTGACGCGTTTCAGGAATTGTCCTTTCATCAGAGGCAAGGTTCGAAAGTTCTGAGAAACAGTCTCTGGTCGTACACCTCTTCAAATACAAATCACCTGCCAAGTGGGCGTGGCCTATCTTGCACTGCATTCTGTGCCTTGTAGTGTACTAACCCTCTTCCCACAGTGGGGCTGCTTCTCTGACTTCTCAATAACCACTATTGTTCCCCCAGTGGGGTGAAGGGCAGCGCTGGGAGCCTTCGGAGAGCGCTTTGTAGCTGCAAAATCATGCCAAAGCAGCGCCCCCTGCAAGGCGCCAGTCTTTGCTTCGTTCCGTGGCAAACTCCTGGAGTGAAGCCTGCCTTGGACCCTGGTCACAGGTGGGGTCCGCCTCTCGACCGAGCAGCAGCCGAAAATTATCCAAAACAAACAGGAAGCCCAAGTGAAGCAGATCCACACGAAGTTGAATAGGCACATTTTCTTTATTTGCATCCATTTCACAGCTCGATCCCCAAAATGCTCCGAGCACAACCTTCTATCATAAGAGCCTGACGCGTTTCAGGAATTGTCCTTTCATCAGAGGCAAGGTTCGAAAGTTCTGAGAAACAGTCCCTGGTCGTACACCTCTTCAAATACAAATCACCTGCCAAGTGGGCGTGGCCTATCTTGCACTGCATTCTGTGCCTTGTAGTGTACTAACCCTCTTCCCACAGTGGGGCTGCTTCTCTGACTTCTCAATAACCACTATTGTTCCCCCAGTGGGGTGAAGGGCAGCGCTGGGAGCCTTCGGAGAGCGCTTTGTAGCTGCAAAATCATGCCAAAGCAGCGCCCCCTGCAAGGCGCCAGTCTTTGCTTCGTTCCATGGCAAACTCCTGGAGTGAAGCCTGCCTTGGACCCTGGTCACAGGTGGGGTCCGCCTCTCGACCGAGCAGCAGCCGAAAATTATCCAAAACAAACAGGAAGCCCAAGTGAAGCAGATCCACACGAAGTTGAATAGGCACGTTTTCTTTATTTGCATCCATTTCACAGCTCGATCCCCAAAATGCTCCGAGCACAACCTTCTATCATAAGAGCCTGACGCGTTTCAGGAATTGTCCTTTCATCAGAGGCAAGGTTCGAAAGTTCTGAGAAACAGTCTCTGGTCGTACACCTCTTCAAATACAAATCACCTGCCAAGTGGGCGTGGCCTATCTTGCACTGCATTCTGTGCCTTGTAGTGTACTAACCCTCTTCCCACAGTGGGGCTGCTTCTCTGACTTCTCAATAACCACTATTGTTCCCCCAGTGGGGTGAAGGGCAGCGCTGGGAGCCTTCGGAGAGCGCTTTGTAGCTGCAAAATCGTGCCAAAGCAGCGCCCCCTGCAAGGCGCCAGTCTTTGCTTCGTTCCGTGGCAAAGTCCTGGAGTGAAGCCTGCCTTGGACCCTGGTCACAGGTGGGGTCCGCCTCTCGACCGAGCAGCAGCCGAAAATTATCCAAAACAAACAGGAAGCCCAAGTGAAGCAGATCCACACGAAGTTGAATAGGCACGTTTTATTTATTTGCATCCATTTCACAGCTCGATCCCCAAAATGCTCCGAGCACAACCTTCTATCATAAGAGCCTGACGCGTTTCAGGAATTGTCCTTTCATCAGAGGCAAGGTTCAAAAGTTCTGAGAAACAGTCTCTGGTCGTACACCTCTTCAAATACAAATCACCTGCCAAGTGGGTGTGGCCTATCTTGCACTCCATTCTGTGCCTTGTAGTGTACTAACCCTCTTCCCACAGTGGGGCTGCTTCTCTGACTTCTCAATAACCACTATTGTTCCCCCAGTTGCCTGTTAAGGAGAACCCCACCATCAGGTAAGTATCTGCCACATTCTTTAATGAAGGAAGCAATGCGGGAAGTCAGCTACGCCCACGGAACATCAACCATCATGCCCGACGCGTTTCGTGATGACTCACTTCATCTGGGGCTGGCTCGAAGCTGAAATGAGCGGCAATGATCATGGCACCACTGTAGATCTAATAACACCTGCCTCCAAGGGCGTGGCATCCCCAGTGGCCTGTGGTACTTGTAGTGCCTGGTTTCCTCAAGTGAGCTGCCTTTCAATCAGGTTTGTATATTTTTACTTAAAATCCAAGTAGATTGTGGTGCGTCGCTGTCAGAAGCCGCACCGCCTGCTTATTCCTCCAAAACCTGGCTCCCAATGTCCTATATGGCTACGCAGGTTTGCGTCTCCACAGGACTGCTGAAATACAGCCAGGCACGTCTCCGCGGCTCAGGCAAGCCGCCATAGTTCAAACAACAAAGTTTGCCTGTTAAGGAGAAGCCCACCATCAGGTAAGTATCTACCACATTCTTTAATGAAGGAAGCAATGCGGGAAGTCAGCTGCGCCCATGGAACATCAACCATCATGCCCGACACGTTTCGTGATGACTCACTTCATCTGGGGCTGGCTTGAAGCTGAAATGAGCGGCAATGTTCATGGCATCACTGTAGATCTAATAATACCCGCCTCCAAGGGCGTGGCATCCCCAGTGGCCTGTGGTACTTGTAGTGCCTGGTTTCCTCAAGTGAGCTGCCTTTCAATCAGATTCATATATTTTTACATAAAATCCAAGTGGATTGCGGTGCGTTGCTGTCAGAAACTGCACCGCCTGCTTATTCCTCCAAAAACTGTCTCCCAATGTCCTATATGGCTACGCAGGATTGCGTCTCCACAGGACTGCTGAAATGCAACCAGGAACATCTCCGCGGCTCAGGCAAGCCGCCATAGTTCAAACAACAAAGTTTGCCTGTTAAGGAGAAACCCACCAGCAGGTAAGTATCTGCCACATTCTTTAATGAAGGAAGCAATGCGGGAAGTCATCTACGCCCACTGAATATCAACCATCATGTCCGACACGTTTCATGATGACTCACTTCATCTGGGGCTGGCTTGAAGCTGAAATGAGCGGCAATGTTCATGGCACCACTGTAGATCTAATAACACCCGACTCCAAGGGTGTGGCATCCCCAGTGTCCAGTCGCAAATACCATGTAAAAATAGGAATCTGCTGTATGAGCGTGTTTGACCATAGACAACCAATCACCATGGCACTACCCATAGACTCATCTAATCACCCACACACTACTCAGGCACTCATCCAAACACCCTGGCACTGTACAGACACTCATCCAATCAATCAGGCACTACCCATGCAGTCATACAATTACCCAGGCTCTACCAATGCACACATCCAGTCATCCAGGCACTACTCATGCACTCATCTAATCACCCAGGCACGGTCCACGCAGTTATCCAATTGTGATGTATTCTTATAGGTTCTGTATCGATCCCCCTATTCCTGACCCTCTTCTGGTTAACAAGTTAACTAGCAGCCATCCCATGATGCAGAAACCGTTATCTGATTAAGCCACACTACGGCACAGGAACGTGTTATCTGATTAGGTCATAACGCTTGCCATCTAATTAGACAAGCGATATTCCTCCAGCCCCTGATAAGGCATACGGAGTTCTCAAAACAAATCAAACCTATGACAACCTGGAAAAAACCCTGCGGCCATTGTTTTGATTTCATCGAGAACTTCAGCAAAAGAATGTGCTAACGACCAAGTCGTATGACATCCTTATTGACGTATCTATGTCCATCCTTACGTCAATCTCGGCACCTTACAGGTATAAATATTACCGGTATTGCCTTAAGCAAACACACGCGGTGGTGACAAGATCGGAGCAGCCAGACTTGCCGAAGCCCAGAGCAGAGCAGACCCCGCTGGCGCAGCCCCGCCTTCCTGACGCGCTGAGAACGAGACGCTGCTTTCTCCTGCCGAGAAATCCAGCTCCGGCGCTTCCGGGTAGCCCTCGCAGGCAGCCTGGAATATCGAGACCAGAGACGAGAGATACCATCCCTCATTCATCCTAGATTCCAGGTACAGAACTGAATAACCCCTTGCAGAGAATTCTTGAGTCAGTCACTTGGCAAAACAAACTTAACTTAAACTGCTACTTTCTATTCCCGCCCACGTATTAGGCTTGGTCAGGTACACCGGGGTAGGCGTAGTTAGAAACACCAGTTGAGTACGATTAGTCAAATGTATATGTGTATGTATCTATTTTATCCATTTTAAACCACCTTATGGCTTAGAAACCATATAAATGTTTTTACAGTATTATTTTATACTTCTGCTTTTATTGTATGCACTTTACTTAACCATAAGTATTGCGATAATATCGATCCATTTCTCTTGTATGAGAAAAGAGACTGATCAATAAATAACATCTTTTATTGAACACGCCCGTCTCTTCCTTTTCTCTACAATCTGGTGAGACTAAGAATGCACGTACTGACTGAGTAAAATAAGTTGTCTTTTGTTTTCACACGACTCTAGAGATACACTCTTGATTAGGGGAGAGCAAAGTTGTCATGTTCTATGGTTGTCAGAAACTAAATCCCTTCTTGTCTATCCAGGGAGGTTCAACTCCTCCTTGCCTATTCGAGAAAGTTTCTAGTGAACTCTGAGCTAGCTGGCAAACCCAAAACTTTAAGTCTAATATCGACAATAGAAGACCTAGTTAACGTCTGGTCTAGGCCTATACTATTGAAGGTATTATTCCAATGCGCAGAGCCTATTGGGATAATAGGAACTACACTACATGGCGCCCAAACGTTTGGAAAGGCGATAAAACTAACGCAAGACATTAGAGTAACTCAGTCGTGCTTTTTCACTCAGACCCCTTTTTTCCCATAATACTCCAAAGACGTCTGGAGTGGGTGAAAGGTCATATCCGCCAAACCTCGCAGGAGGAAACTCCTATGTATGGTTCTTGGTTTAGTCAACGTTGAAGGATACACTGTTCCAAAATATTGTGCATCTAATCTTTGTTTCCATAAGAAACCTGATCTGCAAACAAACAAAATAACCTTCCTGACAGTAGAATGTCAGACACTGAAGAAGAAAGAGAGATAGCTAGAGTAGCAGCTGAACTCGTAGCAGCTGATAATACTATGCAAGAAGCAGACCCGGATTTAATACTCATCCCGGTCAACATAAGAAAATCTATAACTTTAAAACTTATAGAAAATGGACTGACACCTAGAGGTGGCACAGTCATATTCGTAATAGAGGCACACGAATATCGGCAGACAGAGGTATTCTATTCATGGATAAACTTTCCAGCAGCAAACGCTGTAACAAAGCACTTCCACCATTACAAAACAGAGGAACCTCCTGAAGAATACACTCCTTTCGAGGAGGTGGAAGTACCACTTAAATTTCAAGAGCACCTGCTCTTGTTTAATGGCGCCCTAAAACACAACAATCACATCACCAGGCTCGGTCCATTAGGTAGACCAGGAGCAACGTGGCCGGTCCTAGCCGGATACACACCACATCCAGACATCGAAAGAATGTCTGCAGCAGATCTTCTAATACAACTAAAACAATTAATAAAAGTACATAGACAATTAGTCCAATATGTAATGCGGACTTCAACAATCCAACCAGCAATTAAAATTCCACAGCTGACCCCTCATCAGGGGAACACAAATAAAATTACACCACAGAACATACAGTTCTTCCTAGGTAAAGTACCAGCTAAAAGGGAACAAATACCATTCTGGTTAGCACCAAAAATCACCCAAATAGAGGCGGTGTTTCCAGACACCACCCCTGTGGATAAACACAGGATTCTGACTATCTGTCTTCCAATGGGAATCGCACCACACGTGGAGGACTGTGACACTTGGGGTACAGTCTTTGCTTCCATCTACACAAAAACACATGGTGTTCCATCCATCTCGGTAATACCAGATGTGCTAAAACAAATTCAAGACGAATACGGTCCAGAACCCGCTTTAACTCTTGGTATGAAATTACTGAAAGACTTCAAGCAGGTCTCGGCTATATTACTAGCCAATATAAAGGGAGAAGCAGCAAATGTGGCGATCCGCCAAAGGTTAAAAGAAACAGATATAGCAGACCAACCAGCTGAAATTGCCAGAATTATAGAAAAATCCTATGAGGAACTAGGTAGAGATAGTTTAGGTGGAATACCAGTAAAACCCCAACTGATTGAAAGTCCTGAAAAAATATTTATTAAAAATCATCTAAACAGTCAAAAGAAGAACTGGGATGGAAACAAACAATCCAATCCAAAAGAAAAGAGATTCCAGTCCAGAGGAAGGTCTCCTCGGCGGAGAGAAAGATCTCCGGACCAAGGACCCAAGTCTCCCCAAAGTGAGTCCTCTGTGAAAAAATACAACCTTAGAAATAGGGATAATATAAAGAAACCGGATAGATATCAAGATTTTGATACACGTCCCTCTCAATCTTTTCAGACTTCCTCGCAGAAATCGGAAAGAAGAGGACGATCGGAACCCAGGGAAGGGCACGTCAAGTCCAAAGACAAGGAACCTGCTCATCCAAATAAGAAATTACAATTTCCAAAAAAGAAGGTAGCCAGTATTAAAGTAGTTAACAATGCCGAGAATACTGAGGACACAACTGAAAAACGGAGAATGGGCTCAGACAATGCTAGACAGCGCAGCAGAAGTGAGCATAGCTCGCAAAGTCCTTATGAATCATCTGGAGACAGTGGACACGAATGAATACCTTCAAGTGGAAACTGCAGACACCAGAGTTAGCAAACCTCACAAAATATATGAAATAACTTTACGTATAGAAGGGGATAAGACTAGAAAAATAAGGGGACTATTTTGGGATAATCTCTCCAAGGGCTATGACATCCTTCTAGCTGAAAAAGACCGGCCACCAGACAATTCATATCGTCTAGTTTTGGATTACAGACACCTTAACTCATGTTGCAAAACTTTTGCAGTGCAAAACTCGCATAGTGCAGCGCTAATGAATAACATAGTGCGCAAAAAATACAAAACAACATTAGACATCTCTAATGGATTCTTTTGTCAAAATATAGCACCAGAGAGCAGATATTTGTCTGCGTTCTCAATAAATGGTGCTCAAAAACAATTCTGTCGGTTACCCCAAGGATTCAAGAACAGCCCAGGAGTATTCTCAGCGAGAGTAACAGAATTACTACAAACATATGATGACGAAGCTTTATCTTATGTCGATGACATATACCTAACAGATTATGACTTGGATACTCACTTGAAGAGAGTGAACACCATAATACTTGGGTTCGCAGCAGAGGGTTACAAATTCAACTTTAAAAAATCTAGAATTGCCCATCTAACAGTCCTGTTCTTAGGATATGATTTATCAAGTGAAGGCAAAAGCCTGGCTGACAATTTCCAAGCACCTAGAACACTAAAAAACCTACAGTCAATTCTAGGCTTCCTAAATTTCGGAAGAACATACATTCGCAAATTACGCAGAAAGGGTCAAACCCCTTTATGATCTAATAAAACCAGATTTTAAAAGAACCAATTGGACTCAAACACACACAGAAATTTTGAGATCCTTACAAACAGACATGTTAATTAAAACAAAATTAGAAACACGTGATAACACACGCAATCTTGTGATTCGAGTCATCCCAGGAAGATGCGGATTCACATAACTGACCTCTAACGAGGGAGAAAAGGTACCAATTGCATTCAAATCACACTTATACACTAAAGCTGAAATGAAATTTAGCCCAATGGAAAAAATTCTTACTGCAACACAGACAGCTATAGCAAAAGAATGAGCCCTGGCACAAGGTAAACGAATAATAATCGTGACACCGATACCAGCCTTGGAGGCGGTAACAAAGGCAAGCATTCCGAATGCTAAAGCACTACATCCAAGGTGGATACAGTGGGCTAATTCTCTTGCTGCAACAGACGTGGTATACGAATTTGATCCCAATTTAAAAACACAAGAATTTCTCCAATACGAATTTGAATGTCCTCCGCCAACCGAAATTCTGCCTCTAGATCATTACGGCTGTATAATATATACAGACGGATCAGCACAACCCGCAGTGGGGGGTAAACAAGCTTACAGTGCTGCGTGCGCGATTGTTAAAGGTCGCTGGCACGAAGGAAAATTTAAACCAGCTATCACCAAAACACAATCTCTGGGAGACTGTACAGCTCAGCGAGCTGAACTGCTAGCATTCAAGATGGCGCTTGAAAATACCGATCGAGAATTCCCCACACTCATAGTGTGCGATTCGTATTATTGCGTCCAGTCTTACAATGAATACTTGCAGATCTGGCTTCAGAATGGTTTTAAGGATGCAAAAGGAGGCACAATCAAGCATAAAATGCTCTGGGAACAAGTAGTTATTTTACAGAAAGAACTACCAAAGACTCACGTGATACATACACTGAGTCATCAACGTGATGGCGTTCACGTTGCAGGGAATTCATTGGCTGATGAGGCCGCGAAGGCAGCTGTGCAAACGGCTTCCGTAGCTGCCATCACACGGTCAAAAACAAAAATAGACAGCGAAATATTACAGGCTGTCAGCGCTACAGAAAAGGATTCGATAGAAACACTCCCGAAAGGCTTTCCAGTAAAATACTCATACATAACTGATGCAAACAATGTTCCTTTTGCTCGAATCCCTGGAGTGGGGGATAGGGCAATTCCAAACATGGAACATAGGTTAGGACTAACAATAGCGGCACACGAAGGGCTCGCTTCTGTACATGCTGGCGTCTCAGCCACAGTATCATTGTTAAAACAGAGATACTGGTGGCCACAAATGAGAAGACAAACAAGGAACTATGTTTTAGAATGTGAAATATATATAATTTTCAACCTGTCCCACTCACCTTCATCTGCCCTGAACGTTCAAACCATTATGACCCTCATTCAAGATTGGATGAACTGCAGCCACCTCAAACTCAACCCGGACAAGACCGAACTGGTCCTGACCGGAGGTGGCTGCAGTCCCTGGTCTCCCTCTTTCTGGCCCCCCTCCCTTGGTGCCCCTCCACTTCCGGTTCCCAAAGTGAAGACCCTGGGTATCTTTCTTAATCCCCAGCTTACTGTTCTCCCACAAGTCAATTCTGTGGTTTCTTCATCTTTTTTTTTCCTCAGAGTGGTTAGGAAAGTTTCCCGCTTCTTTTCCCCCCCAGCTCTAAAAATCATTATGATGGCCATGGTACTGTCCCGTATAGACTATGGCAACATAGTCTATAACGGAGCTCCTGCATACATGATCCATCGTTTACAACTGGTGCAGAATCAGGCGGCCCGTCTGATCCATGGCCTTCCCAGATATCATCGGGTCACCCCTTTACTCAGGTCCCTGCATTGGCTCCCCATAAGAGAGCGTGCCCTGTTTAAACTCGGCTGTCTTACCTATCAAGCCAGAGCGGGCACTGCTCCTGAGTTTATCTGTTCCCTCATCAAACCATACTGTCCAGGCAGAGAACTCCGCTCGGCCCATTTGGCCCTCCTTACCATTCCTCGCTTTAAAAAGCAGAGGGCGGGCGGAGAGAGATTCGCTGTCCTGGCTCCAACGTTTTGGAACTCCCTCCCGATTGCCCTGCGTACCTCACTTTCCTACCCCCTGTTCCGGAAAAATCTTAAAACTTTTTTGTTCACCCAAGCTTACCCCTAAATCTCCCTGCTGCTGCCATCCACTGATCACCACTAGCGCCATGAAACCGCTGAGTATGCGAGCGCTGTACAAATGTTTTTAAATTCAAATTCAAATTCAAATATGTCAAAGAATGAAAGTATCAACGGTGAGACGACCAGCGCAGACGCCCCTTCTAATCTCAGATAAACCATTAGCCTGTGTCTATCTGGACCACTGTGGTCCCTTACAAAGGGATGGTAACTATAAATATATCCTGGTCGTAGTGGATTCATGCACGAGATTCATATGGATGTGGCCCCAGCGCTCGGCTGACGCCAGAACTGTTATAAAAGATTTGCGGGGTCTTTATCGGCACATACGCAATTGGCATGCTGCATTCTGACCAGGGTCCTGCTTTTAGCTCTAGAGCTTATAAGGAGGCCATGACCAGCATGGGCATTGCATTGCGGTACTCTTGTCCATTTCACCCTGAGGGGAACGGAATTGTAGAAAGAAAAAACCGTGACATAAAGCAATCTATAACAGCAAAGGTATTAGGTTCGGGAGCTGGGTGGGTCAAACATCTAATAAGTGTCCAACATAGTCTAAATAACCTGCCAAGAAATTCTCTGAAGGGATTCAGTCCGTACGAATTATAAATTGGAACTAGGATGTTAGTCTTAGATCTTGACAGTCAGACTTCAGTGGTAAAGGAAAAAAGCTTTGATATCAAAGATCGTTTGGCTATTTTGCAGGACTTAAACAAAACAAGAAAAGACCTGAGCAACATAAAGTTGAAACAGCAGCCAACAACCACTGAAGAACCACCACCTGTCCCAGCAAGACCTGTCTGGATTCCAAAAGTCGGGGATCTAGTCAGAGAAAAGATCGCGGTAAAGAAGGAATTTGGGCCTTCTTACAGAAAAGCAGTTCCTGTCTTGTCTATCAACGGGACAAGATCAGTTGTACTACCGCCGCTTGCTGGTAAAAAGGAGAACCGAGTTGTATCCATCGACCTGGTAAAACCACAATCATGTGGCCGATAACAAACAGTAGGCCAAGTGGACTCCCGATAAGTAGTAGAACACCAAGATTTGCTACCAATACAGAGGTCCAAACTAAGAGGCTAATCACATTCGAAACGCCTACAGAAGAACAACAAGGACTATGCAACAATGCATTGGAACTTAAACCTCTGAAAACCCAAATTAAAAGATTTAGTAGAGACACACCAACCTACAATGAAGTAACAAACGAATAAGCAAGAAACAGTAATCCTGAAGCAATTGGAACAATTGACAGAACTGCATCCGGCTACTTCATAAACTTCGATGATTCCTCTGAAGACCTAAGTGAATCAAAAACACAGCCATCAACAAAAACCTTTAAAGATAAAGCTAAAGAACTTTTGAAACAGCTGAAAGAAACATATCTTATTTCTCCATGGATTGAATTTTGGGTGGGCTTTGGTGCGTTTATCCTCATACTTTGGCTCATCATGGTACTAACTTTGGGACGCTTCATTGAGGGAAAATATGCTAAAATGGACACAGCAAGTCAGAAAATCAACTTGATCCTCAAGCCACACACATCTTCACACGTCGAGAAAAGAAAACTTTCTTCAGTCAACTTCACAGCCAATCCTATACCGGGTGGGGTAGCATGGGACAATACTGACTACGAAATTTATGGTCCGGTTGAGATCCTGAAATATCCACACCAAATTAAGATCTCGTTGAGTGACTTTGTAAAAACAAGCTCATTTGCTGATGATTGGCACTTTGAAAGTATAAATAATATGATGTCTGACTTAGTGATGTCTGCTAAATTTACCAAACATGATTATTTGCAGGGTTCGACTAATTATGATAGTATGTACTGTTACAACCACTATGGTAACCATTTTCTACATAAATCTGCACAACCTAGAAATATTTTAAATTATAATCAATGGGAACATTGTGGAACCCCTCCAAAAGGAAGCTCAAGAACCTTTTACGACAAATATTCATACTTTTCAGGGTTCAACACAAGTAATGCTGAAACATTTTATTTCAAATTGTCAAATAAGACAGGGACAAAGACCATGCTAACAAACACGAAATTGATATATTCAGACTAATTTTTTGAACAAATGAATACTTTTGGTTTTGATTATTGGGACAAAAATGTTGAAGTTAAAAGTGTTTGGGGTACAAAAGAATGGCAAGTACAAGGTATAGAATCATTGTTTAGAGCCTGCATGATCCCAGAACAAATTATATTTTTAAATGACACTGTTCAACAAACCACCTGTCTTGGCTTAGCCAAAATCAAAGACTTAAATAAACCGTCTATTCCAAAGCCAACAATGGACAGCAATAGCTCTACAGATGAAGAGATAGACGTAAACTATATATTAAACCAAAACAGAACACATCCTGATTGGAAACAGTGGTTGATCTGGCCCACAGATACTAATAACTGTCAAGACAGATTCCTGAACAAAAAACAGGGGTTCAAATTGACCAGGCCAGACCCTAGATATTCCCAAAGACAACACCCAGGGATAATAACCACCTACAGTGTGGGCAAATTATGCCTTCAATGGCTACAAACTTCCACACTGACAGAAATTAAGCAACACCTAACTTTACTTACTGATGGTGCTGACTTGCGTGATTTCATTATGGGACCGCGCAAACAGCGTCAAAAACGCTTCATAGCAGCCTCTGTATATGCAGCTTACAATGAGGCCTGGAAGGTAACTCAAATTGAGACAGCAGAAAGTATACAGGAAATTGACCGTATTAATTTGGAAAAATCACTTTCTGTAGTGGACAATGGGTTAATGACTCTGTCCTCCAGAATTTTTTCTTTGGACAGCATTGTGTCTTCAGCAATCGACATAATATCGCAAGACTTACTGTTGTTACAACACGGTCAGTCTCAATTGCGTTCTATTGTACAGCTTGGCTGGACGTTACAAAATCTGCGTTCAGGCTATGTGCCTTGGCGTTTAATCAACACAACGTCACTATTCAATATCTTTAACCTTACTGATAAACAAATCAGTATGGCACAAAAGGGTGCTGATTATGCAATCCTGAGCATTGAGAAACTCGAGAGATTACCAGTGACAATGTCAGAACGACCTGTCAGTGAATGGATAATACATGGGATAATTAATATTCCAATATCAACCTTCAGGTTTCAATACTGCCAAAAATATATACAGGCTGGCATGTACGAAAAATTGGGAAAAGGGTACATTAAGACAACATGGAACTTGCCCTATTCACATGCATGTGTCAGTAATAAAGGACAGAAAGTGTTTCTTAGTGGCAATAATTGTGCGATGTCACTAAGCGGTACACTTCTGTGTAATGGAATTAGTTTGCATGGAGCCTGTGAAGAGAACTCAAATAACCTTTCATGTCACCAGCTAGGCGCACCTGCAACAGAGATAGAACCATTCCTTAAAAGACTCTATAACGGGAGTTACATTCTAATTGTGAATCGCAGATGTTGTAGTCTTATGCCCGGGACTCCTTATCTCGTAACTACGACTGCGAAGGTCATGTGCTGTGGACACTCATTGTTCCCCAGCTCCTTTCCAGACAGGGAGGCAAGGGCATGGCCTACCTTGAAAATTACTTCTATTCGAATAGATACTTTAAGCAGAATGAAAACAGTGCTTCTTCAGACGCCGACCAGACTCACGTCATCAAAAGAAACGTATGATCTCCTAGTCGCAAGGACGACTGCAGAGATTCACTCATTGTTATCAACTAATTCCCCCATACATTTAGCAGAAATCCTGAATGAAATCTTAAATATTTCTGATACCAGTGGAGTCTCAAAAGTATTTAAGACAGTATTTTCGATGGCATTAACACCATTCAAAGCCATACTGGGTATTTTTCCAGATTTCGTCCATTCGATTTTTGGCGGACTTCCCCTCATTTTAGGACTAATTGCAGGAATCCTATTCTTGGTCCTGATATTTCGTTATGGCAAACCGTGTCACAGACAAAACACCTGTGACAAGGGAAGAAACAATCCGAGCCATTGGATACCGGGACCGGATATCAAAAATCCTGGGACTATCCCGGCTTAGAGACCTGAACATGACTTGGTTTCTTTCATTTCGACCAATGTGGCATCGATGTGTTTTACCTGTATTAAGGTGCTTGCTGTGCGGAGAAGAATGCGTGTTGGACACCTGTCTGACGCTACAATCGGATGCGCCTATGGATGCAGAAACATTGTTGGGTCCGATAAAGGCTCATGCTTTGTGCTGCCCTCAACGGCTGCCAATCCTGATGACGGCATTCGTGGAAACTTCACCACTACGATTAAGGGGTAGTGGAGTTCAAGATGAAAGCAGCATCGATCAGGTACGACCTTCTGTCAGCAATACTAATCAAAACGTCAATGGAGACAATCATGCGCACGAATGCATGGTTACACCTTTTTCCGAGTTAGTGGAACTCTCCCAGGAAGCTGTTGACAGCTTTTTCGACAGTCTAAATAATATGATGTTCTCACCAGAACAGAAATAGAGACTTTTAAGCAAGCTAGCACACGGCGTTCCCAACACCCTGAATTTGGCCTTCAACTTAATAGCAAAATAACATGAACAATTTTCCCTCCAGTTCACGGACAGCGATTTTTTCAGCAGCCCCAAAATATTTTTACGAATTTTCGGGACACTTATCTTCTGCTTAAAGTAAGAACTATTCTTAGAGAACTAAAATTTCTATTTTTAGAAACTTTATAGACATTAGCTGCCCGCTGGTATGTTCATAATTATTTTTATTCTGTGATGAAATGGTCTCGAACCTTTTTTCTTCTGTATTAAGAGCCATTTCATGTGTAAATTCTCATATACCAATTAGCAATAATGTATACATATGTGTGATTACTTTAGCATTATTCTACAGCTTGAGTGCATATAGTACATGTGAATATTTTTTTTCCGTATATTACATTATTCGAAATGCATTACATGTATTTTGGGGTGGTAAGGTATACACGATACTCTACAGTATGTTTTACTATGCCTAGATTCGTAAACATGGCCATAGTTAGCGTGGAGTGGGTGTGATGTATTCTTATAGGTTCTGTATCGATCCCCCTATTCCTGACCCTGTTCTGGTTAACAAGTTAACTAGCAGACATCCCATGATGCAGAAACCGTTATCTGATTAAGCCACACTACGGCACAGGAACGTGTTATCTGATTAGGTCATAACGCTTGCCATCTAATTAGACAAGCGATATTCCTCCAGCCCCTGATAAGGCATACGGAGTTCTCAAAACAAATCAAACCTATGACAACCTGGGAAAAACCCTGCGGCCATTGTTTTGATTTCATCGAGAACTTCAGCAAAAGAATGTGCTAACGACTAAGTCGTATGACATCCTTATTGACGTATCTATGTCCATCCTTACGTCAATCTCGGCACCTTACAGGTATAAATATTACCGGTATTGCCTTAAGCAAACACACGCGGTGGTGACGAGATCGGAGCAGCCAGACTTGCCAAAGCCCAGAGCAGAGCAGACCCCGCTGGCGCAGCCCCGCCTTCCTGATGCGCTGAGAACAAGACGCTGCTTTCTCCTGCCGAGAAATCCAGCTCCGGCGCTTCCGGGTAGCCCTCGCAGGCAGCCTGGAATATCGAGACCAGAGACGAGAGATACCATCCCTCATTCATCCTAGATTCCAGGTACAGAACTGAATAACCCCTTGCAGAGAATTCTTGAGTCAGTCACTTGGCAAAACAAACTTAACTTAAACTGCTACTTTCTATTCCCGCCCACGTATTAGGCTTAGGTCAGGTACACCGGGGTAGGCGTAGTTAGAAACACCAGTTGAGTATGATTAGTCAAATGTATATGTGTATGTATCTATTTTATCCATTTTAAACCACCTTATGGCTTAGAAACCATATAAATGTTTTTACAGTATTATTTTATACTTCTGCTTTTATTGTATGCACTTTACTTAACCATAAGTATTGCGATAATATCGATCCATTTCTCTTGTATGAGAAAAGAGACTGATCAATAAATAACATCTTTTATTGAACACGCCCGTCTCTTCCTTTTCTCTACAATCTGGTGAGACTAAGAATGCACGTACTGACTGAGTAAAATAAGTTGTCTTTTGTTTTCACACAACTCTAGAGATACACTCTTGATTAGGGGAGAGCAAAGTTGTCATGTTCTATGGTTGTCAGAAACTAAATCCCTTCTTGTCTATCCAGGGAGGTTCAACTCCTCCTTGCCTATTCGAGAAAGTTTCTAGTGAACTCTGAGCTAGCTGGCAAACCCAAAACTTTAAGTCTAATATCGACAATAGAAGACCTAGTTAACGTCTGGTCTAGGCCTATACTATTGAAGGTATTATTCCAATGCGCAGATAATAGGAACTACACTACACAATCACCTAAGTGCTACCCATGCAGTCATTCTATCACCCTGGCAGTACCCATACACTAAAGCAATCACCCAGGCACTACTCAAGAACTCCTCCAATCCCCCAGGCACTACGCATGCAGTTATGGGATTACCTAGCCACCACCCATGCACTCATACAATCACCCAGGCACTACCGTTGTACTCTTAGAATCACCCGGACAGCACTCTCCCACTCATTCTAACATTCACAGACTACTTATACACTCATTCAATCATCCCTGCACCACTCATGTACTTATTCTAACATCCATACGCCGCTCATGCACTCATTCATTCATTGAACGTTTCTTTTTTGTAAGTAGAAAAGGCGGCTCTGAAAAGAACAATTTTTTTTCTTCATTTTTTTGTTTTTTCAATAATAAAATGGCAATGGAAATAACAGATTTGCAAGCACTATCTAAATGTTGTAGTTGAAGTGCTGGAATAATAAGAAAAAATTAACAAATATGGGTTTTCACATTCTGCAAAATTACGTTTACAGACTGCTTTCCAGCTGTTATGATTGTGTTACAGCTGATGCATAAGGTAACAACACATTTTTTGCTCTTGTGAGACTTCACTGCATTTTTTCTCCACTTCAGGTGGAACTTTGTCACCAGGAACAGGGGCTAGAGATTTGGAGGCTGATGATCCTGTGGTATGTTTTCAAGTGGTACAACATACTTGTTGTACCACATGAATATTTATTTGCTGTGCCACAAGATAATGTCAAGCAATACCAAGCTATGCTTTATTTTTTCATTGCTTGTGCAGTTGTGACCTCCTGCTCTTAAACAACATCAACCAGTTGTATGTCTTCCTGTGGTTCTTCTAATGCCATTTTATTTTTGCAAAAAAA
The DNA here is from genome assembly GCF_964261635.1 of Lissotriton helveticus. Classification (NCBI taxonomy): domain Eukaryota; kingdom Metazoa; phylum Chordata; class Amphibia; order Caudata; family Salamandridae; genus Lissotriton; species Lissotriton helveticus. The sequence continues at coordinate 2,128,979,066 of NC_136061.1, forward strand.
CTGTTCCAGAAGAGAGAAATGGGTGTGTGCTTCCTTTCATAAATGAAACTGTGTAAATCAATGACATTTCTTTATTTGGTAGTGCTATTCCAGAGTACCAATGTCATTGCGACTTCTTGCGTAGGAGCGAAAACGGACAGTTATTTTAGGGAACTGCTTGTTTTGACAAATGCATCAAGAAAATAAACTTAAACCAATATGTTACTAAATTGGTACAGTCAAAATTTGTATGAATATGTCTGTGTGTGTGTTATACTCTTCACAAAAAATATGCGTTATTCGTGACCACTGGAGAAGCGTGGCTCAGTGGTTAGAGGCGGCAGACCCGGAAGCTGAGATCGGCCGTGGACCAGGGTTCGATTCCCCGCCTCGGCGGGTCTCGGGCTCAAAAATTCCACGGACTCTACAATTCTCGCTCCGGTGCCTACTCGACTCACGGGGTCACACTCTGCGACTCTGGGCAATAGCTTGCTTAATCTCCACTACGGCCCCTCGCGGTGGGATGCCTGGCTTTCACCTTGTGGATACCCTGCCGGGGTATCTCACAGGGGAATACCAGGACGGGTTCCCTAAGCAAGCGCCTTGATACCTTCGGGTGATACGTGCGCTATATAAGTCGCAATACATTTACATTTACATTTACACTGACGTCATCGCGACTGTCTGGTGTCACATTTAACAAGGAAAACACATTTCATTTTTTTATATCAATCTATAAACATGATTAAATACACAATAATTCATTAGAGGAAAACATCCAGGCACACAACGGTGCGTGCTCACAAATATCAACGATGTGTTCAACCGGTTGAACACTCGAACGTTTGGAGAACTGAGATAGACGCGAAGAGAACATAATTAGATTCACGAGCACAGTAAAACTTCAGGTGTAAAGTCGACTACCACCCGGCACAGCACACATCGTTGATATTTGTGAGCACACTCCGGCGACATTCATTTATAACCAACTTAATTAAGACTGGCCCCTGAGGAAGGTACCGATTGGGTACCGAAATGCATCGGGCTCATGATTAAGATGTGTTACATGTTAATGCTGACTGAATCATTTGAAGAATTATGAAAACACAATTTTTGTATTTTGGGTAAAATATTCATCTTAAGAACATTACACCTTCCCCCCAATAAAAGTAGGAGACATTCAATCTTGTCTAGATGTTGTTTAATACTAATAAGCAGATAATCCCAATTGACCTCTACCAGCTCTTTCAGCTCTTTCAGGCAGACCCTGATTTAAACCACACGCACGTGAAGCAGCGTTTACATTGCATGCTTTACATCGCATGCAATTACAACGTGGTCGTTACAACAACGTGTTGTTACATCACAAACTTTGCATCCCAAGTCGTTACAATTGTTGCACAAACTGGAACAGTCCAGCACGCCCCCCTACAGCAAGTAACGACTTGCGATGTAATGGTTCGCAATGTTACAACAAGGTCATTGTAACTACCACATTGTAATGGCATGCGATGTAAAGCATGCATAGCAATGACATATATTCCCTCATCGGTCACCCTAGGGTCACCGCTGGAGGTTTGGTTTGTACAGATGACCTTTGTTTTGGATGAGTTCATTTTATATCTGGATAGAGACCCAAACTTATGGGCTAGTCGTCCTATCTCACAAATAGCTGTAGCTGGATCAGAGGTTACAACAGCTATATCATCAGCCTAAGCCAACAACGTGTACTGTTCCTGCCCACAGAGCACTGATTTAATCTTCGTACTACCTCCAACATTGTTAAAAAAGGATTAATATATAATGCAAATAAAGCTGGGAGCAAGGACAGCCCTGCCTTGTGCCTCTAGCAATAAACACAGGTTCAGACTCTAGACCCATTAAACATACTCTTGCGGTAGGGGTCCTATACATGAGCTGAATAGATTTGATAAAACCTGTCCCAAACTGCAAATGCTGCATAACCACCCATAAAAAGTCCCAGGAGACACGGTCAAATGCATTTTTGGCATCCTATAGTACCATGCCAAAAGTGGCTTGTTGCACATTTGCCATATCTAACAGAGTCACCACCCTGTTGATATGGTCGACCGTGCTCCTGGCAGGTATAAACCCATGTTGTCGAATGGAAACCAATGGGGTAATAATCCTAGCCAAATGTGAGGCCAAACGTTTGGCATAGATCTTCCTGTCACAATTTAGCAGGGATATGGGTCTATCAGACTCCGGGAGATATAAGGGTTTATCTTTTTTTTATAAAACAATAATGTTGGCCTTATCCCAAAATGGCGGTGGATCCCTGAGTTGAGCTGACTGAAAGGTGGTCAACACATCAACTTTTAACTCCTGAAAAAACATTTTATACAATTCTAACGGAAGTTTATTGGGTGCAGATGTCTTACTACTGGCAAGCATATTTATTGCCTCATCCATAGTAATAAGTGCATCCAACATGGCCGATTCTTCTTGGCCTAGCCGTTCACTACATAAATTCAGCAGCAGAGCCTCTCTGGTCTGCCCACCAGGATTACTCTCTGGATAAAGTGTCTCAAACAATGAATGGAAAACACTTAGGGCTAGATGTAGGTAATTGTAAATTATCGATTCGAAAATACTGAATTTTCCTGATTCAATATTTTCGAATCGGTAATTGCTATGAACATAAAAAAAAAAAAAATCGAAAAAATTACCGAATCGTTAAGATTCGGTAATTACCGAATCGGTATTTACCGATTCGGTAATTGCCATTCATTCCTATGGGCCTGGAGGCCCATAGGAATGAGTGTCAATTACCGAATTGGTAATACCTATTTGGTAAAATAGGGAAAGAGTCAAGGGTGGCAGGGTGTCACTTTGACACCCTGTTGCACCCCTGATTAGTGCTTGTGTGCACATGTGGCACACATACATGCCCTAAGGGCATGTATGTCTTCCACATGGCACAGTTGAAAATGCATCGACTTGCATTTTCTAAGGTATTCCTAATAGTTGGTGGTAAATAACAAATCCTTAAAGCACATGAGCACTGTTTAAAGTGCTTACTACATGTCATGTACCGATTCGGTAAATACCGAATCGGTATTTACCGAATCTGTAAATTGGCCACCTACACAACAAAAGCCTATTACCGGTCGGTAACGGCCAAAATTCGTTAATTTCGGCCGTTACCGACCGGTAATAGCCGTCCTACATCTGGCCCTTAATATCTCAGAAGGGGTCTCCACTATCTTCCCCATTGAATCCGTCATAGTGGCAATTCTTTGCGCCACTTCCTTAGATCGAAGCCTCTGTGTCAAACACCACCCCATCGCCTTCCCATATTAATAACTCTCTTCTCTATATACCTTATATTTGAGGGCAATTTATGTTTAGCTTGTCCTCCAAAGGAGTAAGAGCCTTCTCAACCTCCATGCCCCAAATTTGAAACAACTTGCCGTATAATGTACGGAAGGAACATGCCCTTCTCCCGTTCAGGAAGAAGTTAAAGACAGTCCTTTTTTCGGAAGCTTGGTGCACAATCTAATCTATGTCATCTCCCCACATGCTAGGGTAGGGCTCTCTCTCATAGCGCTTAGAGACCTGAAGGAGATGATGCACTCTACAAATGCCAATTACAATTACAAGTGAAGGTTATTCTTTGCCTTGCATCGTCCAACCTCAGTTTGGAAAGGGGTAGTGATAATACCAGCATGTACACCTTGTATGAGAATCTCTTCAGCCTTTCTAAGCTCCTCATAAAGGCCTCGCATCACCATTTTACATTGCCTCTGTTTATACAGTCCAAAACTAAGAACCTCCCCCATGAGCCCTGCCTTTTAAGGCATCCCACACCAAAGCACATGAAGTTGAGTTACGATTAATATCAAGAAATCGCATGATCCAACTTTTCATATGGCTGACAAACAAGGTATCCAGCAGGAGTTTTCTATCTGCTCAAGATATTCTGAGACAGCGAGATTTATATGTTTCGCAAAGACTTTTGCAGGAAGAGAAAGGAGAGAGATGGGACAGAGGATCTTTTCTTCATTCGAGTCCAATGTGGGTTTCTTTAACAGTGTCAGAATTTATGCTTTTTTAATTCTAATTCTAGCCTACCCATTTTAATAATGTTGTTAAATAGGGTGGTAAGGGATGGAGTTACTATGCCTGTAATCTCATGCAAGAATGAGGGATGACAAGGATCAGATGGAGCACCTGATTTAGTCTGCATAATAAGTTTCATCACTCTCCCATTAGAGAGAGGGCAAAAGTAAGGAGCTTGGGGCCAGGCAGCTCTACAAAATTTTACTCAACATTGGGGATAGTTGAATCTATAATTGCCTTAAAATCCTCGTAAATGATTCATACAATTTTTTCAAATTAAATTAACCCTGGACGTAGTTCGCGAAGTAGCGCTACACGTAGCTACGCAAAGTGCACTTTACGGGCTAAATTGTTACAAAGCTTTTGGCTAGGAGTTTAAGAGTTCCTTACAAATATACAGAAAAGCTCCTGCACCATCTTAATAAGTTGTCTGGATTAATTTTTTGCCCTGGTAATTTTCTCTGTATAAAACTTGGTATTTTCCTCTTCAAGCAGTGCTTCATCAAATAGCAGTTTATATTTTATAATCTCGTCAGTAGAATGCGTACTCCTCCAGACTCTCTCCTGTTTCCTACAGTTCTTTTTCATTCCCCTAAGCTTAGGGGAAAACCGAGGTGCTGAAGGAGAAAAATAAAGCGAGAACCAGAGATAGCATTGTTTGGGTTTGTAAAGCAGAGCTCTAATGCTCCAATCTCCAAAGGGCAGAAAGCATTTATAACGATTTCTGCTTTAAGGGCACGGTCCTTGATCCTTCAGAATTGGAGGACAACCAAAGTTCCAGACTCCCTAAATTAGCATAAAACATGTTTACATACCAAAACCTTTGAGAAAGCTTATGCAAAAAGGGTAGGGGCTATTAAGACATTCTTAGTAGTTTGGAAATGTATGGATTAAACAGAAAGTAAAATACATAGCACTTTAGACTGAGGCAGGATAGTTAACTCTTGCTTTTGCTCATAAGATTTACTGCCTTGGCAAAGGAGGAGAATATATATGGATTATTAAGGAAGAGCATCAGCCATGTTGATCAGATCTCAGCGTTCAGGAATAAAAACAGATTAGACCCGAAGGTATCAGAGCGCTTTACATGAATTCCACAGAGTTCCAAAATTACATAAGTTACAGGTTACATCACTTGCAGGAAACGTATAAGATCTTTGAGCGCAGCAAGGCTAAGGGGTAGGGTAACGGGGTAGGGGGAGATACGACGGAGAGATGAAGGGGAAAATCTGCCCCTGGTCCGGCTGGGTATGTGACGGCCGAGGGGGAAGTCAACAGCCCATCTCCTCAATAGCTATCAGGTAGCTCCACCGGGCAACAGCCGGAAAAGCTAGGTCTCCACTGTCGGAGGAGAGATCGACAAGGTCTAAGTTCTGACGGTTATCATGATGGGGGATATGTTTAAGGTCAGGTCGAAGTTCAGTTTATGTCCTAGAGTAGTGGCACAATGTCGTAGGGACTACAGTGGGAGCCGTCTTGAGGTCAGGCAAGGGAATTCTGACATTGGTGTTACATTCGGCCAGTCCCAATGATATCTTTCGCTCGAAGAGTGGTTTTGTTGAGCAATGGGGCAGTTAGAGACCAGGGCTAGTGACCGCTCACCTCCCGAGGAGGAGAAGAGTGAAGCTGTATTATGCAACAAGTGGGAGAAACGGACGCCATTTTGGGGTCAGGAGGGGCACCTCCTATATCCCTTGTATTCTTCTGGCCACCATTTTGGAATCAGGCGGGGCACCTCCTATTTCCCTCTTACTTTTCTTTTGAAGAAAAATTAGCTTCAACAAAAAATGAGGACGAGTCTTGCGGCGCTGTAGGTTAAAAGGTAGGTGGATGGCAGGGTATAAGCGGGATATTTAAATGCTAATGATCCCGGCCGCGGGAGCTTCTTGTCCAGCTTCCGTACGGCGGCCACTTGGTACTGTCTGCCTTAGTGCTGAAGGGTCCTTGGTGTTCAATGGACCAACTCTAAGTCGGGCATGCAAGCCTGAGGCCGATGATACAAGGACCCAGCAATACCTGCTATTTTGAGGCCAACAGTGGATGTTGGATCTGTTGCGATCATCCACTCAGTATTGCCTCGCGATATTGAAGTGAGACGGTGATAGCCACCATTAAGGGGTCAGAAAGCCCGGACCGGCATCCCGTGCCTGTCTGTGAAAGCCGCTATTATGAAGTCAGGTGGCCCTAATCCAGCATCCTGCATTGTTTACAGCACTTCAGAGGCAAAAACCTTCACCCCAAAGCTTGCAGTGTTGCATCTTGGGACCGCTGGTTCTCAGTGGGGGCGCAGGCGTCACCACCCGCCACCCTTCTCAACGGCATTCGTCTAGGCAAAAGAATGGAGGGTTCAGGCTTCACCGCTGCGGTGCAGTCTCTCCAGGTAGGCCGTCCGGTCTTGTAGCCCTCCTCTCATCAGCCAGCCCGCATATCAAAGCTGCTCCGCACTTTACTATCTGCATTTTGGATTTGTGCAGGGTTTGCCATAAGTTAGGAAGAAGCTTTTTGTTTTATAAGGTATTAACAACTATATGTATTGTGAATGGTCTAGTTATGTAAAAGCTGCTATGCACCGCATTTTAGTTTCTATATTTAGGATAGGCGGGAGACTTGTGCCTTCAGTAAACTGAATTTAATAAACTGATCTTATTAAAGCTGCTCTGCACTGCACTTTTCTATCTGCATTTTGGATTGGCGTGGGGTTTGCACCTGTATGGGACAAACTTGTAGGAAATGCTTTATTCCAGCCATAAGCTAAGAATAACAACTAATTTCTCTGTTATAATTCTGTTCAATAAAATAAATAAGAAAAAAAAAAGAATAGGGTGGTAAGGGGCGAAGTTACTATGCCTTTGTTAGATTTGGGGGTCTCTAGTTGGCATAGGTAGGTACATTTGACCAAATACGGACCCTTGCGTACTCCTTAAATAACCCCTGCTCTCCCCCTTGGTATCTTGGCACAAGCAGGCAGGCTTATCTCAGAGGCAGTGTGTAAAGCATTTGTGAACACATACAGTAACCCAGTGACAACACTATAGATGGACACCACACAAGTTTTAGTATAAGAATAAGTATATTTGGGATTGTAAGATGTCATAATCAAACTGCCCATTCTGGCCTATGGGGAATATGTAGCCTTGCAATAGTGAAAAACGAACATGGCTGTACTTCACTATTAGGACATGCCACACACAGGGCTTGTCCTACCTTATACTTACAATACACCCTGCCCTGGGACCTATCTTAGGGGTGTCTGATATGAAGAAAAGGGAAGGTTTAGGGACTGGCAAGTGGGCGCACTTGCCCAGTCAACATGGCAGTACCAGACTGCACAGAGGCTCTGCAATGTAGACCTGAGACACATGTTTACAGGCTGCTTCTGTGGGTGGCACAACCAGTGCTACAAGCCCACCAGCAGCATTTGGTTTACAAGCCCTGGGCACACTTAGTGCATTGTACTAGGGTCTGACCAGTAAACCAAATCAGCCAATCATGGAATCACTAATCCATACATCAATTTATAATAGGAAGAGCCTATGCACTTTAGCACTGATCAGCAGTTTTAAAGTGCCCAGAGTCATAAAACAGCCAACAACAGTTCAGTAAACATATAGGAGGAAGGTAAAAAGTTTAGGAATGACCCTGCAAAAAGGGTCAAGTCCAACACAACCCCTTTCCTGCCAAAACACAGGGTAGACCAATCACTACCTTGATGGGCACGTGGCAGCGTGAGAACCAAACCGGGAGCTTCCCATTTTAAAATACACAGAAGGCGAATAACCAAAAGACATTTTACAATCTGGGTCCAGCTGAAAAAATGGCATTTATGAGAAGACTGATTTATCAGGAAGAATAATCCTTTACCTTCTACCACCATAAGCTGTGATTTTCCATCTATCACAAACTTTGACAGTGTGTTCTTGGATTAAAAACGACAGACACTCTTGGTCCTGTTGAAAATCCCCGCACTAGGGGTGATTCGAAACGCGTAGACCTTGGTTTTGTATAGGCCAATCTGTCTAGTTTTATTCTTTGAAATTTCTAAAATGTATTAATTGAGCCAGATGGCCGGTTATGACATGGATATAAGTTTTTAAAATTATTGTGCCTAAACGTTGTATGCTTACCCCCTAATAAGACGTGGTATCTAGGTAGCAAACCCAGGGTGGGCATTGTGTGAGTGTTGTGAGATTGAGTGTTTGGTTGGATGTGAAGTTAGGATGAATAGATGAATGCTTGTATCACAGTACGTTTGAGGTTTTTCTATTTCAGAGATTTTAGAAAGTGAATGTGAATCTAGTGTGGGAAGGAGCTCCGAAAAATTAAAAAGTCCTTGGAATTCAAAAAATGTTCTGTTTTCTTGAGTACAAAAATAAACAAATTTAAAAGTTAAAATTTAAAAAAAGATAAATAAAACTTCTGATTTTTGAACGAAACGGATCAAGTGGTTTCTTGAGGGCAATTGTTTCTGTCATTGCTTATCAGTACGTTCGTTTGTTTTGTTTGTTTTTATTATGGCGTGGCCTTGCTGCGTTTAAGCCAAACCCTTGGTGTTCTTTTTTCTCAAACCTCTGGGGCATCAGAGAGCGGGGCAGTAGCCCCAGGTGCTTGGCACCCTTTGTCCACTCTCCCTTCTGTCAGGTCAGGTATGATATCCTGACACTGACCCACCAGCCCAAGGCCTGTACCTGGCGGCTAGACAAAAGACTGGGGTTGGGATCTCCCACACCCGCTTCTTCTCCTTGGGGCTCTGTATCCTCCCACCTGGAGGGGTACCCTCTTCCAGAATTGTTAGGGTGCCCGTAGCAGGTGTCCTGCATAATTCGCCCACCAGTTCAGGGGTTCTATCCTGCAACTGGGCTTCCAGGTCAGGGGGGACACCCTGAACCTGGCCCTTCAACCTAGGGTCTAAACCCTCCAGTTAAACAGGGGTCGAGGCGAAGACTCCCTCCCTCTCTACCCCCTTCCAGAATGCTGTACCCTCCCATCTGGAGTGGTACACCTATAAGCTACATTGGTCAGAACACTGATTACAGCTGCCCCTTCCTCCAGGTCAGACAACACCTGAACCTGGCTTCTCAACCCATGGACCAACCCCTGCGGTTGAACACTTGCCATGCGTACCAGAACTTAATTGGGAGCACATATGTCCCCCCGAGGGTAACACATAACTCATGTGTTGTCTGATAGTCTGCCTGGCACAGATCTCCCGACCCCTGTTCATCTGACAGTGGGCGAAGTTCCCCCTGGACAGTAGTGGTATCACCATGGTCATTCACTAGTGACACAGCCCTTCTGGCTGGCCCGTGACCCACTGGTTCTTTCACTGGGGACTCCTTCACCCTTTCACCCCTCAGTCTGGACTTCTGCACCCTTCACTTAGGAGCGGCACTGTCAGACACCAGAACCAATAGAGGCCTGCTTACAGACACTCCCAGTTCACCAGACACTAGGGGATCCCCTCAACAGGTGGCCCATCAGGACAGCTTAGGCTTCCTACCTGGTGTCCCCTTAAAGAACCATCCAGGCCGTGAGACCGGGTTTCGGGCACCTTGGAACACGCAGCCCTACACTCACTCCTTCTCCACTGAGACAGGACGTGAGTCCCTACATCACTCCCACTACAACGGGACCTGGTTGGGCTACTCTGAACCACCCCACCACTCTGGGTTGGAAGATACCTGAGCCACTCCCCTCAGGGTCATTCCCCAATGCCTCTCCAGACCCTCTGGAATCCACCAAAAGTTATGCCTCAAATGTGAGCTCCCTGGGGTCAGAGAACTCACTCTCAAACAGGAGTAGGCATAGCTCTGGAAAACAGGGACTTACAATATGCTCTCCCACAATTGGATCACACAGCCCCCCACAGGGGTTACCCAAACTATCCTTCACCTCACCATCCAGTGCCTCGCACACGTACTCCACACCACTCTTTTGAGATTGGCAAGACAGTATCTGACTGTCTCTGTCACCCAACCCACACTCTTCTGGGTGGTCTTCACACTCACATACCAGGACTTCAACCATGGGGGAATCCCTCTCCCTGCACCTCTCATATAGAGTTAGTAGAGTGCCCCTCCCACTACTAGGACCATGAACCCCTGCATCAGTCACCCAATTCTCCTCAGGGACACTGCGCACTACTGGAGCTACCTCATGTCCTTGAACCTCCTGGTGTATGTTAACCCCCTGAAAGTCAGGCGCCAAATCTCTAGGTGTGTGTACTACTCCCGCAGCACTAGATAACTTAATTCTGCTGTCACCATCTGAGCTGGATTCCACCTCTAACTCAGCAAAGCTCACTCTCTGAGCTACATATATTTCTTGTTGCTGGGCTCAGACACTCATGGCCTCAAGCCTCTCGAGCTCCAAATCAAGCTCCCTCAATCTTAACTCATGCTCCAACTGTATTTTCTTTTTCTCTAGGTCCAATTTCCTATTTTCTAACTCCAGTTGCCCACCCAACTTGAGCTTGGCAAGCTCCATCTCATGCATCCTGTTTTCCTTCCTGTGTGCCAGCTCCTCTGTGAACAGGCTCTTGGCAGCGACACTGCTACCTGCTGAGGAGGGTACTCTCCTCCCCCCTGGACCCAAAGGCCTCACCAGCTGCCCATCTGCATTATCAGGCCCTTCCTCAGGGGTATCCCTTGCTTCGACCCTGAGACCGGTCATTGAAACTTTGAATCTTCTGAAGAAATGCTTACGCAGTCTTAAGTTGTAGCATTCTAGTCTCTCCTCTTCCCAATCACAATCAACAGATGCTATGGATCCTGTTTTACTCATGGTGGTTAAACTTGGCAGTTCTTGGCAAAAATAGAAAATCCCAGGAAAACAATCTACCAAAAGTATGAGGTCGCATTTTGGTCTGCACTCACTAGTAGTGTTCACCAATCACTGTATATGAGTTACAAATGAAAGTCCAGAATCCTCACCGCTGCCACCAATGTTAGATTTGGGGGTCTCTAGTTGGCAGAGGTAGGTACATTTGACCAAATAGGACCCTTGCGTCTAGTCAGGGTAAGGGGGTGCACTCCTAAAATAACCCCTGCTCACCCCCTTGGTAGCTTGGCATGAGCAGGCAGGCTTATCTCAGAGGCAGTGTGTAAAGCATTTGTGAACACATACAGTAACCCAGTGACAACACTACAGATGGACACCACAGAAGTTTTAGTATAAAAATAAGTATATAGACTGAACACAAGACCACAAACAACAAAAATGCACAATACTGTACTTCAAAAATGGTAGAATTAGCTTAGTTCTCTTAAGATGTAAAATGCAACACTTTAAGTTCAATGTACCTTAGGATGCATAACGCTATACAACAAAAGTGATGCAGGGATGGTGATGCGTTGGTTCTTTACATGCAAGAACGGTGATGCGTCGGGTCCCTACTGTTGCGTAGGGGATGCGTTGGTTCTTCTCTGCGAGGGGAGGTGATGCATTGTTTTCTTACTGCGCTTCCGTGGCGTTGCGGCCTGCAATGCTGTGATGTGATGAAGATCCAGTGCAATGAAACAAAGATGGCATCTTCTGTAGGATGAGACACGATGCATGCACTTCCGCCTGCTGTGCGGCATCTCAATGATTCTTCTGAGCCGTGACAGACCCTGCGACACACTTTCCGCTAATGCTGCAGCATCTGATGCGACGTCGATCCTCTTCTCTGGTGATGCGAGGCACTTTGGCAATGATGCAACAGCTTGCAGTGGCGACACGCTTTCCCAGTGATGTGATGACAGCGGCTGCAGCTGTGACACGCTTCTCAGATGATGCAGCAGCATCTGGTGCGACGTCGATCCTCTTCTCCGGCGATGCGAGGCGCTTTCGTGTTGTGAAGCGACTACGGCAGTTCGGCGACACGCTTCTCCTTCGTGAGTTGCGCTTCCAGCTCCTTGCAACACGCAGTCCCTCAGGAAGCCCAACACAACTGCAGGCACTTCCAAAGAACTCTTGGGGAGCTGGTGGGTGAAGTCTGTTGTCCTTGAGACTTCAGCCGGAGGCAAGCTCTTTCTCAAGCCCTTGAATATCCTTCACAAGTTGATGAAAGTATATGCAAAGTTCCTCTCTCCTTTCTTTGGCAGTCAGGCAACCACTGCGGATCAATTCCCCCAAGCAGCACTTCAGCTTATATGGATAGTCTCTCCTCAGTCTCTCTGGTTCCTCTTCTTACCAAAGCTTTCTACTTGTTTCTCAAAAGTGAAATAAAGTTCTGGGGTTTTGGTCCCGTCTTTTATACACAGTTTCTCTTTGTTCTCTGAAGGCAGAGAGGCCTTTGCCTAGTCCAAAACAAATCTGATCAGTCCTCGAGCATTCTGTTTACATGACTCCTTCTTTCCTTTCACAGTGCAGGGTAGAGACATCAGACGCACCACAGGAGCTGGAGCCAGCATTGTGGAGGGAATGCACAGCCCTATTCAGGTCCCAGGTGCAACTCCCCCCTCCCATCTAGATGCAGATCTCTCTATTCAGCACTGTGCTGACTCCCCCTCCCATCTAGATGCAGATCTCTCTATTCAGCACTGTGCTGACTCACCCTGTCTCCTGGAATCCCCGAGCCCCTGTCACTCAAACTCCAGGCAAGGACTACACAACCTAGCAGAGGCAGGCATGGATGGTTAGACAAGGAAATATCTACTTTCTAAAAGTGATATTTTCAAACAAAGAATGTTAAAACAAACTTCACTAAAAGATGCATTTTATCATTCTGAGTTCAGGCATACTAAACTCAAATTTCTACCTAGTTCCCTGAGTCAGTTAGGATTATAAGATGTCATAATCAAACTGCCCATTCTGTCCTACGGGGGATAGGTAGCCTTGCAATAGTGAAACACGAAAATGGCTGTACTTCACTATCAGGACATGCCACACACATCAGGGCTTGTCCTAACTTATACTTACAATGCACCATGCCCTGGGGACTACCTTAGGGATGTCTGATATGAAAAAAGGGAAGGTTTAGGGACTGGCAAGTGGGTGCACTTGCCCAGTCAACATGGCAGTACCAGACTGCACACAGGTTCTACAATGGCATACACGAGACACACATTTACAGGCTGCTTCTGTGGGTGGCACAACGAGTGCTGCAAGCCCACCAGCAGCATTTGGTTTACAAGCCCTGGGCACCCTCAGTGCACTGTACTAGGGTCTGACCAGTAAACCAAATCAGCCAATCATGGAGTCACTAATCCATACATCTATTTACAATAGGGAGAGCATATGCACTTTAGCACTGATCAGCAGTGGTAAAGTGCCTAGAGTCATAAAACAGCCAACAACAGGTCAGAAAACTTATAGGAGGAAGGCAAAAAGTTCAGGGATGACCCTGCAAAAAGGGCCAAGTCCAACAGCCTTCAATCTCCTGCAAAATTGAGGGATGACAGGGATCAGGTGGAGCACCTGATTCAGTCTGCATAACAAGTTCCATAACTCTCTCATTAGAATGAGGGAAAAAGTAGGGAGCTTAGGGCCAGGCAGCTCTACAAAATTATCCACAACTTTAGGGATAATTGGGTCTATAATTGCCTTAACGTCCTCACAAATGGTTTAGACTTTTTTTTAAAACAAAATTTCCCTAAATTGTTACAAAGCTTTTGGCTAGGAATTAAAGAGCTACTGACCAATGTACAGGAAAACTCATGCACCGTCTTAAAAAGTTGTCTGGATGAATTTTTTTGCTCTGTTAATTTTCTCTGTCTAAAACTTGGTCTTTCCCTCTTCAAGCAGAGCTTTATAATTTTCAATTAGCAGGTTATATTTTATTTTCTCGTCAATAGAATACGTACTTCTCCAGACTCTCTCATGTTTCCTACAGTTATTTTTCAATTCCTTAAGCTTAGGGGAAAACTAAGGTGCTGAAGGACATTTTCTAAAACAGTTGACAGCTCTAGCAGGAGCAAATTTATCAACTGCTGAATGGACATGAAGTTTTAAAGATAGCTGCTTTATAGTGCTTACAAACATATAGCTCCTCTTTGGGACATCTGGTCGCGCTTGACTGGGGCAAACTCGTTTGAGGCTGACCGCGATGGAGCCCTGGTCATATACACTAAGCAGGATCCCCAATCAAAATGTTACCTTCACACTAGGAAACTTTTCTTGTGCATTTTCTTCCCACGTTACGCAACCCTCCACAGCAGGCTGGATTCAGAGAGGGTTCACCGGCTTGGCTTTCAGCTAAGCCCCAGTTGAATCTTAAAAATCTGGAGCTCACGGGTTTTCAGGTGGACAAACCTGAAATCCAGGCAGGGTTGCGGTTGAAGGTAGTCATCTTGACTCTCGACATCGGGTCAGTCACCTCATGGAGAATTTCTCAAAACATCAGGAGGTGCTTCCTGAAGGTATCCTTGTAGGTTTCAAGTGTCCAAAACACCAATCCAAAGGTCTGTAAACTCTAGGATGTCTGGACTATAATTCCCACATTGCACCTGGCCAAATCCTTAAAAGTCATCTGGAAGCACTCCAGGATGGGGACTGTAGGTGGAGATGATGCTGGTGGTTCTGTTAGCCTGTAGCTTGCAGGTAGTCCACTACTTAATCCTTACTGAAGCAAGATACAGTACCTAGGGCTGTAGTACCAGCTTGTGCAGCAGGTGCAGACAGCCAGAGTCCAGGCCGTTGGGTTCAATTCCAGTTTCCAGCAGGGCAGTGCTTCTTCTCCTTGTTTCAGGTAGCAGATCTGAGAGACTTTACAGCTCTCATATATTTATTCAGTGTTCTGGGGTGACACGAATGGGGCAAGTCTGTCCAATGGAATACTGGGTGCCACCCAAAAGCATGGCAACTTACTCCATAGTGTGGCATCTTCTTGTCCCACAAAGTACAGCACCTCCAAAATCCAACATAGATGATTTCTCTCCAGATGAGTAAGAGCTATCTAAACCAAACCATAATGTGGCTCATTTCCATTAGCTCTCCTTCCCCTGACCTCTGCAGATTCCTGTCCTAAGCCTGCCATCTGGCTTGTGGCACTGGATGTGGGGTAGGTAAACCTGGCATTCCTTACTAATCTGTTCTCTCTTTGAGCTCTGTTTGACTACCCTAGTCCCCTTTTTATGACCTAACCTCCACAGCTTCAGAGCTCTCTCCATCAGATAACCTCTGCTCCAGTCAGGCCACCTATCACCTAATCAAAGGAGCCTTGTGAAGCCTGTTTCGGCTGAACAATCAGCGGAGACTACTAGAAGGCTGGATGTTGGCTTATAGAAGAAAAGGTTCTATAACTTTTCTTCTGTACTAGTTATCATAAATTCAACAGTGGGACATTGTTGAATTTATCAATACCAATCTCTTAAGACTTTGAATGATATTTACTCCTTTCCTAGCAATAGTTATAACTAAATAAAATATTACAATGTTAGCCTATGGACCTAAGTCTCTACAGTGGGGAAAAATTAAATGGGCCGTATTTCCCTCCCCAGGGCTTATACAACATATTTTATACGATCCCTTCTTATATTTACATGGTCCCCCACCCTATGGACACCTAAGGGAGTTCCTGGGGTGACTAATATGTAACAATAAGGTAGATTATACATTTTAAAGTGCCCACATCACCAAAGTCGAATTTGGATACAATTTACTTTTAAAGACAGTTTGCAAAGCCAGGCTTCTTTTAAAATGACAGGAAGCACTCAGCATTGCACACATCCAAGTGCACGAAATCTGCTGGGCCTCTAAACTTCAATACCTTATTATATACTAGGGACGTATAGGCAGTTATAATCCACTATCCCTGTTTTATAATAGACACTTATAGGGTCTGTCAATACCAATTGTGAGAATGTGCTTTTAAAGACAGGCTGCAATGCAGAACTGCCTTTAGAAGGACAGCTGGCACACAGCAGCTCACACCTGTAAGTGCAGGAAATCTGCTGGGCCTCTAAACCTCCATGCCCTGTCATACATGAGAGACTTATAGGTAGATTGAACCCCTTGGACCTATTATCTACTTGGGACTTTTAGGGTCTGTCATTGCCAATTGTAAGTGTACCCTATTACATGTACCGCTTTAAACAAAGCACTGGCCCTTGGCCTGGTTAGCAGGTACAATTAGAGTCAGTTACCACCATTATCATTCAGCAAAAAATGGGGGTGAACAGGGCAAAAGGATGACTCTCTAACAAAAGTCATTGATAAATGTTACTTTAGGGCCAGGGTGTCTTTAAATTAATACCCAATTGAACAAAGAGGTGTTACCCAATATACATTTGAACAAGAGTGCCTCACAGTCTTCTATCTGAGGTGGCTCACATGCAAGGTTAGGAACGTCATGAAAACTGACCGCTAGGCCACACCCTCTCTTTCCTTCCCGATAAACTCTAAAACTATCTTAGCCTATAGGTAAGGTTGAGGCCATATCAGGTTCAGAAAAGGCATCTGTCCATGTCTCTGTTGAGAATACAATGTGAGGCCCATATGAAACTATATGATTGAAAAATTCAAGTTTGTGTTTGATGGCTGACCGGGTATTCAGCAACATACAGTGCATTTTATTAATGTGTCCAAACGGGGTGGGTAGAGCAAGGTCTATGGATGAGCTTTCTGTTCTTTGGCAGAAATTAGTAAGAATTGTTAAAAAATAATGACCGTAAATCTAAATGCTCTCGTTGAGTGGTAGATATAACTGATACCTGAGCAGATGGGAATGCAATACCAGGGTCTAACTCGCAAACACAGAGAATTTTACCTCAGCCAAATGGGCTATTGAGTGATAAAAGGTAAGAAAGAGTTGTCCTTATTGATGTGTCTACTTTACCAAGAAGTATATAAGAACAAACATTGGAAATGCAATAGGTCTCACATTTGTTGGAGTTGGTGCTATTGGCATTATAAATGCCAATGATTTTTTACCTACGCAATAGACATGCCCTTCCCACCTTAATAAAATGAAGAACTCTGTTGTGTTTTTTTAATGTAGTACATCTACAATGGTGCCGTATTGCTGGCAGTGAAAATGACAGTTCAGACTTTACCTTAAGACAAGCAGTGTTGTGAAGGTGCAATATCACAGTCTGTCACTAGGTGTCCCTTGGGACCTCTTTTGGACACATATGGTACCGCACCCTGCGACATGACTAGGCAAAGGATATGGTGCAGCAGTGACAGCTGCCGACTGGTGAGCTGGGGATCCGTGTTTGAGTCTGCTGTCAGGCTCAACATCCTGTGATAATGGGTTGATTGTTTAATTTCCACAAGCCCATGGCTAGGTATGCTGTATAAATAAAAGCATATGTAAAGCAACAAAAAAGCATAGCAACAGTGACTCGGAGGAGTGGTGGGGGCCTCTGGGCAGTGTTGTGGGAGGGGTGAGTGGAAGGCATGATAAGATTAAGGGGCATGAAGCAACCAAAGCAGTGTTGTGGGAGGGGTGAGGGAGAGAGGAAGCCACTGGGAGATAAAGCAGTGGGTGGTGAGGGCTTTCTAACTGTATTGTGGGAGGGATGAGTGGTAGGCAAGGGGACATTAAGTGACATGAAGCAACTGAAGCAGTGTTGTGAGAGGGGTGAGGGGGAGGCACAGGGAAATAAAGTGATGGCAAGCGAATGATAGAACCGAAGTTTCATTGCACAAGTAAAGAGGCAGGTCAACTAAAAAAAGAGTTCCTCTTAGTATAAATAACCTGAACAGTAAGAACACATGTAAAAGGGGCAGTCCTCATGGGAGGATACAAAATTACAAAAGGAGGGCTTACGAAGTGTATTCACCAATGAAATTCCAGCATTTCTGAAGGACAGCAACAGGAACCAATGAAAAAGATGGATGTTTTTTCAAGCCAATATGATATATACAGCTTGTCTCAAAGAGACAGCTCAAGAGCTGCCTAGGCGAGACCTAAAAAATCTGTTATCCATACTCAAAATGGAAGGAATTGTAGACACTAGCATGGCAGTATTTTACCTCTAAAGTAACTTGAATTCTGAAGTTCCAAGCAAAATAGACAAATTCATAGTGAAAGGATGGCGAATTAGAACTCACACATTCTTGGACAGGAAGCAATCACAACTTCTTTCGATAGTGTAGACAGAGTGGCAACTGGCTCAAAACGTCTAGGAGCATGTTCACAAGAGTATGCCGAAGCATGCTTATGAACAATCATTCATGGTGATTTGCTGTTTATAATTGTGCTGCACAGTGCAGCTCACATAGAAACAGCAAAAATGAGGAGAAATTAAGCATTTCTCCTCTTTTTGGCATGTTAAGAACAGGTTTTCCCTGGTCTTAATTCTGGCGCTGCCTATAATAAGGTGTCGAGGCAGAACAACACCCATTAAACGCTCCGTTCACGCTAAGTGTAGTGTGAAAGGGGCCCTATTTACAAGGTGGTGGTAAGCCTTAAGTGGCTGAGCACTGTCTTGTAAATAAGGTGAAGGGTGTATAATCACAGGAACGTCATAAAAAGTGACTTTCCTGTGTAACGATAGGGGCTTGTATTTATGAATAATCCTCTTTGTGTATTGATCCCCATTGCTCAAAGACTTGTAGCTGTGAAATGCCATGTGTCTTTGACTATCCCTATAAAGCATTTATTAAAATGTTCTACCTATTTTTTTCTGCTGGTTCTTTTCTGCCACTGTTATTCCCTCTCCTCGCACCTCTGAATACAGCTAGCCAGGTCTGCCATTGTTGTATCCCCCTTTATATTTTAACACTTTGATAGTTGCATCGCTTCGCCAAAATAATTGCCATGTTTGCACTGATGCTAGTGCCCTTGGCTCTGTCCAGATAGTATTTTGTTTCACGAGCTATTTTTCTATTTGCCTTTATGCAATTAAAAAAAAGGTTTTTATTGTTTACTTTTGGCGTGAATCTTCATCTTATTTATTTATTTATTGCATTTGTAATGCGCGCAGATACCCACAAAGTGTTTCCCGGCGCCAGGACTAAGAAGCCAACAACACAGAAAGCAAAACGGCCAGGGACCACAATTATTTATTGAAAAGCCAGGTTTTAACGCTTTTCTTAAAGCTGGCAACATTTTCCTCCTTTCTTATTTAATTACAGCCTGATGAAAGTGTGCTGATAAATGACAACTTTCTCACGTATGAATTGCCATAGAGAAAGATTTAGAAAAGTGCTAGTTATGGAAAAATGGGTTCGCATTGCCCATAATAATTTCGATTATAAATGTATCATCCAAGTGTAAAAAAATAAACTCAAAATAATAAAACTGTTCTATATGTGTTGCTATTTAACATTCTGTGGGAAGAGCATAGCATAATCCTCCATTTTCGAAGGAAAAATAAGAACCAAAGGCCTCAGTTACAGTGACGGCATGATTCATAAATTCAGTTCAGGGCATTCCTTCCCATTGTAAAATGGCAAACAGTAGTCTAACATTGACAAAATCACCATCACTATTTCCATTTTCAAATTCCAGAATTAGTGTTAGACCTCATGAACGGATAACTCCAAAAGTAGCATGATTAAGGCAAAAACTCTTTAATAAATCTAAATTAATCCTTAGATTGGGTGCACCAGCCTCTTAGAAACCTTGTATCCATGCACTGGACAGCACAGGGCGTAGTTATGAATAATATTCCTTTACTGCTACTTGACTTAGTATTCTTGGAGGACTTTTTGGGAAACAGTAACTAACATTTTCTTATGGTAGTCAGTGGATCGCTCACTCTCTTTTTTTTTATTTCCGTCTTTATTCTCAAATTCATCTCTTTGTTTACGAAAGTCTGGGGTCGCAAGAAATCTGAAGCCTCAATCGAATTTAGGGCGTCGTGAACCAAGCAATATATATTATATTTCAGAGGACGGGGCATTTTGTGCTACATTAGAGCATAAAACAATGCACAGTACTTCAGCTTGTAACAGTGCTTTATAGCATGGGTAAATGTGTGCAAAATACCAGCCTTCACATGCGACTGCGAAAGAAACAATTTTGCCTTTCCCTTGTCTGTCACCAATATATGTGCAACGTAATACATCCTCTGATGACGGATAGCCCCTAAATCCACATTTGAAAACAGCGGTAAAAGCAGGAATTAATCACATCTTATTGTCTGAGAAGCTGTAATAATTATGTACTTTTGGCGATTTAAAGACTATCCTCTGGAGTAAGAATGTCAGAGTCATTATATCATGACAATGTCTCAGATCTTCAGTTTGCAGCCTGCTACTGAAATGATCACAGAGAATTCATAAAGCTCAACCAAGCTGGCTTCAAACTGAAGTAGCTGTGACTAATCACTTGCAAGCCCACTGGGAGCCTGATTACCCAATGAACATAGCGTTTCCCGTAGACATAGTGATTCTCAGTGATAAGAGGCCAGCACCTGGATTTTCACCAGACAAGCTTTCACCGGCCAGAAGTTCCGGCCACTACAATCACAAAGAGCTTCAGCTGCAAGAGCAACCCATCTTTGGTCATTGGAATGAATGTAAATTGTTGATTTGGCTGGATATTTCATCTCGAGTCATTTTGGTCATTTAATCGAGAGAACCTTAACATTGAAAGTTATTTCATTGGGAAAGACTTTATTCTGAAAGTAAATTTGTAAGTACTAAGATAGATAGACAGACAGACAGACAGACAGACAGACAGACAGACAGACAGACAGACAGACAGACAGACAGATAGATAATGTATATTAAAGCAATACTCTTTCAGGTTTAGAGTACTCCATAAATTTTGCAAAAAAGAAAGTGGGGAACTCTCTGTAATTCCCAAGTTTTAAGTGGAGAGCAGCTCCTTAATATGGAACACTCTAAAAAAACCACAGACACTCTAAAGCTGCTCACCCCAATTTTCTGTTTTTCTAGTAGAGCTTTTAAGCATAGGATTAGCATCGTGCCACCCACAGCCAGCTAGAAAAGTAACAAAGTATTTTGCCATTTTTGCAGCAAAGTCTTTAAGCATAGGATAAGCTAGTGTCATCCTCACCGACTGAAAAATGACAAAATACCATGCAGGGTATTACAACTGTGGATTGGTAAAATACCAACCAAGCCAACCTAGAATGAATAAAAGTTGTCCCTGAAAAATGTCCATGAAACATGTGTTTCATTCTTATTAGAGCTCATCAGAGAGACATAGCTTTATCCAGACACAAGGGAGCACCCAGTATAATTCGAAGCAATACACTGACTAATGCAAAATAAAGAAGTTGGGGCATTTGAGGTGAGCAATTTAAATGTATCAGGGTTGTTGTACAGTGTGTCGTATCAAAGAGCTGCTTCCACCTAAAGCTAAGGCACTACACAAGGTTCCCTATTTCTTTTTCTTGTATAAATCATGCAATTTATATATATATATTTGCAATACCCTTTCAGCTTAAGGGCTCAGAAGGCGAGTGACTCATATTGTACATAAAATTATATATATATATATATACTGTGGATTAATATGAGAAGACTACATCACCCAGCATGCCTCACATGAGGCCACGCCTACCGCAGCAGGGGATGAATATCGTAGTGTTCTCTGGTAAGCGCCTGCAGCCTGCATTTGCCATTTTACGCCACTGAAGAAAGGCAGTTCGCCTGAAACGCGTCTGGCGTTTGAACTTGGGACACCACTGCTTCCTGGAACGAGCCTGCTGGCAGGCTGTTCATTACCAATAAAGTGGGTATTAATCTACCTTCACAAGGCTTGCTTCTCAATTGGGACTCTGCTTTGGTTGGATATATATATATATATATATATATATATATATATATATATATATATATATATGTGTGAGCAATTTTGCTTTGCAGCAAGACACAAGAATGCACTCACTCGGTTTTCAGGATTAGGGCGGATTTATTAGATGTTTGCCATGCCCTACGCGATTCGGTCCAGTCACTTGGACCTTGATCATGGTATAGTGTGTTACAGAGAAAAGGCGTCTTTTATTTCTATCTGCACACAGTTATTTCCTGTTTTATTTTGGTGTATTGTGGTTAATGTAATGTACAATTTTAAGAAAACATGCTAAAATGCCGTTTTTACAATGTGTGTTTGTGCTTGTGTCTCTGTTGATTTTTTGAACAATTTACAATCATTGTTTATTAGCTACTTATTCTGTTATCTTCGTTTTTCCTTTCTTGTCATTTTAGCTCTCTAGTGAGCGGTTCATGATGATGTATGAGTTATAAGTGGTTCTGGTACCATTTGGTATTTTTCTCTGTGAGCTCCAATTCGCATTCCTTTTACAACTCTCTAGTGAGTGATTTTGTTTTTTGTTAAATGTTTGTCATGTGTTTCTCTGCTCGCATAATTTCGTGAATGGCCTTAAAGGTGTACATAAAGTTCTTCGTCCTGGTTGAGACCACTGGGATCCTAAGTTCTAAATGCTACTATGTGTCTTGATTCTTGTCGGTTGCAGAACTTTCTAGCGACTGCCTCCCCTTTCTGACTGTGGGATCTGTTCCAGGGCCCAATATTTTAAGCATTCCCACTAACTGTTATGTTCTTTTTCCATGTGCTTTGCAATGGCATTCGAGCGATCCTTATGTTTGGTGGCTCGGATATGTTCGAGAATTCTTTTCTTGACTTCAAAGATTGTACTTCCAATGTAGCGTAATTTGCATGGGCATTCCACCATGTAGATTACAAAGTTACTTTTGCATGTTAGATTCTGCTGGATCTTCCATTTGTTGCCTTTCTTGATATCCAGTTCTCGCTTGTGAGTTGCAATTTTACATGCCTTACATTGTTTGCATGGCCAAAACCCTTATTTGATTTTGTCTTGTTTAGTATATCCCCTCGTTGTAGGTTTAACACTCTGTAAACTTTTTTCTATTACATTTCTGGGATATTTACGTTTACTGAATCTGTTACTTGCTTGTATGCTATGTAATGTGAATTCGGTATCTGCAGAGCAATTCCTTCTGAGCCTTAAAAACTCGCCATAGGGGATACTCCATTTCAACGATTCATTGTAAAAGCTTTCACATTGTAATATCGTATTGGTTGATTTTTTTTTGCAATGTAGTGTTGTACGAAGGGAGTTGTTTTCCACATAGATGTTTGTATCCATGATTGTTACTTTTTTGGCACTGATCTCAAAGGTGAATTTCAATTTAGATATGTTGTTATTCAGTTTTTCAAAATATCTTTTGAATTCTGATTCTGTGCCATCCCAGATGATCAGGAGATTGTCTATGAAACGAAGCCATGAAACCATTTGTTCCAAGAATTCATCGTTCTCTGGGGCTCAGGTAAGTTGTTGTTCGAACCATCCCATTGTTAGATTGGCATAATTGGGGAAATAAGAGAAGCCCATTGCACAGCCCTTGATTTGTTTAAAAATGTGTTTATTAAACAAAATAATATTGTTATCCAAGCATAAGGTGATCATTTCAATTAGCATGGAATTATGCTGATGGTATTGAATATTTCTTTTGCCTAAAAAATATTTGCAAGCCTGGATTGTTATGTTATGTTATGTTATTAAATTATTTATTGAGCGCACTATCAGTGATTAGTTTCTTGGCGCTGAGATCAACAGTAGCACAGGTCAGGGTGAGTGGTGGAGAGTTAATTAAAATGCTTGTCTAAATAGCCAGGTCTTCAACGCTTTCCGGAAAGATAGGAGATCTTGGCAGTACCGGATCTCCAAAGGAAAGGTGTTCCATAGGCAAGGGGCAAGTGTTGCAACCCTACGGCCACCAGCACGTTTGAGTTTGAAAGGGAGGGTCTGGAGGAGGCCTTGGTGGAGTGAGCGAAGGTTGCGAGTGCGAGAAGGAACGTATCTGGTGATTAGTTGGTTGATGAATTTAGGGCTTTTGCGTGCAAGGACTTAAAGATCATGCAACCTGCTTTAAAAGCACAGCGTTGCGTGACCGGAAGCCAGTGCAGTTTAATGAGTAGGGGAGTAGCTGCATACCACCTTGGTTGCTTTAGAATCAGCCTTGCTGCATAGTTCTGAACCATCTGGAGACGCTTGAGTAGATAGTTGGGAAGACCCAGGTAGATGGCATTCGCGTAATCCAGATGGGACAGAACAGTGGCGATCACAACCTGAGTGATTGCTTCCGACGTTAATAGTCGCCGGACCTTCCAAATTTTTTTAGCTGAAAGAAGCATTTGGAAACCACCTGGCCCACTTGTGCTTTTAATGAGAGATCGCTGTCCATGATAACTCCAAGCGTTTTGGCCGATGGTGATGGTGGCGGAGCTTGACCCAGATCTGATGGCCAGTAGTGGGGGCCCCAATGCTTGGCGCTGTCCCCAGTCAATACCAATTCGGTTTTACCTGGATTTAATTTCAGCTGGTTTTGGTCCATCCAGGATTTAATAAACCTCATGGTAGACTGGAAATGGAGAATGGAGTTTTCAGAAGGACCTCAGCCAGCATGCCGCCGTGTCCCGTATGCCGGCCTGTCCGACACGGTCGATCAAGATGTTGTGGTTGACCGGGCCGACAGGTCTAGGAGCACCAGGGCCTGGGGGAGCGTCTATCTACACAGTCTCGCAGTGTGTCCAAAACTGTGGTGACCACTGCCTCTGTTGAATGTGCTGCCCGGAATCCAGCCTGGTGGGGGTCAAAACAGGAAGACTCTTCCAGAAAATTAGAGAGGCATTTCGCCACGTGTGCCTCCAGGACTTTTGCCAAGTAAGGCAATAAGGATATGGGCCGGTAGTTCGCCTTACAGGCAGGGTCAGCCCCAGATTTTTTCAAGAGAGGTATGACCGTGGCTTCTTTAAAGGCAGATGAAACTAAGCCCGAGGTGAGTGAGTCATTTAAAAGTGCAAGGGCAGGGGCTGGGTAGGTGGAGAAACATTCTTTTAAGATGCGGGGGGGGCAGATGTCCAATGGGGAACCAGATTTGACTCTTGTCATTAGTTCCAAGAGCTGGACCTGAGTTATGGGCTGAAAATTAGTGAAGGTGGCAGTACTGGTCTTAATTGCCATACCGGTCGTGATTGGGGCCGCAGGTTGAGGAATGCTAGTTTTAATGTCTGCAATTTTGTCACCGAAGTAGGTGTTGAGTGAATCACACAGACACTGGGTAGAAACTACCTTGGGGCGGACATTCTCCAAATTCGTCAGTTCATTAAAAATAGAGAAAATATCCTTAGATTTGTTTGAGGAATCTAGGATTCGGGAAGAAAAGTAATCCGCCTTTGCTGCGGAGATGGCATTCATGTATTCCTTTCTAGCCCTGACATATTTAATTTTTAGCTCAGGATCATATTTGCGGCGCCAAAGGCGTTCTAGATGCCGTAGGGCCAGTTTCCTAGTTTTTAAGTCAGAGGAGAACCATCTATTGGCATCCGTGCGCCGTGCCAATCTAATTCTTTTGTACGGGGCATGAAGATTACTAGCTGCTTGTAGCCAGCCTGTGAGAGTGGATACTGAAGAGTTTATATCGTTGTCCAGGGGAGGGATGGCATTAGCTAGTGACTGTAAAAAGCTGTTTTGTCCATTGCATTCCAATTTCTAGCTAGCCCGCCGGCAATTGGCGCAGTGGTCCTAGTGGGGGTGATACATATTTTAAATTTAAGAATAAGGTGGTCTGACCAGAGGCATGGCAAGGTTATTGGGGTTGTTACACATGTGGTATTGGACCACACATGGTCTAGGATGTGACCTTTGCAGTGGGTAGGGGAGAGCACTAGTTGATTAAAATTTAGGTTGGACAGAAGATCAGTCAGTTCGGCCAATTGAGGGCCCTCCGAGGGATCTTTGTACCAGTAGTTAAGATCACCTACTAGGAATATCCTGGCGTGGTCAAGTGCCAGATTAGCAACTTGGTCGCTTAGGGCCATAGGGAATGATGGCATCGAGGTAGGGGGTCTATACAAGAGGACACATGCTATTACCATGTGGGGAGTAGCAATTTTTAACACGAGGTTGTCTGTGTTGACTAACGTCAAACAGGTGAGGGTGGTGACATCCAGGCTGGAGTGGATAATTGCCGTGACTCCTCCTCCCTCTTTCCCCGTGACACGGTCTGCCTGAATAATATAGTAGTTAGGTGGCAGAGCCGCTATTATGTCGGGTGCGGAGGTAGGAGTTAGCCACGTTTCTGCCAGTAAGAGAATATCTGGTTTCTCCGTGTCTAGTAACAGAAAAATGTCCATCTGGTGCTTGACAAGGGAACGGGTGTTTAAGTAGAAAATAGTAAGCGACTGGAGGGGTAGGTCAGGCGGTACCTGGTTGTTTGTGCGGGTGGTCAGGTGACAGCCCTGACTCAAGATACCATACTTACAGAGCCGACTGAGTGTGTATGAGCTTTGTTATTGCACTCCAAAAGATCGGCCCTGGAGTAGTGGATGGGTCGGGCGGAATGGTATGCCCCTGGTCTCGGCTGGTCGCGTGCGGGCGCAGACGGGCTTGTCTTTGGCGCATCTTCGGCGCGCCATCGACGCGCCCGCTGCGCTTCCGGGGAGGGGGTTTCATGAAATGACCGTAGAGGTGGGAGGGGCCGAGCACTGTGCCGCTCGCCTGCCCTCACCTAAGATGGTGTCTTACACTCTAACCTCAGCAGCGCCTAATCGGCTGCAATGGGGCGAGCAGAATTAGTGGGCGGGTACAGAAGCAGATAGAATGTGTGCCCAGAGTGAGCGATCGGTAAGTGAAGCACAAATACACTTTTAAAAAGTAATCTTTTAAAAGCTATACGAAGTACACAATTACACAGTAAAATAAATCTTTAAAAGCAGCAATCTTTAAAAGCAGTTAGTCCGCTCTCTCACACAGCAGTCCCGGCTTCCGCCTCAGGACCCAACACCCGCGAGCACACTGACAATCGGTGCACGCGGTAGTAATTGCTGTTTTTAAATGGTCAGAGGTGGGAGGGGCCGAGCACTGTGCCGCTCGCCTGCTCCTCACCTAAGATGGTGTCTTACACTCTAACCTCAGCAGCGCCTAATCGGCTGCAATGGGGCGAGCAGAATTAGTGGGCGGGTACAGAAGCAAATAGAATGTGTGCCCAGAGTGAGTGATCGGTAAGTGGAGCACAAATACACTTTTAAAAAGTAATCTTTTAAAAACTATACGAAGTACACAATTACACATTCCGATTGAATGTTCAATGTTTATGTTCAACAAAATCACATCCATTGTAAAAAGTTTAAAGGTTGAATGCTATGTGGCGCCTTCTAATTTCTGTAGAAGATCCGTAGTATCACGTAGGTAGGAGCTGAGATCTTTCACTAAGGGTGCCAAGAAGTGGTCAATGTAATTCGAAATTGGTTCTAGTAATGAGCCACTTGCGGAGACAATCGGTCTCCCCAGAGGGTTTTATCTGCTCTTATGAATTTTAGGCAGGCAGTAGAATTTTGCCATGGTTGGATGATCGCCTTTGAGATATTTTTGTTCCTCTGTGTCTATTAGACCTTTCTCATGCCACTTTTGTAAGTTCCTTATCAAGTTAGTTTCTATTTCTTTTGTAGGATCATTAGATAGTTGATTATAGCATTCTAAATCCGAGAGTTGTCTGATTGTCTCTGCAATATAGTCTCTTTTGGGGGCTTTATTTCGATGGTTTTATCTCCTTGTAATTTATGTAAAGCTTCTCTCTCCTTTTTAGGTCTCGTCCTATGCAACGCGCATGCGTTGCATAGGAGGGGACCTAATGCCATCGGCAGAGCTTTTGCATCAAAGAAGTGCACGCGTTGCATTGCTTGCAATGTAACCCGTGCACATCTTGGCGATTTCCTTTCAGGAGCGGGTGGCGCCTTATGGTGGTGCCATATGGTCGCACGCTCCCGAAAGGAAATTGCCCATGTCCCCTCCCCCTGCTGACAGCCTGCCACTTTCACTGCTGCGTGGCGCGGCCAATGCCTGCCACTTTCACTGCCGTGCGGCCAATGTCAGCTGTGCGAGGCGCGCAAGCGCCTTCTCCTGCAGCCGGCAGACCTGCCTTGCTTGTATATTGTAATTTCAGCCCAATTCCTCAATTCAGAGCAGTTATGAAGTGAATGCACTTTCAAATGTCTTTCTTACGGAAAATCCACCAACTAGAATTAGATTGAGAAGTGGTGATACATATATGCCTCGATAATTATGGGCAGTCCGAATAATCAGTCACTTGAGAGCCAATGGCTACAACATGACAACCTTGACAACAATCCTCTAACTCCTAGCAGAATTCAGAATAAAAATATATGAAATTTTGTAGCATCCACTGGTTTTATGAGTCGTACAGAAAGAGTATCACATTGCGAGGAATCAGTGAAAAGTAACACATACCGAAATACAGAAATGAATACAGCCAACGCTTTCACAAACGCCATGTCTTTTTGAAGAAGTGAAAGCGAATCTGGGGGGATACACATCCATTGCTGGGCGGGCCCTGCAGAACAAATCCTTTAGCAGAAATCTAACAAAACAAGCATTGGCATAGCCAATAGCGCTCGCCTTTGGGACCTTATAAGGATGTAGTTATGTAGCAAGTCCCAAAGGCATTTGATAAGTTGTCCTTGCATGTGGCATATTTGATTTTATACAGGTCTTCTATTATTGCCTCGTGAAAAACATCCACTTTATTGCCTGATGGTAAATTTGGATAATAGCTTGATCTAGGTTAAGGCCACTCTCACCTGCTCCCACTGGTGGTTGTGCTTCTTCTAGCTCTTTTAAGGCCTCTGTTTGTTGTAATGCCAATTCCGCTCCCATTGTTAATAATATTTGCAGACCTTGAATATCTTCTGCCAGAAGGATGTTACTTGGTGATGTTGTATTCGCTGGACAATTTAGTTTTATTTTTTCCGCATGTATTTTAGTCAATTTGATCTTCCCTGAATATTTGTATAGATCAATCCTGGTTTGGGCAATATCCAGGTGGGATGTTGGACAAAAATTCAAGCCTTTTTGTAAGACATTCATTCTTTTCTGTATCTGTTAAGATTTTATCTGAAATGTCGATTACTTTAAGTTCTTGCAAGCATGAAACTTCTATTTCTTCGGTTGTCTCAAGCGGTCTTTGGACCATGTGTCTGTTCTTGATTCCTCCCCTGCCCCTCTTGCCTCTTCTTGTCTTCCTCTTGTGCCTCTTCCCCTGCCCCTGCCCCCTCCTCTCAGTTGGTTGGTTGTTGTTCTAGTGCAATCCTCATTTCGGTTAAAAAATCGATCTTTTTTCTGCTCTCCGACACACTATTTGGGGTACTTTCATTTTCACTCGTATCTGTACTTGTAAGGGAATCATAGCTTGAGAATTCCTTACTCACAATTTCTAAATGTGCTTTACTTTTCCACACTTCATAATATCTGCCAAAGGTGAACAACCTTCCTTCTTCGAAGTCTATTTTATCTCTTTGAAACTTATGTTGTTTACGTTGTTTGCAGGTCTTCTGGCACATTAATTTTTTCTATTTCTTCCTCTCGTTCTTTTAATTCTCTTCTGATTTCTCTTTGGGCCTTGGGTCATTCCATGGATGATTCCAATAGATGTTCTCCCCATTCTTGTAATAATTCCCCAATTGTATCTTGGTGACTTGGCATTAGCATGAGGTGGAAGCCTCAGGGAATTCGGTTTGCTTCTACATTTTTCTGTAGCGCTATCAGTTGATTTCCTTTTTTGAAAGTCTCTCCCAGTATCTCAGTTTTTCTTTGATGTTACTCTGTGGTGTTATTTGACCTCTCTCTATTCGTTCTGCGCTTCAAGTTGTAAATAAACCGGACATTTCTGCATTTCTTTAAGCTTCTCGTCTTTCCATGGCAAGTATGTTATCTGTGTGTTTTATTTGCAATTTTCCACTTTAAAAAATGAGTTCTCCTTCCCGTGTTGTAATCCTTAATTAAATGCTGCTTTTTTGTATCTCTGCCCGTTTTGTTACTGTGTTGTCAGTTACTGTTTTGGTATAACTTTCCTCAGTGGGGCAGTGTTTGTTTCAAAGTATTTTGGGAAGATGACAACACATTGGTAAGATATCGTATGAGAGCCCCCCCTTAGGCACAAATGTCCTGAAGCGGTTGCTCTGCGAGTTTACGAGGAAAAAAGAGAAGGCATTTGTCACGGCGTCTCTTACCCGATGGCAGCTTTCAGCGCAGTCCTCCGTCCTCCGGCGCCGTCAGGGTCGTGTTGCCGCTTGCTTTTTCTCGATGCAGTGTTCCTCTTCAGAATTCCTCTCACGTGCTCCAGGAACATTTCTCCATGTGGCAGCTGCCTTGCGTCTTAAAATTTGAATACCACAATTCAGCCCAGTAGTTTTGCCGCCGGTGCTCTTGGATAGGGGCGGTGCGTTTCTTTCCAGCAGAACCACGCCGGTATGCATGTGAGCAATTTCGCTTTGCAGCAAGAGACAAGAATGCAGTGACTCGATTTTCAGCATTAGGGCGGATTTATTAGATGTTTGCCATGCCCTATGCGTTTCAGTCCAATCACTTTGACCTTGATCACGGGATAGTGTGTTACAGAGAAAAGGTGTCTTTTATTTCTATCTGCACACAGTTACTTCCTGTTTTATTTTGGTGCATTGTGGTTAATGTAGTGTACAATTTTAAGAAAACATGCTAAAATGCTGTTTTTACAATGTGTGTTTGTGCTCGTGTCTCTGTAGATTTTTTTGAACAATGTACTTTTAATCATTGTTCATTAGCTACTTATGCTGTTATGTCCGTTTTTCCTTTCTTGTCACAGGAACTCTTGGTTATGCCCCCTCTAATCATTAATCAATGTAGTGTTGCCATTTACTACATTTCCAAATGATATTTCAGTTCTTATGCCCCCGGTCAGTTGACCACTAGCTCTGTATTTGATTTATAACAGTGTTAATGTTACCCCAAAGTGGATATGGCACAAGAGCGGCGTGCGCCACAGTGAGTCGTGTGAATTCAATTATCGCGCCCGTGTCTGGACACGATAATTGAAACCATATGGTGGCCATGCGGGTAACCGCCACCAATAGGCCATGGGCACCCGTCTTTAGCCAATTGCATGCTGTCTTTGTTAAAAAGACGCACGCAAAGGCCAATAGCGTAGAACAAAAGAAAAAGCACACACATGAGCATGTCACAGGGAGAGATCCTCGGGCAGGCAGGAAGCACATCGGCCGCCGCACTGATTCAGCTGATGTGAGCTGGCAAGCTGACTTGTCAACACTTGCAGTAATTCCAGTTATCAAGGTGACATGGCCAGGCCAAGTTGAAAGGGCTTTCCTTAGCACTGCAGCATTTCCTCAGGGCCAGAGATGGCAATTTCAGGTGGCGCACTGGAAATTGTGCGTGTATGTCATAAACAGCTAAGGGGTGAGGTGCAGGCCCTTTGTGCAGCAAAGCACGGAGCACACAGCTTGTTATGCAGCTTGGGAGCCAGTGCTTGTTTTCTGTGAAAAAAGCAGATCTGTGTAGGCATCAGCTGCCATGTAGAAACAAGATGAAGTGTTTGATAGCCTGAGACTTGTGAACAGAGGGTAAGTTAGCAAGCCTTTGGCGAGCACTCAGTTCAACACAGCACAAGGGTAGCTGGCCAACACACCACAGCAGGTACCAGAGTGGCAGTCCCCCCTGCAGCTCAACAGCAGCAGGCCAACACAGCAGAATAGTAAGGAGAGTGGCAGTCCCTCCTGGCAGCACAGCAGTCCTTCTGTTAATGTGCAGAAGCAGAGCCAGCAGTGTCTGGTTACAGGTCGAAGAATGTCTGATTAGATGGGGTCAGAGACCTAGAACTTGTAACCAAATGTCTCTTTGATGTGGGGTGATTTCAAAAGAATTCTCTGAAGTGCACAGGTCCCCCTGCAGCCCAGTTCTGTCTGCCAGCCTCGCTATGGGGGTAAATCAGCCCTTTGTGTGGAGACAGGACACTACCTATTCAAGTGAAGTAGTACCTCCTCTCCTGCCTTCTGCCCAGGATGCACTATGAGTATGCAGATGCATGCAGATACAATTGAGTGTCCTGTGTTGTGGCTGTCTAGAGGGAATGCACAAATGTAGCTGTCACCAGCCCAGACATGTATTGAGGGCAGGCTGTCAGACACAAGGAGAGGTATGTGCAGAGAAATGTCCACTGTCTAAAAGTGGCATTTCTAAAATAGTAAAGTTAAATCCAACCTCACCAGTAAGTAGTATTTATCAATACCATTCCAAACATGTGACACATCAAAAAGCTACTTTGCTCTGATCAGGAATTGTAGCTTAAAATATTATTACGTAATTACCAATGCTACACCACAAGAGGGGTAGGTCTCACAGTAGTGAAAAACAAAATAGGCTGTTTGTCACTACCAGGACATGCAAAACATAAAGGTACATGTCGTACCTTTTACTTACATAGTACCCTGCCCTAAGGGCTCCCTAGGGCCTACCTTAGCGGTGACTTATATGTAACAAATGGGGAGTATAAGGCTTAGCAAGTAGGTTTTAAATGTCAAATTGAAGTGGCAGCAAACTGTGCACACAGGTCCTGCAATGGCAAGTCTGAGACAGGTTTAAAAGGCTACTTGTGTGGTTGGCACAATCAGTGCTGCAAGCCTACATGTAGCATTTAACCTACAGGCCCTGGGATCAAGGTATAGCACGTTACAAGGCACTTAGTTCAATCAGGTAGACAACAATCAGACACATGTTTAGAAAATGTTGAAAGGTGGATTATTAGTAGGGGTGAGTATGCACCTAACACTAGCAATAAGGCCACTAATGCAATATAAGATCAAGACAAGGGCTCAATAAATTATTCCTTGCTCAACCCTTTGTAGCCTGCAATGAGAAGGCAGGCTTACCTTAGGAGACATGTGTGTAAAGCATTTAAAAATACCGATACATTAAATGAATAAGACACAACACACAATAAAAATCCACAACCAATTTATAAAAATAGGAGATATGTTATGATTAAAATGACACCAAACCATCAAACATCCAATCTAGGGAATTGGAGATATGATTTTTTAAAAGAATAAACACTTTCTAGCGCTTAAAAACCAAGTATCACCAAATTGGGTTGAACTGGTCGTGCATGAGTGGGACAAAGTCAAAGTTTGAGACTGACCGTGATGGATCCCTGGTCAGATACACTAAGCGGGAGGTTACGGTCAACATTTTACCATGGCACTTGGAGACTTTTCTGAAGGATTTTCTCTCAACCTCGATCAGGCCTTTCCAGCAGGCCAGATTCACAGCAGCTTTGTTGGCTTGATTCAGGGGAAGCATCTGGTCAACTCCTGGAAGTCTTGAGCCCCGGATCTTTCAGCAGGATGAACTTGAAGTCCATGCCGGGTCATGGTGCGAGGTAGTCGGCTTGACTCTCGACGTCGGGCTAGTTATCTTATGGAGCCTTATCACAAAGTTCTCCAAACATCTGAAGGTGCTATCTGAAGTTCCTTTTGGGGGTCCAAAGTCTCCACAAACAAACTCCAAGGTTCCAGACCCTTGAGTTGCTCCTCAGAAATTGGGACTACAGTTCCCACATTGCTCCTGGCCAAAACATTTAAAGTCCTGTTGAAAGCGGTCAGCTGGAGTCTTCTTGCTGGACATGATGCAGATGAAACTCTTTTAACATGCTGCTTTCAGGAAGTCTAACCCTCCTCATTTTCCTTTTAGAAGCAAGGCAAAGTCCTTAGTGTTGTAGTTCCTTAGCGTGCAGCAGGCACAGTCATTCAGGGTGCAATCTTCCTGGAACAGGCCAGAGTTCCAGCAGGGTAGTCCTTCTTATTGTAGTTTCAGGCAGCAGATCCAAGTTGCTATGCAGCTCTCACATATTTATTCAATGTTCTGGGGAGACAAGCAGAAGGGCACCCCTGGCCTATGGAATACAGCGTGCCACCCAGAAGCATGACAGCTTCCTTCAAAGTGTGGCATATTCTTTTCCCACAACGAACTGCATTTTAAACTTCAAGATGGAGATTTTCTCTCCTTGAGAGTAAGAGCTGGCTAAACCAATCCACTGGGTAAACAGTCTAAATATTGAGTTTTTTATTTTGACCTACAAGAATATTGAGTTGGAAATATCGTATGGACAGAATAACGAAATCAAGAAAATCAACGACCAGAATATCGACCTGAAGGTAAGAAATATCGTTTTTGTTAATATCAAAAGTTTGTAATATCGATAGCAAAAAATTCGATGTCACTAATATCGACATTAATATTAGTGTTCTGTATTTTATATGTTTGTTTTTATAATTTTTGTTAATTATTGTACTAGTTTTATAATATATGTATTACATTTTTAGAAGTAAATTATGCGTTTTAGTACCTTAGCGGGTTGTGGGTTTATAGGGGAATAAGGTGGGAAGTAATTTAACTATAGTAAATTAATATAAATTTTTAAGAATTAGTAAATATTTTTAAATACATGTTGCGTTTTAGTTCTGTAGCGGGTTGTTGGTTTATAGGGGAATAGGGTGGGAAGTAATTTAATTGTAATTAAGTAATTATAAAAAATGTATTTATTGGTATTAATATTTAATTTGATTTTAAATAATTATTAATTGTGCTCAGTACTCAGTGCAGTCCATTCCAGGTCTTGAGAGAGACCTTGAGCAAGTGCAGTGGCAGCGGCAGAGCAGAGCGGTGCCGCGGGCATCCAGGAACTTGCTAATACCGCAAGCCGCATCAAGGGCAGCATCAGAACCGAGTGGAGCCACGGGGAGCTGCGGGCAGCCGGTTCCGGCTACGGCTGAAGCGGCACGGCTCGGATTGGTTTTGAACCGTTCGGTGTCACAGCGGCCACAGAGAGAGGGGCCGAGAGTCATGAACGGGGGGCCGAGAACTGAGAGCGGAGGGGGTTGCGGAGAGCCGAGGAGTGCTGCGGGTACTGCTGCAAGCTGAGACAGCTGAGCAGCGGTGAGGCAGCCTCGGAGTGCGTTGCGGCAGTGTAACAGGACCAGCAGTTTTTTGGACTCGCGCTCAGCCCTCCACAGGGCTTGGTCGCCCAACTCACTGCTGCCGCTCCTGCCTGCCTTTGCCGCCTCCTGCCTGCAGATTCCTTCGCTCGCTGCCCGCTGCTCCTGGGAATTTCCCGCTGCTCCTGGGAATTTCCCGCTGCTTCTTGGAATTTCCCGCCACTGCTTCCCTGCGGCCCCGCCCCCCTGTGATTCCATTCGCCGCCCCGCTCCCGCCACCCAGCTGCTCCTCCCTCCCGGCTCCTTACTTAAGGGGACCACAGAGTGTGACCGCTCAGCCCTCCACAGGGCTTGGTCGCCCCACTCACTGCTGCCGCTCCTGCCTGCCTTTGCCGCCTCCTGCCTGCAGATTCCTTCGCTCGCTGCCTGCTGCTCCTGGGAATTTCCCGCTGCTCCTGGGAATTTCCCGCTGCTCCTGGGAATTTCCCGCTGCACGCTGCTTCTTGAAATTTCCCGCCGCTGCCTCCCTGCGGCCCCGCCCCCCTGTGATTCCATTCGCCGCCCCGCTCCCGCCACCCAGCTGCTCCTCCCTCCCGGCTCCTTACTTATGACGCCCCCAGAGCGACCGCGCAGCGGACCGGCACAGCGGGAGCACCGATTGAGCGCTGAAGGTGCGCCAAAGGTAAGCCCATCTGCGCCCGTCCGCGCCTGGCCCGCGCCCAGCGCCAGGACCCCTGGCCCTCCCCGCCGAGGCAAGACGACCCGACTGACCTACGACGCCGCCACTCTCAACGCACTCAATGCCGGCCGGACCCACTCCTGCTGCCGAGCCACCCCGAGACGCACCCACGGACCCTTCACCTGCTGCACCTGCAAGTTCACCTGCCTCCGAACCTGCCCCGCACCCGCCAAGACAAACACCAGCAGCAACCACCTCAAGTGCATCCTGATCAACACCCGCTCCGTCCACAGACACGCCGTGGAACTCTGGAACCTCCTCGACGCTACATCACCGGACGTCGCCTTCCTCACGGAAACCTGGATGAACGCCTCCTCTGCACTCGACATCGCCATCGCCATCCCGGACGGGTACAAGATCATCAGGAGGGACCGCATCAACCAGACCGGAGGTGGCATCGCCATCGTCCACAGGAACACCATCCACATCACGACCGACGCCAACGACTCCTTCGCCGCAGCCGAACATCTCCAATTCCAGATTCACACCGACCCTAAGACGACCCTCAGAGGCACCCTCGTCTACAGACCCCCGGGACCACGCACACAATTCAGCGAAGACATCACAGACTTCATCAGCCCGCACGCCCTCCCCTCCACCGACTACATCCTCCTCGGGGACCTCAACTTCCACCTGGAGAACAACAAGGACCGCAACACCACCACCCTGCTGGAAAACCTCGCCAACCTCGGACTCAAGCAACTGGTCAACACCCCCACCCACTACGCCGGCCACACGCTTGATCTCGTGTTCTCTTCCAGCAAGTACATCACCTTCAGCCACGCCACCGGACTCCACTGGACCGACCACAGCTGCGTCCACTTCAGCTTCAAAAGATCCACGAACCACCACCACCCGCAACAGGTACCTCACAGGAATTGGAGCAAGATCACCGCAGACCAGCTCACCACCTCCCTCAGCCAGAGCCCACCCGCCAAAACAACGGACCCCAACGAAGCAGCCCGCAACTTCACACAGTGGCTGACCGCCTGCGCCAACGACCTCGCGCCACTAAAGAACCCTCCCAGCAGACCCAGAAGCAAGAAGGCATCCTGGTTCACCGACGACCTCAAGGACTCCAAGAAGACCTGCCGCACCCTCGAGAAAGCCTGGCTCCTCGACCGGACCACCGACAACATGACTGCCCTCAAACACGCTACCCGCAAGCACCACCAGCTCATCCGCACCACCAAGAAGAAATCCCTGAAGGAACGACTGGACAACAACGCCCACGACAGCAAAGAGCTCTTCACTATCGTCAAGGAGTTCTCCAACCCCAGCACAGGCACCAACGACATCACTCCGTCACAAGACCTCTGCGACTCCCTCACCTCGTTCTTCCACCGCAAGATCGCCGACATCCACAACAGCTTCGGCGCCCCACCCACACACCCAACCGTCGAACCAACGCCTCCCACCGCCACCCTTCGCACCTGGACCACGGTGACCACCGAAGACACAGCCGCACGATGAACACCATCCACTCCGGATCACCGACCGACCCCTGCCCACACCACGTCTTCAACAAGGCCGACTCCACCATCGTACCCCAACTCCCGAACATCATCAACGCCTCCTTCAACACCGCCACCTTCCCGGAGAGCTGGAAGCACGCCGAGATCAGCGCCCTCCTGAAGAAACCTACAGCGGACCCCACCGATCTCAAAAACTTCCGCCCCATCTCGCTCCTCCCTTTTCCTGCTAAAGTCATCGAGAAGATCGTCAACAGACAACTGACCACCTTCCTCGAGACGAACGGATCCCTCGACCCCTCGCAGTCCGGCTTCAGAGCCAACCACAGCACCGAGACCGCCCTCATCGCAGCCACCGACGACATCCGGACCCTGCTCGACAAGGGGGAAACAGTGGCCCTCATCCTCCTGGACCTCTCCGCTGCGTTCGACACGGTCTGCCACCGCACCCTAGTCCAACGCCTCAGCAACATCGGTATCCAAGAGAAGGCACTGGAGTGGATCATCTCGTTCCTTGCCGGAATAACACAAAGAGTCCCCCTCCCCCCGTTTTGCTCCGAGGCCACCGAAGTCATCTGCGGCGTCCCGCAAGGATCTTCACTCAGCCCCACCCTCTTCAACATCTACATGAAACCTCTCACAGCCATCGCACGCCAGCACAACCTCAACATCATCTCTTACGCCGACGACACCCAGCTGATCCTCTCCCTCACCAGAGACCCCGACACCGCCAGAACCTGCCTACACGAAGGGATGAAAGACGTCGCCGAGTGGATGAAGGACAGCCGCCTGAAACTGAACTCGGACAAGACGGAAGTCCTCATCCTGGGATCTTCGCCCTCCGCCTGGGACGACTCCTGGTGGCCCCCAGCCCTGGGCACCGCACCCAAGCCAACCGACCACGCACGCAACCTGGGCTTCATCCTGGACCCCTCCCTCTCGATGACCAGACAAGTAAACGCTGTCTCCTCATCGTGCTTCAACACCCTGCGTATGCTTCGCAAGATCTTCCGCTGGATCCCGACCGAGACCAGGAAGACTGTCACCCAGGCACTCGTCACCAGCCGACCGGACTACGGAAACGCCCTCTATGCCGGAACCACAGCCAAGCTACAGAAAAGACTCCAGCGCATCCAGAACGCCTCCGCCCGACTCATCCTGGATGTCCCCTGATGCAGCCACATCTCCAGCCACCTGAGGAACCTGCACTGGCTCCCCGTCGACAAGAGGATCACGTTCCGGCTCCTCACCCACGCACACAAGTCTCTCCACGACCTGGGCCCCAAGTACCTCAACGACCGCCTGACCTTCTACACGCCCACCCGCCAGCTACGGTCCACCAGCCTCGCCCTCGCAGCCGTACCACGCATCCGAAGAGCCACCGCCGGAGGAAGATCCTTCTCTTACCTGGCTGCCAAGACTTGGAACTCCCTCCCCATCCACCTTCGGCTGACCCAGGACCATCTCGCCCTCAGGAAACAACTCAAGACCTGGCTGTTCGAGCAGTAGCATGCCCCTCCCCCCAAGCGCCTTGAGACCCTCCCGGGTGAGTAGTGCGCTATACAAATGGCATGATTGATTGATTGATTGATTGATTGCCCCCCCCCCCAAGCTGCGGAAGCGGTCTTGGAATAGCCCCCAGAGCAACGGAGTGTGGTGGGGCTGTGAAGTTGGACGAACGGCGGTTCTTAGTCTTAGTCTGCTTGTCCCGTGGGCCTGAGCCCGCCATCTCTTGAAATTGTGTCTGTGGTGACTCCCAGCTTGCGTGTTACATGGGCTCGAGCCTGCAACTTCACGGAAGCAGCCCGGTGATCTCCGGACCGGGAGTGACTGGCGGAGTGTGACGCAGACAGCCACATTGGTTCACCCGCCGCATTGGATTACCCGCTGTGCTCGCCTGGAAAGTCCAGCATTAGTTTCCCACTGCCATTAAATATGGGAAAGAAGGCTTGGCAGTCAGCGCCATATTCTACACCTGGAAACAGGCAGTGAGTTGGTGGGAGGTTCAACTCGGAGCTAGGGTAGAACCTGGCTCACAGGTGCGTGCAGCTGAATAGTTTATCCGCTCAGATTGCTCAGTTCGTTCTGTGTGTTGGCCGATGGCTGCTTGGCTACATACTGCGATACCACGCTCTGCTTCTCACCGCTTCCTCGTGGCTTCCTGTGAGTCCAAGGCCGCCTCAACCCGGCAGTGCCAAACTGCCCCAGCTGTCTGGCTGCTCTTGTTATCTTTGTTACCTGCCACCGGTCTGCTTGGGCACCGCTTGGGCACCCATCAACTGAACTGGGTTCCAGCGTGTTTCAGCTAAGTGGCTGATTTGTGGTGGACTTGCGGCAGCACTTTGGATGCCAGGGCTTGGGTTGACAAGTGTGAGAGAAAAGTGTGATTGATGACAAAGTGCCAAAGAAGTGAGAACCAAAACAGTAAAGTAAGCACAGACTTCTCAATAAGCAAAGTGAAAGAGTGGAAGTAAGGTCACTACAAAGGTCCAAAGGCTCAATGGCTTTGCGAGGGCAGGACACGGCAAGTAGCAAATTCCTCCCTGATCCTACTCTCCCTGCTCTGCTGCTTCACCCCACAGCGAGCTCGGGTTCACCTGCAACTTACACGTAGCTTTCATGTTTCCCACACAGTCATTTTGAACAGTCATTTTGACCAGCCTGGACAGGCTACCCAGCTCTCCCCTTGTAAAGCAAAGGATGAGATCAGGGAAGCAGAGGTCTTCAGCCCCACAAAAGAAAAGGAAACAGAGAGAAAAACTAGAGATATCTACCATGGACACAGACCGGTTACTTACCCTGTCGCCAAGCGTTTCTGGAAGCACTACAGTCAGTATGCTCCCGGTGCAATCGTAGGAAGCAGGCTTGGTGGGCCAACATCTATTCAGTAACCAACCAAAGATAACAACAAAATTCGCCTTCCTGAAAGATGTAGGTTTGGCAGTATTTTAGAGCAATATGAAAATTAAGGGACTACCCATGCCTCTGAGCCCCACAGTGACCATCAGCAAAGGTAGCTTATAGTAGCTGCCGTTACAGAGCATAACGACCCAAAAAGAATTGTCGCGCCAAAAAACCAACAAGAGGTCCAAACAACCCCATTAGAAACCGACAAACAAAACAAGACTGGCA
Organism: Lissotriton helveticus; assembly: GCF_964261635.1. Lineage (NCBI taxonomy): Eukaryota > Metazoa > Chordata > Amphibia > Caudata > Salamandridae > Lissotriton > Lissotriton helveticus. The sequence goes on from NC_136061.1 coordinate 2,129,019,135, forward strand.
CCCTGTTACCTACAATAGAAAAGGATGCAGTCGGGGCAGATCAGGTTCACTTGGCTAATAGGGGGAAAAAGGAGTCATTATCAAAAAAAGGGAGAGGGACCCTTGGTTACCCAAAGGACTAGGGCTCAAACAGGAACTATATCAAAAATGTCCTCTGAGTACAATTCAGTTCCTCAACACTCATTCACCTAGTTGTGTGACACATTGACTAATCACCTCGTCCCACTAGGGCTCAAAGGTATCCCAAGTATTGGCACAAAATATCTAGAAATTTATAAAAAAGAATATAAAATGTATTATGACAAACAATATATTATAAAAACATTCTATGAATTTCATAGTCTTGAAGGGAACGTCCCGAAAGCCGCTTCATCAAACATACTGGAGTCTGAGTGGTATTCTTTCTTGCAAATCTACTTCAACGATCAAAAAGAAAGCACAGTTGATCAGCGCACCGGAGAAGAGGGCAACAAAGCTCCAAAAGTGGCGAACATGCTTCAAGAGCGATTAATTAGAACGCTAATTAGAACGCTAACCATGGGAGAATCTCCCTACCAATGCCAATTACCTGAAAAGCAATCAGTGAGATTAAATCATCCAAGCAGCATCGAACAAAGTACAGTCCCGGAGGACCAAATTAAAAAACAGATTATAAAGGGCCGGAAAGATGGAGCTCCAGGCCCAGGCATCCCTCCAGCTTTGTTTAAGGAGGATTCGGCCTTCTGGGCTTCTAAGTTATCTCCACCCTTTACCTCCATCTTACAAAAGAACATCATTCCGCCCTCTTGGCAAGGTTCAATTCTTGCGCCAATATTCAAAGGTGGGGACAAAAAATCTCCAGGGAATTATCGATTGGTTGGTCCTATGGACAATGAAGCAAAGTACTTCGCTGGGACACTGCTCAACTCACTTCGGGCATGGGCCAACGAACATTCAGTAATTCCTCTGAACCAAACTGGCTTCACAAGTGACACAGGTACCTCGGTTAATCTCATGACTCTCTCTTGCGTGGTAACCAGCTCTAGTTCATTCTACGTGGGATTTATAGACAATAAAGCTGCGTTCGATAACGTCAACAGGGCCAAGGTCTGGCAGAAGCTTTTCAGATTGATTATCCCAAATGGTCTTTTAAGAGCTATACAGTTACTGTACCGGTACACATGGGTCAGGATCAAGATCGGGGACGGCTCCAGACTGTCACGCATCATTGCAACAACTAAAACAAGGATGTGTCCTGACCCCCACATTTTTTAATCTATTTTGATCAGATTTCCCGGAAGCCCTAAACAAGGTAAACTCTCATGCTCCTAAACTAGCCAGCATTCAGCTGGCAAACCTCCTATACGCAACTTAGTTCTCCTAAGCAACACAAAGATTGGCCTACAAAGATTTATAGACGTCACTGCCAAATATTCAACAAAGAACAAGCTCCAGATAAACAATAAGAAAATGAAAATCTTGGCAGTCCGTCCAGGAAGGCCCCAGAAGCTGGTATGGGTCCTAAATTCCGAAAGCATCACAGAATCCAAGTGCCACAAGTACATAGGAGTTCTCCTTGATAACAGCGGTAGATACAAAACTCACCTAGAAGAGCAAAAAAAGAAGAGAGTAGCACTATCATTCGCACTCAGTTCTATTCATAAGAAGCTATTTGGCCCAACATTCGCCCAAAAATTGCAAGCAGCACAGGCAAAAGTCATTTCTACACTAACATACGGAAGCGAGGTGCTAAAAGGGCTTGACAGTGGCCAATTAGACAAAATCAATGCGAAAATTTTCAGAACAGTGTTCCAGTTACCAACACACACGTTACCTGCCCAAATCAGGCTGGAACTGGGCATCTGTAACCAATCACTGGCCAGACTTTTGAGTTTCTTAATGTGCTGCCACAAACTGAGGTCGTCAAAAGAAGGCAGCTTAGCGGAATACCTATGGTCAAACCTGCATACGAAACGATGGCGGGAGGGTATGATTATTGGGCGAGATGACTAAAAACTTTAAGCCTGAACGAAGTTTGGAATTTACAAGTCAGCCAAAACAAATGTAAAAGGCTAGGAGAAATAAGCGCAAAAAAACTCTCTTCACTAAAAGATAAGGCATGGCTCGCAAGAAGAAGGCACGGCTGGATGACTCTTAGATCGTACGACCAGCTGACGCCTCAGGGGTATCTAATTTTGCCGTTCACCGCACGCACTATACTATGCTTCTTAAAACTAAGAATGGGAGTGATCAACGTGTCCTGCCATCTTCCCAAATGGAAAAGAGAACAAGCCCAGCAACACTCTCAGCTTTGTGGAAACCATAGGGAAGACATAACACACATACTTTGCCTGTGTCCAAGTCTGTTGAAGAAAAGAAGGTCCCTTTTACGGAGAGGCTGGATCATCAACGAGGTCAGATTGTGCAGTGCCGCAGTACTAGCCTGCTTTGACCCATGGAACACCAACCTAAACTGTGCTCTTGTAAGGTTTATGGATCGTGCTACAAAAAAACCAGGGGAGGGGATTTACTAACAGCATCCACCACCAGAAAAACAACCACCAGATCCTCCTTGCAGGTACTCAGGCAAAGAAAATAATTATTGCCAGAGGCACCAACCTAACTGACTAGAGGGGCTTAGCGCATAGGTTGGCACACTCTGGGACTCGATTTCCAAATCTTGGACACTACCACCAATGCCCCAAAGTGTTATTATTAACGTGTCGGCAAAAGAGCATCTACGATTCTGTACTCTGAAAAACGGGGTGCACGGCATATTTTACTAAGAACTGGGGTTTTATCTTCTTATAATGTGTAATACTTTTATCTTTTGTAACTTGCAAAGGTTTTTTTTATATCCTGCAATAAAGTTTTTCACTGTTTTTAATTAAGTTTTAATAATTGGTAATTAATTTGTATTAATTATATTAAGTGTATTAATTTATTATTGAAGTGTGTTATGAGGTTATAGGGCAATAGGGTGGGAAGTTATTTAATTGTAATTAAGTAATTATTTATTTTAGTGTTGATTATTGATAATTAATTTATTGTTCATCAATTATTAATTGGTAATTACTTTCTAATACTTAATATTTTTGGGGGGAATTAATTTATTGTTCATCAATTATTAATTGGTAATTAAATTTCATTATTTGTAATGTATTGGAATTTATCAATAATGTATTGTTAATTAATTATTAATTGCTAAATGTTTTTTAATCATTATTGTTTTTTTGGTATTGAATGTTGGTATTATTATTTTGTAATACACTTTTAATAATTATTATTTAATTGTATTAATCATCAATGTAATTGTTAAATAATTATTAATTGGTAATATTTTTTAAATCATTATTTATTGGTATTGTTATTTAAGTTATTGTAATTTAATAATTGCATTATTATTTTTTTCACATTTCTTTTTTTAATGAGTAGTAAGTTATTTTAACTCCTACTCTACCCAACATTTTCCCTACTGTTTCCCCCTTTGGAGTTGGAATAGTAATTTTTACCTCTACGCTATCCAACACTTTCCTTACTGTTGCACCCTCTGTAGTTGGAATAGTAGTTTTAACCCCTACACTATCCAACACTTTCCTTACTGTTGCAACCTCTGGAGTTGGAATAGTAATTGTAACCCCTCCACTATCCAGCACATTCCCTACTGTTGCACCTTCTGGAGTTGGACTAGTTATGTTAACCCTTACGCTATCCAACACTTTCTCTACTGTTGCACCCCCTGGAGTTGGAATAGTAATTTTAACCCCTACACTATCCAACACTTTCCCTACTGTTGCACTCTCTGGAGTTGGAATAGTATTTATTACCCCTGCGCTTTCCAATATTTACTGTATTAGTTAATGTAGTGTATAATTTATTTAATTTTTTTAAATAATGTGTTATATATTGTTTTGATATTTTTATTTATATTATTGTTGTATGTGTATGTATGTATTTATAATTTATAAAATGTTTTTAACAATGTATTCGTTATTAGAATAATTTATTGTAAATATTATTAAATAAGTATTTATGTTATATTTTATATGTATATGTTTAAGTTTTTTTACCTTATATGTCTTACTTATAATTTTAAACATATTTTAACTAAGTTTACTGTAATTATATGTATTATTTATTTAATTTTACATTATTTAGCATTTTTTTAAAACGATATTTTTAACAACAATGTTTTTGACAGCGATATTTTTCTTCTCTATATTTTTGTACTTACCATAATGTAGACAGGACTTCGATATTCTTGACATCGATATTCCGTCCCTGATATTTTTGACGTTGATATTGTGTCAGACATTCAACCCACTGGTGTGACTCATTTCCCTTAACACAGTTTGATTGTCTATAATGCTCCTAAGTTTGTTAGTTGCCCATTTTGTCTCTGCCAAAAATGCTCATAATTGAAGCGCTCTGATACCCTCGGGTCCAGCTAGCTATATACAAAACTTCTAAATAATAAATAATAATAATTATTATTTACCCCCGTCCGGCCTGTTTTCTGCAGCTGCAGAGCTCCCGCCATCAAATAACCTCTGCATCTATGAAGGCCACTTATCACCTCATCAAAGCAGTTTGGTTTAGCTTGTTAAGGCTGGCCAATCAGGAAAGGCTGCTAGAATACTGGATTTTGGTTCACAGAAAAAAAGTTATCTTCTGTATTAATTATGATAAATTTGACAGTGACAAGTTGTTGAATTTACCATTACCAATCTTTTAGGTCCTTGAAATAATATTTTAGCTCACTCCAGTTAATAGATACACTATGTTGCAGTATTCCAATGTTAGCCTATGGAGCTTAAAGTGCTACAATGGAGAAAATGCAATTTATAATTTTCCTTCATTAGGGCATATAAAGCATCATTTAAAATGTCTCTGCTTATTTGTGTATGGCCCCCTACCCTTAGGGGCTTTAGGGGTGGCGTATATGTAAAAATAAAGTAGTTTCTAACTTTAGAAGTACCTTTAAAGCCAAAGTGGAATTTACATGTTATTTCAATTTAAAAGCAGCTTGAAAAGTAGTGCTGACTTTTAAAATAACAGCAGGCAACACAGCAGTGCATGATTAAGTGATTGAAATCTGCTGGGCCTCTAAACCTACATGCCCTGTCATATACTAGGGACTTACAGGCAGGTTTTCTGTATCAATTATAATTGCATCCAATTACCATTTACCTTTTTATGTCGCGCATTCGAGATCTTTTGCATATACTTTATTATATACTTTTAAGTGAATGTACTTTGTGGTCTCTGGAGATTGGAGATCAGCCCTAGGACTTGTCTGCATCCGCTTTCGGACTTTTTTCTGTTCAACTGCCTCTATTTAACTGTTTTGATAGAAAACGACCAGTAGAGGTCAGTAAAATACCAGAATTGCTTTCTGCTGAGGTACTTTCTTTTTTTAACTTTTTTGGCAACTGCCTGTATTTAACTTTCTTGATAGAAAACGACCCGCAGAGGTCAGTAAAATACCAGAATCACTTTTAGCATTCTCTAGATTCCAGTCCATAGAAATTTTCTTCTACAAGCACCCGTAGGCAATAATATTTTTTTCAAATCTTGTATTTTTGGAGATATGACCACTGAAGGTACAGATTTTATATTAGAAATAGAGCTTTGGACTATACCATTTCCCGCTGAAAGGCAATATTGCTCTCCATGGGTCCCATACTTGGCGTGTCATGCAGTTTGGTGCTTACTTTCCCTCCATGTTAAAGAACAGTAGATGTTTCAGCACCCAGGCTAATGTACTGCATAGCTAAATCCATATAAGGTCCCGAAGTCAAGACAAATTTCATTGCAAATGCTTGTTAATCAGAGCAATGGCCCTGGGCCTGGCTAGGAGAGCCCAAGGTGAGGTGAGTTGCCACCAGTATCAATCAAAAAATGGGAGTGATCAGGGCAAAAAGAATGTCTTTCTCACATGCTCCCCTAAACGAAAGGTGATGGGTAACTAACCTACACTCTGGTAGTCCTCATCAACTAAGTGGAAAAACTTGGAAAGTCCATCCGCATTGGCATGGACAGTCTCTGGTCTGTGTTCCACAGTGAAGTCTGTCCCCTGTAGAGAAAGGGACCACCTCAATAGCTTTGGATTCTACCCCCTGGTCTTCATGAATAGTCTGAAAGATCTGTGGTCTGGTTGGCCACAGGGTGAGTACCAAACAGGTATGATTTCAGCTTTATCAGCGACCAAACCACAGCAAAGGCTTCCCTCTCTATGGCACTCCAACTTTGTTCTCTGGGGAAAAGTTGTCTGCTAATGATGGCAACTGGCTGCTCAGGACCCTCCTCTTTCACTTGTCCCAACACTGCCCCAATCCCTTGTTCTGAAGCATCTGTCAGAACCTCAAATTAATTTGTGTAGTCAAGGGCCAATAACAGTGTTCCTGAAAACATAGCCTTTTTCACACTGTCAAAGTCCTTCTGACACTCTAGGGTCTACCTGACTTTCTTTGGCCGCTCTTTAGAAGTGTGTTCTGTCAGGGGAGTCCCAATGGTCCTATAGTTCTAAACAATCTTCTATAATACCCAGTCAGACTAAGGAAGGCCCTAACCTGTGTCTGGGTTGTAGGTGCTGTCCAATCCAAAATTGTTTGGCTTTTGCCCTGGGGAGGTTGTACATGGCAAAGGAACTCAGCCCTAGTTGGCACTTACTGGCTTTAATAGTCAGGCCTGCCTGCTACAGGGCCTGAAGCTTTTCCTTCAGTTGGCTTTTAAGTGAATCTCTCAGGTGGAACTGTTCACCACTATATCATCCAGATAAGTTACACTGAACTCCTCCAGCCCAGACAGAACCCTGTTCGGCAACCTTTGCAATGTGGCAGGTGCATTTTTATGCCACAGGGCATTATTTTGAACTGGTAATGTCTCTCTGGTGTGGAGAATGCTGACCTCTTCTTTGCTTCTTCACTGAGGGCAATCTGCCAGTAGCCTGAGGTCAAATCAAATGTACTTAGGTGCTTAACAGCCCTTAACCTATAAATGAGCTCATCCACTCTAGGTATAGGGTGAGCATCGTTCTTTGTGACTGCATTCAGTACTCTATAGCCAATGCAGAACTGCAACTTTTCCTCCCCCCCCCGGGATTAGGTTTGGGTACCAGCACCACTGGGCTGGCCCATGGACTGTTAGAGGGCTCAATTACCCCTAACTTCAGCATCAGAACTACTTCAGCCTTGATGCTGGCTCTAATCTAGTCAGACAACCTGTGCAACTTCTTCTTTGCAGTGGGTTTGAGGTTTTGGGATGCAAGGGAATGTTTAAGGTAGGTATGGGTTTTTGGGAGGCATGGGAATTTCTAAGGTTTAGGGTGGTATGGGGGTTTTATGTGTTAAGGGGTTTTTAGGGTATAGGGTGGGCGAGGGCGTTTTTGGGGTGGCAAGGGTGTGCACATACATATCTATATATTATATATCTCTATTTAAAATATATATTTTTCTATTTATATTTATTTATATTTAACTGATATTTTTATATATATATATATATATATATATATATATATATATATTACCTACTGGCGGTCGCCAGTAGGTATATATAGTTAGGATTTTTTCTCTATGGGTTTTTTGAAAATTCTATGTCTAATAACTTTGGCGTTTGAGGACGGAATCGGCTGAAATTTTCAGGAAAATGGCACATTTTGTTTCTGAGCAGCCCTTGAAAATTTGGGGGGGGTTCGTCCAGTGGGGGCCGAGAAAAAAGGGGGGTCCCAAAACGTGTTTTTAACATTGAGTTTTCCATAGGGCGGTTGGCCTCACTTTTAGCCCGAACGGCTGAATGGATTTGCACGAAACTTGGCAAAATTGTAGGGACTGGTAGCCCGATGTGCCTTTTGTAGGTCTCAATATATGTGCTCCAGTGGATTTTGAGAAATTAACGTTTAAAAAAAGATATATATCTGTAACAGCGGACCGGTTAGCGCTCTGGTTCGCGGACTTTTCGCGCAACGGAGCTTTGTGAAGCGAAGCTGATTGGTTCTCCGGCGTCTGTCAACATTCCAAACAGTCCGTAGCGGCCGCCATCTTGTCTCTCGGTAGGATCGAGAGACAAGAGGAGGTCAAAACAAAGGGGGAAATAACTATAAGGGGGCATAGTAGATCCTCGCTGACCCCCTAGGTTTGATGTGGAGGTTTTAAAAGGGCCCCGCGGGGCAAAAAAAAAACAAAATAATAATAATCGAACGGCTGAATGGATTTGCACGAAACTTGGCAAAATATTAGGGACTGGTAGCCCGATGTGCCTTTGCTAGGTCTCAATATATGTGCTCCAGTGGATTTTGAGAAATTAACGTTGAAAAAAAGATATATATCTGTAACAGCGCTCCGCTTCGCGTACTTTTCGCGTTACGGAGCTTTGCGAAGCTGATTGGTTCTCCGGCGTCTGTCAACATTCCAAACAGTCCGTAGCGGCCGCCATCTTGTCCCTCGGTAGGATTGAGAGACAAGAGGAGGCCAAAGCGAAGGGGGAAATGACCATAAGGGGGCATAGTAGATCATTCCTGACCTCTTAGGTTTGATGTACCATTTTGCCAAGTTTGGTGTAATTCCGTTCAGCCATTCAGGCTGTAGACGTATGTAAATGTCCTATGGAAAATTGCATGGGGAAAACACATTTGAAAGTGTTGAAATTTAGAACCAATTAAAATGTTACTTTGGTTTTGTATTTGTGTGTGATGAAAGTTAATTGGTTATGTATATATGTCAAATGAGAGGAAACCACAGCCATTTTGTGATACTACTGTCTGAGGTACATTTGTGAGGAATTTTTGGTGGTGAATTTCTGGTGTTTGATTTACACAGTACTAACACTTCTGCTACTTTTAAAAAGGTGAGTTGTTAATTTGTAAGGGGAACTATGTTGTACACTTGAAGATAATTTGAAAAATGTTTTCTGTTATTTATTTGCAGTCCTTCTGTTATACTAAATACTTGATGAAGTTAGTTTTATATTATGTATTACTAAAAACGATAAATGAAAGTGATTATTTTTTTCTGCAATTTACAGCAAGCAATTTCAAAATAAAATGGCTCACAATGAAGAGACCGTGGCAATTTCTTTTGAATTGTCCACTACATTGATTGAAATTGAGAGCACCAATAATGAAATATTGTCACAAGGAGGACATGACTTGTATGATTCCATTAGATTGATTGAAATGGACAGCACCAAGAATGAAATATTGTCACAAGGAGATGACTTGAATGATTCCACTACATTGATTGAAATTGAGAGCACCAATAATGAAATATTGTCACAAGGAGGAGATGGCTTGTATGATTCCATTAGATTGATTGAAATGGACAGCACCAATAATGAAATATTGTCACAAGGAGGAGATGACTTGAATGATTCCACTACATTGATTGAAATTGAGAGCACCAATAATGAAATATTGTCACGAGGAGATGACTTGAATGATTCCACTACATTGATTGAAATGGACAGCACCAATAATGAAATATTGTCAGAAGGAGGAGATGACTTGAATGATTTTTTTGATCAATCTCTTGATGGCGAATTTATCGAGTGTTTGGAGACCATAGAGTTACAAGAATCATCATTGCAGACTTTTAATGAGGAGATTCCAGATGAGATGATTGAAGAGGAAATTACTGATGAGGACATGTTACTAGTTGTTTCAAATTTAGAAAATTCTGAAGAATAAATTTATATTTAGAAATCAAAAATTGTTTGAGACATTATTTATTTTTATTTTTAATTTATGAGGTTGTAGCGAAGTGATTGTAGTATAAAATGAGACTTATAGTATAGAGTGCAACATTTTTATGTTACATGGTAAGTTTACTCATATTTACTTCCCTTCTGCCACTATATTATCTCCAATGTGTATTTGACATGTCTTCTTCATCTCCGGCCTCCTTTCTCTCACTGTGTGTCTCCGATGCATCTTATCGCTGGTATTTTGTGTAATTACAGAAGAGAGTAAAATAAAATAGTTCGGAACGTGAAAAGGGGGCAAAGTAGAGTACTCCTCACCCCCTAGGCCTTTTTAGGCGGTCCCAAAAGGATCAGTTTCTGCTTTCCTGAGAGATTATGGTATGAGTTCCATATACCACAATAACTTGCATTACAACATGCAAGATATCTATCTCCTATTACCAACTTTTGGAGATATTCGCGCTAAGCGCGAATATCTCCAAAAAGTAACACCTGCCCTGAGCAGTTCTTAGCCATGTTATCCAATGGGAGGTGGATAACATGGCTAAGAGTATTAGCTCGGTAATGCATGAATATCGCTGACTTTTTAGCGATATTCATGCATTGCGGCCGTTTATTATCGCATTTGCGATAAACCTTGATAATAGTAAGGTTTATCTTCGATAATTTCTGACGATGCTTAGTGGTAAAAAATTGGTTGGTAAGCATCGTTAGCGATAAATATCGCTTAACTTTGGTAATATGCCCCAACGTCTGTTAACGTTCGATTCGAAGGAAATGAGGAAGTGTTGAAAAACATTGTCTGCGCCATCTTGCCTTTTTTGAAATGCCACACTTTTGTCGTGCACGGCAGCCATTTTAGATGTCTTGACCAGACCCACTCTCTGCACGCTGTCGATTCGTAGCATGGCTCCTCACCCTCGTAAGCATCTCCCCCAGGCACTGGTCACCACCGCTCTCTGTCTTATGCATGGGCAATAAACCTTCCCCCATCTGCGCTGCTCTTCCCTGAGAATCACACTCTGTGCCCGCCCGACACCTCCCTTTCGCCCTATTCACTACCGCACCCTCTGACACTCCTCTTCCTCTGTGTCCGAATGTCCAGGCCGGTCCTAGGCTATCAGCTAGCCCTGCAGATGTAGTTTATGGCCCCAGCTGTAAAGAATCACCCCTCTTCAAAGGAGTTATAGTAGATCAAGGCCCACACCCGATGTGATCCGTCACAGCACACGCGTTCCTACTATCTGAAAACCATCCTGTATTGTGATTGGGGAGGGGACCGAGCCTGAAGCGGAAGATTCCAGGAATGACTCTTTGTACATCAAAGTTTTTACAATTATGTGTCACATTAAAAATATATAGCACTCCAACAAAGTAGTAGGAATATAAAACTTTAATAACATATAAATATATACAACAAAACAAAAACAGTAAAAACATTTAAACAACGAAGAGACCGTGGCAATTTCTTTTTAATTATCCAATAGATTTATTGAAATTGACAGCACCAATAATGAAATATTCTTGTCAGTAGCGGTCTGTTGTGCGAATAGTTCCAAGGCAGCAGAACGCGCTGAAATCTAGATGGCACGAAAGTGATGTCTAGTAAGTTGCCGCCCAGCAAAAAACGGCGTGGGGCGCCGCGGGGGTGAGTGAGTCCAGTAGGCACCACAGCTATTCTTACCGGCATTGCAGAATTACTGCTGGGGACAATGCCTGTGCTGTAGCAGGGTCACAGCAGAAACAAAAAGGATTCTGTTGAAGATGTTGTTGGTTTTCAATTTGAAAACAGTTCTGGTGTCAACTGCTATGCTAATGTAGTGGTTAATGTTTTGTTTTCTCTAGAAAATGTAAAAGAGGGGGAGGCAGTCCAAAGTTCCGTTAAAAGGGCAAAGGAAAGGATCGGTGGTTTGAACTATCAGTCAAAAAGGGGAGGGGGTGCAATAATTTTTCCTACCGGGTCACACTGTGCTTTCACCGGAAGTAAGGTCTGCAGGATTGTAGTAATTCAAAGTGAGGCTGGCGCCAGCATGGGAGCGCCGACGTCCCGCGGATACAGTTTCGTCACTCCACGGGCGATCATGGCAGTCATTCCCCATCGGGGGTCGGAGACTCCCGCGGCTCCTCTAGAATCTTCAAGGTCGTGGAGGACTACGGTGGTGGAGTCAACCAGTGACCGGGCCATTTCTTTATGTTGGGCCCGCTCTTGCCAGGTCGACCGCCATTTTGAGAGTTCGGCAGCTACCGGCGATCGCGGGGTCACATGAGCGGACGGGCTCCACCCTGCCGGGCGAGACGTTGCAGCATGGCCACAGTGGAAGAACCGTTATCTAGGTCGTTCCGAAACTGTGCAGCACTGTAGTTGTTAGGATGCCACCGCCTGGAGCGCTGAGGGTGCAGCTGGGAAGCCTCCACCTGGGGAGGCGGGAGAGGCCTGTTCGCACCGTCTCTCCCTCCCAGTGCACCCCACGGCGTCTCGCTTGAGATTTGTTATGGCCGGACCAGGCGATGAGGACGAGGGGGGGGTCGGAGGCATGTGCAAGACATCCCCCTCCAGTGTTGTCGCAGCCATTATAAAAGAAAGAAGTGTCCCGTCCGTCTTCGGGCCGGGCTTCCGGTGGATGTCGGCCGGACGCCCCTGGCTCTGGCCCCATGAACGGGTTTCTTGGTTTATCGGCTGCAGCCGGATCCCGTCGGCCTCGGCCCCCCGACCGTTGGTGGTCGGACCGGAAGAGCATGTGGCGGGACTACCTGCAACTCTCAAGGGCCACCGCGGCCGGACTGGGAGAGAGAGGGGAGGGTCGAGGAGACATTCCCCCCCCCTGCAACTGTTCAGCGTTGTAAAGGCAATCCCCTGGCCGGGTCCCGCTGGTCTCGGCCTCTCCTCCGGCTACACCCTACGTTAGGATCTCCTGGCCGAGGCGTGGCAGCAGGACCTGCCTTATATGGGCTGCTCCCGGCTGGGCGTAGCCGGAACCCTGCCCCACCTTGGAAGTTTCCAGAGTGGGGGTGGATGTTCTACTGACTTGCATTTTCCCTAGTCTATCGATTTTTTTGGCGTGGCAGGCGGTGGGACAGCGAGGGGTGATTTGGTTTCTCTTACTGTTTTTCTGGTCTCTCACCACTGGCATATTTTAACGTTTTCTTGTTTCTAGGACATTAATAGGTTTTATCATTACGTTATGTTATCGTTTCTTTGTTCGTTGTTTAATAAAAGTTCATGTTCATCAGTGGCCTACTGATTTTCGTTTTCCTATTTTTTTCTTTCCAGGTTGTTTCATGGTAAAGTTTCTGTTAACAGGATACAGTGATCACTTCGTTATTATTGCATATGTCCTTTTCACTAGGGGTGCTCTCTGGTCGGGCCAGATGACGTATCTCTAGTAAATGGTCCGGGTGAAAAAGGTGCATCAATCAGTGGGGAGTAGATAGGCATGACAGATTACAACGGGGGAGAACGGTCCGCATTACGTACCCTTTCACTACTTGCAAAGATTTTCCTACGTTTATTTGCAAACAGGGAATACCTCCAAAAAGAACTAATTCCCAAACAGTCAATGTTCGGACAATCAATCAATCAATGAGGAATGAAATAGGTACGACGTGTTAAAGGCTTGCGTTACCTACCCTTCACTATCTGCAAAGGGAGATAGAATATTCCTATTCTTCCTCGTTTGCAGGTAGAGAAGATCGTTAAGAGAATTAACTTCGAACAATTCAATGCTCGATTGAAACAATCAACAAGGGGTACTGTGAACACAAATGAACGCCGCTTATATACATACGCATTGCTATTTTCAACAGGTTGTTCCTAATGTTTCTATTTTAGCGAGGTCAAAAGAGATCCCATTAGTGGCCTACTGATTTTGCTCGATTCCTTTTGTTTTTTTACACGATTTTTCGCTATCTGCAAAGACTAAACAGAGTATTGCGACTCTGTGCTTGTTTGTAAATAGAGAATGAACCAAAGAGAACAATCAATCAAATGGAGAGAGAAGCAGGCACGACGGATTACAAAGGGGGAAAGGGCTGCGTTAACTACCCTTCACTATCTGCAAAGAGAGAGTACTCCTAATAGAAATGAGGGGTGGGGGGCAGCAATCAAAGCAGATCAGTGTGCATAAACACGAAAAAAAAAATTCTTACCACGTACTTGACATTCGACAGCTTATGATATTTGCTATTAAAAAACCATTGAAATTCACTGAAAAAACCATAGGTTATAGACCATATATAGTTAGGAATTAGCATTTACAAAACCTTGAAAATTCACTGAAAAAACCATAGGTTATAGACCATATATAGTTAGGAATTAGCATTTAAAAAACCTTATTTTACTCACACAAAACCATTGAAATTCCATATATAGTTAGTTGCACTAACTATATATTGCGCACCCGCAATCCACTGCTGATGATGTCACATATTACATCATTCATGACATGGTCAGTGACATCACTGATGACATCACTGATGACATCTCAAATGACATCACTGATGACATCACTGATGACAACATCCAGTGACTATGTTTCTGTAAAGTTAAAATATGTCTTACATATTGAAGAATGAGTGGATGTATAAGTGTCTGGACGAAGGATTTAGTAGGTGCATGACTGAATGTATGAGTGAGTGATTAAATGTGTCTCACTGAGTGCATGGGTTAGTGACTAAACTGTCTTAATTTGTGCATCATTATGTCTGTTGTTCTGTAAACTGCTGCATGTGTTGATCAGTAGCTATATGAGTAACTATATGGGTTATTGATTGATTGCCCAAGTATTTGCATGGGAGACTGAGTGTGTGTGTGGCTGGATGGGAGGTGTGTGACTCTGTACAGATCAATGTGTACTTGTATCAATGATTGTATAAGAGAGTAAGTATGTGTTAGTATATGGTTGAAAACGTAAGGTGCTCTATGTTTAACTGTATAGAGTAGAAAATGGAAGTGTGATTGATTCTTTACAGGACTGACTAGGTGTGTGAGTAACTCCATGGATGAGTGGCAGAGTGTGAGTGTCTGTATAGGTGTATGAGTGCATATGATTGTGTTGTAAACATGAGTGATTGTATGTATGAATGATTGTATGGGTGAATGAGTGAATGTGTGTGTAGACGTAGGAATCAGTGAGTACGTATGTAGTAACTAGTATTGGTGTGTCAATGGTTTCAAAAATTATACTCTGTTTTTAACACTGGGTGAAACAGAGGTTATATTAAAATGTGAGGAGATGCATTGTATTGTCACATGAATGATATCATCAGTGATGTGATCATTGATGTCAAGTGAGATGTCATCAGTGATGTCATTTGAGATGTCATCAGTGATGTCATCAGTGATGTCACTGACCATGTCATGAATGATGTAATATGTGACATCATCAGCAGTGGATTGCGGGTGCGCAATATATAGTTAGTGCAACTAACTATATATGGAATTTCAATGGTTTTGTGTGAGTAAAATAAGGTTTTTTAAATGCTAATTCCTAACTATATATGGTCTATAACCTATGGTTTTTTCAGTGAATATATATATATATATATATATATATATATATATATATATATATATATATCAAAGCTCCTGCTTGGTTCGGTCAGTTGAGGAGCACTCACACACCGGCACAGGGCTTCAAGCATAGCCCCAATAAATGGTACAGGAACGCCTTCCAGTCGATCCCCTACTGGGCGGTGCTGATTTCCTGCCATCATTAGCCTTTGAAGAAGAGTGTTATTTCGAAACGCGTCTGCGAAAATGTTGTCAGGACTGTATATATATATTACCTACTGGCGGTCGCCAGTACGTAGTTATAGTTAGGATTGATTTCCATAGGGAAATCGTAACATTCTATTTGGAATAACTTTGGCGCCGGTGGAGGAATCTGCCTGAAATTTTTAGCAACTTTGCTTCGCGGCGCTCCGGTCCTTCACTGAAAGTTTGGGGGGGATTCGTCAAGCGGGGGCCGGGATAAAAGGAGGGTCCCAAAACGTGTTTTCCCCATGTTAATTTCCATAGGGCGGTCGGTCGCACTTTTAGCTCGAACGGCTGAATGGATTTTCACCAAACTTGGCAAAATTGTAGGGACTGGTAGCCCGATGTGCCTTTGCTATGTCTCAAGATATGTGCTCCAGAGGATTTTGAGTAATTTAGGTTAAAAAATATTTATATATCTATAGCCGCGCCCCGGTACGCGCACCGGGGAGCGCTCCGGGCGCGCCAGCCGACTTGCGCACGGAAAGCTGATTGGCTCTCGGGTGTCTGTAAACATTCGAAACAGTCCGGAGCTGCCGCCATCTTGTGTCTCGGTAGGATCGAGACACAAGAGGTGGTAAAAACAAAGGGGGAAATAACCAAAAGGGGGGAGGGTAGACCCCCCCTGACCCCCTAGGTTTGATGTGGGGGCCATAAAAGGGTCCCTCGGGTAAAAAAAAAAAATGCGTACAATGGGAAAAACCCAGTGAAACAGGAAAATAATAACTTAAAGTGATTAGAGGTAGGGAAGCTCTGCATAGAGTTGTTGTGTTGTTTGGGTGTTTTAAGTACCAACACGTAGGTACCAATGCTGAGTCTTAATGTACACCGTTTCCTCTGTAGATATCTTGCATGTTGTTACAGAAGTTATTGTGCTATATGGAATCCACATCATAGTCTGTCAGGAAAGCAGAAACAACATGGAGGCAGGAGATGAAAAAGAGATGTCAAATAGACATTGGAGATAATATATTGGGAGAAAGGAAGTATCTATGAGCAAAATTACTATATAACATAAAAAAGTTGCACAGTATGCTATAAATCTGACGTTACATTATAATCAATTTGGTACTAGTTTATGAATTACATATAAAAATGAATAATGTCTGAAACAAGTTTAGAATTATTAAATATAAATTTATTTTTCAGATTCTTTTTCCAAATTTAACATAACTTCCATTAACAGATTGTCGGAAATGTCCTCATTTTGAATTAGCAAATCTACCGCTTCCACACATTGAACTAATTCATAGTCCCGTGATTGATCCATGAATTCTAAGTCTTCATTGGGTTCAATAACTTGTTCATTGTTGCTCTCCAGTACAATTTCAAAGGAAATATTTTTCTGTCCTTCCATTTTCTTGCTGTAATTTGCATAACAAATAAATATATCAGTAGAGATAGGGCACTGTTGGGTTTAAGTTCATACAGGTAGTTTTGATTTTTTAACAGTGAAGTTATCTTTGGGCAGTGTATGGTATCAGGCTGGAAGTAGAAATATAAAAAAGTGTATATCATGAAGCCTAAGTAAATTCATAATTGTACAAGACAAGCCTAACTCCATCCATAACTATAACAGAGAAGCGTATCTCAATCTATAACTATTACAGAGGGATAGTATATAACTATCAGAAAATGTTTTCCAAATTAACTTAAAGTGCACAACATACTTCAGTTTTCAAAATAACATCTTACCTTTCAAAAAGAAGTTTAAGTTCTCAGCTTTTGAAATGTACTTCAGGAAGTAGTAGTCAAAATGGCTGTGTTTCCCTCTCTTTGTTTATATACATTCATGTACATAACCAATCAAATGTCATAAAATAATAGTAGAAAATGAAAGTAACATTTTAATTGGTTGTAAATTCTAACACTTCAGATGTGTTTTTGTCAAGCAATTCACCTCAGGATATTTAGAGAGGTCTACAGGCTAAATGACTCAATGGAATTCCAGCAAATTTAGGAAAATGGTAGGGACTGGTATGTAGTATGGCCTATTCTATATTTGGTGAAAGTGTCTCCAGTGGTTTTTATGTATTTAGCTTTTAAAATTTTTGGGAGCGATTCCCGGTGCGCGCCCCGGTACGAGTCCTCCATTTTGTGTTTCGGTAGATTTGAGACAGAAAATGGAGGACAAACAACGTTGGGAATGGGTATAAGGGGGCATGGTAGGTACTCCCTGACCCTCTAGGTTTTCTGAGGGGGTCTTAGGAGGCCCATATAGGCCCCCCAAAAAATGTTTTTTTTTAAATTTTCGCGGGGGGAGCGCCCGGTACGCGCACCGGGAAGCGTACCGGGGAGCGTACTATGGTGAAAAATAGTGAAAAAAGTCAGAAAAAGATAATCATTTGGAGTGATCAGAGATAGGGTAGCCCTGAAAATGACTTTTGGGTTCTGTGGCTGATTTAGGTACCTACAAGTAGGTACCAATGCACAGTCTTAAATTCGGGAGGAATATTCTACTCCCCTCATCTGAGAAGTGCACGCCATCTCCTCTGTAGATATCTTGCATGTTGTAACGCAAGTTGTTGTTGTATATTGAACCCATTCCATAGTCTCTCATGTAAGCAGAAACAGATTTATTCACATGTTTCCGTGCTTTCTCAAATTGTGGACAAAATTGGTTGGACCAGTTCCATTTCTGTCTTTGGCATATATTGGAAAATACCAAGGCAGTTTGAGGAAAAAGTGCCATCAATTGTTCAAAGGTGTCCTTTAAAAGCATTTCCAGACCTACCCCAGTCAAAGTGTCTAAGTCATTTCCACCACAGTGCAGAATTATAAGGTTAGGGTGTGGCAAATGCAAAAAGGTTTTCATCAATGGTATCAATTGGTGACATCTCATTCCTCTCTGGCCAATCCATTTAATGTTCACATTTGGTAAATCAAGGTTGTGAAAATTTCTGGTAGCTGCATACCTTTGAGCCCAGTGGATATAGCTATGTCCAATAATCCAGACAGAATACATGGTAGAGGAGGTTCCGGTGCAGTCAGATGAAGTGTAGGAATAAAATGGCAGTTGGAACAGGAGGAGTAAAAAAAACCTGTGGAGTTTCAGTGCTCTTGAATCACAAGCAATGATTGGTAGATTGAGATAGTTGAAAACTGAAAGTTAGGGTGCATGGTTGTGTTCTGTGTAAGAAGTAATTTGAATGGTTAAAAAAAAGTCATTTAAAGAAACATTGCACCAGATAAGCTGGTGTATTCGCAGGTCAGACATCCTTGCTGAGGTGATTTGCAACATTGTAGAATAAACGTTTAAACCTGAGAGCTCAGTGAGGAGGGAGTTGCTATGGTAACAGGTAGAAAGGGCTGAGGGGGGGAAGGGTGTTGGTTTGAAAATACAGAGGGAAGAGTTTTGATTGGTTACCATGAGCAATATGTGGGTAGAAACAGAGGTTTTCTGTGCCATTAATGGTTGCAGTGCCTGGAGAACATACCTTTTGCTCTGCTAAAGAAATATTGGTGTGTGTATCTGACACTGTTCTGAATCTCCTAGAGCATTTGTAAAGGTGAGTTATCATTCATTTAATATACATAGAGACTTGTATACTCTATGGAGAAGATTTGGAAGCAAATTGTGTTTTTTTAATGTTGCTTTGTGTCATGCTTTTTGATAATGCTTGCTAAAAAGTTTTTACTGCATAGAGGAATTGTATTTTGTAAAATTGTGAAGTTTTAGTAGTGACATGGAATGCTTGTACATAGGACCTGTGCTGTGTTTCTTAAATGTGATGTGAAAAACGATTTTGGGAAAAATTAATGGCTTTTACATTTTTTAGAAGGAAAAAATAATGTGTGCATGTTTAAAGAAATAAATTTGACTCTTTACAATGATGTTACCTGTGTTAACTCAGTGTAGGAAGCACATTGAGTTTCTTTGCATAGAGGAATTGTATTTTGTAAAATTGTGAAGTTTCAGTAGTGACATGGAATGCTTGTACATATGACCTGTGCTTTGTTTCTAAAATGTTATTTAAAAAACGATTTTGGGGGAAATGAATGGCTTTTACATTTTTGAGAAGGAATAGAGAGTGTTTGCATGCTTAAAGACATAAATTTGCGTCTTTCACAATGATGTCACCTGTGTTACCTCAGATTAGGAAGTAGATTGTGCAGATGAGGTGAGGCATGTCCAGAGGTGCAGAGGAGGTGAGGCCTTTGTTCAAGACTGTAGTGGGAGAGAGGGCTTTCCTGGGGAGCGTAGGTGGTGAGGCTTGTGTCTAAGAGTGCAGTGGACTAGGCTTCATGAAGCCTATCCCCGACTGCACTCTTAGACACAGGCGTCAATTTGACTTTTTACAATGATGTTACCTGTGTTAACTCAGTGTAGGAAGCATATTGAGTTTGTTTGCATAGAGGAATTGTATTTTGTAAAATAGTGAGGTTTCAGTAATGATTTGGAATGCTTGTGCTCCCCTGGACAGTCTTCATCTCATCTGCACTCCTGCTTAGGTGTGAGAATCGTATCACATGGGGAAAGCCCCATGTGAAAGCGTTTGCCTCAGTGTTATCCCTGCTGTGAGGCAGGTGCAAGATTTTGACGTAACAGTGTCCTAAAAGTGACGCAGTGAAATCTCATAGATTTCACTGTGTCATTATTACGAGGCTTTTTGCGGAGAAATGACCCCTCTGTGTACATTACACTTGACAGAGGTATAATGTGGCGCAGAGGTTTAAAAAATGACGCATCTACCTACATGCGTCACTTTTTAAATATGGTGCAACAAGGCACATGTTTTATGCCGCCAATGCGTCACAAAAGTGACGCATCTGTAGCGCAAAACTGACGCATGGCTTTATAAATGAGGCTCATCTTTTTCTTGCACACTACTCCAGTTTAGTCCTGTCCACTGCACTCTTGGACACAAGCCTCACGTTTTGTGCTCCCCTGGACAGTCTTCATCTCATCTGCACTCCTGCTTAGGTGTGAGAATCGTATCACATGGGGAAAGCCCCATGTGAAAGCGTTTGCCTCAGTCTTATCCCTGCTGTGAGGCAGGTGCAAGATTTTGACGTAACAGTGTCCTAAAAGTGACTCAGTGAAATCTCATAGATTTCACTGTGTCATTATTACGAGGCTTTTTGCGGAGAAATGACCCCTCTGTGTACATTACACTTGACAGAGGTATAATGTGGCGCAAAAGGTTTAAAAAATGACGCATCTACCTACATGCGTCACTTTTTAAATATGGCGTAACAAGGCACATGTTTTATGCCGCCAATGCGTCACAAAAAGTGACGCATCAGTAGCGCAAAACTGACGCAGGGCTTTATAAATGAGGCTTACTTTTTTTCTTGCACACTACTCCAGTTTACTCCTGTCCACTGCACTCTTGGACACAAGCCTCGCGTTTTGTGCTTCCCTGGGCAGGCTTCATCACATGAGTATTCCTGCTTAGGCCTTATAATTTTTTTTTAATAACATTTGAAAAACAATGAAAAGGTCATATGTATAAGCTTTTCATTACACTACTAAAATATTTTTGCTGCAAATTAATGAGTTTTACATTTTTGAGAAAGTTTAAATAGTAGGACCTGCACTGTGTTTCTAAAATGTTATTGAAAAATCGATTTTGGGACTAATCAATGAATTCTACATTTTTGATAAATAATAAATAGTTTGTGCATGATTACATAAAAAAATGTGACCTTTTCACAATCATGTCATCTGTGTTACCTGAGATTAGGAAGTAGATTGTGCAGATGAGGTGAGACATGTCCAGAGGGACAGAGGAGGTGAGGTTTATGATCAAGACTGTAGTGGGAGAGAGGTCTTTCCCGGGAAGCATAGGTGGTAAAACTTGTGTATAAGAGTGCAGTGGACTAGACTTCATGAAGTCTATCCTCTACCTGACTCTTAGACACAGGTCTCATCTTCTTTGTACCTGTGGACAGAGCTGTCTTCCACTATACTCTTCAATACAGGCCTCACCTTTTGTGCACCCCTGGAGAATCCTCACCTGATCTGTAACCCTGAATAGATTGTTTGCTTTTGTCATTGCTTTGTTGTTTGGTAATAGTGGTCTATAATGTGCTATTTTTTTCTTTAACACAGATTGAAATCAAGATTTCAAGAATAAGCAAACATGCCCTCAAGGGAAAGGAGAAGAAAACAACATAACCGCCAAAAAACAAAAACAGCAACGGAATTACAGCACTCTTCCACAACAAATACTTCAAAAAACAGGAACCAAGCTCCTGGTAAGACAATTAGGGGGTCGATTCCGATCCGGTAAAATAATCCGGCGTACGAATCGTATTCGTAGCCGATTCCGTACGAATGGGAAACTACCGTCCGACCAGCGAATTCCGATCCGTTTCCGTCGATTTCCGTATGATTTGCTGCGACCCGTACGAATGACATTCGTTTACCCGTACGAATAAGCCTCGTGCAGACCACCGTACGAATCGTTATCAGTCCGTACAAACTCACTATTCCGATTCGGAACGAAATGCCTGAG
The DNA here is from genome assembly GCF_964261635.1 of Lissotriton helveticus. NCBI lineage: Eukaryota > Metazoa > Chordata > Amphibia > Caudata > Salamandridae > Lissotriton > Lissotriton helveticus. The sequence continues at coordinate 2,129,041,026 of NC_136061.1, forward strand.
CGACATACGTACGGGCCAAAGTATTCACGCTACAACATTGATTCGTACAGGACATTCGCCTCACTGCAAGCTCCACCAATACATACTACACGCACACCCCTCGGCCAAGCCTACGCGAACACCCCCACCTGCCAACGGCCCGTACCACTCACTCGCACGCACAAGTACGACACGAACACCCCTCGGCCAAGCCTATGCGAACACCCCCACCCGCCAACGGCCCGTAGCACTCACTCGCACGCACAAGTACGACACACACACCCCCCCCAACAAGCCTACGCGAACACCCCCACCCGCCAACGGCCCGTACCACTCACTCGCACGCACAAGTACGACACGCACACCCCCCCAACAAGCCTACGCGAACACCCCCACCCGCCAACGGCCCGTACCACACACTCGCACGCACAAGTACGACACGCACACCCCTTGGCCAAGCCTACGCGAACACCCCCACCCGCCACCGGCCCGTACCACTCACTCGCACGCACAAGTACGACACGCACACCCCCCCAACAAGCCTACGCGAACACCCCCACCCGCCAACGGCCCGTACCACTCACTCGCACGCACAAGTACGACACGCACACCCCTCGGCCAAGCCTTCGCGAACACCCCCACCCGCCAACGGCCCGTACCACTCACTCGCACGCACAAGTACGACCCGCACACCCCCCCAACAAGCCTACGCGAACACCCCCACCCGCCAACGGCTCGTACCACTCACTCGCACGCACAAGTACGACACGCACACCCCCCTACGCGAGCACCCCCACCCGCCAACGGCCCGTACCACTCACTCGCACGCACAAGTACGACACGCACACCCCCCCAACAAGCCTACGCGAACACCCCCACCCGCCAACGGCTCGTACCACTCACTCGCATGCACAAGTACGACACGCACACCCCCCTACGCGAACACCCCCACCCGCCAAAGGCCCGTACCACACACTCGCACGCACAAGTACGACACGCACACCCCTCGGCCAAGCCTACGCGAACCCCCCCCACCCGCCAACGGCCCGTACCACTCACTCGCACGCACAAGTACGACACGCACACCCCCCCAACAAGCCTACGCGAACACCCCCACCCGCCAACGGCTCGTACCACTCACTCGCACCCACAAGTACGACACGCACACCCCCCCAACAAGCCTACGCGAACACCCCCACCCGCCAACGGCTCGTACCACTCACTCGCACGCACAAGTACGACACGCACACCCCCTACGCGAACACCCCCACCCGCCAACGGCCCGTACCACACACTCACACGCACAAGTACGACACGCACACCCCTCGGCCAAGCCTACGCGAACCCCCCCCACCCACCAACGGCCCGTACCACTCACTCGCACGCACAAGTACGACACGCACACCCCCCCAACAAGCCTACGCGAACACCCCCACCCGCCAACGGCCCGTACCACTCACTCGCACGCACAAGTACGACACGCACACCCCCCCCCAACAAGCCTACACGAACACCCCCACCCGCCAACGGCTCGTACCACTCACTCGCATGCACAAGTACGACACGCACACCCCCCTACGCGAACACCCCCACCCGCCAACGGCCCGTACCACACACTCGCACGCACAAGTACGACACGCACACCCCTCGGCCAAGCCTACGCGAACCCCCCCCACCCGCCAACGGCCCGTACCACTCACTCGCACGCACAAGTACGACACGCACACCCCCCCAACAAGCCTACGCGAACACCCCCACCCGCCAACGGCTCGTACCACTCACTCGCACGCACAAGTACGACACGCACACCCCCCCAACAAGCCTACGCGAACACCCCCACCCGCCAACGGCCCGTACCACTCACTCGCACGCACAAGTACGACACGCACACCCCCCCAACAAGCCTACGCGAACACCCCCACCCGCCAACGGCCCGTACCACACACTCGCACGCACAAGTACGACACGCACACCCCTCGGCCAAGCCTACGCGAACACCCCCACCCACCAACGGCCCGTACCACTCACTCGCACGCACAAGTACGACACGCACACCCCCCAAAAGCCTACGCGAACACCCCCACCCGCCAACGGCCCGTACCACTCACTTGCACGCACAAGTACGACACGCACACCCCTCGGCCAAGCCTACGTGAACACCCCCACCCGCCAACGGCCCGTACCACTCACTCGCACGCACAAGTACGACACGCACACCCCCCAATAAGCCTACGCGAACACCCCCACCCGCAAACGGCTCGTACCACTCACTCGCACGCACAAGTACGACACGCACACCCCCCTACGCGAACACCCCCACCCGCCAACGGCCCGTACCACACACTCGCACGCACAAGTACGACACGCACACCCCTCGGCCAAGCCTAAGCGAACACCCCCACCCGCCAACGGCTCGTACCACTCACTCGCACGCACAAGTACGACACGCACACCCCCCCAACAAGCCTACGCGAACACCCCCACCCGCCAACGGCCCGTACCACTCACTCGCACGCACAAGTACGACACGCACACCCCCCCAACAAGCCTACGCGAACACCCCCACCCGCCAACGGCCCGTACCACACACTCGCACGCACAAGTACGACACGCACACCCCTCGGCCAAGCCTACGCGAACACCCCCACCCGTCAACGGCCCGTACTACTCAAACGCACGCACAAGTACCGCACGCACACATAACGCCAACACCTAAACGACCACAAGGACCTTGCTAACGAGTCGCACTACCACACTGAACATGTCTCCTGTGTACACACCTTTGACAATTAATTTCCTGGTCACAGCCACGCAGCCAAACAGAGGACAACACCAACACCCACCCCATATAACACCCACCCCAACAATTCAAATTAAGCCACACCCACCATTCGACCAATAAAAGGGACCACACATACAACCCATCATCCTTTGCAACATACCCATTCTTGCGAGGAAACTGGGAGCACACAAACTATTGCAGACACATACCTTCACACATACACCCTATCTCACCTACACCCACACCACCCCCTTCACATTCTGACCCAAACACCCTCATTCATACACACCATCAGCCCCTCAATCACATACACTACACACCATGACCGCACACAAGAATCCAAAATTCACTAACCCGGAGATGGAGATACTTACTGATGAAGTCATCAGAGTCGAGCCGCAGCTGTTTGGCGCATTGGTCAGACAGACCAGCCTGGCAGAAAGAACACGCCTGTGGGAGAGGATTGTAGACCGGGTCAATGCTGTTGCACCCATCAGGTGCTCCAGGGATGAATGCCAGGCCAGGTGGTACGATCTGCGGAGGATGGTGAAGAAGAAGATGGCACAGGATTACGCCAATGCAAACCACACTGGAGGCGGTGGTCCCCGCAGACCTCCTGTATACCAGCCCTGGGAGGAGAAGGTCATGGTACTACTGCCAGCGGTGGGAGTACATGGAATAGAAGGAGCCATTGAGTCTGGTGAGTGTAAAAAAAACACTAGTTACATGGGTAGACAAACAACAGTGCCCAGCAGCATGGGGTGGGTGGCCATGAGTCCAAGCAGTACACTACCAAATGGTGGTAGTTGCAAGGGGGAGGCACATAGGGTGCAATGTGTAGGGTAAGAGGCTGCTCTCATGCCATATGTCCCAGGGACACAAACAAGCATAATGACCAATGCACAGGGATAGGTAAATATCACACAAGATACTACACCACAGCTTCTAAATATTTACTATTTGCTGACACACCTTACAGAGAGGCATCAGTTTGTGACAAAGTAAGGCAGTGTAGCAAGAGACCAAGCACAATCTACCTCTCCATCCCTGTCTCGATCTCTCCCTCTGGCTCCCTCTCCCTCTGTCTCTGTCTCCCTCTGTCTCTGTCTCCCTCTCCCTCTGTCGGCCTCTGTCTCTGTCTCCCTCTGTCTCTGTCGCCCTCTCCCTCGGTTGCCCTCTCCCTCGGTTGCCCTCTCCCTCTGTCTCCATCAGTCAGTGTACGTCCCTCTGTCACCTCAACGCACATCCCTGGGGCACACACACAGTTGCACACAAGCACTGCACAGGCCTCACAAACTCCATAGAGCAGAATGTCAAGGGATGTCTCACAAGTACCAGCAAACATCTGCTATGTGCCTGTAAGACACCCACCATTTGCTGTCAACACTGTACTGTGTCAGGACACACATCTCAGAAAGCTCTGTCGTGCACAATGGGCACAGGTATAGGCAGCACAAGTCCCTCCTGTGCTCATTGCAAACACAAACACCAGGACAAGGTCACACATCCTGTGCACCAACACAAATCCACCATTATGGCAGCATGCCACATGAGGGGACAGCCAAATCATGAACAATGGACGCTCGCAATACACAAACAAAGTAATAGCATGGCCTGTTGTACACACCCCTTACAGAAATTCATCCCCGGGGGACAGGCGTTGTATTGCAACACTGTCCCAATTGCCATGTACCACAACAAAACACGTACTCATATGAATATGCATACAACTCATACATGCACATAACAGAAGCTCCAGTCCATTGTGCCCCTCCAAAAAATCACGTGCCCCATCTCATTTCCTTTGTGGATGTACATATTACCAACATGGACATGGGTATTGACAATGTGATGCGTCTTAGACCCCTCTGGCGCTTTCAGAAGTGGTCGCTCCCCCACAAGAGCTCCTGCCTGGTATCGTACTGCGCTCCCTGCCTCCTACTCTAACTTTGCCAAAAGCTGCATAGCGCCTCATAATTGATTAGCGCTATAGCGCGAGTGCCTCTAGATCGCTATTACACCATTTTGCATCGCTTTTAATAGTATTACCGCTGCGCTGTGCCTGAAGCCCGCATTATTTGTCTATTAATTGCATTGAGTGTGTCTGTTTGCATACTGTATACTGTACTGCACGCCGCATTTCCTTATTAGTCTGCAGCCATTATTGTGCATTTGGTGACCCTGCCTACCTCGAGTTTACGCGAGGGCCGCCATCTTCATTGTTGTTGTTGCCTCGTAGCACCTCCTCCACAGCCCGCCCCGCCTCCCAGCTGACCCTCCTTCCCACGGACTACACCTCTCGCTCCTAGCCTCGCTAGCGCTGTGACCCCTCTGGCGCTTTCAGAAGTGGTCGCTCCCCCACAAGAGCTCCTGCCTGGTATCGTACTGCGCTCCCTGCCTCCTACTCTAACTTTGCCAAAAGCTGCATAGCGCCTCATAATTGATTAGCGCTATAGCGCGAGTGCCTCTAGATCGCTATTACACCATTTTGCATCGCTTTTAATAGTATTACCGCTGCGCTGTGCCTGAAGCCCGCATTATTTGTCTATTAATTGCATTGAGTGTGTCTGTTTGCATACTGTATACTGTACTGCACGACGCATTTCCTTATTAGTCTGCAGCCATTATTGTGCATTTGGTGACCCTGCCTACCTCGAGTTTACGCGAGGGCCGCCATCTTCATTGTTGTTGTTGCCTCGTAGCACCTCCTCCACAGCCCGCCCCGCCTCCCAGCTGACCCTCCTTCCCACGGACTACACCTCTCGCTCCTAGCCTCGCTAGCGCTGTGACCCCTCTGGCGCTTTCAGAAGTGGTCGCTCCCCCACAAGAGCTCCTGCCTGGTATCGTACTGCGCTCCCTGCCTCCTACTCTAACTTTGCCAAAAGCTGCATAGCGCCTCATAATTGATTAGCGCTATAGCGCGAGTGCCTCTAGATCGCTATTACACCATTTTGCATCGCTTTTAATAGTATTACCGCTGCGCTGTGCCTGAAGCCCGCATTATTTGTCTATTAATTGCATTGAGTGTGTCTGTTTGCATACTGTATACTGTACTGCACGCCGCATTTCCTTATTAGTCTGCAGCCATTATTGTGCATTTGGTGACCCTGCCTACCTCGAGTTTACGCGAGGGCCGCCATCTTCATTGTTGTTGTTGCCTCGTAGCACCTCCTCCACAGCACGCCCCGCCTCCCAGCTGACCCTCCTTCCCACGGACTACACCTCTCGCTCCTAGCCTCGCTAGCGCTGTGACCCCTCTGGCGCTTTCAGAAGTGGTCGCTCCCCCACAAGAGCTCCTGCCTGGTATCGTACTGCGCTCCCTGCCTCCTACTCTAACTTTGCCAAAAGCTGCATAGCGCCTCATAATTGATTAGCGCTATAGCGCGAGTGCCTCTAGATCGCTATTACACCATTTTGCATCGCTTTTAATAGTATTACCGCTGCGCTGTGCCTGAAGCCCGCATTATTTGTCTATTAATTGCATTGAGTGTGTCTGTTTGCATACTGTATACTGTACTGCACGCCGCATTTCCTTATTAGTCTGCAGCCATTATTGTGCATTTGGTGACCCTGCCTACCTCGAGTTTACGCGAGGGCCGCCATCTTCATTGTTGTTGTTGCCTCGTAGCACCTCCTCCACAGCCCGCCCCGCCTCCCAGCTGACCCTCCTTCGCCCCTCCCCTTCCACCATCCACATATGACAGTTGCTCTTGCGCGCAGCGTTCACGCGCAGCGACCGCGCCCAATCCGCGCCGAAGGTGCGCCAAAGGTAAGCCCGTCTACGCCCGTCCGCGCCTGGACCGCGCCCAGCGCCAGACCCCCTGGCCCCCGTACCTCCCTCCCCTCCCGCATTACGTACGATGCCACCACCCTCCTAGCCCTTGACCCCGGCCGTCCCCCCAACTGCGTCCAAGCCGCTCCTGGACACACCCATGGACCCTTCTCTTGCAACTCCTGCAAGTTTGACGGCACCAAGAACAACTCCTCATCTACAAACACACAACAGATATCCGACCCCAACCACCTACAATGCATCCAGCTCAACACCCGCTCGGTCCACAGGCACGCCATCGACCTCTGGAATCTACTAGACACCATCTCTCCAGACGTCGCCTTCCTAACAGAAACATGGATGAACGCCTCATCAGCCCCAGACATCACCATTGCCATCCTGGAAGGCTATAAGATCATTCGCAAGGACCGTACCGGCCACACAGGAGGAGGCATCGCTATCGTCCATAAGAAATCCATCCGCATCTCAACCAGTTCAGACGTCAATCTCGCCAACACTGAACACCTTCACTTCCAGATCCACATCGACCCCAAGACCACACTCAGAGGCACCCTCCTCTACAGGCCACCAGGACCCCGCGCACAATTTAGTGAAGACATCACGGACTTCATCACTCCACACGCGCTCCCCTCCGAGGATTACATCCTTTTGGGAGACCTCAACTTTCACCTTGAAAAGAACAACGACCGCAACACCACCACCCTTTTGGACAACCTCGCCAACCTTGGACTTAAACAACTTGTCACTACCCCCACCCACATCGCAGGTCACACACTCGACCCTATCTTCACCTCCAGCAAACATGTCTCCTTCAGCCACACCACAGCCCTCCTTTGGACTGACCACAGCTGCGTTCACTTTACCTACAACAAGTCCACTTCCAACAACAACCCCCAACCCACTCTGCGAAGAAACTGGAACAAAATCACCATCGACCAGATCTCCTCATCGCTTCTTCAAAACCCCCCCGCCCACTCCTCAAACCCCGACCAAGCAGCCACTAACCTCACCCAATGGTTATCCAACAGCGCCGACATCCTAGCACCACTGAAAAAACGACATATCAAACTAGGCAGCAAGAAGGCCTCCTGGTTCAACGACGATCTTAAGAAATCCAAGAAACTATGTCGCTCCCTTGAGAAGGCCTGGAAAAAAGACCCAAACACCAGCACCAAGGACGCCTTCAAAAACGCCACCCGCATACACCACCAACTGATCCGGAATGCCAAGAAAGCTGCTTTTAAGGACCGACTAGATAGCAACGCCCACAACAGCAAGGAACTATTCAACATCGTCAAGGAATTCACCAACCCCTCAGCCAACTCCAACGACATCACCCCCTCTCAAGCCCTCTGCGACTCCCTAGCCTCATTCTTCCACAACAAAATTGCAGACATCCACAACAGCTTCGACAACCGACCCGAAGACCAACCCACCCAACCCTCTGCAGGACCCCCACCCCCCTTGAACATCCTCAATGACTGGAACCCAATCTCCACTGAGGACACCATCCGTCTGATGAACTCTATCCACTCAGGATCCCCCACAGACCCATGCCCTCACCACATCTTTAACAAAGCAGACTCCATTATAGCACCGCACCTCCGAGACGTCATCAACTGCTCCCTCAACTCCGCAACCTTCCCGGAAAGTTGGAAACACGCAGAACTCAGCGCCCTTCTGAAAAAACCCACAGCTGACCCCACCGAACTCAAAAACTACCGCCCCATCTCGCTCCTTCCATTCCCGGCCAAAGTCATCGAGAAAGCGGTCAACAACCAGCTCGCCGCCTTCCTCGAAACCAACAAATCCCTCGACTCCTCACAGTCCGGCTTCCGAGCCAAACACAGCACTGAAACCGCCCTCATCGCAGCAACAGACGACATTCGAACTCTACTGGACAATGGAGACACAGTCGCCCTCATCCTCCTCGACCTCTCCGCAGCCTTCGACACAGTCTGTCACAGCACCCTTTTACAGCGCCTCAGAAACGTCGGAATCCAAGGAAAAGCACTGGAATGGATCACCTCGTTCCTCACCGGAAGAACCCAGAGAGTCCGCCTCCCACCATTCAAGTCAGAGGCCACTGAAGTCATCTGCGGCGTACCACAAGGATCCTCACTCAGCCCCACCCTCTTCAACGTATATATGAGCCCCCTCGCGACCATCGCACGCCAACACAACCTCAACATCATCTCCTACGCTGATGACACTCAACTGATCCTCTCACTCACCAAAGACCCAAACACCGCCAAAACCAACCTGCATGAAGGAATGAAAGAAGTAGCCGTATGGATGAAGCACAGCCGTCTGAAACTGAACTCCGACAAAACAGAAGTCCTCATCCTAGGCACCTCCCCCTCCGCCTGGGATGACTCTTGGTGGCCAGAGGCCCTTGGAAAAGCACCCATCCCGACGGACCACGCACGGAACCTGGGCGTCATCCTGGATTCCTCACTCTCGATGAACAGACAAGTCAACGCCGTTTCTTCATCTTGCTTCAACATTCTTCGCATGCTCAAAAAAACATTTCGCTGGATCCCCACTGAAACTAGAAAAACGGTCACCCACGCACTGGTCACGAGCCGCCTGGACTACGGAAACACCCTATACGCCGGTACCACCGCAAAACTCCAGAAAAAACTCCAACGCATCCAGAACGCTTCAGCCAGGCTCATATTAGACATCCCGCGTAAAGAACACATCTCTGGTCACCTGAATAACCTCCACTGGCTCCCCGTCAATAAGAGAATTACTTTCCGCCTCCTAACCCACGCACACAAAGCACTTTACGAAATTGGACCCGAATGCCTCAACACACGACTGTCCTTCTACACCCCCTCCCGCCAGCTACGATCCTCCAACCAAGCCCTTGCCACTGTACCTCGCATCAACAAAACCACCATGGGAGGCAGATCCTTCTCCTACCTGGCAGCTAAAACCTGTAACTCACTTCCCACTCACCTTCGCCTTACTCAGAACCACCTAACATTCAGAAAGCAACTTAAAACATGGATATTCGACAAGTAATTCCCCACCCTCCTTCAAGCGCCTTGAGACCCTCTGGGTATGTAGCGCGCTATATAAATCTTTTGACTTGACTTGACTTGACTTAGAGAAGTGCCAAGTTCTAAAGCCATGATCTAGAAGTGGGTGTACAGGTCCAGCGGTGTTGGCATTGTTTGGACAGCATGGAACAGCAAAAGACATCCATAGTAGTAGCTGACATGCTAAATAATGATGCTCTGTCTCTTACATCAACATGCTGCATCTAAAGTCTGTGCATGCTTGACGCACACATAAGAATTTTCACCATATCCAGGATTTTGCGTGTAACTTACAAATGCTTTACACGTGTGGTGCCGGCAACACAAGACACAGCAATGGTTGTGTCAGTCATTGTCAAGAGATTGGAAGAATGTAAATACCCCATTGTACAATTGTTTTTTCTACCACTAAATACACAACTGTACAATGTCAACAATGTATAGCTTGTGGAACAGTGATGCTGATAATGGATAACCAAACCACATGTCACTTGATATTGCCTTAACAGTGTCTGTCTCTCCCACACACAGGGCAACGTGCGGATCTCCCCCCCAGACAGGGGGGCCAAGGATCCCAGTCCCAGGCTCAGCAGGACCCAGACCCCACCGGCAGCGCCGTCCCTCAACGCACTGTGGATGACCCCAACCAACCTGGCTCCTCTGGATCCCAAACCCCTGCAGCAACTGTACCAGCTACATCTCTGCCAACCACCGGACCTATTCCCACCACATCCCAGCAGACAGGTCAGAGCCCTGCCCATGATTCACAAGAGAGCCAGTCTGAAAATGAGGGACACCCTTTGTCGGGCGCCCCTGAGGTTGGTGACAACCTCCACCCTCCCAGCACTCGGGGGGCCCGTCGATCGGATGTGCCCACAAGCGCAGGCCGTGCTCATGTGGGTCAGGGTGGTGGGAGTGGCGCAAGGCGGAGGCGAGAATCTGGCCAGTCAGCTGCAGGGACCGGTATGGCTGAACTCACTAACATCCTTGAGGCATACCGGCGGGACACCAGTGAGGTAAGCCAGCTTGCGGAGACCCTCAACCAGCTCAGAGAACAGCAGGCAGAGCAAATAGCCAGGCAAGACCTGCATTATGGATGGGTGGAGGCACACCAGGCTCAGCTCTTGATGGTGCATAGGGACATTGTCCATGTGCTACGTTAGATGGCTGGCAACATGCAGCCCCCTCCCTGTGTCACAAGGCCAGCAACATCACGGCAAAGTGCAACACCAGCCACAGGGAGGGAGGAGAGGGAGGAGGAGGAGGAACCCTCTGACGTAGCGTCCCATTCACCGTCCATGCCTGCACATGAGGGTCCCCCAAGGAAGGTGGGTCGTCCACGGCGAAGACGTTGAGGGCCTGTGGCACATGGACTTCTCCCAGGACACTGGACCTGGCATATAGCCCCTGGGTGCAACAGCATCCCCTATGAGACTCTCCCACATGGACTTGCTGGTCCCAGTCTGCCCAATGATGTCAGCCACTGTGGGCTGGACTCTGTTGACTGAAACTGTAAGGCATCTCATCTCCAGGTGTGAATTTTGGATTCCCCCCCTTTCTGTACAGCACCTATTCACGTTTCATGCACAAGATCACCCAATAAATAATGTTAACATCATACGCATTTGGTGAGTAATCTTTGAAACAGCATACATGTATATGTGTCTGCAAATGTCAAAAATGCAAGGTATACAACAAACAGCAGTCATCCACACACTTGGATCAGAATCTGAGTGAGGACACACATTGGTCAGAAATTTCCACAAACTACATACATGGATGGTAAGACACACCTGTGTGGGACAGTCAGTGCTGGAGGGGGGATTGAATCCCAATACTGCTAGCACAGGCAGGCCCAGGAGAGTCACTTTGAGGAGTACATGTCACTGTGACAAAAGTAGTAGTCCATGTAGGGAGTACCTACAACTGTGTCCTCAGGTATGTGAGCTACCATCAGCATGATGCATTACTGTGTATGTGATTAATGCCGCACAGGATAACGGTGGCAGGACAGACTGTGGCCAATGGGCTGGAGCACTCTAGACAAGCACACCTGATTAGGTGACCTACCCCTATGGAGCTACAAGTACTATACTACTGTAATGGGAGCAACGCATACAGAACAACGACACACATCAGACAAATACCTACCCCTGAACGGCCAAATCACACCACACCCAAGAGACAGGGTCATGGTGTGTGTCCCATGTGCCAACTTGACTGACTGTGACAGCAATGTTGAAGTGGTGTGAGCATGTTGTGTTCCGGCACGTGACTGTAAGCTAACAGTTTTCTGATCTAGTGGTGTTGACAAGCTGACACTGTACAATATTGTGCCTATGTAAGGTGTGTGTGTGTGTTGGACACGGCACATGACCTGGTGGTATGTAGACCCAATGTCATGTGAATCTGCATAGTCGTGCCAGTATGTGTTCCACACACACGCATAGCAGCAGCTATGGCTGAGTACAAAGCATTTTTATAGCACGAGGGTGAATGTCTGGTGTTGTCTGTGTGTAGGGTGGCAGGAGCATGCTCTATTAATGGATGGAAGGAGGGTCATCCTGTAGGTGTCTGTGTTCCTGGATAGTTTGCGCTGCATGTTGGCTGTGTATGCAGCTGCAGCAATGAGTGAAGACATGACGGCAGGAGGGGTGTGACTAATTGCTAAACAAACACATAACACAAGGGCAACCGCAATGCACAAAGTTACATGTGGATGTGAAGGCAGGAGTGTCTGCCTCAGTCAGGATCACTGACAACTAAATGGCACAGTAATCACCACACATCACAGTCACTGGATCAGGGCCCTTACGGTCAAGTGGGGCACAAGACACACAGCGTCAGCAGGTGTATACAAGAGCTAGTGTGTTCAAATCCAAACTGCACCAACAAAGACATCTACCTCACACACAACATAGTATTCTAGCCTTCACCCACCCCATGCGTGTGGTCAATATACAGTTACACGCCTAACAAGCATGAGGTAACTACGTTCAAAATAGTATATGTGCACATTAGACGGACATGTGTGTTGAGCCCCAAGCAGGCACTATATTCTCTAGGAGTCACACGTCATGCACAACATGATAATTTACATTGTGAGCCCATGGAGCTTTCACAAACATACATGTGCATTGTCAATACGTCCAATTTACAATAATCATGATGTCACCTGTAATGCCGCTTTACGAATACCTACAAGGCTGTTAACGGCTGGCCGTACCTTTCTTCATCAGAGTGGTGTGATGCTCTAAGGGTTCCACCTCCAAATAGCCCATTGGTCTGAGTACAAACAACAGACACAAAAGGGTGATCAGGCGAGGGAAGGAGAGGATGGGAACTGCTGGGAGGGAGACCTGAAACAGAGGCAACTAAGCATTAGGACAACATTCTCATGTCACAGACACTTCAAAAACCAACCTCATTAGCTACACTGTACCAGTCACACCTGTGAAGTGTACTGTCTGGTGAAAAATAATGATGATTAATCATGCCATCACATGAGATACGATGCTGTGACACAGACACATAAAAACTGGGACAGTCTATCATCCATTAGAGTCATGTGTAACGCTCACAAGTGAGCACCCATGCAAAAATATCTATGTAGTATAAACACATTCCCAGGCACAGATGAGGTGGACCTCAGTAACAAATGGAAACATATGGAAATCCAACTACCGCTAACTGTAAAGTCTGTATCTGATATTGGATAGCCATAAGGGCCATGTAGGCTAACTTGAGCAAATCCACTACAGCTGTTAGTATCACATATGATGAGGAAGCTAATGATCGACATGCAATGAAGGCACTCTGTAGCCAGTCTTTTGGTGTGTCAAGTATGCATCACAATGCTAAACATTAAATGCATGTACAATATATATTAAGTGCAAGTGATGTCCATCCAAGCTACATAATCAGACCCTACCATAGCACAGTAATGGTGCCGGCGACCAGAGATTCATGTGAATGACCGCACTCCACCGGTGCAACACAAAAATTCACATATGCATCTTTCACACTTTTTACTTAGTCATGCTAAACATACATGGCATCATGTGCATCTAAACATCACTGCTACTCACTGTGAAGGCTGGCGTAGCAGTATTCTCAACCGGCACTGAGGTAACGACATGACAGTGACATGATATACTGCTGCAAGGGGCAATGCATCCATGTTAACTGATTCACAGGACAGTTGTCTTAAGATGTGGAACATACACTGGGCAACACCGACACCACATGGTTTCAAGGTAATCACACTGGACTGCCCCACAAGCTGGAGGTGAGGATCCAGTCACATTCTAATGCACACAGTGAGGCTGCAATCCCCCACAGAGTCCATGGTTGTGACCTCTGACACAATGTCATGCCATGGTATGTGCAATGTTGCTGTGGCAATGTCTACACACATTGATGCATTCACCAGAGTATCAAAGTACAACAGATGACAGAAGGGGTGACTATCCTGTCATGGGAGTGGCCATACATGTCATAAGGTACATAATGGAGTAGCATGTATGCAAGGTGACACTACATGCACATGAACATGTACCACACGTTTCTACACATACCAATGGTAAACAGCCTCATATGAGTCCTTACCCAAATTGACTTCTCAACATGTCCAAGCATGCTCCGTTGATGTGGCTGACGTTGCAATCATAATGAGCAGTAGCAGGATGACCACGATGTACCCCAACGGACAACAGGCAGGGCAAGCTGTCGATGAGAGTGGCACACAAGGGGTCAAGTTTTGTATAATGTCATTTTGTCAATGTCTGTTGAATAGCCAGATGTAGTATGACACCTGTACATTCCAAGTGCACAAATAGCACGTATGTGTGTAGCATTACAACTGAACATGTGACACAGCACAACACACATCCAAGTGATCTTGCTTACAGTCTGTTGCATACACAGCATGCTACCCATGCAACTCTATAGTCCATCTTTTACATAAAAGATGAAATGACTCACCATCATGAAAAGAAGTTGCGGATGAGGTGACCACGGATATCATCTTCACCCTCCTCGTCACTGGCATCCTGGCCAAGGCCTTCATCCTCAACGGGCGGATTTTCCAGCTCATCAGGATCCAGGTAGAGTGGCACAGCCTTCTCCACTGCCATGTTGTGTAGCATGCAGCACACGGTGAAGATGTCACACACCTTGCGTGGGCTGTATTGGAGGGCTCCGCCTGTCTTGTCCAGGCACCTGAACCGGCTCTTCAGGAGTCCAAAGGTCCGTTCGATCACCTGCCTGGTCTTCACATGAGCAATGTTGTAACGCTGGTCTGCAGCTGTCCTGGGGTTGCGTAGCGGAGTCATTAGCCATGGCATGTTTGGATATCCAGCATCTCCTGCAATTTGACATCATGTACAAGAGTGAATCACATGATGCAGATCATGAAGTTGTGACATACTGACATACAGAGCTCACAGTGTATACTCACCAACTAGACATGCCCAGTGGTTGTGTAGCTGCAGCATCATCTGTGGTACCCTGCTACGCCTCATGATGAAAGCATCGTGGCACGATCCTGGATAACGTGCACAAACATGTGAGATAATCATGTTGGCAAGACACACCACCAGGGCATTTATCGAGTGGTAGTGTTTCCTGTTGCGATACGCTTGCTCCTGAGCCTGTGGTGGGACAAGAGTAACATGTGTACCATCAATTGCACCAATAACATGTGGCATGCGGCCCAGGGCATAGAATTCCCCCTTGACATCTGTCAACTCTTCTGGAGTAGGGAATGTAATGAATTCATCGAGGTGGAGCAACATTGCTCCCAAAACATCACCCAATACCCGGCTAAACATGGTCTGAGACATCCCTCCCACATCAGCTATGGTAAATTGGAAGGTACCTGTGGCAAAGAAATGGAGGGCTGCCATCACCTTTGCCTTGGGTGTCAGTGCAGTAGGATACCTGTGGCGTGGTTGTAGGTGAGCCTCAAGCCTGCCCGTCAGGTCCTTGATCAACTGTCTACCAAACCTATATCGACGGATGCAGTTGCGCTCCCTCATGGCTTCCAAGTCAGGCAACGGCCTTTCCAGAGGGGGTGCCCTGCAAAACACAATTTTAAGGAAATGTCTACAACTGTCTGACTAACACTATAACAATGTACATGGCACAAGCAACACTGCTTCAAATAATGTAGACAATTTGGAGTGTGGCGTGGGATACACACTGATGCCAGCTCCCACACACTCCTCCGTGGAGAAGGAAAATACCTGTAGTGTGTGGAATGGATGTGACATGCATACAACGATCAGATGGAAAGGTCTTAGTGAGCATGACAATGTATCATGTCAGTGAGACACGTCATGTCAATGTCAGTAGGAGGTTGTCTGCACATCCAGACGGCTGACTGCAATACACACACACACCACATGTGCCATCATTTGCACTGTTCAGCCTTAGTCATGTTGCGGTGTGTACTTTCAGTGACAATTACATGACCATCATCATACAGCATGATAATTACATTTGTCACTGATGGTCTGTGATGCCATCACACATGTGAACGGGTCATTAACACACGTGGCATGGTGTGTGTTCATTAGTCACACTGCCATCACAGCAAGGACACTACATAGATGCTCCTACAGCGTAGCTAACGGGAATGTGTTCTGTGGTTTTGAGGCCTGGATGCAGATGCTTCCTGGGATGGGGTGGTAGGACAGGGAACATGGTCAGTGCGGGTAGGGCAGTGGGGGTCTGACAACGTGCCTATCTACAGACAAACATGCTGCGTGGCTGTACATGCTTGCCAATATACATACAGTTCTTTCATCAAGATAGGCCTGCAGAGGCTCAGCGTAGCGTTAGTGTAGTTGAAGGACCTGAGTGACAAGTTAGTCCTCACCGCAGCAACAGGGAGATGAAGGCCCATGGTTCCAACCGCCCACATAAACACTACACTGTACGTTGCCCAATCATCCAAATACATCATTTGAGTTGAGACATCACCAGTGTCTGCCTAGGAGTCCACAACACTCGCATCCCCCAGTCCACCTGTCCAGTGGTCTTGGGACTGACACTCACGTGCCAGTGGGTCTTCATTACCCTCCCAATACTCATTAGCGCCAATTGTAATGAGGTGTGGCCAGCTCATTGATGTTTACATTCCCATGCAGCATTAAGAGCGGTGTTCTGCCACACAGTTACCACAGTGGAGCCATACAGTGTGTGGTATCGGGCCCAGCACCACCCCAGAATGGCGCCACGGATGACACCTGGGGGAGATCTGGCAGTGAACTTGTGAGTTGAACCAGCGGGGACCTGGATGAACATTCCGATCATGTCTGTCACAGGGGTTCTGGGACGTATGCACCGCCTGCGTCCGTCACTCAGCGAGTGATGGCGTCAGGGGCATATCAACAGAGGCGCAACTGCCCCCAGATGGGTACGGTGGGCCAGAAGCTGACGCTGAGTCAGTGGGCGGGGTGAGGGACATCATGGACATGAGGAAGTGCACCTACTCCTCCTGTGTCACATGCAGGGCTGGGACCGTAGGTCGTGGTGCTGGCTACGACGGCTGCAATTCTGATGGAGCCGTGTGGTCGCTGTCACCCTAATCCCATGCAGCATTGCACTTGCATCGTGGTTATTTGTTTATGCAATTACACATCTCTGACTTCTTGTGTTTACCTGACGAGTTTGGGCTGGGGAATGATGTACTACTAAGGGGCTCACATGTCTCCACACCCACACACATGCACTCGTCCTACATCCCAACCATGAGCTATTGTGGTGCTGTGCCAACTGCTGGAGTCTGAGTGGCTTGTGGGACATATCACAATTGGATTCATATGTCTGGTCCCCGCAATTGGAGCAGGTCTTGTTGTTGTGGCTGACGTGAAAACCGTGGAGACACAGACGGTGAGGGTCACTCACCAACATGAGGCGTTTTCATTCCTCACAGGCTTTGTAAGTGACATCCCTATTGGCACGGTCTTGAGTATGACAATAAAAGGTAAATGCTCAGAAGTGTTAGTACAATGATTTAGGCTACAAAATGTGTAAGCTTTAACTTCGACCGGACCTGCGTTGGTGTTGAGAAACAAACAGAGGACCTGACGTGTGCACGCAGACGTCACATATGACTACTCAGATAACGTCATCAGGGCACACACAACGCCAAGGATACTTGCAGAGCCAGAGGATTTGCACACCAACACACAAGTGTACGGTATTACGGAAATTGCCATGTCCAGGATGACATGTGGGGATATTCTGAGGTGAGTAATACGTTACTGACCTGTTCATGGCATATGCTAACAGCATGCACAATGTAGCACATGGCACACACATGACGTGGTCACACAGGGTCATGCTGTGCGGCTATGACACCTCTGTGACAGTGGACATGTTCCTGTCATCATGTGCCAGTTCCCTGTACTGAATTGTGGGCCATTCGAGTGTTCATGTGCCTCGCTACATGTTGCTGACGTTAATCGGGGTGAAATTGTTGAATGCATGTGATGCACATGTGCATCATGATTGATGACATGTTGTGCAAGCTATTCACACATCAACTGAGGCACAGGGTCACAATCCCTGAGCTTCTTCAATGTCTGCCACACCTGGCACATACTGATGTATGTGTGCCATGCTGATGTATGCATCCACATCGTTGACATGAGTGTAGCCTACATCCCTGCTGTGTGATTTCCTGGTGTAACTCTCCCAATGGTGACATGAAGGTGGACAGGGACGCAGCATACACAATCGTTCACAATCGTTCAGTTGACCATGTCTGACGCAATGTACCCCAATGGTACGTGCGTGTACGCATCGTTTCCCTATCGCATGTGGGCTCTACGGAGCTAAGCGTACCCCAATGGTACGTGCGTGTGTACGCATCGTTTTCCTATCGCATTTCGGCTCTACGGAGCTAAGCGTACCCCAATGGTACGTGCGTGTGTACGCATCGTTTTCCTATCGCATTTCGGCTCTACGCGAGCTAAGCGTCTCCCAATGGTACGTGCATGTGTCGGCCTCGTTTCCCTATCGCATTTCGGCTCTACTCGACCTAAGCGTACCCCAATGGTACGTGCATGTGTCGGCCTCGTTTCCCTATCGCATTTCGGCTCTACGGAGCTAAGCGTACCCCAATGGTACG
The DNA here is from genome assembly GCF_964261635.1 of Lissotriton helveticus. Lineage (NCBI taxonomy): Eukaryota > Metazoa > Chordata > Amphibia > Caudata > Salamandridae > Lissotriton > Lissotriton helveticus. The sequence goes on from NC_136061.1 coordinate 2,129,059,766, forward strand.
TGCGTGTGTACGCATCGTTTTCCTATCGCATTTCGGCTCTACGGAGCTAAGCGTACCCCAATGGTACGTGCGTGTGTACGCATCGTTTTCCTATCGCATTTCGGCTCTACGCGAGCTAAGCGTACCCCAATGGTACGTGCATGTGTCGGCCTCGTTTCCCTATCGCATTTCGGCTCTACGCGACCTAAGCGTACCCCAATGGTACGTGCATGTGTCGGCCTCGTTTCCCTATCGCATTTCAGCTCTACGGAGCTAAGCGTACCCCAATGGTACGTGCGTGTGTACGCATCGTTTTCCTATCGCATTTCGGCTCTACGGAGCTAAGCGTACCCCAATGGTACGTGCGTGTGTACGCATCGTTTTCCTATCGCATTTCGGCTCTACGCGAGCTAAGCATACCCCAATGGTACGTGCATGTGTCGGCCTCGTTTCCCTATCGCATTTCGGCTCTACGCGACCTAAGCGTACCCCAATGGTACGTGCATGTGTCGGCCTCGTTTCCCTATCGCATTTCGGCTCTACGGAGCTAAGCGTACCCCAATGGTACGTGCGTGTGTACGCATCGTTTCCCTATCGCATTTCGGCTCTACGCGAGCTAAGCGTACCCCAATGGTACGTGCATGTGTCGGCCTCGTTTCCCTATCGCATTTCGGCTCTATGGAGCTAAGCGTACCCCAATGGTACGTGCGTGTGTACGCATCGTTTCCCTATCGCATTTCGGCTCTACGCGAGCTAAGCGTACCCCAATGGTACGTGCATGTGTCGGCCTCGTTTCCCTATCGCATTTCGGCTCTACGCGACCTAAGCGTACCACAATGGTACGTGCGTGTGTACGCATCGTTACACCATTCAATGTGTAGCATTGGCAATGGCAATGTCACCGTACTTGTGTGTGAATTTTAAAAAATGCATAGGGAACAACTAGGGGAACAGTGTACTGTTCAAAATGCAACCAGGTTGTCATGGATACAGAGTGTTTTGAAACTCCTACAGGTGTCCTGGAAGAATCAGTTTGGAAAAAGTATACAATGTTGCGATAGTTGTTGTTCAGCTCAGGCTCTATTTTCAAACCATGCATATGTGTGTCATGGGCTTAGGTGTGATGTGATTGGATGGAACATAGGATGCAAATTATGGTGGCCTATCACACACTACTCCTTGGACTCACAGACCCTCTGCAGCACAGATATAAGGCAGCATGTGGCTGTGGGAGGGCACTTGCCTGCACAACATTGGTGTGCTAACCACAGCTGCTGTCTCTGAATCCTCTGGACCCTGATTTGCTGAACATGGAGAGGGCACCTGCATTCACTGATGGTGAGAACAAGGCCCTGCTGGATGCCCTCCTGCCAAACTTCAGCAAGCTGTATGGGAGACCAGAGGATCAGGTGAGTGATGTGTGCAATACCTTGGAGTGTGCACCTGTTGTGTGTGTGACATCATAGCCACTGTGTAGTAATAGTGGATAGATGCAAAGTTGTTGTGAGTGAGTGCCAGGGTGCACAGTGTTGTTAGAAGAGAGTTATTTGTTGTAGTGTGGTGTGTGACAGCATGTCACGTGCTGCATTGCACCCAGATATAGCATATATTGTTCAGTGAGTGCCATGCTCAAAGAGTGTTTTGCAGCCCTCATGTCATCTGTAGATTTTCTATGTCATGCAAAGCAGTTGTGTTTGCACACAGGCCACATACTCCTGGTCAATGATGCAAATGTGTGTGGCATACGATGCCCTGTTGTCCTCATGTATTTTGTGCACATATGGGTGTCTTGGGAACATGCACCAGGTATACTGATGTTCTGTAACTTTACATTTGTGACAGGTATCTGCCTATGAGAAGGGTGAAATCTGGGTGGACATCGCCAGGGCTGTCCGGAGAGAGGGGGGCCTCGCAGGAGGCTTCGAAACATAAAGAAGAGGTGGCAGGACATCCGGTGCTGGAGCCGACGCATCGCCCGAGTCCAGCTGAAGCTGGAAGCTCCACGCCGGCATGGCGGCAGCCGCCAACTCACCCCCAACATGCTCCGGGTCCTGGAAGTGGTGTTCCCAGACCTCCATAGGCAGTTGCAGGAGGGACAGCAGCACGAAGGGGGTATGTAAATGTCTGTTTGTAGTCATGTGTGTGTGAAATGGTACCTGAAGAGCTCTAAGGCATGGTCACACTCCCATAGTTTGAGTGGTGTGGTCAGACAGGCAGTTCATGCTTTTGAATTTCATTGTCCCTCTGTCAGCAGCTGCTTCTTTACATGCCTTGCCCTACTCCACATTAGAGGTTTGCTTTGGCTAATGCTTGTTTTTAACATGTACTCCTATGGTGCAGTGTCTCAGATTGCATCTTCCTTTGCACATCATCATGTTGTAGGGGGGTATGTGACACCTGTTCGTACCTTAAATGTAGCACAACATGTGCACTATGTCTGCCCTTCTTCATATAGTGGCACTGTTCTTGAGTCTCAACAAGTGTTTTGTGCACAAGTCTGCCTCAGTGGCCTTTGTCCATGGTACACTTTCAAATTATCTTGTGTTAGCTACAGGTGCACAATGTACATGTGCTATATTTTGCCCTTCTGCATACTCACACTGGGCAGTGCGTGTGTGCATATTCTCAACATCTGTTGCATGTTGTTTGTACATAGTATTGATGGTCTGCCACACAATGTGACTTTGGGTGTAGAAATCTGTGATGGCAGTGTGAGGTGATGGAACACTTGTTTCTGGTCCCAGGATGGCATCACATGGCAGTTCGGCCAGGACTTTTCTAATGTGGCACAGAGTCAAAGGGAATCAAACGACCAGGGTTGGCTAATGAACTGTGATGCATCATCAGCTATCCTGTTGTCAGGCAGTGGATCATGATTGTGTCTCTCATACAAGTATTTTCCTTGCCTATGCCTTGTCTCCTACCATACATTGAGCGTTGTGTCTCAGAAATTTGTCCACAAGTAGACTTGTCATTATGCAGAGTTCTGTGTCATGTGACTCATGATGCATGCCATGTTGAGAAATGAGGCCAAATGATTTGCTGCTGATATGTCTGATGTGTACAGGTGACTGATATGTTTTCATTCTTCTCCTTGCTCACAGCATCATCATCTGAATCTGGAGGAGACACAGGCACGGATCAGGCAGAGGGACACACCGACAGTGCCACCTGCTTTGAGGTGTCAGAGGGAGGCAGTGGCACAGAGTTGGAGGAGAGTCTGCAGGCCGGACGACATGTGACTGACACTTCTTACCATGCCGACGAATCCGAGACAGACTCTCAGGAGGGGTGTGAATATGCAGCAATGGTCACTCATTCATCTTTGGCTGCCCTCCCCTCCTCCAGTCCCATCTCCAACCTCCCAGTCCTTGGTGTGCCTAGGGTCCGTGCTAGCCCCCGTGTCTCCTTTGTTCCCGGCACCGCAGCCCCTGCCCCTGTGTCCCCTGCTGCCCTCAGTGCTGAGACAGTGGACCTACTCCGGCAGATTGCAGTAGGTCAGACATCCATGCTGTCTGTCCTCCATGGACATACACAACTGATGACACAGGTGGTGTCGTTCATGGAGGGCATGTCATCAGCCATGTCTGATCTGCGTCGGAGTGTGGCTGCCATTGAATCAACACTGACGGCACCTCTCTACACCCAGCAGAATCTGTCCCCCCCCCTCCTTCAGAGCCATCCACCTCTGCCTCTCACATACCTACACAGCATACACGCACACGCCACAGGTCAGACACACCCAGCGCACACACACAGCATAAGAAGCTCAAAGCTCCACGCACACAGTCTCAAGGGCAAGTAGGCACACCCACAGGGAGAGGGGAGACACCTCACACACGCATCCACACACCCAGTAGGACAGACTCACAGCCCTGTACCTCCACCCCCAATGTGTCCCCGAGTTCAGGTGGTAGTTTTTCCGCCCTGGCTGAGGTGTGCAGCCAGGTTTTTGAATCTACTTTCTGCGATGCCCCAGCCAGTGTGGATGAATCCACTACACCTGCACCCACTCCACCTGTCCTTCCCTCTCCTGTCCATGCGGTGCCGGAGGATTCCACAGATGGTGCCCCCATAGTCAGCACAGCTGATTAAACGCCATGTGCAGGCAGGTTTGGGTGAGATGAAACCCATGGAGGCACAAACTGTTGCAGAGACTCTATTGGACTGGCCATTGGCCTTTAATGAGCGAGGACTCTCATTTCCTTTTCTTTTGTGATTCCGCTGAATAAAGCTAATTTTTTCCTTTTCAGATTTGTAGTTTGTGTGATGATGTCTGTGACTGCTGGGTGCGTGGGAGCTGGTGTGATGTTCACATTTAGGTCTACTAAAATGTGTCTATCTCCTGAGGGTAATGAGGTTGACAATGGTATGTTTTTGATGTACGAGCTGGGCAGTGGTGGGCACTCTGATGCTGGGCAGTGGGGGGAAGTGGTGGGCACTCTGATGCTGGGCAGTGGTGGGCACTCTGATGCCGGGCAGTGGTGGGCACTCTGATGCTGGGCAGTGGGGGGAAGTGGTGGGCACTCTGATGCTGGGCAGTGGGGGGAAGTGGTGGGCACTCTGATGCTGGGCAGTGGTGGGCACTCTGATGCTGGGCAGTGGAGGGCACTCTGATGCTGGGCAGTGGGGGGCACTGGTGGGCACTCTGATGCTGGGCAGTGGTGGGCACTCTGATGCTGGGCAGTGGTGTGCACTCTGATGCTGAGCAGTGGTGGGCACTCTGATGCTGGGCAGTGGGGGGCACTGGTGGGCACTCTGATGCTGGGCAGTGGTGGGCACTCTGATGCTGGGCAGTGGTGTGCACTCTGATGCTGGGCAGTGGTGGGCACTCTGATGCTGGGCAGTGGGGGGAAGTGGTGGGCACTCTGATGCTGGGCAGTGGGGGGAAGTGGTGGGCACTCTGATGCTGGGCAGTGGGGGGAAGTTGTGGGCACTCTGATGCTGGGCAGTGGTGGGCACTCTGATGCTGGGCAGTGGTGGACACTCTGATGCTGGGCAGTGGGGGGAAGTGGTGGGCACTCTGATGCTGGGCAGTGGTGGGCACTCTGATGCTGGGCAGTGGTGTGCACTCTGATGCTGGGCAGTGGTGGGCACTCTGATGCTGGGCAGTGGGGGGCACTGGTGGGCACTCTGATGCTGGGCAGTGGTGGGCACTCTGATGCTGGGCAGTGGTGTGCACTCTGATGCTGGGCAATGGTGGGCACTCTGATGCTGGGCAGTGGTGGGCACTCTGATGCTGGGCAGTGGGGGGCACTGGTGGGCACTCTGATGCTGGGCAGTGGTGGGCACTCTGATGCTGGGCAGTGGTGTGCACTCTGATGCTGGGCAGTGGTGGGCACTCTGATGCTGGGCAGTGGGGGGCACTGGTGGGCACTCTGATGCTGGGCAGTGGTGGGCACTCTGATGCTGGGCAGTGGGGGGCACTCTGATGCTGGGAAGTGGTGGGCACTCTGATGCTGGGCACTGGTGGGCACTCTGATGCTGGGCAGTGGTGGGCACTCTGATGCTGGGCAGTGGGGGGAAGTGGTGGGCACTCTGATGCTGGGCAGTGGTGGGCACTCTGATGCTGGGCAGTGGGGGGAAGTGGTGGGCACTCTGATGCTGGGCAGTGGGGGGAAGTGGTGGGCACTCTGATGCTGGGCAGTGGGGGGAAGTGGTGGGCACTCTGATGCTGGGCAGTGGTGGGCACTCTGATGCTGGGCAGTGGTGGGCACTCTGATGCTGGGCAGTGGTGGGCACTCTGATGCTGGGCACTGGTGGGCACTCTGATGCTGGGCAGTGGGGGGAAGTGGTGGGCACTCTGATGCTGGCCAGTGGTGGGCACTCTGATGCTGGGCCGGGGTGGGCACTCTGATGCTGGGCAGTGGTGTGCACTCTGAGGCTGGGCAGTGGGGGGAAGTGGTGGATGTGTTTACTTTACACCAGTTAGACAAACATTGATATAGCAGCGTATGTCCCATACGTCTATTGCACTGGTCATGTGCGGTGACTTACCATACCCCGTGGTCGATGACGTAGGTGCGGCCTGTCACCGTATTACACTAGTGATGTGCGGTGACGTACCGTACCCCGAGCTGGATGACGTACATGCGGCACGTATCACACAGGTGGAGTGCGGTGACGTACCTTACCCCGAGCTGGATGACGTACAAGCGGCACGTATCACACTGGTGGAGTGCGGTGACGTACCGTACCCCAAAGTCGATGAGGTACATGCGGCACGTATAACACTGGTGGAGTGCGGTGACGTACCGTACCCCGAAGTCGATGACGTAGGTGCGGTACGTCTCCGTATTACACAGGTGGAGTGCGGTGACGTACCGTACCCTGAGCTGGATGACGTACATGCGGCACGTATCACACTGGTGGAGTGCGGTGACGTACCGTACCCCGAAGTCAATGACGTACATGCGGCACGTATAACACAGGTGGAGTGCGGTGACGTACCGTACCCCGAGCTGGATGACGTACATGCGGCACGTATAACACTGGTGGAGTGCGGTGACGTACCGTACCCCGAGCTGGATGACGTACATGCGGCACGTATCACACTGGTGGAGTGCGGTGACGTACCGTACCCCGAAGTCGATGACGTACATGCGGCACGTATAACACTGGTGGAGTGCGGTGACGTACCGTACCCCGAAGTCGATGACGTAGGTAAGGTACGTCTCCGTATTACACAGGTGGAGTGCGGTGACGTACCGTACCCCGAGCTGGATGACGTACATGCGGCACGTATAACACTGGTGGAATGCGGTGACGTACCGTACCCCGAAGTCGATGACGTAGGTGCGGTACGTCTCTGTATTACACAGGTGGAGTGCGGTGACGTACCGTACCCCGAGCTGGATGACGTACATGCAGCACGTATAACACTGGTGGAGTGCGGTGACGTACCGTACCCCGAAGTCAATGACGTAGGTGCGGTACGTCTCTGTATTACACAGGTGGAGTGCGGTGACGTACCGTACCCCGAAGTCGATGACGTAGGTGCGGTACGTCTCCGTATTACACAGGTGGAGTGCGGTGACATACCGTACCCCGAGCTGGATGACGTACATGCGGCACGTATCACACTGGTGGAGTGCGGTGACGTACCGTACCCCGATGTCGATGACGTAGGTGCGGTACGTCTCCGTATTGAACTGGTGAAGTGCGGGAGTGTGTGGTGCAATGTACCCAGACATGACAGTCGTGCAATGGAGATGTGCCCGTGTGGCAACACGTACAGGTATGTTGGAGTTCGTTGTACTCACCGTCTGCGCCGTCGTCGGTTTCTAAATACGAGGTGGTGGGCGTACAGGATAGGGATGACACGGACGATGGCGTTCATGTCCTGCTTGTCGTGTACCGGGTGCCGGTTTTGCTGGAGTGTGGGTTTACGGTAGTTTAGAGCTCTCGTAGCAAAAGAGCCGTACGGAGTGTGTTGAACACGGATCGTACTTCCTGGGTCGGAAGGCGCGGTCTATTTACGTACGGACGCTGTGTGGTGCGTCAGCCGACTGCAATTCGTATGGATTTCCGATTTGTACGGTGTTTTTTACGAGTCGTACGGAGTGTCGCTTTAATTTGTGATCGTACTTGCTGAATCGTACGGGGACGCCTACAGGTGCGATTCGTACGGGGAAAAACGCTCCGAACTGCAATTCGGAGCGCTTTTTACCGGATCGGAATCGACACCTAAGTCTTTTATACGGAACATATGTACTTCAAAAAAAATTGTTGGACAGCATGTAGAAAAAGAGAATGAGAGAGTAAATTTGAAAAGGAAGGAGAGAACCCCAAAGAATCCTACAACTGGAGCAGGAGAGAATAATATGTATAGGAATAGAAGGCAGAATCAGTTTAGAGACATTCGTAAACGAATGTTTCGCAATAGGGTGGTTTTAAATTTGTTAAAAACATTAGGAAAGTTAAACAGAGAGCTGCTTTTTATAAGAAAAAGAAAAGTGTAGAGAAGATTGTTGATCAGGCTTTTGAAGTTAAGAAAAAATTATTTATTTAAATAATCAATAGAATTAGGACACTTAACAAGACAATTGATGTTTTCAAATCAAACAGTAGATGGAAAAGAGTAATCAATCGGACTAATTTTTGTAAAGTTTTTTCAGGAGAATGGATGCACAGTTCAAGTTGTGAGCCATTTTTTAATGAGGAGAGTTACTTCCAGGAGAATGATTTAGTGCATGCAGTTGACACCAGTGGTCGAGTGTATGAAGTGAAAGACGGTTGTCCGATTGAAAAAGAGAAACTTGTGCCTAGAGAACCAGAAGAGGTGTTAACTGATTAAGTTTTAGGGAGACGTACTAAGGGTCCAGTGTACACTTGGAAGTGTAGTCGTATTTGTAGCGTGCAACAGGAATCAATTGATTTGTTTTGTAATTTCTTACGTACATATAGTAACAAAAGTCTAAAGCAGAAAGTGAAGTTGTTGCAAGACTTAGATCCTTGCAGAGTGAGAGAAAACACAGGTTTGCAAGGGCATTCACTGGCTTGTCTTTCTAGAAAAGTCTGTCAGAGTGTTTTTCATCATTTTAGGATGTTAGCAGTGCATCATACCAACATGAGGAAATTAGTGAGAATGTTGTATTATGCAAAAAGTCCAGCACTTAAGCTTAAACAATTAAACAGTGCTCTCTTGCATGGAACTGAATTAGATGTGAAGAAGATTTGTGAAGAAATTAAGATTTGTTATTTTGGTGAAAAAGAGGATAGTGTAGAAATTGACACAGCAATTCAAGGTAATGTGGAAGAGAATGTACAGATTTCAAGTACAGAAAAGTTTGAGCAGGAAATTACCAGGTTTAAGGTGAAATCAAGTGAAAGGCCGAATTTTACTTGTGTGTGTTGTCGACGAAGTCATTATAAGCATCAAACTAGATTAGTTGATTTATACGTAAAAAGTGAAAAGATGAATAATTATGAGTGGAAGGATTTTGCAACTTATTTGTGGGTGGAGAATTGTTTTGATTTGAGTTCTGATCAGCGTATTTGTAAATATTGTTATGATAAATTAAATCAAAACAGAATGCCTGCTAGAGCTGTTCATAATAATCTTGAGTTGGTAGACATTCCCCGTGAATTGATGGATTTAAATACATATGAGTCTATTTTGATTCAATGTGTCTATCCTTTTCAGGCAATTGTTCGCATGGAGCCTAAGATAGGGAAATTGCCTCCTACAGATTTGCAGAGAGGATTAAAGGGAAGAGTTGGCTATTTGCCTCTTGATTTCAAAAAAAATATTGATACAATTGGTATAGAAAAAGTAGAAGAGGAACCTTTAGTTATTCTAGTTAATGGGGTTCCAACAAAGAGTAAGAAAATCTGGCAAGATTTAGTGGATGTTAGGAAAGTCAAAAAGGCAACGTTGTATTTTAGTCAAAAACAATGAGTATTACAAAGATGTATGTGTTGCAGCAGAGGAAACAGCTGCAGATGAAGACAGTGATTGTTCAGGCGGACAAATTGAAAAAGTTGATGTGTCTAGAAGTGAAGAAATATATGAACATTATACTGTTCATCCTTTGCATTCCAAAGAAGTAATGGGGAATGCAATTGAATTGTTTCAAATGAAAGCAGCAAAAGGAAGTCCCATTAGTGTATGGGAAGAAAGTTTGGAAGCTCGTTGTTTTCCACAGCTATTTCCAACAGGTCGAGGAGGACGATATGTCGATCGTCCACTTCAAATTCCCGCATCTGAATATCGAACTGTAAGATTATATGCTGAAGATCCAAGGTTTCGTCAATGCATTCCCTTTTTGTTTCATCTACTGTATGAAAGTGACTTGTCTGGGCTTTCTTATGCAGTAAACCATATACTGAAAAGTGGAGCACATCTGCAAAATGTTTCGGCGAGGGACTTTATGGAGAAAGTGAATCTGCAAGATAATATTTTGGAATCTCATCTAATCAATCTCATGGCACGTCAGCGTGGTACAAATGAGTATTGGTACCGTCGTCATGGGGAATTGAATTGTATGCTAAGAAACTTAGGAACTCCTACATGGTTCCTCACTCTTAGCTGTGCCGAGTATACATGGGACGACTTACTTCAATTTCTACGAGAGGCAAATGCAAATATACAAAATATAGAATTCAAAACAGCTGGAGAACTGTGTTCTTTGGATCCAGTGAATGTATGCAGATATTTCAATCATAGATTTGAAGCTATGATGTCTTTTATTACCAACAAAAAAATCCTCCCCTTGGAGAGGTTTTAGATTTCTTTTGGAGAAAGGAGTATCAAGCGAGAGGTGCTCCTCACATACATATGTTGTTGTGGATTAAAGATGCACCCAAATTTGGAACAGATTCGGATGAAACAGTGATGAGTTTCATTGAAGAGTATTCAACATGTGCTGTTCCGAAAACTACAGAGGAAAACAGTTTAAGGCAACAAGTTTTACCCTTTCAATCCCATCGTTGTGGAAAGTACTGTCGTCGAAAATTCAGAAACAAGGACAAGTTCCACACAAAATGTCGTTTCAGCTTTCCACGACCAGTGATTTCTAAAGGAAGAGTAAATAATTTGATGTCTTCTCTGCGACATACTGTGACGAGGAAATCACGAAAAAATACATACAATTTAAAAAGAAACGAGGAGTCCAAGTACATCAATGACTACAATCCAGTGATTTTGTCCATGTGGAATGCTAACATGGAAATTCAGTTCGTTGCTGACAACTCTATTGCTGAGGCTCGATATGTGACGTCTTACATCACAAAAAAAGAAAAGACAGAACTGACGGAAATGTGGGAGGACATTTCACATGAAAAGAGTCTAAGCAAGAAATTATACAGTTACAGTCTGAAGATGTTGTCGCATCGAGAAATTGGAGCATATGAATGTTCTGATCGATTGTCGTCAGCAAGTCTCTATGCCAAATCTAGAACCATCATTTGGGTGAGTCTAGGTCTTGCTGCAACACGAAACAGAGTTTTGAAATCTGTACAAGAAATAGAGTATTTGTCGGAGAAAGAACCAGAAAGTACAGATATTTTGAAGACAAACATGTTGGATGCATAATATGCAAATAGAAGTCCTTACCTTGAGAACGCTTGTCTCTATGAAGTTCTGCAAAGATATATTTATAAGAGGAACATCCGAGAAGATATCAATAATGGAATATATGCTGTCATTGGATGTGAAGGATGTCTAGTAAAGCAGAGAAAAGGCCATTTGATTAATCATCGAAAATTGAGTTGCGAAAATCCAGAGAAAAGGGAATTTTACTATTTAGGTCTTTTGCAACTCTTTAAGCCATGGCGTACAGAAGAGGAACTACTTGGAGATTTTCTCTGTTACGAAGATTCTTTTAATGCAACCAAGGATACCATAGAATGTCCTGTTTTTCCAAATTATCTGCAAATGTTGAACGAAGAAATAGAGCAAGAAGCCACCATTGCTGCAGAGATTGCTAGAGACAGTTCTCAAGACAGTCAGAGTTCTGCTTCATTGAGTCAGGATACACTTGGAGGACCAATTATACAAAATGAAGCTGCCACTGCCCTGAATGAGGTGGAAAGAGCTATGGAACAAGCTCAAGATGATGTAGTTAACTTAGAAGATTTGGTGAAACAACTAAACCTTGAGCAGAAACAGATATATGACGAAGTCACAGAACAGGTTGAACATGGATTCAGTCATGAGAAAAAAGAGTGCTCATGTACATCATTTAAGCCTGTCCAACTGTACGTGAGTGGAGAAGCGGGAACTGGAAAAGGTTTTCTGATTAAAGCAATTGCAACTTATCTGCAGAAAAGGACTGAATCACCGCTGTTTTGTGTTGTTACCGCTCCAACTGGGCTGGCTGCACATAACATTAAAGGGATTACTTTACATCTGTTACTGATGCTGCCAGTGGAGCATGATAACAAATTGCAATATCACAAGCTATCTGGAGATGCGTGTTCCGAAGTTTCGAGAGTCCTGAAGAAAATGAAACTTCTTATCATTGATGAAGTAAGCATGGTGTCAAATATAATGCTTGCTTTTGTGCATTTGAGAATGCAAGAAATTCTTAGAACAGACTATGATGTCTTATTTGGAGGAAAACACATTATTGTTTTTGGAGATCTACTGCAGTTGACTCCAGTGAAAGGACAACCTGTGTTCAAAATGCTCACGCATGAAGATACCAGGAAGTGCCTAGGAAGCATTGGAAACGTTAATATATGGTTAAACTTCAAATATGCAGAACTGCTTCAAAATATGCGGCAGGCAAAGGATGAAGATTATCAAAATATTTTACAAGATGTAAGAATCGGAAAAGTAAGTCAGCAAGGGAAAGAAGCTTTACATGGACGATTAATTTCAAATTTGTACCCAAATGAAAACATTCTTCCAGAGAATATTTTTAAGAAAATTAACGAGAAGAAATCTGGCATATGTTTGATGCCAACTCTGAAAGAATGTTCCATGTTCAACAACAAAATGTTAAAGTTAGAAAATTAAGAGATAGTGAAACTGGAAGCTACAGATAAAATAGAGCATATGGGAGCAACAATTATTTTGTCTGAAAATTTGAAATCAAAATTGGATTCATTAGAGAAGACTATATCTAAAACTGCTGGTTTTGAAAAGACTCTGAATGTGTGTTGAAATTGTCGTATCATTTTGAGAAGGAATTTAAACGTTGAAAGAGGCTTGGTAAATGGAGCAATGGGTCATGTTGTTGGTTTTGTGAATTAAAAATAGAGATGGAATTGAAATTTTTAAAATTAAATTTGATGGCATTGATGAAATAGAACAAATTTGTCGTTGTTCAGCTAGATTTTTGCTCGTGAAAGACTTATATGTTCGCCGAAAATAGTTTCCTATTTGTTTGGCATATGCGGTGACAATTCATAAGTCTCAAGGTTTAAGTGTAGATAGCGCTTTGGTGAACATTGGAAGTTCTGTGTTTAAAGAGGGAATGGCATATGTGGCATTATCACGAGTCAGAACTTTACCAGGATTGTACTTGATTGAGTGTGATGAAACAAAGATTTGTGCAGATCTACATTGTGTTAAAGAATACAATAGGTTAAGAAGAGAGTATGCTCCACATTTGCCTCAATATCCTCTGATTGAAAAACGTGTGGTAGGTCGAAAAAGAAGAAATGAGAGTAATTGCAGTGAGGTAGTAGCAAAAAGACAAAAAGTAGACGAAACTGTAATTGTAAGCAGAAGGAAAAAGGATTCTGTTGAAGATGTTGTTGGATTTCAGTTTGAAAACAGGTCTGGTGTCAACTGCTATGCTAATGTAGTGGTTAATGTTGTTTTTTTTCTTCAAAATATTCAAGAACAGATTGTTGAAAATCGGGATCAAAGATTCTGTTGTTTGTTGAATTCCGTGTTTGAGAAATGTACCAGTGATAGAGCAAAAATAGAAAGTGTTTCAGAAATTCGAAATCTTCTAGACATATGTACTGGTCAAAATCAATTTTCACAGAATATTCAGCAGGATTGTCAGGAATTTTTAATGTATATGTTTGATGTATTGGAAGATGAAGGTGTAGATATAAAAAATCATTTTAGCCTTACTTATCAATGGCAGCATGACTGCGACAACTGTACTTTATCAAGTACTACTAGAATAGACACTGAAAGATTTATATATTTGACTTTACCAGACTGCAAATCAGTGCCTTTTAATAACCTAGTTAAAGCAGCGGATCACAATATGGTGTGTCCCCAATGTAAGTCTACAATGCTGTCCACATTATTTCTACAAAATTATGGTCAGTATGTCATTTTAATGTTCCAACGATGTAGACCTGATGGAACTAAATGTACAACTTCTATTAAAAATTTCGTGGCTTCACAGTTATCGATATCAGGAAGAACCTTTGCAACTGCAGCTATTATTTTTCCTGAAGGTCCTTCTACAACATCAGGGCATTACACATGCTATTTAAAAAGTTGTAAAGGTTGGACCCAATGTAACGACACTCATTTGACTTTCAAACAATGTTTGCCTTTTGGCTTAAAAAATTCATACCTAGTGTTTTTACAACCAAAATTTAGGTAAAGGTAATTGGCCTATAAAGACGGGAGCAGTTAATAAAGGTTATTTTGCTGTTTAAAAATACTTTCTGAGTAAAAGTGATCCAGGTAATATAAAAAATGTACTTGTCATATAGGTACTGTAAGTGGATCTCACAGTAAGTGATATTAGTATTATAGAAAATGATGAACAGGAGTGAGTCAGAGATGGTTTTACAAATAGTTAAATATTGTGAAAATGTTGTAGAGCCTTTCTTTCAGAACGTCGGAAAAAAGGTAATTTCAGAGTTTCTTGGAATTAATTTGAAAATATACTCATACATCTGACACTATTTGGCCAAAAGGAAAGGTACAGGAATGAGTAAAGAGTCATGACTGAAAAAAAGGAATATATGAAAATAATGAATATATTTAAGATGTTCTTGGAGCTTTTTTTCTAGAAAGTCGATGAAATGGATTTTTTAATGAACAGCAAAGTACTTTGCAACGAGAAAAGGACCTCTATGATATACTATTTGGCCTCAAGGAAAAGTAAGTCAATCAAAGATTAGTGTACATTTGTTATTTGTCAGTATCTAAGTTTTTTTTTAAAACACAATCTTTTAGATTGTGTTTTTTTTTACCCGCTGTCATATGATGAGTAATTTGAACTCATTGTTTTAAGTGAAATTCAATATATTCTGAGAACAGCAAAAATAAACCATGTAACATGTTGTACAAGTTATTCTATACTTTGGATTGTGTTCAGTTTCCTTTTTCCATCCTCTTTCAGCTCTTTTTACTCACTTATAATGTCTTTCTCTCACTCTCTGTAACCCCCGTTCCTTTACTCCACTTCTTTGACAAGCCCTCATTCTCATTTCAACTGTCTGCATCCCCTCTCTCCCTTGCATAAGTTTTCAGCTTTCAGTCTCTCTGCTCTACTTCCCTTTTCCGTATTTTCCTCCTTTGCTCTTTTAGTAATTCCTGTTTACTCACTCAGCAGTATTATCGCACTCTATCACTATAAATCACCCACTCTCCCTCGCTTATCTTTGTTGCTCCTTACTTTTGACCTTTTCTCTCTATTTTTCGTTCACTACTTCTATGTCCTCAGTGCCTCACTCTCCTTGTGTTATGTTCACATGTGTTTATCTTTTCCGTCTCAGTCATTATCTTTTTACTTACTACTGTTTCCTGATTTAGTTTTCCTAAGTCTCATTGTTTTAGTATCTTTCTTACCTTCAGTTCATTTCTCTGTTCTTCTCTTCCTCTCTGTCAGTGAATCTATATGCCTTACTTTTAGTAATTTGCTCTCATTCTATTTCTTTTTTTCTCTTTTTATCCTTCTACCTTACTTTATTTCCCTTTCTGTGTCCTTCACTCTTACTTTATTTCTAGATACACTGTTATGATTTTTAACCTCTTCATTTCTATATTGTAATTTAAAATACACATTTTACTAATTATAACTCATTTTTTCTTCTCTCTTTCACAGATACAAAGTGCAGTAAAAAAAATTATTAGTTACATTTATTATATGGTAAGTATGACTAAAAAATGTACTTTGTCATCACCCTTTGCTTTAAGCTTACTAATATTTTCTCAACCAACCTCACTCCTGTGTCTTTATTCTGCTTACCACACTTATTCTTATTCTCCATGTTTACTCCAATTTCCCTATTTCCCCTCTCATATTCAACTTCTTTCAATCCCTATTCTTTACTTCACTTACCCTCTGTTCCCTTCCTTTGCTTCTTCACTCATTTTGTTTTTCTTAATTATTTATCTAACTCCTACACACACACCTCGTCCCCCTCTCAACACATACACACACCTCTAACATACACCCCACACACACACCACACATACACCTCATACACACAAAAAATCCCCCCACACACACTCTTCACATACACACACATTCCATACACACACATACATCGGACACATATACACCCCACACCCATACACTCCTCACACATACTTCACACACCCTCACCTCCACCCACACCAAAATATCCCACACACCCACACCCACAGACACACCTTACACACCCACACCCCGACCTACAGCCACTGACTCCCTATAAGTCACACACCCTGCATTACTTATCTTTCTTTGCTGTTTCACTCAAATCCATTCAGGTACTGTTTTCTTTACTCTCTTTGTCCTTTCTCTTTGTGACTCCCCATGTCTTATCCTAATTCAATTTTTCACCCTCTTTCACCCCTCTTTACTTACACTAACTGGTCTTTTCTTACCCTCACTCACCGTTCTTCATTTATCCCGGTTACGCCACTACCCTTCATTCTCAATTTTTTACTGTCCTTTCTTTTTCTTTCAACACCCACTCACATTCTCCCACTATCTCTACTTTAGTCTTCTTCCTCTCTCTTTTCCCTTCTTTCGCTCCTTTAGTCATTTTACTTTTCTCACTTTCACCCTATTACACCTTCTCTGTTTTTTACTATGTAATAAACAATCCCTCTGTGTTCATCCTGTAGCTCTCTTTCTCTTAACATTACTCTATTTGTGTTCTTCCCTCATGGTAACTCCTTCATTAAATTTTTTTTTATATATTTTTTTGG
Organism: Lissotriton helveticus; assembly: GCF_964261635.1. Taxonomy (NCBI): domain Eukaryota; kingdom Metazoa; phylum Chordata; class Amphibia; order Caudata; family Salamandridae; genus Lissotriton; species Lissotriton helveticus. Next base: position 2,129,076,312 of record NC_136061.1, read on the forward strand.
GGGGCGCGCCCGGTACGCGTACCCTAAGAAAATAAATTGACAGTGATTCATTAAAAATATAGGTTTATTTTTATAAATGAAAGGTAGTTCTAAAAATAACTGTTTTTTTCTTCTTTTTGTTGTTTTATATTTTTTAATGTTTTTTTGAACATTTTGTACTTTTTTTGGCTTTTCAAAACAGTTTTATATTTTGTTTGTATTTTTTATGGGGAGAAACAAAAAACAGGGAATTGTAAATGGCTCAACAGGAGCAAAAAACAAGAAATTTAAAAAATTACTGTTTTTTGGGGCATTTGTGATTGTCACCAGCAAGGACGACGAGCTTCATGCTCTGTTCACCATAGGCGATGAGCTTGCCACATGCAATACATGTGATTCTAAAATCTGCAAATCGTAGCTGAATACAAGGCATCGTCTCCGTTGTATCTGGTCCCGATGGAGTGGGTTGCTTTCTTTTGGAGCTGGTCCTTGAACACTGGGGGAGGTGACTGGCCAGTTCCCTGATCTCTGCTTGAGAATAGTTGTTAGGATGCTTCCGGGTCATATGTCGAATCATGGTATTATTACCAAATGAATATTTTTTGTCTGGATTGCCCCTTGAGAGTTGTTCGCAACAGATTAGGCAAGTTACCTTGGCCGCATTCACTTTTTTCTTGCCCTCTGGGAGTGAAAAAAACTCCCATACAATGTGTTTTTTTGGCTTGTATTTGGTATTTTGTTCAGGCAGCCATCTTCTCCCCTCCTCCTCCTCCTCCTCCTCCTCCTCTTCTTCACCAGCAATGTACTGTTGTGGTGGTCCTCTTGGTGATGGTGGTGGTGGTGGTGGTGGTGCAGATGCTCCAGCTGTTGCTGCTACAGTAGCCATTTCAAAGTACAAAAGAATTGTCTCTATAGATGAAACAGGTCTTCCTCAGTCAAAGGACAAAGTCAGAATAAGGAAGAAAGGTGGGGTTTTTCATCATTTGGGGAAAAAAAACTGTCCTGAACCAATCAGAAGTGTTATTTTCAGGTCACAAGACCTAGGCTTTACTCATTTGGGAAAAACAACTGTCCTCAACCAATCAGAAGTGTTATTTTCAGATCACAAGAACCAGGCTTTACTCATTTGGAAACCAAAACTGTTCTGCACCAATAGAAAGTGTTATTTTCTGGTCACATGACCCGACGCGCTTACGCTACACGCCCCGGGGCGCGCCCGTAGTCGCGCTCCAGGGCGCGCCCCGGGGCGCGCGGCGTAAGCGCGTCGAGACGTTCCGCGATCGTATGCGCACGCGTGCTTCCAGGTGCGCTTACGCTGTGCGTCATATGATGCATCACGCGTCTACGCGATACGTCACGATGTTGTTTTCATTCGCGAGAATAGCGCTAACGGGACGCTCCCCGGTACGCGCCCCAGGGCGCGCCGCGATCCTATGCGCACGCGTGCTTCCGGGTGCGCTTACACTGTGCGTCATATGACGCATCACGCGTCTACGCGAAATGTCACGATGTTGTTTTTGTTCGCAAGAATTGCGCTAACGGGACGCTCCCCGGTACGCGCCCCAGGGCGCGCTCCAAGTTAAAAATAACAAATTTATTTAAAAAAATTGACATAATTATACAATATAAAATTTGTTTTAAAATTTATTATTTTTTATACCTATAAAGATTTGCTATTAAAAAAACATTGAAATTCACTGAAAAAACCATAGGTTTCACACCAGTTATAGTTAGGAATTAGCATTTAAAAAACCTATTAAATTCACTGAAAAAACCATAGGTTTTACACCAGTTATAGTTAGCTGGAAGTTTTACTCGCATAAAACCATTGAAATTCCCACGTTATAGTTAGTTGGACTCACTATAACTTGCGCGTGCAATGCACTGCTGATGGCTGATGACGTCACATATTACATCACTCATGACATGGTCAGTGACATCACTCATGACATCACTGATGACACCATCCTTGTGACAGAGTGACAGACCTCCTTTCACTGTAATGTAACCCTTGAAACACATATTCAAAAATAGAAACTAAAATTTTCAAAAAAATGGAGATACCCATACCACTTACAACAACCAATTCAATAATTCCACCATCTATATACACATCCACTCATTCACCAACAGTTCTATATAGTCACTCATACATATACTCACTCATCATATGTAGTGATACACCTATACATCCTGTTACACACCGACAGTCATCCAAAAGATACTCTCACACATACTCACACAGGCAAATAAACTATTGAACATCCATTTATTTGCATATACAGCTATACACACACTACCATCTTACTTCTAAGGTAATTTACACATATTTATTCTCTTAAACAATCCCTTATAGAAACACATACTTATTTAAACTGGAACTCTTACAATCTCTTACTCTCACATATACTCACTTATATACATCAATATTCACATATACTAGATTAAAACATATGTAGTTACTGATAAAGACATTAGTGAGACAGTCATTCACTCACTAACACACACATATAAACACTCACCCACCCATACAGTCCTGCACATATGCTGTCTTCAAAACACATACAAAGAGAGAGTCAGTCATTCATGCATCTATGTGCTAAGTAATACCCCCACCAAACCATACAAACAATCATACTGATACTAAGAAAAACATCTAATAACCCATATACATACACATGTACCTACTCACCAACCCATGCAGCCACTTATACACAAAGTGAAACACTAATACATATATTTAAATATTTAAACATTACTCTATAATATATGTATTCACTAAGATACACTTAATAAACCAGTTAACCAATTATTATTTTTTTTAAATCCATGTAAACACTTATTTAAACATTTATTCTTCCATCAACTTTTAAATATACATATATAACACATATTTATTTTTCAGAAAGACACACATTCACTGGATGGTGTCATCAGTGATGTCATGAGTGATGTCACTGACCATGTCATGTGTGATGTAATATGTGACGTCATCAGCAGTGCATTGCACGCGCAAGTTATAGTGAGTCCAACTAACTATAACGTGGGAATTTCAATGGTTTTATGCGAGTAAAACTTCCAGCTAACTATAACTGGTGTAAAACCTATGGTTTTTTCAGTGGATTTAATAGGTTTTTTAAATGCTAATTCCTAACTATAACTGGTGTGAAACCTATGGTTTTTTCAGTGAATATATATATATATATATATATATATATATATATATATATATATATATATATATATATAAGCAGCTTGTCATCAACGCCTCTCCTCCTCCTCTCAAAGTCGGTGCCTGCAGCGGTAATGACACCCGCTAATAATATCACACAACGGAATATCCAGGATATGCTGAATAAATCAAGCGGCACACCACAAGGACAGCACAAGAATTTATTGTGCATACAACTATGCACAATAAATTAAATTATTGTGCTGTCCTTGTGGTGTGCCACTTGATTTATTCAGGATTTCCCAGATATTTTGTTGTGCGATATATATATATATATATATATATATATATAGATAGATAGATAGATAGATAGATAGATAGATAGATAGATAGATAGATAGATAGATATAGTAGATATATATAGATACATACATACATGCATACATTTATATATACATATATTGGGGTAATACTTACCTGTTACAGTTTTTATCACGCATATTACTTTACCATACATTTGTTTACAGCAAAATTTCGGCATATGCATGGTAAAGACATGCATGGGAAAGACTTACATGGTAGCGTCCAGTCATAATGACAGCGTTGTAAAGTCATGCCTGGTGTTGGTTTGCGCGGTTCTGTTATATAATCGGCCCTTTAATATAAGGAAAGACTTTCCGGATTGTCCTGATATTAATGCAAGAAGATACAGTTTGGTTAACTTGTAGATCAATCAAAAGATGTTGATCCACAAAGCGTCACACATTTTATACTGAATTGGTAGGCAAAAGCATGGTTCCCAGTGCATCTGGCCACCAGTTATTATTTCAAATTTAAGGTTGACCACCAAGAATAATGACTTCTGCCTTCTCTGCATTTAATTCCAGACAATAGACAAAGGTCACTGTTTTGTCTTTCATTCTTGTCTCACAACGAGAACATCTAAGAAAGACGTAGCAGACCCGACTCAGGAGTCACGCACCCAACTCCCAAGCCAAGAGTGTATTTATTTTGAGGGGTGTCACACGTCAAACACTCCCTCTGAAGCTATGCCTTGGAAAAGTGCATTTCTGGTGCTCTACAACATATAATGCATAATTATTGAAGACGTTCTGTTTCATATGAACACTCGAAATTAAGATTACAGGTCTTGAAACAGTTCTAAATCACGACGTTTTAAAGCGACACGGTAAGAAAACATAAACTGCACATGAATGAATTTATGAAGACTGCAGTTACAAATTTAGTTCTCAGGCCACGAAAGGATTGCACTTGAAGAGCCTACCAGATGTGAGACTATAACGAAATTGATAGCATCGTCTAAACCATATATTTGATTTATGTGAGTAGAGAGTGCAGCACTTCAGCCTCAGCCCTTCCTTTTAAAGCTACAGATGGTTCCCACATCCTCACCCCCATGGCTGGACATGGTGCATTACAAAGAAAGGTGGTGACTGCAGTCTAGCGGCTGCATATACAAATATCAAGTGTTTGTAACTATTTTCAAAGTACAAATCACATTCTGTGCAGCGTGTTTGTCCAAACTTCATTTAAAAAAAAGAATAAAATACCATCTTTATGATGATCGTCCTGATTCCTTACATAAGTTTGTTTTTCTTTCAATGTCCAAAATAGCATATGACTACTTATATTTCACTCTCTGTGATGACATTTTTATTAATATATTTTTATGATTCAATGTATCATTCTTATGGTCTTTTTAAGTGTGAACAGACCCAATGTTGGTCGTTATCATAAAAATGGACCTATTTAAAAAGTAACTTGCAACAAGTTAGCTAGGAGTCAGTCGTCCGACCTAATGTACAAGAATATGGGTGTGTGTTCTGCCTCGGAAACCCGCAGGTTTTGAAAAACAACCCTACCTCACCAACCTAGATGCGGGACGACCGAGGCAAACTAGGTCTCAGAGCGTGAGATACCTTGAAGAAAGTTTGACTACAGGGTCCATTCCTTCAGCTGATGCCAGGTGGCAATTATCTACTGTTGCTAAAAATGAAAGCGACACGGAGTCCTAAAAGTGGATTGTTGTACAATCCACATCATAGCCGATTGCCTTATCATGTATGCAAGCTTGATTCGGTCCTGATAAAATCCATATTGACCTTACGGGGCACTTAAGAACATGGCTGAAAAATGTAGACCCTACACAGGATAAGAAGGCTCATAAGAGAAGTGGAGTTAGCCTAATGGCTAGGGCGGTCAACTCCGAAACTGGGGAACGTGGATCGAGTCTTGGCAATGATACTGAAATTCCGGTGATTCTGGGCAAATCACTTCATCTCCCGGCGCCTAACAAAAAAAAATGAATGTGTCTTCATGTAATGCAACTGGTGCTATGTAAAGCGCTCTGATACCCGGTTCTGGTGAAGTTTGCGCTATATAAAACTCTGTATAATAATTATATACTTCACATATTCACCACGTTCTTTTAAAATTGACCAATACTCTCAATAATAACATTGAAGCTAAACAGACAGAGTATCTGAGTCAATTAAAAGAAAAACACACCTCTCTTGACCACTTTTCACTTACCACCACCACTTCACCCGGACAAAAAACAGCTAAGTTGTAATCAGGCATCGCAGCACACCCTGGAAACATTTAGTGACCAGGGTGGGAACCCTATGGTGAAGCATGTCACCTACTAGGTAGGTAAGAGAGGGTTATTTTCCAAAACATGAGAGTTTCATAGGCAGTACACACACCCACAGTTTAGACTAAGGTGTGTGCCTGATAATTTGCCTGTTCCTCATGTTTCCATATTATTATTTGGGAAGAGGAACAGGCTTGTCTCTGGACTTCTCATTCTCATTTTGTTGTTGAGATCTAAAGTGGAAGAATACATAAAACGTAGCATACACCTGGCACACGGAAATATTGTGTAGGTGCAACTGCAATGCTGTAGTTATCTTTGACACCTCTGGACATAGGAGATGCTATCCTTACCCGTTGAAAACTTACGAGCCCCTGAACAAATTTTAACATACTGAGTTGAGGTTTTTTCAAAATTCTCCTATTGGCACTGCAAAATGCAGTGCAGATTGGACAAAGGCTTTGAAAGTTGTAAGGGAGTCCCTAAAATGTGGGACTTTTAAAAAACCATGAATTTGTCCTTCTGGTCATGTTGTGTGCCTGTAACTCATAAACCACTGAACAGAATTAAAGTAAATGTTCATGATATGGCGACCTTTCATCATTCAATGCCTGTTTTTGGAGAAAGACAAAGGTAGTCTAGCATACGCATAGCCAGTAGGTCTGCTTTAATGTGTTGAAAAATGAAAAGACAGGCATTCACAGATGTTTTTAGCATGAGCACATGCTAGCGCTTAAAAAAACACCTATTCTTGCAGCACATAACAAAGCATGTTCCTTTTGGCTGATGCATTGTAAACCAATAATAAATGAAACCAGAGAGCTTGTCCTGAACTCAGGTCTCAGAGAACATATAACAACAAACAATGATAACCCACAAAACTGTTTAAGATGTATTGGAGTCTGTCCTAACACTAAGGGGCCTATTTACAAGAACTTAACGCTGCAGTAGCATCAATTATTTGACTTTACAGTTGCTTTTTTCTTATCGCTTAATTTACAATTTTCAAGCATAAATGGGAATTTTCAAGATCGCCACTCCTGTTAGCCAGGCTTACAGAAAATTAAATGCATGGTGGTCGTTCCCGTGAAAGAACTTCAGCTAAACACACAACGTGATATTTACAAGAAATTCCTTCTATGTTTCCAAACCAAAATAACTGCTGCTAAGTCAAATTAAAAAGCATTTTTTTAAGACCAAAAATACCTGGTCTTAAAATGTGTGCAAATACTGGGGTCCACATATGAGATGTTTGGGTGCTGGACAGTGCTGCAGGGAAGATTGGTTCTTTGCCCTGTGCCAGAACAACAGGTCAGGAATGCACCCTATCAATAAGATGCCTGGGCCTCATTCATGAAAAGTATTGCACCACTGCGACAAAACAGCAATGCAACACTTTTCACTGCACCCTCCTTGCAACATCATGGATGAGCCGGGTTTACTGTACGGCGCTCCATGTCGCAATCAGTGACAGATACAACTGGAATCCTCATGTATCTGTCTGCGCTACACCCGCGCATTGCTGCAGTTGTGTCGCAGGCATGACACAACTCCAGCAATGCATGGTGAAGGCCTATGGCACTGCATCATCCTTACGCCTGCCATGAGGCAGGCATAAGGTTTGACGCAGTGGCGTCTCAGAATAATCACAGTGTAAGCTGATATATTGCACTGCACCACTCCTAAAAGGCTTCGTAGCGTGGGCATGCACACCCTGCATACATCATACCTGACGCAGGTAAAATGTGGATCAGGGCTTTACAAGGTCACGCATATGCGTAGATGGATCACTTTGTAAATACGGGGCAACATGGTCCAAAATTCACTCTTCAAGTACATTGAGAAAATGACTCACCGGCAGCGTTAAACTGTCAGAAGGGACTCATGAATAAGGCCCCCTGTATTGTTCCCCTACACTGATGTCCAATGGCTGCCATACGACAACGAGGCACCCTTGCACTATGGTGCAAGGGTGACTGTGTTGCTGAGTTGATTGATGTTGTGCAGGAAGTGACACCTACCTGCACAAAACCTATCAATCAAGAATATTTCCTCTTTCTCTGGAAAAAGTGAAAAAAAGATGAGAAATGAAAACATTTATCCTCTTAGCGTCTCCCAAACATCACCCTTGGGGTAGTATTAGATTCTGACGTATTCTGAAGGTTTACATTTTTTTGTAAACCTTGAAATGCTTTAGATTCCATTGATTTGGCGTGGGAACGCCAAAAGCAACACCCATTGAACCAGTGGTGGCTCCTACGCTTTGGCGGAGGAATGTTGCCGCACTGCTTTCCAGCAGTGTGAGAATTCGAAACATAAAATGATAATAACTTTCAGTTATCATCATTTTATGTTTGTGCTGCTGTGGGGCGGGCAGGGTTGCTCTTCTCTCAGAGCAGGGCAGAGGAGGAATGGTTTGCCCACTCCTAAGTTCGCAATGACTATTTGATCAGCTCTCTCAGGCCGCGCAAACCAGTCATGCACACATTCCCTGTTAACCAGGCAGGTTGCATTATAGCCTGCGTGTAGAACATTCCTAGGCCCCCATTTCCAGGTTGAGTGTCGAACCAGAACACTCAAAACCAATTACAACACTGCATTGCAGTGTTGTGATTGGTCAGTTGGGCCTGTCCGTGCCTCCTGTTCCTTGAGGAAAGAAGAAGCAGAGACGCAGGACCAGGCGGCAAGCTAAGGTATATTTTTTTAATGTATTTTTCATTATGCGCACCCTCCCGCAATCGAGACCCCCCCTGTAACCTCCCGTGACCCCTCTGCACCCACCCCCTCACCACCTGCAAGCTATGACTGCTGCCACTGCATGGAACACCCATTTCACACTGTTTAATGCGTAAAAGGTGCACATATTCACAAGTCCATGAAAAGCCATGTATAGTAGCTTTGCATGGTCTTGTAAACATTATGTGGCAACCGGAACGTCAAACACGTCACATTACAGCATTGCAAGAGTGCAGCTAGAGCCTCATAACTGAGGCCCTTGGATAATCAAAGAACTCCCAAAATTCACCTTGGGCAAGGTCTACAATGCCATGGACCTTATGCCATTGCAGCTAGGAGCACAAAGGAGACAACCACCTCCACGCCATGATATGCATCTCTCACTTGAACACTTGCTCCATTCTCTTTGGGTAATGACTGGACCTAATTCCCTCTAAGTGCTGATCTTGGTAGACCGGAACTTCAGCAACAGGAAGCTGGAGACCAAGGACCGCTGAAAGCCAGAGACTCTCCAGAACTGTCTGTAACCATGGAAGGAGAGATACATAACCAGTCAACATTAAATTAGGTTATCTGCCGTCTGAGGAGTAACACCCGGGGGATGCACGGACTCTGCACCAGATGACCACGTTGCAGTGGAGCCCACATCGCTGGGCTTCACTGCAACATCAGGGGAAGTGTAGGGATCCTGTCTCTGAGTGAGAGGGTGCATCGTTGGCACCGTATGCAGCTCCTTCCACCTCTCTTGTCCAACCTGCAGCAGAATGGGGGTGGCTTGTAGTTGTGGCGGGGACGCCTGCTACTCCTACGCTTCCTAGTACAACTGGCTCGACGAATGACAGCTTGTTGCACAGACCCTTCATTCCCTGTCGGCAGCACCTAGTGAACAGTAGATTGTGGCCAAGTCCAGCACTGTTCAGTGGTGTCAATGATTTGCATGTCAACATCTGAGACTACTCACAGCCTTTGCGGATAGAGAAGGGAGTATTTGATGCCCAATTCTCTAAAGCATCGCTGAACCACTAGAGACAAGCCCCTTTCCTCTGCACCCCGTGGCATAGGAAGAAAATAACTGTGGCGTAATCACTTTCACCTCCCCTAGCTTGCGTACCTCCCTCAGGACAGTATCACGATCCCTGCAGGAGGCGGAAAAGAAAGGGTCTAGGACCTGTCCCAGGCAGTGTGCAGCTTACCGGCACTCGATGGGCCTACTCCACAACAAGGAATGGGTAGAGTGCACCTGCTGGCAGTAGGTCATGTCTCAGTATATGCCACTGCATCAGCCCCTTCTGCTCCCTCAGGCAGACACAACACCCTCAGGATGTTATGCTGGGAGCACCCCTTCACACTCTCCCCAGTTCTTTCCAGTGACTTCACATGTGCCATTAGATGCTGCACCTCCAAAGCTGCACTTAGGCTACTCAGAGGGACTTTGGCCAGTACTTGCTCAATGTTGTGTACCTTGTAAGTCAGTTTGTGATTATTTGCGTGCTCCTGGGTGAAGATGACTGTGATTTTGTCTATGCTGCGTTCAAAGGAAGTGCCCATTTGTTTGAGGGAGGTACCCGCTGTGAGTACAGAGTCTAGTTAGGAGTCCAGGCTGTCCACTGTCACCTGCCCCGGTATGCAGTGATCCCCAGCCGCTCAGTCCAACGACACGGAGGAGTGGCCAAATTTCAATGCCGCCCCTGTCTGCAGGAGTTGCACAAGATGTGTAGGAAGGTGGATATCTGACTATATGGTTACCCCCACTTTTTTCTGGTGTTTTGCTGGTTTTTGACTTAGTTGGCCTGGAACCCTGCCATTTAGGGCCCCAGTCTATCTGCTTTCTCTATAAAATGGACTCCATGTACTTTAGGTACATACCAGATTGGTTACTGGGTCAACCTTGTGAGCCCCTGTATAGTGTCTTATAGGTAGCCAGGGCATAGGTGCGCCCTAGGCCTACCAGGGGCTGCAGCATGTATTGGTCCACCCCTCTTCACACTGCCTGGGTAAGGTGGTGTAATCACCCCTTACTTAGATATAGTATACCTATATCTATATGTACATATAGATACATATACACCTATAAGTCCCTCCTATGACAGGCCTTAACAATCCTGGAGACAGAGTGCTTGGTTTTATGTGAGAGGGTACCCTAGCATGAGCTGAGCCCCTCTGCAGCTTTCAGAACCATCTCCTTATAGCTGTTCTATGATATAGCCATACCATATACTCTTAAGTGCATTATAATCCTCGCGGTTAATGATAACTTTGGTTTGGCTTTATCAAAACATGTTGTGTAAGGTGTCAAACACTTTGGAATACTACCCTGCCCTCCAGTCCTGGCGGTGGGGGTAGCATTCCACCCTTCTAGAGGGAGAAGACATGTAGTAACTGGTTTACCCGGTTAAAGTTAAACAGAGCCTCAGCATCACAAAATGGATGCTGCTGCCACAGACACGAGTCTGACCTCCTGTTGCTGGACAAAACTCCATCAGGGGAGGATTGGGCAATAGGTTTCCTGTCCAGGGAGATGCCAGCACCTCCCCAGACAGGCTTTAGTGTATTGGGGCAGGGAGGGCTGCATTCAGTGAATGCTTTCCAGACACTGCCTGGGGCACACAAGGTGCTCCATGCATTTCCCAGTTCAAACCGGTTGCTGGGCCACTCTGCCCCAGCTCTGGCACGAAACTGGACAAAGGGAAAGGGGTGTAATCACCACCTTCCCAGGTCCACCTATAGGAGGGACCTTAAGGGTAGTCCAGCCCCTAAACTTAGTATAAGTATAGGAGCCCAGTCACTAGGACTTTAGATTACCCTGGATGAAACTTTGAAACATAAATCCTGGACCTTCGACATTCCATTTTGACTGGAAGACGTCAAGGAGTGACCACCCTGTTCAAACCGGCACCAACAGCAACTTTGGCAGTCTGCATTTTTGAGGCTCCCGCCGGATCCCGAAGAATCTGTGACACAGGACATGGACTTCCAGACATCTCTGACCCAACCTTCGCTCACAGCAAAGTTGAGACCCATGGAGGACACGAGAGACGTGGGACCGGAACTCCTGCACATCCTGCATTTTGCAAGCTGCACTCACTGCACGAGGTAACTTGAAGTCATGCATTGGGGTGCTTGAAGCCCCAGACCCAAGCACCATTTGCATCGAAGCTCAGAGGCCCCCACTGCACAAGTGACCCGTGGGCCTCACTTTTGCATTTCAGCTCAACACCTCTTTGTGGTTCCTAGTCTGTTGGCTAGTGAGCCCCCTAAAGACTTTCCTTTACATCCAACTTGATTTCCTGGTTGCTCCAGGCTTGTTCCAACTTCTCCACAAAGGAGAAGATCCTCAGACCTTGCTGGTCTGCCCTGAAGCCAATCTCAACATCCTGCATGGGTTGTGTTTGCCAAGGCTTGTTGGGTCCAGTCTGGATACTGATACCGCAGTCAACTAGATCCTTTGTGGGACAGCTCAAATTCAGCTCCTGGTCATCGTCGCGCCTCCTGGTCCTCGTGGCTGAGGAGACAAACGTCACATCTTTACCTGAAATCACCTGAAATCACCCATCGCCGACCTGGTCACTGGCAAGTAACCCAGACTCTGTCCCTTCTCATTTCAAGTTCTACAGATCTCCGATCCACCCTTGGATCCACCCGGACACTTTTCCTCTGGTCGCCTGCAGCACTTCTTTGCAGCTCTCCATTGAAAACGATGACGAAACCCGACACGAAAAGACACCTATGCACCCGGCTTCCCTGGGTGAGGTAACACGAGTATTCCAGTGCTCCCGTGGGTCTTGACTCTCGAAGTGTCCTAGTTTAAAAGGGTTCCATCATAGTCCATCCGGAAGTGTCCTTAAATTGTATATTTGTAACTTCTTCGTTTCCCTTAGAAAGTCAATGGTAACCCGCGCCTGTGTTTAGACACTGCACGCGTCTCCCATGGGACTCCTACTTCTTAACCTTTGGTTGGTTAGAGCAGCCCCAGTGATTCCACAGGACCCAGGCCTGCTTTCTAATTCTCTTGTGGTTCTTATACCACTATTTTAGTATATGGTTTGTGAAGCCCCTAGGGCATAACGTATACTGTGCAACTTATCATATAGTAATTGAGTAACTTGTATTGTACTTTTACCTCTGACCTCATAAAGTGTGCAGAGGGGTTGTGTTTAGAATATGGTGTCCTTTCATTTGGTACTCAAGGGATTAAAATTGGTGAAACAACTTGCTTAATACGCTCTCTGAAGTCTTAGCCTGATGACTGCTGGTCCATGCTACCACTAGGATAGCTTTATATAAGGCTGACTTTACAACCACCATCAATAAGGTTCGATTAGACTGGTGCAAGGTGCCCACTGGAACTAGTGGACATCATATGCCAGGCTAACTTCTCACAATGCCCAGTCACTATGTATGACACGCAATGAAGTGCAGTGTGGCCAGCGGATGTACATCATTACGACGCACACTTTTACAATGCGTTCCATTACAACGCGGTTGTAACAACGCAAGTCGTTACAACGACTTGCGTTGGGGGGCGCAAATTAAAAAAAATGTATTTACTATTCCAACACTAGTCCCCGTGGATAGTAGGAAAGGTGTTGGGATAGTAAATTAAATGATTTACTATCCTTGAGTGCCCCCAGCGCAATTCGTTGTAACAACTTTCGTTGTTATGACCGCATCGTAATGGAACGGCGTTGTAATAGTTTCGTTGTAAACGTCGCATACCGTGGCCAGCTGGCCTCTCTCCTCCAGTGAAATGTATACTATCCAGGAATCTTCATTCGGGCGACACAAATGGAAATCCCCAGTATACCCAAGAGCTCACTACCAGGAAGCGAGGAAAGGCAACACCGCCTGGTCCCTTCCTCTGATCTAACAGTGCAACCAGATTCCGTGTTCCTCTGTGCCACAGTGAGTGATGGCATATTAAGTGATACAAAAGGGGGATGATGGACGGAGCGTTTGAACAAATCAAACACTCACCCCCAGTCAACTGATCTGGGTTTAATCCATCACCATTCTTTAGTTCACTCAGCCACCCCAGTTCAGACATGGCTATATGCAAATCAGTCTGACCCTGTGCCTTGTGGGAACAGTCCAGCCCGAACTGCCAAGCCATGTCTTCCCTGGACCGGAAACAAGCATCCTGGGACCGGTTTCGGATTCATAATCCTCATCAGCCAGGCTATCTTGAATCCAGTGGCCAAGTGAACAAGGGACTCACGTCTGAGTATACCCTGCCACACTTAGGGCGAACAAAGCGATACAAAAGGGGGATGATGGACGGAGCGTTTGAACAAATCAAACACTCACCCCCAGTCAACTGATCTGGGTTTAATCCATCACCGTTCTTTAGTTCACTCAGCCACCCCAGTTCAGACATGGCTATATGCAAATCAGTCTGACCCTGTGCCTTGTGGGAACAGTCCAGCCCGAACTGCCAAGCCATGTCTTCCCTGGACCGGAAACAAGCATCCTGGGACCGGTTTCGGATTCATAATCCTCATCAGCCAGGCTATCTTGAATCCAGTGGCCAAGTGAACAAGGGACTCACGTCTGAGTATACCCTGCCACACTTAGGGCGAACAAAGCGATACAAAAGGGGGATGATGGACGGAGCGTTTGAACAAATCAAACACTCACCCCCAGTCAACTGATCTGGGTTTAATCCATCACCGTTCTTTAGTTCACTCAGCCACCCCAGTTCAGACATGGCTATATGCAAATCAGTCTGACCCTGTGCCTTGTGGGAACAGTCCAGCCCGAACTGCCAAGCCATGTCTTCCCTGGACCGGAAACAAGCATCCTGGGACCGGTTTCGGATTCATAATCCTCATCAGCCAGGCTATCTTAAATCCAGTGGCCAAGTGAACAAGGGACTCACGTCTGAGTATACCCTGCCACACTTAGGGCGAACAAAGCGATACAAAAGGGGGATGATGGACGGAGCGTTTGAACAAATCAAACACTCACCCCCAGTCAACTGATCTGGGTTTAATCCATCACCATTCTTTAGTTCACTCAGCCACCCCAGTTCAGACATGGCTATATGCAAATCAGTCTGACCCTGTGCCTTGTGGGAACAGTCCAGCCCGAACTGCCAAGCCATGTCTTCCCTGGACCGGAAACAAGCATCCTGGGACCGGTTTCGGATTCATAATCCTCATCAGCCAGGCTATCTTGAATCCAGTGGCCAAGTGAACAAGGGACTCACGTCTGAGTATACCCTGCCACACTTAGGGCGAACAAAGCGATACAAAAGGGGGATGATGGACGGGGCATATTAAGTGACACACCCAAGTGCCTGGGCCTGAACTGACCCCCATGCCCCTGGCACCCGCCGCCACCAACTGTCGATATCAGTGACTAGAGACAGTTAGTGGAGTCCCCCACCAGTCTTGTGCCGTGCCCTTGGTGATGTGGTCAGCTGCAGTGCAGTTATTGCTCAGGGCACAGTTTGCGCCACCCTATGGTACTAGGCCTGGGTCCGACTCGACTCTTGGGCCTCCTCCGCTCCATAGCCCACCTTCCCCTCACCTGGACATTGACACTGGGCTCAATCCGCCATGCTCTCTCCGAATCTGTGGCTCAACCAGGCAGAATGTCACAATCCTGGGTACAGCAGTCGCCGCCAAGTCCACTGGTGCACCTCCTGATGCTGGTGATGCGAATGGGTTCCCTTAGGCATGAAGTTGCAGCACTCCCACCACACAAGTTCGGCGCAACTCAGGGGCCCAACCCTCCACAGCGTCTGGGCAGTGCCACATCCTCCGTCCTGTGATGCAGAGAGGCGAGGCCCAACATTGGCAATCTCCTCCGTGCACCCCATTGTAGTGGTGGCGCATGTTATACAATGCGGACCTCCCTACATCAGCGCGCAGGAGCGCCTCTACCAATCACAGCTCCAAGGTGTGCCAGGCAGTCTTCTCACACAGGTCAGCAATGTGTCTCCATGCGACCTGCCTGACTTCACCACCAGGTGTTTACCGCCACGGCCCACAGGCTTTGGCCTGACAAAGCCCGCCTCCACCGTTAGGCAGCATCGGCTCCAATGACCCGCCACCTTCCACTCCAGGCCTCAGATGCAGGCCCAGCGAGGCCTCCAGGCGCCAGAGACTGTCCGCGCTTCCAGGCACTGCCATGGTGTCGCAAAGATGGCGCTATGAAAAGTGCTGCATCACTGGTTTTCCCCAGCAATCCACCCCTTTTCATAAATGAGGCCTTGATTCTGCATTTCCTCTTCCTCTGGAACTCTGGCTGGTCATCCTGGCTGCTTGGGGGTTTAGGGGGTCGTTGACCTGTGCTGAACTTGACCCTGCTTTCTCTACACTGCATTCTATTGTTTTTATTTTCTTTTTTTCATTTGTGGTGCATTTATGAGGTATTTTTGCCTCTAGAGGTTGAAAAGTGACATTGGGCTGTCTAACATGATTTTTTTTGCCACTAATTGCCCATTTTGTCATTTTTCTCTTGCTAATGTCAAATTTATTATCGCCTTGACACTAGTGTTGGTGGCAGTTTTGTCCCGGCTAGCTGATACTATCCCCATGTAGCTACATATTATAAGTACGTTGATAACAGGGCAGTAGTTTTCAGCGATAGATAGTGGTAAGAAAATTGCCGCTAACTAACGCAAAATCTGGTTAGCAGCAGTTCTTGTAAATATACCCCTAAATCTCCGAAACCCTGCTCTGTAACTTGTTCATTAAGGAAACAAGGAAACTTACCTAGGGGGCTCAATACTCACCTTCCTTCAGCATAGTCATAATCTTATCAGAAGCATTATGTTTTTGTTTTGGGGGTGCGCAATCAAATGGGTGTTTTTCAGTCATCAGTTAAGCTGGCGTGTATTGCAGTACCGGTTGCCCCTTTGGAGTCAGGTGCTTGAGAGCTCTTTTCCAAACATGCAGCACCTTGAGCAATTTCTAGGCATCACGTTTGTGCCCGTCATAGGCCCTGAACATCCATTCACAATTTTGCAGTACTGAAAGCTTTTACTAAATGCTCCTTCCCTGATTCTTTCACAGCGTTAATGAACTACAATCTGTGCTGCCGCCTCTTTTCTGTAAGACCCGTGTGTTTGAGATTTTCCCAAAGGTGAAGTGATTGCCAGCTATTGTGAAATGTCCATCTTGATTCAGGCACAAGTCCTTGCTGTACTAGGCTGCAGTACCTCAGCTCCTTTTAAACCGTCCCAACTGAATCCTCCGTTAAAATTAACATCCTTGGCCCCTTGTTTTAAACCTTTCGGTTATACACATTGGAGACCACTTTGAAGGCTTTCTTTTGGTGAACTTGGAACAGAAATAACTTGACTGCTTTTGTGTATTACAGATCACAGAAAGGGCGTTAGTACAGTGTGAAATTTGCATATTCACTTTTAATGATGTTTTTCTTCCATTGAATGGGTTAAAAAAAAACGCCAGTGAAGTCTTAGATTGCAATAGTCATTATCGTGGCTCTGATTGCATCGGATGTAATATCATGAAAAAGCAGGTCACTATTTATGTGCCTTACCAGTTGTGAGTGCATTTATTCTATCCATTGAAGATCTCTTTGAAGCCGCTGGGATCTCTTTACATCTGTGACCATGTCATATTATGAATGCGGACACAGAGGTAATGAAGCTGTCAGGAGGCTCACTGACAGTGTGCCACAAAAAGATGGCACACTGTAGGTGCGCTCCCTGATGGCAACCCTCTGTAGGAGGGTAAGGGGGTCCTTTGAACACCCCAGATATCCCTTACAGGTGTGTGCAGTCACTCACTTAACCCATCTGCAAGGAGATCGTCCTGACTCTCGCAGAAGCGGTCGCTCCCCACGCTCCCCACGCTCCCTGGCCTGGGTATCGTAGTGCTTTGCCTGCATTGCTTTATAGGAATTGGTGCCTGCTATTGCTCACTGCTGCCAAGTATTGATCTGTACTTTGCTTGCATTTTTATTAGTGCCAGTTTATGCATTGCTCGCATTTTCATCTGTGCCTGATTAGAATCGTGACGCTCGCATTGCCTAATTTAAATAGATAGTTGCTGCCTGATTGTGCCGGTGCCACTGCCCATAGCGATATTCAACTTTGTGCTCCAATCTGTTTCGGTTTTACTTTTGCTGCCATTTTGTTGTTGTTGTGCCTCGTAGCCCGTCTCTCCACACGCTCCCGCCTCCCAGCTGCTCCTCCCTCGCTCTGCCCCCCTCCACTATCTACTTATGTCAAGGCAATATACGCGCAGCGTCCACGCGCAGCGGATGCGCCCTATGCCCGCCGAAGGTGCACCAAAGGCAAGCCCGTCTACGCCCGTCCGTGCCTGGACCATGCCCAGCGCCAGATCCCCTGGCCCCCGCAAAACCCACTCCACCCGCATAACGTACAACGCCGCTACTCTCTCAGCACTCAACCCCGGCCGACTCCCTAACTGCTACCAAGCCGCCCCAGGACCCACCCATGGACCCTTCACCTGCCACTCCTGCAAGTTCGACTGCATCAGGACCCACACCAAATCCACAAACTCCAAACAGAACTCCGACAACAACCACCTGAAGTGCATCCTGCTCAACACCCGCTCGGTCCACAGACACGCCATTGAACTTTGGAACCTACTCGACACCACATCGCCGGACGTCACCTTTCTCACAGAAACCTGGATGAACGCCTCATCAGCGCCGGATATCGCCATAGCCATCCCGGACGGCTTCAAGATCATCCGAAAAGACCGCACCAACCAAACAGGAGGAGGCATCGCCATCGTCCACAAGAACACCATCCGCATCACGACCAGTTCCGACGATAACCTTGCAGCCGCCGAACACCTTCACTTCCAGATCCACACCGACCACAAGACCACACTCAGAGGCACCCTCATCTACAGACCACCAGGACCCCGCACACATTTCAGCGAAGACATCACGGACTTAATCAGCCCACACGCCCTCCCCTCCGAGGACTACATTCTACTGGGAGACCTCAACTTCCACCTGGAAAAGAACAACGACAGCAACACCACCACCCTTCTGGACAACCTCGCCAATCTCGGACTCAAACAACTTGTTGACACCCCCACCCACTATGCCGGGCACACGCTCGACCCAATCTTCACCTCCAGCAAGCACATCTCCTTCAATCACACCACACCTCTCCATTGGACGGACCACAGCTGCGTTCACTTCAACTACAAAAAGACTACGACCTACAACCACCCACAACCAATTCCCCGCTGAAACTGGAACAAAATCACCACCGACCAGCTCTTCACATCGCTCCACCAAAACCATCCTGCCAATTCATCGGACCCAAACCAAGCAGCCACCAACCTCACACAATGGATCTCCCACAGCACTGACGAATTAGCACCCTTGAAAAACAATCAAACCAAACAAGGTAGCAAAAAAGCCCCCTGGTTTAATGATGACCTTAAGAAATCCAAGAAGATCTGTCGCACCCTCGAGAAAGCCTGGCGAAAAAACCCAACCACTGACAACCTAGCCACCCTCAAGAACGCCACCCGAAAACACCACCAACTGATCCGATCCACCAAGAAATCAGCATTCAAGGATCGACTCAACAACAACGCCCACAACAGCAAAGAACTATTCAACATCGTCAAAGAGTTTACCAACCCCACCGCCGGCACCAACGACATCACTCCCTCCCAAGACCTCTGCGACTCTCTAGCCTCGTTCTTCCACAAGAAAATCGCTGACATACATAACAGCTTTGGAGACCAGTCCACCCCACCCACCTCCGAACTAAAATCCTCCTCCAACAACCTTTGCGCCTGGAACCCAATCACCACTGAAGACACCATCCGCCTAATGAACACCATCCACCCAGGATCGCCAACCGACCCATGCCCCCACCACATTTTCAACAAAGCAGACTCCATTATCGCACCCCATCTCCGAGACGTCATCAACTGCTCCCTCAACTCCGCTACCTTCCCGGAAAGCTGGAAACATGCCGAACATCCTGGACTCCTCCCTCTCAATGACCAGACAAGTCAACGCCGTCTCATCATCTTGCTTCAACATCCTACGTATGCTCAAAAAAATCTTCCGTTGGATCCCCATCGAAACAAGAAAGACGGTCACGCATGCACTGGTCACAAGCCGACTGGACTACGGAAACACCCTTTACGCCGGAACCACAGCCAAAATACAGAAAAAACTCCAACGCATCCAAAACGCCTCGGCCAGACTCTTCCTAGACATCCCCCGCCAAGCTCACATTTCCGGTCACCTGAAAGACCTCCACTGGCTCCCCGTCAACAAGAGAATAACGTTCCGCCTCCTCACCCACGCACACAAAGCCCTCTACGACCTAGTACCAGAATTCCTCAACACGCGCCTGTCCTTTTACACCCCCACCCGCCAACTTCGATCGGCCAATCAATCCCTCGCCGCAATTCCACGCATCCAAAGATCCACCATGGGGGGAAGATCCTTCTCCTACTAAGCGGCCAAGACCTGGAATTCTCTCCCCACCCACCTCCGCCTTACACAGAACCACTTCTCCTTCAGAAAACAACTAAAAACTTGGATATTCGATAAGTAAAGTACCCCCTCCCTCAAGCGCCTTGAGAACCTCTGGGTGAGTAGTGCGCTATACAAATCTTAAACTTGAACTTGAACTTTTAGATCTCTCTCCCTTCATTAAAGTTCAGGCGGGTGCAACCTGCACAGCGAAATATGGAGAGACTTTAAAGCTGCCACTCTGTATTTCACTTGAATGCACTACCTCTGGGTGAGCACAAGTTTGTGGCTACCCTGAGGGCAGCATATTCAACCTAATAGAGCACACTTTCCCTGTTTGCACACGGTGCACATGTTTGAAGGTGTGCCTGGACCAAACAGGGACAGTGCACCCTATACATAATAGGGTCCATGGAGCTGTAGTTTCTTGAATAGCCCACCTCTTCTCACTGATGAGGTGTAGAAAGAGCTTCTAGAAGCTGTGTCCATTTCTCTGACTCTCTTGGCCCCTTAATGTTAAAAAGTCCTTGCAGGGCATTACAGAGCACTCCTATTTAGGCTATGTGTTGTAATTTTTGGATGCCCCTGGTGCCTACCCGAGGCACCTACACTTTTTTATTTCTTATAATTTTGGGCGTGATGGGGGAGCCCCAAGGCCCCAGTGGCCCTGCAGGCTAGCCTAGATGTCCTCCATATAAATATTGAGCCTCCCAAAAGAGATTGTGATATTTGAACGCACAGTGTTATTGGCCATCACAGACATGGAAAAGAAAAGAAACTTTGTCAAACATACCTTTTCCAAAACACAGAAAGATGCATTATCACCTTTACAGAATGACCCTTCAATACCTATTAAGCCAGTTGACAAGGGATGCTCAATAGTGATATGGGTAACCGTGGGCAGAGAACTCCACCTGCGGAGTGTGCGGAATTTTGCCTACTCCACGTTCCGCGGAGAATGCCGAGAAGGCAAAGCTCCGCACACTCCACAGCGGAGCAGAGTTGGGCTGCCGCCCGCCTATACCCCCTAGTAATATATAACTTAAAACTAACAAAGCAATTAAAAAACACTTACCTTTTAACCGCAGCATCCCCGCGCTGCCCTCCTCCTCTGCTTCGCCATCAGAAATACTGCTTAAGAAAACTCACATCTGCACATGCGCATTTCTCGTAAGAAATGCGCATGCGTGGGCATGGAAACAGACCCCCATGGAGGGGACTTGGACAAATGATTAATTCAGAGAGAGGTCATGTTAATCATCAAATTTAATACATCAGTTGATGTAAGTATCCTCCTGGGACAATTTTCAATTTTGAAAACTTTTTTCCCAATGTCGTGACTCTATCTCCCAGGAGTCCGTTGGAAGGGAGGTATCCAAACAATGATGGAATATTTTCACCACACAGTCGCTTCAACAAACCTGCGCTTCTATATTTTTGATAATATGAGAGCAGCATGTTGATAACATGCATCAATACATTGGCACACTCTGCCAATCCTGCATTCTTCCATTCGACGATTCTTGCAATAAGACTACAGTTCCAAGAAGCCCTGGGAGATTGCGCAGTCCAATAAGAAGGACCTCAAGAATCAGGAAATCCATACTTAGAAATCACCAGCGGATTCCGGCTTTTCACAAAGATAAGGAGCTATCGTCTCGGCGCCGTGCATGATGCTGACTAAGTCATAAGGTAAGTTTAGAAGTTTTGCAACACAGTGCTTTGTTGTTAAAAAAACGGATGATATCTCAGACCAGTAGCGGTCGGCAGTAGATGTTTCTGTAGGGCGGTGACGTGGGCAGGGGGAGGGGCAGGGTGGGGAGTAGTAATGTATGGATTAGGGAGTTTTACAGGTAAGTAAACATTTAAATAAATAAAACTAATTTTGCAGTGCGCTCAACGAAATTCGTTTTATTTATTTAAATGTTTACTTACCTGTAAAACTCCGTAATCCATACATTACTACCCCCCACCCTGCCCCTCCCCCTGCCCACGTCACTGCCCTACAGAAACACCTACTGCCGACCGCTACTATCTCAGACCCACTGACCACGCAAACTCTGTCTCTCCTCCTCTAGACAAAAGGCTGTTTACTATATGAATGTTTGCGCCCATAGATTGGCGTTCAGAATCCAGGTTCACTTAGACACATTTTGCATTTCGCCCTTGGACCTGCAAAAGTATTATTCTTTTTATGTTAAAATTCCACGTTTCGTTCTGTTTTTAAATAACAAGAACACAGTGGACTCGCATACATGCCAAATTATAACCGATTGCATAGGGACGCAAAAGAGTACTTTAAACAAAGTGTGTGCTTCTCTCCCATGCTTATCTTGCAATTGAGTTTCGAACTCATTTGCCTCGCGCTTGGGTTACTTTAGCTGGCCGATTTATTACCAGTAGCGGTCGGCAGTAGGTGTTTCTGTAGGGCGGTGACGTGGGCAGGGGGAAGGGCAGGGTGGGGGTAGTAATGTATGGATTACGGAGTTTTACTGGTAAGTAAACATTTAAATAAATAAAACAAATTTCGTTGAGCGCACTGCATCAAATTTTGTGATGCAGTGCGCGCAACGAAATTCGTTTTATTTATTTAAATGTTTACTTACCTTTAAAACTCCGTAATCCATACATTACTACCCCCTACCCTGCCCCTCCCCCTGCCCACGTCACCGCCCTACAGAAACACCTACTGCCGACCGCTACTGTTTATTACAGAGTTTAAACTTGGTTTGCTTCTTCTTCCTTTTAGTGTTGGAATACCATTAGTATTATGGCTGAACTACGTCAAGGATTAATTTGACAGAAGGGATCTGTGGATCTCAAAAAGAGGTCATTTTAACGTGCGGATGGTGCATAACAAATGCAACAGTGAAAATGTATAGACATGAGTGGTAATAGGAGTGTGCTTTTCTTTTCTTTTTTCATCTCTAGGAGTTCTGAGGAGAACCCTGTTAACTCACAACATTGGGTTTGAAACGCGTCAACTATTATTTAACCACACAAGTGTGCTTTAAAAAAATATACTATGTTTGCTCATTTTTGTACAACTTGGTCCCAATAATTATCCAAGCTAAATGAAATATTGTTGTGAACCAGAATAGTTCACTGTCTGGTTTTGGCCCTGACAAAGGTTGTTCTTGTGTTTGTTTTAAAAAACGTATTAAACTTCAACCTATGGAGCTTTGGTTATTTTTCTCTTGTTTAAAAAAAAAGAGAAAATTGTTTATCAAACACAGAACTCTAGCTCATTTCATTTGTTTTTTTCAATGTTGAATTTGTTATCAATGTTGTGTCTGTGTCATGTCCAACAATGTAGTTTGTGGTGTTGAGTATTTCGGAATTTGATTCACTTTTTGTAGTGTTCCTCCGTGAATTTTTGTATGTTGATTTTTTTATTTGGAAAACCGATGGTGATATGAAAAAACCTATGAAAACTATTTCTTACAAATGAAAGAAATTGAAAGAAAAAATAAATAAAATTATGATTTACGGTCACATCAAATGTCATGTGTGATCATGTGAAGTGAAGAATAACTGATATCAGTATTGGTATGTGTGTTGTTGTGTGCTTGAGAATACATTTAAAATAATATCTCTCTACACAGTTTAATAAAAATAAACCGTTCTGAAGGCCCATTTGCTTTAGCATATAATTCTCACAATAAATAAGTCAGGCCTACTGAGTTTGTTGTAAATTTTCATATTAAAAGGATTGGACCTTTGCTCTCCAACAAATATTTTTCCAACTAACCAATCAAGCCTCTAGCCTTTATCACTTTCTTTATCACTTTTTTGGATTCTGTCTACACTCTCTTCCAGTGTTCAAGCTTGTTCCAATAATTACAAGGAGTTAATATCTTCAATGCCTAATCCTGAGTTTGGGTACGCCTGAACACCTCGACCTCTACCTTGGGAAACACCAACTCAGCCCTGTGCAATTTGACCTCCAGCCTTAAACCAATACCTTGCATTCCACCAATATTCCCTCCATGCAATTGATTCTGAAATTCTTTTTGAACCAGCTTAGTTTGCGCTAACATAAACTTCTCCTCAACTCTCTTCTGCTTCATTTCTTACTCATCACCACAGTATTTTGCACACCTCAGGATATCATCTAAAGGTTTTGTCTGCCAACAATTCGCATTCTGTTGAATGCACATAATGATCTCTGGTCACAATCCAAGAACGAACTGTGACACAAAATTCCCCATATCTCCCTTTTCGGGATTTTCTTGTCCGCTATGCTGTTTAATCACCTGCAACAATCGTTCATAGTAAGCAAGCACTGATTATTTTGCTTCTTGAATTGTTCTATTGATCTTTAACTAATCAATGTCTCTCACTGAACTGTTTCCTTTCATAAAGGTAATCATCTCATCACACATGGTCATTATCACAGGAGAATGTGCACACGTTTGCGCATCTCTTGGAGGCTCAGTATATCGCCACTTCACAGCTATGTTATATTCAGTCCATAGATTACTTGGTTCCACGATATCAAAGAATGTTTTCAAGTCTGTCCTCAAAACCTTTGAAATTTTCACACAGATCTGTCAACTTGTGGTTACCACTGAGCAGGATTCTCTCTCAGCTTTGGGAATTTATTCGTAAATGTTGCAAGATCACCTCTACTCCACAGTACATGGCCATACCCTCCACCCGGTATTTGCCTCAAAGGGAAAGTTAAAGCCTTATCTTCATCTGGGGGTACAGGTCATGGCTTAACATGTGCTTCTGTAGCATCTGGTTGTTTTGTTCTCTTTCCCTGTTTCTTTTCCCACTGGCTTGCTAATCTGTCAAAATCGCTGCATTTGTGGATGCACTTTACTAATTTCACAATGTGAAATCTCTTCCCTGAAGACCGCCTTGTCACAGTAGCTTCATCATCAAACTACACCCTGAAGCTTTTCTATGAAGGAACCCTCTTAGTGAGATCCACCTCATATTTTCCTTCCAATTCAGTTAGTCTTTTATGTGTGGCAGCTGAACGTCTTGTGATTTCCTTACTCAGATATCTCAATTCCTTTTCCTGGTATTGATTCAAATGTGAAATGTCACAACATCCTCTAATGGTTTCTTCTAATTCCACCTTCAGTGTTGGGACATCTAAAGGTCTCACTCATTCCTGATTAGATAATCCCCCTGTCTCTCCCACCATTTTATTTTCTGAGGTTTATTCAAACCAGGGGGGAAATTCCATCTTCAAATGGCCCTGTTTTGCCCTTTGCAATAGGTGTCGTAAAGACAATCCCTGTCCCTTCCCTTAATGATTGAACATTTTATGGTAAGATTCAGGCAACATTTTAAAACCTTTGAAATGTTGGGATGAACCCTGTCACAGCCACTCCTCCAATAGCACCTTGAACAGTAAGGCTCCGAACAATATTTATAAGCGCAACTGCAACAGGCACCGCCAATGTCTGAGCTGATTCAACTTGTGACACTGGTGCAGGAACAGTGAATATTGAAGCTGTAACTCCTGTAGTAATTACTGTATGGGCTGCTTCAACTGGTGCGGTTATAACTGGAAGTTTTAGAAGCGGTCTTTCAATCTGAGATGCATTCATTTTCAGTGATCATGCACCATTGGGAAAAAGCAACAAAAATGTATGAAGCCCTACATTTGTCTCCATATAATGAGCTGGTGTACCTTCCGATGGAGCCTCTTCACCTTCCCAAACTGTTATCCGTATATCACCTCTCATAAAATCTCTAAGAGCCTTCAAACATTTCATCTGCAAATATTCAACAATGAATTAAAAATAATTAGATTAAGAAAATTTCAATATTTTCGTTCGATTTACAATTCCATGTACGTCAATGGTTTCCTCCAACCCATTACAATTTACTTCCACAAGCCTATCACAGCTTAATACTTGATGACTCACCAATCAATCTCTGCATGACACTTCACACCAACTGAACACACTCTGAAGTATTTATTCACTTGTTGCAGCATTTCACGCTCCTTTTAAATTTTCTCATGCACACATTCTACACCTCAAAACAAGCACAATGAAAAAATAACTTTTGTCTGCTCTTCTAAAGAATTCAAAGTAGTTCATTCACACAAGAAACTAATCAAAAATAGGGTTTAACACCTTCAGACTTCTCGACACACACACATACACATGAATGAAATCTCGACCAGCTGGAGAGCACCCTGACTGATATAGTTTCCCCTTTGCGCAATAGGTTCCACTTACACCAATCGATAATAGTACACTTACAACAAATTGTTATAGTGCCTATATTAATTATGAATTCAATGGTAACTCACGAATCTGCACCACAAAACCTTAGCAGACAAATAAGACTACAACTTTAACTTTTGGTTTGACAATATTTATCAACTTATCCCGGGATCTTGGACTACTCTGAGTCCGATAACAATGTCAACTGCTCAGCATCTAAGCTTAAACACAAGTATTCTGTTGACTTTACCAAACACAAAACACAGAACTTCAACACAATAACAAACACCCAATCAGACAAATAACCCCTTTCACTGGTCGTATGTACCTTTGTCCGGTGACAAGCACAAAAAAGGAGAAATCATCTACATAAATACCTAGCGACAATTATTAAAGACTTAAAAAAATTATTAAAGTGAATTAGTGTAGGTTAAAAGTTTTATTTTCAATTCTTTTAGTTTTTCATATTTTATTAATTTAATATTAATCTGCAGATTTTAACACTAATAATTCATATAATTCATCAATCGATATTTGATTTTAAAGAACAGTTAATTTTACTATATTATAACAAGCGTCTTCCATAAAGTAAAATTCTATAATGAAAGTGAAATTGGAATAACAGGAAGAAAGGCTGTTAGTTCAAACACCCAATAATGAGTTGCGATCAGAGAATCAATGCACAAGCATAAAACCTTTGCATAGTAAACTGGAAAGTATTCCCAGCCCAACAATCAGCAGACCATTCACAAAATCTAAGTAAGAGAGCCTCTCATGAAGAAAGGCATCAGAAACTCAAGCACTCACCATTTCCCAGACTGGTACAATAGTATTTCGACATTAGACCTTGAAAGGTTACATCGTTGATATATTGTGGAGACTGTTCTTCTCATGACTCATCTGTCCTGTTGCCTTCTCTCCTCCCAGTGTTAAACTATGTCTAATACATAACAAGTGCCTATTCACAAGCTAATAAAAGGCTTCTCGAAAATCACAACAGCTGCAAAAAAAGTGAAAGACATTGAGCGCAAACAACTATTCAATATGAAAAACAAGCCTTTTAGTGTTAATGCATTATTGTATTCCATATAACATGTCATCAACGGTTAGACTAACTTAAATTAGCATTTTTATTTTACGTTTAGGCCTATAATATTTAAGTATGATTACCTACTATAAATTTAGCATTTAATATATGTACTTATTTATATTTTGGCTTGGCATATTACTTAACAAAAACTTTTTTGCTAGCAAATTAAAATTTCTTGTCATCAGTAGTATGTGAGAGGCCTTGTAAGAAAATACCTTTATCCAAGCTCCAAAATAGTGTAAGGCAATCCACTCCTTAAGGCCTTTCACAATAAATAAGTCAGATAGAATGCCTTTTTCAGCAGACGTATGGTCCCTAATAAGGGAGAGGCAGGTCTTGGGTTGCTTGGGTTCCGGTTCGGGGAGGTCCTAGCCTAGAACTTTGGCCTGTCAGTTTGGGCTGGACTGTTCCCAGTGGAGCAGGCTCAAGACCAATTTGCATATGGCTGAGGCAAAATTGAGGTGGCATGGTGTGCAAAACAATGATGGACTGGGATGCGGCCTGTGGCTCTGATTATTCCATTTCTCACTTTTATTAAGTTTTCAGTTAAAGCACACAACTTATGCCCATGAAAATGTTTACCAAAGTGAATCAACAATTGAGTGTAGCCAAACCCCTTCACTCAGAAGTCATAACATTGCAGATATGTACAAAATATGGTTGGCAAAACAATATACACCCATCTATATAGCAGCAAAGCAAGGATTCTGAAAGTGGAAATCGTCTACATCTAGGGTTTGTCACAGGAGGTAACTAACCCCAATTGCCTTTCCGACAATGGTAAACTGCCAGAATACCTGTAGCAAAATACCTGTTTACAAGCTTAAGCCCTAATATGCACTTTTTACAATAAATTAATCATGTCTATTTACTTTGTCATAACGTTTTGTTATAAACAGGCCAGGCCTACCGCCTTATGAATGACGTGTACTATTACTGGCTTAGTCTGGTTGCGTTGGGTATAATCATTCTCACAAGGCAAAAAGTGCAATACAAGCACTCTTTTTTAATGGAAGTACACACTTCTCCCCAGTTACACTCTAAATACAAGAAAACAAACGTGTTTTAAAGTTCTTTTTCTTTTCGTCCCATAAGCTGCACTGTCAAGCCAGGCCTAAAAATCAGTTAATCCAAAGTAATTTTGGTTTCCGTTGATTTCATGCAAATATAATTAGTTGGAGAGTGATGTTAGGATATTTAGATGATATCAATGTCCAAGTACTGTCAGGGTATGTAATAAAGTCAACATGTATAATTTGATTAATAAAGTAGTGTTCATCCTCTGTGAAAGTTTCAGTGGCTCTAGGTTTTTACAACAAAGACAGTAATGCGCACCCTCCCTGATGTGTAGGAGATAGACATACACTGTGGGTTGACAAATGGGGTGCTAGCTAGGTTCCCTCTGAATCATTTGGAAGTTATGAACACAGAAGATTGTTCCTGTCTGGATTACATTTAGGCTATGTGGAGCATGGATGAGCTATGACAGCAGTGCTATGTAAAATATGGGCTAATTTGAACAGTAATGGGGGCCCTTTGTAATTCGGAAGTGATGTGATGGTCTAGAGTTGTGTTAGAAGACTGTTCCAGGTCTTAGCTGCGATATGGAAGAAGTAGTGTCCTCCACTTCTGCTTTGGTAGATGTAGGGTGTATGGGCAAGTGATAGGGAGGTGAAGCGTAGTCTTCTTGATGGTTGGTGGAAGTGATGGAGCAAGGATTCGCACGTTACGCGACTTGCTCGTACTCATGAACCTCGAATAACTATAATAAATTAACTCAACCTGTTCGTCTTACTAATTTTCCCTTTATTCTGACATTTTGGGTGTCCCAGAGACACTTGCTTATGTGTCTATTAACCTTAACAACACTTGTCATTAAAATGGCCGCTGCTTAGTGGGGTTTTCTTCTGCGCATGCGTTGGTCACAATCGCAGTTCTGGTGGGAATCTTTTGCACTTGCGCACTAGCATTAAGATGGCCGCTTTGTGTTCTCACATGCCGAAGCTTGCGCTGCTGCTTTTGCGCTACTGTTCGCGTGCCTCTAACACTAATGCTATAGTTATTATAAAGTAAGGGGTATAGAGTAGCTATTCACGGTATACAGTGTATTCATTTTTTCTTGTATTTCTAATTTGTTTTCGCTTACTTTTCATGTATCATAAGTCTTGGGCCTGGGAGGGAAGCAAACCCCATCTTAGAAGTCCCTACTGCGCATGTCACCCTGGCAGAGGGAAGAAAACCTTGTAACAGTGGAACTCAGCCAGCTGGCAGCCACAGCCAAGATGCTCCTGAGAAAGTGACCTGCGACCCAGCAGACCGAAGCTGAACTGTCCTGCAAAAGCTACAATTGTATATATTCCATTGTATTCTGTAGAACATCTCATGGGAACCCCAAATTCAATAGGCGGTCCCAGAGTATGCTAATGAAGTCTTGTAAAGGTGAAATGTGATTGGTGTGTTAACCTGGCCTACTTGTGGTCCAATCGAAATTGGGAATTCTTACACTTGCAACATTTGGGGGGTGGTACACTGACCCAAAAACAGTATAACTAGCCTAGGTTTAGCTAGAGAAATTGTCCGACTTGTCCGAATAGCTGACCTGTCACTGACCCAACGCACTCAATAGGTGACTTGATACAGAGGGCTGCGGAGCACTCTGTCCGAAATTTCCATAGACTCAAGGGTTTTGTTGAGAAACCTTGAGTGCTGGTGGAGCACTTTGCTGGGGAGTTCGATAACCCAATCGGGGTTCTGACTGATAGCTGCAGAGAGGGTGGAGAGCAGGCGTTGCTTCCGAACTGCGGGTGCTGGTCGTGCCTTGGTGGTCCTGTCCTGATCCTAATCTGGGTTTCCTGTCCCATCCTGGGGTGTCCTTTCCGTACTTGCTGTCCTACTGGCGACTGTCCTTCCTTGGGTTCCTCCCGTCCTTAACTGACCCGTGGCCAGGGTTGGTCTTCACACCACTTTAGGTAAATATAGTGCTGAAAGTCTACTCTGCACCTTCTATATTTTCCTTCTTTTGCTTTAATAAAGTCATACTCTTGCGAAATTGATTTTCCATGCTTTTCGCATCTCTGAATGAACAAGTCTAGCATGTTCCATTTTTTCCCCATCCTTTAAGCACATTCCTTTTCAGTTCTTGATACATAGATGTTCCTTGTCTTTACCCATTATTTAGTCGATTCAAGTAATTCCACCGGTTTATTAGTATGGTCTATTTGCACTTTACCTATAGTTCCTCTTTATGGGGAAATATTTCACTGTGAAATTCTAGTATGCTCTTTATTCTTCCCCGTCCTTTATTCTCTCCATATTAAGTCTAAATTCTGAAACTGCTGCCTAGCATGTTCCTTGTTCTTACCTTCCTTTAGACTCACAAATGGTTGGTTTCATCTATTTTCTTTATGGATATGTGCTCTTTATGATCCTGGTTATCGACTGTTTGTTCATTGTGAACCTTATGCTTTCTGAGATTGAAGAATTTTAGATAAAGGTTTTCAAAACTTCTTGAGTTTGTGGTTATTATAAAAGTACAAATAGAATATATAAAGTATAAGTATTTTGGTGTCTGCCTTTCTTTTACAGCTAGCTCCCTGATCCATTGTGATCTTAGGTACCCGTAACAGTGGAATGGTAAGTCGGGTACACTGGAAATAAAATAGGAAGGAACAAGGGTTACTGGTAGTAGAGTGTATGGTCGCCCGATTAATGAATATGGTGAATTAAAGTTTATGGGCCTGATACGTATGTGGTAAATTTGTTGGTCGGGTGACCTGCGCGCTCTATCAGTAATTTTCTGGTAGCAGAGCTATGGTTAGGGACTAGTTAAAGTTAGGTAGGACTAGTTAAGATAGGTAGGTTGGATGCTGCTAAAAGATTATTTGCTACTAAAACTGTGAACATTTTATTGCTGCTAGATTGATCAATCACGTGAAATGTTTTTGCTTTTAAAAAATTATGAAATGTTTTTAATTGTTCTTCATGCTGCTATATTGATATATGTTTTAACAAAACTCGTTAGTGATTGTTATATGTTTGTCTGGAATCCCGGGGAATTGAATAGCGAGTGGTGAGGAGAATCCACTTCGCTCTGAGGTCAGTGGCTTGGGAAAAATTAGTGCATAGTTAGGCAGAACTGGAAGCGCTAATTAGGGTTACTGTATGAATAGTTGAATAAATGATAGCAACGAGCTCGCTAATGAAACTTCAGTTGTGATATAACCTAGTCAGGGTCACACGAGAAAGGAGTTGTAGGTTCATCGGAGCTTGAGTGATAGCAAAAGAGTTCGCTAGTGAAACTTTAGACTTAGTATATATCCCGGAAAGAAGTGGATAAGTCGAAGAAGTAGCAGGTTCTCTAATGCTTGAGTGAAGGATAGACAGAAGAGATCTGTCCGTAATGCATGAAAAGTAGACAGAAGAGGTTTACTTGCAGTAAAACAAATCTTTCTTTCTAGACACTCGAGTACAGTGGCAAATGTTTTTACGTTGTAAATTAATTAAAGCACTTGCACTTTAAGAAAGAAATAAAGTTTCCGTTACCTTGTGAAGGAGGGAGTCAGTTCGGAGCTGTTCTGACGTCATTCTGTGCCGCGCTGGGATTGGTAGAGACAGCGGGTGTGTAGCGAAGCTAGTATTGTAAAGGAGGGGTGAGTGCCGACGTGTGAGAACTTGTCTCACGAAAAGGCCGCGCACCCATTGGTCGAGACTATTTGAAATCGTGCATTTGATTGGTTGCACGAAAAATAAAAGACACACTTAGATTGGAAGTGATTTTGTAAACAGAGTCGCTTGCGAAAAAGTATATGTGGCATTCGTATACTCCAGAAACTAGACCGGACCCAAGATATCTAGGGTTTGGAAAAGATAAGTGGAAAGGTCGTAAAAGCGTCATGTACGGAGAAAAGAGGAAAATGACCTTAGTAAGCAAAGTAACAAGCCTATCAAAACTAGAGAAGGAGTTGTCATTCCACCACCTAATACTCCTGCATCTTTCATGATGTTTGATAAAGGGTACCACTCTTGTGTATGGTTGGAAAATTGGGTGGAATACACAAAAAATGACGGAATTTTGGCATTTCCGTTAGACGGTACATTTAATGGCAGAATTCTATTCAATCTGAGAACCCGAATGAATGAATTGCATCCCTTACCCAGACTGACACAGTATGAAGCCTTAGAGGAATGGGAAATAGAGGCTTTTGAGAGGGACAAGCCCCGACTGGATAAAGGGTTAACCAAATGGTATCCTAAAGTGAAACCCGAGACCCGAGATAAAAGAATGAAACAGTGGAGACGGAATATGATAGTAGAAGGATTATACCCTATGGTGTCACTAGGAGACCCGGTGGGGGAGGGGGAAAGACAGAGAAGACCAAACATTGGGTGACCAGTGGGGATTCAGATGACGATTTGTTGGATGACTTGTTCATGAAAAATCCACCTCCTTATAATGAAGGACCCCGATCCTCTACTTGCCTGAGACCTCCTTACCAAGAGGGGCCTAGACCTGTAAATGTAAGAGACAGCTGTCAAATACCTCCTTATCAGGAGATGCCGGGACCTTTAAGCACAGGAAATCCATTCATGAAACCTAATTATGGTGAGGGACCAAGTAATGACGCATCCAACTGCCCCAACCCTGACCCCGCAAATAGTACCTGAAATAAGCCTGGAAAGAATACTACAGGAGAGAGAGCAAGAGGCATTAATTAAACAAAGAACAGAATTAATTCAGAAAATCTCCCAGCTAAATACCAGTCATGAAGCCCTGACCATCCCAGTAACTATTGGACCAGTCGTTCCTCTGTATGGAGATAAACAGGGGTGTCACAAGACACCGATTATTACCCCGGCTATAGTACAGCCAAGAAAAGAACCTTTAATTGTAGATGATCAGGCAAGCGAATGCGAATCTGTAATTTCCTTGATGGATTTGCCAGTAAGGGAGCTGGAAAGGGGTTCACAGAGAAGGAACACTCCTTTCAGTTCAGGAGAAGTGCAGATTGAGTCAGCTTCTGGTACTAAACGTGCCACTGTAGTAACTCCTGAGGAAATCGAGAGATGGAGTCGAGAACTAGAGAAACCAAATTCCCAGTCGAAACCCCTAGATATTTACAAATTAAGAATAGAATTGTAAGAACTGATGGCTGGGAATGTAGGGTTAGACAGACTAAATACTTTTTCTGAAGAAGAATGGCTGTTTATCTGTAAGAGCATCACTCGTAATACTAGGGTGTTCCATGAGAAGTTAGTGGACACCGCGGCTAGTATGGGAATTGATATTGGGAAATCTAAATCATTGCAGAAACCCTACAGAGCAGAGTTCTCAGACAAAGATCTGGAAAATATGAATGTATCAGGGAAGAAGGTACAGATCAGAGAATTAGTGAATCTGTTGCAAAAATGGGGAGAACTAGAAAAGTGGAAAGCCAGGTGGGCAAAGAAAAAGGAGGAGATTAGATCCAAACAGATGACTTCTGAGTATGTCTTAAAAGAGGCAGACAAAGCAGAAAAATGATATCCGATGCGAGAAGTGCCAGATGGAAAATATGTGCTCGTTCCATGGTCCAGACAGGATATTGTGTCCTTTACCAATGACTTTCCGAAATTACGAGAGAAGCCTGTGGATTGGTATAGACAGGTAGAAAGATTTGTGAAGGTGCAAAAACGCCTGTGGAAAGATCTGGATGGGTTTTTCGATATCGTAGTTCCCGTAGATTTGTGAACAGAATGTAAAATTGCTGTTGATTGGCCTAGTAAGGAATCCCCGAGGGACCTTCTCACAGGGGCTCCTTCTGATGATGTAATGAACAAATACAATCAGGTAATGTTACATCTGAAAGGAAAGGTGCCTGCAAAGGAAACTGATTGGACCAGAATAGATAGAACTACCCAGGATAGGGATGAAACTGTGCATTCCTATTATGAAAGACTGTTGCAGGTGTTCAAAACGTACAGCGGTATAGATAACATTGAGATGAAGGACATGAGCCATTTCATTTACAGGTTTGTAAACGGTTTAAGACCTGAAATTTGCCAATGGATCAAAGACAATAAAATTTGTTGGCAGTCTAAGAAAATAGATGAGGTTTTAAGGTACGCCAAGTACTGCGAGGATGAGATGGCGGACAAACTAAAGGCCTTAAAGGAAAAAGTCATGTGGGTACAAGTAAAATTAGCTCAGCAACAAGAAAAGCAGTTAAATAAAATGAATACTAATACCCAAAACCAAGGTTCTGGGAGTGGAGGGAAGCCCAAAGTAAAAATGAGCCGAGAGGAAGCCAAAAAGAAGTTCCCCTGTCACGGGTGCGGACAGATAGGGCACTGGAGAGACGAGTGTCCATATGCACAAAATAGTAACCCCCAAACTAATGATTTAAATCCACAGACGCAGAATGAAAAGCCAAGAAAGACCCAGCAACAGGAAAAAGCGAATCAGTTGCCCCGAGCACCTAGATCGAATTTTAAGGGAAAAGCACAGCAGGGTGAAGACATAGAAATTTGGGGAGGAAAGGAGGATAGAAATGCAGCAACTTCGCAATTTCTGTTGAATGACACTTTCCTCTGTGATGAACCTTACTGACGGTGCCTGAGGGGGGGGGGACAAGGAGTGCGTACTTGGAGCCTCCTTGCCGGTAGACCAGTCGGGGCCATACATTGAAGGAAAGATTGAAGGCAATGATGTCACCTTTCTGTTGGACACTGGGGCTACCCGTTCTACTGTAAGAACAGCAGACGTTCCGAACCTACCCCTCTCGGGAGAAGCGATCCAAGTAGTGGGCGTATCTAATCAATTGATTAGTACCCCAGTTACCGAGCCCATGGAGATTACAATAGGGAATTTCAAAGAAATGCATAGATTTGTTGTCTGTGATACCAGTCCTGTAAACTTATTAGGACATGATTTGTTGTGTAAAATGAACTGTACTATCTTTTGCACACCAAAGGGCGTCGAGATACAAACCCCAGACGAAGATGGAATATACAAATTAATGTTAATAAGACCTGACTCAGAAATTAAAAGACTGACAATACAAGACTTACCTGAAGAACTCCAACAGACAGTGAAACCAGAAGTATGGGATTTTACTGGGAAAGATGTAGGATTAATGGCAATTGTTGACCCAATCAAAATAGCCATAAAGGTAGATGCAGTTTACCCAAATACGAAACCATACAAAATGAGTGCAGAAGTGAAAGAGCAGGAGTTGCCATTGAAATAAAAATATTGCTAGAAGCAAACATCATACAAGAAGTGTTGAGTAGTCCTTGCAACTCCCCGATAATTGGCATCAAGAAACCTAGTGGTAAGTACAGGGTAGTGCAGGACCTGCGAAAGGTAAACAAAATTGTTGTTCCGTGCTGTCCCATTGTTCCGAACCCAGCAGTGATCTTGTATCAAATTCCCTGGAATGCTGAGTGGTTCACCGTAATTGATTTATGTCACGCATTCTTTTCAATTCCTTTGCATCCAGACAGCAAATTTCTTTTCTCTTTTGAATTCGACAGTCACGTGTTCGTTTGGAATCGCGTCCCTCAGGGGTATACAGAAAGCCCCTCAATCTTTAATCAAATTCTGAAAAAGTGCCTTGAATCCTTAGTCTTACCTGGAGACTCAGTTTTGGTGCAATATATAGATGACCTTTTGGTGGCATCTAAAAGTCAGAAAGACTGTGTTGTTGACACTATTGCCTTATTGAACCACTTAGGTGAAGGAGGAAATAAAGTATCACCTGACAAATTACAGTACTGTACTAATTCAGTAAAATATCTGGGGCACCAGATAGAGAAAGGTATCAGGAGAGTTACTTCAGAAAGAATTAGGATAATACGAAACATGCAGTTACCCAACACTCAGAAAGAGATCAGAATGTTCCTTGGGGTTGTAGGATATTGCAGACAGTGGATTGTGGAATTTGCAGTCCTAGCAAAGCCATTGATAAAAATGACAAGGAAAGGAGCAAAGGACCCAGTAGAATGGGATGAGGAAGGCATGACAGCGTTTACAAAATTACGAGAATGTCTGTGTACCGCTCCTGCATTCGGAATGCCTGATTATTCGAAAGAATTTGCACTGTTTTGTGATACACGAGACAATTGTGCACAGTCAGTCCTAACTCAAGAGCATGGTCTGATTAGACGTCCAGTAGCATACTTCTCTGCTACTTTGGATCCAGTGGCTGCTGGATTACCTGGATGTCTGAAAGCAGTAGCTGCAACTTGCATGAGTCTTGAACAGAGTGAATCCATCATTATGGGACATCCTGTAACTGTGTATGTTCCACATGCAGTTGTAATCTTACTGACCAGAACTAAAACCCAGTATCTCACACCTAGTCGGCTGACTAAATATGAGAGGATTCTTGTGGGTGCTGCAAATGTAACAATTGCTCGGTGTAACATATTGAATCCAGCTACCCTATTACCAGACTCATTGATTGCAGAAGCAAAGGGAGAGGTCGAGCACGACTGCATTGACCTGACTGAGTTTAGTACCAAACCACGCCCAGATATCAAGGAAATGCCCTTACCTGTGGAAGATTACGAGCTGTTTGTAGATGGCTCATGTCTGAGACACGAGAATGGAGGCCTAAGTGCTGCCTATGCTGTAGTCACAGTATCACGTGCTGTAGAAGCATCCTATCTATTTGGAGTGAAGTCTGCACAAGTAGCCGAATTGATTGCATTGGCAAGAGCCTGTAAAGTTGGGAAAAATAAAAGAGTAACCATATACACTGACAGTCAGTATGGTTTTGGGGTTGTGCATGACTTCGGTCAATTGTGGCTGCAAAGAGAGTTCCTGACTTCTTCGGGTACTCCTATCAGGAATGGAAAAGTGGTACAAGAACTACTGGAAGCAATCCAGTTACCAAAGGAATTGGCAGTGGTCAAGTGTGCTGCTCACAAATCTGGTGAAGACAGTGTGACAGTAGGTAATAAATATGCTGACCAACTAGCCCAACATTATGCAAGACATCAGATGTCAGTCAATATCAAATTGGGGGGAAATGGAAACAGATGCCAACTTATGGTGTTTGAGAATGTGCCAACATGGGAGGAACTGAGAGATTTACAGAATGCAGCAGGACCAAAGGAAAGGAGAAGATGGAGAAAGTTTGGTTGTCAGCAGAGAAATGAGGACAGTGTTATGGTTTGCCCTGATGGTATGCCTGTGTTGCCTGACAGCTTGCTTGTTCCAATGGCCCGGCTAATACATGGAAGTACACACATTGGTAGGGATGCCATGATTTGTGTCTTCAAACAGACATGGTTAAATTCGAAATTCAGGAAGGTAGCAGAAAGACTCTGCCAGAGGTGTTTGACATGTCAGCAATACAATGCAGGGAAGAGAACAGTAGTTTCAATGGGTAAAATTGGGAAAGCAGAAGGTCCCTTTATAAGACTACAAATTGACTTCATTCAGTTACCCCTTTGTAGAGGAATGAGATACGTCCTTGTCATTGTTTGCCTGTTTTCAAAATGGGTAGAGGCGTACCCGGCCAAGAAGAATTATGCCATCACTGTAGCCAAATTGTTACTTCGAGAACTGATACCTAGGTTCGGGGTTCCAGTCACCATTGAATCAGACAGAGGTGGGCATTTTCAGAATGAGATAATTGATCAGATCTGTGGAGCATTCAAAATTACTCAAAAACTGCACTGTGCATATCGCCCAGAGGCTTCTGGAGTGGTGGAACAACTGAATGGCACTATCAAGTCGAGATTAGGAAAAATGTGTGAATCTACTGGCATGAACTGGATAGAGGCTTTACCTCTTGTTCTAATGGGCATCCGAAGTATTCCAGACCGAAATACAGGCCTGAGTCCCTACGAGATCCTGATGGGAAGAGTAATGCGACAAGCATGGGTACCAGGACACAAACTGATAAGTATTTCTGATGATTTGGTACTTGAGTACTGCAAGTAACTGGGTGACCAAGTGCGTTCTATCTCTCACCAGATTGGGGAAGACGCCGTCGCCAGTCCAGCAACTCCAGTCCATAACTTGAATCCAGGCGATTGGGTGGTACTTAAGAAGCACACCAGATCAAGTTGCCTGGCACCGAAGTGGGGGAAGCCAAGACAAGTGATTCTGGTGACCACCACAGAGGTGAAGTGTGCAGGAGTACCAAAGTGGATCCATGCCAGTCATACAAAGAAAGTAACCGAAGATGAAGAGACTGACGCTGAAGGTTGTCCAGCTGAGGGGTCTCCAGATGTTGGTCCTGAAGTATCTGATGATGAACAACCGAGCACCAGTCAAATTGAATGGATCCCAGTGATCGACCTGACTGATAATCCGATAAGAACCAGAAGCCAGACATATGCAGACAGAGAGTGGGATAGTGAGGAAGAGACAGGAATAGAAGGAGACATTCAGATTATCGAAATTCATGTCAAATCTGATGAGGAAGAAGGTCACATAGGGACAGAACAGGTGATCGACACACCTCCAGGAACTCCTGAGATTGAAAAGGGACAGATAGAAATTAGGGCGGAAGTTCAAGCGGAAGGAAATCAAAGGTTCGAGGTGCTTGAACAGGATCAGGTAGAAATAGACGAAAGTGTTCAGGACACAGAAATTGAAACGTCCAAAAATCAAATCCAGTATACACCTGAACAAGGCCAGCTTAGCAACCAGGCAGAAGAAACCGAAGTAAGACCTGGAACTAGTCAGATAGACAGGGAGGAAGAAGAAGCAGAAGTGCCACAACAAAAGAGCATTAGAAGAAAGCCCAACCACAGTGCCAGTTAAAAGACTCAAGACGAAAAATAGAGAAACCAAGGTACATCAAAAGACTGAGACTGAGACTGAAAAAAGTAGGGGAGAAGCTTGAGCAAAGGAAACAAGCTTCCAATAAAACAGAGCCACCTGGAGAAAGCACTAAGTGAAGCAGTGCCCGAATAAAAAGACTGAACGAAAAGTATCAGGATCCTGAATGGACTTACCTGGTGTTGGAGGAATTTGAGGATCTTGAGATAAGTGATGAGAGTGACGAAGAACTCACTACTGACCAGTCTGCCGAAGAAGACGAACCAACCTGAAATTGCCCAGTGTAAGCTACCTGTGCAAAGTTACAAAGAGGGGTTGGAAAGCTTCTTTTGAGCGAAAATGTCTGATTCAAATGTGAATGGAAGACCGAGACAAAGTTGTTGTAAAACATGCTGTCAAGTATGTTTATGTAGTGTAGCAATAGTACTGATCCTTTGGATAGGATTAACTGTAACCCTTCCTTCTATGATAAGTAAGAACCCAAGTTTGTACCCAAATAATAATTTACCTGACGACACTGTAGAATCACACACTAGAATTACCCCACGAAGAGTAGACACTTAGGACAAACCAATTAGCCTAAAACGGAGACAGTTAGATTTAGAAGCACCAGATGAAGAAGTACTACACTTTAACAAGATTAAGAATAAGACTCGTTTAAACGTTTTCGCAAATCTGGTATTGCATTATGTAGAACCTATGGAAATAGACGACTGTTATGTCTGCATGAAGCTACCTACTTCTGTAGCTGAAGGCGTGACTTATCATCACTTGCCCTTAACCTATGGAATTTCCTGTAGTAT
Source organism: Lissotriton helveticus (assembly GCF_964261635.1). Lineage (NCBI taxonomy): Eukaryota > Metazoa > Chordata > Amphibia > Caudata > Salamandridae > Lissotriton > Lissotriton helveticus. The sequence continues at coordinate 2,129,116,130 of NC_136061.1, forward strand.
ACTAGCTAGCTTATTTTACAACAGAGGACCTTTACAGTATTACTATTCAAACTCTGACGTAACATTTTCTGAACTTCCTGTTCGAAGAAACCTGAACCCTGTACAGACTACTAGAGCTATAGCTAAGTTCATGAGTGATTATTTTCTAACTGTAGGAAAAATTAATATAGATGATGCACATAAAAATAACCTGACCTGTTCTTTACATGAGAAGGAAAAGGAGTTTCTGGACATGGTAGAGAAAAGAAGAGAGAGTTTCCAAAAGAAAGCCAAAGACAGGAATCATAAAGTTCCTAAATGGGCAGAAAATATAGGGAGCACCTCAAATGGTGGACCACATGCTGCTATGCTCCTTGATTTCGAAAAGAAGGGGAAGCTCTATCTTAAAAGGGAAAAGACTAGTTATTATAACAATGTTTTCATTGGTTCCAGTGAATGCGAGCATAATTACAAGGTAATTGGAGGGTGGGGTTTCAAAGATGGGAATTTATTTTATTTGTGGGAACAAGGCTTACTTCAAATTACCCGACCATTGGTTCGGGAGTTGCTATTTTGGTATTGTCTTCCCAAAGATATACCATGTGGGGAAAATCATTGGAAGCGCTGAAGAAACTAACAAATTAGTACGCATTAAAAGAGAAACTGCTGGTGAGATTGTAGGAGATATTTTTAGTGCAATAATACCTGCAGTGGGAGTGGTTCTGAACTCAAACAAAATTTGCAAACTGTCAACAGTAGTAGATCAGTTATCTACCGACACTGCTGGAGGTTTCCTGATGGTCAATACCGAAATGGTTGCGATCAGATCTATGGTTTTACAGAATCGACTTGCCCTTGACACCTTATTAGCAAAAGAGGGCGGAGTCTGCAGAATGTTGAAAGTGCAACATTGTTGCACTTACATACCTGATAAAAGCGTGGGAATCCAAAGGTATGTGAGGAACATTACTAATTTGGAAAAGGAACTTAAACCACTGGAGGTTGATAGTGCTTGGAAGAGACTTACTGATGGTCTTTCAGCTGTAGGTCATTGGTTTGCAAATTTAGGTAGAGGTTTATTGTTTAAGGTACTGATGCCAATTGCAGGAATAGGTTTTGTCATATTCCTCATATTTGTCTGTTGCAAATGTCGCAAGCACCAAAAGAAATATACTGTGAATAAGAGAGGCATGAAACGGAGTGTGGATGAACTTGAATTAGAGGAAATGAATAATCAGATTTATAAAAGGGCGAAAAATTCTCACCCTAACAAAGAAACTAAAGAGAAATTGAATCGAATGTTGGAAGAGATTGAATTGGGAAAAATTTAAGTTGGCATCTGGTTCTATTGTTTTGTGATGATAGTAAATATCATCAAAGAGGGGATTGATGGAGCAAGGATTCGCACGTTACGCGACTTGCTCGTACTCATGAACCTCGAATAACTATAATAAATTAATTCAACCTGTTCGTCTTACTAATTTTCCCTTTATTCTGACATTTTGGGTGTCCCAGAGACGCTTGCTTATGTGTGTATTAACCTTAACAATGCTTGTCATTAAAATGGCCGCTGCTTAGCGGGGTTTTCTTCTGCGCATGCGTTGGTCACAATCACGTGACGTGACGTACTCGCAGTTCTGGTGGGAATCTTTTGCACTTGCGCACTAGCATTAAGATGGCCACTTTGTGTTCTCACATGCCGAAGCTTGCGCTGCTGCTTTTGCGCTACTGTTCGTGTGCCTCTAACACTAATGCTATAGTTATTATAATGTAAGGGGTATAGAGTAGCTATTCACGGTATACAGTGTATTCATTTTTTCTTGTATTTCTAATTTGTTTTCGCTTACTTTTCATGTATCGTAACTCTTGGGCCTGGGAGGGAAGCAAACCCCATCTTAGAAGTCCCTACTGCGCATGTCACCCTGGCAGAGGGAAGAAAACCTTGTAACAGTGGAACTCAGCCAGCTGGCAGCCACAGCCAAGATGCTCCTGAGAAAGTGACCTGCGACCCAGCAGAACGAAGCTGAACAGTCCTGCAAAAGCTACAATTGTATATATTCCATTGTATTCTGTAGAACATCTCATGGGAACCCCAAATTCAATAGGCGGTCCCAGAGTATGCTAATGAAGTCTTGTAAAGGTGAAATGTGGTTGGTGTGTTAACCTGGCCTACTTGTGGTCCAATCGAAATTGGGAATTCTTACACTTGCAACATTTGGGGGGTGGTACACTGACCCGAAAACAGTATAACTAGCCTAAGTTTAGCTAGAGAAATTGTCTGACTTGTCCGAATAGCTGACCTGTCACTGACCCAACGCACTCAATAGGTGACTTGATACAGAGGGCTGCTGAGCACTCTGTCCGAAATTTCCATAGACTCAAGGGTTTTGTTGAGAAATCTTAAGTGCTGGCGGAGCACTTTGCTGGGGAGTTCGATAACCCAATCGGGGTTCTGACTGATAGCTTCAGAGAGGGTGGAGCGCAGGCGTTGCTTCCGAACTGCGGGTCCTGGTCGTGCCTTGGTGGTCCTGTCCTGATCCTAATCTGGGTTTCCTGTCCCGTCCTGGGGTGTCCTTTCCGTACTTGCTGTCCTACTGGCGACTGTCCTTCCTTGGGTTCCTCCCGTCCTTAACTGACCCGTGGCCAGGGTTGGTCTTCACACCACTTCAGGTAAATATAGTGCTGAAAGTCTACTCTGCACCTTCTATATTTTCCTTCTTTTGCTTTAATAAAGTCATACTCTTGCGAAATTGATTTTCCATGCTTTTCGCATCTCTGAATGAACAAGTCTAGCATGTTCCATTTTTTCCCCATCCTTTAAGCACATTCCTTTTCAGTTCTTGATACATAGATGTTCCTTGTCTTTACCCATTATTTAGTCGATTCAAGTAATTGCACCAGTTTATTAGTAGGGTCTATTTGCACTTTACCTATAGTTCCTCTTTATGGGAAAATATTTCACTGTGAAATTCTAGTATGCTCTTTATTCGTCCCCGTCCTTTAGTCTCTCCATATTAAGTCTAAGGGCCAGATGTAGGAGGCCATTTACCGACCGGTAACAGCCGATTTCGGCCGTTACCGACCGATAAATGGGTATTTGGGATGTAGGGGCATCATTTTACAGATTCGGTAAATTTACCGTATCGGTAAATTTACCGATTCTGTAAAATACCGAATCGGTATTTTCACCGATTCTGTAAATCCCAGATGTAGGTGGGACTCTTCTAAGTCCCAAAGGCTTTACAGAATTGGTATTTTACGACCCAATCCAATTGGGTGGTAAAATACCGAATCCAGGTGTGCATGCACATTTGTGCATGCACACCTAGCCATGTGACAGACAGACATCTGTGTGCCACATGGCACACATGCCCGTTTTTGGGGTGCTAGAGGGTGTCAAAGTGACACCCCCTGCACCCTTGCTGGAATCGGTATTTACCGAATCGGTAAATAACGCTTCGGTAATGCCCATTGATTCCTATGGGCTTCAATGCCCATAGGAATCAATGGGCATTACCGAATCGGTATTTACAGAATCTGTAAATACCGATTCTTAGCGATTCGGTATTTACCGATTCAGAAATACCTACATCCCCCCCCCTCTATTTTACCACTTCTTAAATATCGAATCGGTAAAATTCGGTATTTAAGAAGTGGTAAAATAGAATTACCTACATCTAGCCCTTAATTCTGAAACTGCTGCCTAGCATGTTCCTCGTTCTTACCTTCCTTTAGACTCACAAATAGTTGGTTTCATCTATTTTCTTTATGGATATGTGCTCTTTATGATCCTGGTTATCGACTGTTTGTTCATTGTGAACCTTATGCTTTCTGAGATTGAAGAATTTTAGATAAAGGTTTTCAAAACTTCTTGAGTTTGTGGTGTGGTTATTATAAAAGTACAAATAGAATATATAAAGTATAAGTATTTTGGTGTCTGCCTTTCTTTTACAGCTAGCTCCCTGATCCATTGTGATCTTAGGTACCCGTAACGGTGTGCAGAGTGTATGGTCGCCCGATTAATGAATATGGTGAATTAAAGTTTATGGGCCTGATACGTATGTGGTAAATTTGTTGGTCGGGTGACCTGCGCGCTCTATCAGAAGTTCAGGCAGTGGTTAATGTCGGCAGATCCTTGGTTGTGTAGATCCTTGTGTGCGTGGGTCAGCAGCTTGAATTAGCATCTCTTCTGTACGGGGAGCCAGCAGAGGTGCCTGAGGTGGGGTGTGATGTGAGATTGTCAGGGAAGGTCGAGGATGAGTCTGGCTGCAGTGTTCTTTATGGTCTGCAGTCTCTGTAGGAGGTGTATGGTGATTCCTATGTAGAGAGTGTTGCCGTAGTCTAGTCAGCTGTTGATAAGGGACTGTGTCACAGTGCGTCTAGTGTTCAGGGATAGACATTTGAAGATATTATGTAGCATGCATAGAGAGAGGAAGCAGGTGGAGGAGACGGCATTGATCTGTGCTGTGATTTCATGGTGAGCTTGTTGTCAATGATGATTCCGAGGTTTCTGCGTGGACGGAGGGAGTGGGTGCGGGTCCTAAGTTTGATTACCACCAGGATTCGTTCTAAGTGTTGCTGCTATTGCTGAAGATCAGTACTTCCATTGTGTCTATATTCAGGTGCATGCAGTTGTTCTCCATCCACTAGGTGATGCTTGTCATGCATCTGTTGAAGTTGGTTTGGTAGTGGGGTCATTGGTGAGTGAGAGGATAAGTTGGGTGTTGAATGCATAAGAAATTATGTTGAGACAATGAGATCTGACAATGTTGGCCAGTGGGGTCATATATTTTATGAAGAGCATGGGGCGGAGGGTAGAGACCTGGGAGACACCGCAGGTGATATCTTTGGGTTCAGAGGTGAAAGGTGTGAGGTGTATCTTCTGGGTTCTTCCGGTGAGGAAGGAGGTGATCCATGTGAGCAGGTATGCGGGGCCTTTCGATCAGCGTGAGGTGGGATAATGTGTTGAAGGTTGCCAAGAGGTCGAGAAGGATCACAGCTGCTGTTTCTCCTCAGTTGAGGACGGTTCAAATGTCATCAATGATTGTGATGAGGGCATTCTTGGTGCTGTGATTGCTGTGGAAGTCGGATTGGGAGGTGTTGAGTAGCTGTTCTGTTCCAGGTTTCAACACACAGAAAGAAGTAAGGCTACTGATGTCGCAACTTTTATTAAGTGATACTCTAAGATAAAGTTGTAGCAAAGTACAATACTTTGTAAAAACTGCCCTCACCAACAACGAATTGTGGCATGCTTCATCAAAGGGCTGCTGCGACACCTCAGCCCAGACCAACTCTTGAGGCGGAGCAATAGGGTGAAGAAGACAATACAACCACACAGAAAAGGAAAAAGGATCCAAGAAGAAATAGTGCAGATTATAAGTCTAAAACTAACTAAGGGATTTCCTCATAATAGTTGTATTCCTGGACTCCCCTGTCAGGATTAAAAAGGTAATTCATACCGTAGGATGGTGGTGAAGTGAGTGCATTAGGCACCCAACACCCCTCTGTTCTGCATAAAGGTCGACATGTTTCTGCCGGAATCCGCGCCTCTACCGGCATTCATCAGGAATGTCGGATCCCTATGCTAAATTCCCTTTCTACCAATATACCACTAGTATATCAGATTTCTCCAGATTACTCCATGTGTATTTAGTGGTAAGGTCCAGAAAACATACTCATATTAGGATCTGTAAATGGAAAGAATAACAAATACAAGTGAAGAGAGTTATAGTATAAATGTATAAATGAGCAACTAAGTAAAACAAGTGGCTAAGTCCTTTATTTGCTACCTTTATTTATTTATAATCCCTGTGGTGCAAAGCGGCTGTAGTAATCTTTATAACGTCACCGCTAGTGAGGGAGCAATGCCCTTTCTGGCAAGTGATTCCACTAATGCAGGTATCAGAAACTAAACCAAATTGTGCCTTTAATAAAACAAGTATGAACACACCTACTCGTATTTTATAGGAAACTATGTCCACAACAGTAGTCATGCCAAGACCTTAAAAACAATGTTCTTAGGTGCCTATGTCACACAAAACAACTTGGTGCAACTTACCGAGTTCCACTGTGTATATTGCTAGAACTGGCACGAGGGAAGACGGCGGCCCGCTGTAGTCACACACAGTAGCGGCCCGTGGAGGGAGTTCCGTGGGGCAGTGGGGCGGGGCGGGTGAGGGTCGAGGTGGGGGGTAGTAAACTATGAAATAGGGCCGAACGGAGGTAAGTAAACAAATATATAAATAAAACACATTTCGTTGTGCGAGCTGCATCGCATTTGGCAATGCAGCACGCACAATGAAACTTGTTTTATTTATTTATTTGTTTACTTACCTCTCTTCGCCCGTATTCCGTAGCTTACTACCCCCACCCAGCACCTCCCCGCCTCACTGCCCCGCGGAACTCCCTCCACAGGCCACTGGTCACACACTAGTTGGAGAAAATTACTATTATGCCTGCTTTGAGGAGGCATAGGTTGTTGGTACAAATCCCTGTCTACAAATGTTAGCAGGTAGTCTTGGATTCATTAGCATGCCTACGTACCACCCATCATATGCCAAATTGAAGCAAAGTAACACAAAACCATCATGAGTCACTATTTATATTAGGATTTTCAATTGAAATTAAATCTCACCACTATACTTTGCGATGCGTTTGCAACATTTGTGATGCAAAACCTGGCACAGTGTTAGTAAATCTGGGATAGCATATCTAATACTGCAGGTGCCTCACCCACATTTCTTGAAAGAGCAACAATTAAAAGCAAAACATGCCAGTCTCCTCTATGAAAATATGCAGCTCACACAAGAACGCTGAAAACCGATGAAAAGAAACAAAACATATTTTACTTCTTTAGTATGCATATATACCTCTTTTACATCCTAATATAAATGGCAGAAGTACAACGTTTGTACACAACAAATCAGGAAAAAGTTTTAAGTCTATGCTTAAGAATACTTACTCATGGTGGCTGCACAGCCTTGTATCCCGTGTATCACTTTTGCTTTGGCTGTTTTCCAGTCGCGACTGCTGTCTGGAAGGATCACTTTTTTTTTTAAATCACTTACCTCCCGGCTGGCTGACTGGCCGGCTGCTGCCGCCTCTCCTGCATCCTCTTCCTCGCCACTTGCTGAGGAACAGGAAGCAGGCAGTACCAGGCTTCCATGCTCCCCGCAGCTAATCACAATGCTGCAATGCAGCGTTGTGTTTGGTCTGAGTGCCGTGACACAGCGCTCAGCTAGGGGCTGTAGAGTTGGGCATGTTCTCCACGCAGGCTGCACTGCAGCCTGCATAGAGAACAGAGAAAGTGTGCATGACTGTTTTGAGGAGCCCAAGAGTAAGGGTGGGCGTTCAACGCCGTTCCACCAGCCGAGTTAGCAACGTTTTTGCCACTCATTGCTCAGTTTGGAATGCGGAATATTTGGCCAAAAACTGCGCTCTGCTGTGTGGCAGAGTTACGGGGCACCGCCACCCACTGTGAGTGCCAGTATCTGTATAAAGGTCTGATTCCCCTCCCCCACAAACAACAGTTGGCTAAAAGACACAAAGGGAATACAGCCAAGCCAATCAGATTGGGTTGCTCACAGGCCAATTGCTAACCGGTTGGACCTAGCAGCCCACCAATCAGCGGCCTCCTTACAGTCAAGCTACGGAGTCACAGAGCTCAGCTGCCATCATCATTTGTGGAGTCATGGAGTGAAGGCGAATCAGAGTGGACAGATTGCAGCTCTTGATTGTGGTGGTGTTGTGTGCTCGAAACTTTCCCACTACCCATTGGGACTTGAGGGAAGGTAAGAGCACTTTCTTTATGCTCCATAAAGAGCCTGCCAACATTTAGTATTGCCGTTAGGAGAGGAGGAAGGCCTTACAGAGAGCTGTATGGTGCGTGTCGCCAATTTGCCATTACATTTTCAGTCTCTTTATGCCGACTCTGTGGAGAAGACTTGTTTGCCTCTGGGAAGGCTCCCCGGCTCACTCCTGTTTGCTGCAACATGTGGGACTGAGATCAGAGGTGCTGTTGTGAGGATTCTGTCTCGGTCATGCCATCTGGAAGGTGAGGGTGACCGCACCGACTGCAAGGCATTGCATTATTTGTGCCCAGCACTGCAGTCCACCATCACACTGTGCCTGCAGGGCTGACTTGGCTGTCCTCATTTTTATTTCATCACATTTTGGCCCTGTTAGCTCTACTCTCAAGGCCCACTGAAGGCCCACTGAATCTTTAGTGAACTAGTGGCAAACTCCGCCCAGGCCTGCCCGAGAAGGCTGACCAAACAGTCAATGAGCACTTAGGAGGGTTCTACCATTCCTCCCCTGCTCTGCAGCCTTGCACCGCCCCCTCACGCAAGCTGCCGCAGCAGGAGGACATAATAAAATGATAACATTAGTTATTATCATTTTATTTTTTCCTTTCTTTTGCTGCTTCGAGGCAGTGGGGCGACACTCCTCCGCCTTAGCAGAAGAGCCGCCACTGCTGTTCCCATGTGGTTGGATGGACAGCTCATTGATTGGAACCTTCACCTTAGACATAGGCAATGAGCAGCAAAGCCACAAGTTTGAAACCTTTTAAGGAGAGATATCATCCTGAACATCAATTGGAAAATTATAACATATGTTTTGTTTTCAGCACTTTGTAATGACAGATATGTTTTTTTTAAAACAATCTGTTATTACAGATGTACTCTGCAAATGATGCAAACCAGCCAGCCATCACAAATCACGTGACCACCTATAGGAATTTTGACAGTTTATAATGACTAGGACAACATTTTCATTTCAAGAAGATCCCCACACATTCAGGACCAACATGCAGATCTATTACAAATCTCATGAGTGAAAAACATTTGTAAGGCGCACAATGAGGGTTGGGTAAGGGGGGATGCAGGATTGTATGCAGGCTTCAGAGTTTTATTGCTGAATGAGCTGGACAGATGCATCTTAGCTGCAAACAATATAAATGGTAGATTTATGGCCAGATGTATGTAGGTGTCATGCAAAGCAAGACAACTTGCTGTGCAGCGTGAAAGGGAGAGGGCAGGAATATGTGTTATTTACCAATATATGGCGTGTTCCTGCTTAAGAAAACAGGTCAGACCTAAAAGTAAATGTAAGGTTAGGCCACCAGTACTAACAGTGAAGGGGGCATAAACAAAATGCAGTCATTCCGATTAAAGTGAGCTGAGCCAATACCCATGCTTTATGCTGTGGTGGGTGAAAGTAAAATGTGAATGATTAAGCAACAGAACAATCGATCAGCAAGAGAGCAACATATGGAAAAGAAGGATAGAAACTCTGGGGAGGTCCCAAGTGTGGGTGGAAAGCTTTTTCTTGGAACGCATCTACAACACCTGCCCACCTAACCTGTCAGTTTTGTTGCAGAGATTTTAAGCATAGGATTAGCACAGTGCTACCCACGCCGAGGTAGAAAATCGACAAAGCCTTTTGCATATTGTGCAGCAAGGTCTTTAAGCATAGGTCTACCTAATGCTATCGAAATCAAGCTGAAACAAAACAAAAGCCATTTACCACTCCATACACAGTATAACAGCTTTGGATTAGTAAAACACCTTCCAAACTAACCTAAAATGAATAAAAGCAGCTCCTTACACTTGTACTTCACTCTCATTGAAGCTCGTCATAGAAGCATAGCTTTGTCTTGACACAAGAGGGCACCCAGTCTAGGTCAAAACCAAAGAGTCGCAAGCTCGTAGTGCTGTATACATTATTCTAAAGAAGGACAAGAACCCTGGGGAGTTTTAGTGGAGATATTTTCCTGGTGGAACACATCTACAACACCATTGACATTCTAAATCTGCCCTCCTCAAGTGTCTGCTTTTCTAGCAGAGTTTTTAATTCTGGCAGTAAGACACAACGATTGGCACCCTCCATGCATTTGGCAGGGAAGGGGCGGGGAATATACTAGCCCTGACACTTGGATGAAAGCGTGGCTTCCTCTGTGAAGTCCCTTGTGTCTTTCCCTCGAGAGGGCTGTGGGCAAAGTTTGAGGGTGCATGAGGGTTGTAGATGTAGGGCACATAACTGTGCCAGTTTCATTTAGAATTTCAGGTGAAGAAGAAGCTAGTACCAGCAAGATGCAAATCTCAAGAACTTGTACCACGAAAACAATTCCTAGACACAGACACATACACACAGTTAGACCGACTCACCTGTGCCCTGTTCCGGGAAATATGTGAAGAAAGAGAGATCATTTAACGTGCTATGGATATTTGTAAAACAAAATAGCCTCACATGAGCAAAATGGTTCTAAATATTTAGTCTAAGCCACGTATCAGTAATATTCACTATGCGTAAATAGTGGAGTGGTGTGGCTCACTGGTTAGAGGCGGCAGACCCGTAAGCAGAGAACAGCCCGGGACCAGGGTTCAAATCCCGGCAGGGTCGTGGACCAGGATCAAATCGGACTCGATAATTCTCGCCTCGGTGCTTACTCTAACCAGGGAACAGACTCGGCAACTCTGGGCATTAAGCTTGCCTCATCTCTACAACGGCCCCCCACAGACGCCGGGGATGCCTGGTTTCACCTTGGAGATACCCAGAAAGGGACCATCTCACAGGGAAAACCAGGATGGGTACCCCAGCGGTCTTCAGCGCCAGGATACTCCTTGGAGTCGCAGTGCGCTTTACAAGTACACCCACATTTAAATCAATGCATTTATTGATGCCACAGAACAAAATCACTGAAAGGGCTTGGATATGATGTAAAAGATGAACGAATTATTCGCTGAAAATAGGACTCGTGCATCAAGTAGTATCTGAACCGAGGTGGTGGCTGCAAAGTAGTTTCTTGGGCACATAGCCTGTACCTCTGTATTTTTAGCCATGCCTGGGGTGAGTAGAAGTCCAATCTGGCCATCGAGGACTGACTGCAGTAAACAACAATGCGTACAGACAGAACGCACCCAGCTGCTTTTTTGCATCAGTGCCCATGTCTCTTCGTGTTAGTCTGGGAGATGGTTGTTTGTGGTAGTGACTGAGACACGGTGTTTCGTGGGTGTGTTCTTCTTGTATTCTTCGAATCAACGAAAATAGAAAGCAGGAGAGAAGCACACCGCTTCCCAGTAAATACTAGCACGCCTGTCACACCGATTATTGGGAAGCCTATCTCGGAGAATGCAAACAGATATATGTGCATAAGAAATGGCCTTCTACCTTCAGACGGTTAAGAAGAAAAGCACCTTAATAATGCATGATCGTTTGGATTCAGAATAGATGTCGACTACCCTCGCCTCAAGCGAGAACCCTTCCCCAGCGAACATAAGCAGGCCTAATACTGCGTGTGCTCAGTAGCCTTCGTGGCGTCTACAGCAATTAACCTAACAACTGTGTCAATAAATACATTCTGCACCTATGCACAGGTGTGATGTCTCTAGCTCTGCGGTGCCATTAATTGAATGTTGTTGGTCACATTAAGGTTAAAACATTTCGAAATTCCATGGAGGAGGGGGAGATGTGGTTGGTTCGCGTAGGTGCCGTGGCAGACGGAAAGAAACAGTTAATTTTTCATGTTCACCCCCCTGAGCCTGCAGACACTGCTGGATTGGGGTCTGCGAGCAGCGCACTGCGTTACGAGAATCCACGCGCTGGCGTTGCTAAGCGATGGCGTTAGTGATGCTGCGGGAAGACTGAAAGACAAGCTGCTTCAGAGCGAGGCTGCGTGGAGCAGAAATGACGGGGTCTTTTACCTCAGTCAGCCTCCCGTGCACGGAGTATACTGGCTGTCAAACAACAGGTGGCACTTTATCGTGATAATGTGCAGCGTACGCCGACATACTGGCATCACACAGGAGCGCTGCTGAATACCACGGACCGTGCTCATTCACTGAGTTCCCAGGACCTCTGCCTGCACATTCCAAGGTAAGGCATCTAAAACCATTGACAGACAAGGCTGCGTTCTCGGACACCTCTTTTGTGTGGAAGTTCGGTGCCTCTGGGAGCTAGAGGAAGTTGTTCCCGATGAATGCGTCGACTCATTACTTCCCAGGTTGTCTCCCTGGCAGTGTTGTCAGGATCGCCGCATTAATTACAATGAGCAGTCAGTGCCTCTGTATTACACCTGCATTACACATGTTCCGCTCTGGAGTCATGCCAGCAGCTCTTCGAGCATATGTTCTGTTGGCTAAATGGTGTCTCGTGTTCACCTCTGTCAGCGAGATCATTACCTGAACGTTGCGATAAATGGTCCATCTAATTGCTGGTATCATTAGGAGCACTTACATCTCTTCACCCAACAAGGTGGGGAAGTGTGCACAACTCACAGGATGTCTGACCTGCAAACCAGACTTTGGGGCGCCTGGTTCCTTTTAACAGGGGAGATGCTGCCATGGTACTTGTGCACAGTGCATCTAACAGGTAAAGTCCTCTCCGCAGCGACGCCCCGCTTCCACGCGCGTTCATGCGTCCTCTTACTACTGGAACCCACCAGTACCCCCATCGTGGTCATCATGGCATCCAGGGTTGGCAGTGATACAACGTGTGCAGGGTTCAGACAGAGTTTACCCATTTGACTTCGACGTCACTAGAGACAGTATGAGAAGTTGTAGTTCTTGCTATGGAAAGTTGTGCAGGAAAGAACATCTGTTAAGAAAAGCGACTGTTTTCCCATATGCTAGAAAAGTAAATAACTCGATAAAAAAGTGTCAGTAAATCAACAAAGAAATTGACAGATATTAACCTAAATTAATTTTTCTTAAGCCGACATTTCATCTGTGTCATGGTCCCATCATTTCTACATGGTAATTGTGAGCAATGCTGCAAAGAATGGCTCTACTATTTTTTAATTTGTAAAGGAAAATGCGCACTTACTGATGTTCCTATTTTAGGAATACATTCACAATCAGTATATCCACTACAATAAACACATGTGTCTCTGTCTCCATAGCAGGATGTTTTACTGTTCCCGCCACTTTAGTGAACCATGTACTGTATAATGGAGCCAGTGCTGGTCTCCAATTAACATTGGCACCGACAGCAGTGGGACCCAATAACCCCAAGTCAAGCTGCCTGCTGTTTTACTCCCTTTTTCTCTAAGACTTGTCCACTAAGACTTGCCTCATCAACTTTGCAATACAAAGTGACAAACGATTTAAACATGTTTGAGTTTAATTCACCATGCGTTTGTAATACATGTACTTTAATTCCATGTAGAGTAAAAAAGGAACATTCCCTGATTGGTTAAACTCTATACATCTAAATCGAACATCCTGGGTGTGCACTAAGCTGCACAGGGACTTTGACAGTGCAGGGCAGCGTGGGAGGAGAGTCCTCGACGGACCAGATGCTAGGGAGACTGCCTTCAACCGCCCTTGAAATACTCTGACACTCCCCACAAAAGACCCGGGGAAGGAAGGTAATTCATACTTCCCTGCCTTTACGGCACATCATAAACGCCAGCTGTCTGAGCCCAGAAAATTACCCCGAGGTGCCCATGTGCTCGGTGTTCTGTGTCTGGGAGAGGCTTTGAACTGCAATCTGTAGTTGGGCACATGCCAGCTAATCCATAAACACAAACATGAAATAGGAACACGTCGCTGCACAAAAGACAGAATAATCCTTTTATAGCTGCAGTACAGGAAGAGTGATGAAAAACACATGCCGCCAGCAGACACAGCCGGGGATGGTAATGCTGGGTGCCTAATTGAACGGTTTCTGTTTTTTTTTCTATTGCTTCCTTCCCTATCTCTAGGAACAGAGGCTTCTGCAGCAGGATGATAATTCCCTGCTGCCAGCCTGCCGACAGCCAGCAGAGCTTGACAAGAGGAGTGGCAGCAGCCGCCGTTGCATTTTAATCATGGACCAGGAGCGCGCAATCTGTGCAGCCCAGGATTGTTCACATCTCTCGGTCGATCTAAGCGGAACTCAGCGCACCCATCCCAGACGTGTAACAGGTGCCGCTGGCCAACAAAATTAAATGGCACAGAACTCCCCTTCGGTAAAGCCAATTTTATCGGGATTTGTAATGATGTATACTTAATCTGTCAAAGGCAAGCACTGGCTTCCTCCAATGTTTTAGCTGATGACACATCAACTAGGATGTACTTCTCTCACTTCGACCCTGTACACCTGCCGTACAGCTCGTCCACAAGGATAACATATGAATCAGCAGCGGATGTTCTCCTTGGTATCTGTGAACGGACCCTGTCTGCAATGGGTTATCCCTGAAGAGAGCAAAGGTGCCAACTTGGCTTTTTCCTCGCACCCATCCTGGATCTGGAAGTCCTTTTGAGTAATCATCAGCATCACCCCTTCTGTCCATTCCCTCAGAAGGTGCAGGATACGTCTTCTATGGAAGGGGACTGGCTCCTTGGCTAACACCTCATCTACTGTATTAAAACATATTTAAATATGTCTGTGTCTTATTCTCAGCTCCAACTTTCACTGTTTGGGGTACTTGGGCTGTAACTATGTTTACAGCACTGCATTGTCACACTTTCTAGGTTGGCACTTAACAAAAAAATTAATGTGTAAATAAATGCAAATGTTATTATGTTCCTCATTTAAAGGCTAAGTGGACTAAGAGAAGTGCATCAACAAAGAGTCTTAAAAGTGATAAGTTCAAGATAGAAGTGAGCAACCTGGCCCATTTGTTTTAGATCTGGCAGGCTCTTAAAATGCAGAAATACTGATAAAGATCAAGGGTCTCATTTATCAGTTTTTGGCGCAGGGCAGCGCAGCAAAACGAAAGGGCAGGAATGCAACATATTTATGATAATCAACGCCTGTCCTTTCCAACTGCACTGACGCCGTTTTGGCTGCCCTGTCTGAACATAGGCACCCTTGCACCGTGGTGCAAGAGTGTCAGCGTTGTTGCAGGATTGTTTTTGCGCAGGAAGGGGCAAATTACCTGCACAAAAAGAATCCAGAGATGTGTTTTCCTCGTTCTATGTGTGCATAGAAAGAGGAAAAGAAGAAGTAGAAATACAAATATTTCTACTCGTCTTTCCTGCTTTGGGGAGGCGTAAGTTTTTGACGCTGCCCTAACTTTACGTTATTAAGTAAATCTGTAGCACTGTCAAAACCCATAGGTTTTGCGTAGTCACACCCACCGCAAATCCTCCTTGGTGCAGAGTAGGGCAATACAGCGCTTTGCGCTGCCTTGTCTTACTCTATATCCATGAGGCCATGCGAAGCCACACAGGGTGCCATTGCGTCGCCTCATTTGTATGATTGAGGGGCCTGCACCACCTGATTAAATAAAAAAGGTGAGGCTCTGGCGGTGCAGGCCTCTTGTAAATAAGCCCCTAAGTATGCATTAATGTTGTAGGGCTTACCATTATGCATGTCTGTATGCATAATGATGGCTGTCTGTAATTTTTTAGATGAACTGTCTGGTACCTTTAATTCTAGTAATGGTCAAAATTGTTTGTGTCACATCCAATCTCAATTTCAACCATCTTAACCGTTCAGTGGCGGCTCTTCCACTAAGGTGGAGGAGCGTCGTCCCGCTACCAGGAGCAGCAAAGAAAGGAAAATATAAAATGATAATAACAGAATGTTATTGTAATTTTATTTTTTCCACCTGCTGCAGCAGTGCATGATGGGGTAGGCGGAACTGCAGGGGAGAAGTGCTGCTCAAAACAGTCATGCGCACTCCCCTGTTCTCCATGCAGGCTGCATTAAAGCCTGTATGGAGAACATACCACTGGCTGAGCTCTGTGTAATGGCGCTAAGACCAATCACAATGCTCTATTGGAGCGTTGTGATTGACTTAGTGGTGAAGCCTGGGTGCCGGCTTCGTGTCCGACCTGGAGTCAGACACAGGCAGCAGGAGGGAAGACGCAGGACCCGGAGGCAGCAGCGGCAAGGTAAGTTTTATTTTGATATATATTTTTTTATAAGCATCCCACAATCCCACCTTTCACGCTTGCCTCTCCACCTGTGAGCCGTGCCAGTCGCCCCTGCAAGAGTTCAATATGTTATACATTGGTACACTTCATAAGATATTCATGTTTTATTTGTTTTGATACTCAGGGTACTATATATCAAGCACAATTGTTTTACATATAGAGTTTGGAGATTTCAGTTGGATAAATGTGACATCCAGCATGGCCAAACATGCAATTATGGAGGCATCTTAAGAGTAGTGGGTAGGTTGGGTTAACCGCTAAGTAAAGCATTTCTCAGGATTCAGTCCTCTGTTGCTTATTGCCTTCTGCCCGTTTTTTCTGAACACAGATGTTCTCAGGTGGTTTCTGATACCATGTCATTTGTTTGACTCTTGAAGGAACACAGGCATTCTGATGTCAGGACTCAACACTAGGTTTGACATGTGTGGCACTTGCGTCATTCATGGGAAACATATTGTAGTCTATACTTACTTTAAGTGACATGGGTCTGCCTCCTTCAGCTTCTTTTCCCTTGCAAGCTTGTGCCATTGTCAATCTCATCTGAAATCAGCCCAAAGGAAACATTTCTGTAAATTTTTAGGGTGGAGCCTGTGAGAGCATTCCCTAGCGCATGTGTCTCGCTTGTGAGACACTATTGTTTACGAAAAGGGCTTGGAGCCAGTCCGTTGCTTACCATTTCTCACCTCACTCTTCTTTACAGACTCCTGAATTGGCCACTGCAGGCGAAACATCATTTCCGATCATTTTTTTGTGGAGCAGCGACCAAGAACAGATTGATTCACGTTAATCCGAGCCCTTCCGCTGCTCCCTAGTGATTGATGTAATATGCATCCCCCTCCCCTGGCCCTGTCTGCTGCTCCCTCCATAGTGCCTGTGCTTTTTTTTCTTGCGTTTGGCGCTTGTTTCCCCTGTCTGTGAATAATGCGCGATTGGAGCCAGAGTTCTTTTTATATCCGCGCGAGAGTGCGTTGATGGGAGAACGTGTATCCAGGCTTTTCAAACTGTCACCGTCAGAGCCGGATAAACACACATTGAATACTTGAGATGTTTTATTATTAGGCTGCGATGAAACAGTAGAGAGGGATCGGAGCACGTGCCATTGGATAAACTAATCTAGTGTAAATATGAGATCAGAATCTGGCCTGTACGGTTGAAGGTGGTGGTGGGTGGGAGCGTGCGTTGGTGCCACTCGGGGAAATATGAGGGAAGTGGTACCCGGCGTTTTTTCGCATCACTTGATACCCAACAAGAAGCTCTTGTCTTTGCAGGATAACCGTGCTTTGAAATGAGAGAGGCTGCTGAGATGCGGGAGTCAGGGATGATGGTGTTTCGATCTGTGCTGAAACACTTTTTTATTTTCATGCTGATGTGCGATGTTGGCCTTGGTGAATCCTGCGCTTCGATATTTAAAACACACCTGCCTCAAGGCGCCTGCTGCTTGGCTGGCGCCAAAAATATAATTGAGTGGACTGTGATTTTTGCAGCGTTGCACACTCATATTTCAGTGTCCTGTTCACATCATTGGTGCACCACACCGGCTTTGTGAAAGCCTATACTTGGTTGCTTTCCCTTCTGAAGTATATGCTCTGGTAGTGGCTTGGTTGTAGTTCACCAAGGTTCTCGGAAGTGGACTGATGACGTATTAGTTCTCTGGGGAGCACAGAAGATACATGTCTGCAGTGGAGCACTACGATGCCTCACAACCTATAGCAATGCGCTATACAGGTAGATGCCATTTAATATTGACCTATATCATTCATTTCCGCTTCTGCAGGACAGTTCCAACCTTTTCTCCCATTGATCCTCTTCTCCCCCTTGACGTTTGCTTTTGTCAGTTTCCAGCTCTTGCGATTTTGACTTCTACTCTACTTCTGCCATCATGCTCTTTTCCGCCTCACATCCCCTCCCATGCACCCTCCAGTTCCCCTCTGCTTGTTTGCAACATCTTTAATTTCAGTCCTCTCACTTGAACCTTCCTACCCTCAATGCTCTCACCTCCCTAACGACTGTTTCTCTTGTTCTCCCAGGTTTCTTAATCCCAGATCCCCCCCACACTTCACTTGCAACATATTGGTGCAATGTATATCTCTTGACAATATCTTCTATATGCATTCGCTGAACAAGCAGGCCTAAATCGCTTCACAGGCTTGTACTTTCTGTTGCTTCTGTTCTCCTGTGTTTTCTCCTGCAGTTTCCCCATTCCTTACTGGCCACGGGATGTGGAAAGCTATAGAGTTCACAGGGAGCGCTCTTTTACTGGGGTCACCACATTCTATAATGTGTGTCATGCTTGGCGTTCCACGTTTTGCTGTTCTCCGTTTCCACGCTGTGTTCACTCAATTTCATTTTCCTTGTTTCTGAAAGTTGAGCTCTAACCGAAGAACAAGGGTCCCATCATTGAATATCCTTGGAAATTCTTTGGGAGATCTTTGAGAATTTCCAAAGCCATTTGCATGCCGACCAACTGTATTGATATTACTTGTTATCACAACACCTTCAAGAAAACAATTGTTTGTTTATAAAGCAGTGAGAGCTGAAGTGTGCCTGAACCTGGTCCCTTACAACAAGGCACTTAGGATGGAAAAGAGGTTGAAGAATGATATGGCTCATTATTAGCAGAGGTAGGTGCACATCTGTCAAGTCATGTCAAGTCAAGAAATTTGTATAGCGCGCTACTCACCCAGAGGGTCTTAAGGCGCTTAAGGGAGAGGGGTTCGCTACTGATCGAACAGCCAAGGTCTCAAGGCGCTTAAGGGAGAGGGGTTCGCTGCTGATCAAACAGCCAGGTTTTGAGTTGCTTTCTGAAGGCGAGGTGGTTCTGTGTAAGACGGAGGTGGGTGGGGAGGGAGTTCCAGGTCTTGGCCGCCAGATATGAGAAGGATCTTCCTCCCATGGTGGCTCTACGGATGCGTGGAATTGCGGCAAGGGCTTGGTTGGATGATCGTAATTGGCGGGTGGGGGTGTAAAAGGTCAAGCGAGTGTTGAGGTATCTGGGTCCTAGTTCGTGGAGGGCCTTGTGTGCGTGGGTGAGGAGACGGAACGTGACTCTCTTGTTGACGGGGAGCCAGTGCAGGTCTCTCAGGTGACCTGATATGTGGTTGTGGCGAGGTATGTCTAGGATGAGTCGAGCGGAGGCGTTCTGAATGGGTTGAAGTCTATTCTGCAATTTGGCTGTGGTTCCGGCGTAGAGGGTGTTTCCGTAGTCCAGTCGGCTGGTCACAAGTGCTTGGGTGACCGTCTTCCTTGTTTCGGTGGGGATCCATCGGAAGATCTTTCGGAGCATGCGTAGGATGTTAAAACATGATGAGGATACGGTGTTGACTTGTCTGGTCATCGAGAGGGAGGAGTCTAGGATGAATCCCAAGTTGCGAGCATGGTCCGTTGGTTTGGGTGCGCTGCCTAGGGCCGGGGGCCACCATGAGTCGTCCCAAGCAGAGGGGGATGATCCTAGGATGAGGACTTCCGTCTTGTCTGAGTTCAGTTTTAGGCGGCTGTTCTTCATCCACTCGGCTACGTCTTTCATCCCTTCGTGTAGGTTGGTTTTTGCGGTGGTTGCGTCTTTGGTGAGGGAGAGGATCAGCTGGGTGTCGTCTGCGTAGGAGATGATGTTGAGGTTGTGTTGGCGTGCGATGGATGCGAGGGGGACTCATGTAGACGTTGAAGAGGGTGGGGCTAAGCGATGATCCTTGTGGTACGCCGCATGTGACTTCGGTGGCCTCTGATCTGAAAGGGGGGAGGCGGACTCTCTGGGTTCTTCCGGCGAGGAACGAGATGATCCAATCCAATGCCTTATCTTGTATCCCGACGTTCCTGAGGCGTTGTACAAGTGTGCGGTGGCAGACCGTGTCGAATGCTGCTGAGAGGTCCAGGAGGATGAGGGCCGCTGTTTCCCCGTTGTCGAGCAGTGTCCGGATGTCGTCTGTGGCTGCGATGAGGGCGGTCTCGGTGCTGTGGTTGGCTCGGAAGACGGACTGTGAGGGGTCGAGGGAACTGTTAGACTCAAGGAAGGCGGCGAGTTGATTGTTGACGGTCTTCTCTATGACTTTGGTGGGGAACGGGAGGAGCGAGATGGGGCGGTAGTTCTTAAGTTCGATGGGGTCTGCTGTAGGTTTCTTCAGGAGGGCGCTGAGTTTGGCATGTTTCCAGCTTTCCGGGAAGGTAGCGGTGTGGAAGGAGCAGTTGATGATGTCCCGGAGTTGGGGGGTGTGAGAAGTTGGCCTGATGTGCAGTGTTCACTATTCTAGTGATCACTATATATCAGTCCAAACAACCCTTATTGATGATTGGTTGTAAGTCAACCTTATAGACCAGCTATCCTAGTAGCCTGGATACGAGCAGTCTAAGGCTAAGACACTAGAGGGCGTGTTAAGCCAGCTGTTTTACCATCACATTACCCCTTGAACACCCAGTGAAAGGACACCACACAAGTGTTATGAAAATAAACAGTGTATTTATTAGAATCACAACAACCCTGTACTCTTTATGAGGACAGGGTGCTAGGCACACAACAAAACTCTTACGAAAATACTTGAGTTAGCACAGTATATACAAATGCCCGAGGGGCACGAAAAACCATATACTTTAAAAGTGGAATGCGAAATTACTAGCAGGTAAGTACAGTACTAATAGGCTTTGGAATCGCTAGGACTTGACTAGGGAATCGTTAGATTACTTCTAGGAGGCCTAGGGGACTCGGGTGCAGAGTGTGCACCCTCACGCGGGATGCGGGACAAAGTCTATGGAAGCTAGTAACGCTAAAGTTAGTGTTCACGGGCGAACCCGACCTGGTAGGGAGAAAACGACAGTGGATCCTGACCCTTGGATAGTGAGGCTATGCTGGGGCACCGAAATGCCGAAGTTACCTAGCCCAGGGGCTGCAGCTGCATAGGTCTCAAAAGACGTCGGGAATCCTCGTTGCCGGACCAGGAGCCTGGAAGAAAGATGCTGGCAGGCGACCAGTGAAGATTGTTCGAGGTGATCCAAGCCTGGATCGGGAAGATGGATGATACCTGAAAGCAGAGGGGACCAAGTTCGTGACTACTAGCCAGTAGTCAGTGGGCACCAGGAGGGCACCGGATGGTAGTCACCTCGACTAGGTGAGTGGGCGACGCTGGCTCTGCAGATCTCACGGACCAGGAGGCGTTGTCGGCGACCAGGATGGAGAGGCGAGCTGTCCCACGATGGATGAAGCTGTCGGCGTCGAAGAACCCAGGATTGGGCAACAAAGCCTTGGCTAATTCAAGCCCACGCGGTGGACTCAAAATGGCGTCTTGAGTGGACCAGGAGGGTCCGGGGTGCTCCTCTTCTGGAAGGGAGCAAGGGCCAGTCTGGAGCAACCAGACCAGCAGCAGTGATGTCGTCGGGCGTCGTTCAGAAGGCCACAAGCCAGCGGGCTAGTAGCCAAACAACGCGGTGAGCAGCAAAAAGCAGAAGGGCCCCACGCCGATCGTGGAGATGCTGGGGGGCTGATCTTCGGTGCTGGAGCTGCTCAGGGTCGGGGCTTCTCGGACCCCAAAGCACTCACCAGGAAATTACTCGGCGGGCTTGCTGTGCAGAAGTCGTGCAGTCTTGGCAATAGTCGGTCCCTTGAGGTCTCGTCGCACTCACGGTTCTCAGCTTGGCTGTAGAGGTGAGTAGAGGTCGGAAGTGCCAGGGAAGCCAGGTCTTGTCGAGCTGGGCAGTCGGATTCCGGAGGAAGGACTTACAGCAGACCGCAGTGTTCTTGCGATGGTGCCTGCGGATGCAGGGTGACTACTCCTTAGTCACAAGGGAGAATCTTGAAGAAGGAAATCTTGAAGTCCTTTCGCAGAAAGTCGTATCTTGATTCCAAAGATGATCTAATTTGGAAGGGGGCCTGCTCCTACCTTTATCTGGGAAAAGGGGGCTGGCACGCGACTAAGTCCTGCCCTATGGGTGGGACCAGGAGGGGGGTGGTTACACCCGCTTCCTTGGCGGGCTTTTCCCCAGCTCAGGGTCTGGAGTGTCCCTGGAACTGGTTCAAGCCGGCCTATGCATAGTGAGCACCGGGGTGCCACTTGCAGTCACCTTCCTCTGAAGCCCTGCCTACCTAGGATACACAAAATCCTGTCTGGGACGGTGCTGGCACCGCCCCTGGCAGGAAACCCTTTGTCCTTATCTCCTGCTCTGGGAGGACTCCCAGCAGCAGGAGGGCAGACTTGTGTCTCGGTGGCAGCATCCATTTTGTGGAGCTGAGGCTCTGTTTGACTTTAACCGGGGTTAGGGGTTACATACATGTCGTGTCCCTCTAGAAGGGTGGAATGCTAACCCCGTCGCCAGAATTGGCGAGGGGTTAGTATTCCAATTCGTATGACACCTTACTCGACATGTTTTGATAAAGCGATACCAGAGTTGGCATATAACCGCGAGGATTATAATGCACTTAAGAGTATATGGTATGCGATATCATGGAAACGGCTAAGGGATAGATCCCGAAAGCCGCAGACAGGCTCAGCTCATGCCAGAGCACCATCTCACACGATTCCAAGCACTCTGCCTTCAGGATTGTTAAGGCCTGCCATAGGAGTGACTGATAGGAGATCTGTGTGTCCATTTTAGGGTTAGATATAGGTATACTATATCTAAAGCAAAGGGTGAGTACACCACCTTGCCCCAGCTGTCGTGCAGCCAGTTGTGTCAGTTTAGTTAGTCAGTCCAGGGGTGGCACAATACATGCTTCAGCCCCTGGGAGACTTCTGGGTGCACCTCAGCCCTGGGTACAGGGACTTGGAGAGGGCCCAGTGCCAATTCAGTACCTGAGTACAATTTGGATAGAGAGAACAGCTAGGCTGTGGGTCTGATTAGCAGGCCCACAGCCAGGGAAAGTCGTAAACCAGTGCAGCAAAAAGCAAAAATCTGGGTGATCATAGGATTGCAGACCCTACTCTCCTACATGACCCCCCCCCAAACTTTGGGACAATAAACTAACCTTGACCAGGTGAGTCTTCTTGCTCTAAGTGGAAATACCTGGAGAGCCCATCAGCATTGCTGTGATCAGTACCAGGTCTATGCTCCACTGTAAAATCCATCCCCTGTAGGGAAATGGACCACCTAAGCAGTTTGGGGTTTTCACCCTTCATCTGATTTAGCCACAAGAGGGGCTTGTGGTCGGTCTGAATGGTGAAGTGAGTGCCAAACAAGTAGGCCCTCAGCTTCTTCAGGGCCCAAACCACAGCAAAGGCCTCCCTCTCAATAGCTGACCAATTTTTCTCTCTGGGTGTCAACCTTCTACTAATGAAAGCAATAGGCTGATCATTACCATCAAAATTCAGTTGAGACAGAACAGCCCCCACACCCAACTCAGAAGCATCTGTTTGGACAATGAATGGCTTGGAGTAATCTGGACTCTTTAGGATAGGTGCTGTGCACATGGCCTGCTTTAGGTCATTGAATGCTTTCTGACAGCTTGCTGTCCACTGAACTTTCTTTGGCATCTTTTTGCTTGTCAGGTCATTAAGAGGGGTCACTATGGACCCATAATTTCTGACAAACTTCCTATAGTACCCAGTCAGGCCCAAGAAAGCTCGAACTTGAGTCTGGGTGATTGGAGGAGTCCAGTCCTTGATGGCCTGTATCTTACTCTCCAGTGGCTGAACCTGGCCTCCACCTACAAGGTGGCCCAGGTATACAACCTGTGTCTGCCCTATCTGGCACTTTGTGGCCTTGATAGTGAGGCCTGCCTTTTGCAGAGCCTCTAACACTTTCCTCAGGTGGACCAGGTGATCCTCCCAGGTGGAGCTAAAGACAGCAATATCGTCTAGATATGCTGCACAGAAGTCATCCAGCCCAGTGAGGACTTGATTCACCAACCTTTGGAAGGTGGCAGGTGCATTTTTCAGTCCAAAGGGCATTACCACAAACTGATAATGCCCTCCAGGGGTAGAAAATGCTGTCTTGGGTTTGGCCTCCTCAGCTAACCTGATTTGCCAATACCCAGCTGTCAAATCAAATGTACTTAAGAAGTTGGCAGAAGCCAATTTATCTATAAGTTCATCTGCTCTTGGTATTGGGTGGGCATCAGTCTTAGTGACTGCATTAAGGCCTCTGTAGTCTACGCAAAACCTCATCTCTTTCTTACCACCCTGGGTGTGAGGCTTTGGCACTAGAACTACTGGGCTAGCCCAAGGGCTATCTGAGGGCTCAATGACTCCCAGCTCCAACATTTTCTGCACTTCAGTTTTGATGCAGTCTCTAACATGATCAGGCTGTCTGTAGATTTTACTCTTGACAGGCAGACTGTCTCCAGTGTCAACATCATGGGTACACCAATCAGTTTGGCTGGGTGTCAGAGAGAACATATGTCTGAAGGATTGCAGAACTTGCCTGCAATCCTGTTGCTGATGTTCAGTGAGGCTGCCACAAAAGACAACACCATCAACTGATCCATCATCAGGATTCTGAGTGAGCAGGTCTGGGAGAGGGTCACTCTCTTCCTCCTGTCCCTCATCTGTGGCCATGAGCAAGCTCATGTCCTTCCTGTCAACATATGCCTTGAGCCTGTTAACATGGAGCACTCTGAGAGGGCTCCTAGGAGTTCCAAGGTCCACCAAGTAGGTAACCTCTCCCTTTTGCTCAATGATGGTGTGGGGCCCAGACCATTTGTCTTTCAGAGCTGCTGGGGCCACTGGCTCCAGCACCCACACCTTCTGTCCTGGCTGGTACACAGTCAGAACAGCCTTTTGGTCATGCCAAGCTTTTTGAAGTTCTTGGCTGGCCTCAAGGTTTTTAGATGCCTTTTCCATATACTCAGCCACCCTGGAGCGGAGACCAAGTACATAGTCCACTATGTTGGTTGCAGGCTTTTTGAGAGGTCTCTCCCATCCTTCCTTCACCAAACACAGGGGGCCTCTTACAGGATGCCCATACAGAAGCTCAAAAGGGCTGTAGCCAACCCCCTTCTGTGGGACCTCTCTGTAAGCAAACAAGAGGGGATCAGGACATCCCATCTTCTCCTAAGAGTTTCAGGTAGCCCATGAATCATCCCTTTGAGGGTCCTGTTGAATCTCTCAACAAGCCCCTTGCATTGTGGGTGGTAGGGTGTGGTGAACTTGTAGTTCACACCACACTCCTTCCACATTGCAGTCAGATATCCTGACATGAAGTTTGTACCTCTGTCAGAAACAACCTCCTTAGGGAAGCCCACTCTGGAGAACACTCCAACTAGGGCCCTTGCCACTACAGGTGCTGTAGTGCTCCTAAGTGGAATAGCTTCAGGATACCTGGTGGCATGATCCACTACCACCAGTATAAACTTGTGCCCTGATGCTGTCTGGGGTTCCATTGGACCAACAATGTCAATCCCCACTCTTTCAAAGGGAACCCCCACCACAGGTAGTGGTATGAGGGGGGCCTTTGTTGTGCCACCTGACTTACCACTGGCTTGGCAAGTGACACAGGAGCGACAAAACTCCTTGGTATTCTCATTCATATGGGGCCAGTGAAAGTGTGAGACAAGCCTGTCCCAAGTCTTTGTCTGACCTAAATGACCTGCAAGGGGAATCTCATGGGCCAAGGTGAGAAGGAAACCTCTCAGAGACAAGGGGATGACCAGCCTCCTGGTTGCACCAGGCTTGGGGTCTCTTGACTCAGAGTACAGGAGTCCATCTTCCCAGTATACCCTGTGGGCACCTGTGGCATTCCCTGCAGCCTCAGCAGCAGCCTGCTGTCTGAGGGGTTCAAGGGAAGGGCAGTCTAACTGTGCCTTCCCCAGGTCTGCTCTGGAGGGTCCCCCTGAGCCCAGAAACTCAACTTGATCAAGTTCAAGCTCTTTAGGCTCAGTTTCCCTCAGCTCTCTCAGATCAGCCTCCTCAGAGACTTGATCCTCAACCTGGGGCAAGGGGGAAGGCAAAGCCTTACCCTTACTGCTCTTCTTCTTGGAATGTGTCTGGTCCATAATTTCAGGATCCAGCACCTGTTCAGTGGGGCATTTTCTGGCCTGTGACCTAGTCACAGCAAGCACATGTGCTGGCAAGCCTAACATTTCCATGTGAGTCCTCTGCTCCACTTCTGACCACTGTGATGACTCCAAATCATTGCCCAACAAACAATCAACTGGGAGGTCTGAACTGACTACAACTTTCTTTTGTCCCTTCACTCCACCCCAGGAGAAAGCCACAATTGCCACACTATGACTAGTAGTGACATTGCTGGCATTGGTCACCAGGAAATCAGTACCTGGCATGATCTGTCCAGGGTCCACAAAGTTAGGTGTCACCATGGTGACACTGGCACAAGTGTCCCTATAGGCCTGAGCCATTTTGCCATTAATCAAAGGTGTCTGCCTGTATTTGCCCAAAGTATTGGGACTTATCTCAGGGGATATATCCATATCCCCTGTACAGACAAGGACAGCCTGAGTGAGTGTGCCAACTAAGTTGTCAGACCCCTCAGTACCCAAGGTTAACCCAACTAATGCCTTGGGAGGTACACTACCACTACTGACTGTACTAGGGGGTGCAGTTGCCTTAGGGGCTGTAGTGGCAGGAGTTTGTCCTCCTCTTTTGGTGCACTCACTAAACCAGTGAGATTTACTTTTGCAGTACTGGCACCACCTTTTTGACTGGCCTTCTTGAGTCTTCTTCTTCTGGGAAGCCTGACCCCCACCCTCTTTGGTTTGTTGGGGACCTGGTGAAGACTTCTGGTCATTTTGTTCACTCTTTGCATTACCCTTCTGGTCTGCTTTCTTCTGACCACCCTGGTTCTGGTTCTGCTTGATCCTTGTCCTGACCCATTTGTCTGCCTTCTTTCCCAATTCTTGGGGAGAGGTCAGATCTGAATCAACAAGGTGCTGGTGCAACAACTGGTTCTGACAATTGTTTAAAATTTGTTCTCTCATCATAAGATTATACAATCCTGTGTAATCTGTAACCTTGCTACCCAGCAACCAGCCCTCCAAAGCCTTAGTGGCACAATCCACAAAGTCAGACCAGTCCTGAGACTGAGTTTTCTGGGTGTCTCTGAACAGCAACCTGTACTGCTCAGTGGTTAAACCAAACCCATCAACCAGTGCATTTTTCAGGACCTGGTAATCATTAGCATCCTCCACTCTTGTAGTGAGGAGCTTATCTCTACCTTTACCATCAAAGGAGAGCCACAGTATAGCTGCCCACTGACTTCGGGGAATGCCCTGCACAGTGCAGGCCCTCTCCAAAGCAGCCATCCATTTCTGGATGTCATCCCCTTGCTTAAAGGGGGGCACTATCTTAGTCAGGTGTTTAGTATCTAAACCCTTCTCTCTATCTCTTGGGAGATTGCTGCCACCAGTGGGAGCTAGCCCACTCATCTGCTGCTCTCTAGCAAAGGCAAGCTTTTCTTTGGCCAGGGCAAGTTCTTCCCTTTCAATCCTCAGAGCAGCCTGTCTCATTCTAGCTTCATGCTCTATTCTCTGAGGGGAAGTCACTCTCCTCTGTGGAGAGTTCCTCCTCCTCTGGGAAGAGGCATTAGAGTGCAGAGACCTATTGGAGTCCCTAGAAAGAGATCTATATCTCCTAACTCCAAGGTTAGGCCCACTTCGGGTTAGTACTGGGGGGCCCCCAGATCCTAGCCCAAGTAAGTCTAAGTTGGCCCTGGTTAGCCTTCTGACTACCTCAAGACCTTTGTCTACCTCATCCCCAGAGAGTTCCTCCTGATCCTCCTCCTCTCCAACTGCAGTAGCAGTGTTGGGGAGGTCTGGATCCCCAGAGGTTCCCTCTAAGGCTGGCATATTCTCATGTAACTGAGAAATCTTTCTGGCATCATATGTCTCTAAGAGACCTATCAGAAAGGGAATGGTGGGGTTAGACCCCTGCTTCAGTTTCCTGGAGGTACAGACTTGTCTCATCTCCTGAAAACTGAGAGCTGCATATCTTGAAGTGACCTGTGGAGGGTCAACACTGACCAGGGGAGTCTCAGTAGATTCTCCCTGGGTAGAACATGCTTTTCTAGTGAGGTGTAAGTGGTGCACTTACCTACACTATGTGTTTGCCTACTGATCCCTTGCTAGAGTTGTAGTTTAGGGTGTGCTAGGCCCTAGGAGCTACAACAGCTGGTTCAGTAGAACTCAGAGTATTCTAAGCTAAGTTATATGTACCTTTAGTACTTATGTGATCTTTCACAAGATATTCTTAGGATATGTGTGGTAAAACAACAGCAAGCTCAAATCCCACCGCTGCCACCAATGTGAGAAGTTGGCCTGATGTGCAGTGTTCACTATTCTAGTGATCACTATATATCAGTCCAAACAACCCTTATTGATGATTGGTTGTAAGTCAACCTTATAGACCAGCTATCCTAGTAGCATGGATACGAGCAGTCTAAGGCTAAGACTCTAGAGGGCGTGTTAAGCCAGCTGTTTTACCATCACATTACCCCTTGAACACCCAGTGAAAGGACACCACACAAGTGTTATGAAAATAAACAGTGTATTTATTAGAATCACAACAACCCTGTACTCTTTATGAGGACAGGGTGCTAGGCACACAACAAAACTCTTACGAAAATACTTAAGTTAGCACAGTATATACAAATGCCCGAGGGGCACGAAAAACCATATACTTTAAAAGTGGAATGCGAAATTACTAGCAGGTAAGTACAGTACTAATAGGCTTTGGAATCGCTAGGACTTGACTAGGGAATCGTTAGATTACTTCTAGGAGGCCTAGGGGACTCGGGTGCAGAGTGTGCACTCTCACGCGGGATGCGGGACAAAGTCTATGGAAGCTAGTAACGCTAAAGTTAGTGTTCACGGGCGAACCCGACCTGGTAGGGAGAAAACGACAGTGGATCCTGACCCTTGGATAGTGAGGCTATGCTGGGGCACCGAAATGCCGAAGTTACCTAGCCCAGGGGCTGCAGCTGCATAGGTCTCAAAAGACGTTGGGAATCCTCGTTGCCGGACCAGGAGCCTGGAAGAAAGATGCTGGCAGGCGACCAGTGAAGATTGTTCGAGGTGATCCAAGCCTGGATCTGGAAGATGGATGACACCTGAAAGCAGAGGGGACCAAGTTCGTGACTACTAGCCAGTAGTCAGTGGGCACCAGGAGGGCACCGCATGGTAGTCACCTCGACTAGGTGAGTGGGCGACGCTGGCTCTGCAGATCTCACGGACCAGGAGGCGTTGTCGGCGACCAGGATGGAGAGGCGAGCTGTCCCACGATGGATGAAGCTGTCGGCGTCGAAGAACCCAGGATTGGGCAACAAAGCCTTGGCTAATTCAAGCCCACGCGGTGGACTCAAAATGGCGTCTTGAGTGGACCAGGAAGGTCCGGGGTGCTCCTCTTCTGGAAGGGAGCAAGGGCCAGTCTGGAGCAACCAGACCAGCAGCAGTGATGTCGTCGGGCGTCGTTCAGAAGGCCACAAGCCAGCGGGCTAGTAGCCAAACAACGCGGTGAGCAGCAAAAAGCAGAAGGGCCCCACGCCGATCGTGGAGATGCTGGGGGGCTGATCTTCGGTGCTGGAGCTGCTCAGGTTTTGGGCTTCTCGGACCCCAAAGCACTCACCAGGAAATTACTCGGCGGGCTTGCTGTGCAGAAGTCGTGCAGTCTTGGCAATAGTCGGTCCCTTGAGGTCTCGCCGCACTCACGGTTCTCAGCTTGGCTGTAGAGGTGAGTAGAGGTCGGAGGTGCCAGGGAAGCCAGGTCTTGTCGAGCTGGGCAGTCGGATTCCGGAGGAAGGACTTACAGCAGACCGCAGTGTTCTTGCGATGGTGCCTGCGGATGCAGGGTGACTACTCCTTAGTCACAAGGGAGAATCTTGAAGAAGGAAATCTTGAAGTCCTTTCGCAGAAAGTCGTATCTTGATTCCAAAGATGATCTAATTTGGAAGGGGGCCTGCTCCTACCTTTATCTGGGAAAAGGGGGCTGGCACGCGACTAAGTCCTGCCCTATGGGTGGGACCAGGAGGGGGGTGGTTACACCCACTTCCTTGGCGGGCTTTTCCCCAGCTCAGGGTCTGGAGTGTCCCTGGAACTGGTTCAAGCCGGCCTATGCATAGTGAGCACCGGGGTGCCACTTGCAGTCACCTTCCTCTGAAGCCCTGCCTACCTAGGATACACAAAATCCTGTCTGGGACGGTGCTGGCACCGCCCCTGGCAGGAAACCCTTTGTCCTTATCTCCTGCTCTGGGAGGACTCCCAGCAGCAGGAGGGCAGACTTGTGTCTCGGTGGCAGCATCCATTTTGTGGAGCTGAGGCTCTGTTTGACTTTAACCGGGGTTAGGGGTTACATACATGTCGTGTCCCTCTAGAAGGGTGGAATGCTAACCCCGTCGCCAGAATTGGCGAGGGGTTAGTATTCCAATTCGTATGACACCTTACTCGACATGTTTTGATAAAGCGATACCAGAGTTGGCATATAACCGCGAGGATTATAATGCACTTAAGAGTATATGGTATGCGATATCATGGAAACGGCTAAGGGATAGATCCCGAAAGCCGCAGACAGGCTCAGCTCATGCCAGAGCACCATCTCACACGATTCCAAGCACTCTGCCTTCAGGATTGTTAAGGCCTGCCATAGGAGTGACTGATAGGAGATCTGTGTGTCCATTTTAGGGTTAGATATAGGTATACTATATCTAAAGCAAAGGGTGAGTACACCACCTTGCCCCAGCTGTCGTGCAGCCAGTTGTGTCAGTTTAGTTAGTCAGTCCAGGGGTGGCACAATACATGCTTCAGCCCCTGGGAGACTTCTGGGTGCACCTCAGCCCTGGGTACAGGGACTTGGAGAGGGCCCAGTGCCAATTCAGTACCTGAGTACAATTTGGATAGAGAGAACAGCTAGGCTGTGGGTCTGATTAGCAGGCCCACAGCCAGGGAAAGCCGTAAACCAGTGCAGCAAAAAGCAAAAATCTGGGTGATCATAGGATTGCAGACCCTACTCTCCTACAGGGGGCGATGACGGAGTCGGCCTTGTTGAAGATGTGGTGGGGGCATGGGTCGGTTGGCGATCCGGAACGGATGGAGTTCATCAATCGGGTGGTGTCTTCGGTGCTGATCGGGGTCCATGCGCGAAGGGTGGTGGTGGGGGGCTTCGGTTCAGTGGTGAGGGGAGTGGACTGGTCGCCGAAGCTGTTATGTATGTCTGCGATCTTGCTGTGGAAGAACAAGGCTAGAGAGTCGCAGAGGTCTTGAGAGGGAGTGATGTAGTTGTTGCCGGCGCTGGGATTGGTGGGCTCTTTGACAATGCTGAAGAGTTCCTTGCTGTTGTGGGCGTTGTTGTTTAGTCGGTCCCTGAATGCTGATTTCTTGGTGGTACGGATCAGCTGGTGGTGTTTGCGGGTGGCATTCTTGAGGGCGGTCATGTTGTCTGTGGTTGGGTTTCTTCGCCAAGCTTTCTCGAGGGTGCGGCAGTTCTTTTTGGAGTTCTTGAGGTCGTCGTTGAACCAGGAGGCTTTTTTGCTTCCTGGCTTGTTTGGATGGTTTTTCAAGGGTGCTAGTTCATTAGCACAGTGGGTGATCCACTGTGTGAGATTGGTGGCTGCTTGATTTGGGTCTGTTGATATGGCGGGAGTGTTTTGGTTCAGAGATGTGGTGAGCTGGTCGGTGGTAATTTTGTTCCAGCTTCTGCGGGGAACTTGTTGCGGGTGGTGGTGATGTGTCGTGGTCTTTCTGAAGCTGAAGTGGACGCAGCTGTGGTCTGTCCAGTGGAGACCTGTGGAGTGGTTGAAGGAGATGTGCTTGCTGGAGGAGAAGATTGGGTCCAGCGTGTGTCCGGCGTAGTGGGTGGGGGTGTTCACCAGTTTTTTGAGTCCGAGATTGGCGAGGTTGTCCAGCAGGGTGGTGGTGTTGTTGTTCTCCAGGTGGAAGTTGAGGTCCCCTAGGAGAATATAGTCATCGGAGGGGAGGGCGTGGGGACTGATAAAGTCAGCGATGTCTTCGCTGAATTGTGTGCGGGGTCCTGGGGGTCTGTAAATGAGGGTGCCTCTGAGTGTGGTCTTGGGGTCGGTGTGTATCTGGAAGTGGAGGTGTTCGGTGGTTTTGAGGGTGTCGTCGGAGTTGGTCGAGATGCGGATGGTGGTCTTGTGGACGATGGCGATGCCTCCTCCTGTTTGGTTGATGCGCTCTCTTCGGATGATCTTGTATCCGTCCGGTATGGCTATGGCGATGTCGGGTGCTGATGAGGCGTTCATCCATGTTTCAGTGAGAAAGGCGACGTCCGGCGATGTGGTGTTGAGTAGGTTCCAAAGTTCGATGGCGTGTCTGTGGATCTGTTTGGCACACAATGCATTGCATTCTTCTCTCCATGCGCTACTGTCGCCCAATCCCTCCAAAATCCTTAAATCCTTTTGGTCTTTCAGCATTCCAGACTGAATTGATGCCTTCTCAGCAGGTGAACTTTCCAGCCTCTGTTCAGAATACGTTACTGAAATGTTTACAGGTAATGAAGCTTTTGTCCCAGTATTACAGCAATTCGAAGCACTTTCAGGGATTCCTTGCAACTTGTAATGTGGATGAATACAAAATGATGACAGTGGAGACATTCCGCTCTTGACTTGTCTAGCTCTGGATTTTAGTGCTTCCTCAAGTTATGGTCAAGCATTAGAGCTCTCTTTACTATAACAACAACAGATCTCTGGGTAGACTATGATGTGTGTACTGACAGCTGCAGAAGCAGCCATTGCTGCAATGTTGTAAACCGCAACTGCACCAGAGCACGACTGCAAGACGTGGTGGTCATGCCTCAGACACGTAGATACACTGAAGTACATTGACATTCTCTGGTTTTTATTGCACAATATAAAAAACAGAATCCAGGAGCACTGAAAGTGGAAAAAGACCCCCGACCCCATGCCCCTATGTAGGAAGAGGACAATTGCTGCCAGTCAGTTACTCCAAACCCTGTTCTCCCACGAAGGTGCGCAAGCAGCATCCCTAGATCAGTGGTGATAGAGGGTGTAGAAAGATCCAGTCTGTCTTTTATCCATGGCATGAACTTAATGGTCCACTACAATTATTCTTGTTCCTTCTGTTAAGATTGCTAAACAGGGTCCTATCGAAGAGCCTTGAACCTCAACAGGGGTCAATAGTTGGATTGGAATGTCTTGCTCCAATATGTATTTTGATACTTAGCTGGATTGTATTCATTTATGCCTTATTTATTTAGCTGCAGTCGAATCATGCTTTCTTGGAGGGGGAAGTCCATGAAAATTCGCAGTGTAGGTGTCACTGTTTTTAGAGTCTTATAGCAATAAAGGAAATTGGACAGCTTAACAATATACCAAGTTCTCCTCAAATGAAAACTAAATGATGTTCTGGATGGAATCGTATGCAAAATTTCTTCAGTTCATGCAACATGTGAAAGGAAACTAACCTGGGAATTAAATACCATTACAATTTGTCCATAGGTGTGAGCAATTCTATTCTCAACGAACCAGTTACATTTGCAATTTCTCTTCCTTGCATAACTAATGCTGATTGATAAGCTGTCCTTGGGATCTAGGCCATGAGCAAGGCTGTCCACTGTCAAGAAGAGATCTACTGGTCAATTCTGTTGCACAACAATTCTTGTGGTAATAAGCAGCGTGTTTCCGGGTGTCAATGTGCACTCTAGGCAAATTGCTTGTCCGCTACAATGCAGCGCTGTCTGACCTCATATGAGGTACCATGGCTGTTCACCTACTGTTCCAAAGTAATATGCTATAGTGTCTCCTCCAGGATCTTTTTTCTTTCGGATGCACTGGGGTGCAGATCTTGTAATGTTAAGTCCTCCCCCTTTGGGATGCGTAGGGTTTTACCCAACCAGGGCTGTGCAGACAACGAGTGGAATGCATGTGGAGTGGTCTGAGCGGTTTTGAAGAAATGTCTATTAAACCCATCTCCATCACTTATAGTTCGTAGAGAAAGGCAGTTTGACAATGTAGGTTTTTAGTTTTGAAGTATCGTTGTTATGGTTGAGTCCTTCGCTCCTCGTAGTCCTTGAAGAACACAGTCTTGTTTTTACAAGAGAGGATATTTGCCACGTTTGTGTTTTTCCCTAAGGCTTTTTAGAGAGTTTTGTTGAGTTCGGTGGGTCAACTAATGTTGGTCTCAGTCTCACAATAAAGCAAGATGGTGATGTAGGAGCTGGGCATTCAAATGCACCACATTGAACCCTGCTGTCGGTAGTCATTCTAAAGGCAGTTTATTCACATGCACTGTATGTGTGTAAAGGAGCAGCACGCTCAATACATTCGGTCACTAAACAGCTTTTTCATATGGTGAAAGAGTAATATTTCTCTAGGTGGAATTGAAGCCTACTCTATGTTTTACTTAATTGGTAACAATAGTTCTTGCTAACACCTGGGCTGCCAAGCCAGACCTAACAAGCATTGGCAAAGCCAGTAGGTCTCGCCTGTGAGGGTTATTGGCTTTGGCAATGTTTTGTAACCATACTGTATAGCAGCACATATGCTTTGCAGTGTGGCTAAAACGGATTTAAAAATGAGCTATGATGCAGCCAGGGCTAATTCTCTGTTTTTTTTCAACTACATTAATACTGGAAGCATCATAGCCATTTTGTATTATTAACTTTAGCCATGCTGCTATACATCATGGCTACAAATCATTGACAACATCGGAAATGCACATGCTGTACAGTATGAACAAAAGACAAAGGCAGAGCCATTAGTCTCAAAGGTATGACCTATTGCTTTTGCCATTGACTGTTTCATATTGGCTGTTTACCTGAGCCTGTCTACCTCACTGGAATGCATGTGCAACAGATGCATCCAGCGGTGCATCACTGGCACAAAGAAGGTGTGCCAAAGGCAAGCCCGTCAGCACCTGGACCACACCTAGTGCCTTGACCCCTGGCCCCCTGTCCCTCCACCCCAGGAAACGACCTCCGAGCTCTCAATCTTGGACCCCTCAACTTAAACAGCTACCACTCTTCCCCATGCCACAAGGCCGGACATTTCACCTGCTGGAACTGCCCTCACCACTGCAACATCACTGCTACTGTACCAAGCCTACCCCATCCACCTCCTATGCGGAGAGATTCCACTGTCTATTCATAAACACTCGTTCTCCCCACAAACACGCAAGTGAAGTCTAGGACACCATAAACTCTCTCACTCCAGACCTTGCCTTTCTCACTGGGAGATAACTAAACCTGGCATCAGCTCCTGTCATCCCTGCTGCTGTTCCCAGCAAATACAAAATAATCCACCACAACAGCACCAACAAACATGGTGGCAGAATAGCCATCATCCACAAAGAGGACATCAACTGCTCTTCTACCACAGATGTTCCCTCTCCAATCATGGAACACATGAACATTTTGGCCAACATCAACAACAAATTCACACTAAAGGGCACCTTCACCTACTGACCACCCATACCCAGTCCCCTCTTCTGCTAGGACATCGCAGACTTCAGTGCCTGTCTCGTCATCGACTTGGAAGACTTCCTCTTCCAAGGGGACCTGAACTTTCACCTAGAGGAGCCCTCGGACCCCAACACCACCATCCACCTCGAGACCCCACAGAATCTTGGACTGTCCCAACTTGTAACTAACCCCACGCACACAGCAGGACATACTCCACCAGCAACAAAGTCACTGACAGCACGCCAGCCAGGTGCGACTACTCTATAGTACATTTGCACATCGCCACCACCACCAAGCCCCTGCACAACCTCACTAGCACCCCCCACTTGAGCTGGAGCTAGGTATTAGAGGGCCTCTGGTCACATATGCGAGATGTATCACCACCACCCTCTTACACAACCCTGATGAAGCAGTCGGAATCTTCAATTCCTGTATCTCCCAATGCTCTGAAATAATCGCCCCTCTCAGACCCTCCGGCCCGGCAAATCCCCCCACAGGGCCACATAGTTCACTATCAAACTCATCAACACCAAACGCAAGTGCAAGAAACTGGAAAAGAACTGGTGTGCCAACAAGACACCCTCCAACAGGGAAAACATAAAAAAGCCCAAAACAAATACCACTCCCAACTAAAAAACACCAAGAAAGAGGCCCTCAACAACCCGCTAAATGCCAGCTCCAATCACACCCAAGAAATCTTTAGCATCGTCAGAGAGCTTACCAACCCAACAGCTACTGAGAAAGCCATCACCACCTCCCAGGAACTCTGTGATGCCCTCGCAGTGGTCTTCCACAACAAAATAGCAACAATATACAAACACTTCAACCACCAATCTCAGCACACTATGTACCAGCAACAGCAACATCCTAGGCACCATCTCCATCTCGAAATCCCTCGCCTTGCTGATCACCTCCACCATCATGAACTTCATCCACTCGGGAGCCCCAAGGGACCCCTGCCCTCATGACATGTTTAACAAGGGAACCAGCGCCATCAGCAAGGAACTCACCCTCATTCTCAATGCCTCCATCTGGGAGGTCTGCTTCCCCACCTCCTAGAAGCATGCAGAAGTCAAACCTCTGCTAAAGAAACCTCTGCAGACCCAACAGACATAAAAAAAATTACCAACCCATCTTGCATCTACCCTTCCCAGTGAAAGTCATAGAAATAGCAAACAAACATCAAACTGATCAACAATTGCGAAACCAACAAACTCCAAGATTCCTTGTAATCTGGCTCCTGCATCAATCATAGCAAATAAACCACCCTCATAGTGGCCAAGGATGACATCAGAGCCCTCATGAACAAGGGTAAAACTGCTGCCCTCATCCTCCTCGACCTCTCTGCAGTCTTCGACACCGTATCGCACCACACACTCCTCATCAGCCTCCACCAGATGGGCATTCAAGGAAAGGCAATTAAATGGGTTGCCACCTTTCTCACATGCAGAATCCAATGCATCCACCTTGCACCCTATGCCTCAGCTCCAAAAGACAAAATGTGAGGAGTCCTCCTAGGCTCTTCCCTTAGCCACACCCTCTTCAACACCTACATGGCCTCCTTAGCCACCCTAGTCAAATCCCACAACATGAATATCATATCATATGCAGATGACACCCAACGCATCCTATCCCTCTCCTCTGACTCCACCAGTACAACAACCACCTTCCACAGATGCACAACTAAAATCACCAGCTGGATGCAGAGCAAGTGCCTTAAGCTTAACACTGATAAAACCGAGGTGCTAATATTTGAGAACTTCACCTCCCCCTAGGACCACATCTAGGCTCCCCTTCCAGTACATGGAACACGCAGAAAAGGTACGCATAATCCTTGACCACAATCTATTCATAAAAAGACAGGTGAACGCTGTCGCCTCAACATGCTCCCACATCCTCTACATGCTGAAGAAAATCTTCAAATGGCTCCCCACAGATACCAAAAGCACTATCACCCATGCTTTCATCACCACCAAACTATGGCAATGCCCTATATATAGGGATGCACACCCAATTCCTAAATAGTCTCTAAGCAATACAGAATGCAGGCTCTTCCTTGAGCTCCTGAAATGAATCCCATGACTCCCATCTCAGAACACACTAGCTCCCCATCAGCAAACACCGCCCCTTCGATCTCCTCACCCACACCTACAAAGCGCTCCACAACAAGGCCCCAGTCTACGACAACCAGAGAGTGAACTTCAACCAGCCCACGCGATAACTCCGCTCCTCCTCCCTCCTACTCGCCCATGCCCCCTGTATCCGCAGTGGTGGTGGCCATTTCTTCTCCCACCTTCCCCTTGCTCCTGCGATCTCCTCCAACGCTACTAGAGTTCAGGAAGAGAATGAAAACCTGGCTCTTCAACAACTCGCTTGGAGCAGCAAAGAACCCACCTCCCCAGTGCCTGGTGACCCTCACGGGTGATAAGTTGTGCTTAACAAATCCCTTCTGACTCTTTTGTAGTCTGTAAGTGGCCTAGTAATAATGGGGAGTGAACCCTGACTCAATTACCCAAAGAATGAACAATTTATTTTCAGATGCATAGTCTGCATTCACGCTACAGTAAACAAACAAGTATTGGCCAAATCTATAGGAAGCAGAATGAATATCGAACGTATTGGCTTTGCCAGTGCTTGTTGGACCCTGATCTTCTGTCTAAAACCAAAGCTGGCTCCCATAGGAGGCGGGGAGCTGGCAGGAACTGCGGGGGCAATGAGGCTACCCCCGCGGTGCCAGTTGAGACTGGGTGTCTGGGGTCACCCAGCAGACATGGGTTCCACGAGCTCCAAGAGAAGGGGTACCTGGGGTGAAATTGACCCATGTAGGGGGGGTTGCATGGTCCCCTTAACCATTTCAGAAAGGCACAGCCCTGGGAGATAGGGTCCCTGGGGTCGAAATCCAAAAGGGGAGTGGGGCAGCGTGGTCCCCTTCCTCTAGTACTATCAAAGAAAAAGAAAAAAGGCCAGGCCTCCAGGGATGGGGTCCCT
Organism: Lissotriton helveticus; assembly: GCF_964261635.1. Taxonomy (NCBI): domain Eukaryota; kingdom Metazoa; phylum Chordata; class Amphibia; order Caudata; family Salamandridae; genus Lissotriton; species Lissotriton helveticus. The sequence goes on from NC_136061.1 coordinate 2,129,154,258, forward strand.
GGGGCCAAAATATGCCAGGGAAGTGAAGCCACATGGCCGCCCCTCCTCTAGTATTAGTAAATACATTTTTTTTTTAAAGGCAGGCCTAGGGGGATGGGGGCCAGACCCAAAATCTACCAGGTTACACATGCACAGCCCCCTCCCCTAAATAAAAAAATTAAAAATATGGCTGGGCCCCGAGGGATGGGGTCCTCAGGGCCAAAATAAACCAGGACGGGGGGCACGCAGCCCCCTTCCCTAAAAAAATGAAAACATTTTTAAATGCAGGTCTGTAAGTCTCTAAACCAGGACGGGGGGCACGCAGCCCCCTTCCCTAAAAAAATGAAAACATTTTTAAATGCAGGTCCGTAAGTCTCTAGCGGCCCGCCCCTTTCTCCCACCCCTCTGCAAATGCACCTCCGGTTGCACAGCTGGTTGGGGATACATTACCCTTGGATGCTGAGGGCTCTTGGGGGCCAACAACCCCTCCTGTTGCCTCCAGTAAGTCCCAGAGAGTGGGATTGCTGAGAGGTTGTCAGAGGCCACGCCCTCTTTCTCCATCTCTCTGCAAACGTGACTATGCGCAACCCCCCTCCTGGAGCTATCGATGGCCCTTGGGACTGCCACCCCCCAGGGCCGGCTTCTGCTATATCCCGGATGCCCCAACCCAGGACATAGCTGTTTGCTTTTGCTCGGAAGGAGCTTTGACAGCTTCCGCCAAGCAAAAGCAAACACTCCGGCTCCAGTTGCAGGAGCTGTCAAACAGCTCCCACTTGCTGGAAACGGAGGTTTCATCTCTTTCCCTGCCCGTAGACATGGGTCGACCGCAATCGACACGTGCCACTTAATGACAGTGGGCTGTGGTGGGGTAGCAAGCCCCTCAAATCAAAGAACAATGTTGTCTCCTTTGTTATCCAAAACAACATACCACAGCTCCATAATGGTTACAAGCAGGTTTATTCAGTCAGTGCAACCGAATGCTTTTCGGACAAAAAGACTCCTTGATAATGGGTAACGTAGTTGCAGCACACTGCGATTTAAATAAACATCACACAATATTGTTGTATACTAAGTTGTGTAAACAGACTCATTTCATTACAGATAACCATTACCATACATACTCAATATTATCATCATATTTGTTGCATTTGATATTGCGGCGACATCTTAAAACATTTCTTCAATGTATGCGACATAAACAATTTAAACAGCAATAGAATCTGTTCTGATCATTTTGTGCGCGTAGATGTCTATTTGTCATTCAAGTTTTTCAACCTGGGACAACTTTATTCTTCTCAGTTGTTAACACAATGACCTCGTCTTGTCCTGCAAGTGTGCCTGGATTAAATGCGCCTTCCCATCACCAAATCACCTGTTTACTCAATTGATATCATGCATTTATCACATGGCACAACTTTTTAAATATTCTTGGTTTAATCTGCTGCATTAAAATCCAACAGCAGTGTTTACTTTATCTAATTTATATCCATTGTACAGTGGAAATTACGATTCTGCCCAAGTGGCTTATTCCGTGGGCTCTAACAGCTGGCTACATATCTTACATTGATGGGAGAATTTGCTTAAAAAAGCAAGTGCACTTATAGTCATGTATACTCACATTACCACCAATTGCCCACTTCACTATTTCAAAAAATGTTTACCACACTGCAGTTGATGTACAACTTTCAACATTCATTGTTCAGGTAAGTATTAACATCTTCTATGAGTTTCAATTGTCTCTAGTGGGCTTTAGTAAATAACTGACATCCTTTGACAGTCGCCCAAATGCTTCCTTACTGCTCCCAATAGTTGTAAGGAGATCTGTAAAAAAATATACAAGAATACCAATTAACCATCACGTGCAATAAACACAGTATAATACGTGCCACAAATAAAGGATAGAACCAAAAAGTGAGGTTAAAAACATTTTAAAATCATGTTCTTACTGCGGCTTTCTTAAGTGCCATAACTGACTGGTTAACTCTTATCCTAAATGTACTGATAATACATTGTTGTGTCCTAAAGGCTGCATTGTGTGATATTGATTATCATCCTTGACTCAAGACACCTGAGTTCTAGCACTCTATCACCCCCCTTTTCCTTATTGAATTTCTTAGATGTAAATTCCCCAAGCTGCTAGCCTTGTATCTCCTTCCAAAACTACACAAAGACAACAAGAATCCTCCGGGGAGACTAATTGACTCATCCAGGGGGAGCTGTTATGAGAACATGTCTACCTAAGTTGCCTAAGCTGTCGCCAATAAAGATTTGAGAAAGTATCATACCTGTGGCCTTACTCTTTGGGGCAACTCTTTGGTCTGGATATTAGCGGCTGTGCCCTGCCGCGAGTAAGGCTCACCGCATAGAAGCAGGCTCGGGATGTGGCCTGAATCGGTTGCATCACTTTACCGGGATCTACGCTCGAGGTGCCAGCTTGCAATAATGAGCAGCGGAGGTGAGCAGGACTTTCAGCGGCCAACTGCGGATTTTATAAATTTGAATAACTGCCTCTCAACAAGCACTTACATGAGGAACATTAATTCCGACACTACCAGTTCCAGAATATCAAAGGTTTTGGCACCGCCCACTGGGGCTGTCCTGTGATTTAAAATGTGTGTGGGAACAGCTGAGTGATGTTTCCAGATTTGAATCACTGAGGAAGGGAACAAGGGTTCCAGTAACGCGTATGGCGATGAACTTTGCATGAAATTAATGCCCTGTGGTTGTTTAAGCTGTCACCAATAAAGAATCGAGAAAGCATCGTACCTGTTGCCTTACTCTTTGGGGCAACTCTTTGGACTGGATATTAGCGGCTGTGCCAAGCCGCGAGAAAGGCCCTCTGAATAGAAGCGGGCTCGGGATGTGGCCTAAATCTGCTACATCACTTTGCCGGGATCTGCGATCACCTGCGATCACCTTCGATCACCTGCGATCAAGGTGCCAGCTTGCAGTAATGAGCAGCGGAGGTGAGCAGGACTTTAAGTGTCCCGCTGCGGATTTTATAAATTTGAATAACTGCATCTCACTGAGCACTCACTTGAGGAACATTAATACTGACACTACCAGGATCAGAATGCTAAAGGTTTTGGCTCCGCCCACTTGGGTTGTCCTCGGATTTAAAATGCGTGTAGGAACAGCTGAGTGATGTTTCAGATTTGAGCCACTGTGAAAGGGAACAAGGGTTCCAGAAACGCGTATGGCGATGAACTTTTTATTAAATTAATGCCCTGTGTCTGCCTAAGTTGTCACCAATAAAGAATCGGGAAAGTATCATACCTGTGGCCTTACTCTTTGGGGCAACTCTTTGGTCTGGATATTAATGGCTGTGCCCAGCCGTGAGTAAGGCCCACCACATAGAAGCAGGCTAAGGATGTGGCCTGAATCGGCTGCATCACTTTACCGGGATCTACGCTCGAGGTGCAAGCTTGCAATAATGAGAATCGGAGGTGAGCAGGACTTTCAGCAACCCACTGCGGATTTTATAAATTTGAATAACTGCATCTCACCGAGCACTCACTTGAGGAACATTAAAATTGACACTACCAGGATCAGAATGCTAAAGGTTTTGGCTCCGCCTACTTGGGTTGTCCTCGGATTTAAAATGCGTGTAGGAACAGCTGAGTGATGTTTCAGATTTGAGCCACTGTGGAAGGGAACAAGGGTTCCAAAAACGCGTATGGCGATGAACTTTTTATTAAATTAATGCCCTGTGTCTGCCTAAGTTGTCACCAATAAAGAATCGGGAAAGTATCATACCTGTGGCCTTACTCTTTGGGGCAACTCTTTGGTCTGGATATTAATGGATGTGCCCAGCCGCGAGTAAGGCCCACCGCATAGAAGCAGGCTAAGGATGTGGCCTGAATCGGCTGCATCACTTTACCGGGATCTACGCTCAAGGTGCCAGCTTGCAATAATGAGCATCGGAGGTGAGCAGGACTTTCAGCAACCCACTGCGGATCTTATAAATTTGAATAACTGCATCTCACCAAGCACTCACTTGAGGAACATTAATACTGACACTACCAGGTTCAGAATGCTAAAGGTGTTGGCTCAGCCCACTGGGGTTGTCCTTGGATTTAAAATGATTTGAGCCACTGTGGAAGGGAACAAGGGTTCCAGAAACGAGTATGGCAATGAACTTTTTATGAAATTAATGCCCTGTGTCTGCCTAAGCTGTCACCAATAAAGAATCGGGAAAGTATCATACCTGTGGCCTTACTCTTTGGGGCAACTCTTTGGTCTGGATATTAATGGCTGTGCCCAGCCGTGAGTAAGGCCCACCGCATAGAAGCAGGCTAAGGATGTGGCCTGAATCGGCTGCATCACTTTACCGGGATCTACGCTCAAGGTGCCAGCTTGCAATAATGAGCATCGGAGGTGAGCAGGACTTTCAGCAACCCACTGCGGATTTTATCAATTTGAATAACTGCATCTCACCGAGCACTCACTTGAGGAACATTAATACTGACACTACCAGGTTCAGAATGCTAAAGGTTTTGGCTTCGCCCACTGGGGTTGTCCTTGGATTTAAAATGCGTGTGGGAACGGCTGAGTGATGTTTCGGATTTGAGCCACTGTGGAAGGGAACAAGGGTTCCAGAAACGCGTATGGCGATGAACTTTTTATGAAATTAATGCCCTGTGTCTGCCTAAGCTGTCACCAATAAAGAATCGGGAAAGTATCATACCTGTGGCCTTACTCTTTGGGGAAACTCTTTGGTCTGGATATTAATGGCTGTGTCCAGCCGCGAGTAAGGCCCACCGCATAGAAGCAGGCTAAGGATGTGGCCTGAATCGGCTGCATCACTTTACCGGGATCTACGCTTGAGGTGCCAGCTTGCAATAATGAGCATCGGAGGTGAGCAGGACTTTCAGCAACCAACTGCGGATTTTATAAATTTGAATAACTGCATCTCACCGAGCACTCACTTGAGGAACATTAATACTGACACTACCAGGATCAGAATGCTAAAGGTTTTGGCTCCGCCCACTTGGGTTGTCCTCAGATTTAAAATGCGTGTAGGAACAGCTGAGTGATGTTTCAGATTTGAGCCACTGTGGAAGGAAACAAGGGTTCCAGAAACGCGTATGGCGATGAACTTTTTATGAAATTAATGCCCTGTGTCTGCCTAAGCTGTCACCAATAAAGAATCGGGAAAGTATCATACCTGTGGCCTTACTCTTTGGGGCAAATCTTTGGTCTGGATATTAATGGCTGTGCCCAGCCGCGAGTAAGGCCCACCGCATAGAAGCAGGCTAAGGATGTGGCCTGAATCGGCTGCATCACTTTACCGGGATCTACGCTCGAGGTGCCAGCTTGCAATAATGAGCATTGGAGGTGAGCAGGACTTTCAGCGACCCACTGCGGATTTTATGAATTTGAATAACTGCATCTCACCGAGCACTCACTTGAGGAACATTAATTCTGACACTACCTGTTCCAGAAGGCCAAAGGTTTTGGCTCCACCCATTGGAGTTGTCCTGGGATTTAAAATGCGTGTGGGAACAGCTAAGTGATGTTTGCAGAGGTGAGCCACTGAAGATGGGAACAAGAGTTCCAGAAATGCGCATGGCGATGAACTTTGCATGAAATTAATGCACTGTGACTGCCAAAGCTGTCACCAATAAAGAATCAGGAAAGCATCATACCAGTGGCCTTACTCTTTGGGGCAACTCTTTGGTCTGGATATTAGCGGCTGTGCCCAGCCGCGAGTAAGGCTCATTGCATAAAAGCGGACGAGGGATGTGGCCAGAATCGGCTGCATCACTTTACCGAGATCTACGCTGGAGGTGCCAGCTTGCAATAATGAGCAGCGTAGGTGAGGAGGACTTTCAGCGACCCACTGCGGATTTTATAAATTTGAATGACTGCATCTCACCGAGTACTCATTTGAGGAACATTAATTCTGTCACTACCAGGTCCAGAATGCCAAAGGTTTTGGCTCTGCCCACTGGGGCTGGCCTGGGATTCAAAATGTGTGTGGGAACAGCTGAGTGATGTTTGCAGATTTGAGCCACTGAGGAAGGGAGCAAGGGTGCCAGAAACGCGTATGGCGATAAACTTTGCATGAAATTAATGCCCTGTGTCTGCCTACGCTGTCACCAATAAAGAATTGGGAAAGCACTCTTTGCGGCACCTCTTTGGTCTGGATATATATATAGGTATTACATCTATGTCATTATACAGTGGTTTGGTAAATTGCATGGTTTGCCACAAGAAAATGTGGTTTTTGAATGTACTAAACTCATTTAGCGATTCTGTCACGTTTCTGAATCACTAAATGTGTATAAGAAATTATAAAATAGCTAAGTGGAAGGGGCATGTTTAGGGTGTCCCTTCCAAATTGCAATTCCTTATGATATGTATTCATATTTTGCAAATTAATTTCAGTTGCAAAACATTAATATTTTACTGACAGCTTAAAGGATGTGGTAACCCATTTGCTAATGGGAACCGGCGCCCCCCTTTTCTGAATCGTCCCAAAAACATTGGACCATGGGACCAATGCCTGCTTATAAAAATTCGTTTTCCAAACTTTTCTCTTCATTTCATTTTTTAACCCGTTGGCTGCTGTCGTCGGCCATTGGCCGACGGCAGCACTACCTCGCTGGTGCTGCCGTCGACAAATGGGCGACGCGGCCGCTCCTGTTTTTGAAAACGGCCGCACTGCCGCAAAAAAGCGGAAGCAGCCAGCGGGTTAATAGCATCACATTTTCCTTTAAGGAAAATAAGCGGCATAAAAAAATTGCTTGATTTGAAAACAATAACAAACATGGTGGTCTATTGTGATGGCAGCAAATGGTAGTGGGTAGCAATTTTCAACCTACCTCATTACTATTGATGAAGCAAAGCTTCGCATATTTTGCGACTTGCCGAAGTCATGAACCTCGTTTATGTGTAACAAGGTAATCACATGTACGTTTTACTAACGTTATTTTATGTTTGAACAAGGTTTCTTGATGCTTGCATATGTGTTTTACTAAAATAATTCATTTGAGTCATTTAACATGGCCGCTGCTTGTATTTAGTTACTGCGCATGCGTCAGTCACACTCACGTGTCCTGACGTGTCTGCAGAGTTGGAGGGAAATTTATGCGCATGCGTAATACATAGCTTTGCCAGTAACGTGGTACTGCTCGTGCCACTGCTCTTGTGTTTGTTTATATGTAGCTAACATTTAGGTTGCATAAGTATATTTTATAGTGATAAGTTGAAAGTACAAACCCTGTGATGTGTTTTCATAATGTTATTTTTATGTATTAATTTGTTTTCGTTTACTTTTCATGTACCGCGGGGAATGGGGGTCTAACTGCACCAAAAGCCATCTTGGAGGTCCCTTCTACGCATGTGCGACTTTCTGGGGCACTGACAACCTTGGCTGATGGAACACCGCCAGTTGGCAGTGATGGGCAAGATGCTCCTGAGAACTGACCTGCAACCCTAGCAGGACGGAATCACATGTTCTTATTCCGAAACAATGTAATATCTCTATTGTATTTCTATGCAGTTTCTCATGGGAACCCCAATCTCGCTAGGCGGTACCCAGATATGTAAATGAAGCATCCAAATAGTGTGTTATGATTGGTGTGTTACCCAAATCCTATCTTAGGACCAATCCAAATTGAGGGATTCTGACACTTTGCAACATTGGGGGGTGGTACACCGTCCCCAAACTGTATATCTACCCTGGGTTCACCTTGGGAAATTGTCCGACTTGTCTGGTTTAGCTGACCTGTCACTGACCCATCGTACTCAATAGGTGACTGAAGATACAGAGCGCTGCGGAGCACTCTGTCCGAAATTGACCATAGACTAAGGTTCTACTGAACCTTAAAGTGCTGGCGAAGCACTTTGCTGGGAGTTCGCTGACCCAATCGGGGTCTTGATCGATAGCTGCAGAGAGGGTGGAGCGCAGGCGTTGCTTCCAAACTGCGGGTGCGGTCCTGTCCTGAGCGGTCCTGTCCTGAGGGTTTGCTGTCTTGTCCTGAGGTCCTGTCCTGATTCCTAATCTGAGGGTATCCTGTCCTGTCCTGGGTGTCCATTCTGCACCTGCTGTCCTTTGAGGGGTATCCTTCCTTGAGGGTTTCCTGTCCTTAAACTGACCCGTGGCCAGGGTTTGGTTTCCACACCAGTCTAGGTAAATACTGCTCTAAGTTCTTTAAACTTGCACCTTTCTATTTTTCTGTCTTTGCTTTAATAAAGTGACATCTTGCACATGTTGATTTTCCATGCTTTTGCCGCAAACTATTGAATCTTAAAGTCAATTGCATATTTTCTTAAATTGTTCCTATGCTATCCTACCTTTTAGAAATCATATTTTGCATTGCAGTTTGTCATTTTCTGATATGATCTAGAACAGCCTTACTTAAATTTTCTAAAGAGTTTTTGCCTTGAATGCATAGCATATTTCCCTTGCCTCTCATATTTGCATTTGAATGATTACCCTGACTTTATTTCTCTATAGTTATGTACTTTTCATTATCTTGGTTATTGATTGCCTTATTCTTGTAAGTTTGATGCTTGATGAAAACGAACTTTAGATAAACATTTTAAAACTTCCAGTTGTCCGTGGTCATTTTACAACAGTATTGAATGTCATTTGAATTTGCATTTGTTGCCTTTCCTTTTACAGCTAGGCCCCTGATCCGTTGAAGTCAGCCGGAGCGTGAGGACAGTCTCACGAAGGGGCCGCGCACCCATTGGCCGAAATTATTTGAACGCGTGCACCCCATTGGTCGCACGGAATTGCAAGACGCGTTCTGATTGGAGGTGACTTTGTAAACAGAGTTAAGCGTAGAAATTGTATGTGGCACTCGTATTGTCCAGAGACTAGACCCGATCCAAGAAACCAAGGGTTTGAAAGGGATCAGTGGAAAGCTAATAGATACGATATTATGTACGGAGCTAAGAGAAAGATGTCCCTTGTAAATAGGGTAAAGAATTATTTCAAAACGGACAAACCGATTAAATCTAGAGAGGGCGTTACTATCCCGCCACCGAATACTCCTGCCTCATTCATGATGTTTGACCGAGGGTACAATACCTGTGTGTGGTTGGAGAATTGGGTAAAGTACACAAAAGATGACGGAGTATTGGCTTTTCCGTTAGACGGTACTTTCAATGGCAGGATTTTATTTAATTTAAGAACCCGCATGAATGAATTGCATCCCAGACCGAGACTAACGCAGTATGAGGCATTAGAGGAATGGGAGATTGAGGCTTTTGAAAGAGAGAAACCCCGAATGGACAAAGGTCTGACCAAGTGGTACCCAAGGCTGAAACAAGAGACCAGGGATAAAAGGATGAAACAGTGGAGGCAGAGCATGATTGTTGAGGGTCTGTTTCCCATGATGCCAGCAGGTAACCCTTCTGGGGGAGAGAAAAGGACAGAAAAGAGTAAGCATTGGGGGGCCCTTGGGGAGTCAGACGATGAATTGTTAGATGACATCTTTACGAGAAGTCCGCCCCCTTATAATGAGGGAGCCCGACCTTCCAGTGCAGGAGAGAATCCCCAGCGTCCATCTATTAAGGAGGAGGACAGATCCCTATGTAGGGGGGGAGGTGGCCAGGTGTTGCCCTATTTTGAGAACCCCGGACCCGCAGAGGTACGCGATATATATCCTAGAATGCCCGTGAGCTCAGAGGAAAAATATTCCCGTGAAAGAACATTTTTTCCCAGACCTCTGTATGAAAACGAAGAAAAGCCAGTAGGTTCAGGAGTACCCTTTTTGCAGCCTCCATATGGGGAGGAGCGCAGGTCATTTGGCACAGGAACTTTGTTCCAAAAACCAAATTATGGTGGAGGACCAAGTGAAACGCATCCTACTGCCCCGAGTCTTACCCCTCACCTGACCCCACAGATGATACCTGACCGGACATTAGGAAGAGTACTGGATGAAAGGGAGCAAGAGGCCCTAGCTAGACAAAGGACAGAAATAATTCAGAAAATCTCCCAGTTAAATACCAGTCCTGAAGCTTTGACTATTCCGGTAACGATCGGACCAGTAGTCCCGTTGTATGGGAATAGTCAAGGAAGTCCGAACCCTCCAGTTATGAACCCGATAATGGCCCCGCCGAGGCAATTTAACAAACAAACAGACCGGAAAGGGAGTGCAGAAGAGGCATAATCCTTTTGATGCGAAAGAAATTAAATTAGAATCAGCAACAGGGACTAGGAGTGTTTCCTTGGTAACGCCGGAAGAGATTGAAAGTTGGAGTCGTGATTTAGAAAAACAGGCTCCGCAAACGAAACCTTTAGACCTCTACAAGCTGAGGGTAGAAATAGAGGAATTGATGGCAGGAAATGTGGGGTTAGACAGATTAAACACCTATTCTGAAGAAGAATTGCTGTTCATGTGTAAAAGCCTTACCAGAAGTACCAGGGTGCTCCACGAAAAGCTGACAGACACCGCAGCTAGTATGGGGGTAGATATTTCAAGATCCAAGCCCTTACAAAAGCCTTACAGAGCTGAATTCTCAGACAAGGATTTAGAGAACCTGAATGTGTCAGGGAAGAAGGTGCAGATTAAAGAGTTGCTTGCAGTTTTGCAAAAATGGGGAGATGTGGAAAGGTGGAGAAGCAGGTGGGCAAGAAAGAAAGATGAGGCTCGATCCAGACAAGCTACCCCTGAGTTCCCTTTAAGAGAAGTAGACAAGCCTGAAACATTATGCCCCATGCGTGAAGTGCCAGGTGGGAGGTATGTGCACGTTCCATGGTCCAGACAGGATATTGTGTCCTTTACTAACGATTTCCTGAAGTTGCGCGAAAAGCCAGTTGAATGGTACTGGCAAGTGGAAAGGTTCGTAAAGGTGCAAAAATGCCTGTGGAAAGACCTGGATGGGTTTTTCGATATTGTGGTCCCAGTCGATCTATGGACCGAGTGTAAAATAGGCATAGGCTGGCCTAGTGAGGAGTACCCGAGGGACTCCGCCACAGGGGAGCCGTCAATTGAAGTGATGAAAAAATATGAACAAGTGATTCAGCATTTGAAAAACAAGGTGCCAGCAAAGGAAACTGATTGGACCAGGATAGATAGAACAACGCAGGAAAGAGAGGAGACAGTGCACTCCTATTATGAAAGGCTGTTGCAGGTGTTTAAAACATACAGTGGTATAGATAACATCGAAATGAAGGATATGACGCATTTCATTTACAGGTTTGTAAACGGTTTAAGGCCTGAAATTTGTCAGTGGATAAAAGATAATAAAATCTGTTGGCATACCAAAAAGGTAGACGAGGTCCTGCGGTACGCAAAGTACTGCGAGGACGAGATGGCAGAAAAGAAAAAGGCTCTCAAGGAGAAGGTGATGTGGGCTCAGGTGAAGCTCGCAGAACAGCAGGAAAAACAGTTGAGTAACATGGTCAAGAACACTCAGAACCAAGGTACTGGGGGTGGGGGAGGAGGTAAGCCCCGGCCCAAAATGAGCAGGGAGGAGGCTATGAAGAAATTTCCCTGCCATCAGTGCGGCGAAATTGGACACTGGCGTAACGAGTGTCCTTACTTGCCGGATGATAACCCCAAAACACCTGATTTAACTCCACAGACGCAGAAAGAAAGACCAAGAAAGACTCAACCACAGGTAAAAACAGTTCAGGTGCCCCGAGCACCAAAGCAAGTATACAAGGGAAAACAAACAGAGGGAGATGAGATAGAAGTCTGGGAAAGCAATGAGAACAGAAATACAGCAACTTCGCAGTATCTATTAAATGATACCTTCCTTTGTGATGACCAGTACTGACGGGGCCTGAGAGGGGAGGACGAGGAGTGCGTACTTGGCGCCTCCTTGCCGGTAGACCAGTCCGGACCATACATTGAAGGAAAGGTTGACGGAAATGATGTCACTTTTCTGTTGGACACTGGTGCTACCCGTTCTACTGTGAGAACAGTGGACGTTCCAAACCTACCCCTCTCGGGAGAAGCCATCCAAGTAGTGGGTGTATCTAATCAATTGATTAGTACTCCTGTTACCAAGCCCATGGAGATCTCAATTGGAAACTTTAAGGAAATGCATAGATTTGTCGTTTGCGACACCAGTCCAGTGAACTTGCTGGGACGTGATTTGCTGTGCAAAATGAACTGTACCATCTTTTGCACACCAAAGGGTGTTGAAATTCAGACCCCAGATGAAGACGGCATTTATAAAATAATGTTAGTCCGCCCTGACTCGGAAATTAAACGAATGACCATGCAGGATTTACCCAAAGAACTCCAAGAAGCAGTGAAGCCCGAGGTGTGGGACTTTACTGGGAAAGATGTAGGGTTAATGAAAAATGTGGACCCCATACAGATAGCCATCAAGGACAATGCAGTATACCCCAATACTAAACCCTACAGAATGAATGCAGAAGTGAAAGCTGGTGTTACTCTGGAAATACAGAAATTGCTAGAAGGAAACATCATACAGGAAGTAATGAGTAGCCCATGTAACTCCCCGATTATGGGCATTAAGAAGCCTAGCGGCAAGTACAGGGTAGTGCAGGACCTGCGAAAAGTCAACAAGATAGTGGTCCCCTGTTGCCCTATTGTCCCGAACCCAGCAGTGATTCTGTATCAGATTCCCTGGGATGCTGAGTGGTTCACTGTGATAGACCTGTGTCATGCATTCTTTTCCATTCCTTTGCATCCAGATAGCAAATTTCTTTTCTCATTTGCCTTCAATGGTCACGTGTATTGCTGGAACAGGGTCCCTCAAGGGTACACAGAGAGCCCCTCTATCTTTAATCAGATCTTGAAAAAATGTTTGGAAACTTTGGTCTTACCTGGGAAATCTGTCTTAGTACAATACATAGACGACCTCTTGGTGGCGTCTAAAAGTCATAGGGATTGTGTGATTGACACCATTGCCTTACTGAATCACCTGTGTGAGAAGGGACATAAAGTGGCCCCTGACAAATTACAGTTCTGTGCAAAATCAGTGAAATATCTGGGGCACCAGATAGAGAAAGGGGTCAGGAAAGTGACATCGGAAAGAGTGAGAATAATTCAAAAGATGCAGTTACCCCATACTCAGAAAGAGATCAGAATGTTCCTGGGTGTGATAGGATACTGCAGGCAGTGGATTCTGGGATTTGCAGTCCTAGCTAGGCCCTTGATAAAAATGACCAAGAGAGGAACACCAGATGTTGTAGAGTGGATGATGAAAGCTTAACAGCCTTCACGAAACTGCGAGATTGTCTGTGTACAGCCCCTGCATTGGGAATGCCAGACTATTCCAAAGAATTTGCCCTATTCTGTGACACTCGTGATAACTGTGTATTATCAGTCCTGACACAAGATCATGGCACAACAAGAAGGCCTGTGGCATATTTCTCTGCCACCCTGGATCCAGTGGCTGCTGGATTACCAGGTTGTCTGAAAGCAGTAGCTGCTACCTGCGCAAGTTTAGAGCAGAGTGAGTCCATTGTCATGGGACATCCGGTAACTGTGTATGTACCACATGGAGTGGTAATTTTACTGACCAGAACAAAGACTCAGTATCTCACCCCTAGTCGGCTGACTAAATACGAGAGGATTCTGGTGGGTGCTGCAAACGTAAACATTGTTAGGTGCAGTATTTTGAACCCTGCCACCTTACTCCCCGACCCAATGGATATGGAAGGTGGGGTGGATGATGAGCATGATTGCATCGATTTAACAGAATTCAATACCAAGCCACGTCCAGACATTAAAGAAACCCCATTGCCTGTGCATGACAAGGAATTATTTGTGGATGGTTCATGTCTGAGACATGAACAAGGAGGCCTGAGTGCTGCCTATGCTGTAGTCTCCTTAACCAAAATTGAAGAAGCAGGTTATTTATATCACATAAAGTCTGCACAAGTAGCTGAATTGACTGCTATGATAAAAGCTTGCCAAATTGGGAAGAACCTACGCATAACAGTGTATACTGACAGTCAGTACTGTTATGGGGTTGTGCATGACTTTGGCCAGTTGTGGCTACAGAGGGAGTTCCTGACTTCATCAGGTACCCCAATTCGAAATGGAAAAGTTGTTCAAGACCTTTTAGAGGCAATCCAGTTACCAAAGGAACTGGCTGTGGTAAAGTGTGTCGCCCATAAGAAGGACCTGGACACTGTATCACTGGGAAATGATTTTGCTGATCGAGTGGCCCAATGGTGCGCCAGAGATCGGTATATCGTAAATCCAAAACGAGGGGGGCCAGGAACCAGCTGCCAACTTCAGGTGTTTGAAGAAGTGCCTACATGGGATGAAGTGAAAGAGTGGCAGCAGGCGGCACCTTGGCAAGAGAGAGAGAAGTGGAAGGACGATGGGTGTAGACCAAGACGTGTGGATGGTGTCATCATAGGTCCAACTGGTATGCCTGTGTTACCTAGACACTTACTTAGCACAATGGCGAGATTGATACATGAAGGATCACACATTGGTAGGGACGCCATGATTCTAGTGTTCCAACAGACTTGGTACAGTAAAAAGTTCAGGAAAGTAGCAGAGTCCCTCTGCCAGAGGTGCCTGACATGTCAAAAGATGAACCCAGGGAAGAAGACGGTGGTTGAACTGGGAAAAATTGGGAGGTCAGGGGGTCCCTTTGTGAGAATACAGGTTGATTTCATCACCATGCCCCGTTGTGAAGGGAAGCGGTATGTCCTTGTCATGGTCTGTTTATTTTCAAAGTGGGTGGAAGCTTTCCCTACTCCCCAAAATGACGCAAAAACAGTAGCTAAGTGTTTATTAAAAGAACTGATACCTAGGTTCGGGGTTCCAGTCACTATTGAATCAGATCAAGGCTCACATTTTCATAATGAAGTGATCGACGAACTCTGTAAGGCCTTTGGAATTTCACAAAAGCTTCACTGTGCCTACCGTCCAGAGGCTTCTGGAGTAGTGGAACAAATAAATGGAACTATCAAGAACAGACTAGCAAAACTGTGTGATGCATCTAAATTGACCTGGGTGAAGGCCCTGCCTCTGGTCCTGATGGGACTAAGAAGTGTTCCTGATCGCAAAACAGGCCTAAGTCCCCATGAAATCATTATGGGAAGAGTGATGAGACAAGCATGGGTGCCTGGAAGCAAACTGTTGAGTATTACTGATGATTTGGTGCTTGAATACTGCAAGAGATTGGGTGACCAAGTTCGTTCTATCTCTCGCCAGATCGGAGAAGACGCCATCCTCAATCCAACGACTCCTCTCCACAAACTGGTCCCGGGGGACTGGGTGAAGATAAAGAAGCATACTCGGAAGAGCTGCCTGGAGCCAAGGTGGGGAGAAAAACGTCAGGTGATCCTGGTAACTACCACAGCAGTAAAGTGTGCAGGAGTTCCACGCTGGGTACACGCCAGCCACACCCAGAAGGTACCACCAGACGAGGTGCCTGAAGCAGAAGGACGTCCCGCAGAGGACTCTGCAGGAGCCAGACCAGAAGTAGCTGACGACGTACAGCCCAGTACCAGTCGAGCTACAGAATCAGCAGACGTTGGCCCAAGAATAGTTGACAACGAACTACCAGGAGCCCAGCCTGCTGAAGGGGTCAAAGAAGCTGAGCCAGAAGTAGCTGAAGACGAGCTGCCGAGCATATGGCCAGAGGAGTGGATTCCCTTGATTGATCTCACCGAAGACCCCATTCGAACAAGTGAACGACTTTGGGAAGGTAGAGAGTGGACTAGAGAGGAAAAGCAAGGCACAGGCGAAGAACCTCAGACTCTTGAGATTCACATCAAAGCTGAGGAAGGAGAAGGTCAGACAGGGACAGAGCACGTGGTTGATACAGAACAAGTGAATGCTGCAGAGCCGGTGCCCGATACTGAACAAGTGAAGGATACTGAACAAGTGAGGAATACAGAGCAAGTGATTGATACTCCTCCACTGACACCTGATATCGGGAAGGGACAGACTAGACATAGCGTAATAGTTCGAGCAGAAGAAAGTCCAGAGATCGAAGTGCTTGAACAGGATCAGATAGAATTAGAAGAACGTGTTCAGGAAACAGAGTCAGAGACACTTGAAGAGCAAACACTCAATTCACCTGAACCAGGCCAGATTAGTACCCAGGCAGAAGAAACAGATACTAGCCCTGGAATTAGTCAGATAGAAGAAGAAGAAACTGAAGCAGAATTGCCACAAGCTAATGAAAATAAGAGGGCAAGAGAAGAAAACAAAGTCCAAGTGCCAACGAAAAGACTTAAGAAAAGAAAGCATCTGGAGCCTAGATACGTAAAGAAATTGAGACTGAGAATAAAAACGGTAGAAGAAAAACGTGCAGAAGAAAGGAGAAGTGCTCGCATAGCAGAACAACCAGAAGACACTTCCAAAAGAAGGAGTGATCGAATAAAGAGGCAAAACAAAAAGTACAAGTCACCTGAATGAGAAGAACTTGAAGATCTCGATATCACTGACGTAAGCGATGGAGAGCCCGTCCCTGAGTACTCTGACGAAGAGGAAGAAGAGCCACCGTGAATTTGCACAAAGTAAGATACTTGTGTAGAGACACAAAGAGGGGTCGAGAAACTTCTTCTGAGCCAAAATGTCTGATGCAAACGTGAATGGTAGACCTAGTCGCAGCAGTTGCAAAACTTGCTGCAAGGTATGTGTCTGTAGTATAGTTGTCCCGATATTACTCTGGATAGGACTAACAATTTTCATTCCCTTTGCTGTAAGCAAAGATACTAATATTGTCCCTACTGAAATTGTAAATACTGACAGTGAGGAGCTGACAACACAGAGTGTAGCTAGACATGAGAGAGCACTGAGACAAACAAAACAAAACTTAGAAGCATCAGATGAGGGAGAACTACATTATCATGGAATTAAAAACAGGACACGCTTAAATGTTTTCGCAAACTTATTAATACACTATGTAGAGACTATGGAAATTGAAGATTGCTATGTCTGCATGAAGCTACCTACTTCTGTAGCTGAAGGCGTGACATACCATCACTTGCCGCTGACATACGGAATTTCCTGTAGCATTTTAGCTAGTTTATTTTACAAAAGAGGACCGTTACAGTACTATTACTCTAATAATGACGTGATCTTTTCTGAGCTTCCTATACGTGGGAACTTGAATCCTGTACATACCAAAAGCGACGTAATACGATATATGGGAGACTATTTCCTGACTATTGGTGATATTGACATAGGTGACGCACACAGAGATAACTTGACTTGTTCTTTGCGTGAGCAGGACAAGATGTTCCTGAACATGGCAGAGAAAAGGAGAATTAAAATACAAAAGAAAGCAAATGACGAAAGTCAGAAAAGACCAAGGTGGGCAGAGAACATGGAAGGCACCTCAACTGGTGGGGCGGGTCCTGCTCTGTTGCTGGATTTTGAAAAGAAAGGCAAGCTATGTCTTCACCGCGAGAAGACTAGCTATTATAATAACATTTTCATTGGTTCCAGTGAATGCGAACATAATTACAAGGTAATTGGAGGTTGGGGTTTCAAAAATGTGTCAGAGCCTGTGTTTCCTGGAATTTATTTTATTTGTGGGGACAAGGCTTATTTCAAATTGCCGGATCACTGGTATGGAAGTTGCTATTTTGGCATTGTCTTCCCGAAAATATACCATGTGAATGGAGTTGCTGGAAGCAGTGTAAATACTAATGGCTTAGTGCGTAGTAAAAGAGAAAGCATAGGTGAAATAATGGGTAGTATTTTCAGTGCACTGATACCTGGAGTGGGAGTGGTTCTGAACACTCACAGAATTTGCAAATTGTCCACTATAGTGGATGTGTTGTCTACTGAGACAGCTCATGGATTTCTGCTGGTCAATACTGAAATGGTTGCGATCAGATCAATGGTTTTGCAGAATCGACTTGCTCTTGATACCTTATTGGTGAAAGAGGGCGGAGTCTGCCGGATGTTGAAGGCGCAACATTGTTGCACTTATATTCCGGACAAAAGTGTGCAGCTCAAAAGATATGTGAAAAACATTACTAATTTGGCAAAGGAACTCAGACCACTCGAGGTTGATAGTGCCTGGAAGAGACTGGTAGATGGTCTCTCAAATCTAGGTCATTGGTTTGCTAGCATAGGTAAAGGCTTATTGTTTAAAGTACTGATGCCAATTGGAATTATAGGTCTCATCCTATTTTTCATATTTGTCTGTTGCAAATGCCGTAAGCACACCAGAAAGCATGAAGTGAATGCAAGAGGGGTGAAACGAAGTGTGGATGAGCTCGAATTGGAGGAAGTGAATAATCAGATTTATAAAAAGGTGAAGAATTCTCACCCTACCAAAACTGAAAGGGAAAAGCTGGAGAAATTGCTGGAAGAGATAGAGTTGTACAAAGTGTGAAAGAAAGTTGGCATCTGGTTCCATTAAAATTTTGTGATGATAGTAAATATCATCAAAGAGGGGATTGATGAAGCAAAGCTTCGCATATTTTGCGACTTGCCGAAGTCATGAACCTCGTTTATGTGTAACAAGGTAATCACATGTACGTTTTACTAACGTTATTTTATGTTTGAACAAGGTTTCTTGATGCTTGCATATGTGTTTTACTAAAATAATTCATTCGAGTCATTTAACATGGCCGCTGCTTGTATTTAGTTACTGCGCATGCGTCAGTCACACTCACGTGTCCTGACGTGTCTGCAGAGTTGGAGGGAAATTTATGCGCATGCGTAATACATAGCTTTGCCAGTAACGTGGTACTGCTCGTGCCACTGCTCTTGTGTTTGTTTATATGTAGCTAACATTTAGGTTGCATAAGTATATTTTATAGTGATAAGTTGAAAGTACAAACCCTGTGATGTGTTTTCATAATGTTATTTTTATGTATTAATTTGTTTTCGCTTACTTTTCATGTACCGCGGGGAATGGGGGTCTAACTGCACCAAAAGCCATCTTGGAGGTCCCTTCTACGCATGTGCGACTTTCTGGGGCACCGACAACCTTGGCTGATGGAACACCGCCAGTTGGCAGTGATGGGCAAGATGCTCCTGAGAACTGACCTGCAACCCTAGCAGGACGGAATCACATGTTCTTATTCCGAAACAATGTAATATCTCTATTGTATTTCTATGCAGTTTCTCATGGGAACCCCAATCTCGCTAGGCGGTACCCAGATATGTAAATGAAGCATCCAAATAGTGTGTTATGATTGGTGTGTTACCCAAATCCTATCTTAGGACCAATCCAAATTGAGGGATTCTGACACTTTGCAACATTGGGGGGTGGTACACCGTCCCCAAACTGTATATCTACCCTGGGTTCACCTAGGGAAATTGTCCGACTTGTCTGGTTTAGCTGACCTGTCCCTGACCCATCGTACTCAATAGGTGACTGAAGATACAGAGCGCTGCGGAGCACTCTGTCTGAAATTGACCATAGACTAAGGTTCTACTGAACCTTAAAGTGCTGGCGAAGCACTTTGCTGGGAGTTCGCTGACCCAATCGGGGTCTTGATCGATAGCTGCAGAGAGGGTGGAGCGCAGGCGTTGCTTCCAAACTGCGGGTGCGGTCCTGTCCTGAGCGGTCCTGTCCTGAGGGTTTGCTGTCTTGTCCTGTCCTGATTCCTAATCTGAGGGTATCCTGTCCTGTCCTGGGTGTCCATTCTGCACCTGCTGTCCTTTGAGGGGTATCCTTCCTTGAGGGTTTCCTGTCCTTAAACTGACACGTGGCCAGGGTTTGGTTTCCACACCAGTCTAGGTAAATACTGCTCTAAGTTCTTTAAACTTGCACCTTTCTATTTTTCTGTCTTTGCTTTAATAAAGTGACATCTTGCACATGTTGATTTTCCATGCTTTTGCCGCAAACTATTGAATCTTAAAGTCAATTGCATATTTTCTTAAATTGTTCCTATGCTATCCTACCTTTTAGAAATCATATTTTGCATTGCAGTTTGTCATTTTCTGATATGATCTAGAACAGCCTTACTTAAATTTTCTAAAGAGTTTTTGCCTTGAATGCATAGCATATTTCCCTTGCCTCTCATATTTGCATTTGAATGATTACCCTGACTTTATTTCTCTATAGTTATGTACTTTTCATTATCTTGGTTATTGATTGCCTTATTCTTGTAAGTTTGATGCTTGATGAAAACGAACTTTAGATAAACATTTTAAAACTTCCAGTTGTCCGTGGTCATTTTACAACAGTATTGAATGTCATTTGAATTTGCATTTGTTGCCTTTCCTTTTACAGCTAGGCCCCTGATCCGTTGAAATCATAGGTACCCGTGTCGGTGGATGGTAAGTCGGGTACACTGAGTGATAACAGTAGGGAACACGCACAATTGGTAGCAGCCCGTGAAGTCGCCCTGTCAATGAATAGTGTGAATTGAAAGTATATGGGCCCTGAAGCCGGAAACGGCGGAATCATTGGCTGGGTGACCTCGCGCGCTCTATCACTATTTAGGAGTAAGTTTGATTTGTGGCCATGAGATTCATTATTTTTTAACCGGCCTGTTAGTTCATAGGTTGGTTTACAAAATTTTTGTTGTATTCTCTAAATGTTGGTGCGCAAATAGCGACCACTTTTAGTGAAGCCAATGTACGTACATCTGGTCCTTAATCACTAAGGTCACTTTTGATCCAAAACAGGAGCATATAATCCGCTTATTAGCAATGGTGAATTAAATTATCATTTGGCAATCAGGGGTGCAGTATGTAATCTATCAATCTCTTTATCCTCTTAATTTAACTCATAATCAGGTGATTTACGGTAAGGGGGTGCAGGGGAATATTAGTGTGATCAGTTACTATTCGAGGCCTTGGAGTAGCATAAGAATATTGTGGAAAATATTGTGTTCTAGAATTACCATAGCTACGATATTTTTGTGGGAAGATATTTACACATAAAACGATCCTGCATATGAAGCTTGAGTGGTATTTTCTTGACTTGAACTTATATGGCATGTAGCTCTAGATTCTTGTATCTTGGATAGTGTGAGCCCTTCCAGCATAGAGAGGGCATGTAAAGACTATGAGGAGACAGGCATGCTCACCTTAGTGATAGGAAACCGAAACCTTTTAGACATGAAACTTCAAACATGTAATTGATGCCAGTGGTTGATAATGAAGATATTGAAATCTGCTCTGTCTTTTGTGATGAGCTGCTATAAGTGTATGCGCTAGTGTGTCATGTATTCTGTGATGTGGTCACAATTCATGGTACCACTTTCAAATATTGCCACCATAGAGTACATTATAGTTAAGTATTGATAGGACTAAAGCGATGACAGCTTGATCAGTTTACCATGTGGGATAGAATTGTAATGAGAAAGACCAGTGTTATTTGCAAACAACATAAGCCTTTCCTGTTTAACTTAGCAGGGACAGTTTTCTGAGCTTGTTGATGTCTTTGAAGGTCTTGAAGGGTTTTCATAACACGAGCACCCAACTTTGGCACCAGTGCTTAATTTATGCCAGTCCTGTTTTCTTCATCATCTTGGGAAGAAAAAGAAAATGAAGAAGGCAGAGAACCAGAGCTCAACTTTACCCGAATCTTTCTAGTGCTCGGCACTGTCACTTAATTGTCAACACCAGTGCTTAGGAAAGTCTGCCACATAGTGACACTGTCTAATTCAGAGATGAGCACAACAGTTATATTTTAATTCAGTAAACATTAAAACTTACTAATACCTGCAACCCAATCCATTCTTATATCTTTAGGGGCGTGGAACAATCTGAATTGTCACGCTTGTAGGAGTGTGGTGGTTAGTAGCTGTGGTGGCGCGGTTATTAGCAGAATCTGCAGGGGCAATGGTGTGATGCAGGCAGCCTTGGCCTCCTGACAAGAGCCCTGGCACTTAATTTCTTACAAATTGAGCACAGCAGAGAGCTAAAGGAAAACAGTGTGGGGTAATAAAGAAGGTAATAAAAAGAGCCTGTAAGAAAGAGAAGGTAGAGGCATGAAGTGCAGGGTGGTGGAAGAAAGAGGCATACAAATGGAATTAAGACGAGGCAGCCTTGGGATTTGGCAATCACTGTATTTGACAATGCCAGTGGAGGGCTCCTAAGAAAAACTCTGGGCTCCTGCACTTCTTTGTTCACAAATGTAGCACTGCTTAGTAAGACCTGTGCTGATACGTACCCTGAGACCAAAGAAGACAGTGTCACTGAAAATGTAACTGCTTCAAACTGCTAATTGAGGAGAATTTGAATTAATGTGTTGGGGAGTGTCAGAGTAAATTTGAGAAATGAAATATGCAAATTGATTAGAAATTTATAAACACGAGTAATTGTATAGAAACCTGAAAAAGGCCTTTGCAAAATGAAACTGAAGTACGCTGGGACTAAATGAAATAAAAAGCTCAGATAATGTTCGAGGAGGGTCTGTACTTACTTTAGAAAAATATGAAGCATACTTTTTTATTTATTAACTTTGACATTTTGAGAATTGCCAGTTATCACCCTGTGATATCTTCGAAGCAATGAACAGTGCATAGGAAGCAGAGAAAAGTAAGAGGAGTGGAGAATGGACATCTGTGGGTCATTAGAGTCCAGTACGCTGCAACAGAAACGGCCATTGAACATTTGTTGGAAGCAACCTAAAAGTGAAGTTTCACATAAATGAATTAAAAGACATTTGAATCTAAAACGGAGGCAGTTTGGTCCATTTCTGATTTGTGAGCCTCGTGATTCCAGAAAGGGCTGCATGCTTCTGCTGACTCAACAGTCATTTCTGATTGGATCTTCCTGATGGCGATATAGTCCATTTTTTCAAAGATTTCGGGTCTTTGTTCTAGTAAGCCGAATATGTATTACGTAATTTGATTTTTGCCTTTTATGGGAGCTAATGGAGGGTTTTCAAGGATCTGTACTTCGATAACAACATTGATCTCCAGGTACTCACAGCAACTCCTGAAAAAAAGCTCTGTCCATGAACATTAGTGATCTGGACATAATGACAGTCAGAAGAATTTGATCGTTGAGTGCAAGGAAACTTTTTGGATTCAGAATTGGATTTTAGCAGCTAGAAATTCTTTATGTTGATTGTGCAGTCCCTTCTACCTCTTATGGGTAGCCAGTGCAGCATTCTCAGTACTGGAGGCATATATTCCTTCCTAGTCAGCCCAAGACTAGCCGAGCTGCCTGTGTTGAAGTAGCTAAGGATAGTGGATAATCTTAACTGGTGATGCCAAATTCCTAGAAATTGCATGGACAAGGCTTGACTGATTCAAATTGGTAATCACCTGAATGTGAAAATGACACTCAATAAATGATAGATTTTGTTCAAAGAATTCTCACCCAGCTAAAATAAAGACTTATCACCTTGAATACTGTCATGTCCAGGGCCAGCAAGAGTTCATGTAAACTTCCAAGTTACAAATTGACTCGGTGGGCTGGAAAGGGAACCCTTCATTGACGGCCAGAATTTTGGCTTAGTTCTTTTGCTTGTGTTTTTTATCTGTTGTCTTTCCTATTTTCGCATTGTCCACATTCAGGTCAAAATTGTGCCCATTGCTCAGGTGAGGATGTACACAGGTTTTACGCATGTGCTGGAAATATCTGGAGAAAAAAATATTGGGAATCTCATGGTGACATTTGTAAGGGCTGCTGTGTGTGGAAGGACTTCCTTCCTTTAAAGTAGGAGCACCGCAAGCGTTCACTCACTGACTGAGCAATATGCAACTGAAAGGTGCAGATAAGTGCACCCAGAACCTAAGACGAGTTTCACAGCAATAATGTACGATTTGATAATTTAAAATTAATTCTTAGAAGTTTACCTTCAGGGAAGTGATGGCATTGCGGTCGCTGTTCCACTCCGTTTTCCAGTTCCCTCACCATACCATTGACAGGAAGCCTGAGAAATGCCATGCATAATTATAAATATCACCTCGGCAATATTAAATGTGTGATTGCTTTGAACCTCTGGGCAAGAAGCTGTATGTTGATAAATAAACCATGTTCTTAAAAGGGTTTATGGAAGCACATCAAAGTAGAGAGTCTGACAATTTCCTTTCTCCGTCCAACACAACACCACTGAAATTAACAATTCAGGCACAAGCGAAGACTTTGGACATGTGAAACCGCAGCTGTCACTGAAACGCTAGAAAAAATACTTGAAGCGAGTGAGACAAGTGCCAGTAATCACTCTTCTGATTTTTTTCTACAATGCTGTCTAAAAATGGGCAGATGGCTTCTGGTGCTGTGCTCTGAGGAGAGTTCAGTTAATGTGTTAAATAAAATTCGTTCCACAGCAGACACAGGAATCTATTTGATATTAATGATGCTAGCACTCAGCAGAAATGGAGACCAAGGTTGAGGAACCTTTGGGAACACATGTGGTAAATATCATTACCCCTGGGTGAATTATTTACCAAATGTGCCATATATCTCCTGCTCCGGGTTTTCAATATGAAAATGAAGCATAACATGTACAATCCTTTTTTTTAAAAACACGTCATTCAGCATCTTTTAACTTCAGTCTGGACCTTTTCCCCCTGATTAATTTTAGCAGGTGTGACCTGCCGGCATTTATGAGGGGAAAACGTCAAGGGTGTTAGAATGATCAGATAACTCGTAATTCTGATACCTCTCTAAACGCTTGCTTGAAGAATGATCATAATTCAACCTTTAACTTGTAATGAGGGCCTATCAACATGGGGAAGCTGAGATTCTCATCTAGTTTTTCCTGCCAATCTCAAGAATCCCAGCTCTGGTCGACTGAACCTTTTTCCCTGTTATAGAAGCGTAAAGGGATGATTTTCATAAACACAGCTCATATCTACTTCATAAGGGCAGTCCAAATTAGACTCAAAGGACCACTGATTACTAACTGAAATACAGAATATTTATTACAAAGCCAAAAATAGTTGGACATACAGACATCTCAATAATAAATTCAAGAAATAGACTGGCACCAATACAAAGGTAATCCTACGCAAGAGTCTCAACCGACTCAGAATAAAAATCAGGGTTAATTCGAGAAGCATTAAACACACCATTACCGATAAAGTAGAAAGTCGAGACTGCATTTACAAAAAGGAAAGAATTTCCGTTAGTCTGTCCCTACTCTAACTTCAAGGTGACATCCATACTTAACATTCCTCCCAGGCAAGAGAAAGGTGTCAGCTGTGAAGACTTCCTAAGACGTACATTCCCTTCCAATAGGTGACTCAATACTGAGCTCATTCTAAGATGCTCCTTGCTACACCTTACTCTGCCTCAAGTTCACCACTATCCACGTCTTGCCTTTCCCAAGCCTAACTCCTAAACTGCTGTCTACCCTCTGGCCTCTGTTTTGGACTGCCTCTCCACCCTTGGGAGCTGTTCCTAATACAAAACCCCAGAAGAGTTGACACGCATTTAGATACGCCCCTCTGGCAGGTGTAGCTCACGGAGTTTTCCACTATGGCACCTCTCCATCCAGCATCCGTTGGAGTGTCCTTGGGTCCCAGGCACCTTCTCCGCTGAATGTTGCACTCCCAAATTCTTTGGCAGCATCTCTGCATTCGCGCCTACTATCCTAACTTCTAAACAATCGACTTTTCAACCTAACTAGCCTTGTGGCCTTGAACCTTCAAGCTAAAATACGTGAGACCATCCTTGCAACATTCGGAATTACAATTTTATTATGTTCTGAGGACAGCCTTTCCCAGGCGAGAGATATCATTTCTTTCCGACTAAGGCTAACCAAGGGAAAAATACAGATAGGTCTCTACTGGCTTCAGCATGTCTCAGGCCTTTGCACCTTTAAGCACATTTGTAACACAACATTACATTACATTTCATCACTTTCAAATAAATTCCACAAGGAATATCTTTCACATTAAACTCTATGTTAATCCACTCGTTAATAAATACATGTATCATATCATTTCATTAAAGCACATCATTGTTAACACGACATTTCACATAAGATTTTCTACGTTATGCAACATCACATTTTCTAATTAAGGCACTACATTAATCTAAGATTAATAAACACACCACCCATATTGCACTGATCCCCGGACTACCATTACATTTCTAAACTACATTAGCAAAGGTCTTCTAAATATGTGGGTGCTGACTACTTGGGATTATAATGCACCCCTACACAATTTCAAAATAACATGGTGCTCTCTCAACCACTATTACGTATATGATGTCTGTAATTGATGAGAAATGACATTTTCTATAAAATACACATGCAGTAATTATGATCATGGAGATACATTGAAAAACAGTACTAATATGATTACTTTCAGTTTGGCTTTCTGTTCCCCATGCTGAGTGTGGATATTTTTGTCCACTGGTTTTACCACTAGGGATTTTAGTAGCAGTAATGTGTTAAATGTGGCACAAAAACTATTTGGCACAAATAACCTCTGAACCGTGCTCGTGAACAAAAAGAACTTGGCACAAAAAACATACAAACCATTTTGTTCCTGGTTTAAATCCTCATTAGAAGTGACCTCTTAATTTCAATGGGGCCAGTAACAGCAGTTACCAACTCCACCTGAGTTATAAGATCCAGGAGAACACTGTGGGTCTCTTTACTTTCACATGGATAATTCAGTTGATGACAACAGGGAAAATCCCTCTGTGAATGTCCAGAAAATGAGGAATTCTCAGAGGAATCAGACCCAGAATTACTGATTCCTCTGGTAATGCTCAATTCTCAGTGGACTCTCAGGGTCCAACTCATAATAGAAAGGAATTTCTCCACCCCAGGATTTACCAGTACCTCCAGTATCAGTAAGTCCAGGAGTGGTTAAATGCTGGCTCATTCTCCAGATCACTCGTAATGAGGGCCAAATGAGAATTAAAAGGGTACAAATTGATTACTGTTTCTTATTTGCACCGTGTCTGATAGTGTTTTCCTTTTTTCTACCACTGTCTGTTGGGTGGTGGTCGATTGGATCACAAAACCCAAATGAGGTACGAGGCTGTCATAATGAATAAAGTTACAAAGACATTCAACAAAAATGCATCCACCCCATCCAGATCAAAGTAAGCATGATGAGCTAATATTGACAAAGCAATATTTTGCATGCAATATTAGCTTTGGTGTGCAAATAAATATGACAAAAATGCCACAAGCAAAACTACAATAGAACAAACATCTGAAATTATTTAACTTAAACGTGCAATGAGTAATCAGTCATTGCACAATATAAGCTCTAAAAACGCAACTAAAAAAGCCAAAGTGCAAAAAATACACACGGATTAGCAAAGGCAATAGGTCTGGCATTGAAAAGCTGTGTCACAGTTATATTCTTTTGAGGTCGACCATAGACAGCCCTTGTGCTGTCGATTAGCGACCTGTTGTATATGGTTTGTGGAGTTAATCTCTGCCTATTGCTTTCCATTGCTTTTTATTCATCTATGCCAGTGTCCTACAGAAATCTTGCTTGCAACTAGTCAGTCCTTCCTCTTTTCCCTCCTTTGTGTTTCTGCTTTCTTGCCACCTAGCACTGGCCAAGTACCTTCTCCTTACGCTTTCAGTGTTGATATGAACAGAAGGGGATTATTTGTTTTGCCTGCTTGTGTTTTGTGCCATCCACTTACTCTCTCTGTGCCATCCCACCCACCTCCTCACTCCTCCCACAACACTGCTTAGTGTATTTCACACTTAATCTAAATATTAAAGCAACACCTAAATCTGTACCAGCTCTGAAAATCAGCCTCGGCACCAAGCTGTCAGCCCGCAGCCCCCAGCCCCCATCATTGCGATAAGGACTCGAGCGGCCCATAGCACTCTTTCTTTTTCTATAGGAATTTCATCGTCTGTGCCTGGAAATCATAGAACTGTTGCTGAGAAACCATTGAGTGCATGCATTCTCATGGAACGACTGTGATCGGTGCACACTGAATATGGCTCAGGTACAACAGGAGGTGGTGCGGAGGTTTTGAGTCAAAATACAGTGTCCCCTTTGGACAGAATACCTACAAGATGCTACACTTTCAACCTCATCAATCCATACAGTCTAGCAAGAGCAGAGATGCAAAAATAGTCAGAAATTAAAAGTGTGTACAATTTATTATAACATTTATAAAAAGCAAAAACACAGTAAAATGGTTATGCACATATCCTAACAGAATAAAAATAATTATACAAATAATAATAACACAGTGGGAATAAGACATAGAAAATATTTCCAATTAAGATAGAAGAGGACGGGGGGAGGAGCTTCACGATCATCCAAGATGGTCGCGTGAGCACAGAGCTCCCGGGACCCTCGCCGCCCTTCGCAACTATCCTGAAATATATCCTGATTTCGAAGATGGGCTTTTGAAGACGTGCTTTGGCTGATCTCAAAACTTCTACGAGAATTTTATTTGAACGTCGGGAACCACTGCTACATTGACTTCAACTTTTGCGGCCTGCCCCAGGATGTGGCCGGGGGCTCCCTTAGCCAGCAAGCCGTGGAGTAGTTGAATAACATCGGCTGAGGGGCTTTCCCCCAGACAGCCTCATCTCAACTTTCGGTTTTGCTTTCCTACTCCGGGCCTCGTTCGATTGGAGAACGGCTCAGATCTACCCTTGATCCGGCTTGGCTTCGCCCCTCCGCAACGTGTTTCATCTGTGAGCATTTTGCCGTCAACTTTTCCGGCACTTATCCCACTGTGGCTCACTTTTGCTGACTTTTGGCCTCGCCATAAATGGCCATTTTCGCCAGGTCTCGCGGGCCCCTCGGGGCACCCTTTTCAATATGGCCACCAGACCTCACCCAGAGAAGCGCAAGACTAAGACGCCTCTCTGAGGGGGACAGATTCAAACCAATGTTATGGATCGTTACACCCATCCTAAGGGATCCCCCGGTGGTACCGGCCGTACTCCTGAAGATCCTGGGGCTGAATCTGCCGCTTCTCCTGAAATTTCCCTACAGGATGTCATGAGTGCCATCGCCGGCATGAAGGCTTCGATAGGTGAGCAATACGAGGCCCTTGCCTCGAAGATCGACACGGTGGCCGTCGACGTCACTTTGATTAGAGCGGACCTGGCGAAAACCAATGAAAGGGTCAAGTCCTTAGATTTGAAGACCTCCAGCATAACTACCGACGTCTCCGACATGCAGACTGAAGTCGGCAACTTACGTTCCTCGAACGACTTGATGGCACATCGGCTTGAGGATTTTGAAAATAGGGCACGGCGTAATAATGTACGCATTATTGGAGTCCCTGAGAACCAT
The DNA here is from genome assembly GCF_964261635.1 of Lissotriton helveticus. Lineage (NCBI taxonomy): Eukaryota > Metazoa > Chordata > Amphibia > Caudata > Salamandridae > Lissotriton > Lissotriton helveticus. The sequence continues at coordinate 2,129,183,266 of NC_136061.1, forward strand.
GAACATTCTTCGATTGATCTCCTGGTGGAAGATCTTGTTTTAAATCATCTCGCCCCCTCTGGGCTCAGCAAATTCTTCGCCGTTGAGCGAGCTCATCGAGTTCCGGGTGGAAAACCGAAACTGGGTGCCCCACCGAGACCTATCATCGCAAAACTTTTTCACTTTGCGTGATAGAGACGCTATCCTGTAGGCCTCTTGGGTGGGCGGCCCGGTGAAGTTCGAGAATACGTCCGTTCACTTCTACCCGGATTTTACTCAGTTGGTTCAAAGGCAGAGAATGAGTTTTCAGGGTGTGAAACGGCGGCTACGTGACTTGGGCCTTAAGTACGCCATGCTGTTCCCAACTAGACTTCGGATCGAATATGAAGATCGGACATTTTTCTTTGATCGCCCGGAGAGTGTCGGTGACTGGCTTGACTCTTTGCCTAAAAAGGATGATCGATCCGAACACCCTGGTGGTGCCGAGGGTGGTTTGCCGAAGCAAGAGTGACACTGTGGTTCCTGATGTCTGAACTTTTCATTCGTATTTCAGCCGAGTTTAATATTAGGGTCTTCTTATGTCCTGTTCTATATTGGCCGGGGGTAAATCGGGACTCTTTCCTCCTCCTAGGTTTCTTTGTTTAGATTAGTTCAATGACTGGGCGACAGGCACACTGCAAGTTGGGGTGGCTATTGAGTCTCACGCAGGGGTGCAGGGTGGGGGGAGTTGTAACGGGTTCCAGTTGGGGGGTGGTGGGGGGGTGTTTGTTCATTTGTTTTCTTTTTGCAAGGCATCGTATTGTATTCCTTATTGCTTTGATGGATGTGTTCTTTGTGGGGTGTGCTCTGCAGTCCCTTCGGGAATGGGGGTAGTGAGTTGAGACTGCTGTCTTGGAATGTCAACGGGTTGGGGGACAGGATAAAACGAGGGATTGTGCTGCAGTTTTTGAGACGTCATTCTCCTGATTTTGTCCTTCTGCAAGAGACACACTTAATTGGTAACGCGTGTCAAGCCATGAATAGACGAGGCTATCGCTTGGTTGCTCATTCCGGATTTACTTCTGGCTCTAGGGGGGTGGGTATTCTGGTCCGGTCTTCCCTCCCCTTTGAGATTAATGACGTAATACTCGATGATAGGGGGCGCTATGCCGCGCTCACTGGTAGATGGGAGGGGAAGACGCTCTCCATACTCACGATCTATGTCCCCCCTGGCCTGCAGACTCCCACCTTTGCTGATATGGAACGGGTTGTTCTAGGGCTTCCTGAAGGTCTTTTAATCCTGGGTGGGGACTTTAACTCTGTCGTCTCTGGCTCCTCGGATCGCTACCCTCCCAGGGATTTGGCTAGATCTCAGTTATGGATGAGTGGGTTTTTGGAAACTTTCGGGCTGGTGGATAGTTGGAGGTTGATGCATCCTGTGCAGTTACAATATACCTTCTATTCAGGAGCCCACGGGAGCCTCTTCAGGCTTGATTATATCCTAATGCCAGCGGCTCAATCCTCCTCTATTAGGGAAATTCGACACCTTACCAGGGGCATTTCAGATCATTCCCCTTGTGGCTCTGTGTGGAAGCTGGGGTGTGCAGTGAGGGCAGGGTTGCTCCAATCAACCCCTGGTATCTCCGTAATCCTAAGATCCGCACGGAACTGATAAAATCTATTGATCATTACTTCCTCGATAATGTGGGATCTGTTTCTTTATCTGTGTCATTGTGGGAGGCTTTCAAGACTGTTATACGTGGACATTCTTTGTCGTTAATTGCTGGGGCCAAGAAGGCCAAATGTGAGGAACTGGTGCGTATTGAAGCTGACATAACTGTCATTGAGAGTGATCTCGAGGCGGGTATCATCCGTGCTAAACTCCACTCCCTCAGCTTAAAACAATCTGATTATAAAGCCCTGGTGACCGACGCTGCCAAAGTAATGCACAGAGAGCAACAGGGTAGGCTGTATGATGTGGGTGACAAGGCTGGTAAATTGCTTGCGTGGCTTGATAAGAAGGAAAGAGCGAATCGTGTAGTTCCTGTGATTGAAAGGTCGGATGGAGTGTGTGTGACTGACCCGGCTGGGATCATTGACTGTTTTGTGGATCATTTCCGTACTGTGTATTCTTCAGTTTGTGATAGGGACGAGGATGATTCCCAGTTGTTATTGCGGGACATTGCATTGCCCTGTCTCTCTGTTGTTGATAGGGATTTTATGGACGCACCGCTTACCACAGATGAAATAGCGATTGCCATCCGCTCCCTTCGCTCTGGTAAGGCACTGGGCCCCAATGGCTTACCTATTGAATTGTACAAATTGCGGCTTGACAAAATGGCCCCTATCTCAGGGATATGTTCCTTGAGGCGCTGAAATCTGGTTCCCTCCCCGCGGATCAGCGGCTGGCCTCTATCGTGGTAATACACAAGGAGGGTAAGCCGCGCGACCGTTGTGCCTCTTATAGGCCCATCTCCCTTTTAAACGCCGAACCCAAAATGTTAGCCAAATTGTTAGCTAACCGCTTGGTTAAGGTGATCTGTGATTTGATCCATCCGGATCAATCCGGTTTTATCCCGCATCGCAATACTGCCCTTAATCTTCGGCGGCTTCATGGAGTTCTCGCGAGAGCCGAGACCTTCTCTGAGCCGGCCATTTTGGCTTCCTTGGATGCCACTATGGCTTTTAATACTATCGAATGGCCTTATCTCTGGGCGACGCTCGCCAAATTTGGTTTTGGCACTATATTCATTGCATGGGTGAAACTTCTTTATGAGAAGCCTCTGGCTCAGGTGGTGGTTAATGGGAAGGTATCTGACGTTTTTACTCTTGGACGGGGCACTCGACAGGGCTGCCCATTGTCTCCCTTGCTTTTTGCCCTTGCTCTCGAACCGCTGGCCGCATGGCTCCGCTGGGAGCCCTCGATAAGGGGTATTAGGTGGACTCCTGACTTCGAGGATCGTATTTCGCTTTATGCGGATGACATCCTTTTGTACCTCACATCCCCCCAGAAATCCCTGAATGTGCTCTTTGACGTTTTAACTTCATTTAGGAAGAACTCAGGTCTTGTTATTAATTGGACGAAATCCTGTGTCTATGTGTTAGCAAGAGGGCTTCCCACGCTGCCTCGCAGATTCCCGATCCAGGTCACCGAGTCAGGGTTCAAGTATTTGGGGATTTATATCTCCCTGGATCCTGTGGTTCGCTACGAGCGCAACCTGCTTCCCCCACTCCAGCGACTGAAACTTGATGTCTCGCGCTGGCGTCGGTTACCGTTATCGCCGCTCGGGCGTGCTGCTCTTTTTAAGATGATGTCGGTGCCGAGATTTTTGTACGCACTCCAAAACTCCTTTGACCCTATTCCCTCTGGGTTTTTTCGGGAGGTGGAGAGCATACAGCGTCGTTTGTTTTGGGACGGCCGCGGGCGTATTGCTCTCCCCAAGCTTACGCTCCCTTGGTATGATGGGGCATCGCTTTCCCAGACATTAAGCGTTACTATTGGGCCTCTCAATTGAGTGCGATTAACCATGCCACCTATGCACCGGGTCCTTCACCAGCTTTCGCGATGGATAAACACCTTTTACCGGGCGGGAATTATAGTAGGGCGCTTTACTCCAAAGGGATCTGTAGGGCGTCAACTGGGCCCACTAAGATTGCTGTGCGAGTTTGGCGAGATGCGAATGCGGCTTTGGGGTGGGGTGATAGATTGACCCGTGCGGCTCTGTTGTATGACTCTGAACGTTTGGGTTACTTATGGAGAATGAAAGGTTTTGAGAAATGGGACATGATTGGTATCAGCAGAGTGGGTGACCTCTGGACCAAGGGAAATGTTAAAACCTTTGAGGCGCTGAGGTCGGAATATGAGCTCGGAGACAAGGAATTTTTCAGATACCTGCAGGTGTGCCATGCATTGCTGTCAGTTTTCGCTGCAGTCACTGACGTTCCCAAGTCCTCCCCACTCGAGGACCGTATATTGGACGGTTATGTCCCGGGCAGCACGATTTCATTGATTTATAAAAAATTGATCAATAATCGGACTGATCTACTCGTGCGTCTCAGAGCGGTATGGACTGAGGATGGATTGGAATTGGACGACGAAGACTGGCAATCCGCGTTGTCGTCACCCAAGGAGGTTGCTATAACTGCCCGTCTTCGCTTTGTCCAACTTAAGATCCTTCACCGTATATATGTTACTGGTCCGAGTCTGGTGCGAATGGGCTATTCTCTGGATGGGTTGTGTAAACGTGGTTGCGGCATGCCTGGAACCTTCCTTCACATTCTATTGGAGTGTTCGGTGGTGGCCGGGTTTTGGGCCCGAGTGCATGCGGTGATGGAAAGAGTTACTGGAGTGTCGTTGTTGCCCGAAGCTAGGCGCTGCCTGCTGAACATGTGGGAGCCGAATGATTACACTGTTGCTCAGATCCATTGGGCGACCCTAGGTAACATGATAGCTAAGAGAGACATCGCACAGTTGTGGGGTTCCCAAAAGTCGCCCACGGTCTTGGCGTGGAAGGAGGGCATTGATTGGTGCATGTTTAGGGAGAAAACGGTGTATCTGGCTAGGGGTAGACCTAGGAAATGGAACAGAGTCTGGTCTCAGTGGAATGCCTATCGTGGGAATATATGTACTCCCCCGCAAGACTTACTACCTGATGTTCCCTTGTCCCCCTAAATGACGTTCCATGTACTGTTTAATACTATGAGTGCTGCACTGTTTCCCCGCTGCCCCTCCCCTCTCAACGGATTATAAGTGTATGATTTTTCCTGAATATTTGGAGTAACACTCTATGCGGACACATGATCATGAGTACTGTACCTAATGCCTTGATTGTTGTTGTATTTTATTTATCAATAAAAAATAAAAAATAAAAAAAAAGATAAAAGAGGACACAATAGTCAGACTTAACTAAATCAAACTCCAAATTGTACAAATATCTTTGAGATGGAGAAGTTATTTAGTCCAATGACTTAGCGTGTCACAATTCGGAATGGCATCGATGCATTTCGGTTTTGACAACTTGATTACAAGCCAACACCTTCTTCAGGATTAAAATATAAATTCCCACATTCTAAAGTATATCTCACTCTAGACGGTAACAGGCACTCCAGAATCTTCTAATGCTTTGTCCAAACCTTCTTGGTAGGTTGGCACACACTGAATGGAGGCGTCTATTGCGTATTTCTTTAAATTTGTCACAGGGTGACTCGACGGTAACACGACACGGACCCCTGTAGTTCTAAAGACGAGTAGACGTTGCACGTAAAGTTACGTTGCAGTGAAGACTCTTGTGTCCGATTGCACTCAAGATGAAGGGTAGTAATTGCTCCCGTTAAAAGCTAGACCGCCCGCAGTCTGCTCGCGAATATGGTGCAACGGCGTATATGGGTTTCCATGCCTCAATGTGATTGGTGCACACTGAATATGGCTCAGTTACAACAGGAGGTGGTGCGGAGGTATTGCCTGGTACTGCTGAAATAGACTAATATGTTGTTTAGTAATGGGTTATACGGCATAGTGATGCAAGACTTGACCTTTTCATGCTTTTCCTAGTGTGGCTGCCTGTGCTGTGCCCCCCTCATGTATGTGCTTTTTGGGTTTCGCCTGCCGAAGGCTGCGCTCTGCGCAGCTTTTCGGCGCAGGCGAAATCCTTTGTTTACAATAAGGACTTCAGGAACGTCCCCCGGCTCCCATTGGCTAGCTCCATAAATGGAGGCTAGCCATTGGGTGCCGGATCTGTCCGTCAAGGCCGGACCAGATTCGGGGGCGTTCCCGAGATTTTTTCCCTCTCCACCCACTTCTGTTCGTCATCACGGCGGTGGGTGTGTGTTATTTTTTTTTTTCGAGTGGGCCTGTTTTGTTCCTTTTCAAAGTGTCTGTTGTTGGAGTTGGCTGCAAGATTCGAGTTCCCACGAGGCGATCAGGTAAGGAGCATTTTGTTTATACGTGATCCTCCCGCTGTCCGTATGCTGTTCATCCCCCCTACCCCCCCTGTCAGTGAGCATTTTGTTTCACTTTGTAAATTTACGTATTTTGTCCGCTGTTTCCCCCCCCCTGTCCGTGCGCCGTTCCCGCCCCCCCTGTCCTGTGCCCGTTCCCGCCCCCTCCCGCTTTCCGTGTGTCCGTTCCGCCCCCCTCCCCGTGTGCCCGTTCCCGCCCCCCCCCCTCCCCTTTCACTCTCCGTTGCTTGTGGGAGGGAGACGTTATGCAATCTCGATAAACACATGGCGACGAGGCAAGGACGGCTGGGCGAGATTTCTGCTGGCCCCGCATGTTTACCTCTGGCCGCTTGTTGACTTGTGCCGCACATCGAAACCGTCGATCCTCAGCCCTGAGATTTGTGTATTAATAAATGTTTTGGACGGTGCGCGCGATGGGTGTATGTTTGACTGTATCCCACTTTAAAAAAAAAAAAACTCCTCTTGCCGTGCCTCTGTCTCCTGACCCCCCCCCGAGCCCCTGCCTCCAGCAGCGCTTCACTTTGCCCAGTTTTTTATTTACAATTTGCCCTTCAGACTCCTCACATCACATGTCCCGTTTCCTTGATTTCCAAGTGAAACATTAGGTGAGAGGGCGCTTTGGCAATGACGTGGTAAAATATTCATAATTTTGTTGAAATTCATTGCTAACTGTATCCAAGGCGACAATGCCCTTTCACCCCCACACCCGGCCCGCATTATCATGTTTAGAGTAGGTGGGGGAGGGGCTCTCAGTGGGTGGAGGACAGGGTCGGCAGGGGTCAAGGGATGCGCATGAGGGGTTAATAAGGTGGCCGGTGCGGGTCCTGTTTCTTCCTGCGGCTTTGATAAGCCGAAATTAGAAGCATGTATGCCATGCATAGCAATCAGCCTAGATATGGGAAGCATACACACATTGTATAACTGTCTGCCTATTTTAGCTAAGACTAAGATGTGGCATTTTTGTACGTTTGAGTATACATTTGTTCAGGGGTGCGCGTTATTTGCAACCGTGCACAATGGATGTTGTCTGCAGCAATGTCCGTGAGCGGCACATCATGGCTATAGTACATGGTATCCTTTTTGATGCTTCAAACATGTATTATTAAATCAGACTGTATGAGCTACTTAACAAGTAGGACATGAGGTTAGTGGGTAGAGTGGGGTCAGAAGGGATTACAGGATAAGTGATGACACACAATAGTGTAAACTGTGACATAATTCTAAACATTGCCGTTCAACAAGCTATGCAGTTCACTCCTTTAATGTTCTACTACCACGGCATTCCTAAGACAGTCTTAGGAGAATCAGAAAAATAATGAATTACCCTTGCAATCAGAACCATCCGCACATATCGGGTGTGAGAAACCGTAACATTTATCAAATCATTTGTTGGGTACACAATGGAATCTATACCCATTGCTTTCACCAGATGTCTAGTCTGTTTTGTGACCTTCTCACAGCCCCTTCACTACAGTGATTTTATGCATTTAGTTCCGAAGCGTGCAACTATTTTTTGGTGGTATTGTGTGGTTTGGTGAAAGCTGATTGTGCTTGGAGAGGTTGTTCTTCAGTAAGAGGTGTGCAATACTGACACCCAGGCATGAGGAAGAAGTGAGGATTAATCTATTAAAATATGTTGGAACGGAGGTCTAGGTTATGTTCCCAAAAGAGAAGCCCATATCAATTTTTGTGCCATTTTTTTGAAGCCTCATTGTCTATTTCTTCATGTGAGTTTTGCTTTATTTAGGATCAGAAGGTGTCTTGGGGTACTTTGTTGCCTTCTGCCTGGCACAGCATGTTGTATAGTATCACCAAAAGGCACTGGATGCCAGTAAGTCCGAAAGGCAACACCAATTGACTTTGCCAATGCTTGTCACACTTTCATCTGGGTATCCAGGTGTAAGTTTAGAAATGCATGGGCCGAAGTGAAAGTGCAAAAACCTGCCCCCATATTTCCTAAAGTTGTGTAGCAAGAAACCTTCGAATGGGAGTGTATTTTCTTTATGAAGAAAAGAATGATGTGACTTTTCACAAATAGTCAAAGGTAATTAGTGTATGCAGTTCTTAATAAGATGTGTTAATCTACTCAGGCCAGTACACACCTAGATACGTGTAATGCCTCATCATTGAGTTTTTGTTCTTCAACGGGCACCTTCAATGGGGGCTCTTTACCGGCTATCTTTTCATAAGCTGTTTGTGAAGTTTAGGTATGTGTGTCTAGGTGTGGATTGGTGTCGTATGTGTAGGGGTGTGAGTGTGATGTTAAAAATAGGAGATGGGATACTCCCCAGAGGGAGTGCAGAGTGACTGCTGAGTGCTAGGGAGTGCAGAGTGACTGCAGAGTGCTAGGGAGTGCAGAGTGACTGCAGAGTGCTAGGGAGTGCAGAGTGACTGCAGAGTGCTAGGGAGTGCAGAGTGACTACAGAGTGCTAGGGAGTGCAGAGTGACTGCAGAGTGCTAGGGAGTGCAGAGTGACTGCAGAGTGCTAGGGAGTGCTAAGGAGTGCAGAGTGCTAGGGAGTGCTAAGGACTGCAGAGTGACTGCAGAGTGCTAGGGAGTGCTAGGGAGTGCTAGGGAGTGCAGAGTGACTGCAGAGTGCTAGGGAGTGCTAGGGAGTGCAGAGTGCTAGGGAGTGCTAGGGAGTGTAGAGAGACTAGGGAGTGTAGAGTGACTGCAGAGTGACTGCAGAGTGCTAGGGAGTGCAGAGTGACTAGGGAGTGTAGAGTGACTGCAGAGTGCTAGGGAGTGCTAGGGAGTGCAGAGTGACTGCAGAGTGTTAGGGAGTGCTAGGGAGTGCAGAGTGACTGCACCCCCTAGCACTCTGCACTCACTCTGCACTCCCTAGAACTCCCTAGCACTCTGCAGTCACTCTGCACTCCCTAACACTCTGCAGTCACTCTGCACTCCCTAGCACTCCCTAACACTCTGCAGTCACTCTGCACTCCCTAGCACTCCCTAACACTCTGCAGAGTGACTGCAGAGTGTTAGGGAGTGCTAGGGAGTGCAGAGTGACTGCAGAGTGTTAGGGAGTGCAGAGTGACTGCAGAGTGCTAGGGAGTTCTAGGGAGTGCAGAGTGAGTGCAGAGTGCTAGGGAGTGCAGAGTGCTAGGGAGTGATAGGGACTGCAGAGTGACTGTAGAGTGCTAGGGAGTGCAGAGTGACTGCAGAGTGCTAGGGAGTGCTAGGGAGTGTAGAGTGACTGCAGAGTGCTAGGGAGTGTAGAGTGACTGCAGAGTGCTAGGGACTGCAGAGTGACTGCAGAGTGCTAGGGAGTGCTAGGGACTGCAGAGTGTTAGGGAGTGCTAGGGAGTGCAGAGTGACTAGGGAGTGCTAGGGAGTGCAGAGTGACTAGGGAGTGCTAGGGAGTGCAGAGTGACTAGGGAGTGCAGAGTGACTAGGGAGTGCAGAGTGACTAGGGAGTGCAGAGTGACTAGGGAGTGCAGAGTGACTAGGGAGCGCTAGGGAGTGCAGAGTGGCTAGGGAGTGCAGAGTGACTAGGGAGTGCAGAGTGACTGCAGAGTGCTAGGGAGTGCAGAGTGACTGCAGAGTGCTAGGGAGTGCTAAGGAGTGCAGAGTGACTGCAGAGTGCTAGGGAGTGCTAAGGACTGCAGAGTGACTGCAGAGTGCTAGGGAGTGCTAGGGAGTGCAGAGTGACTGCAGAGTGCTAGGGAGTGCTAGGGAGTGCAGAGTGACTGCAGAGTGCTAGGGAGTGCTAGGGAGTGTAGAGAGACTAGGGAGTGTAGAGTGACTGCAGAGTGACTGCAGAGTGCTAGGGAGTGCAGAGTGACTAGGGAGTGTAGAGTGACTGCAGAGTGCTAGGGAGTGCTAGGGAGTGCAGAGTGACTGCAGAGTGTTAGGGAGTGCTAGGGAGTGCAGAGTGACTGCAGAGTGTTAGGGAGTGCAGAGTGACTGCAGAGTGCTAGGGAGTTCTAGGGAGTGCAGAGTGAGTGCAGAGTGCTAGGGAGTGCAGAGTGCTAGGGAGTGTAGAGTGACTGCAGAGGGCTAGGGAGTGTAGAGTGACTGCAGAGTGCTAGGGACTGCAGAGTGACTGCAGAGTGCTAGGGAGTGCTAGGGACTGCAGAGTGTTAGGGAGTGCTAGGGAGTGCAGAGTGACTAGGGAGTGCTAGGGAGTGCAGAGTGACTAGGGAGTGCAGAGTGACTAGGGAGTGCAGAGTGACTAGGGAGTGCAGAGTGACTAGGGAGTGCAGAGTGACTAGGGAGCGCTAGGGAGTGCAGAGTGGCTAGGGAGTGCAGAGTGACTAGGGAGTGCTAGGGAGTGCAGAGTGACTAGGGAGTGCAGAGTGACTAGGGAGTGCTATGGAGTGCTAGGGACTGCAAAGTGACTGTAGAGATTAAGCTAATGGCAATGTAAATGACAATGCCATTTATTTATCTGTTTTCAAAACCAACACAAATACAAATTTTGTCATTTACAATGCCAATAGCTCTAACTTTTCCAAAGGCGAAACCATTGCATTGTAAATTCTTGTTCACATTGTTCAGGAATTTATTCAAGTCCAAACTGTTTATTTCACTCAGTTTTCTCCAGCTCACAGTATTTTCAGCTTTTGTACAAAGTCTTTGCTTAGTTTTAAATAAGTGCACGAACAGAGGAGTCTGAATATGCTGCAACCCGAGGATACCATAATATTGTAGCCTGCATAACCAAATGAGAGTATAATTTAACATAGAACTGCCACTCTCATGAATTAGAATGTGTTTGTAAAGTCTTGTCGCGATGCATGGATTGTTGTCATGCATTATTTCATTATTATTTAAAAAAACTTCTTTCTCTGTATATTACAGAAGTAGGAAACGGCTGACTAATGCCATGCATGTTAACTATAGAGAACATATTCTAGAGCAGGTCTTGACTGCCGCCAGCTTTGTAGAGACATGTTGGCAAAACCTTCTTACTGCAGATCTTGCCCGTTCATTTCACACCTCGAGTATGGTAGGTGCTTCATTATTCATAGACTATGAATGTTTTGGCTACTGTCCTGTATACGGGGTATGCAGGATCGTAGGGTTGAAGTGCCCTAAAGCTCAGATTGTCATTATTGGGGAAATGCTGTACTGGCATTTCTGCACTTTCGACCATTGCTGTTAAAAAGTATTTCTCCTGCTTATCAATAAGTTGACAGTGCCAGGGAAACATGCACTCTTGGCATTTAATAATGTATTTGTTTGCTTTAAACTGGATTCCAGTAGGTTATAATTACTAATTTTAAACACTGATGTTTTTGAGTGTACAACAACCACCTCTTCTCTGTGGATGGGATATGTTCAGAAACTTTACACCTAGGCATTTAGATTTAATTCTCTGATAGTCATTGTACGCTCTTACCCAGCCTTTGTTCGCACTGCCATTTAGTTGACAGAACCAAAGTGTGCAGATAAGAGTGAAGACGTGTGTCTTCCCATTCGGTATTTATTTTAACTGATTTTTGTGAGTGTAATTGTTTTCCACGGAATAAGACTGTCTGGAAACGTGCATCAGATCAGTTTTTCTTTTGTAATTGTGTAATAAAGGCCTTTTTACATTTTATGGGGTGCTTTTTAACTCCTTGGGAGAAATGGAAGTATTATTACGAGAAGAGGGCCACCTGAATATAGAAGAATGCATCACATATCATTTTTTGCTATAATCCATAGTAAATTGCTTCCCTATTTCCTGTGGTGGCTCATTTACAGCCCTAGAAGTTTGTGTGGACTCTTTACAGTCACTTTCCAAACAATTAGTGCTATTATTGCTTCCCAGAATGCATCAAGTAGTGTCTTGTCAAAGGGAGAGAACCAAAGTAGGACTTGCATTTCAAATTTAATGCTCTTCTGTTTGTGTCACATGGTGGACCAGGGACATATTCTCTTTTAACAAAGTTGGCATACATTTTAGAGGAAGAATATCCATTGCCTGTGTGCATGATCCAGAGGACACAGCGTGGGTGCTTTAGTGACAACACACGTTGATTGATGTGCTATCATGTGTGTGTCTTCAGGAAATGTAGCTACCGTGCTTGCATCTAAGTTTGTGTATTTCACAGCATAAGTAGCTCAAGGTGTGTGTCTATCAGATGTTAAGTATTAATGTACCTTTCTGGGTGGCTCCTCCAAAGGACGTGTGCTTTAGGGGATTACATTAAGAATTTTTGTGTACCACTGCAAGTTCTCTCTATGCATGGCTAAAAGCAGTGCCTGTATAGGAATGTTTATTTGTAAGTCATGCAATGTGTGTTAATTTTTTTCAGACAGCATATTAGTCTTGTTGATGTTTTGCTGCCTCTCTGCTGCACTGGAAAAAGGATGTTCTTTCCTGACCAACTGTGGCTGATGTTAATCTGACGTTTTTTATACATTTTAGCTTCTAATGGCAAACCAAAATACATTGCCATTTACAGCGCCAATAGCTCCTACTCTCACAAATTCGAGACCTGTTGCATTGCAAATGCTTGTTTTTTCTGAAGCATATGCCACTAAAGAAAAAAATGAGGCAGAAAAATCAGTTTAAAATGCATTCACTGATATGCTCAGTTAACTAGTGGTTTTATTAAATAATAAGCCTTTCAATTGTGCCATGCATTTTATTGATATAATAATGATAATAATAATTATTAATATTTGTAAAGAATACAAGACTAAATCACCACTTAGCCACACTCTCAAATTTCAGGCAGCTAAAATGTTACTTAAACACTTTATAATCTTAAAAAGTAGACAGAATATAAAACATCTTCTAAGTGGAAACCGAAAGTGCAGGCAAAATTAATAGTTGCTATTTAAAATAAATATGCAAAATAAATAAAAAGTCACACTGAAGATAAGGTAACTAATTTTAGGCATATATGATTAATGTGCCCAGGATTGCCTGCAGTAAATTAAAGTGAATGGTACAAATGGGTCAAGTGGGCTGACCCATTGCCTCATGCGTTATGTGGTATGTGAAAACAAAATATGTCCGACAATTTGACAAACCAAGGGTGAAGCCATTGATGTAGCAGAAATCAAAGTTTATTTATAGGGGTGTATTACTATAATCACATGTGTAGAGCACACCCGCATATAATCATTTGTCGTATTAGCCTGAAGTGTTCAAATTTTGAAATGTAATAACATGAAACATGATGTGCTAAGGCCATTGAATAGTAACCTTGAGAATTAACGTAGAACGTGAATGTGACTAGCAGCAAACATCAACGTGAAGAGTTTCTGTTGTGTAACTGACCATCATTCATGTATTAAATGTGTTTATAAATTTCTTGTCTACACGGAGGCAAATGCATTATTCGAACATGCCTTATTTTTCTATGCAATTTTCCTAAGCAATTTCGCAAAGCTCACATGGCATTTTCTTATGTTAGCTGAATCTTGTAGGCCTGAAACACATTTTCCCTAGAAGCGCTCTCTTTAGAATTAACAGTTTGAATTTCATGTGTGCTGTGGAATTTGTTATTTCTCATGTTTTGTGTTGCAGGTGAAAGAAGTGCTCTTGTTAGCTAATATTATGTCTTTGTTTTATTAGTCAGGCTAGGAGAGAAAAAGTTACATCATGCGTTCTGAGTTGATAAAGGAAGGCCGTTGTCCTTTGCATAGGAGAAGTCGTGGGAACCAAGGACAAATGCGGTGAGAAGAACACCATTTTCCCATGGAAAACTACGATTAGGACGGTACCAAGAGTGGATGGTGTGACCTGCGAAGGATCTTAGGACCTGCAAAGGATCTTGTGTTGTTGGGAGTAGTCCCTCTGACTTTGGGGAGAGAGAGCACCTTAGAACAAGCTCTGTCTCAATAGCTTTATGCTATCTGACCCATCGACGTTGGATAGACTTCTTAGGAAGACTCCACATGCTGACACCTTTAATTTCTTTTCCCTCAAGATGCTTAAATAGGTATGTCATTTTGGTATTAATGTTGGGATAGATTAATGCTTTATATTTAACGACCCTTGATGCAGGGAAACTTGGACTCATGCTTTCTGATCCTCTGCGTCCTTTTACTTGACTTGAATGTTTTGTTTGTGGAACACCGTTTAAACTAAATAAGCAGGTTTGGCTTTATGCTGATTCCAATGTATTTCCACACTCTCATCTTGAGGTGCCTTTATGTCCAGTTATTTTTGGCTTTGTAATAAATTAACTAACCTTACATAATTGTCTGTGTTTAATATGTGTCCAGAAAACTTCCGGTCGAATTGATTGGCAATATTAATGACTTTCCCCCCCTCTACTCTTAGATGCTGCTAAAAAGAACCATCAGATTGTGATTCTATAATAGATCCACAACTTATGGGCCCGCTTCTTTCATAATCTAACACAGCATTTTCAAAATTGTTGGTCACAACCGGAGGTCCGCGACTACTGTGGGGTCTTGAGCCAACCTTTAATGAAAATACAAGCAATAAACGAAGATGCTTTAAAATGTTGTGCTTATCTTGTCACATTTGTTGGTGCTTTAAAGTCAAAGATGAAATGTCAGGCTATGTCTTTTGATTTATTCTTTTCTTTTTCTGATTGCAAAGTGAGAGGAGTTTTTAAAGTCAAGTATCATTTGAGTGCTACATAGTGTTTTTCAGTAAAAGTGTATGTGAGTGTCAAGTTAGTGGCCATTTCAATGGAATATGTGTTGTATGGAAATGACAATGCACCAGCACACAATGCTTTAGTTACATTAAAAATTCACCCCTCCTCATGTCCATTAAAGGTAGGTTGATTACCAAAGTTTGGCTTTGTAAAAAGTGGGTAATGGTTCTAAAAGTTTAGGAACCATTGATCTTGCCAAAAGAACCTCTGAGAATGCACATTGTGTATGTTTTTGGAAAAGCAATAGTGTGGTGAGAAGTCAAAACTGCCTAAAAAGTCAAACCTAAAGCATAAAGAGCCACTGAAAAACCAACTGCAAACCTTAATTTATGCCAAAAAAGCAAGCAAATCCTTATTAGAAAGTCTAATCAAACATGTACACTGTGTGATACAACATAGTGGAAAGACTAGAACAAGGCAAGGACTCAATTTATATTTACATGAGCTGGATGAACAGCATATGAAAAGCCACTGCATACATAAGCAACAAAACAACTATGAAGTCTGCCACTGAAGAACAATTTCTGTATCTGTGGGTAATTCTTTCCTGATACACAATGCATTACAACATAATCAAAAAGAAAATATAGCTAAAAAACAGCAGCATATAACAGAGTGCCACAGGAGAAAACTTAGGGATACAAAGGGGGTGATGGACGGAGCATTTGAGAAAATCAAACACTCACCCCCAGTCAACTGATCTGAGTTTAATCCATCACCATTCTTTAGCCCACTCAGCCACCCCAGTTCAGACATGGCTATATGCAAATCAGTCTGACCCTGTGCCTCATGGGAATAGTCCAACCCGAACTGCCAAGCCATGTCTTTCCTGGACCGGAAACAAGCATCCTGGGACCGGTTTCGGATTCATAATCCTCATCAGCCAGGCTATCTTGAATCCAGTGACCAAGTGAGCAAGGGACTCACGTCTGAGCATACCCTGCCACACTTAGGGCGAACAAAGCGATACAAAAGGGGATGATGGACAGAGCATTTGAGAAAATCAAACACTCACCCCCAGTCAACTGATCTGGGTTTAATCCATCACCATTCTTTAGCCCACTCAGCCACCCCAGTTCAGACATGGCTATATGCAAATCAGTCCGACCCTGTGCCTCATGGGAACAGTCCAACCCGAACTGCCAAGCCATGTCTTTCCTGGACCGGAAACAAGCATCCTGGGACCGGTTTCGGATTCATAATCCTCATCAGCCAGGCTATCTTGAATCCAGTGGCCAAGTGAGCAAGGGACTCACGTCTGAGCATACCCTGCCACACTTAGGGCGAACAAAGCGATACAAAAGGGGTATGCTCAGACGTGAGTCCCTTGCTCACTTTGCCACTGGATTCAAGCAAGCCGGGCTGAAGACGGCTGGACTGCCAGAAACCGGTCCTCGGAAGCTTGTTTCCGGTCCAGGGAAGACATGGCTTGGCAGTTCGGGCTGGACTGTTCCCATGAGGCACAGGGTCAGACTGATTTGCATATAGCCATGTCAGAACTGGGGTGGCAGAGTGGGCTAAAGAACGGTGATGGATTAAACCCAGATCTTTTGACTGGGTGTGAGTGTTTGATTGATTCAGATGCTCCGTCCATCACCACCCCCTTTTGTACTGCTTTTGGCCGCCATATGTGTGGCAGGGTATGCTCAGACGTGAGTCACTTGCTCACTTTGCCACTGGATTCAAGCAAGCCGGGCTGAAGACGGCTGGAATGCCAGAAACCGGTCCTCGGAAGCTTGTTTCCGGTCCAGGGAAGACATGGCTTGGCAGTTCGGGCTGGACTGTTCCCATGAGGCACAGGGTCAGACTGATTTGCATATAGCCATGTCAGAACTGGGGTGGCAGAGTGGGCTAAAGAACGGTGATGGATTAAACCCAGATCTTTTGACTGGGTGTGAGTGTTTGATTGATTCAGATGCTCCGTCCATCACCACCCCTGGCATATATCTGGATGCTGATATTTCCCTGAGGACCAAATCTCCAGGCTTTCCAACATATGGTTTGGCAAATAAAACTGGCAAAAAAATCTTCCTTACACTGCTAACAATTATTATATTCTGATTGTGCAAGAGTTTGTACAATCCTACTTAGATTATGGTAAAGCCTATATACCTGGAACTTCCAGACAAATCACTGACACATTTCCAACAAATTCAAAATGCATAGGCTCGCTTTTTTACAGGTACAATCCATCACCATTGCATTTCCCCTGTTCTTAATCAACTACAAGTCGGCCAGATTTCTAAGACCCAGAGGAACCTTTTAACCCATTATCACCAAAATCTGGATCAAACCTTTCAGATACAGAGCGTTCTGGATAGATGCATCCAGATAATGGAATAAGCTTCACAGTGACCTTCGCTCAGCCTCACTATTACTCTCCTTGGTTGAGCTTTTAAAAACGTATCTGTTTAAGCCATCAACAATAATTATTCTAGTCTTTTTTCATGAGCACCATGAAGCTTCGACATACACAAGTTTAATATATATTAAATGCAAATACATAGAATTAGCCATTGAAATCAGGACCATACGAAATTTAAAAACCAAGAGAGAGCCCAAGTACTGACAATGTACCATTTCGATGTGTCTACCAGTAATATGACTACAGGGCATTGTAGGAAAGATCTGCAGTCCAATTTTGCTATACAGACAATCATATCTCAACTGGAAAAGTTGTTAATGAGCCTGAATGTTTGTGCTACCAGCCAATTCTAACATAAAGCTGGCATGCACATAGTGAAGCCTAATCAATATCCTCAAAACAGTCATGGGTGTCATATGGTGTCATATATCCCTACTCACCAACTGCACCACAGTGAATACAGGGAGCCGGCTTATGCTTTATCATGGGGTTCCTGAACAAATTGGGAGACCTTGAGGGCCTCATTTTTGAGGCACTTTGAGCCACTGGAGCGGCACTTTTGGTGACGTTCCGTGGCGCAAGAGACTGCTTCATATTTACGTGGCAGTACTAGGCCACTTTGTTTGGCTTAATAAGACCTCCTAAATAGGGCTCCCTTTGACACAGTTTTCTGCGTTAAAGACGCATGCAATAGGCATTGCAGGGGTGTACCAAGCAACATCAATGGCTTTTTGACACTGCCCCAGATTTACGAGACATTGTAAATCTGAGGCTGCACCAAAACTAAAACTTACATCTCCCTGTGGGAGGTGTAAGGGAGGCACAACAAGGGAAAATATCTTTATTTCTCCTCTTTTTTTCTCTGCCGCACAGATAGAAAGAGGAAAAAGCCTGAATGTACCCACATTTCCTTTGTCCAATGTAAGTTATGTAAACCGATCTTCGGAAATCACAAAATACAGCTCATCTTTACGCTTAAATGACTTCTGGTTGCCTATAGTGAGCATGACTTCTATGTTCAACTGTCACACCATTATGTTGCTAACTATTGGCATAAGTACAGTTTGCTGACTTGTAGGGCTGTCTAGATGGGAAACATCCTTTACCACGCAACTTTTACCACGCAGTGCTTTTACCACGCAGGTTTTACAACGAAAACCATTACAACGCATTGCACTGGGGGGCGCTCTAGGATAGGGAATAGTTTTAATTTACTATACAACACCTTCCCTAATATCCACGGGGACTGGAGTTGGAATAGTAAATTAAACTATTCACTATCCAGCACCCCCCAAAGCAATGCGTTGTAAAGGCTTGCGTTGTAAAACTTGCATTGTAACAGCATGCGTGGTAAAAGCATGCGTTGTAACAATGTACATCCGTCTAGATTAATGTTTCAGGAACTAGCAAATATTGCACTATAGGAGCTCGATGCCAACGTGACATATGGTGAACTATTCATAAATAGCATTAAAGTGTGTTAGCTCAGCATGGCGAATATAGCACAGGGCACTCTTCTGTTATTACAACATTTCAATGAAAAGCGCGTGTATCTTTCCATGCTCCTCTTGCCTGGCCACTGTTCATGTCAAAGGACTCCCTCAACCCATGTCACAAGGGCCAACACACATATCCTTCCAAAAGTTGCAATGTGGATACTTGTCATATGAGTCTACACATAATAATGCATCATCATGCACACATGTGCTGCACTGTCAAAGGTACATACCCACACATATCACCTCACATAACTTGCTACCATTGCAGTGAGCCCCAATGTGCCTGAGGAATCTGAAAGTTGTGCTCATATGATAAAACATCTTTGTAAACACACACACTAGCACGAGAGCAGAACCTCAACAAAAACACAAGAAAAAATTGAACAATTCCGAAACTTTAAAATATACTGTATGCGTGAAATGAAATTGGCAGGATATTTGATTTTTGAAAGCACGTAATGCACATTTGTGATCCAATGTGATATCCATTACCACTGTGCTTGTTTATTCTTCTGGGAGCTCTAAAAATCCACACGGAAAACAGGTAGAAAACAGCACCATAGAAGGAGCCCGTTGCTTACTGGAAACCACTTACCATTGTCTATTCTTCACTGGGATCAGGCCCTCGTGTGCACAAAAGAACAGTTGAATACAGTCCATGTGGAGAAGATGTTTGTGGTGCTGTTATTAAGGAAGTGTCATGAAATGTGAAACAAACAAAGGCATGAATAACAATGAATGTAGTGTGTGAGTAACATGAACTTAATTTACCAGTGCCTTATTTCAATTACCACCCCTCCCCAGAGACCGATCCTGTGCATCAGCAGCACGGCCCTTAAGCAATCCAAACAAACACATTATGCAACCTCATGCAAACTCGTGCTACCTCGCTTCTTCTGTTCAACAAAACCAGTTTCCCTCCACATCCAATCCTTCCTGTTCCCAATAGACCAGCGCAACTACATTTTACCACATCCTCGCCTCCAGCTAATGCAGTGAACTGTTCCACATAGCACAGCCTCGTCCTTTCTACAAACCTGCAGCTACTTTTGCTCTTTAGCTACTGGTTCTGCATAATTACCAATACCGTCTGTCACTGTTGGTATGCATGCATAAGGGCCCACATGCATCATAGTAGATTGCATTCGCAATCGGTATTTTTCTTAGAAAACGGCCTTTTGCGAATGCAATCTACCAGAGTGAGATGCATCATTCTTTTTTGGTGTTTTCGGTATTTAGGAATTCGTAATTCAAAGTGCAAATTCCAAAATGAATCGCAATGGATGCGATTCGTTTATTTTTTGGAAAAGTCCCTATGCATCACAGTTTGGAAGATGCGAATGCTGAAGGAATCGGTGTTAGCATTTCTTAAAATAAGAAGAACTCTGACATGGTGTTATTTATTCGCTGCCATAGGCAATCTGGTGCTGTGTGTGTTTGGGAAGTTGTGAAATCATTTCAAAATGACAGATTGCATTTCTCAGTCGAGTAAATGTTGTCACAGGTCATATCAAGGGCTGATCTATTGCGACCTCTGACCTTTTGTGGAAATGATGGGACAAATGTTGTTTCCCCCAAATAAATCATCATTTGCACACATATATGTGAATATTGAAATGTATGCAGGTGCAAGCTGGACAAATTCATATTTGGATTTTTGTTGATGTTAGAGAAATCTATTTTAATTCTGTAAGTGTGTTGTTATCATTTGCAAAGATGTAGTTTTTCCACATAACATTGTGTAATAATTTAGGACTCCCATATCAGCCTGCACTATTTTATACTACAGACCAGATGATGTGAAGGCCTTCCTGATTGCCAGCTCCACTATATAAGGCAGGGTTGTGGCTGCCTCCACTGTTGCTGTTTTTCAGAGAGCAAACAGGAGCCTTTCACAATGGCAGCACTTTTCTTCCTTGCGCGCCGCCATAGATTGAGAATAGGTGCAGGTTTGAGGGGAAGGCAGATAGAAGAGAGAATTTTTAGAGTTAGGATTACTTTGCTTGGTCAAACTGAAGACCAAATTTATGATAGGTACCGGCTTACTGGTAACTTAATAATTGATTTAATTAATGATTTGGATCCCATGTTGCAAAGGGAGACTCGCAGGACAAATGCTATCCCTACTCATGTTCAAGTCCTGTGTTGTCTACACCTGTTAGCGTCTGGTTCTTTTCAGGGGGTGGTAGCTATTGCTGGTGGTGTATCCCAGAGCTCTCTGTCCAGATTTTTCAATTCTTTTTTGGATGCAATGTTAAGTAGAATTGGTCATTACATAAAGTTTCCTTCTTCTCAACAAGATTTACAGAGAACTAAAGTGGATTTTTATGGTATGGCACAATTTCCACATGTGATTGGATGTGTGGATGGGACTCATGTACCTATTTGTCCTCCCTCAGAAAATGAGTACATATACCGTAATAGGAAAAGTTTTCATTCTCTGAATATTCAAGTGATATGTAACTCCAAGACCATCATAACTGACATAGTGGCAAGTTACCCAGGGAGTGCCCATGATTCTTACATTTTCAAACATAGTGCAATACATGCCAGACTTCTAGCAGGACTGTTTGGAGATGGCTATTTGCTTGGTAAATGTTTTATTTTTTCCATTTTAAATGTACAACTTTCCCATCTATCACACTTAGCAAGTAATACATGTCTAAAGTAAGTGTCTTTTTCTTTTGGTTATAGGTGATAGTGCCTATGGAGTTAGGTCATACATATTGACTCCATACCTGAACCCAGCAAGTAGAAAGGAACAACATTACAACCAATCGCATAAATCAACGCGTAATGTAATTGAGAGAACTTTTGGTGTGCTTAAATCAAGGTTTCGCATACTACATAAGACTGGTGGTAGTTTGCAGTATAATCCAAAAACATGCTGTAAAATTGTTGCAGTCTGCGCTATGCTACACAACATGGCAACAGAGAGAGGCATACCTTTGGAAGAAGAAGACATGTTACCACCAAATGACAATGATCCACAGCAACCCCCAGCAAGACAACATGGACCAGAGGCAGCAGAAGGACGGATAAGGAGAGCAGAAATTACACAGAATTATTTCTGAGAAGGTAACATGCTTTATTTTTATTTCTCCGTACATAATGAAATTCTTTTGAATGTAACCAAAAACAAGGAAGGATTTTTTAAAGTAAATGTCTTTCATTATTCAAAAAATGTACCAGACCTCTGTCTCAAAAAATGATCTTGCTCTCAGTCAATGATTAAATGAAAACATTTTTACTGGAAAACCTCCATTGAGAAATAACTTGCTTTAATACTATTTTTTACGCCCACGAACACCCAAAGCCTTTGAACTTTTATTTCCTTCATCCATCACCATCTGGCATCCTTCCTTAGCAAATCTAATACTCCGTCTTGACCCAGCAAAGGTCCCTTCTGGTGGATTTACATTTTTCCCACCCATAGCACTGTCATCCTTTGGTAAAGTATTTGCAGGTATATTACCACTGTTAGAAGCATGCTCTAAGGAAAGCTCTCTCACCATTCCCCTTGTTATTGCAACAAAAGAAGCATTAATTTTTTCATGTATTTCTGCATTTTGCTTGCAAATTTTGGATGCAGAATTAGAAATTCTTGTTAATAGTCTGTTCTGAGCATGTAAGCTTGTCTGTTGCCTAAGGTGCCTATGAACACTTTGATTATGTTGCAATTTCATGACTGTGCAAATTGATTCCAGAGACTTTGCTATACTGTCCAGTTTTCCTACAGTAGCCTCTTGGCTATGTTTGAAATCATCAGCCATCTTATTCATAGTGCTGTGCATGCCTGCTATGTTTTTGCACATAGACATCATTTTTCCTTTCATAATTCTAATGTCTTTTCCTTGCAGACGCTGTATCTTTAATATTTTGTCCTCTACAAGACTTCCAGTGGTGGACCCCTCCTCTAACATGGACCCTGTTGAGGTTCTTGGACGCCTTCTATAAAATTGACTTTGCCTCCTTCGCCTACTAGGCCTGGCATTGGTGGCTGTTGGTGTGGGGTCTGGTCTTGAAACTGCATTTGTTTGAGTACTTTCCTCCTCTGATTCAGTTTGCAGTAATTGGCGAACTCTATGCCTTTCATTTACTGTCACATTTGCTGTAGATGTACTTGGAATGTTGGCATCCTCATTAATTTGAATGTCTAAGTTACTGAAATCTCTTAAATCTTGCTCAATTAATTCTTGAAGCAATTCTGTTTGAAAAGTGAAAACAGATATTTAGAGTGGAAATTGTTTTGCTGTGATTTACAAAGAAAATAAATTTGCTTGATGTTTATTGTCTCAATAAATTTTGAATATTTACTAACATATCTGTGTTTCTGTTTTTAATTTGAGGAAAAAATCTTTTAACTTTCATAAAATGTCACTAAAGAACTACATTAACCATGATGCATTGCTCTAAGCATTGTAAGTTCCCTTTCATGAGGCAAGTAGTGCTCTAAATGTAATTTTCCATGCTTGGTAATGTTGCAACACTTTTTCATCTCATGCATTTACTATGTTACATGAAAACCATGTTATTAATAAACCCTCTTACATTTTCAAACACATGTTAACTTACCTTCAGAGGGAGTGATGAGATCAGACGTGTCTATGTTCATGACACCAACAACTGCCTCAGTCAAAAGTGTCCCTTCTACAAGGTCTTCCAAACGGGTTGTTGGTATGTCCTTGGGGGGACCACCTCCAGTTTTGTTTGCAGATTTCACTCTTGAAGCAATCTTCTCCTTAGCGCGACTGCGCAAGTCATACCACCTCTTCTGTAAATTGCAGATTTCCCTGTGAGCCACACCAACTGCATTCACCTTGGACTGAATGTTGAGCCACACATTCCTTTTCACAGCATCAGGCACTTTATGAGACAGCTTTCCAAATAACTGTTCATGCCTGTCAGTCACCTCCTCAATGAGAATTTCAAGCTCTTTTTCTGAAAATTTCACTTTCCTTTTCCTGGAGGGCCCCTCTGCCTCTTGGTTTTCCATGTCCTTCCTTGTGAAAAGCACAGACTGCAGCAAAAGCAACCTTCCTCACCAGGCTCTGAGATCAACTGCCAGAGCTACATTCAAAAGAAACCTCAGGTGTCCCTGATTGCCTTCTTTGGCTTTCCAGTGATCAGAGTGCATCAATTCATCAACTGTGCTGTTTTCGCATTTTGCGAAATCGCAAAATGCGAATTCGCGTTATGCGAATTCGCAAAATGAGGAAAAAAGCGCGAATCACATTAAATTGCGATTTTTTGCGAATCGCAAAAAAAATGCGAAAATATTCATGCATACCATTTTGCGATTTCTTATTTGCGATTCCTTAAAAATCGCAAATAAGAAATCGCATTCTCCCACTTTGATGCATGTGGGCCTTAGTCTCTTTGAAGCCTTCTTTAAGATTCAGCAGCACTGGCATCGTACTCCTGATGAACTCTTTAAGGTGACACTGGCACCCTTCTCCAAATGTTGGCGCTGTAGACAGCTTCAAGGAGATATTTTGCATATCTATGCAACAATGCCGCACCAAAATCTTGTGTAATATTAGGGAAACCTGTAATATTACTTTTACCCCACAGCCACACAGATCACGCTGCATGCCACACAGGATATGATTGGTTTGAACAATCACAATGAATCTCTTGCTGCTTTGTGGAAAGTTTCATAGGCCTGCTGATTGTGTGAGTGGCTTAAAAGCTCAAGCCAGGATTCCTGGCGAATTTTTAAAAAATACAAGAGAGGCGCATTTCCCACTCGACATTAGAGGGAAGGATCCTCTATGTAATCATTTTAACCTTCATTTATTATGCTTGCTCTTTGGATTTGGTGCAAGATAAACCTACTCAAGAACTGAGAGACCCCCTCCTATGTCTCAGCCAATTGTGTTTACTAAACTAAATTGTATTTTGCAGAACACAAGATCAGAAAACAAGCACATTTATGAACTCTTTGACTATCTGTAATTATATACTCTGGACATCTGTTTTTTATCTAAAACCTGGGCTGATAAGTTTGTAGACCCAGATATAGTGACCACTGTCCTGTTCTTCCTCAGTAACCACGCAGAGACAGGTATGTGGCAATTTACTTCTTTATTCTGTTTGTCGTTCCTGTGCCCACATGCATGTCTGTCCACGTGCCCTCGTGCATGTAGAATGCCCACCCCACTCCCTGACCGGAAGTGGTGTCCGGTCACTGTCCACTCCCACTCATTCGGGTCCAGGGTCTTAGTGCTCCTTGACCCAGGTCACTACAACCACTCTCCCTGCAGGCTATGTTATTTCTAAGTTGGATCGAGAGGAAAAACGAGGCAGGGTTTGGCAATAATGTATAGAGATGACCTTGATATTGTAGTGTAGTTCCTATATTCCCAATAGGCTCTGCGCATTGGAATAATATATCCTGCAGCTTAGCCGTAGGACTTATGTCGACTAGGTCTCTGCCGAATATATTAGACTTAATTGTGAGTGCCAGCTAGCTCAGAAGTCACTAGAAACTTTCTTGAAAATACAAGAAGGGATTAGTCTATGACAACCATATAACATGACAACTTTGTTTCCCCAGAATGAAACGTATCTCTAGAGTCGCGAAACAATAGTCGGCTATTTCACTCAGTCAGATGTGCATGCTTCATTTCACCAGAGTTGCTTAGAAATAGAGAGACGGGCGCTTTCAATAAAAGTATTTATTGAACAGTCTTATTTCTTAAGCATAAGAAATGCACTGCTACAATTGAAATGCTAGTTAAGAAGTACAAGGCATATAATACGAATAGTATTATAAAATAGTACTGTAAGAGCATGATATGGTTTCTAAGCCATAAACATAGAATACATAAAATGCATAAAATACATACAGTGATAAAATAGTAGCTAAAAGTACTCAACTGGTGCTTCTAAAATACGCCTACCCCGGTGTACCTAACCTAAGTCTAGTACGAGGGAGGAGTAAGTGTGGTGTAGCTTAAGTCTAGTAATTTTCTGCCAAGAATCTGTTCCAAGAATTCTCTAAGGTTCTAATCAGTTCTGTACCTTGGTTTTAGAATGATAGAGGTCTTATATCTCTCTCTCAGGACTCGATCTCCCAGCAACCCGCAAGGGTAGCCTGGAAACACCGGATCTGGAATTCTCGGCAAGAGAAAAGACAGCGTCTTCTCAGTGGGTCAGTTGGAGGGTCGGCTTCCTTCGGCACTTGCAGCAGCAGGGCGTCGGGCAAGTAGTTAGTCGATCTGCTCCTAAACCACTGTGTGTTTGACTGGGCAAATGTAGGCATATTTATACTTTGAAGGTGCCGAGTTTGACGTAAGATTGGACATAATATAGTCACTAGTGCCTCAATTCCTTGAAAACTCCAGGAGTTCTTGGATAAATTAGTATTCAAGCAGGGGGAAGTCCCTGACTGCTGAAGGCTGGTTTTTCCAAGAAATCATTGTGGTTTCTCGGAGTTTAGTGGAAGTAGCCATGCCGTATTTGGGCTGCACAGGCTAAGACTAAATAAGGCAATGATTCCTATGCCTGTATGAGGATTGGGTGAATTATACCTATATATGGGCATGAATCGGGAAAATTACACTAGGGTCCTAGATTCCCACATAACAATATTAAGTGTGAACCTCTTGCTATGATCAGTGCTGAAGCTCTTGCATTCAACTGTAAATGAAACCATGACACTATGCTTTATGGTTTATTGATTCACCGCCCACCTGGCAAAAGAGCAATATTTTATGAAGCCTTCAGTGGCTTTTGGTAACTAGCATACAATATGTTAACTATACTATCTTAGTAGATTTAAATTTTGATTTAGTAGACCAGGCTAATAAAGATTCTAAGATGCTAATTAACAAACTGTCTGATTTGGACCTGAGTTGTGGGTTAACACCCCCACTCACATTGCGTTTTGCTGTTTTTTTCCAATTATACGACTTGCAGATTGAGGACATTCTCACGATCCCCTAGTCGGATCATATGGTTGTAAAGTTCAGTATTCCTACTCCTTTTACCAAGTGGAGATGGACAAATGGGGTACATCTAAATCTGTACGATCCTGGAATACAGTTACAGAAAGAAATTATCGGAGATTTTAGAACCAATTTATACAGGCAAAGCAAATGAAACTGCACCCAACTTTTCTACCTGGATTAAGGAGGCAACCAATAAATTGCCACCACTTATAGTAGACAAAAGCCATAGAACATGCTCTACAGTAGGTTGGTATTGCTGAAGCTTAAGGAATTAAAAAGAAGCTGTCGGAGACAGGAAAACAGTTGGAGAAGCAGCTCTAGGCTTCCAGTACCCACTAAATCTCTAGAGTGACATCTGAACTCGGTTCTCTGAATTTCCGGGGCAGAATAACATCTTAGATGGAACCCAATTTGGTTTTAGGAACTCAAACAGCACAGAATTTGCACTGATGGTGGCTAATGAAGAGATCCGCACCATCATGGATAATGGGGGAAAAGCTGCGGCAGTCTTTTAGACCTATTCGCAGCCTTTGATACGGTCAGCCATAAGGTCCTGAAATAGCATTTAGTGGAGATAGATATTGGAGGTGCAGCCCTTAATCTACTAGAGTCCTTTCTTAGTAACATAGTGAAGTGAGTCTCCTTTGGAGACTATGCCTTCAGTTCCTTCTCCTTGCCATGTGGGGTTATATAAGGGTCCTCGTTGAGCCCTACATTGTTCAGCAATTATGTGGCTCTGCTAGCTGAATTGATTAGATTGTTTGACTTTAATACAATATCATATGTGGATGACATGCAAATAATTGTTTTTATCACCAGTAACGTACACAAGGTAGCTCTCAGGTTTAATAACTGTAGGAGAGCGATTGCTAACTAGATGAATAGCCAATGATTTAAACTGAACGCTGATAAGACAGAGGTACTCCTCTTTGGTTCCGACCGGTCATTCCTCCAGGTGGCCTTCAATGCTTGGCCCTTTACCAACTCCAGTCACCAAAGTAAAAAACGTAGGAGATGTTTTTAATTCCAGACTTTTGTTTGCAGATCAGACAAACATCTAAAAATGGACCTTTGTCTTTATCTCAGTAATGTTTATTGTTTTACTTTGCTTTTAGCAGTTTTTGATTGACAGATGCTAGCGCCAAGACACCTTTGGGTATTCGTCGTGCTCTAACACTACTCAAATCAAATCAAGCTCCATGGAGCTTTGTGCCTAATGGTCCTGTGTATAGGACTCTTGTGTCACCTCATTTCTGATCCAGAAACATGCAGCCTCTGTTTATCCATCACCCTATATTTGTTTGCGTGAGCCTCCAGCATCTACCCTGTTTTCCATCTTGTAGAGAAACAAAATACAGCTGGTCGTTGTCGTGGAGATGTAGATTCATATGATTATACACACACAAGTAGTAAATGTTGACAACGGTCGAATTCATCTGATGCAATATATCATGGACTATCAGTGAAATTCTCTGTCATGGACACTGCTCACTTCCTTTATCTGGCTAGTTTACACCAAAGGACGTCAGGACTGCAAGGGCAGCTAAATCCCTTCTACTTACAGCTCACACTATCCTAAACATCTCCAGCACACACCAGACTCTAAGGCAAGACCAAATATATAACAACCTGCATCCATATTTAATCACAATTTGTCTCCATCTCTAATTTTTGCATTCCCATATTGTATTTATGTAATATAATAAGAACATAAAACATATGCATGCATTAAACCAGATACTGCTCCACCTATATGACAAATTTCGACTCTGACAACCTTATACAGAAGCCATCTTGTTATGCTCATATAATGTCGATTTGAGCCACGAGACTGCATCTTCAGGTTAAATTGTCGGCTATTAAAAGAAGGGCAGCCTGCAACCGAATAGGAAATCAGATGAAAGCTTCTCCTGTTTAGCCAATTCTTTTTTGTCATTCCACCCCTTCTGGGATGGCAGCAGCACTTGACACCTACAGAAAGTATGCTTCCTGACATTATAAACATTCTGAGCTGGGCCTGATCCCCGCTTCATGTGTGTAAATGATCCATGGGAATTTCCTATGAGCTCAGTTCAGAGCACTTCAATAATTTAAGAATTAAGCTAGGATTTTTTCGCTGAAGCCAGCATTGGAATCTGACACCTCCAATCTGCAATAGAGCAAGCGGCATGAAAAAGCATAAAGCAAGATGTCTTCGGGGACTCGGTTGTGAAAGAGGTAGATGACAACCGCATATTAAATCAAATATACTCTTCTCTTGCTTTCACTGCGCATAAGCTGACAAATCTTCCGACTTTTTTTTACTTTGATCACGTTTTGATTGTGAACACAGGGTCGAAGCTATCATTGGTGCAGCAGGCGCTATGGCACCGTGGCCTGACACCTGAATGTCAATTGACACGTGATACTTGCTGTATTTTACCACCCCAAAATCAGTGAAAAGTGCCATCCTCCTTGCTTGCGCCACGACCCATGGAATCCTTGCTACGATACTGTGCATAAATATGGTATTACACAAGGATATGAGTTGCTTTTATATAGACTGGAGGGAAGAAATGTAATGTTTTCCCTAGCCTCGGGTGAGTATGCAGATATTTGAACAGGAACTCTCGCCCTGCTGACACGTAATGCCAACAAGATCTACTAATGTTACTTAAGGAGCTCTAAACCTTCCTTTTACCTGCTTATTGAACTGATTTGGATGTATGACGTTACAACGGGAACTTTTACATCGCATACCATTACAACGCAAATTTTACAACGCAGGATCATTTACAACGAATACCTTTACAACGCATGTCATTACATAGCAGATGCTATTACAACGCATGCAATTACAACGTAAGTATAGGTAAGTATATCATTTTAAAATATATAGTAAGTAATAATAATTTAATGTATTTATTTAATTTTTTTAATTTAAGTAATTTTTTTAAGTTATTTTTTTTTAAATGAACCCTTAAAATACCCCGTACCCCAAAACCCAAACCTAGCCCTGAACCCATAAAATACCCCTGTACCCCAAAACCCAAACCTAGCCCTGAACCCTTAAAATACCCATGTACCCCAAAACCCAAACCTAGCCCTGAAACCTAAAAATACCCCTGTACCCCAAAACCCAAACCTAGCCCTGAAACCTAAAAATACCCCTGTACCCCAAAACCCAAACCTAGCCCTCAAACCTAAAAATACCCCTGTACCCCAAAACCCATACCTAGCCCTGAAACCTAAAAATACCCCTGTACCCCAAAACCCATACCTAGCCCTGAAACCTAAAAATACCCCTGTACCCCAAAACCCATACCTAGCCCTGAAACCTAAAAATACCCCTGTACCCCAAAACCCATACCTAGCCCTGAAACCTAAAAATACCTCTGTACCCCAAAACCCATACCTAGCCCCGAAACCTAAAAATACCCCTGTACCCCAAAACCCATACCTAGTCCTGAAACCTAAAAATACCCCTGTACCCTGAAACCCAAACCTAGCCCTGAAACCTAAAAATACCCCTGTACCCCAAAACCCATACCTAGCCCTGAAACCTAAAAATACCCCTGTACCCCAAAACCCATACCTAGCCCTGAAACCTAAAAATACCCCTGTACCCCAAAACCCAAACCTAGCCCTGAAACCTAAAAATACCCCTGTACCCCAAAACCCAAACCTAGCCCTGAAACCTAAAAATACCCCTGTACCCCATATCCTAAACCTAGCCCTGAACCCTTAAAATACCCCTATACCCCTAAACCCAAATTAAATAGATGATTAAAAAAATATAAACTTACCTATACTTACGTTGTAATGGCATGCGTTGTAATAGCATCTGCTATGTAATGCCATGCGTTGTAAAGGCAGTCGTTGTAAAAGATCCTGCGTTGTAATAGTAGCGTTGTAAAAGTAATCCGTTGTAAAAGTTGCGTTGTAACTGTTGTTTCCCACTCATTTGCATAGTGCTCTTCCCTGTAATGCACCTTACTCTTGCTTTGCTCTTGGTCTACCTTAGGTCCTACTCCTTCACCTGCCTATCCTCACATCCCTCCTTCTTTCCTATCTTCCCACCTCCTACCCTGCCCTTTCTCATCATGCCCCTCCCCTCCTCCCACCTTGCCCTGTGTCCTCCCAGGCTTCCTCTCCTGCCCACCCTGTCTCCCTTTATTCATTTCCATATCCTATTCACCTTCCCATCGTCCTCCACTTCTCTATTCGCTCCTGAAGTTTTTCCCCTCCCCCTAACAACCCCTAACCCTTTTGCCCTCTTCACCCTGCTACAGCCTGTCCAGGGTTCCTCCTCCACCCTTCATCCAACTTTTGATCCGTCCTTTGATTCTGTCCCCTTGCATTTTATAATCCTCCCTCTTCCCCTCTACACCCACACTGCTGCTACTCCCTTACTACTCTGTACTTCACAACCCTCTTTTTCTCCCTACTCTACATACTCCTCACTCTTCTTTACTCCTGTTAAACATCATTTCCTGTCCCTTTCCACCCCGCTCTACTGTGTCCCCAGTTAACTGTTCAATGTGCTCTAAACAACCCGGGCTCTCCCCTACACTATGCCACCTACGCTGCTTCCGTTTAATCTCTCCCTATTCCTGATTTATTTTCTCAAAGCTTAATGGAATGGAATATAATGTAATGCACCTCACTCTACTTCTTGCTTTTAATAGTTAAATTGTGTTTATTCCCTTAAAAATAAATTTGTGAAAATAAGATGGTCAAACTTTGTTGCACATGGCTCAAATATTGCAGAAGATAAATGGATAGCCTCCAATTTGTAAAGATATGGGTCCACTCTGATTGTCCAGGACAGTAGGAAGCCGAAGATCAGCAGAATTTAGTGATGTATGTTGTTTTTTACAGAAATAAATGAATCATGTATAAAAAGTTTAAATATCTCCAGGGCCCCTGGACCAAGTGGTCTAGCTTCATCAAAGCTGTTTTATTGGATTCTTCAAGCAGGAATAGTACTTGAATTCTAGTAAAGGAGTATGCTGTTGTCCGTCTTCAGAAATGGCTATTGGAAGGATGTAAGAACTACTGGATTTTCACTTTGTTGGTCATAGAAGGATAAATGTTTGTAAACTCCTAGACAGAGGTGGGAGGACAATTTTAGACGAGTGCTGCACCACAGAGAATGGGAACAAGCTTTAGAATTCCCCCAACAGACACCCCGTAACACCAGTTTTAAAAACATATACTTTTTTATACTCCACAGAGCGTACCTTACCCCAGACCACTTGAACCGCTACTTTCCTGATTTGCAGCTAGGCTGCTTTGCATGCCACAGACACAGGACTTGCCCGCCTGATATGGGCCTGCCCTCGCTACATGAATACTGAAAGTCTGTGCACAGCACTCTATGGGAAGGCATGGAACTACCAGACATACACACCTGGGAGGCATGCTCCTTGGGCATTTTCAAATTCCACAAACAACAAAAGGTACGTGTCGACTTCGCATCCCTGACACTCCTCCTTGCCAAGTGCACTCACCCGCCAATGGCGCTCTCCAACAGCCCCACTGGTGGAACAATGACCCAGGGCGGTACTTAATTGGGGGGCAGCTGATAAGGATGCGCTCTGCTATGAAAAGGTTTGACAATTGCACAAATGGCCTATCTCCCCTTAATGGGCTATCCTCCTTTCACTGTTCCTACATGGGGTGGGGAATGACGGCCTTCACCCGTGACTCACATGTGCCCCTCCTGCGATTCCCCATTTCCAAAATGGGGACATCTGCGCTTATGCTCACCTGCTGTCACTTCTCCACCACAGCATCACCAGTTTCTCTAACTGTCCACATTAATTTCCCCACTGCACATACATGACTTTCCACTGTCTCCTAGTTCATCAACCTATCATTGCCCCAGTTCATGGGTTTATCTCTAGATTGCATTGGTGCGGCAGCAGACTCCTAACATTTATAGTGACTCATCGACCGAGTTACCATGTACATTGCTGTTTCACATGCACTTGCTTACTTCCTGTTTCATGTTTTCATAGGCAATGCATTGCTAGTCCTCTATTCTGCTGTGTTTTGTCGTCCTGATGGACTCTGCCAATTGTAACCAAGGACCTCATTTGGGAGTAGTCAGGGGTCGAAGCAGTGACCTCTAGCTTGCTCCTGCTACTCCTGGCACTTTCTTTGTGACCTCTGGTCTCATAGGGGGTAAAACCTTTGCCTCCTTTGAGGGCAGGGGTCACAAAGGGAGTGCCAGGTTTAGAAGGGAGCAAGCTAGAGGTTACAGCTGCGAACTCTCACTACTCCCAAATGACTTCCATGATTGTAACGGTTGTACATATAGAAAAACCCAATAATTATATTTTCAAAACAAGTCCATTTGTAAAGTCTTTTTTACATCATATACTAAAATAGATGAAAACATTCTTCAGTTGTTTCCCAAGCAAGGTTTAGAACCATATAACAGATTTCCATTAGTCTGTCCAATCTTAATGGCCAAACCCAACAATTACATGGCATTTTTTTATCTTCCTGATAGTCTGCCTCTGGATCATTCTATTTTCCAAAATGTGTGTCAACAAATGTTCAAATAGATGATTGATGCAGAACAGTTCTGTGTATTATCGGAAGGGCCTGGGGTGTTGTGGGTTCTTTCATCCATTTTTGCATCCATGTGGCTGTCTGGTATTATAGAAGGGGCTAAAAATGCTTGTGGGACTTATTGGATTAAGTAGACACACATTTTGCACGTACACAATCCCCTTAGAGCAGTGCTTCCCAAACGTTTTAGAACTACAACACATTTTTCAGAACAACAAACTTTCATGAACCAACTAGCGTTAATGGACACATGGTGGGTGTTTCAATGAAACGGCCACTAAAGTTACACAACTATACAGTGTCACTGTTAGAAATGGTGGTCTCTAGTTGGTAGAGGTAGGTACCTTTGTCTAAATAGGGACAATTGCTTCCAGTCAGGGTAAGGGGGATAAAGTTCTAAAATAACCCCTGCTCACCCCCTTAGTAGCTTGGCACGAGCAGACAGTGTGTAAAGCATTTGTGAACATATACAATAATACAAAAACTACAAATGGACACTACACCAGTTTAGAAAAATAGTAAATCTGTATCTAATCCAACAAGACCAAAATGATAAAAATCCAACAAGCAATACTCTTCAAAAATAGTACTTGTGAAAAGTAACCTTTACAATGCAGGAAATTCAATAAAACACAATTCATCTGACTCATTAGGTCCTCATGGAGCTACTGCGATACAAAATGCGACAGAGTCTAAGAATTAAAGCTGCCCGCCTCAATACGGGCCACCTAAGCATTGACAGACTCGGACACAGTACCTTTCTCATTGTGACCAACACGTTGGTCTGAGTTAGTCGGGGCAAATGTCGCAGTCACATGGTGAAATAGAGCGTTGCGGCAGACGATGTCCGCACTATTGAGTGCAGGCAGCAGCTCTTTGAAGGAGTCAGTGAGATCAGGGCATGCGTTGTAGGGTGAGGCGATGCTCGTGGCGGTGCTGGCAGGTCACGATGTGGCAACAGAGCCGGACGATGTTGGAGTCAAGCAGCAACGGATTCAGTGACGTCCGTGCAGCGTGTAGTGAAGCGCTGAGGAGTGCGGTGCCCACAGGACATGGTGCAAGCAGAGGCTTGTTGTCGGAGTGGGTGAGACCAGGGTCGGCTTTCAAATCGAGGTGTTGCTCTCGGCGGTGGTTTCAGGACACAGAATCCGGCGATGGACTTGATGACAGAGTTGGTTACCCTTTTTCTTCTACGGGGACAATCAGAGATGGTGTCCACAGACACAGTGAGGTCTTTGCTGTTCCTGAGACCTCTAGAACAGGAGGCAAGCTCAGTTCAAGCCCTTCAAGATCTTTTCTTCAAGCAGGGGACAAAGCAAGCAGAAAAGTCCTTTTCCCTTTCCTTGGCAGCAAGTAGCCACTGCAGGCCAACCCCAGACAGCAAACAGAACAGGGGCAGTATTCCTCAGTTCTCTGGCTTTTTTCCTTGGCAAAGGTTCCTCTTGATTTCCCAGAATTTATCTAAAAGTTTGGGGTCTGGGCCCCTCTTTTTAAACACAGACACTCTTTGTTCTCTGAAGGCAGAGAGTGTCTGAATCCAGCCAAAACCAGTTCTGTCCTCACTGGGGCAGCTTCCTGGCAGGAGGTGGAGACCGCATTGTTGAATGCAGACCAGGTCCATGCAGGCAAAAGGAAATCTCATCCCCCTATTCTAAATGCAGCCCAGGTCTATTCAGAGAAGCCCTGACTCATCAGAACCACTGACCCTCTCTAGCCCCTGTCATCCAAAAGCCAGGCATGCAATACACAACACCTAGCAGAGGCACACTGGATGGTTAGGCAAGAAAATACCTACTTTCTAAAAGTGGTATTTTCAAACACAGAATGTAAATATCACCCTAACTAAAAATGCATCTTAACTTTCTGAGTTCAGGCATACTACACTTTCCTTTCCTACCTTGTTCTCAGGGCCAGTTATGTTTATAAGATGTTATAAATAAACACCCCATTCTGTCCTATGGAAATATGTAGCTTTGCAATAGTGAAAACAAAATTGGCAGTAATTCACCATCAGGACATGCCACACACACCAGGGCATTTCCTATCTTTCACATACACTACACCCTGCCCACAGGGGTACCTTGGGCCGTCCTTAGGGGTGACTGACATGTAAGAAAAGGGAAGGTTAGGGCCTGGCAAGTGGGTGCACTTGCCAAGTCGACATGGCACTATTAGACTGCACACAAGCCCTGCAATGGCAGGCCAGAGTTAGATTTTACAGACTGTTTCTGTCGGTGGCACAATCAGTGCTGCAGCCCACTAGCAGCATTTGATTTACAGGCCCTGGGCACACACAGTTCACTGTACAAGGGTCTGATTAGTAAATCAAATATGCCAATCATGGAATCACTAATCCATAACAATAATTTTAAAAGGGAGCACTTGCACTTTGGCACTGAACAGCAGTGGCAATGTGCCAAATGCATCTAGACCAGCAAAACGGAGTCCAACACACAGCAAAACAACGGAGGCAAAGGCAAAAACTTTAGGGGAGACCCACACCAATGGTGCCAGGTCTAACATTCACTAATAAAACTATACTGCATACAAATGATAATGTTTTAGCGAATATTTATTATTTGTACATCACCAAGTAAAGTGTCTTGATTTGCTGTGATCCAGTTCAAATCTTAGATTCTATAAGATTTCTGAATTACATAAAAATTGCATCATTTTTGATTTCCTAACTGCCTAATGTTTGAAGTTCATTTACAGGTATTTGCATGTTGTTGTGTGTTAGGAAAAAATGATATCCTACTTCTTACATTCCATGTACCCCAGGAACATTGTCACATAATTCACTTTACTTTTCTTTCTCTGACTGCAAAGTGAGAGGGGTTTGTAAACACCACATCCCATCTTAAACATTAATCTGACATTTCTCAGAAGACCCTTTTCTTTGAAGACAGGCAAATGCAGCATCTTCA
This sequence comes from Lissotriton helveticus, assembly GCF_964261635.1. NCBI lineage: Eukaryota > Metazoa > Chordata > Amphibia > Caudata > Salamandridae > Lissotriton > Lissotriton helveticus. Next base: position 2,129,219,065 of record NC_136061.1, read on the forward strand.
TTTATTGCTTGGACTTTGCCCCTGCTGATGAATCTGTAATACAGTGTGTGCACCGGGGTCAAGGCATCCCCTCATTTGTATTAGACAACACCACCATCCAGAGAAGAGAATGCTCTAATGTAGTCTTTCCCAAAGTGTGGGTCGTGACCCAAGCTGATTTTTGGTGGTTTGCGACCGACAGTTTGGGAAGCTTACATTAGATCATTCTCTCCTCTGGATTGGTGGTGTTGCCTCATGCAAATGAGGAAATGCACACACTGTATTACAGATTCATCGGCATGAACAAACAATCTTTTGAAGTCACACTGATGGTGTGCAAATCCCTGTACAGCACCCCTTGGGAGTGGCCACAGGGCTTCTCTCCAATAGGTGGATGGAGTCACACACTGCACCTGCCTCTGGGAAGCTCTCTGCTGCATCTCAAAGTGTTCCCGGTCCCCCTGCATTGAAGAATGGACTCTTGGTTTTTTCAAGCATCTTGTTCATCTTATAGTGTTACGCTGATCTCAGTGTAGGGGAGAAGTTCACACCTGAATTGGGACAGTGCATTTTGTATACAGTATGGCACACTATCCTTGTCAGTATGTAAAGGCATGTGCAGTGCAAACATGGACAGTGCACCATTTTACACCCCAGGAGTGAATACAATTATCATGCATTTCCCACTCAACCTCTGCATGTGTGATATTTATCACAGAACAAAAACCGGCACCGAAAAAACAGAATTATCAGAATGAGGACCATCAGGGACAGCGTTATGTAAAATGGCACAATCAGGGATAGTATATCTTTGTGTATGCATTTCTGGCTAGCTTCAGTGAAGGAGCAAATATGTGCTAGCACTGCAGACAGCACAGTATTGAATGCAGAAAGAAAGGAACAGGGATCACCCCTGTAGGTGGATGCAGTGTGTGACTTCATTTGCATGCTGCAGGATCCCTGGGGACACATGGGACCCCCACACCACTCTCCCGAGAGACAACCTGAGGTCATTTTTACTGGGGACTTCTTAATGTGTGACACATAATCAATTTGACTCCTGGTGGCCAGTTTGCACCAGCTCCTGCATCTGTAATATGACACAGGCGCACAACTGTTCTCTTATTTTCATAGTCATGCCCCTATGTAAATAATCAAATGCCCCATAGGGCTAAAAAGAGACAAAATATGGGCTAGTATTATGGGACTGCATTAGCAACTACGTATCCTTCTTTAACACCAGAGGTCCCCGAAAGGGGACAAAAAAAAGCACCAAAGTATGGTGAGCACGAGCTGGACTTTCTGAATACAGCCACTAATGCCAATTGGTCCAGATTTGAAAATTGACTAGAGCATGAGAAAACATAATAGAATGAGAGGCCATAGTTGCATTAATATGAAGAGCATGCAATTGTTGACATGGAAGTGAAGACATGCAATGATACTCTAGAAGAGCATATTGATTTAAAGAGTTGAAGAACTTATTTTACTACCCCCGTCTGTGGAGAATTATAATAAACTCGGGGACCTTCATTTGGAGCTTACTAGTGCTCTAGCGGAGGTACTGAACCCACAAGCGATGAAAAATAAAGGCAAGGGGATGAAAGCCTCATGGTACAATGCAGCCTGTAGGAAGGTCAAAGCTGATCTCCTTGAGGCAATGAAGCAAAAGGTCAATACAGCGCTGATCAAGGTTAAGAGGAATGAATACAAACACCTAATCCAAAATGCCAAGATTGAGTGAGAAAATGAAAATTGGACTGAAATGGTGGGTGCCCTTAATTCTAGAGATGCCCGGAAAGTTTGGTAGATTGTTAAAACCGGCTCTGCGGATCCAACGCCAGCAGTAGAAGCTAATATTGCTCCTAGTGTCTGGGAGGCTCACTTCCGCACCCTATATGCACATGCAAGTATAGATCATCACAGATATCCTGTGTTGAAACGCTCCTGAGGCGGAAGCCGGGAGACTGTATGTGGAAAATCTCAAATTTTAAATTGCTGTATTTTTAAATCTGTAACATGCACTAGCGCATTCCTACCTGCATTGTGTTCTGAGGGCTGATCTGCCCTAGCTCCACTGCGTCCCGATCCCTGGTCCTCGCGCAGCAGATTACTTGCTGACGCCGGACTGGAGAGGGGCAAGCCGCCATCTTGGGGGAACTCGGAGGGTTGCTGACCAGTTGTTCATCTTCCCGCCCTCCCAGGGATTTAAAATCGCGCCTGAAGCGCCCGCGCGCATATCCTGTGTTGAAACGCTCCTGAGGCGGAAGTCGGGAGACTGTATGTGGAAAATCTCAAATTTTAAATTGCTGTATTTTTAAATCTGTAAAGTGCACTAGCGCATTTCTACCTGCATTGTGTTCTGAGGGCTGATCTGCCCTAGCTCCACTGCGTCCCGATCCCTGGTCCTCGCGCAGCAGATTACTTGCTGCCGCCGGACTGGAGAGGGGCAAGCCGCCATCTTGGGGGAACTCAGAGGGTTGCGGACCAGTTGTTCATCTTCCCGCCCTCCTCACGCCCCATAAATGTGCATTGGATCTCGTCCGCGCAGCGGGCGCGCCAAAGGCAAGCCCTTCTGAGCCCGTCCGCGCCAGTCCTGCGCCTCTCGCCAGAGATGCTGGTGTAGATATACCAGGAAAGGGAGTCTACTAAAGAGATGAGTTGCTTAGTTTGCGCCCCTCTAAGCTCCAGGGTTGTTTGGCCCCCTTTGATCCCATGAGTGGCCCGGTAACGTGTATCTGTGATCAATTCAGTCTGCCTACTCCTACTACTATAGAGCTCTTGGTATATCTCCTGCACAGCAACGACTAAAGGTGCTCCAGCTGAATGTAAGATCGCTGCCAAAGCACCATGCGGAAATATTTGATCTCATAGTGGATGAATCCCCGGATATCCTTTTCCTTACGGAAACATGGATGAGTGACGATCTGATGACTATTTCTAACTTAGCTCTTCCACCTGAATATTCGATCACTTTGATAAATAGGGCGTCTAGAGGGGGCGGCATTGCTGTGATTACTCGACTGGCCTACTCCTGCCTTTTTGAGAAGATTAACTTGAAAGGGGGTGAATGTGAACATTTTAACATCACTGTCAACACTCATTTTACCTTCTCAGGGCTATTAATATACAGGCCCCCTGGACCTATGTGCGGGTTTAATATTTCTTTCCTAGAGATCGTAGAAGCATTTGTCATGGGGTCAGCTAATTTTAGCATTCTGGGCGACCTTAATTTTCATTTTGAGCTGGAGCATGATCCGATGATTCGCACTTTGATTGCTGACCTAGCCGCCTTCCAGCTCTTCCAATTAGTTAAAGGTCCTACCCACATTGGAGGCCATATGTTGGATCCAATTTTTACTAATATCGAGTCATCCAGTACTTCTACCCCTACACTCATAGCCTGGTCAGATAATTTTTTAGTTAAACTAACCTTTTGTATCTCGACCCCTAACATGTGTAAAACTCAAAGAGCCGTGCGCAAAAGACCCTGGCGTAAGCTCCGCTTAGCGGACTTTCATGCCCTTTTGGAAACTGATCCTCTGGGCCCTTTTACCAATATTGAAACAGGTTATGACTCCTTCTGCACTTTGTTAACCCAGGCACTGGATAGACTTATTCCAGTAACATTGGGTAAAGGTCGCTTGCAGGACGCCAACCCTTGGCACAACGATACTTTGGCGGGCTTCAAGAAGACCTGTAAGAGATACAAACACGACTGGAGAAAAGATTATTCCACTGAGAAAAAGACCTGCTTTCTAAAAGAACTTAAGGTATACCATGAAGCCATCTGCAGGACTCGGGCGGAGTACTATGCCACCAAAATAAAAATTAGCCTTATCCGGAAAAGGTTATTTTTAATATTCTTAAAGAACTTAGCACTAAAAAATCCGCTAATAATATTTTCACTTCGGCGGCTCAGTGTGAAGAGATAGCCTCCTTTTTTGTGGAGAAGATCCGGGGCATCTATCAAGCCCTTACTCCTATGACGCAGCCTTGCTGTAGTTCGGAATCGAGACTTGGTTCTGCTTCTAAGCTATCGGTTATTCCCGAAATCTCTGAGGAAAAGTTCGATCAGCTAACTAAGCTTATTAAATCTGGCTCCCCGGCGGATCCCCTTAAGCCTGCCCAATTCAGAGACTCTTCTCTGTATTGTTTCGCCCCGCTGCATAGCATTATTAACGCCTCCTTTTCGGCTGCCATTGTGCCAGTTAAGTGGAAGCAGGCATGGGTCTCTCCTATACTTAAAAAATCCACCTTAGACCCCCTGAAGCCCGAAAACTTCAGACCAATTTCGTTGCTTCCTTGGGCTGCGAAGATTGCTGAGGCCCATGTAAACTCTATTCTCACCAACGTTCTAAATGCCAATGACACTCTGGATGAAACTCAGCATTGGTTCCGTGCCGGTCATAGCACAGAGACGGCGCTCCTGGCTATGACGGAGCATCTTCGGGCCACTCTTGATCATGGCCAAACGGCGGCACTGATCCTCCTGGTCTCAGTTTGACACTGTCTCACACCAGATCCTGCTCCATCGGCTTGAAGAGGCAGGGATCACAGATATGGCTCTTGCCTGGTTTAGGTCTTTCCTGACCGACAGATCATTTCGTGTTTCCACTCCTCCCTTCCTTTCCAGAGCGTACTCTATTGGGCAGGGTGTTCCTCAGGGCTCGGCTTTGAGCCCCACCCTGTTCAATCTTTACCTTCAGCCGCTGGCTGCTGTCGCCAAAGCGTGGGACCTTAACATTGTGTCGTACGCTGACGACACGCAGCTAGTGGTTGCCCTATCGGAAGGTATCACCATGGACCATCTAAAGTTCAATGCAGGGCTGGCCGCCGTAGCAGAGTGGATGACAGCTAACTGCTTACAACTTAACGCCGCTAAGACTGAGGTGCTATTGGAGGGCAGAAATACGGGGTTATGGGGAGACCATTGGTGGCCTTCTACTCTGGGGAAAGCTCCAACACCTAAGACAGAAGTAAAAAACTTGGGAGTCTAGTTAGACTCAGCATTAAGCTTTGGCACCCAAACGAAGAAAGTTGCCGCTACCTGTTTTGGCATACTACGCAGTCTGAAAGCAGTCCTGAAATTCTTTGATTCTGCTACTAGACAACTAATTGTTCAATCTATGGTGTTTTCCAGATTGGACTATGCCTCTTCACTGCTCCTAGGTGCTAAAAAAGCGGAAATTGCCCGTCTGCAATGCATTCAAAATGCTGCTGCTAGAGCCTTAGTAGGTATGCCCCGCTTTAGTTCCACCTCCGCTACTATTCGGAAACTCCACTGGCTTCCTGTAGCTCAGCGGATACAGTTCAAGACCTTATGTATCTCATTTAAAATCTTAAAACTGTCTACCCCATAAATGCTGGGGCCACTGCTGAATATGTATGCGCCTACGCGGGCTCTACGATCAGCTGGCCAGAATCTGGTTGAGGTCCCCCGGTTCAAGCGAAGCAGAGCGGGTGGACGTTCCTTCCGTTTCTTAGCAGCAAAACTATGGAACACTCTACCAGTCCATATTCGGGAAATGGAGGAGTTGTTTCAATTTAGGAAAGCCATCAAAACTCACTTATTGCCTTGAAATTATCCTTTGTCTCCTTTTCTGTTCTCAGTTCTGTTTTTGTTCAGGATTAGCGCCGGGACGCCCCTTTGCTGGGGCAGCTGAGCGCTTTACAAAACACATAACATAACATAACATCAGGTAGAGGAGACAGGTAATCTAGTGGCAGACCCTATCCCTCTAGTGGACCAGGATGAATTCACTGTGGCGGAGGTTGGCGCTGCAATTTCCAAACTTGCAGCGGAGAAAGCCCCAGGCTTGGACAAACTCCCGGGAGATCTATTCAAACATTAACCAACTGTTTGGACCCCATACTTACAGGTTCTATTTAACTCAATCCTAGGTGGGATGGCGGTCCCTAGTACTTGACAGGGGGCAGAGATTGTACCCATTTTTAAGAAGGGCTCTCCTCTGCTCCCAGCCAACTACAGGCCTATCAGCCTCATTGACGTCCAACAAAAGGTCTTCGCGAGTCTGATTCTGGACCGCCTATCAGTGTGGATGCTTGATCACTCAGTCCTGAGACCCTATCAGGCAGGGTTCAGGAAAAAAGTTTCTACCATAGACCAAATCTTCCGCCTGGCCCTTATATATTGGAAAACGGTAAAGTTGGAGGGTGGCAGCCTCTACACCATTTTCGTAGATCTGCGGGCGGCTTTTGATCTCGTACCCCGTAGAAAACTCTGGTCCGTCCTTTCAAATATGGGGGTACCGCACCACCTTCTAAACATAGTTGTCCGACTACACACGGATAATTATGCACAGGTTAGATGTGGCCGGGATGGTTCCCTATCGAACAGATTCCCCGTTGACAGGGGGGTAAGACAGGGCTGTGTTCTGGCACCGACCCTGTTCTGCCTCTATGTCAACGGGGTAATTGCCCATCTAAATTGGGTTGAGGATAGTGATACCCCCAGACTTGCTGGCAGCAGGGTGCCACCGATTATGTTCGCGGACGACACCCTGCTGCTGTCCAAATCTCCTATGGGGATCCAACGAGTGCTTAATGGATTCAAGGCATTCTGTGAAGAGCATGGCCTTGAGATCAATACTCTTAAAACTAAATATATGATCTTTAACCCCCCAACAAAAACACGCCCTAACCTGTGTATCGGTGCAAATAGGTTAGAAAGGGTTTGAACCTTTGAATACCTGGGGGTCACTCTAAATGAGAACATGTCTTGGGGTCACCATCAAACAAAATCCCAACTTAAACTGGCCCAACTGGCGGGAGGAATCATTAGCCTTATAAACAAAAATAAATCCACTATCAAGGCGATTGGTCCCCCATTAGAGATATATAGAGTGCAGGCTAGAGGAGCGGTCACGTATGGAGGTGAACTCTGGGGCCACATGTGTAAACGTGAGATGGTGGCAACTGAGAATAAATTTATCAGGCAGCTTCTATCACTTCCCCCTAGTACCCCCCTGCTTCCAATGAGTCTTGATCTGGGACTGAGGCCACTCGATGAAGACCTGGGTGCCAGGCCCCTAACTTTTTGGCGCAGGGTCTGGACCACACCAGAGCTAGCGAATTATAGGTCCGAGTTGCAGGAAATCCTGACTTACCCGAATGTGGGGAAAATTCCCTGGTTCCAACACATAAAAAATGAGCTTGGGCGTCTAGGATTAGCTACTTTGTGGTCTGACCCCGTGATAGCTTGCCCACGGTCTCTCGGAAGCAACTGCTTGCACTCTACCACAAAAGCAAACTCGCGGCACACAGACAAGGCACACAGTCCGGCACTCTGACTGATTCTTTTTTAAAGACTAAGGATATTTATAAGTTGGAGGGAGTCTTAGATGCCATATTTCCAACCACTACCAGGAAATTGTACCTACAGTGGAGGTACGGAAGCCTACCAATTCGAGCCTATACTAGTAAATGGACTGAGCCCTCCTTGAGTCATTGTCCTGGGTGTAATTATGACCAGGAAACAGAGCTGCATATATTGTTCTTCTGCAGAGCTTATGCGCAGGCAAGGAGGCACTGGATCGTACCGGCCTGTAAAAACTTGGGTTTCACCCACTGTATACAAGCGTATAGGGTCTTTAAAACAGATCTTTCAGGTAAGATCGTGTTTGCCTTGGCTAAATATTTGGACATTTTTTGGCAGAAGAGAAGACGCTTACTAATTAGGGCTGTAGAATAAATAATAAATTAAAAAAATTTTTTTTAACATGTAATCAACATTTTAATAATTTTATCTCTCTTATGAACTAATTAAAACTGCACGCACGATGCTATGTCTAAAGAAATTACGTTGCTGATTTAAAGAGCCCTGATTGATTGCCCATGATGTAACGCATTGTTTTATTTGTATAAAGGTGTGTTTTTATCTTTTATGGCAAATGTTGCCGAAATAAAGATTGTTGAAGATGATGATGATATTGATTTATTTGGAAAATGTGGTGGTGGGCTACGATGACGCACAGAACACCTATTTTCAGAAGGACGTAATGTCAATCCTAAACTTGACTGTTGAATGATAAATCAAAAGTAAATACACAAAACTGAATTAGATGATTTTAATTTTGAAATGTGAATCACTGAAGACAGGGCACAGTGCTGTTCCTCGGAATGATTTCTTTCTTGCATCCCTGACAGGGATATAAAATCAAGGGCTATATCACAAAAAGTGAGCACTGCAAATGCTGATTTAAGACGGCTCTCTCGCCATCGTTTTGGGCTGTCAGGTGTCTTAAATAGTTGAAGACCTGCAACAGTGGTATTTAAGCATCTTAAACAGTGGTAAATAGCTTTTTATCCCTGAAATGTAAAAAACGTGTAGTTTTTGTCTGGAAATATAACAGCATTTGTTGGCATATTTTACAGAACACAGCACAATAATATAACATAAACCAAAACAACACTACATAAGCAGAATAGGGTAAAGCATAACATGGAAGCCAAAAGAGAATACAACACATCAAACTCAGGACAACATATCAACAAAACAATGTACTAATTAAGCACAGATAACAACCCACCACAACAGCAAAATGCAACACAACAAATATACCCCAACATCATTGTCAAATATTGCCACCCACACAATTCTGATTCATGATACGGTGGTACAAGGAGCTTGCTTCAAGCGCTACCTTTCTTACCACCATAGACATATAGCAACGTTATTCAAAATATTTTATGATCTAACCCTCAATGTCAAGTACTGGTGTTTAACTAGCTTGATAAACCTCTGAATTAAGTTGCAATAATGATTGAAAAGTGCTCGGTATTGGAGCTAGTGAAAAATGAACTAATTTACTAAGTGCAATATTATCAGTGTCAGTTGACTAATGCTTTCATATATGCTTAAATGATATCCTTTTAATCCGGACAGCAAAGTAGATTTCCCAGTAGAAATGTAGAAATGTATTGACCTCATTTATAAATTAACGTCGTGTACGACGATAGGACAACGGAGGCATTTTCTTTCCAACCATACTTAACCCACTATTCAATGTATGAATTTGCACCCGGAATGTTGCTATTAGCCATGGCTGCATATATTGCTAACCTTCTAAAACATAGGAGGGGTATAACAGCAATGAAGCCGGAGTTGGTTCCATCTTTGACACAGTTAAGGTGCACCCAGCCATAATTGAGGCAAGAGGACCGTGATTTTGGTGTTGAGGGTACTCCATCACAGTTGCGAAGGAGTACCCTGTGAAGCATCCTCTAAGTAGCCCTTGTGTCTGAAGTGGTGTGATTGGGGCCTTTGGCTCTTAACTACCAGGTTACCAGATGTAAAATAGTTAGGAAATTCAAGTTTAGAGATTTACATACAATATGCTTTTTCGTGCTGATTAGCTAAAAGGTTTAATACTCTTTTTCAGGTGGGCGGTAACCTGATCATGTCTTTAGCAGAATAAAGATTTGAAGGACTGCCCCTCAAAAATATCCGTCATGTTTCCTGTTTTCTTTGATCAAGGTGATCCATATGTGTTATGACATTTATAAAAGACAAGGGTTTCTTCTTTTGACTTGATGACTAATGCCAGCTGTAGGGAAGGCATGTTCAGATCAGGGCAGTAATAAGTGACACACAAGTAAACAAGCTGTTGAGGTAAGTGGAGGCATTTGTTAGAATGAATCTAGGACAGTCTGATGGTTGGGTACCTGCAGGTGAATAGATGAACATAAATATCTGCAGTCTTCCACAAAAAGTCCTGCTTGAGCCATGAGATGCAATTTCCGACACTTTGACCGGCCATCCATAGATCTGGCCTGCGCACACGCTCCGCAGAGCAGAAGAGGAGCCTTTTTTTATATTCTAAATTTCACGTGCACAACAATAGTCAGCCTTTTTTTATATTCTAAATTTCACGTGCACAACAATAGTCAGCTGTATCTAGCGTTGTGTTGGTGGGGCACTCAATTTAATTTGGGTCTGGTGCTTTGGGCAACCAGCAATTGTGGGATCTTCTGTAGACTGAGGAGACTTAAATATTTAGATTAGGATGCATAAAAAATAGCTAGATTTTATTATTATTGTACTTCTGCATCGATTTCCCTTCTTCTTTCAGCATCTCTGGAATAAAAAGTTGTCCTTACATGCCAAAATATAGCTGTATGGTAATTAAATATCTTTAATATCAGCCAGCGATATTATATTTAGGCAGATGAGATTCACTATATTGAGATGAAACATTAGAAACCTGGATGTCTAGCTACCTGAATCAACATTACCTTTGCTTAATGAAAACTCGCAATTGATAAGAAAAGTATTTTGAGATCATTATGTATGCTTTAGCATTAAGACTAAATTAAACTTAATATAATTCATTTTCTTTCACAACCATGTTCATGTTAATAAAGGAATCATCTTGAATTATATACTGCAATAAAACCTCCGTTGTTGGTTAATGCTCTGCAAAATAGTGGCATTAAAGAAACATAAACTAAGAAGGATGGATTTATATACAGCAATGACAAGTAAACAGCACTTTGAACTATTGTGCTGTGCTCATAAAACACAATTTCATGTTAGCGATTTCAAACTCCTGCACAATAAAATGGCACTTGGTTTGTAAAGGAGAAAACAACATTGAGAAAAAAAGAGATTATAAACTGCGTCTCCGATGTATATTTAAATGTGACACCCAATGTGGTGGCACGTGACCATGTTTATCACAGCAAGCTGATGTTTCATTTATGCTAGGTCTTGCACCTGAATATACTATTACAACAGGAAACTTAGGGCCAGGTGTAGGTAATTCCGATTTACCTACTCTTAAATACCGAATCATACCGATTCGGTTTTTAAGAGTAGGTAAATTGGAAGTAGGCAGAGATAGGTAATTTTTATTTTACAATTACCGATTCTGTAAGATTCGGTATTTACCGATTCGGTATTTCCCATTGATTCCTATGAACGTTGAAGCCCATAGGAATCAATGGGAAATACCGAATCGGTATTTACCGAATCGGTAAACACCGAATCCTGGCAGGGGGAACGGGGTGTCACTTGGAAACACTGTAGCACCCCAATTTCAGGCTTGAGTGCCATGTGGCACACATACATGCCCTAAGGGCAAGTCTGTGTGTCACATGGCATAGGTGTACATGCACAGATGTGCATGTACACTGGAATTCGGTATTTTACCACCCAATAGGATTGGGTGGTAAATTAAGAATTCCTAAGGGCCTGTGGCACTGCAAACTGTGCCACCTACATATGGATTTACAGAATCGGTATATTTACCGAATCGGAAAAATACTGAAGCAGTAAATTTACCGAATCGGTAAATATTCCTATTCTGTAAATTCCGAGCCACCTACATGTCAAAAGCCAAATACCGGTCGGTAACGGCCGAAATCGGCTGTTTCCGACCGGTATTTGGACACCTACATCTGGCCCTTAGTGCCAGATGTAGGTGGCTAAATACCGGTCGGTAATGCCGCAATCCGGCAAATTTTAGCGTTACCAACCGGCATTTAGCCATTCCTAATGTAGGTAAGGAATCGGTACATAAGGAATTGGTAAATACTGATTCCTTAATACCGATTCCTTATTGCTCTTGCATTTAAGGAATCGGTAATACTGATTCCTTAAATGCAATATAGAAAGCACATTAAAGTGTGCTTTTGAGCCTTAAGGAATCGCAAATTACCACCAACCTTAAGTTGGTGGTAAGTAGCTATTTCCTTTCAAAAAGCACTTTTTTGCTTTTTGAAATGTGCCATGTAGAACACATCCATGCCTTTAGGGCATGTATGTGCGCCACATGGGCACAGATACATATTTCAGGGGTGCAACAGGGTGTCCTTTGGACACCTTGGCACCCTTGAAATACCTCCCGGTATTACCGATTCGGTAATACCGAATCGCTAATACTGAATGTCTTCACATTCATTCCTATGGCCCTCCAAGCCCATAGAAATGAATGGGTAGGTATTCCTTATTACTGAATCTCAATTACCGATTCGGTAATAAGGAATATTAAGGATTCAGTATTTTTTACCGAATCTTTACCTACATAGGAAATACCGACTTCTTAATAGCGAATCCGTAAAATTTGCTATTAAGAAATCGGTATTTCTGATTTACCTACATATGGCCCATGGTGACATTACGTTTCACCAAGAAGGGAAATAAGCACAATGCGCCTATTGTAATTAAAGAAAGAAAATCGGTATTTATTAATGTTTGTGTCTGCATTTTTTTTGCATCGTAATTAATATACAACAAAATGAAATAGCCATGCAAATCACAGGAATAATACAAAAGGTAGAGACCGTCTTTTGTGAAACATTTTCTTTGGCTGTGACAGACTTAGTTATAAGAGTAAAAATCATCTCTGTAAAACGAATTATTATTAAAGGAAAATGGTTTTGGGCTTAGATGTGAGGGCTTAGATGTGAGACCATGAAGGCATAAGGAATAGCCTGCTCTGCACAGGAGCATAGCTTAGCCAGTAAGATTCAGGGAGTGTGAGTCTGAGATTTTCCATCCTTCTCCAAAGTGTACCCAGACCAGCATTGAGCTGGTTGAGGATTAGGTTGTTAAAGGAAAGGAAGGAAAGAAAGTAGAAAGGCGGGGCAGGCATCGGCCACGCCGAAGGTATGGTGGTGGTGCCGGCCCCGATGACCATACAGGGTTGGGCCTCTTGTGCGCATTGATGATGCGACAGACGCGCAGCACCACTAATTAGTCGAAGTCGGGGGCGTGCCCTGGAAGCGATTGAAAGCACTTCCCGGTCAAGCACTTGGGCTAACGCCAGACCGGTTAGAACTGGCCTGGCTGGAATATGGGCAATAAAAGGCTGGAGAGCGGCGGAGTCTGCCTCTTTGCTCGCCGCTCCCTCAGCCTGCCATTAGTAACACCAGCCTCGCTAGTAGGCTGTAGTTTAATTTCTGTCTTTTGTCTTTCAGGTATCGGCGTTTAGATCCGGCGGCCTCGCGTAGAGGCTTTTTCAATCTTTCTTTGTTTTACAGGCTGAGATTGGCGCAGCAGGAGAGGCTCTTGCAGTGCACGACTGGAGCAGTATTTGGAACTTGCGAACAGTCCCGAAATTGACGAGCGTGCTTTCGTGTGTGTGTTCGGAGCACAGTGGCTGAACTCCGTGGAAACAGAGGAGGATTGCATCCGGAGGTTCCGCTGCGTGGGCAGCTTGATCGACAATGGGGATTTGGGGGGGTGGCCCACCAGCGGGAGGCTCTCCCCCCCGGGAAAGTTTGGGGCACCAGGGGAGGGGGGGGGAGGAAGAAGCTTGTCCTTCGGGGCTTACCTTAGGCGGCGTTTTGGGCTGGTTTCTGGGCTGTTTGGGCTATATTGGGCTGGCTGCTGTATTTAACCGGCCATTTTGTGTCACTGCACACTGTTCGTGATGCAGTGACACAGCAGCCAGGGGCATAGGAACTTCATGTCGGTGTTTAGGAGTTGTGTGGTGCTCTGTGCTGCCTTCGTGCGTTTGCGGAGCTTTTGAGCTTTGATAGCTCGGTTGAGGGGAGAGCGTTCGTCGGCGGAGGTAGAGGAACCGGTTGTCGGCCCGTTTTGCAGCGAGGCTGCAGCTCGTGAGGTACTCGTGGTAGAGCAGCGTTGGTGGATAAGATGGCGGAGGGTGATGACCCGCGAGTAGCGGAGGCGTTGAGGCTATTGAGCAAGGCGGGCCGCATGGACATCGTGCGGCCCGACCTCAAGGTAAGGCCGCAGCGACGCGCTACCCACGGCGTCGCTGCGGCTGTGGCGGCATGTGAGCTGCCTCGGTCGCGGCCGGCTCAGCAGGGGGGGAGGGGGGGCGGAGGAGCGAAGAGCGGAGGCCGGCGCTTGGAGGCGGGGACGCGGGGGAAGGCGCAGGGTGGCGCTAGGAAGGCGGGTCAGAAGGGGAAGAAGCGCCCTTTGGAGTTCGTGGAGGCGGTGGGGGGAGGGGGGGAGCGGGGGCGGCTCGTGAGGCAGTGGTTGTGGTGGGAGGGCGGGGGGGGGTGGGGGTTGAGGGCGAGGGGGCGCAGGCAGTGCTGCAGGGGGAGGGGGGGTAGTGGGGAGGGGGGCGGGGGTCCGAGAGGGGGGAGGGGACTGTGGTGGTGGGGGGGGTGCTGCAGGTGGAGGAGGGGGGCCAGGGGTTGCAGGACAAGGGGAGCAAAGGGGGGGGAAGGGGGGCGGGAGAGGCGGTTTCGCCACTTTTGATTGATGAAACTGAGGTGGAGGAGGACGTGGGGGGGAGGACACGGAGCTAGACTGGAGTTCGACGACATCGGAGGAGGGGGGGCGTAGGGGGCACTGGGGGGCTGGCGCCGCCGGGGCTGCGGGGGAGTGGTGGGGGGAGGGGCCGGGCAGAGGGGCGTGCCAGACAGGACGCCATGGGAGGAGTGCGCGGCGGTGTCGGAGCGGCGGGCGGGAGGGGTGGGTCGGGGACGGGGGGATGGGTCGGAGGGGGGGAGGTGGGGGGAAGGAGGGGGGCAGAGGGCAGTGGTGGGCACTGGGGGGGTTTCGGTGAGGGGGAGGGGAGCGGCAGGTGGGGGGTCTGGGGTGCTGGGCGTGGGGGGGGCGGGGCCGTGTTGGGGTTCCGGGGTGTGGGGAGGGCCGGGGGGCTGGGCGGGGGAAGGGGGGTGGGACATGGGGGGCAGGGGGGTCCCATCGCGGCGCGGAGGTCATTCGGCAGGATGGGGGAGGGGAGCGGCACTGGGATGGGGGAGTTGGGGGGAGTGGCGTGTGGGGGGAGATGGGGGGTTTTACCACCCTGGCATGCTGGACTCCACCTTTTTTCCTTGGCAGGAGCTGTTTGAGAGGCGCTCGGGGGAGCAGCATGCGACTCCCACCCACCGAGGGGATGGGCCGGCTCTGTCTGGTGCGGGCGGCCGAGCTCCAACGAGGGACCTAACTCGTGATCGCGGCGAATGGAGGCGGGATGCGTCTCCGACAGCCCCTCCCCGAAGGGTCTTTACGGCCGCCGGGGGTGGGGGAGTGAGGATGGATACGAATAATTCTACGTTGACTGCGACTGTTGAGGAAGGGAGGGCGAGTGTGGATTTGAGAGAGTTGATGCGGGTGTGTCGTGAGAGAGCGAGTTTGAGCCGGCTGGAACACCAAGTGGGGGGCCGGGGTGGTGTGGAGCTGGCTGATGGAGAGTCAGAGGAAGAGGGTGAGATTAGGGAGGACGGGGGGGCTTGTAACGTTGTTGACAGTGTATTACAGGTGCCAGCAAGGCAGGTTGAGCCCAGAGTGACGGCCCCCGCAGTTCCACTGGTTAGGCGGCGGGATCCAGCAAGGACGCCGACCTTGACGCCAGGTAAGACAGATGACGGTGTGGGGAGTGGAAAGCGGCGTTGTGTGGAGGTTTCGGTGGGGACGGGGGGCGAAGGGGGGGATGGGTGGCGTTTGGTGCAGGGCCGCTATGTACAGGATGCGGGAGTTGGCACGGACGGTGCGGCGCAGGGCAGTGACGGGTCGAACGTGGGCGGTGGGGCAGCGGCGGCTGGTGAGGCAGTGACGGCGGGGGGCGGGAAGGAGAGTTGTGTGGTGCCGGTGCGTAAGCTGCCGTATATGGGGCTGACCAAGCCGCTGTGGGCCCATCTTTCTGCTGCAACGAGGGAGAAGATCTGGAAAGGGGAGTATATTGACATCTTGAAGCTTCTCCACAGGGAGTTGACGTCCAAGGAAGGGTCGAAGGAGGAAGAGCAGGAGTTAGCTAGGCGCCCCAAGGTGCCCCTGACGTTAGACAATTGGTCAGCGGCATTCCTCATATACGCGAGCGTGTACTGCGAGAAGTTCCCGGACCGGTGCGTCGCGCTGTTTAAATACATGGATGTGGTGCGGAGGGCTCAGGTGACTTACGGCGGTTATGCGTGGTCACACTATGACGAGGAGTTCCGGGCGCGCATGGCGGCGGACCCGGATGCGCAATGGGGGGAGCTGGATTCGGATCTGTACCAGCAAACGATGGGAGGGGCCAAGTTTGGCTGCACCATTTACACGGCGAGCGGTGTGCCACTGGTGCCGCCCCCCTTTGCGGCCCGCCCCACCCGTGGGGGGGTGGGACAGGGAGACTCTGGCAGTCAGGCCTCGGTCGGGGCCTGTTGGGATTTTAATAGAGGAGCCTGCGGGCGGGCGGCATGCCGTTTCCGGCACGAGTGCTCGTCATGCGGTCAAAGGCACCCGGTGCTGCGCTGTTGGGGGCTTGGAGGCCCACCGGGGCAGCAGCCTGGGCTGGGAGGGGCCCCAGCCAGAGTGGGACCGAGTGGGGGGAGGGGAGGAGGCAGAGGGGGAGGAGCGGGGGCTCTGGGAAAAGGCTCGTACGCCGGTTAGGATTGAGCGGATGGAGCCCTGGTTGGCGGCGTATCCGCGGGCGGAGGACGCTGCTGTGTTGCGTCGGGGTTTCCGTGAGGGGTTCAGACTGGGGTACGAGGGCCCTCGGATTGCTCGCTGGGCGGACAATTTGAAGTCGGTGAACGCACATAAGGGCATTGTGCGCGAGAAACTGTTCAAAGAGGTCAGAGAAGGCCGGATGGCAGGCCCCTTCACGGCGCCTCCGTTGCCAGGCTTGATCATTTCCCCCATCGGGGTGGTGCCCAAGAAGGAGGAGGGGCAATTCCGACTGATTCAACACCTGTCGTGGCCGGAGGGGGAGTCGATCAATGCCTACATTTCGGCGGATTTGGCGTCGGTGACGTACTCGTCGGTGGACGTCGCGCGCAGGCTCGTCGCGGCGGTGGGACAGGGGGCGTTGATGGCAAAATGCGATGTCAAGTCGGCATTCCGACTGCTTCCGGTGCACCCAGTGGATCACCAGTTGCTGGGCATCCAGTTTGACGGCCTCATCTTTGTGGACAAGGCGCTGCCAATGGGGTGCTCCATTTCTTGCGCGCTGTTTGAGCGTTTCAGCTCCTTCCTACAGTGGGTTTTTTCCAGGCGCACAGGCTCGGAGTCAGTGACGCACTATCTGGATGACTTTTTTCTGGTGGGGCGGCCCGGTGCGGTGGACTGTCAGCGGCTGCTGGATGGTTTGGCCGGGTTAATGGGGGACTTTGGGGTTCCCCTGGCGCCAGAGAAGACGTGCGGTCCCAGTACGGTGTTGTCCTTTCTCGGAATCGAGCTCGATTCGGTCGCCATGGAAGCGCGCCTGCCGGAAGACAAGAGGTCAGCGATGTTGGTTCTGGTGGATGAGATGTTGTCGAAAAGGAAGGTGATGGTGCGAGAGGTACAGGTGTTGTTGGGGCCTTTGAATTTTGCTTGCCGAGTGGTGCGGGCGGGCCGAACGTTTTGCCGGCGTTTGGGTTTGGCGTTGTCCGGTTTGACTTTGCCGCATCATCACGTGCGCCTATCGGCAGGAACGAAGGAGGACCTGTGCATGTGGCGGGCGTTCTTGGAACGGTTCAATGGTGTGCCCATGGCGCCGGCGACGGACTGGGAGTGGGACGTCACCATGTACTCGGATGCGGCGGGCGGCGGCGGCTTCGGTCTGTACTGGGAGGTAAGATGGTGTGCGGAGCAGTGGCCGGAGCATTGGCAGGCGGGCGGGAGGAGCATTGCGTTCCTGGAGTTGTTCCCTCTGGTAGTGGCGGTCACGGTGTGGGCGGGGGCTTTGGCTTACAAGCGCGTGCTTTTCCGTGTGGACAACATGGCTGTGGTGCAGGTAGTGAACCGGCAGTCGGCTAGGGACCCGCAGGTTCTGAAGTTGATGAGGGTGTTTGTCTTGCGCTGCTTGGAGAATGACATACTGTTTCAGGCACGCCACGTTCCAGGAGTGGACAATGACATCGCCGATGCCTTGTCTCGTTCACAGTGGGAGAGGTTCCATGGGCTAGCCACGGAGGCGGAGGAAGTCAGGACGCCGGTGCCGGAGGAACTGTGGTCAGTGGGCGAGGCCGGGTCTTTCAGTTGGTGAAGACGTCGGTGGCAGTGTCTACGTGGAAGGCGTACGAGCTAGCGTGGGAGGAGTTCCTGCAGTCAGGTGCGGTGAGGCAAGGGGACCGGTGGCCGCGCGAGGAACAGGTGGTAAGGTTCATGCTGGCGCTCATGGATAGAGGGCTGACGCGGGTGTCAATTGCGGGCAAGTTGTCGGCGGTGGCCTTCATGGGCAAGTTGTGGTGGGGTTACCCCCCGTCGGCGGGTGAGTTGGGGACCCGGCTGCTGGAGGGGTGGGCGAGGGAAAAGGGGGCGGAGTTACGGCTGCGCCGGCCCATCACAGTGGCTTTGCTGGAAGGTGTAATTAACACGCTCCCGGCGGTGTGCAGGGACGAGGGCGAGGCGGTGCGTTTTTCCACCTTGATGTCTTGGCTTTTCTTTGGAGCGTTTCAAGTGTCGGAGTTGCTGGGTGCGAAGGGGAGGCGGGGGGTGGTGTGGGGGGAGGTGGAGGTGCGAACGCAGGAGGTGGCAGTGCGTCTGCGACGTTCAAAGACGGACCAGCGTGGGGTCGGGACTTGGGTGGTACTGGGGCCGGGCGGGCGTGAGGGGGTGTGCCCGGCGGCGTGGGGTAGGCGGTTGATGGCAGGTAGTGGCGAGAAGGAGGTGGAGGTTTTTGGCCAGGGAGGGGGTGACGGAGTGAAGGCGTCTCAGGCTTTGGGGGTTCTGCGGCGCGCCCTGCGGTACATGGGAGATGACCCCCTGGCTTTCGGGACGCATTCCTTTCGGATCGGGGCGGCGACGGAGGCGGCACGGAGGGGTTGGGGTAAGGAAGAGATACAGAGGCTGGGACGGTGGAAGTCCGATTGTTACAGGACATACGTGCGGTTGAGGGAGGTGGAGGGGTTGTTGTAATGGTGATTCCCGATCTTGATATGTGTGTCTTTGCAGGTGCTGTGGCGTGGCCGGGAGTGGCTGTTCTGAATTTATATATTGTGGGACACTCATTCGTCAAGAGGGCAGAACAGGCGGAGTGGGACAGGCATCGGACACTCAATTTGGGATTGGATGCGGGGTTGTATCGTTGTCATTGGCGGGGTAAAGGGGGTAGGCGGTGGCATGAGTTGTTGCCTTTGTTGAACACAGTGGTGAGAGGGGGGGTGTGCCCGGATGTAGTGGTGATTCATCTGGGCGAGAACGATTTGGTGCAGTGCAAGGGGCTGGCGCTGCTTAAACAAATGAAGAGGGATCTGCGGGAAATTAAGAAGCAATGGGCGGGATGTCACATTATCTGGTCTGAGTTTATTCCCAGGCGGGTGTGGAGGGGGGCGGAGCGCCCAGGGGCCATAGACAGGGCACGGAGGAAAATTAATCGGGAGATGCGAGAATTCTGTGCCAAGGAGGGGGTGGGAAGGATGGAGCACCCGGAGTTGCGCTATGGCGCAGTAGATTTTTTCCGGGAGGATGGGGTTCACCTGTCCAGGTATGGCATGGAGTTGTATTTAGTCCAGTTGAGGGAGGCGTTGGATGGGGCGTTGGGGGTGCTCAGGTATCCCAGGAGGCAGGAGTCCTAAGGGTGGGTCGAAAGGCATAAACGTCTTTCGAGTGGCGCTTTCCTAAGGAGATAGGGTGGTTTGCTGGAGGCCTGGGACTGCATGGTAGAAGGGGTGAGGTCATGGAGGTCACTGGGGAATTCAGTAGAGGGGTAGGTGGCTGAGCGGATGTGTTGTATTTCAGTTGCAATGTTGGGGTTGAACTTTAGGGGTGGGGGTGGGGGCCTGTCAGGCAGTTGTTAATTAGTGAGCAGTAGTTTTGTTCGGCACAGGCCAAGGGGGATTGTATTGTAGGTGCACCTGATTCCAATAAAGTGGCCTTTTCCACACATTTTGGTTGTCTGTGTCAGTGCTTCCCCCCCCCCTCACCTACTGGTGTGCCCCAATGGGGATTTGGGGGGGTGGCCGACCAGCGGGAGGCTCTCCCCCCCGGGAAAGTTTGGGGCACCAGGGGAGGGGGGGGAGGAAGAAGCTTGTCCTTCGGGCTTACCTTAGGCGACGTTTTGGGCTGGTTTCTGGGTTGTATGGCTATATTGGGCTGGCTGCTGTATTTAACCGGCCATTTTGTGTCACTGCACACTGTTCGTGGTGCAGTGACACAGCAGCCAGGGGCATAGGAACTTCGTGTCCCGCCCTCCCTCCCTTTCAAAATTGCTTTCTTTTGGTTCTGGGTTGGTGGGGGGTTTGGTCCTGGCTTGAGGGGTTTTGTTGGTTGATGGTGCACTGATTAGGGTACATTTGTGTTGTCGCTGGAACAGGTGCGGTTGTTGGGGGGCGCTTTCCTAAGGAGATAGGGTGGTTTGCTGGAGGCCTGGGACTGCATGGTAGACGGGGGTGAGGTCATGGAGGTCACTGGGGAATTCAGTAGAGGGGTAGGTGGCTGAGCGGATGTGTTGTATTTCAGTTACAATGTTGGGGTTGAACTTTAGGGGTGGGGGTGGGGGGCTGTCAGGCAGTTGTTAATTAGTGAGCAGTAGTTTTGTTCGGCACAGGCCAAGGGGGATTGTATTGTAGGTGCACCTGATTCCAATAAAGCGGCCTTTTCCACACATTTTGGTTGTCTGTGTCAGTGCTTCCCCCCCTCACCTACTGGTGTGCCCCAAAGGAACAGCGTTCGTCCCAACGGCCTCCTGTGGCACAGCGCATTACCCTGCTGAAAGCTGTTTTCTCCGGCTGCATCCGATAGCGGGGATCAGATGTGTAAGTACTCCCGCCGCAAAGGTGTAGGCTGCAAGTGTTTGATGCGGTTCTCTAGTTTAAAAGGGAGAGTGCCAGCATTACTGCAATGATTTTAGTGGCATATCTTACGGGCAAGCAGGTACTCTAAACAGTGAGTACCTGCGCATTTATATTTCCATTTTGAAGCACTGATGCTATTGCACGGGAGTGTAGCCGGCAGTTTTGGCGCTACGCCACACAATTGAATTGGGGGGCGGGAGGAAAGCTTTCGCATCTGTGCCCAATTTTGTTCTGGGTTGGTTCCTAGCCTCCAGGCCAATAAACATAGTTTTACGGGGAGGGCATTGTCTCGGAGGCAGCAAGAATAATAATTGTAATATTTGTCTGCAGAGTGAAGTGTCCTCTCGTTAAAAGCCTTATACTGGCTCCTGCGTGCACGCTGTTGCCATGATATTTTAAAAAATATATTTCTAGTGACATCAAGACTGGGTTATTAAGTGCACAGCGTGCTTGTTTTTTATTAATACCTGCGTAGCGGATTACTACACTTGGTGCAGCTAGGGCACCGTGAGTGAAAAATACTGAGCGGGGCATGGTCAACACACGGGTGAACTGAGTGTGATTTATTAAAATACAGGTGTTCAGCATGGTTAACACACAGCGTGCACCGGGTGCTGCGTGTTCAACACAAAGGTTGCTTGGGGCGCTGCATGTTAAATTGCGGTGTGCATGTGTGATATTTGCAAAGTTACGGGTTGGGAGTTTGCATCTGAAAAGGAGCACACACATGTGCGCGGTCTTGAAGATTTGTGATTTTGTGGGTAAAGGGGATGTATTTCGGCAATGGGACAGGGCTTTCGTAGGTATTTTTTTAAAACTGGCTTGTTTTATATATTCATCGTAAAAGCACAACACATTGTTATTAGTGTGTCTGTGTGCACTAAGAACATTATACACAGATGGGCAAGTTAACAGAGTGTTCTTGTGTGTGATAAGCACATGATAAATGCAGAGTAGAGCTTATAGAGTGTCCTTGCATTTGTTAAGCACAAGATAAACTTAACACATTGTTTATGGTGGGTTTATATGTGTGAGCTTACTGAGCACAGGACAAGCACAATTTATAATTTACAGAGTGTCCTTGTACATGATTGACACAGGATACACATAACACATCGTACATAATGCGTCTGTGTGTGTGTCCGTGCACTAAGCACATGATAAACACGTGTATGGTTGACAGAGTGACTTGTATGTTTTAAGCACAGGATAACAATAACTCACAGTTTAGTGTCTGTGTGTGTGCACAAAGCACCTGATAATCATGTGTAAAGTTGACACTTGTCAATGTATGTTTTAAGCACAGGATAAACATAAATCATTGTTATAGTGATTTTATGCGTGTGTGCACTAAGCACAGGATAAACACAGTGTCAAGTATAGTGTGTATGTGTTAAGTACACGAAAAAACACACTGCAGAACCTAGTTGTGTAGATACGTAATTTTTTTTTGGTACGTCTGTGTGTGCACTGAGCATATGTTTGCATGTGCACTAAACACTCAAGGTGATCACTACCATGTTTACAGTTGGCGTGTGTGTGCACTAAGTCCTTGATATACACAGTGGCATGTTTAACTCTGTAAGGTGCACTGAGGACACAAGAACATACAAGGTCCATGTGCGCACCGGGGCACAATACCAAATTACATACTCTGTACGTTTTACACTGGGGGTAAGGGGGAACACACAGTACCGTGTTTGTAGTCTGTGTGTACACTAGGCACATGATACATATACATACCCCTATGTTTAGAATCTGTATGTGCATTAGGTATATAATACACTTAGGGCCAGATGTAGGTAGCCCAATACCGGTCGGTAACGGCCGAATTACCGAATTTCGGCTGTTACCGACCGGTATTAGGCTATTGAGTTGTAGGTGGCTATATTTCAGATTCGATAATTTACCGAATCGGTAATTTAAGGAATTGGTCATTTACCGATTCCTTAAAATACCGAATCGGTAAATTACGAATCTGAAATGTAGGGAGCACTCAAATGAGTGCATTGCAAGGTTGAGGATTCGGTATTTACCACCAAATAAAAGTTGGTGGTAAATATCGACAACCTTTTAAAAAGCAAATTTGTGCTTTTTCAAAAGTGCCATGTGGCAGACATACATGCCCTTAGGGCATGTATGTGTGCCACATGTGCACCCATGCACTATTCAGGGGTGCAACAGGGTGTCAATGTGACACCCTGCCCCCCTTGAATGTGTTCCCCCATTACCGAATCGGTATTTACCGAGTCGGTAATTCCCATTCATTCCTATGGGCCTTCAGGAATTTACTGAATCGGTAATTACCGAATATTACCGATTCCGTCGGGTACATGGTATGTTGTTAAATATAAGCCTGTTCTGTAACAAAATTAATTGATTGCATTCCCCTCTCGTCGGACACAGTGGGTTAGCCATGGGTATTTCACTTTGTTGGCAACACTTCTCATAGGGGTCAAAGATGGGAGATGGCACTTGCACTTCCCCTTCAAAGGCTTCATTTATTGGGTCATACCAATGGCAATGACACAGGTGATGCTGGGAAAATCATTTAATCTCTTGCAGAAATATACGAAGAGGTCCCCATGTATGCAACTGGTGCTATGCTAGGCACCTCACTTTAAGCCTTATTTCAATGTTCCTCTTGTAATACAAATGATGCTATGCTAAGCGCTTGCAGTTGAAAGTCTGATAGCAGCTGGTGCTTTCCTGGGCGCTCTCATTGAATGTCTGATTTCAATAATCTTTGTGTAATATAACTGATGCTATGCTACGCACTCACAATAGAACATTAGGGCGAGGACCATTAACGGTTAAATTGAGTTTGGGCGGGTTCACAGGAAACACAAGGTATACATTCAGCATATTACCGGTTACTCTTATGGTTGCTCCATGAACTAACCCGTGCTGGGGGGCGCTAGAGGGCGCACTGCGGGATGGCTGCCTTGTAAAGCAGCTCCGCTGGACGGACTGAAAAACGTGAAATTACGGCGGTAAATCGATCGTGCCAGAAATGCTGAACACATAGACTGCTGCGGGAATATCAAGTGCCTCCGTGGATGTCAATGGGATGCAGTAACACGGGCGGTATAAGTGGAAAATACTGGTGGACCTTGCCAACCGGCCTGAAATGTAAGCGGGTGAGATGGCGGCTGCCCGGC
Organism: Lissotriton helveticus; assembly: GCF_964261635.1. Taxonomy (NCBI): domain Eukaryota; kingdom Metazoa; phylum Chordata; class Amphibia; order Caudata; family Salamandridae; genus Lissotriton; species Lissotriton helveticus. The sequence continues at coordinate 2,129,242,845 of NC_136061.1, forward strand.
ACTGAAACGAAGCTACCAATCGCGCCGCAAACGTCCTTCTAGACACACTGTGCGCATGAGGAGTAAACCAGAAAGCATTCAACTCCATCTCGCACCAGCCAAAGCTGCCACCACAAATTGCGATAATATGCTTACTGTAGTTGCTTAAGTGCGAGCCCACGAGCAGCTATACCAAGATGGCGGCAGATGGACACTGACTTGAAGCGTCTGTTGATGCGAAACTGGGCATTGTAGAACACGCTGAATAATGTTCACTCCCACACGCCAGCTCCGATCGACCAACCACGCCCTCGCCGTCGTCCCCCGCATCCGAAGAGCCACCACAGGAGGAAGGTCCTTCTCCTACCTGGCCGCCAAGACCTGGAACTCCCTCCCGACCCACCTCCGCCTGACCCAAGACCACCTCGCCTTCAGGAAGCAGCTCAAGACCTGGCTGTTCGAGCAGTAGCGGACCCCCCCTCCCCAAGCGCCTTGAGACCCTCCGGGTGAGTAGTGCGCCATATAAATGCTCTGATTGATTGATTGATTGATTGATTGATTGAATGTTGCAATATGTCGCGCGCTATGATGAATTTTATACCCCCGCACCGCTGAAGATAACGGTTGAGTCCCAATGCAACACTTAAATAGCATGAAATACCGGACCCAAAACACTACACCAAGATGGCGGCGCCCGCAAGAATGACAAACTCTGCAAACTGGCGCGACTGATCACCGACGCTGCATCTCCACGCAAATTTCACCCGGACTGCATTGTATGGTAAACAACTAATCCGAATCATACTGCGGATGGCCACGTAAGATGCAAATACCCTATGGCAAAGGTACCAACATCCCGCACTAAGGAAACCTTCCAACTCGCGCCTATTGTGTGATGACGCTGCCCCTGCTGTGCACGGTAGCCTCCATTTTACGAAAGTAAGTTTGATAAATGATATAAACACAACTCACCCTTGCCAGAAGAAGGTCTAACTGTCGCATGCACGTAGCAAAGAAACACCTACAAGCGAAGATTTATAGCTACACGCGGCAGTTGCACAATAGCGTATCTGTGGGGAAGCACCTACTACACACGACTTGTCAGTCAGCACGTGGTCGGCGGACATCCTGACGACATATCGGAAGAAGGCCACTTCGTCCATCCATGGCAAAGGCGCGAGCCTGAACCGGTGATCGAGGGATTATATGCCAAGTTAAGCATATGCGTGTAAGCCGATAAATTCACTGTGCAGCACTTCGGGAAGACAGCACTGCTTGGCTAGATTATAAATAGCGATCCGTGTCGAACTCGGTAGAAAAAGGAGGCGAACTGCGGTCCCAATTGCCATGCATTTCCCCAAGATAAGGGAAAATGGGGAAACCTGAAAGACAACAACCAAAACTCGCATTTGAGCACCGACCACCTCTGGGGACGGTGACACGAGTGCGGAGGGCGGCACTGAAAATAACATGGAAGCCATCTTGACAGCAATACAAACTAGCCTCCAAGACATAAACGGCAAACTAGATCATCTCACTTGCCGCGTGGACACAATGGCGATAAAGCTAGACAAGCAGGGCGAAAGACTGGATGAGGCTGAGAAACGGCTATCGACTGTAGAGGATAAAACGCGAGAAAGCGCCGCCAAAAATGGTGAAAAGGAAAAACTACTGGAAGTACTTAGAAACAAGACCGAAGATTTGGAAGCGCGTTCAAGACGCAACAACGTCCGCATAGCGGGCATACCAGAAACTACCAACACCGGGGAAATGGAAAAATATATGGAAGATATGTGCAAGTCAATATTTGGAACGGAGCAGTTATCACCCATATTTATAGTGGAACGTGCCCACCGCTCCCTGGCGCCCAAACCTCCAGTTGGAGCTACTCCTCGACCTGTGGTAGCCAGGATCGTGATGACATATTGCGGATGGCACTGGAAAAGAAGGACATTGAATATCAAGGCAACCGGCTGGAGTTTTACCCGGATCACACATACGCAGTACAGCAGGCGAGGAAGGAATTCAATGCTGCAAAATGAAAATTGCGCTCTTTACAAATTGAGTACGCAATGCTATATCCAGCCCGTCTCAAAGTCAATTGGAGAGGGAGAACAACAATACTTCCTACGCCGAAAGCCGCCCAAGAGTTCATTAAGAAAATTCATGAGCAGAGAAAGCAGCAAAACCACGAAGAGCAAGAGCAGAACTCTGAATAAAGACAGTATAATGGAATTATGTACCAGATGTGACACCGCGAGTATGTATGATATATCGTGAACTGCCACTACAAGGTAAGATGGGCAGAGGTGCAGAGGACGTAGCGATTACAGTGGCACAAAACTGTAAAAAACACGATTAGAAATGACACAGCGATGGACCTTTAAGACATACCAGGCGGTTCTGAAAGATGGCAAGACACTATGACCATTAGGTATACAGAATTAAGGACTACACCAGGATATATCGAAGGGTGTTTGCTCCTGAGGACACATAAATGAGGTGTCACAAGTGTGCCAACAAACTGATATGCCTCCTTTGCTAAACCTTCTTATTTGTCGCCACCTGCATATATACAGCGGTGTAGCAGATGAACAGATACAACACTATTTTACAACACTATTTTCCTACTTATCCAGGTTTGAGATAGCCAGGGGTAGAGGTCTGGACAGTAACCCTGCCATACTATTGACTGGGGCTGGTTACTGTATGGGAAATATTGTGAGTAGCAGTTCACCCGTTTGCCACTGGTAGGAAAACTTGCTGAGATCTATATAAGAGGGTGTGACACAGGCACACCCTCAGACACAGGCACACTGGCAACGAAACTCTGAGGGAGATGTAAGGTATATTGTGGGGCAGACAGGAATGTATCAATATGAGAAAAGATGAATGAACTGCTTAATTTGCTGTTGTTTATCTGTGAACTTGCTATTTCTGATTATATAGGAGTAAGTCTTTCTGTTGTTACTATATAAATATGCAGTCTACTAATGTTAAACTTTTAAGACAAGACCAATATGCACTATCTAGCAATATGAGATAGTCCGTCCACATCCATTAACTTGGATGGAGATGTGTGTTCTCGGCGAGCCTTCACATGGGAGCTCCCTGACCTGAATTCTAGTTATGGAAAGTTCTATGTTTGGGGATGGCTGCGGCAGGATTGGGCTGCTGTTGTGGGAGGGGGGAAGGGGGACTGTTACATTGCTAAAACCGAAGCACTTGAGAAGCATTGCTACACTTTGGAAGACACACAGTGTAAGAAATATATCTTTAAGGTATGACGGACAGCGACAGAGAGACATGCAAATGTCCGATGATATTAAATTGCAGTACATTCACTTAGGTAAACCATCTGGCAGTAACACACAACATGGCAGATAAAACAAAGTTGAACATGATAACATGGAACATACGTGGCTTCACTAACCCCCAAAAAATACAGCAGATGTTTGCTAGCATTGATAGATGGAATGGTGATATCATTATGTTGCAAGAGACCCACATGGCACCATATGCCTCTAAAACTATAGGCACACGTTGGGCAGAAACGGTATATCATGCTGCGTACTCTTCCTACTCCAGGGGAGTGTCCATCATGATTAAAAAGGGGACGAATTTCCGAGTGGAAAACGAGATTATCGATAGAGAGGGCAGGTACATTTTGCTAAAAGGGATACTGCATGGACAAAGAGTGACACTACTAAACACATATGGACCAAATACTGATGACCCAGACTTTTTTCACGCACTATGGAGACATTTACAGGAGGACCTAGATAGGACATTATTTTGGGGGGGACACTTTAATTTGGCGTTAAATGACTGTCTGGACAGATCTGGATCAACCGTAGAGCATCATACCAAAGCATGGGCCAAACTGCTAGATATACTATCTGACAAACAATTGTATGATATTTGGAGAGTGAAACATCCAACGGCACGAATATCCACACATGTGTCTGCAGCTAACAATAGCTGGTCAAGAATAGACTACTGGCTAGGGTCAGAGAAAGCACTGTTATGGACCACAGCAGTGCAACACCCCCCCGAAGACACAATCGGACCATAATCCAGTGGTGTTAACATTGCAGATCCCGCAGTACACGCCACCCCCATATAGTTGGCGATTCAATGCAACTGCACTCATGGACACGACTTATGCTGACACCTTAGCCCGAGCAATCACAGATTATTTCATAAATAATGAAGGCACAACAGAGGACCACGGTTTACTGTGGGAAGCCTTTAAAGTGACCATAAGAGGGGTTTGTATCAGCACGACAACTGGCATCCTACGTGACATACGGTCACAGTTAACACGTTGTGAAAAACGACTACACGAACTAGAAACTATATACAACAGTACACAGTAAACGACTATATTGAAAGATATTAGACAAACACTCACAGAATACGGACGCTCTTCTCCCGATTGCATCGCCTCCCGCGTGGTGCCTGGCCGCCTGCTGTGGTTGGTCCGCCTAACGGGCTCCCCAGCGGCCGCGGGCGCCATCTTGAAATGGGTTGGCCGCGAGCTAGAGCCTCGCCACACCCCCTCGCCATCCTCCTATTTCAACGGCCCCCATGTGTCAGCGCAGCGGACGAGCGCAGCGGGCGCGTCGTAGGCGCGCCGGAGTTGCGCCTGAGTTAAGCCCGTCTGCGCCCGTCCGCGGCCGACCGGGGCTAGGGGCGCGTCACTCTGTCCCTTACCTCACGTACACCCGTGCCTCACTTGTGCAATGTCACAATCCCGCACTCCCCCCACCTGAGTCCGTCCCCAGGCGGATTTCTTTAGGCTTGCTCACCACCCGCAACTCTTTTCCCGAAATAACAAGGCCATGCTCTACTCCAAGGCCCCCGGCCACGGAGCTCAGACCTGGCACCCACTTATCGACTATACCGTCCCACCCTTCCCTCTCGGTGTCCTACCTTAACACTCGGTCCCTGGTCAGTCATCAACTAGATATTTTTCATCTGCTGGAGTCTGAGCAACCAGACATCTTATTTTTGACCGAGACCTGGTTAACAGACGACTCTGCTCCCGATATTTTGGCTGCCATCCCCCCCGGTTATTATATACTACAAGCTAACCGTGCCTCCGGCAAAGTTGGAGGGGGGGTTGCTGCTGTCATCAAGCACCCGATCCGCTTCTCCATAGTGCCTTCTACCAGCATCCCCCTGATAGACTGCCTGGTACTTAGATTGGAACTGTCAGGGTCCTCTCTCATATGCGCTCTGATCTACCGTCCCCCTCTATCAATGCCCAACTTTCCTGTTCAGTTTGGTGACCTCATTTCTCAGCTCACCATCAATAATTCTAATATTTTGGTTCTGGGCGATTTTAATTATTGGCCTTCGGATATCCACGAATCCCCTAGCTCACTGGCCTTCTCAGACCTCATGTTAGGTCTGAATTGCATTCAGCATATTCATTCGCCCACGCATATAAAAGGGCATATCTTAGATCAGGTGTGGACATCCGGCTTGGATATATCCGCCCCTCTCGTCCTGCCATGCCTATGGTCAGATCATTTTTTAATTACATTTACACTAGGGATTCTCAGGCCTACCATCAAGCCTCGAGAGACGAACTTCCTGGCCCGTAATTGGAATAGGTCAGATCTAAACGCTTTCAGCTCTATTCTTAGCTCCTCAGTCCCCCCTAACCTTGATCCACCTGTCTCTATTGACACCCAGTCATTAAATCTTACCCGCTGGCTTATTTCTGCTGCTGACGTAGTAGCTCCCTTAAAACCAGTTAGAGCCAGACGATGCCATGACGCTCAAAGGTGGTTCACCGAAGACCTGAGAGCTCTCAAATTAGGCCTCCGCCAAGCAGAACGACGATGGCGCCGGGGGTATTCCCCCGAGAATAAAGAGATATTTTCCTCTTTGCTCAAAAAATATAAAACCGCTATAGCCCTGGCCAAATCTACGTATTTTTCAAATAAAATTATGGACTCCACAAATAAGTCAAAGGACATATTTTCTATTGTAGAAGAACTATCCAACCCAGCCAGACTTACATTAGGGCCACTCCCCTCCCAAACCCTGTGCGATTCCCTGAACGAATTTTTCATTGAAAAAATAGCAAAAATTAAATCTAGTATTGCTGCCCAAACTCCGTCTGTCCACCCCCTAACTACTGAGCTCTCTAAATACTCTAACTCTCACACTCTTACTGCTATTCCTCCTATTCCGCCGGTCATTTTCTCCTCGCTTTTGCACAAAATTTCCTCTGGTTCTCCTCGTGATTGCTGCCCTCCCTCGGTCTTTCGAGCAGCCTTCATTTCCTGTCCCGAGCCCCCCCTGGCCCTCTTAAACAACTCTCTGGCCACCGGGGAAGTTCCGTGTTCCTTTAAACAGGCCGAGGTGGTTGCCATTTTAAAAAAACCTTCGGCAGATCCTTCCACCCTGAGCAATTACCGCCCTATATCCCTTCTCCCTTTCCTCAGCAAAGTCCTGGAATCACACGTCACTCACACACTTAGCTCCTTTATCGAGGACTCGTGTGTTTTAGACTCTAAGCAGGCAGGGTTTAGACCTGCGCATTCCACGGAGGCTGTCATTCTCTCCGTGATGGACGAACTGCGCAGAGGGGCTGATGTTAACACCCGACAAGCCCTTGTCCTTCTGGATCTATCGGCCGCCTTCGACACGGTCGACCATGGGATCCTGGTCGACCGTGTCGGAGAGGCCGGCATCCGAGAGACCGCTCTCGACTGGGTTCAGTCCTTCCTGACAGAACGACAACAAGCTGTCAGGCTGGCTCAGTTTTCCGCCACCCAGGTTGAGTTGTCCTGTGGTGTCCCCCAGGGCTCCTCACTATCCCCTCTCCTTTTTAATTTGTATTTAGCTCCGTTACTCCGTGCTCTCCGCGGGTTGAACGTTACCGCGTTCAACTACGCGGATGATATTCAATTGATTTTTAACATCGACTCTTCTGAGGACTCTATCTCTACATTCCAAAATACACTCTGCTTCATCAGTAACTGGATGAGCCTAAACCACCTGAAGCTTAACCCCGACAAGACTGAACTGATTCTTGTCAGGGGAGCCTCCAACCCCTGGCAGCCTTCCATCTGGTCTGCCAGCCTTGGAAGCCCTCCCTCTCCAGTCAACTCTGCCAAAAGCCTGGGGGTCATTTTTAGTAATGACCTCTCTATGACTCCCCAGATTAGTGCAGTGGTGTCCGCCAGCCACTTCCAACTTAGGAAACTCCGGAAAATCTCCCGCCTACTTACCACCGAAGCGCTCACGTTAGCACTTCTGGCGCTAGTGATCAGTCGACTCGACTATGCTAACGCGCTGTACGTCGGCATCCCCGAGTACCAACTGAGAAGACTCCAGCTAATACAAAACCAAGCTGCCCGCCTGATCTACCACCAGCCAAAAGATCAGCATGTTCGCCCACTTTTAAAGAGTCTTCATTGGCTGCCGGTATCCGCCCGCTGCAAATTTAAGTTAGGCTGCACTATCTTCAAGTCCCTCTCTGGTTTAGGTCCCTCCTTTATTTCTTCCCTTCTCCATTCTTATACCCCGTCCCGCAACCTACGTTCATCCCAAATGGCCCTGTTATCCGTTCCCAGGTTCAAGAGGAAAAAACATGGGGGCCTGAGGTTCTCTCTTCTGGCTCCATCCCTCTGGAACTCCCTTCCACTTTCCCTCAGACTTGCACCTTCATACTCTGGTTTTAGATCACTCCTTAAAACCTTCCTTTTTACTATCTCATACCCTTAGATTCTGTTTCACATCCTTTTTCACTACGCCCCAGCACAGCGCCAAGAAACCTAATGGTGTTAGCCGCGCTCTATAAATTTTTTTCAAATCAAATCAAATACCAAACATTTGCACAAGATGAGATCAAATATATACATAAGCGCCCCATGGCTAGACGATTTGGCGAGGGTGGGAGGTCGGGCAGAGTGCTAGCTGCGAAAATAAGTGAAAACAGAGGCCAACAAACGGTAATACAGATTACAGATCTAAATAGCGATAAGTGCACAGACACTCGATCCATCTTGACTAGTTTTGTCCACTCATACAAGGCCCTATACACAGCACAACCCACCAAATCTACAGCTGAGATATTCACATATTTGGAAAATGTGGGCATCGCATGGTTATCTGACACACAAAGACAGTACTTGTCCCTCCCAGTAACTGTAGAAGAAGTGGTGGACACGATTAAATCTTTACCTAACGGTAAAGCACCGGGGCCAGATGGGTTCACCGGAGAATTTTACAGAGCATATGCAGATATATTAGCTCCACACCTGGTAAGGATGTATGGAACGGCTTTTGAAACTGGCGTTTTGCCCCCAAGTCTACGTGAAGCAGTGATAATAGCACTGCTAAAGCCCAATAAGAATCCAGAAAAATGCGACTCGTATAGGCCGCTATCACTAATCAATGTGGACTCCAAAATGTTGGCAAAATTATTGGCTAATAGGCTACAACCCCTTATGACCAAGCTGGTACTGCCTGATCAAGCAGGCTTTATCCCCTCTCGATCCACCTCACACAACACGAGAACACTATTTGCTTTGTCACATTACCTGACTCCTAATACTAAGGCAGTAGCGGTTATGTTGGATGCTGCAAAAGCTTTCGACTCCATCGAATGGCCCTATCTAATCGCAGTTTTACAGAGAATGGGATTCCCGCCGACATATACCCAATGGATACAACTTCTATATACAAAACCTGTCGCCAGGGTGCAAATAAATGGCTATATATCAGAGGCATTTGAGATTGAACGTGGAACAAGACAGGGATGCCCCCTTTTTCCCCCTTATCATCTCACTGTACGCGGACGACATGGTGCTTTATGTAAGAGAACCAGAACAAAATTTGACGACCTTAATACGGGAATATATTCAGTTTGGCGGGCACTCGGACTTACAAATAAATTGGGACAAATCCTCCATTGTACCTCTAACTGACTCTACTACTCCACATGAAGTAGAATTCCCACTAGAATGGCAAACTGACCCGCTCCGGTACTTGGGAGTGTGGTATCATAGGGATCCAGAACTGGTTATATGCACTAACTATGGCAGAGTCATATCCGACATAGAAGACAAAATAGGCAGATGGATACAACTTCCATTCTCGCTAGCTGACTGTATAGCACTAGTCAAGATGGTGATATTACCTAAGCTGCTTTACTTATTTAACAACATTCCTATCCGCCCACCGATGATAGTCTTCAAGATAATCACGACAATGGTTTTGAAGTTAATATGGGCGAGGAAACAGGCGAGAATCGAATTACGTACGCTTACATTACCGTATTCTAGAGGCGGCCTAAACGTACCAGATTTTTATTTGTATTACTTGTGCGCACAAGCGCAATACGCTACTTACTGGTATCATGAAGTCCCATACAGCGGTGGAAGAGGGGGATGCATGTCCGGTCCCGTTGGACGCGATTGTTACATATAAGAGATCACCATTACATGAGCGTGACATAAACACCATTGATACGACTGCTCAAGCATGGCAAACACTAGGGCGACTAGCGAACAAACTACCTTTATATGCTCCAGCTCTCCCGCTTCATCATCACCCTGAGATATCGGTGACGAAAGAAAAGATAGGTATGGACTTACTAAAGCAAGTGGGAATAGTCACTATGGGTGATTTATACACAGATGGTGTCTTTAACACTACCCAAGACCTGTCCTACATTCATAACCAATCACTACTGTTTCAATTCAACCACCATAGGTTAAAGAGGGCTGTAAAGGATTGTACCCAGATTTTCCCAAAGAACCCGCAGTTACATTCACTGCAACATATCATCACATCCCCTAATACCACACATTTGGCATCCCGACTCTATAAGCTAGCACAAGATGAAATAGGACATACATCTCAAAAGGCTATGGATAGATGAAATATGTCTCTGCCAGATCTACTAACGGAGGAAGACTGGCTCAATACCTGCACACTAACACAATTATTGACGCCTAATGGGAACCTCAGGCTGCTCCATGTAAAATACATACACCAAACATATTACACGCCAGCCAAGCTTCATAAATATGGTTTACGACCGGAAGCGAAATGTACTGGATGTGGCTATGATCAAGCTGATTTTTTACATCTGGCGTGGAACTGTGTAAAAATACACGACTATTGGCAACAGGTAACAGGGAAATTAACTGACATGCTTGAGGTTCCGGTGACATGTACTGAAAATAGTTGCTTGTTGGGTCTAGTGCCAAATGTGAAAGCTTTGAAACGGAAATTCTGCATGATAGCTTTATTGCTTGCAAAACGCAGAATATCCTTATGCTGGGATAGTAAACAGACACCATCTATTAAACAATGGATTGCGGACATGGCATATTGTCAGGACACATTACGCACGTATGAGGAAGAATTACCTGCCCGATCAAGGCCACGTGACTACTGGGTATACCTCACAGACTATTTAAGAACTCAGGCGACGAACGTTGTTGACGAATAAGATTCTGTCGTGAGATGTATAAGTCTGCCTGTTCCTAAAACTGCTCTTTTATTTGAATATGTACGTTATATCGCGATGTATCCGAAGAAGAATGCTGTAGTGTAATGGTTTGATTTAACTGAATGATATGTTGATATTGTGCAAAAATCAATAAAGAGATATTAAAAAAAAACGAACCCGTGCTGAAGCGAACATCTCTTCGCTTGCTAAAAGATCTAGGACAGCCGAATGGGCTCGCTTGAATTCTCATTCCACATTTGGTGGCATTACGCTTAGCATGTTACAGAAAATTATTACGAGGTTTTGAGGTCAGTCCTGCGAGGCACTGGCCTCAGTGAGGTCCCTCAAGTACATTATCAACTCTTATGTCAAAGCAGTACATCCCAGGCAGTTGTTGTCACACCTTCAAGGGTATCTCTGCACGTGTGTGCGGTTGCACATGTGAATTAGGGGTCTGTGTCAAAAGCATCTAGGTACCCATTGCAGGTACACGTATGCTTTAGAAGTGCATTATGTCAAGCAGTGCCTCTGTACCGGTCCGCTTATACTCGTATGCATTGTATGCCGGAGGTTAGTCACACAGTATCTATACACCCCCGTGCTCATACACGTGTGCACAATAATGTATTTGTTAACACAGTACCTCTGCACCCATGTGCCTGTGCACTTGTGCATTCGATGTCCGTGTGGCGTCACATGGTTCTGTTGCACCCCGGTGCTTGTACAATGAAGCATTATATGCCTGTGGCTTGTCACGCTGTATCTCTGCACCCTTGTGCCTGAGCACTTATACAGTGAGATATCCGTGTGGGGTCACACATTACTGACGTCCTTGGGCATGTACAATTAAGCATGCTATTCCTGTGTTGTGTCACACTGTACCTATTCCCCTTGGGACTTTTGCACATTTTGGTGCATTTCGATGCCTATGTTGTCAGACAGTACAGGTGAACCATGGGGCGCGTACAATTTTGCACTGGGTACAGAGTAGTATCACGCAGTATCGATGCATCCTTTGGCCGGCACATTAGGTGTCCGGGTTGTGTCACAAAAGTACCCACGCACCCTAGGCTAGGGGTGTGGGTTAAAAGAGGGGGTACAGTCTCATGAAGTAGCACTGACTTGGGAACTGTATTTTTCATCTAAAGGCAAAAAGCACTAATCCTTTGTGTTTGATTTTCATTTATGTATGGCTAGATCCATGAATGATACCTGGAAAGTGCTCCACACCACAATGACTGTAAGATGTGGACAGGCAGGGGGACCGGTAGATCTGGGACGTGAGTGGCAAGCGACGGCATCAAGCGTAATGGGCGATCCAATTCAAGGGCTCAAGAGGTGCCAGCATGCATGGATGAGACGGTGCAGCCCATGCACCATATTGGTTGTGTATAGGTGTGTCAACCATTTGTTGTTGCCAGCCGTGGTATTTTAGCAGTACGCTGCCTTACAGACGTATGCCTTGCCAGCTTGACCACACCCAGGGGTTAAGGGCGGTTGCAACACCTCAACAACCCTAGTCGTGAAACTGTATTCTGCCATTACGGCACTTGTGCTTGCAGGTGCCATCGTAGCGGACACTGCGCGGAGTTGGGATGCTCTGTAGTAGGGGGATAGGCTTACACACAGCCTATCCAAGAACATAGTGGTCAGGTGTAGGTTGCTCACAGGTTTCATGAATATGCTTATGGGAGATCTTGGGGCCTGTGGGACACTCCTTGGGGTAGCCTTTATATGGTGCAGTTGCGCCAGAAATGAGTATCATTGTCTGGGGCGACGTGTCTATTGGGCGCATCGTAATGCTGTCAATTGAGGCCATTTAGTGGCTCCAGGGCAGTATGTCAATTTCCTCTGAGTCAGCCAGCGCAGGCATTCCTATCCTGCACTTGGGGGGGGGGGAGACTGGGTACGCCTGAGGTAGAAGGGGGGCTGATCGAAATACACATCACTGAAGTGGGTTGGTCGACATGTCTATGCCCGGGTTACACCCTGGCACAGGGACTCCAGAGATTACAATGGGGAAGTGAGTCTGTGAGGGCATTTGAAATAACTAGTAACAAACTGGTGAGGCTATCTAGGGCTTTAATCCTGCAGACTATAGCCCATGGGTGCATCTGGGGGGAGTTGTGCTTCTTAAAAAGACGGCACCATTTGTCCAAATTAGGGAATTAAATCTTCATGGAGAATGTAATGGCCTAGTTAGTTGTGTACAGGGACAGGGCATGACTTTTCAGTGACCTTTAGGGAGAATCTTCTGGCCTAGTTAGTTGTGTATAGGGACAAGTCATGACCTTTCTGTGAGCTCTTAGGGGGGCCTGATAGTCGGGCAACTATGCAGGCCTGTGGCGGTAAGGTCATGATTGGTGAGCAGTAAACTGAAGATCCTTAGAGGGCGGCAACATTCTTTTATGGGGTCACCCAAGGGGAAGGGACAAGTGGTCTCTCCAGGAACTCCAGGGGCAGTTACAGCCGGTAGGCTGGATGGGTGCGGGGGAGGGGGAGTTATGCTTTCCGGTAGGCTGCTTGGCCACCCCACCCAACACCTGAGCAATGGCACAAATAAATGGTGCATAACTGGAAGGGCCCCATTATGGAAATAATCTACAGGGCTCACAGGGTGACCTGGGGGGGAAGAAACCTCACGGGGAACGGGCCCTCTGCGCATGCGCATGCGCACTCCAGTTGGAGGGCGGGCAATAGGGCGTACAGGGTGACCTGGTGGGGGAAGTACCCCACACAGGGAACGGGCCCCCTGCACATGCGCACTCCGGTTGGAGTGCGGACATAATTTGATAAGGATCTGGCGTCAGTTATTGACCTTGCCCTAGGCTCACAATAGGGATACGCAGAAAAATAAAATATTATTATGATTATTGATTATGGTATGTTTAGATTCGGATAAGAATACCTTTGCATTAGAGATATGTTAAGGTTAGCCATCTGACATCTGCACTTATCAATGTAATCAATGTAATGTAATGGTTTTCTGCGTATTGTGTAAATAGTGTATATACATTTTTGTTGTAAACATTTTATGTAAATAAATACGGCCGGGGGTTTACGACCCCCTAATCCAAAAATCTTCTCATGTTATCTTGATATTGACAGGGGAGGAGGGGGTCTAGGTACCTGGCCATATAGAAAGGCGGGCCGGCATCGGCCACGTCGAAGGTATGGCGGTCGTGCCGGCCCCCGATGACCATACAGAGACGGGATTTTTTATTTTCAGGTTGACATGGTTATGTTTCCATACGTGTGATAATTTTTCTTTCCCATTGTTTTAGGAGGTTTTTTCCTTCTACAGGTTATGTCATTGTCGTATTTTTAGTGCTATTCCTTGGTCAGGCAGTACAGTCATGATTGGTGAGCAGTAAATTGAAGGTCCTTATAGGGTGGCGCCATTCTTGAATGGGTCGCCCAAAAGGGAGGGACAAGTGGTCTCTCCTAGAACTCCAGGGGCAGTTACAGACGGTTGGCTGGAAGGGTGCGGGGGAGGGGAGTTACGCTTTCCGGTAGCCTGCTTGGCCACCCCGCACGTGACAATGGCGCAAATAAACGGCGTATAACTTTCAGGTGAAAAGTTCCAAGGGCAGTAAAACATCTTGGTGGGCAAATGCGTCTCCTGCACAAAACAAATGTCTGCGATATTTGTGTGAACCTATTTGTGCACACATTTATATGTGTGTGTGTGTGTCTGTGTGTGTGTGTTTTTTCAAGGCTGTGGCTTATTTTTTAGCTACTTGAAAATTAACATGAGCCGAACTCTCAGGGGCAGTTGACTGCTTTTCAGAGAACTGTAGAAAAAGGTGTGTTCTAATATTTGAAGAATGTTTTTTGATAAAAGAAAAGTGAATGTAGATAGGCATATTTGCAGCTGAAGGCATGAACGTGATTGAAAGAGAGCAGGGAAGTATGAAGACATATATGCGAAGGATGTAAGTCTTGCTGCTTTTACTACTTCTTGTTGTAAAACATATAAGCATGAAGGAATGTTGTGTACTTTTATATGGTTTATTCCTTCTACATCCATTCTTCTTCAAAGCAAACACGAACTACGTCAACAGAGGACTACTGGTATCTAACCATCTGTCTCCTTTTCCATTTTGTCAAAAATGTTTTGATATTATGTATGGGTCCCTAAGAATCTGATCAAAAAAAGTAACAGTTGATACTCTGAGGGCCAAACCATACCTTGAAAGGATGGTCTAGGTCAGATGATGTGATAGGCATCAGATGTCAGCATAGCTCAAAAATTGCATTTATCTTCGCCAGTCTTTGAGTGCTACCTAGACTTTTTAGAAATTATTAATGATGTCACTGATCGCAAAATCGCTGGGTCACCAATATCTTGCCTATGAGGCCAGTTTCCCTTGCCCGCCAAATTTAAAATCACCTTTAAATGTATCTATCTGGCTTTGGTATTAGCAAATTACTATGAAATAGAAGGCAGTGATAAAAGTGGTTAAAAGGAAAACCGAGTTTATAAAATGGCCAACTTATAAAAGCATTAATATTCTAATGCAGTGGTTCTCAACCTGTCATCCGAGTCTGCTAGGTATATTTAGGGGGTTCACAACTGTGTTACAAAATAATGAAGAAACATTGAAAATGTGAAAACCTTTTCTATATTTGTAACCTTTTGTGTGTGAGTGTGGGGTGCACTGTGTTGTCCTTGTGGGAATGTGTGTGTTGTCTGTGGAAGATGGAGTATATGTGAGAGTTGGTTGTGTTGTGTAGTTTAGAAATTAGAGTTAGATGTTTTGGGACCTTGTGTACGCATATGGGTTTGATGAAAAGTTTTTTGTTGGACTTTGGTCTTGAGAAATTTTGAGCAGAATTTTCCATTTTCATTCTCGTTTTGTACCTAGAATGTGTAGTCTTAGGGATGATAGGTAAGCCTTTCATCAACTGAAGACCTCCAACTGTGTAAACAGTCTGCTGTACAAACCTTTAATGTCTCTATAACCAGAGCTCTGCTGTACACTGATAGAGACTGCACAATTTGTGTAACTTGTTTTGTTCCTTTATCCTGCATCTTCCAAAGACACTGAGTAACAAGATATTGTTGAGAATCCACTAGGCTTACTTGGAACACCCAAACAAGCCTGGGATATTTCTTGAAGATCCTTTCAGAATGTATAGATTTTAAGCAAATTATTTGCAATTTGTACTCTAAAATACAGTGTTTGGACCCTTTATTTCAAAATATTCTTGGATGAACCCACGAGAGCACCCTTTGAGAAAGTCAGGCTTGCTCACTTCTCATGAGCTATCAATCCTAATCAAATCACTATCTATTTTGATATGAATTCTCTTACTCCTAACTTCACTCTATCTGGAATGCTGGTCTATCGTCCTCCAGGAAATCCTAGTCAGTGGGCTACCACATTTGCAAATCTCATCTCCCCGTTTCATATCAGCTCTAAAAACTTCACGCTCATTGTTGATTTTAATCTTCACTTAGAAGACTCATCCAATAATACTTGCGTAAATTTATTGACCTTGCTGCTCTCAATATGAAGCTGATTAATTCTGGCCCCACCCATAAAGCAGGACACTTACTTGATCCTATATTTTCTAGCCTTTCCAAGATGGTATGCTACCCTGCTATCCCTATATGCTGGTCAGATAATTTTTTAGTTAATTTCACCCTTGAGGTCCCCGTCCCTTGCACTACTCCTCCTTCTCCCAAAATGATAACGAGAAGAAACTGGAAAAAACTGGACCTCTCTGCTTTAAACAAAGCTCTGGGTGTAACCCCCCCCCCAGAAGGTCTTGAAATAAAAACTGCAGCCGATTCCACGCAAACCTGGCTTACCAACGCCATTGATCTGTGTCTGCCTGCATCCAATAAAAAACTCAATAACCACCGACCCCCGGCACCATGGTTTAACGATTCACTAAAAACAGCTAAATCTCAATGTAAAGCGCTAGAGAGGAAATGGCGAAAGCATTACTCACCGGCGCAGAAAGCTATATATACCAAGGCCAGAAATGAATACCATTCCATCTGCTTAAAGGCGAAAGCGGCTTATGTATCAAAAACAATATTGGATGCCACCAACCGTTCTAAAACCTTATTTACTATGGTAAAAGAACTGGCGGGATCCCAAACAGTCGCAACTCTGCGGCCTTTGAACAAACTACAATGTGATAACCTTGCCCAGTTTTTAAATGAGAAAATTGAAAATATCATTTTAGGAATGAATAATTGCAACCCGGACAAAACCACTCTAATTGTTTCAGAGGACAATACCATCGCCACTAAACAAGATGATATAGCCACCACCCATGCCTCCACAGGCATTTTAGATTGTTGGCCCCTCATGAGTATGGAGAATTTTAAAATCATTCTTGGTAACATTAAATCAGGTTCTCCTAATGACCCCATCCCCATCAATATTTTGAAACAACTTGATACCCCTCATCTGAAAGTGATTCTTAACACTCTCAATACCTCACTTTTGCAATCCACAGTACCTGCTCCCTGGAAACAGGCAATGGTCACACCCCTCCTAAAGAAACCTATGGCTGACCCTGATATATTATCCAATTACAGACCTATATCCCTATTGCCCGCCTTTTCTAAGATCCTGGAAAGATATGTCCATTCTATACTAACACATTTTATCGAAACCAACAACTCTCTTCATCACTCCCAATCTGGTTTTCGGACAGGATACTCCACAGAGACCACTTTACTGGGTGTCACAGAAAATCTCAGAAAACTCCTAGATGAAGGTCAAACAGTCGCACTTATCCTATTAGATCTTAGTGCGGCTTTTGACACCATTTCGCACAAAAAGTTAATACATGCACTTAGAAATACAGGAATCTGTGGTGCGGCACTAGAGTGGATTACTTCCTTTTTAGATAATCGAACGTTCCAAATCAGGTCTACCAAAGCCTGCTCAGAATCGTATACCTCTTCCCATGGAGTTCCCCAAGGCTCAATTTTGAGCCCATTACTCTTTAACATTTACGTCAGACCATTAGCGGACTTAGCTGATCAAGCTGGACTGACCTTGTTCACTTACGCAGATGATTCCCAAATCATCTTCTCCCTCTCTGACTCTAATCCGCTTGCTCCATCCCTTCTCAAGCAAGGTCTTACCAATATTTCCAACTGGATGACCAAAAACCAGTTAAAATTAAATGGCGACAAAACCGAGGTTCTCATCCTGGGCAAGCAAAAAGATCTTTGGGGACCTACCCACTGGCCCACCCAAATGGGAAACCTCCCGGAACCTATCAGTCACGTCCGAAATCTGGGCGTTACCGTGGATAACACACTCTCCATGCACCAACAAACGGTTAAAGTAGCTGCACTATGTTTTACAATTCTTAAATGGCTGAGAAAGATTCTATGGATGTTACCTGATTCCACTCAAAAGACCGTAGTCAATGCTCTTATCACCTCAAGACTTGACTACGGCAACATCCTCTAACTTGGATCTAATAAGGCAGTGGTCCGCAGACTGCAGGTAGTCCAAACCTTTGCTGCCAGATTGCTCTGTAGGGTCCCCAAAACCTCCAGCATCTCAAGATACTTGCGTGACCTTCATTGGCTCAGGGTGGAGAACCGTATCAAGTTCAAAGCCCTGAGCCATATGTTAAAAATAAAAGCAGGTACGGCGTCTAAATACCTCCAAGCATTAGTGCATCCTTATGTACCTAACCGTCATTTAAGATCTGAAACCGCAGGAAAGTTCTGTATACCCAATGCTTAACTCTCAAGAATGGGAGGGAGATCATTTTCCTACCTTGGCCCGCACATTTGGAACACACTCCCAATTACCATTCGTACAGAAACCAATTACATACGTTTCCGGAAAAACCATAAAGCGTGGTTATTTGATCAATAACATTTCATCTAAGGCCAGGTATCACTTCTAGTCCTCGTCCGGGCGCCGGGAAACCATTTTTGGGTAGCTGAGCGCATTACAAATCTAATAATAAATAAATAAATATAAATAAAATTACTCAGTGCTCTCCTATTGCTATGAATATCACAGTCAAATTCCTTAATTCACTTCAGTCTGGTTCTCCACTAGATCATTGTATCTATAGGTTGTGGCCTATGCTATTGATCAGATCAGGTCAGCTCTTTCTGACTTTTGCAGTTCTTCACTATCTTCTGTCATAGCACCTATTTTGTGGAAGAAGACCACGGTAGTTCCTCTACTTAAGAAGCATTATTCAGATCCAGCAGCTTTGGTCAATGCCTGGCCAATCTCTCTATCATCTCTTCCCTCTAAATCCTAGAAAACATGTTAAATTCCAATTTGGTTTTTAATTGGAAAGCAATGGCTTGCTTGCCCACGTACAATCAGGTATAAGACCTTTCCCAGCATGAAGTCTACATTACTGGCTGTTGCTGATGATCTTAGGATGATGTAGACCAAGATGGCACGTCCGCCCTAGTTCTCCTTCACTTGTCGGCAGCATTTGATATTGTCATTCAATGCATTCTAATTAATCATCCACAGAATTGCTGTATTCAAGGCAAAAGTGGTTTAAATCTTTCCTCATAGAACATTGCCAGGCTTTTTTCCTCCTGCCTTATCAGTCTAATTTCAATCAACGTACTTGCTGTGTTGTGCTAGGATTATCATGAAGCCCTAAGCTTTTTGATATATATGCGAATCCTTTGGCTAGGTTCATCCCTTCACAATGGCTGTCAGTCATGGCTTATGCTGATTATACTCAAAGAATCTTATGTTTAGATCAGTCTCCCAGTAATGCTCAGTCTTAGAAGCAGAGGAAACACCACTCCAGAGGCGAAGCAGGTATGTAGAAAGTTTTATTTAAGAAAGTCGTTGCCTGCGGTGAAAGCGTGGCTCATCCCTAGCCAGCCAGTCACCAACTGTTGACCCTAGAACTTAACTCCTATAAGTGGACTGTAGAACGCACAAGGCACAGTTCTCCACACTCCACACATGAAGAAGGAAACGAGAAAGAAGTGATCACAATACATCTCCTTTCCTTATAATAATAAATAAGATAAATGAAGAGGAAGAACCCATGGAAGAGGAGGGAGAAAGAAGAAAGAAGAGCAATAGAAAGAAAGAAAAGAAGCAACAGAAGAAAACAACTAAAACAAACTTGGTTACATTAATAAAAATACAAGCACCAAAAACCAATATCAATCACAAGTCAAAATTAACCACAAATATAATTATTAAGATAGCCTAGAGGATGTTGACCGCTTCAAGGCCTCACTTCCCTTCCAACAGGAACATTGTGTTCAAAGTCAGTGGACGCATCACCACCACCTTGAGTGATACTACGAGCACTAGAGCTTACATGTGAGGGACCACTCAAATTATAGTCCGACATTGACATAAAAACATTGCTAGCACTTTTATCATGATGCACGATAACAACATTATCACTAATGTTACCCTTTTGATAAAGGACTACACATCTGTAATTCCATTTATCATCATAAAGATCGACTCTGAGCTTTCCATGGCCTACTAAGTCACCACAGTGGTTGGAACGTGTATAGGTCTCATGAGACAGTTGCTGAGACTTGTCCCCCTCCTTTCACCTGCCTCACTACAGATGATTGTGTCAGCCACAATTGTGACTAGACTACGGTAATGCCTTATACATCAGTCTCCCCCAGAAACTTATCAATAGATTGCAGGTGGTATTGAACAAGGCAGCCTGGCTGATTTTTAGACTCCCTAGAAGGACTCACGCCACCCCTTTTGCTGTGCAAGCTGCACTGGCTCCCCATTAAGCAGAGAGCAAAATTTAAGGGTCCCTGCATTGCCCATAAAGCAATTGATGGCCAAGCCCCAGTCTATATTAAAGAACGCCTTGAGAACTATGTTCTGGGTCGTATACTGAGGTCATCCGAGGCCAGCCGTCTGGCCCTTCCACGGTGCAATACCGCATCTAGAGGGGGCAGAGCGTTCTCTGTTCTACACCCACAACTATGGAACCAACTGCCTGACCACCTTCGCAAGGAACCTGCACTCCTCCACTTCAGGAAACAGCTCAAAACGGTCCTGTTTAGGGAGGCTTTGGACACAGTCTAATCCCCCTTCCTTGAGCTGTTATGTAACCGCTAGTGGTCTTTGGCCACTCTTTCTAAGCGCTAAGAGACCTGCCGGTGATTCTGCGCTATATAAAAATCTATTAACATAACATTGTCAAGAACCACACCATGAGGTAAGGTATGCACTAATTTGTAAGGCCCCAGGAACTTGGCTAAGCGTAGCTTCACCCAATCACCAGGGCAAATGCGTTTACAGGTTTTCCTTTTTCCACCCACTTCTTCAGTCGAAGAGGAGGGAGAAGGAATCTTAGACACAAGATCTTTTATTCAAGTGGGAACAAGTTTGGTATTAGGCAGTCTCCCACGCATCATTTCAAATGGTGTCCTACTAGTCACACTATGTAAGCTTGAGCGGTAAGCCCACAACTTTTCAGACACAATAAGTTAACTTCACTCCTGCAAGAATTGGCCATTTGAATGGTACCTTTGATTAGACGGTTTTCCCTCTCAACCATACCATTGACTTGTGGGTTGTAAAGTGTGGTGCGGTTGTGCTTGATGCCAAAAGAGTTTAAAAAAGCTTGCATCTCAGCAGAAGTAAGTTAGGTGCCATTATCGGTAATTAGAACTGAGGGTAAACCCTCCTCCATGCAAATCTCCTTCAAAGTGTTCACTGTGGTTTTTGTGGTCATTTCCTTCAAGGACTTTACTATTAACCATTTATTGTGAACATTAATCACTACCATAGCAAACCTACAGTCACTCTTGAGATCATTCATAGGACCAATGAAGTCCAAGCAGATGGTATGCCAAGGTTGTCCAGGATCAGTTATATGTCGCATGACTGCTTGCACTCCCACCCTTAATCGCTTATCATTTTCTTTGCAAACTTCACACTTCTCTGTCCAAACATCCACATCGGCATCCATCCCAGGCCACCACCAATTAACTCTCAATGCTTTCTGTTCTAGTTTGGCCCAGATGCCCCTCACGAGGCAATCTAATGAGATTGTTTCTTAAAGCCAAAGGAGGAACAAACAATTCTCCTCTCATGAGCACCATTTCGCCACATACAGAAAATTCATCCAAAGCTTTCACAAAAGGTCTGATAGAGGGAGACACTGAACTTTCTCTTCTACCACCTTGCAAGATTAAACGTTTGATTTCCAACATGAGTTGTCAGAGGACATCTCTTTAATCCATTCACTTTCAGTGATAGCTTTAGCTTCAACCACACTCAACACATCTTGGACAGAAGCTACAGCACCTTCCACCTCTTTCTCTAAAGCAGATCATTTATCAACACTCTTCACTCAAGAGAAAGCCTTAACAAGCAATCTGCCTGGATATTTCTCTAACCTTGTATGTATTCAACCTTGTAACAATATTTTTGTAAGTGAGAAGCTAATCTCACAGAGCATTTGAGGGTTCCACCCAGTAATAGCACTTTAATCAAGGGTTTGTGATCAAATTTTAATTTACATTTTGAATCCCATAAGTAGGTTCTGAAATATTCACAACTCCAAGCAGCTGCTAAAGGTTCTCGTTCAATAACTGAATAATTCCTTTCAAAATTAGCCAGTGTCCTGGATGAGAATGCTACAGTCCTTTCACATCCATTATGGATTTGAGATAGAACAGTGCCAAGACCTGTCCGACTAGCATCGACGGTGAGAACAGATTCGAGCTTAGTATCAAAAGGAGTGAGAATACCTGCTTCACAAATATCTTTCTTGATATATTCAAAACATGACTGCTGTTTAGATCCCCATGCAAAAGTGACTCCCTTCTTTAAAAGAGATCTTTGAATTTCTGTTTTCACAGAAAAGTCTTTGACAAATTTTGAGTAGTACTCAATAAGATCAAAAAAACCTTCATTTAACTTTATCAGAGGGAATAGGAGCTAATTGGATAGCATCCAAAAGGTTTTGTTTAGGTCTTACACTTTCAACCGAAATTTCATAACCAAAGTAATCAACTTTTTCTACAAAAAAATGATTGTGCTGATCAATGGTGTCTCCAAATATGAGGCTATCATCCTTGAAATACACGATGTTATTGACATCTTTAAAAAGTGCATTCATCATACATTGAAAGATACTTGCAACAGAGCAAAGTCCAAAAGTCATCCTTTTGCATTGAAAAATACCATCCATGGTAATAAAAGCTGTGAGTGGTTTGGATTTTGAGTTTGATCTGATGATAAGCATTTTAAGTGAAGTTTGGAGAAGAATTTACCACCACTCAAAGCCAAGATCAACTCATTAATGTTGGGTAATGGATAAGTATCTACCACTACATTTTGATTTAGTTCTCTCAAGTCTCAAGTCAATGCAAAATCTAAATTTGCCATCAGGTTTTTTCCGTAATAACAACTGGAGAAACCCACATAGAACTTTCCACCGGCTCAATTATTCCAGAAGACACCATATCTTTGAGCATTTCCTTCATAGATGCTCTGGCTACCAAAGGTGTTCTGCATACCCTATGTTTAACTGGAAGAGCATCAGGTTTTAATACTATGTTGTGAACATAACCCTCAAAGCATCCTAATTCTTCTCTAAATACATCTTTTGCTTCTCCTCAAAGAGTTTCCAAAGAAGAATTCTCCACCACCATTACTTGAGTGGGTGTTCTGGGGTCAACTACAATACACAAATCATACCGGTGCATCCATCCAAGAATTGGCGGACCATCAGTAGCTACATATGCCTTACCTGGCATTGATCTATCCCCAAACTCTATAGGAGTATTAATATAACCTAAAAGGTTTATTGTTTCTCCTAATAACCTCCAGGGTTGATGTCTTTGGGCAGTAACACAACTCCGGACCACAACATGTCAAACACTGCCTTGGGAATAATAGTGTATATGGACCCAGAGTCTACCATAAGTTGTACAAATTCCCCATTGATCACGAAATCAGCCTTTGGTCTATTTCTTCTGCCCTTGTCATCAGAGAGGTCATCTACACGTAAAATTGTATCTTTATGAGGAAGGACCAAATAATTTACATATGGTGTATCAAAACTATGAGACATGACCTTCACATTCTCATCTACCATGCAACTCTCTGTCTAAAGGGTTGTCTGCACATGTTAGCAAAGTGATCTTTGCACCCACATTTTTTGCAATTTTTTATCAATAGCTACACATTTGCGACAGTCAGCATTGTGAAAAGACCTACCACATCTGTAACAAGATTTAAATTGTTGTCTACCTCTTTGGAAGGGCTTACCAGATTTAAATACAGTCGCAACATCAAGGTCTTCTCTTGTTAGAACAGATATGCTATCAGGATTGCCGTCATTTTTTTAACCTAATTTACACATGCAATGTTGAGATTGGTCAACAACTTTGACAATCTCAATAGCATCTTTTAGTGAAGGATTTTTTGCAGCCCAGAGTCATTCCGGCATTTTTTTTTCACTTGAAGTGAACAATCAATTGATCACGAACTAGTTCATCAGTCATTGTTCCAAATTTGCATTTTAACGACAGCTCTCTTAGTTTTGATACAGAGTCATCAACAGACTGATTCTCCTCTTGATGATGAGTATAAAATTTGTAGCGATTCATAACAATGCTGATCTCTTTAGCAAATCTGCATTCTAAACTTTTTTTATCTTCAGCATAGACATCTTCAATAGGATCGCCATTGGCTAAGGTGGCTGTAGGTAAATATTAAAAAACTACGTTGACCCTCTTTGCCCAAATTGTTCAACAAAAGCAATATTTTTCTGGGTGCACTGAATTCAGTACCATCCAGAGCCTCTAAATAGTTTTCAAAATAGGTAACCAGTCACCACACTCAAGGGCAAGTGGACCAGGAGAGGCTAAGAAAATAGGAGAAATAATTGCTCCTTGCGACTGCATTGTGAACACCTTAAAAGGCTCCAAATATGAAATAGATGAATAGTGAAGCCACAATAGCTAAAACAAATATGTGGTTAACAGTTGAAAGTTCAAAACACAAAGCAGTTTCAAAACGAAAGATCATTGTTCAACCAATTGAAAGTTAAAGAGAAAGAGCATTGATAAGCAAATAGATTCAATGACTGTGACACAAACTGATGTGTCTCACCGTTGAATAAATACTGTTAGGTGTGTGAGTCACCGATGAAATACTGTGCAATGTGATGAGTGTAGTACGTGTTCACCAAGTTGGGATTAATAACTGTGACCAAAAACGATGCAGCTCACTGTTGAATAAACTTTACTCAAACTGAAGTGGCTCTCCACTGAATAAACATTGTTAGTCACCGATGAAGTGCACCAATACAATGCAAACAGCTTGTATCAGCAAATGATTACAACTCCGATGAAGTTGCATTAAGGTAATCTGTTGAAAAACACACTCCAATATGGCCGCTAACGTCGTTTTGCTTGCTTTCGTTGGGGGATCGGGCTTGTTGGACTTTTGAGATGATGACGTAGATGGCAAAGCACGTGTAAGATCTCGAGCTCTGCTACCAGCAACAATGCATGTGTAAGATCTCGAGGGCTGCCACCACCAACCGCCAACACTCTCGCGCAAAGCCAAGACCACCTTTACACTATTTCCTTAACAAAAGGGATGCGGGCCGAATTACATAGAATCAACGCTTCACAGGAACATCCAATTCTCGAAGAGAGAAATACTGGTCTCAACTGACACGGAGAATCTTGCCGATGGGTCCAAAGCCACTTCCCACCGCAGGAGTGCCAATCTTGGATTCACAGGAAACACCACTCCAGAGGCAAAGCAGGAATGTAGAAAGTTTTATTAAGAAAGTTGTTGCCTGCGGTGAACGTGTGGCTCATCCATAGCCAGCCAGTGACCAACTGTTGACCCTAGAACTTAACTCCTATAAGTGGAATGTGGAACGCACTAGGCACAGTG
The DNA here is from genome assembly GCF_964261635.1 of Lissotriton helveticus. Lineage (NCBI taxonomy): Eukaryota > Metazoa > Chordata > Amphibia > Caudata > Salamandridae > Lissotriton > Lissotriton helveticus. Next base: position 2,129,268,198 of record NC_136061.1, read on the forward strand.
CTCCACACTCCACACATGAAGAAGGAAACGAGAAAGAAGTGATCACAACACTCTCATTGTTATACCTGTTTTCGTGAGGTGGTCTGTTGGACGAATCATAATCAATGAAAGTTAAATTCTGAAATAAATTAAGTCTTAATTTATGTAGCCCCTCAGAGATCTAGAGCTCAGACTGGTGGCCATCTGAGATAGGTCAAATGCTTGGGCATACTGACTCCCAAAACTCTTGGAGAGACCTCAAAAACGTCTGTGATTCTGCATCTACTGAACCCGGATGTATGACATTACAACGCATGCTTTTACCACGCATGCCTTTACAACACGATATTTACAACGCATGCCTTTACAACGCATAGCGCTTTGGGGTGCTGGATAGTGAATACTTTAATTTACTATTCCAACTCCAGTCCCCGTGGATAGTAGGGAAGGTGTTGGATAGTAAATGAAATCTATTCCCTATCCTAGAGCGCCCCCAGCGCAATGCGTTGTAATGGTTTGCGTTGTAAAAGTTGCGTCGTAAAGGCACTGCGTGGTAAAAGTTGCGTTGTAAAGGATGTTTCCCACTGAACCCCAATGCTACGGTGACCTAGTCCCCTATTTTGAATCTCAGTTATCATTTTCTACTCGAATCAACAAGGTATGCTCCGTTTGTTTTTTCTACTTCATAATGGTGAAGAGGATAATGCATCTCCTCCTTTACAATTGTTGTAAGACAGTTAAAACCATATTTCTTTATAAGTTTGATTATTCTTTGCGCTTGTGCCTTCCAAAATATCTACTTTACCGCTTGCATTTGAATCAGAATGTGAGGCTTCTGTGTAAACTCACTTATCATTCTCACATCTCCATGAAATGAAAGGACAAAATGTATAGAAGCGCAAGAAATGCCCAAAGACGTTAAGGCCTCTAATGGTCTAAAGTAACTATATTGGCCCCTTGCTGGTAAGGATTGTCTTTTTAAAGCCCTATGTTTCTCGCATAATGCTATATACGCTCTAAGTCTATCTACCTTCAAAGCAGATTCCCACACACCTACTTGGACGCGCCATTGCTTTTCCATGTTCCCAAGATCTATAAGGCCCGTAGGAGAGGTTGGTCCTTCTTCTTCCTTCTTTCGAAGTGTTGGAGCAGAAAACCTTTCTCACCTTGTTTGGAATAAAATCTTATTTCTTTTTCAAAACATTTCTGTCGACCACTTCCTAGTCTTCCTAATGAGGCCTATAGGTAACTTCGTCTGCTCAGCCCCAGGACGACCCTCAGGGTAAAGGTGCACTTTACAAATTGGCATCATTACTATAAATATTACGTGTTTAGTGTGGGTATTGACTCCGGTTTCAAACATCTGCAGCAACCAGTGTCACCCGACGGAATGAGGATGGATTTCCTGCAGTAAATATCACAGCAGATTGCTTTCTTCTCATCAACAGGCAAGGGGCACAATGAACGAGCACTGTGCTGAGAGAAATGAGACCTCACGTTTCGTTAAAACATACATTTGGTGTAGTTCAACCTGCTCAGTGCCGTTTTAAGCCACCGAATGATTGCCTCCAGTTTACAACAATTGCAAAACTGTAAGACCGCTGCAAACGAACATGATTTACTAAAACCATTTAACTGATGCACATCTATTAATTCAGGAGATTAAATGGATACTTAGGTGTGATTACCTTTTCCTCCTCTGATGACGATTTTTAAAATAACAAAAATTAGTTTTTGGCATTTTGGAAGTATGCCACACATTGTGCCAGGATGTATGTGTGTTATTCAAGTAAAACCAGGGCTCGAGTCGGGGTACCACGTGGGTGGACGGCAATCCCCCACTTATTTTAACGGGAACTCGATAACTGAAGCAAATGGAGCCACATATTCACTCTTTGGCGTCTCTGGGGCGAGATCGGAGCTGATTCAGAACGCTGTGCTCACGCGCTGGCTTCTCTGATACAAATACATCAAAGGGGTGGGCGAGGGGAGGCAATGAGTCCGATGGTGCAAGCCACCTTTCGTGACGTCACTTCCTGTTGTGACGTAAGCGTCCCCCCACTTCTTTTTTTAGGACTTGTGCTCTGAGTAAAACGGAATTTCCCCTTCTGTTGTGAAACTAAAAGCAGAGACACATACGTTTTAGACAAATAGATTAATTAAAAAAACACCTATGAATACCTCAGAGAATTCACATATTTCAATAAACTTGCAGAGACAGCCTTCGCCAGTAACCGCATTGGAAGATATGAACCTCCTAATAGTGCAACTCCACAGCTTAGCTTAGACACACTTAGAAGAGCAGTGCAACATCCAGTGGCGGCTCCTCCACTAAGGCAGAGGAGCGTCGCATCGCTGCTCACAGTGCATTGTAAAAAAATTAAATGATAATAACAGAAGTTATTTCTGTTATTATCATTTTCTTTTTCCGGCCAGATTGGACGGGGCTGGTCTCCAGTGAGGTCCAGCAGGTGGAGTGGTTGCTGCACACTCATAAGTGCTCATGACTGCTTGGACAGCAACCTAGGTCCCGTCAGAGCGCCGGGCTACGGTGCTCAGGACAATCACAACGCTGCAGTGTTGTGATTGGTCAGGGGAGGGGAGCCTGGAAGCTTTCTAGTTCCAGAGGGACGACACGATGGAGGAGAGGCGGCTGTGGACTCGGCGAGAATGCAACCAAGTTTTTATATTTATTTTGTAATGTCGCCCCCCCTGCGCAAACTCCCCTCCCTGCCCTTCCACTTTCGTTTACTGCCAGCCACTACTGGCACCTATAGAAGCTCAATAGTGCCACAGTTTGACACAAAAGATCCCTCAATCCCATCAGCAAAGCACTACACACGTTTTCTCTAATCAGAAGTTAACCTATGCTTGCTAGACTATTCCCATATCTTGAACATACATTTGGCAACACCAATAGGTCTCACATTAATGTCCTAAGTCATGCAGACAGCATTTGCGCATGCCCTGTGTCTGCGTGCATTAGCACTGTAAATCTAGACCTTTGGGCTCTGCATTTACCTCATCATTATACTCTGCTTTATTCGATTTTCCAAAAGAAACCATAAAAGCATATCATACTAAAATATATTACATATTTCACAGCAGAGCACAGGGGCGGAACCTGCACCTCCTCAGAGCCCCACGCGCCAACACTGTCAGGGCGTACCAGAAAACCCCAGAGGAGAGGGAGAAGTACCAGACAGGAGGGCAGAGATGTATGCCCAACCCTCCTCGCTGACAACTCTAATTCCCTTTCTTCCCCGACCAGAAGACCCCATCATGAAATGGGAGGATTGGAGAGAATATTTCATGAACTACCTAGAAGCGCTGGAAGATGAAAGTGGTGAAGCATTTCCGAGCAAGAGAAGAAGGAGGATATTGCTCCACAACTTGGGTCCGGAACGCATCAGAGTATTCCAAAACGTAGTTCCCACACCAAGACAGGCAGCGGATGATGACGTATTTCAACATGCTATAGAAGATTTTAACAATCACTTTAGACCGGCGGTGTGCACGTCCATAGACAGGTACAACTTCCAACAGAGAAAGCAAGGAGTGGGGGAGTCTATAGACGAGTATGTAGCAGCACTGAAGAAACTGCCATCACATGCAAGTTTGGCGCCTTACGTGACGAGTTCATTAAAGACCAAATCGTCATGCACACCACAAACTCAGCAATCCAAGATAAGTTGTGGGTTAATGGAGATGCATCCTTGAAGGAAGTCATAGCAATGGTGAAGAAAGCTGAATTGTCAAAGGGATGCGCAGAGGCGGCAAAGAAGGAAACCCCCACAAGGCCCATGGTCAACAAGGTAACTGATGCAGAACCACAGGACAAGGGAAGAGCAGAAGCGGTGGACAAGAAGACGTTGGCTAGATGGACGCCCAGACCATCGCCAGGGAAGGATGCGCCAAGTGACAATAAGAATGGGTGCTACCAGTGCGGCAGCCAGTCCCATGCTGCACATGACAAACGATGTCCAGCATTCCGTGCCAAATGCATGTTCTGTGGAATAGTGGGACACTACGAGAAGGTGTGTCGTCGCAAGCTGAGAAGTACGGCGGTTAAATACATCGCCCAGGAACCGGACGGAGAAGAAGTCGAAGCGGAAGAGGAAGACAGTGTGTTGTGCACTGAAGAACAAATATTAGGTATTGACTGCAACCGCTCCAGGAAACCACAATGCAACGCAAGGTTTGGGAAGAGAGTTTCAAACAACAGCTGGGTCCTCACCTAGAACCTCCGTATATACGTCCAGTCACATTCACAGGGGATCCTATCCCCATGGTAGGATATCGAGTTTGGAAATTCAAATTCAAGGATCGCAGTGTGTGGTACAAGTTGTACGTAGCAGAGAAAGGTCCTTCAGTCCTGGGTTGGGTTGACCAAGGTGATTTGGGCATACAGTTGAACGCGGGAGGTACCACACCAGTGCTGATGACCAGTCCAGGGCGACTACCAAACGTCACCAATTTAAAAAAGGACTTCCCCACAGTATTTGGAGGCATGGTGGGAAAATTGACGAAATTCACCCCCCAAGATAGAGATCAAAGCAGATGCAAAACCCGTGTGCCACAAGGTGAGAAACATCCCCTTAGCAATTAGGGAGGTGGGACAAGAAGAAATACAGAGAGTGGAAGATAATGGGATCATCGAGCCGATTAATAGTGCAGAATGGTTGGCACCCCTGGTGGTAGTGAGAAAACCGAATGGCAAGGTTCACCTGTGTGTGGACCTGAGGGAGCTGAACAAAAACATCATAGTGGAGAAGTTCCCGCTACCCAGAATTGATGAAATGTTGGCAAAGACGAAGGGGGTGAAATGGTTTTCAACCATCTATCTCACCTCAGCGTATCATCAAATAGCCCTACACCACACATACCGCAAGCTGACGTAATTTATCACCCCATTTGGATGTTATCAGTTTCGAAGGATGCCATTTGGCCTCGCGTCGGCTGCGGCCGTGTTTCAGAAATTGATGCACATGTTATTTAAGAACACTGAAGGGGTACAGTATTTTCAAGATGACATTCTGGTAATGGGCAAGGATACGGCGGACCATGATGCACAGCTGCTCCAATGGTTACATGTCTTGGAACGTAATGGCCTAGCTGCCGAATGGGAGAAGTGTCATTTTGGAATGACGCCTGTGACCTATTTGGGCCATGAGATCAGCGATCGGGGTGTCACGCCCAAATAAGCCAATGCCAGAGCCATATGGGAGGCACCACCGCCAAGGAGCAAGGAAGAAGTGCGCTCGTTCGTAGGGTTGGCCGAGTCTTACAGCAAATTTGTGCAGCATTTCGCAACCAAGACGCTCCACCTGCGCCAACTCATCCGAGATAAAACCTCTTTTGTGTGGACAGAGGAAACACAAGATGAATTCCAGAGGATCAAGGAGGACATTTGCACAGCGGTACCGTTACAAGGTTTTGATCAACAGGCAAGATCCATACTAACCACAGATGCGAATGAGAAGGGACTAGGAGCTGTCTTAATGCAGGAAACAAGAGAGGGTGAGGTGTCCACCATCAGTTTCGCGTCTCGGACCCTGTCACCCACGAAACAAAAGTTCAGTGTCGTGGAAAAGGAGATGCTGGTGACAGTCTGGGCCAAGGAGAAGTTCCGACAATTCATCTGGGGCACGAGATTCAAGCTCAGGATGGATCACATGCCGCTGATAAAAGTGCTCATGTCGAGTGGACATGCGAATGCAACCCCCCGGATAGCCAAAATGACCTTGAAACTGCTGAACTATCGGTATGATGTGGAGTACATCCCTGGGACACAAAACAAGGTAGCAGATTATTTAAGCAGGGCATCTGCCATGGAGGAGGCACCGTCATCAATGGAGGAAGAGAACATCAGTGTGGCTTTCCTGGAAGACCATGAGAAAGTGATAAGCGCTCAGGAATGGAAGGAAGCTTATGAGAACAACACCGATCTTAAAGTGGTGAAGGAGTTCGTACTACAGGGATGGCTGGAAAAGAGACACTTAAGGGCAGAGCACAGGAAGTTCTTCGAAGTACGTGAAGAACTATCGGTAGGAGACCAAGGAATCTTCTTGCTGAGAGGGAGCAGAGTAGTTCCTCCCGCATCTTTGGTTCCCCATCTGCTTACCCTCCTACATGAGGGACACTTAGGCATTGTGAAAACCAAACTGCGAACCAAACAAATGTATTGGTGGCCGGCCATGGATGTCCAGATAGAAAGACACGTCAGAGAGTGCATGCAGTGCCAAAACGCGGACAAATCCCAAAGCTTGTTGCGCCCCTCCTTGGGAAAGTTCGACAACCCCAACAATCCCTGGGAAGAGCTATCGATAGACATTCTTGGTCCGGTGTTGGATGCCCAAGGAATTCCAAAATACGTGCTGGTGCTAGTGGACAGGTACTCCAAATGGCCGGAGATAGACATACAAGAAGAAATGGACACGGAAAAAGTACTGGACTTTCTCACAGCTACATTCTTAAGAGAAGGAATCCCTTGCTCCATACTAAGTGACAATGGACCCCAATTTACGTCAAAAAAGTGGAACACCTATATGAACAGGAACGGGATCAAGATCAAGCACACGTCGGTGTATCATCCGGATGGGAATGGTTTGGCCGAACGGTTCAATAGAGTCATCATGGGCTCCGTGCAAGCGGCAATAGGAGTCGGAAAGAATTGTGAGAAAGAGCTGAAAAGCACACTATGTGCCTACAGGATCACTCCAACCTGCACAGGATATAGTCCCTTCAAAATCCTTAGGGGTGGGGATCCTTTCACTAAGGACAATGTGGTGTGGAAGGAACGCACAATCACAAGCAAGTGGTCTCCTGCAGTGGTCCACCACAACCTGGAAAGAGCACAAAGGGTATACATGGAACATTTCAATAAAAGACGAAATGCTAAACAGACAACGTTGGAGAGAGGAGAGTGGTCCGAGTCAAGCTGGCCCAGTTGAGAAGGAAAAATGATAGCAAATTCAGTGCTCCATTACAAGTGAAGGAGGTTTACAGCAGAGCGGCCTTACTGAGTGATGGAAAAGTGTGGTCACAAGATAGGATGTCCAAGTGCAACAAGATTCTGCAGTGGACCAAAGAGGAAGGTGATCATTTCAGTGAACCCCTAGCGGAGATGGTACCAGCGAGGGAAGAGACATGGAACTTAGGAGAAAATGTGAGGGAAGAGTAAGAAAATGGGATGGCCCAATGAGTGTTGAAAGGCGGACATCAAGAGATCTCCAAGAAGAAGCAGAAGAAGTTGCTGACACTCTGGTGAGATGTACCCGCTCTGGCAGAACAGTGGTAAGACCGGCAAAATATAGAGTTTACGAAATGGGAGAAGTCAATGAGCGTGTAAGCAGATAGACTCTGGACCTGTACACAATCTCTCGTGTTGTTGGTTCATTAAAGGAGGGAGATATGTAGTGCGCGCGCTCTAATTGTTGAGCGCTACGGGATGACGTGGCACGCAGATGCCATGTCGGGACACAGCGCGGAGCCCGCGAAAAGAGCGGAGAGCTCGCTCCCGGCGCTCATATCCCTGCAAATTTAAATAAAAGAAGTTAACCCCTAATTCTGTCTCCGTCTTTCCATTGGGGTGTAACCCCATTCCTACAAAATCCTCTTGAATTCTGTGGCCGCATTAACTATAAAGCTCCCAAAATGATTGAGGAGGGTGTTGATAGGGCCCTCAACTTCAAGAAGTTGAAGTAACACAAAAATATACTCAGCTGTTTGGGGGTTTGAACACATAGTTGGTCAGCATAACCCACCTAGACATCTGTGCTAACATCAATAGATGTTAAATGGGAGCTCAAACCTGTCCAGCACAATGCACTGGGAAGACCTCCAGTGCGGGTCATCATGACAAAAGGCACAGATTGTACTGAGTATATCCCCCCAGCCCAGTCTGTGCTATCTCTGGCTCTACCCACTCCACAGGAGGGTCCTGAGAATAGCTTTAGTGGACCAGGATACACATGAGCAGCAGCATTGCAGTAATCAATGCATATAGAAAGTGTACTTATCCATCTGTGGGTTGCAAGTGTTGTTTGATTCATGGGTCCAAATAAATGGGTTCTCTTATGCCATTGTAAATCTGTTGCAGTGTCAAAAATCCATGGATGTTGCTGGGATAGCCCCTACCAACACCCATGGAACACCACTTTCACGCAGTTTACTGTGTGAAAGGGGCACATATTTATAAGGCCATGAAAGGCATGTAACTTGGCTTTACATAGCCTTATAAACATACCAGTGGCCACCAGAGCATAAAAAAGTGACGTTCCAGCAGTGCAAAAGTGCCGGTAGGGCCTTGTAAATGAGGCCCACAGTGCTTAGTTTGACCCTGTGGTTGCTGGTGGGGGTCAGAAGCACTTATTTGTAAGGCCTGACACTTATATTTCTACATTAGATATTTACTGACAGTAAGAGAAGAAATAACACACAAATTGGAAAGACGGAGGAAGAGTAAAACAGAAAAGGCATTATAAAGGGGCAAAGAGGGTGTGGTAGTGAATGGGAATGAGGTAGATTTAAGTTTATCAGCCTTGTTATTGGCGTGCCAACATTTAATTGCACTGGTTGCGGGCTTCTGAACAAAGTTTTGGACACATGCCCTTTTGTGATGTTTTAACACACCTATAAAGTTCAAGGCATGCAAAAACAAAGAACACATAGAAGTATCTGTCATCACCTGTCAGCTAAGAGTGATTCACATTACACTCACCAATCATTAATTGTTAACTTTAAAATTATGTCTGCTAGCCTGTATGCAATCTTAAGCGAATACGAGGGTGACATCAGTTGAGTAAGTCACAACAAAAGGTTTATGTTGGAGGAGAAGGAACCATATGTTATAGTTGTATTTTGCTGCCCATAATCAACCGCGGTTAAAAGTGGCATGTGATGACATCAATCTTGCATGTGACAGATAGTGGTGTACACAGTAGCTGATGGCATTGCTCATGGGTGGGGGGCGGGGACGAAGGGTTGTGGGTGAATTCACTGGGGGGATGTCCTGGGGTGATTATGGGGAAATAAGACAAAAAAAAATAAAAAATTGAACTTATCTCCCCTCTGGCCTGTGTCTTCTCTGTCTGCTCTCCTGCCTCCGACAGGAACAGGAAGCAGGTAGGCAGCCTCTCTCCCCTAAGCCAATCACAATGTTGCAAGCAGCGTTGTGATTGGTAGGGACGCCGCCCAGCAAGGGGCTAATGGGGTGGCCATGTTCTCCATGGAGAGAGAAGGGCAGAGTGTGCATGACTGGTTTGGTCAGCCCAAGAGGGCCGACCAAACAATCTTTGCACACTCAGGAGTGGGCCAACTACTCCTGCCCTGCTCAAAGAGCCCGGCCCACCCGCCTGCTGGAAATGTGCAAAGGAAACATAAAATGGTAATAACTTTTAGTTATTACCATTTTATGTTTTGGCTTTCTTGCACTGCGAGAAAGCAGTGGGGTGACGCACCTCCGCCACAGTGGAGGAGCTGCCCATGGGTGAACATAACAATATGAGTCTTTACAACATTAAAGTTGTGGACATACACACTCATGAGTTTTTTTCTCTTTCACCATTCTTTTTCAGTGGCCAGCCAAGAAGAAAGAAGGGCACATCTGTACTAGGGATGAAAACATACTAAGTCCTCGGATAATCAGCAGGCAAAAGAAGAAACCCATTCCACTGAGAAGGAGGGAAGGTGACCAGCAGGAAGAGTGCTCCTGCCTGGAGACTAACAGGGTCACTGGAAAAGACACTGGGGGCATAGGCTGAGCCCAAAATAGGAGGGAGGAGTGGTTTAGTTGAACAGAACATTGCAGGAGGGGGTTGTTGATAAGGTTCTTCCAAGAAGAGTTGGGAAACATCAGTGGTGTGCCAGTAACGGATCCCTTTGTCTTCAGGGCCTGTAGATGCCCCCTTCACCAGTGAATATGCCTCCACATTATAAAGGCCTGCAGTTGCACCTTCGTCACTTCTCTTCCTTCTAAGAGCTACCTGGAACCTTAGGCAGTGAGAGCGAGATTCAAACTACTGCAGCGTGTGTTACAGTTTACAAGGTGTATGGCAGAGTAGGAGCTCTGCGCCATCCCATTTGCAGACGAATGGTCATTAACTTTTTTCCTCAACCTTAGACAGCAGTGAGGAGACAATGTCTGAGTCAGGGTGCTTTTAATTTATGTATAACTCTTCAGACTTTACTTAGATTTCAAACATTACCTTGGGACTTTGGGTCATTATTGGACCCATTGCTATGGACACTTTCCTACCTTGTCCTCACTGGAAAATAAATAGATACATTTTCCCTGATGTTCTAAAAGAGTTTTTTGCGGTTAACAACCCCCTTCAAGTTGACTTTCTCTCCCTGGACACCGCCTCTGTTTTGGTTATTTTGTCCCTGCTTATTTTAAATCTACACACTACCCCTAAAGCTATGTTCCATTTTCTTTTTTCTGTATCAAATACTTTTTGCTATAAATTTATACTTATTAAAACTAACTTGTTTTGTTAGAATGCTAACATTGTGTGGGCATGCCTTTGGAGACAGAAGGGTCTGATGAGCTTCAATACATTACTTGCATGCACCCACCTTCAGGCCCAGACATACATGAGACAACGCACAGTTAAGGCAGGTGGAAGGTAAAGGTTGTTGGTGTTATTGTTAACAAAATAAGATTTACCATATATATTCTTCAGTAGAATTGGTAAGAACAAAATTAGGAGTGAGTTGCATGAAGTTGGGTCAATGGCTGGTGGGTGAAGCCTCCATGAGGGGGTTGTTGCTGCTCATGCCCAATGGGGATTTACCAGCCTATGCAATACTGAGCCCACAATGCGTTTAGGGTTAGGCTGTGCAATGGAAGCAGGTGGGTGTGTGGGGACATTATTCTTGAAGATGGTATGTTGATTCAAGTTGCATTTGGCCCTTGGTTAGGCCTGCAGATTGAGATGGTCCTATATATAAGACTACGGGCCTTATTACAATGTTGCGTTGTGGAATTGGGACCGACAGACCTCCAGTCGGCTGTCCCGACTTCAGCATTACAATGCGACCACACCATGAGGTGAAGGAATGAACAGATACTCCCATTTCCCTACAGAAGCTAATGCTGTGGCCGTAAACCACGTGGAACCAGCATGCGTGGTAGTCACATGCGTGGTTCTGTCAAAGAGCCATCATCATCATACGGGTTCAGTGGTGCATGACTTGTTCCCCCATTTCCTTATGTTGAAAGCTCCCAGAAAATACTTGTTTACCTGGCTCTGAATCTTCGGATGGGGGAGGTTCTTTTGTAGTTTGCTACACATTGATTTCACCAAGTGTTTTTGTATGTGTATTGATTGCAGAAATAGTGCTACCCCCTGTGTGAAGAGTTTTCTTTTTTTTTTTCTTTTGGTTGTTCATTGCTATAGATTTCATATAGATCTTCCCTGCAAGCTTTTATTTTCAGACTAGCTTGCATGGTCTAATACATTCAGGTGCTTCCTAGATATTGTTTCCCCACCTTGTGTCTATTGCTAAGTTCTGGTGCCACACAGACACGTGGGCTACACGTGCCATAATTATGGGCAAACAGAAAGCAGTAGACACCTTATTGGACAAGAAAAGCAAAAGCTGCAAACATTTGTCAGCTACTGTTTCTACCAAGTCTAAGTCTTCTCTAAATCTCGCTGACATAGATACTCTAATAGAGGAGGTGAAGTCTCTCCTGGGGAAGAACAGAGGAGAATTTGCCTCAAAAGTGTGATAAAGTAGCACTCATATGCTCCAGAAAGAAAAAGTCTAAACCTCTGGTAGCCAACCCCACCCAGTAGGCTGAGCATTTATGCAAGGGTTTATCTACCACTCCTTCTCTATCCATTAACCATATCGCTGCATCTACTCATGACACTGGGTTATTGAGCAGTCTACCAGAATGCTCAAATAGCTTTGTGGCACTTGTTACATCTGGTTCTCTGTTAGGAGAGGAGCTAATGGGAGTGTCCTCGGACACTATTTCAAGTAACGTACCTATCACATCTAGTGATGAAAGACAAGCAGACAGTTCTGGAATGAGAATATTCTTCCAGGAAGAAGAGCTGAATGAGCTGTCAGGAGGGACTGCCACTTTGCTGTTTGCTTTGCTGTGTTGGCCTGCTGCTTGCTGCTTCTGTCCTGGAAGTGTAGGCACTGGACTTTGCTTTCTGCATCCTGCTTTCAGGGTTCTTCAAGGGCTTGAGTTGAGTTCACCTCCTGTTAAGTCTCAGGGCCATCAAAGACTTCAAATGTCAGTACCTGGGCACTTCTGCTGAGAGGAGAGTCCTGACTTGCCAAGTGGTGCCAATTCCAGTTCCTGGGCCCTTGGAAGTGAATTCTGCTGATTTTAAAGAGAAAATTCACACATCGACTCCAAGTGTCATTTGGAATCAACGCAGAGCTGCCAAAACTCAATGCATAGTCACTGCCTGCAGCGACCGTGGTCCCGCTGAATGTAACAACTATGGCTTACAACGCGGACCCCAGCTTTTCTTTGCGGTGCCTCCAAAGAACTGCAGCTGTGAGAGTGTCGAGCATCGCATCACCGAAGTCCGTGACTCATCACACTGATTCTGACAGAGCACCTACTTCAATACTGTGAAATCAACATAGCGCAATTTGACTCTCGACGCATTGACACATTGATGCATCATCCCTAGGTACTATTTTCTTCATTAACATTGCAACGCAGTAAAGAACCAAGGCTGTGTGTCCTTAAATGCAGCATCACCTCCCCTGTAACAGTATAATATGATGCATCACCTCTCCACTTTTGCATCGTCTTTGATTTTTGAAGCATCCAAGGTACTGTGTCTGCATCAAGCACAACCATTGATTTTTAAGAAGTAAACTTTATTTAATCTTTGAAAGGTCATATCTGGACTTGTGTATGCTGAGTTTTTTTGTCATTTTGGTCCTGTTTTAATCAGATAAATATTTGATACTTCCCTAAACTGATGTGGACTTCTTTTTAGTGTTTTCGTTGTATATCTGTTTGTGTGTGTGTGTGTACAAATACTTTACACAATTGCTCTGGGATAAGCCTGACTGCTCTCGGCCAAGCTGCCAAGTGGGTGAGCAGGGGTTATCTTTGGTGTGTAATTCACTTACCCTGACTAGAGTGAGGGTTCAAGGCCAACTAGAGACCACATTTCATACAAGGCCCCTGTGGCATGTTCTGTTCATTAAACTGAGTTAGCCCGTATCATGCTATACTAATCCATATGCATATCTGGGCCTTTCTGAAGTAAAACCTTTAGAACATATATGCAAAAGCCACATGCATATGAGCTCATGGCATATAGAGACTTACCAGTAGGATCGTCAACTTCAATTCCCAGGTGATCAAAGAAATCTAACTCCCTACTGACTATACTGGCCCATCAGGCCAATTCACAGTTGGTGAAAGCTCCACTGGACATTGAAGTTCTGATTCATCTGGAATTGCACCTTCTTCCACTGCTCCCGTCTCTTGCATGTAGGGTAGCTTTTGCTCACACTACCTCTACAGCCAATCATTTGTGGAAGGTACCGAACCAGCAGCCACTGCATCCCTCCAAACTCCTACTCTGTTAGGTTCTTCAATCTGCCCCTGTCCATTATTTCCCTACCCACATTAGCCACCCTAAAACCAACAAGAAAAATTACTTCCCATTCTCCTGAAAATACTGACCCCTAAACGGACAGATTCCTGACAATACAGGGGACAAAACATAACAAAATACAATAACAATACACAAATAAAAATAACTTACAGAACAGGGACAGCAGAGATACCAACAAGTCAAAATAACACACAAATTCACAAGAGCTCGCACCAAACCCATCTACCAGTCTGTATAGACAAAAAGATAGTAAGTGAAAAGAACTTTATACTTTCTGGGATGCAGCATGGCTGAGCCTTTGCATCATTTCCTGCTTCGATGCATCACGTTTTCTAACTAGAGCATCTCTTTTCCTTCTAGAGCGTCAAGTTTCCTACTAGAGCCTAACTTTTCCTACAAAAGCTTCAGTTTTCTTACCAAAGCGACACGTTTCCTACTAGAGCGTCACTTTTTTATACCAAAGCTCCACGTTTCCTACTAGAATGTCACTTTTCATACTAAAGCGGCACATTTCCTACTAGAACGTCACTTTTCCACTAAAGCGCCACATTTCCTACTAGAGCCTCACTTTTCCTACTAAAGAGGCACGTTTACTACCAGAGCGTCACCTTTCCTACTAAAGTGGCACTCTAGAGTGTCCCTTTTCCTACTAAAGCAGCACATTTCTCAAAAGGTCACCTTTCTGACATGCGCATCATCTTTCTGATTAAAGCATCACCTTTCATACTCAAGCTTCACCTTTACTACTCAAGCGTCTCATTTCCTAAAGGAAAACAAACAAGATGATGGACGGAATGTTGCACAAGGGCAAACCATCATCCCGAGTCACAGAACTGGGTTTAATCCATCGTTATGTTGCTCACCACGCCTCCCCAGGTCAGACATGGCCATATGCAAATCAGTCTTGACCCTGTGCCTCATGGGAACAGTCCAGCCCGAACTGCCAAGCCATGTCTTCCCTGGACCGGAATCAAGCATCCTAGGACTGGTTTCTGGCTATCAGCCGTCATCCTTGGATATGTGATAAGCGAGGATGGTGTCAGACCTAAAGTGTCTTTGGTAGAAAGTATCCTAGCTTCACCTGCCCCGAGGTCTAAAGAAGAGATAAAATCGTTCCTAGGGATGGCAGAATATTGCTCAAAGTTCATAAGTAATTTTGCTTCGAAAGTTTATAACATTAGATCATTGCTTAAGAAGAATGTGAAATTTGAGTGGACCAAGGAATGTGAAAGGGAGTTTGCAGAGATTAAGATGGATTTACAGAAGGTGAGTTCGCTTTCTAGTTTTGACCCTAATTTGGATTGTTTGCTGACTACGGACGCAAGTGATAAGGGGTTAGGTGCAGTACTTTCGCAGGTTGGTGGTGATGGGAAAGAAAAGATTATTTTGTTTGCATCCAGAGCTTTGTCAAAGGCTGAAGGCAGATATCCCATCATAGAAAGAGAGGCTTTGGCATGTGCATGGGCTCTAGAGCATTTTCGTGCTTTCGTATGGGGCAAGATGGTACATATCCGGACGGACCACAAGCCGTTGGTCCATATTTGATCCACGGAAGGGACTGCTACGGCATCAGCTAGACTGGCAAGAATTTCGATGCGTACGAAGGAGTATATTTACAAGCTGAGTTACATGCCAGGTAGGGATAACGTGGTGGCGGACTGTTTGTCCAGGTTGCCTACACCTTTGGAGGAGTGTGTAGATGACCCGTGGGGGACTTTTAGTGTGGCCTTAGTTCAGGATTCTGGTGTTCCTGCTATTAGTAAAGAAGATTGGGCTAGAGAGCATGGTAAAGATAAGATTTTAGTTGATGGTTTATTTTGTAGTGTAGTTCCTATATTCCCAATAGGCTCTGCGCATTGGAATAATATAAACAGCAGTGTAGACGTAGGACTGAGGTCTACTAGGTCTCTACTGACTATATTAGACTTAATTAGTTTTGCCAGCTAGCTCAGAGGTCACTAGAAACTTTCTCGAATGTTGAGGAAGGAGTTAACTCTCCTGATTTAGACAAGAAGGGATTAGCATCTGACAACCGCATAAACATGACAACTTTGCTCCCTCAGAATAAAGAGTGTATCTCTAGAGTCGTGTGAAAACAATAGACAGTTATTTCACTCAGTCAATCGTGCATACTTAGTTTCACCATAGTGCAGAGAAATAGAGAGACGGGCGCTTTCAATAAAAGGTGTTATTTATTGAGCAGTCTTCTTTCTCATGCAAGAGAAATGAATTGCCACAATTGCAATACTTATCATAAAGTAAAGTGCGTACAGTAAAAGGAGTATTATTAAATAATACTGTAAAAGCATTGATATGGTTTCTTAGCCATATGATGCTTTAAAATGGCTAAAATATATACATACATAAAAACATTAACTAACGTACTCAACTGGTGCTTCTAATCTACGCCTACCCCGGTGTTCCTGACCTAAGCCTAATACGTGGGAAGGAGTAAGTAAGTAGCAGTTTTTAAGTTAAGTTGGTTTTTGCCAAGGAATCTGAATCAAGAATTCTCTTAAGGATTTAGTCAGCTCCGTACCTTGGTAATAGAATGTAGGAGGGCTTGTATCTCTCTCTCAGGACTCGATCTCCCAGCAACCCGCAAGGGTGACTGGAAACACCGGAGCTGGATTTTCGCGGCAGGAGAAAAGACAGCGTCTTTCTCAGTGCGTCAAATGGGAGGGTCGGCTTCCTTCGGCACTTGCATCAGCTGGGCGTCGGGCAAGTAGATAGCCGTTCTGCTCCAAACCACCGTGTGTTTGCTTAAGGCAACGTTGGTATATTTATACCTGGAAGGTGCCGGGTTTGACGTAAGGTTGGACATAAGATGTCACCAAAAACTAACAGTTCTTTCTGACTCTAGGAGTTCTTGTGCAAATCAAAACAAGAGCAGGGGGATTTCCCGGGCTGCTGGAGGCTTGGTTTGTTTAAAGAACGTGTTGTACTTTCTAGGAGTCTAGGGGAGTAGCCTTGCCGTATTTGGACTGCATGGGCTATTACTAAATATGGATATGATTCTTATGCCTCTATAAGGATATTATTTATTATAGCCATATAAGGGCATAAATCGGGAATATCGAATTAGGGTCCTAGATGGAAACACAACACCCACTCCACGTATTAATGTCCATCATTACTAAAAACTAAGCAATATTAAACATATAACGATGCATGTGTGTTTTCCAACCCACCCCAAAATACATAAATCGCATTTGAAATGGTATATGGTAAATACACGAAAATGAGTATTGGTACTGTATGCCTATTAAGCATTGTCATCATTCAGTTAATAGTATATATATATATCAGCTGAATGAATTGCGAAAATTACACATGAAATGGCTCTAAATACAGAAAAGAAGGTCGAGACCATTCCATCACATATTTATACAAATGCTGTACATGTGCTAGAGGCTGAGGTAAAATATTGTCTCTAGAGTTCCTAAATTGGAAGCTCTGTTCTCAAAGAATAGTTCTACTTTAAGCAGATTACCATGTGCCAGAAAAAAAGGTAAATATTTTGGAAGTGAAAAAAAAATAATTTCGCTTTCAGGGGAAAAAAATTAGTTCCAAATGTTTTCAGTAGTTTTGTTTATCAAAAACTGAAGGCCGAATTCAGAGTTCAGGGAACGCTGTGTGCTCGTTGTTTTAAAAGTTATTCTCGTTGACTGGAGAGAACATCATTTCAGACAGGCTTGCAAAAAATTGGTCTACGACATCAGGTGAAAGTTCGACCAAGTTCGAAAAAGTTGAAATTGTGCAGATGTGAGAATGATTGCTATCATCGATGTCGGGATCAGCAATGCTCACAGAAGGTTGTACCTGTTTGGTGCTGCTTTCCTCTCGTACTTCACCGCCACCTACTCGTAGTGGTGAAGTCTCAACGAATGCCGTCATCAGAATAGGTAGCCGCTGGGGACAACACGATGCATGAGTCGTTACAGGACCTAGCAAGGTATCGATATCCATTGGTACTGCTGATGGTAGTGTAAGACAGACATCCAACACGCATTCTTCTCTGCATAGCAGACATCGAAGCACAGGTAAGATTCAATTCTGCCAGATGGGTCTGAATGAAAGAAACCATGTTGTATTCAGATCTCTTAGCCATGCTAATCCGATGACTTTAGTGATTCGGTCTCGGTAGCGTATTGCTAGGATCGTCTCTTCCATTGTAGCTGGAGCTTTGTGTGTTGCTTGGCTTGCCATATCGAAGCAGAAGGATCAAAAATAAAATTCCTGCTACGAGTCCCAAAAGAAGAGGCAGGCCGCCGAAAAATGAATGAACAAAATTCGGGAAAATGCCCAGAACTGTTTCAAAGGGTGCTAACAGTCCCGAAAAAATTGTGTTAAATACATGTGCGATGCCACTGGTATCAGACATGTTTAAGATTTGACCTAATATTTCTACGAAATGCACGGGGCAATTTGTTGATAATAGGGAATGTATCTCTGCCGCTGTCCTTGCAACTTGCAGATCATACGTTTCTTTGGACGAGGTTAAAGGCACAGTTGTCTGTAAAAGAACTGACTTCATTCTGCTTAAAGTATCAATTCGAATAGAAGAGATATTCAAAGAAGGCAATATTGCCAGCTCCATATCTGGATTGCTGTTTAGATACAATACTTGCATACAGCAAGTGACCATGGAACTAACGCTCACGAGATAGGCTTTTCCTGGCACCATGCCACAACAGCTGTGGTCACTTATTAGAACGTAGCTGCCGTTGAAAGCTGTCTCAAGAATGGCTTTATCTGTGTTGCAGGAGTGCCGTGCAGGTGACATGAAAGGTTATTTGAAGACCCTTCGCAGGCTCCATGCAAGTTAATACCTTGACACAGAAGTGTACCGCTTAGTGATTTTTTACAATTGTTACCACTAAGAAATACCTCCTTTTTTCCTTCACTATAACATTTGTGTGTATAAGGTAATTTCCATGTTGACTTGATGTATCCTTTACCCAACCTTTCATACAGGCCTGCTGGTATATATTTTAGGCAATACTTAAACTGGAAAGTTGTTATTGGGATTGTAATCGTTCCGTGTATTATCCATTCAATGACAGGTCTTTCTGGCCTTGTCAATGGTAATCTCTCAAGTTTTTCAATGCTCAGAATTGTATAGTCTGCTCCTTTTTGTGCCAAACTGATTTGTTTATCAGTAAGGTTAAAGATAGAGAATAATGACGTTGTGTTGATTAAAAGCCATGTCACGTAGCCTGAACGCAGATTTTGCAACGTCCAGCCAAGTTGTACAATAGAACGCAATTGGGACTGACCATGTTGTAACATTAGTAAGTCCTGCTCTATTATATCAATAGCAGATGATACAATGCTGTCCAGTGAATATATTCTGGAGGACAGAGTCGTTAACCCATTGTCCACTACAGAAAGTGATTTTTCCAAATTTATACGATCAATTTCTCGTATTTTTTCTGCAGTTTCAATTTGTGTTACTTTCCAAGCCTCGTTGTAAGCAGCGTATATACCGGCGTATATGAAACGTTTTTGACGCTGTTTGCGTATTCCCAGTATGTCCTCCAGTGAATATATTCTGGAGGACAGAGTCGTTAACCCATTGTCCACTACAGAAAGTGATTTTTCCAAATTTATACGATCAATTTCTCGTATTTTTTCTGCAGTTTCAATTTGTGTTACTTTCCAAGCCTCGTTGTAAGCAGCGTATATACTGGCGTATATGAAACGTTTTTGACGCTGTTTGCGTAGTCCCAGTATGAAATCACGCAAGTCAGCACCGTCTTTAAGTAAAGTCAAGTGTTGCTTAATTTCAGCCAGTGTGGATTTTTGTAGCCATTCGAGGCATAGTTTCCCTACACTGTATGTTGTAACTATCCCTGGATGTTGTCTCTGTGAGTATCTTGGGTCTGGCCTGTTCTGTTTTAACCCCTGTGTTATTTGTGTCTGTGGGCCAGATCAACCATTTTTTCCAATCAGTATTTGTTCTGTTTTGGTGTAAAATATTGGATACGTCTATCTCAACATCTGTAGTGCTATTACTATCAGGTATTGGCTTGTCTGGGATCATGCAGGCTCTAAATAATGCTTCTAAATCTTGGACCTGCCATTCTTTTGTACCCCAGATGGTTTTTTTTTCTATGTTGTTTTTCCAGAATTCAAAACCAAATGTAGTAATTTTTTCATAAAATGTTTCAGAATAAATCAATATAGTATTTGTCAACATTGTTTTCATTCCTGTCTTATTTAACATTTTAAAATAAAACGTTTTTGCATCACTTGTGTTAAACCCTGAGAAGTATGGGAATTTCTCATAAAATGTTTTCGAGCTGCCTTTAGGCGGTGTTGCACAATGTTCCTATTGGTTATAATTAAAAACATTTCTAGGCTGTGCAGATTTATGCAAATATTGCTGACCAAAATGATTATAGCAGTACATTTCTTCATATTTAGCTGAACCCTGCAAATAATCTTGTTCAGTGAATTTTGCTGACATTATTAAATCTGACATCATATTATTAATATTTTCAAAGTCCCAATCATCAGAAAAAGTACTTGGTTTTACAAAGTCACTTAATGAAACCTTAAACTGGTGTGGATATTTCAAGAGCTCAATTGGGCCATAAATGTCATAATCAGCTTTGTCCCATGCTACCCCACCGGGTATTGGATTGGCTGTGATGTTCACTGATGACAGTTCTCTTTTCTCGATGTGAAATGACTTGTGAGGCTTCAGGACCAAGTTGATGTTCTGACTTGCTGTGTCCATTCTACTGAATTTTCCTTCAATGAATTTTCCCAAACATAGAACCATGATTAGCCAAAGCAAGAGAAAAAGTACACCTAACACAATCCAAAATTCAATCCATGGAGAAATCAGATAGGTTTCTTTGAGTTGATGAAAGAGTTCAGTTACTTTGTCTTTGAAAGTTTTTGTTGCTGGCGTTTCTTCATGTTCACTTAGATCTTCTGAAAAGTCATCGAAATTGATGAAGTAGCCAGATGCAGTTCTGTCAATTGTTGGAATTGTTTCCGGATTTTCATTTGCTTTTGGGTTTTTCTTTGTTATATTAGTATATTCTGAAGCTACATCGTTGTAGACAGGTATTTCTTGATGAACTGTTGCAATTTGGGTTTCAAGAGGCACAAGTTCCATGGCTTTGTTGCATAGTCCTTCTTTATTCACTGCAGGTTTATCAAATGTGATTAGTCTCTGAGTTTGAACCTCTTGGATTGTAGCAAGATTTGGTCTTCTGCTATTTCTTGGGAGTCCACTGGGCCTACTACTTATTATTGGCCACATGATTGTGGTTTTACCAGGTTGATGGATACAACTCGGATCTCCTTTTTACCAGCAAGGGGCGGTAGTACAACTGATCTTGTTCCGCTGACAGCTAAGATAGGTACTGCTTTTCTGTAAGAAAGCACAAATTCCTTCTTTACCGCAATCTTTTCTCTGACCAGATCCCCAATCTTTGGAATCCAGACAGGTCTTGCTGGGACAGGTGGTTTCTCTTCAGTGGCTGTTGGCTTTAACTTTATATTACTCAGACTTTTTCTTGTTTCATTTAAGTCCTGTAAAACAGCCAAACGGTCTTTGATATCAAAGGCTTTTTCTTCTACCACTGAAGTGTGACAATCAAGATCCTGAATATGCATTCTAGTACGGAACAATAGTTCGTATGAAGTGAAACCTTTTAGAGAATTTCTTGGCAGATTATTAAGACTACGTTGGACGCGTGTTAAATGTTTGACCCACCCATCACCTGAACCTAATACCCTCGCCGTTATAGATTGCTTTATGTCACGGTTTTTTCTTTCCACTACCGCATTTCCCTCTGGATGGAATGGAGAAGAGTACTGCAATGCAATGCCCATGCTGGCCATGGCCTCCTTGTAAGTCCTAGAGCTAAACGCAGGACCCTGGTCAGAATGTAGCATGCCAATTGCGTATGTGCCGATAAAGACTCGCAAATCTTTTATAACAGTTCTGGCGTTAGCCGAGCGCTGGGGCCACATCCAAATGAATCTCGTGCAGGAATCCACTGCGACCATGATATATTTATAGTTGCCATCCCTTTGTAAGGGACCACAGTGGTCCAGGTAAACACATGCTAATGGTTTATCTGAGATTAGAAGGGGCGTCTGTGCTGGTCGTTTCACTGTTGATACTTTCATTCTTTGGCATATTTCACATTCTAGAACATAGTTTCTAGTTTGTTTCCTCATGCGTGGCCACCAATATCTCTGTTTTAATAATGATATTGTGGCGGAAACACCAGCATGTGCAGAGGCGAGCCCTTCGTGTGCCGCTATAATTAGTCCTAATCTGTGTTCCATGTTTGGAATTGCCCTATCCTCACTGCAGGGATTCGAGCAAAAGGAACAATATTCGTATCAGTTATGTATGACTAGTTTACTGGAAAGTCTTTTGGGAGTGTTTTTCTATCATCTTTTACTGAAGCACTGACAGCTTGTATTATATCGCTGTATATTTTTGTTTTTGACCGTGTGATAGTAGCTACGGAAGCCGTTTGCGCAGCTGCCTTCGCGGCTTCATCAGCCAATGAATTCCCCGCAACGTGAACGCCATCACGTTGATGACTCAGTGATGTATCACGTGAGTCTTTTGTAGTTCTTTCTGTAAAAGAACTACTTGTTCCCAAAGCGCTTTATGCTTGATTGTGCCACCTTTTGCATCTTTGAAGCCGTTTTGAACCCAGTTCTGCAAGTATTCATTGTAAGACTGAACGCAGTAATATGAATCGCACACTATTAGTGTGGGGAATTTGCGATCGGTATTTTCAAGCGCCATCTTAAAAGCCAGTAGTTCAGCTCGCTGAGCGGTACAATCTCCTAGAGATTGAGTTTTAGTGACCAGTGGTCTAAATTTTCCTTCGTGCCAACGACCTTTAACAATCGCGCACGCAGCACTGTAAGCTTGTTTACCCCCAACTGCGGGTTGTGCTGATCCGTCTGTATATATTATACAGCCGTAATGTTCCAGAGGCAGGATTTCGGTCGGCAGAGGACATTCATATTCATATTGGAGAAATTCTTGTGTCTTTAAATTAGGATCAAATTCATATACTACGTCTGTTGCAGCAAGAGAATTAACCCATTGTATCCATCTCGGAAGTAGTGCTTTAGCATTTGGAATGCTTGCTCTTGTTACTGCTTCTAGGGCAGGTACTGGTGTAACGATTATTATTAGTTTACCTTGTGCTAGGGCTCATTCTTTTGCTACAGCAGTCTGAACCGCAGTTCGAATTTTTTCAGTAGAACTGAATTTCATTTCAGCTTGTGTGTACAAGTGTGATTTGTAAGCTATTGGTACCGTTTCTCCCTCATTAGAGGTTAGGTACATGAATCCGCATCTTCCTGGGATGACTCGGATTACAAGGTTGCGTACGTTTTCGCGTGTTTGCAATTTTATTGTAGCTAACATGTCTGTTTGCAATGATCTTAAAATTTCTGTGTGTTTCTGAGTCCAATTTATTGGTTTGAAATCAGGGTTTATTAATTCATAGAGAGGTTTAACCCTCTCTGCATAATTTAGAATGTATGTTCTTCAGAAATTCAGGAAACCTAGTATTGATTGTAAGTTCTTCAGCGTTTTTGGTGCTTGGAGTACAGCACACTTCTCTAAGAAGTTGTCTGCTAGGCTTTTGCCTTCACTTGATAATTCATATCCTAAAAATAGGACAGTTAGATGGGCAATTCGTGACTTTTTAAAGTTGAATTTGTAACCCTCAGCTGCAAACCCAAGTATTATGGTGTTCACTATTTTCAAGTGTGTCTCCAGGTCATCATCTGTGGGATAGATGTCATCGACATAAGATAATGCCTCATCATCATATATTTGTAGTAACTCTGTTACCCTTGCTGAGAATAATCCTGGGCTATTCTTGAATCCCTGTGGGAGTCGACAGAAGTGTTTTTGTGACCCCAGTATTGAGAAAGCGGTCAAATACCTGCTTTCAGGTGCAATGTTTTGACAAAAGAATCCATTAGAGATGTCTAATGTTGTTTTATATTTTTTGCGCACGATGTTATTCATTAGTGCTGCACTGTGTGAGTTTTGTACTGCAAATGTTTTGCACAGGGAGTTTAGGTGTCTGTAGTCCAAAACTAGACGATATGTCTGGCTTGGAGACAGGAAACAAAGGATTGTTCATTTGTGAGGTGCATTTTTCATTCACCCCCTTGTATTCAAGTTGATCTAAAATCTCCCTGACTTGTTTTTTAGCTTCTTGCTTAACTGGGTACTGCCTTTGTGCAGTGGGCTGATTTTTTAACTGGATTTTGTGAGGAGGAGAGTCCTCATCCCATCCTACATGATTTTTGTATAATGCAGGGGCTTGGGCCACTTCCCATTTTCTTGCAAGTGTATATTTTTTATGAATTGGAATATGACTTGAGAAGGCAGGCATAATCATTTCTTCGTCATGAGGGCACTCCCTGACAAACTCTGGTGGGCAGTCTTTCTCAGCTAACAGGATGTCATAGCCTTTCGAAAGGTTATCCCAAAAGAGACCCCTTACTTTCCTAGTCTTGTCCCCCTCTATACACAATGTTATTTCGTATAATTTATGGGGTTTGCTAACTCTGGTGTCTGCAGTTTCCACTTGAATGTATTCATTCGTGTCCACTGTCTCCAGAAGATTCATCAGGATCTTGCGAGCTATTGTCACTTCTGCTGCGCTGTCTAGCATTGTCTGGGCCCACTCTCCGTTTTTCAGTTGTGTCCTCAGTATTCTCGGCATGTTTTATTATTTTAATACTGGCTACCTTCTTTCTTGGAAATTGTAATTTTTTATTTTGATGAGCAGGTTACTTGTCTTTGGACTTGACGTGCTCTTCCGTGTGTTGTGACCGTCCTCTTCTTTCCGATTTCTGTGAGGAAGTCTGAAAAGATCAAGAGGGATGTGTATCAATATCTTGATATCTGTCAGGTTTTCTTAATTTATCCCTATCTCTAAGGTTGTATCTTTTCTCAGAGGGCTCCCTCTGGGGAGATTTGTGTCCTCGGTCCGGAGATCTTTCTCTCTGTTGAGGAGACCTTCCTCTGGACTGGAATCGCTTTTCTCTGGGAGTGGATTGTTTATTACCATCCCAACTCTTTATCACAGTATTTAGATTATTTTTAATAAAGGTGTTTTCAGGATTTTCAGTTAGTTGGGGTTTTACTGGTTTCCCACCCAAACTATCTCTTCCTAGTTCTTCATAGGATTTTTCTATGATTCTGGCAAGTTCAAAAGGTTGTTCTGCTATATCTGTTTCTTTCAATTTCTGGCGGATCGCCACAGATGCTGCTTCTCCTTTTATGTTGGCTAATAATATAGCTGAGACCTGCTTGAAGTCTTTCAGTAATTTCATACCCAGAGTTAAAGCAGGTTCTGGACCGTATTCATTTTGAATCTGTCTTAGTACGTCTGGTATAACCGCCATGGACGGAACACCATGTGTTTTTGTGTAAATCAAAGCAAAGACTTTGCCCCAAGTGTCACAGTCCTCCACATGTGGTGCGATCCCCATTGGAAGACAGATAGTCAGAATTCTGTGTTTCTCAGTAGGCGTGGTATCTGGAAATACTGCCTCTATCTGAGTGATTTTTTGTGCTAACCAGAATGGAATTTGTTCCCGTTTTGCGGGTATTTTGCCAATGGCTGATTGTATATTCTGTGGTGTGATTTTATTTGTGTTCCCCTGGTGAGGGGTGGTCTGTGGAATTTTTATTGCTGGTTGGACTGTTGAAGTCCGCATTACATATTGGACCAATTGTCTATGTATTTTAATTAGCAATTTTAGCTGAGCTAAAAGTTCCTGGTCTGACATTGTTTCAATGTCGGGATGTGGTGTGTAGCTGGCTAGAACCGGCCATGTGGCTCCTGGTCTACCTAATGGACCGAGGCTGCTGATGTGATTTTGATGTTTTAGGGCGCCATTAAACCAGAGCAGGTGCTCTTGGTAAGTTAGTGGGATTTCAACGTCCTCGAAAGGATTGTATTCATCCGGAGGTTCCCCTATTTTGTAATAGTGGAATTCGTGTGTCACAGCGTGTGCTGCTGGAAAATTTATCTATGAATAGAATACCTCTGTCTGCCGATATTCATGGGCCTCTACCACAAATATGACTGTACCACCTCTTGATAATACTCCATTTTCTATAAGTTTTTAGTTATAGTTCTTCTTACATTAACCTGAATGATTATAACATTCGGGTCATTTTCTTGGAGACTTGTGTCATCCGCTAGGAGTTGAGCTGCTATTCTAGCTCTCTCTGTTTCATCATCACTTTCCACCATTTTGCTGACAGAAAATTTTGTTGCAGATCAAGTTTCAAGGAAACAAAGATTAGGTGCACAATATTTTGGAACACTGTATCCTTCAACGTTGACTAAACTAAAAACTATACATAGGAATCTCTTCCTACTAAGTTCCGGTGGATTTTAACCTTTTACCCACTCCAGACGTCTTTTGGAGTTTTTACGGGAAAAGGGGTCTGTGTGAAAAAGCACGACTGAGTTACTCTAATGTCTTGCGTTAGATTATCGCCTTACCAAACTTTGGGCGCCATGTAGTGTAGTTCCTATATTCCCAATAGGCTCTGCGCATTGGAATAATATAAACAGCAGTGTAGACGTAGGACTGAGGTCTACTAGGTCTCTACTGACTATATTAGACTTAATTAGTTTTGCCAGCTAGCTCAGAGGTCACTAGAAACTTTCTCTAATGTTCAGGAAGGAGTTAACTCTCCTGATTTAGACAAGAAGGGATTAGCTTCTGACAACCGCATAAACATGACAACTTTGCTCCCTCAGAATAAAGAGTGTATCTCTAGAGTCGTGTGAAAACAATAGACAGTTATTTCACTCAGTCAATCGTGCATACTTAGTTTCACCAGAGTGCAGAGAAATAGAGAGTCGGGCGTTTTCAATAAAAGGTGTTATTTATTGAGCAGTCTTCTTTCTCATGCGAGAGAAATGAATTGCCACAATTGCAATACTTATCATAAAGTAAAGTATGTACAGTAAAAGGAGTATTATGAAATAATACTATAAAAGCATTGATATGGTTTCTTAGCCATATGATGCTTTAAAATGGATAAAATATATACATACATAAAAACATTAACTAACGTACTCAACTAGTGCTTCTAATCTACGCCTACCCGGTGTACCTGACCTAAGTCTAATACGTGGGAAGGAGTAAGTAAGTAGCAGTTTTTAAGTTAAGTTGGTTTTTGCCAAGGAATCTGAATCAAGAATTCTCTTAAGGATTTAGTCAGCTCTGTACCTTGGTAATAGAATGTAGGAGGGCTTGTATCTCTCTCTCAGGACTCGAACTCCCAGCAACCCGCAAGGGTGACTGGAAACACCGGAGCTGGATTTTCTCGGCAGGAGAAAAGACAGCGTCTCTCTCAGTGCGTCAAATGGGAGGGTCGGCTTCCTTCGGCACTCGCATCAGCTGGGCGTCGGGCAAGTAGATAGCCGCTCTGCTCCAAACCACCTTGTGTTTGCTTAAGGCAACGTTGGTATATTTATACCTGGAAGGTGCCAGGTTTGACGTAAGGTTGGACATAAGACGTCATCAAGAACTAACAGTTCTTTCTGACTCTAGGAGTTCTTGTGCAAATCAAAACAAGAGCAGGGGGATTTCCCGGGCTGCTGGTGGCTTTGTTTGTTTAAAGAACGCGTTGTACTTTCTAGGAGTCTAGGGGAGTAGCCTTGCCGTATTTGGACTGCATGGGCTATTACTAAATATGGATATGATTCTTATGCCTCTATAAGGATATTATTTATTATAGCCATATAAGGGCATAAATCGGGAATATCGAATTAGGGTCTTAGATAGAAACACAACAATTTGTGAAGGATGGCCTAAGGAAAAATTCATTGCTGATAGTTTGAAACCATTTTGAGAAGTGCGTTTGGAGTTGTCTTTTGAAAAGGATGTGTTATTGAGGGGAGACAGAATTGTTCCCCCAGTGAGTTTGCGGAAAAGAATTGTGCAGATGTGTCATGAATGGGCATTTTGGGATAGTCAGGACTAAGGTGTCTGTCAAGAGTTTGTTTTGGTGTCCCAAAATTGATAAAGAGGTAGAAGATTTTGTGAGGACGTGTTCAGTTTGTACTTCAGGTGACAAATCTTTGAGGACTTTGAAACCGGTGATGAGTGAAGGATTAATTCCCAGTTTTCCTTGGGAGACGATTGCTGTGGACATTTTTGGTCCAGTGGGGGAATTTAAAGAATATGGGTTGGTTGCCATTGATCTTTTTTCAAAATGGCCGGTGGTTAAATTTGTGGAAAAGGTGGATAACCAAGCTGTTCTTAAGTTTTTGGACAAGATCTTTATAATGGAAGGGTTGCCGGTAAATATTTTAACGGATAATGGTGTACAATTGTTATCGAAATTAGCTCAGGAATATTTTGGAAGATGTGGGATTAAGCACAAAACCACAGCTCTATAACAATCCAAGTGGTAACGGCACTGTGGGATGTTTCAATAGAGTGATTAAAGGAATTTTGCAAGCAGCTATTAATAAGAATTTGGATTGGAAGGTGCAAATACAGAAGGCGGTGTGGTCTTACAGGGTTACTGTACATAATAGTACAGGGTTATCCCCTTTTGTGATTTTGAGTGGCAGATCTCCAAGGTGTAAATTTAGCCCAGGTTGGATGTTTGGAGGCAAATTGGAAAAATTGTCAATTGGTGAAGTGAGAAAGAATTTGGAAACTGTGCATTCAAGGAGTATAGAATATTATGACAAACATCATGGTACTAAAGATACTCAGGTTAAGATTGGGGACTGGGTTCGTGTTAAGAAGCCTTTTAAGGTTCAGAAAGGTGAGAACAAGTTTGATGTGGCTAAGCAGGTGGTTGAGGTTTTTAGGAACTCGGTTAGGTTGAATGATGGGAAAGTATAGAAACTCAAGGATGTTGCATTTGATATCAGCTTGGATCATGATAAGGTGGAGTCTAGATATGATGTATCAAGGAATTTTGAATGGGTGGAGGATTTTTTTGAAAATAGTGATTTGCAATCTCGGTTGGCTTTGGATGAGAAGCAGGGTGTACAGTCTCAAGGTGGTTCTTGTAGTGTGGATGTGTCGGTGTGCCTTCTCAATTAAGGGAAGGAGAAGGGTCGGTGGATGAGTTAGTAATGAATGGTGGTTGTGGCACTGACAAACATTTACAGTCAAGCTTTGAGGAGGATGCTGTTTGCACAAAGAGGAAAAGGATGTTACCTGTGTGGTTGAATGAGTATGTCATGTGAATTTTAGTAGTGATGGTAGTCCTGTGTGTGTTACTGTGTTTTTTTTAATTATTTTATTTATTTATTTTGTTTTTCTTATTTTATAGTTGTTATTGTAAGGGGGGGAGGTGTGTTATGTTGCTCACATTTACAATGTATTGTTACTTTAAAGCTCATGTTAGTTCGAGCCTAGAATAGAATGGCGTAAGGGAGTTTCAGGGAGACTGTCAGTTGTTGACTGGCTGGGGATCTATTCAGTTGTGTTCCTGGCACTACCTGTTCCTTATTGAAATACTTAAATAAAGATACTTAAGTAATCGGACTAGTTGATTACTTAACAGTCACCTTTCCTACTTGAGCTTCACCTTTCGACTAAAGTGTCACCTTTCCAATTAAAGTTTCGTTTTTGACTGACGCCTCGCTAGTGAAATGGACGTTGCATTTGTTTTTGTTGACACAACTAGCCCTTTCTGTGTGGTACAGTGTATAGATTGTTGCAATGCAGGTAAACACTCCCAGGGATCATGTTTCCTGTTCAAATTGTTTTGGCAGACATGCTAGAAGATTAGTGATGCATCACATGTATGTTAACAGTGCACATATATATGACTCCTTGCATTCATGGTCAAATTGATATATATGCAGCAACAATGTTGATGTATTTGCTGTGCAAGCTCCTTGGAAACAAGCGCCCTGGTTGGCAGTGGTTTATTGTGTTTAATTACACCTGTTGTGTATGCAGTCATAGTTGGTGTTGGACTTGGCCTTTTTGCAGGGTCATCCCCAAAGTTTTTGCCTATTTTCTGAACCCGTTTTTGTTGGCTTTTAGGACTCTGCACGCTTTGCCCTTGCTAACCAGTGCTAATGTGCTTGTGCTCTCTCCTTTAAACATGATAGGATTGGCTGACACCCAATTGGCCAGTAATGTGCTACAATATGTGCCCAGGGCCTATAAATTAAATGCTACGAGTAGGCCTGCAACACATATTGGGCCACCAATTTAAGTAGCCCCTTAAACATGTTTCAGGCCTACCTTTGCAGCCATTGTGTGCATTTGTAAACTGCCAGTCTGACCAGCCAGGCCTAAATCTTCATTTTCTATACATAAAAGTCACCTCTAGTATAGGGACTACACAGTCCAGAGGGCAGGCCCAGTGTATTAAAAAGGTTGGAGATATACTTTTATGTTTTACATGTCCTGGTAGTAAAAACACCTCTACATTTGTTTTTTACTCCTGTGAGGTCTACCTCTCCCATAGGATAACATTGGGTTGCCATATGACATTCAATAAGTGATAACTTTCAATTTGGAGCAGGTAGGCAGATCAAGTGTGGTGTCTAAAGAATCTTAATTAAACTTTCAATTTCGAGCAGGTAGACAGATCAAGTGTGGTGTCTTAAGAACCGTAATTAAATGTCCTCCTTAATGGTAAAGTCATATTTTTAGTCACTATTCTGAAAATGCCACTTTTAGAAAGTTGCCATGTGCTTGTCATACCCATTTGATGTTTGCAGCATGATCCTGGGTCACATAGCTTGGTGAAGCTGGCAGTTAGTCTTTGTGTATTGCTCCTGGACAGTGAGACAAAGGGAAGACAGGTGTTAGCAGGATGGCCCTTTCTGAGTTGATGAGGGGGAGGAGATGTCACTTTCACACGTGCACATCACAAAGGCTCTGCCTGAGCATTCTCAGAAAGGGTTTGACACTTTTGTGGCCCCAGACAAGATGGAGCATGGCAGGAATACAGAGCATGCCTGGAACATCAGGGGGTAAAAAGCTCTAGAAGCTTCCTCTACTTCAAAGTAGGCAACAGGTGTAAATATTTGACATTTAGACCCAACTCTTCAGTGAACTTCTAAATCTGTGGACTCTGCCAGGAAAAAGAAATGTTGTGCTGCAGAAAGGACTGCAACTCTGCTAGACTGCTGTCCAGAAAGATTGCTGCCCCACTGTACTGACCTGCTGCCTTCTTGCCTGGATAAAAAGGACTGGACCTGCATCTCTAAACTTGGAACCCAGAATGACTCCAAGGGCTAACTGACTGGCCTTCTGCTCAAATGCCTCTAGGACAGAACAGGTTTCCAACCACCCTGAGCTGAGCTCCACGACTCTGCCATCTGTGAGTTCTGCCCGCCACAGTTCTGGACTCTTGGAAGTGGGCCTGCAGTTGCAATTTCAGCTCATCTGTGGATTCAGCAGAACCAATGCATCTTCTCCACAGTGCAGCGCATCACCCGCAGAAACAGTGCAGCGCTTTTGCTGCTCGACACATCGCCCTCGGAACTGACGCGTTGCCACTGCTGCACAGATTTCCCCAACCCAAGGACTTCGCATCGCCCATCGCAGGCCACTATAACCAAGGCTGTGTGATGCATCTCCGCTCAAGGACATCACCTCGCCCAATGCAGCCCATCAGAGAAACTGCTGCATGAAATATTTCCATGCAAGGACATTACATTTCAAAGCTCCCTGGAACAGCCACTGTGTTACGTATCTCCTCACCCATACCTCGCATTTCCTCTGCTGCATGACGCATCCACAATGCAGGGCTCTGCATTTCTTCACAACCAGGATTAAGGTACTGTGTTCAGCAGACATAAGTGAGTCCTAACTCCATTGCGGTTGGTCTGAACTTTTGACTTTGTCCCGGTCCAGCGCAACAGTTTGCTCTTAGTACTTTTCGGTGCTTTTTTCACTTAAATCCTTAAAACTGCATATCACAGATTCTTCTGATTAGATTTTTGTCATTTTGGCCATGATTTATTTATCTATAGTGATATGAGATTTTTCTTGTGTTTTGTTTTTTCTTTACTACTGTTTAAAGTGCTGGATAAATACTTAAGCCATTTACTCAAAGTTAAGCCTGACTGCCCTTGCCAAGCTACCAGAGGGTTGAGCAGAGGTTAATTTAGAGTTTGCGTGTCATGCCATCCTGACAAGGTTTGTGGTTGCAGCTTGAGTAGGATTTCATGCCCTCAACAAGTTACCCAATTTATTTCATCTCCTACCAATAGGTGTTTTTCTATTTGAAATAATTTGCTGTTTTTAATGGCTGTTTTATTTTTACTTGTCTGTGTTTTGTTTTTGTACTGTGTTCATTGAGTGAGTGCTTTAGAAGTGATAGTGGTGTGGAGCTTCATGGTGATGCCTGAGTGACATTTGTCTAGTGGTGTGTGTGAACTGGTATTTGGGTGGCAGTGTGTGTGGACTGGCATCTGGCTAGCTGTGTGTGTGGCTGGCATTTTGCAGGTGGTGTGGTTGGACTGGCGTCTGGCTAGCAGTTTGTATTAACTGGCATTTGGCTGGTAGTTTGCATGGACTGGCATTTGGTTGGCAGTGTGTATGAACTGCCAGTTGAATGACAGTGTGTGTAGTGGTAGTTGGTTGGCAGTGTGTGTGTGTGTTTAGTGACTTGCTGCTGGTCATCACATACACGCTCCTGGCCAAATGCCAGTACACACACACCACCAACTGAACCCCAGTTTAGACAGTCTGCCAGACGCCAGGTTGTGTGATTAGTGCGTCAGTCCTGTAGACATATGAAAGTGATGGGCCCTCGAATGGTGCAATTTGTTGATATGAATATGGGAATGTGTTGGGCCCATAGCTGGCAGTGTAACTAGTTTTGTGTACGTGTGATGCAAGTAAAGAGCATGAATAGCCTGTAAAGCAGTTGGTGCCTGGGCGTGGCTTTAGAGCCTACGAGCTATGAGTCGCTGGTTCAGTATTCTGGAATTTCAATTATCTTATTAACTGTCATATCTACAGTTTCGTTTTAGTGAAATCGTTTGTCAATAAAGTTTACATTTTTAATTTTTCACTTTTGTGTTAAATCCATCCAGTATGTGTGCGTCCTTGAGTAGTAGATGGTTGTGCAGTAATATTTGTCTTTTTTGCCACGGTGTATATTTTCTATGGAAAAAAACTAGGGCATTGTGGGTAAGAACACTTTGTGGGATTAACGTGTGGCACACCACCCAAGACTTCCCTGGTTGTCTAGTTTTCAGAAATGTCTGGGTTTGGTAGGTTTCCCTGGGTGGCCGCCAAGCCCTGGCCCAAACAAAGCACCCACCCCAATGCCAAGAACATATGTTATTTATTGTTTTGTTTGTTCAGCACTATGTCACCAATCACGAAAAGTCACTAATTGTTTCACAGTCAATATGTCTTTCTGTCTCGGGCAGCCAGAGATTTACTGATTTACTTTGAAAACACGTATATACTAAAAAACAGCGTATCTTTAGAACGTAATTTTGTGCTGTGTGTTTCTTTGTACAATTCACTTGAGGCTTAATACAATATTTGTAAAACCGATTAAGTGCAGTGAAAACAAGTATTCTTGACTCCCAACAGAAACATTGTTTTTGTTTAGCTCCAATACCCAGGTTCTGAGGGTTACCCCATTATAATTAATGGCCGCATCACCGGGAAGAGTGTCGCAGGGCCTGTCACGGCTCGCAACGTTGTGGAAGTGTGATATTCTATTGTATTGATGTTAACTGTATTAGAGTTAGGCAATGATGCTCACTTGTCATGGTTACAGGTGACGTCACTGATGTATTGGTTCCAACCTACTCTGTTGCCAAGGTTCAAGAATGTTAGGTTTTGATTTTCTGCAGAGCAGTTACTGAGGTAGGATGTGGTATTGGATGGGTTCATCTTTACCTACAATAAACTTGGATTATATTTCCATCACCAAACCTGCCTCCTTCTCAATAATTCTGAGGATCTTACATTGGCGTAGTCGGCAGCTGGTGAAGGAAGGAACCCAACAGCCTCAACACCTGAAGGATTTTTTTTTTCTTCTTCTTTCAAGTTACTGTTCTATATTCACCCTTTCATTTTAAATAGACCTCCTGTCTTGCAAGAGTAGGTTGGAACCAATACATCAGTGATGTCACCTGTAACCATGACAAGTGAGCATTATTGCTTAACTCTAATACAGTTAACATAAATACAATAGAATATCACAGGAAGCATCTCGCATCTCTTGGGGAAAGGATCGACGTTGCAGCAGACGGTAAATAGTCAAAATATCGAGTTTTTAATTTCGACTAGACATAATATGGAGTGAAAAATATAGAATAGACCTAATATCGACTAGACAGAATATAGACAACAAAAATATCGAATTTAAGTTAAGTTAATATTAAGGTTTAATTTTTGTGTAATATAATTCTGTAGTGGGTTGTGCGTTTATAGGGGAATAGGGTGAGAAGTAATTTAATTATAATTAATTAAATATGTTATTTTATTTATTGGTATTTAATTAGAACTAATTGTTAAATAATTAATTATTGGTAATTAATAAAAATATAATTGGTAATTAATTTTAATTGAATAATTGATAAATATTAAATTGTTATTACTTTTTTTTCTGGAGCGGGTTGTGGGTTTATAGGGGAATAGGGTGGGAAGTAATTTAATTATAATTAATTAAATATGTTATTTAATTTATTGGTATTTATTTAGAATTAAGTGTTAATTAAATATTAATTGGTAATTAATTAAAATATAATTGGTAATTCATTTTAATTGATCAACTGCTAAATATGTTAATTTTATAAAAATAAAATCTGTAGCGGGTTGTGGGTTTATAGGGGTATAGGGTGAGAAGTAATTTTATTATAATTAATTAAATATGTTATTTAATTTATTGGTATTTATTTAGAAATAATTGTTAA
Organism: Lissotriton helveticus; assembly: GCF_964261635.1. Taxonomy (NCBI): domain Eukaryota; kingdom Metazoa; phylum Chordata; class Amphibia; order Caudata; family Salamandridae; genus Lissotriton; species Lissotriton helveticus. The sequence continues at coordinate 2,129,302,708 of NC_136061.1, forward strand.
TTAATTATTAATTGATAATAATTAAAAATATAATTGGTAATTAAATGTAATTGATTAATTGATAAATATGTTAATTTTAGTAATTTATTTTCAGTAGCGGGTTGTGTGTTTATAGGGGAATAGCTTGGGGAGTAATTTAATTGTAAATAATTACATTTTTGTAAAAAATGTATTGAGTTTATTTTTTAAAATATTTTTAAATTGTAAATTAATTTATTGTTAATAGGTAAACAATTAGTATTAGTAGGTCATTTTTATTATTAAGTAATTTTTATTTGTATTGATTATTTAATATATTTTATACAATTGTAAAATATTTTAATTAATTTGTAATTGGTATTAATATTTATGTTCTTTATATTTATATATGAAGTATTTACTTTCCCTACTATTGCACTCACTGGAGTTGGAATAGTAATTTTTACCCCTACGCTATCCAGCGCTTTCCCTACTGTTGCACTCTTCGGAGTAGGAATAGTATTTTATACCCCTACGCTATCCAACACTTTCCCTACTGTTGCACTCACTGGAGTGGGAATAGTAATTTTTACCCCTACACTATCCAACGCTTTCCCTACTGTTGCACTCTCTGGAGTGGGAATAGTAATTTTTACCCCTACGCTATCCAACGCTTTCCCTACTGTTGCACTCTCTGGAGTGGGAATAGTAATTTTTACCCCTACGCTATCCAATGCTTTCCCTACTGTTGCACTCTCTGGAGTGGGAATAGTAATGTTTACCTCTACGCTATCCAAAGCTTTCCTTACTGTTGCACTCGCTGGAGTGGTAATAGTAATTTTTACCCCTAAGCTATCCAACTCTTTCCCTACTGTTCCACTCTCTGGAGTTGGAATAGTAATTTTTACCCCTACGCTATCCAACGCTTTCCCTACTGTTGCACTCTCTGGACTTGGAATAGTAATTTTTACCCCTACGCTATCCAACTCTTTTCCTACTGTTGCACACTCTGGAGTTGGAATAGTAATTTTAACCCCTACGCTATCCAAAGCTTTCCCTACTGTTGCACTCACTGGAGTGAGAATAGTAATTTTTATCCCTACCCTGTCCAACGCTTTCTCGACTGTTGCACTCTCTGGAGTAGCAATCGTAATTTTTACCCCTACGCTATCCAACGCTTTCCCTACTGTTGCACTCTCTGGAGTGGGAATAGTGATTTTTACCCCTACGCTATCCAATGTTTTCCCTACTGTTGCACTCACTGGAGTCGTTACAGTGAATGTAAACCTCTAGCTATCCTACGGTAAAAATATTGTATATGTTTTGTTAATAATATGTATATATATATATATATATATATATGTATTAAAAATAAAAAAATAAATTTACGTTACATTAATTATTTCTTAATTTTACGTTTATTTAAGTATGTTAAATAAGTTGAAATTAATTTTATTTATTATTATATTACTTTTAAATTACTTTTAAGACATTTAAAAAATTCGATATTTTGACAGTCTATATTTTTTACACTCGATATTTTGGAGTCGATATTTTTGTACTTACCTGTGTGAAGATAGGGAGTCGATATTCCTGCAGTCGATATTTTTACCTCGCTATTTTGTCATCTCGATATTTTGACTGTCGATATTCTGTCAGTGATCCGCAGCAGACGCCGCTGCATCACTGGGAGCGTGTCGCAGGGCCTGTCGCTGCTCGCATTGTGTCAAGCATCTCGCATCGCCGGAGAAGAGGATCGACGTCACAGCAGACGCCGCCACATCACCGGGAAGCGTGTTGCATCAAGGAGAAAGCGCCATCTTTGTTTCTTTGCACCATATCTTCAGCGCATCACCGTCCTTGCGTGTAATGGACAGCCGCATCACCTTTCTTGAAACACTTTCGTTCCCCTGCGTGTCGCATCTTAAGGTACATTGACTCAAAATGTTGCGTTTTAAGATCTAAAGAGAACTACTTTAATTCTACCATTTTAAGTACAGTATTGTGGATATTTGTCGTTTATTGTGGTAAATCTATATAAAGAATACTTATGTTTGATATAAAACCTGTGTGGTGTCCATCTGTAGTGTTGTCACTTGATTACTGTATGTGTTCACAAATGCTTCACACACTGCCTCTGAGATAAGCCTGTCTGCTCGTGCCAAGCTACCAAGGGGGTGTGCAGGGGTTATTTTAGGAGTGTACCCCCTTACCCTGACTAGAGGCAAGGGTCCCTACTTGTCACAAATACCTACCTGTGCCAACTAGAGACCCCCAAATCTAACACTAAACTAATAGTCACTATTCCTAAACTCAATACCTGTTGCCCATTTAAGAAACACAGAGGTTTTCTATATACTAATTTTTACTCAATATTTTACCATATGAATTGCTGTAAAGTCGGTACACACTGAAACAACATTATAAGGTGCAGCTCAGTTGTTATATGTGGATGCCTAGGGTTCTTTGGGAATCTACAACCCTATATATACCCATGACTAGAAGGGTCCAGCGGGGATAACTCACCCATCTTGACAAGAAATTAGATGAAACCTGTGTCACAAATGGCTATTTTTACCTACTCACATTCAGTGTTTTTTTTATTTTAATAGTTTGTTTGGGAAAACCTTGAAGTTTCTACACAAATGATACCTTGTTGAATTCAGAAGTTGTCTACTTTTTAGAAATCTATAGTTTTCTGTGCTTACCAATGGGTTTCAAACTGATTTTTACCACAAATGGAAGTAGGGTGAAAGCACAAAAAGTAGTAAACATGAGCTCCCTCTATAAAAAACGCCAAACGTGGTAAAAAAAATATTTTTGATTCAGCTCTGCTTGATCCTGAAAGCTGGGAAAATGATGACTTAGGCACAACAAACCTTTGTTTGATGTTACTTTTAGGGAAAAAACAGACACTTTTTGTGGCTCACTTTTTTTCCTACTTTTTCCCGCAAAACAATATTAAACTACATTTTGGCTATTTTATTAGTCCCCTCCACTGACATTCCCAAACCCTGGATACCTTTAGAATTCCCAGAGGAAGTTGGAAAATGGAGACCTAAGCATGCATTACCCCACATAGCTAAAATAAGGCTTAGCATTTAATCAATCAACAACATTTATACAGCGCAGGGCTGCGTCAGGAGAAGCATCCTGGTGCTCAAAGCAAAGCGAGTGAGAGTATAGTCAGCCAGCTAAATCAAAGAGCCAAGTTTTCATTTCTTTCCTGCATTCTAGGAGGGAAAGACCTAGCAGAAAAAGGGTTAAAAGAAGCAAGAATTTTGATAATCTATTAGACTTATTGCCAACTTGTCAATTACATGGTTGGGGAAAATAATTTCACATTTCTGTTGCATCATAAACGGGTACAACAACATACAGAAAGGGGTACTGGCCATACCCATTTATATTGAGGGCATAATTGGACAGTATTTTAGCTTGATGAAGGACTCCTGACTCCTATTGGGTTTTAAATAACTGACACAAAAGAGTGACAGTCCTGAAGCAGATGATCAGGATTTTATAGACTGTTTTTTTCTTTTTTCTTGGAAGCCCTTAACAATGAGGTTTATACAATAGGCAAAACAGAGCATACAGAGGTATCTGTCATCTGATATGTCACATATCATGTCAGTTACTACAAATCCACCAATGAGACCATGGGGTTAAAGCTATTTTAAAACTTTAGAATTAAATTCTCCTAAGATATTAGCAGATGTGTGTGCTTTCGTCATGGAGAATATTACAATCATTGAATGCTGACTAATGCCTTCAAGAGTTGTACAGGCTGTGGAGGATGCTTTGCTATGGCCTTTTATAGTGTGCAGAGATGCACATATTTATTATGGTTTTGCGCCACCTGTGCACAACGCAAGCGCAACATGAAACCTAGAATGGCATTTACCAAATTTGGAGCAATGCAAGGGAGGGCAAGTCACTGGCTTGTGTTACTCTGCCCCAGGAGGCGTTCCATGGGTGGAGCAAGGGATTCCAAGATTTAACATTAGTGGTAGACCTGGGAAGGCGCCAATAATGCTATGACTCCCAGGGAGGCGTAATGAGGAGAAATATGCCTATTTCTCCTAGTTTTGTTCACTTTCTACAAGTGCTAAATTCTGCAGCACACATTGAAAGAGGAAAAAGGCTCAGAGGATCGTTTTTTTGCATGAAGGTGCCCCTTCCTGCACAAAAACGTCCTGCCTGAAGCGCATGCACCCTTGCACCCTGCGTTGGTACTAGGCAGCAGTTTATGCACCAGAATAAGCAGAGAGCAGTAATGCACTTTATAATGTTAAATACAGAGCAATCCTGCCCTTTCACGCAGTGGTAACAAAATGGCTTGCTGTGCTGCATTATGTTGCATGAATATTTGATAAATATGCCCCTTAGTCTGTGGCTTGGCCATTAGGACACGTCTGTTGTCAGAAGGTGGGTGTACATGACAGTCTCCACAAATGCTTTAACAAGCAATAAAAACATTGCCCTTTGTTGCTATATAACAGCAATAGTGGTGGACTAGGTCCTGCTCTGAAACTTCTATTTCAGACAAATGGTCACCAAAGGCTCCAGGATCATCTCTGCTTCTACCAACAAAATGGACAAGTGGGTGGTTTGGGTGGTACTTTGTTAGTGGTTTCTGGTACGAAAGTGTGCTAGTTAGTAGTTGCTGATGTTGGATAGGAATGGGAGTTTTTGATGATCTAACATTGGCCTTGTCATTTACAAGGCCAATAGCTCAAACTTTAATAATGCGAGACCTATTGCATTGTAAATGCTTGTTATATTTTGTGAATGAGCTGCAACTTGCTGAAATTACCCAAGAATGTGCGCAGGGATGTTTTGGCCATAAAAAGAGCAGATGGCCTTCAACAGAGGCAGTGTCAGAAAGGTCTGAAAGGAACGAACAATATGTGCATTGGGACCCATGTTGATCAAACGTGTTTTTATTTTACTCCGACCTCTTTTTTCCTTATATATGTTTCTTTTTTTCTGCAATTGTTGATTTGCTTGTTTTTCTACAACATATTCACTGCTCAATGTTTACTATTGTTTTATATTGTTCCTCATCTATAAACAGTTTGCTTCAGGGCCTAATGACAAAAAGATAGGCAGAAAAAAAATAGATCTGACATAAATAGAATAAAATAATATGAATGATATGGAGGAAAGATCATAATAGACAGACGAGACTCCAGGACAGTCTGCATGCCTTGTCTGTGTACTAAACTAAAAAATATGGTTACAAAAAAAAGATAAAGGGTGAAATTCTTCTGACCCCTAAAAGAAACTGTACTTTAAATGCAAGTCAAGTCATTATACTTTTATTCGACACATGTATCATAAAAAGTACAAACATACAGTACAAACATAATTATAAAAACAGTTCATTATTTACAAAAATACATATAAGAATTATGTGGAAAAATTGACTTGATGAGCATTTTTTAAAATCTTAGTCCTAATAATCCAGGCACATGATAAAAACTTTGCAACCCCACAGACAACAACCATGGAAGAGGTGTCAGAGCTAAGAATACGCAAAGCTAATTTATAATCTCTAATACCAAGATTCTTTAGCACTGGTTTCAACCATTTCTTCCTAGGTAGGATGTATGCCTTACAGGCAAAAAGAAAGTGCCCCAATGATTCCTTGGGATTTATACAACCTGGACACATTGTATCCTCTTCCCTCCTATTGTTCCATCTAGATGTAACAGTTTTGAGGGGCAATGTTCCATGTCTAAATTTAATATATAAAGTCCTTTCTCGAGGGATCTGAATAAAATCCAAAAACAATTCCAATTTTTGGGTGCATTTATGGGACAAAAAAGTCTCAGTCAAATGTCCCCAATTTGGGTTCTGTAGCGCCTTGGCCTCTATCCAATCCCAATATAATTTTTTCACCACTTGTTTTGGTGGAGGTGATTGGGATACCCAAGCGTCGCTTAAACCCACGCGTATTACAAGATTTTTTAAAGCATTTAGCCACTTTATTTTGCCTGCAGTATTTAATTTTAGCATTTCATCTAACACTAGGGCATAATTACCTAATTCGGGGGTCCTCCTCAAACGGACCCAATATAAAAGGGGACGGAGCTGAAGGAAGTCCCGAATAGACTTTCTGCCTAGGTCTAAGAATAAAGGTTTAAGTGGGGTAGAGGATGGAAGCGACACCAAGTCCCTCATAAACTTATTCTCTGATCGGACGTGGTCGTTGGTATTCTCGTTGCCCCACAGTTCCGAGCCATAAACAGCTGCGGCAATTGCTTTCCCCTCATAAACTGATAAGGCAGGTGCAACTGGCCTACTTACAGAGAGACGTTGGTTTTTTAAAATAGTGCCGGAAACCCTTTTAAGATTTAAAACCATTTTACATATATGGGGTTCCCATTTCAAATGATTATTAATCCTAACACCCAGGTAATCAAACTCATCGACCACCTCTAAAGGAGATCCATTCAAGGACAAATGGATATTCCTATATTTCTTCTTGGCGGTCATAACCATTAGTTTAGTTTTAGTTGTGTTTATTGTAAGTCCCCGTTCCTGACAAAAAACACTAAACTGATCAAGAAGGGTTTGAAGGCCTGTGGGGGTTTTAGATAAGAGAAGGGTGTCATCGGCAAAGAGGAGGGATGGCGTTTTCTCCCCGGCCACAATGGGGGCGTCGGCCGCTGTCTCATTCAGATGTTTCACCACCCCATTTATAAAAAGGGAGAATAAAGTAGGGGCCATCACACATCCCTGCCGCACCCCTCTATTAACAGGTATACTCTTAGTGAGTTGTCCCTGTGCCCCCCATCGTATCTTCGCATAAGTACCCTCATGGAGTTTAATGATAAGATTTAGCAGATAGGAAGGGAACCCCATATCCCGTAGAACACTCCAAAGTTTAGCACGGGGTATTACATCAAAAGCAGTTTTAAGGTCAATAAAAGCCAGGTAAAGGCTCCCTCTGGCTATTGACACTGTTTTCCAAAAAACTGCACAAAATCTGAAAACTTGATCAATGGCCCCAACATTGCTTCTGAATCCAGCTTGGAAGTGGGACAAAATATTTTCTTCCATAAGCCAGCCCTCAATCCTATTTACAATTACCCTACCAACTACTTTTTGAATAACATCAATTAAACTAATTGGTCTGTAGTTGGCAGGGTCCTCTCTTTCACCCTTTTTAAAAACAGTAACAACTTCAGCACCCTTCCATGAATCCGGTACTTGCTGGCCTAACTGGATGAGGTTCAAAACATTTACAATAAAAACAGCCCAAACCAATGGATTAGACTTCAATAAATCACCCGGTATTCCATCCGGACCAGGTGCCTTACCCGGTTTTATTTTAAGGATAGCCTCCTGTACCTCGCGAGGCGAAAACAATACGTCTATTGAGTCCTCATACTGATGGGCCAAACAATTGGTACCTATTAAAGGGGATGCTGGCGCATCTTCTAAGGAGCCTACGCCGTATAGATTCGAAAAGTGGGAATACCATTGGGACTCAGTTATATGGTTTGGGATAGGCTCAGCGCCTCGTCTATCGATGACGTTGATCAGTTTCCAAAAAACCATGGCATTTTTCCCAAGAGCCGCTTCTTTTAAAGCCTGCCAATGTTCCTCTTCCCAATCTTTTTTAGCTTTCCTAATACTAATGCGATAGTCATTTCTAGCTAGTCTAGCGGCTGAGGCATCCTTGTTTTTAATAGCTAGCGAGATTTCTTTTCTTTTCCCTCTACAGGAGGCAGTATACCAGGGGTTCCCCTTTTTCCCATGCATTTTAACAAGTGGAATCCCTTGTTTTTTTTCGAAAAAAACATACTGATCTCCCCTATTAGGTCTTTATACTTAGTTGCCAGCACTGACCCCTGATGCTGAGATGAAATTTGATTCATTGGCACCAGGGCGGATGAAGCAGCCGAAACTAGAACCCTGATATTCTCAAGTGTCTCCTCATTACACCTAACCACATCCCATTTAATCCTACGATTACAGTTAGAAGGGACTACGTCTTTAGTAATCAACTCATTTTGGACCTCCTCACCAATATTTTCTCCCCAGAACATACCCATGCAGAGGGGATTATGGTCGCTGTCAATCCTCTGTCTGACCTCCATATCAACCAGATTGGCCCATGACCATACATCCAAAAGGATGTAGTCAATCCTAGATGGGCAGCCAATTCGATTGAAGGTCATGGCGCCCATGCGATCAGATGTAGTGCGGCCATTTAAGGCACATAGATCATATGCAGACACCAGGGCATTCAACTGAATGGCTCGAGCCGACCACTTCTTAATTGGGGCCAAAGATAAGGATGGAATTGACTGGTTTCCTAACTTGTTAAAAGAGCCCAAGAATTCATCCTCATCAAGAGGCTCAAATGTACAATTAAAATCACCTCCCACTAATACTGAGGATTTAGAGGGGAGGGCTGAAAGCCTGTTGTCTAACAGCTCCAATGTTGGAGACAGTTGTCCCCCTGGGAGCCCCCTGGCATAAACACAAAAAATTTCAAAAGCGTTCCTGGCTGACTGCCTTTTAACAGTTATATGGAGAATATCCTTACAGGGGACATAATTAACAGTAGTCTTACAGTTCAAAGCTATCCTGATCCATATAATTAAGCCCCCCGATGGGCGCCCCCTCCCAGACTGCGTAGCAGGGACAAAGAATGTAGAATAGCCCTGTTTATGTTCTGGCTCTAAACACCACGTTTCCTGAAACATACAGATATGGAAATCTTCTACAAAATTATTCCATTCCGGATCGGGCAAGTTTTTCTTTAAGCCAGCTATGTTCCAGGACAAAATTTTAACAGGTGAGGAGTACCGCATAGATGTATCCAGGGCGGCCTGAGTATCAACACCCCCTGACAAGGGATCTGGAATAATACTATCCTGGACAGGGACTTCCTCTCTTGTAGCAACAATAGAATCACACTCTACGGGAGAAGGTACCCCACAGTCCCTGTCATCTTCAATACACTGGGATGGTGGTCAATCCACTTCTTCCAGCCCACTAAATCGATTATAACATGGGAATAAGGGGTAATTGAGTTGTGGGCCCCACCCTTCTCCATTGAACTGTCTTTCCCCCTTCCACTGGTGCCCCCTCCTCCTGTCGACTAAGTTCCATCCTTCCTCTACAGGCATTCCCCATTGTTGCAGATTCTGGTGTGTTCCACCTCTACCCATTCCTTTCCTGGCAGGCCTCATCCAACTCCATCTAGCATCCTCATAGCCATCTTGCATATAAAAAAAGGACAGGGGCTTGGCTGACACCACAGACTTGCTATCACAGGGAGGAGTAGAACAAATAAATTCTACCAGTCGTGGGTCCTCAAACGTGATAGCGACACAATCACCCTTTATACTTTTCTTCTTCCCACCTACCCATGGTGCCCGTTCTACCATAAGTATGTTCTTGTTTAGGTTGGGTGGTGGAGGGTAATTTTTGTCGAGCCAGTGGCATATTTTATTTTTAATCGCCCAAAAAGGCTCAGAGGTGGACATTGGCAGCTCAGGAATCCCTGTCAGAACAACCACATACGGACAAGCATCTGGTGGTAAATTGATGTTACGTCGCAGAGTGGTTTTTCTGGGCTGTGACTGGGGAATAATGGGAGCTGGGTTTTTAGGGATCTTTTTACTAACTACATTTCTATTCGCTGCACTCGGACATGTAGCAGTGGAGGGTTTAATATTATTCACTGTGTTAGTTGCCGGTAAAGAGGAAGCTGGAGGGATAATTGTGGGAGCCGGTATGCTTCCCATAGTTTGATTGGAAACAACAATCCCAGTATTAGTAACAGGCGGTGAGACCACCTGAATAGGGGGGCCAGGGGTAGTCAGCCTAGGATCTTGTAACGCAAGAATAGTAGCTAATTGATGTTCTATATTAGAGAGCCTATTCTCCAGAGGCGAAAGCAGGGATTTTAATAAACTGGACATAGACTCCATTAAGGATTCAAGCCCGTCTCCTGAATTAGTTGATGAATCATTGCTTCCGCTAGTATCCAGAATACTTGCCAGGCTGCTATCATGGGTTATATCGCCTGGAACCCCTAGGGATAATAAATGAGGGGTGGAATCTAAAGGGTCAGACTCAATATAATCAATGGGTGTCTGGAGAATCCCATCATTTACTGTCGCCGCACCTATATTGTCCCCCCCGGAATTAGAACCCATAGACCCTTGAAAAGTTATAGCGGAATTGTCTATAGGAAAATTTGTTGGGTTCACGACATTTGAAGTTGACATAATAGTGTCGGACCCAACCGTCATTGATGAATCAATAACATCATGATTAACTGTCACGGGAGCATGGGGAATATTAGGGGGTAGTGTAGTCATAGCGGGGGCGTTAGTAAGAGATAGTGATTGGCAATTAGCGGGAATAGTATCATTATCTGGATTCCCAGCAGAGGTAACAACAAGATTAGTCATACTTTGCGGCGGTGAATGTATCATTGCAATGTTGCCCAGTGAAGATCTTTTTGCGTGTGCAAGATCCAATGATACCCTCCTTTCCATTAAAGAAATGCCCTGGTCTATCAAAGAGTTTGTTCGGGAAATAAAATTATCTAAGGTACCAATTACTTTTTTAGTTTTAACGTTTCCAGCTCTCTGGCTCCTAGTTTTACGTGTGGACATCTCTAGCAGGATATATAAATAGGAAAAACAGAAAATACTAAAATAGCACAACAGATGTCCCAAGGATAACAGAGAACACAAGGCAAACAAATGGGCTACCCAGAGAAAAAATAACCCCAAATAACTTCAATCAGGAAATAACTGTAGCAATAAATACCAGGCTATAATACAAAGTACTAAATAGGGTGCGCCCAGACCAGGCACTGCAGGCCACGGAGGGCCACAGAGGGCCCGCCCTTTGCCCGGGCTTAGCCCCGGGCGCTCCCGCGCGCTCCCGCGCAGCGAGGTGCTTCCAAATTTATAGTCCCAACCTATAGGGCGGGGTGGGGCGGGGCGGTCAGGGAGAGCGGGGCCAGGTGACTCGGCCAGAGACCCAGGGACTCCTGGGAAAGCGAGTCCCGGGTCGCGCTCGCAGCCCTGCCGCCTCACCGCCTCTCAGAACCCCACAGGAGCAGCTAGATACAGGAACCACCGCAGAGTCAGGCAGGTAAGCAGCGAAGCGGGACCCGCGGAGCGGGTACCGCGAGGCGTGGGTGAAAGAGCCTGGGATAAAACAGAAACGCCGTCTTCAGGTCAGGGTTCAGCAAAGGAGTGTTCCACAGGCAAAATTCCCTTCTCTCCTTTTCACCTGGGCAGCTGGGGCGGGGCGGTCAGGGAGAGCGGGGCCAGGTGACTCGGCCAGAGACCCAGGGACTCCTGGGAAAGCGAGTCCCGGGTCGCGCTCGCAGCCCTGCCGCCTCACCGCCTCTCAGAACCCCACAGGAGCAGCTAGATACAGGAACCACCGCAGAGTCAGGCAGGTAAGCAGCGAAGCGGGACCCGCGGAGCGGGTACCGCGAGGCGTGGGTGAAAGAGCCTGGGATAAAACAGAAACGCCGTCTTCAGGTCAGGGTTCAGCAAAGGAGTGTTCCACAGGCAAAATTCCCTTCTCTCCTTTTCACCTGGGCAGCTGGGGCGGGGCGGTCAGGGAGAGCGGGGCCAGGTGACTCGGCCAGAGACCCAGGGACTCCTGGGAAAGCGAGTCCCGGGTCGCGCTCGCAGCCCTGCCGCCTCACCGCCTCTCAGAACCCCACAGGAGCAGCTAGATACAGGAACCACCGCAGAGTCAGGCAGGTAAGCAGCGAAGCGGGACCCGCGGAGCGGGTACCGCGAGGCGTGGGTGAAAGAGCCTGGGATAAAACAGAAACGCCGTCTTCAGGTCAGGGTTCAGCAAAGGAGTGTTCCACAGGCAAAATTCCCTTCTCTCCTTTTCACCTGGGCAGCTGGGGCGGGGCGGTCAGGGAGAGCGGGGCCAGGTGACTCGGCCAGAGACCCAGGGACTCCTGGGAAAGCGAGTCCCGGGTCGCGCTCGCAGCCCTGCCGCCTCACCGCCTCTCAGAACCCCACAGGAGCAGCTAGATACAGGAACCACCACAGAGTCAGGCAGGTAAGCAGCGAAGCGGGACCCGCGGAGCGGGTACCGCGAGGCGTGGGTGAAAGAGCCTGGGATAAAACAGAAACGCCGTCTTCAGGTCAGGGTTCAGCAAAGGAGTGTTCCACAGGCAAAATTCCCTTCTCTCCTTTTCACCTGGGCAGCTGGGGCGGGGCGGTCAGGGAGAGCGGGGCCAGGTGACTCGGCCAGAGACCCAGGGACTCCTGGGAAAGTGAGTCCCGGGTCGCGCTCGCAGCCCTGCCGCCTCACCGCCTCTCAGAACCCCACAGGAGCAGCTAGATACAGGAACCACCGCAGAGTCAGGCAGGTAAGCAGCGAAGCGGGACCCGCGGAGCGGGTACCGCGAGGCGTGGGTGAAAGAGCCTGGGATAAAACAGAAACGCCGTCTTCAGGTCAGGGTTCAGCAAAGGAGTGTTCCCCTTTAAATGCTTGAATGTGCCGATGACAGCCACTGATTGTGTCTGGAGCCTCGCCGCTCCCTCCTCCCTGCTGCAGCCTCCTCCCCTGTCACCGGCTGTGTTTGTTGAGGATCGCAGACCTGGGAGGGATGAGCGCTTCCCCTCCCCCTGGTTCAGATTTCACATCCACGTGTTTTCACCTCCTAACATCTCCTCGGCTGGAAGGCAGCGGCAGCAGGCAAAGGGATGCTGCCTGCGCCTCTCACGGGTCTTCTCTGGCGCTGCTGCTGCCGTGGGCATTTGGAGCAGCTCCAGCGCTTCACTGCTTCTCTCACGGCACATCTGTGGGCTTTGGTGACGGGCTCTTTCTGAGGACATGATTTGCACGTCTGGCGAGTTGCAGGAGGTGCGTGGAGACCCGAGCACTGCACCAACACCCTAGCCCCAAATGTTGGCGCAAGTGAGTATATCCCATTAAAGGGATAGACTCCTGATTTCTCCCAATTGACTTGAAGCCCTGACATGACGCCAAATTCACGAAAAATGTTAGTAAGCTCCAGTGGGAAGCAGGTCAAGTCATTGATATAAAGCAGCAGATTGTCCGCATATAGCAACACCGAATGCATCCCGTCTGCTAGCCGCATACCCCAGTTGTCGCCTGAAGCGCGCAGTCGAGAGGCTAGTGGTTCCATCATAAGGGCGAATATAAGAGGGGAGAGGGGACACCCCTGTCTGGTACCTCTGCGCACCCTAATCGGGTCAGAGATGAGTCTACCCGTACGGACACGCACCATGGGTTTCCGATACAGAAGCTCTACCAATTGTAGAAAGCCGTCGCCCAAATCATATTTACGAAACACCGACATAAGGTAAGGCCACTCCACAGAGTCAAGTGCCTTCTCCAGATCAAGCACCAAACACCCTGAATTGGGCCACCTGGGCATAGCTAGACTGTGTACTCGGAATAAACGTCTGATATTATATGACGTGCTGCGCATAGGTACAAAACCATTTTGATCAGCGTGAACAAGAGTGGGCACCAATGGCGCCAGCCTCTGTGCCAGCACGGACGCCAAGAGCTTATAGTCTGTGTTGAGGAGTGCCAGTGGACGGTATGATCCCAAATTGGCTTCGTCCCTGCCCGGCTTCAAAAGCGATATAAGATTCGCCTCATTTAGGGGCCGATTATGATGGCGGACGGACCTGAGTCCGTCCGCCACCATAGAGTAGGGGGGACCGTCCGCAGAGGCAGCGGCGGTCCCTCCATGCAGATTAGGATGTGACCGCCAGGGTGGCGGTCACATCCTCTATTTTTAACATTGCGGCGGGTGCAGCTTCAAGCTGCACCCGCAGCAATGTTAAAAATGCATGCACTGCATTTGCGTGCACAATGGGGCAGGCACTGCACGGTGCCTGCCGCTTTGTTCACGCAAATGCAGGGGGGTGCCATAGGTACCCCCCATGTGCACCCCCACCCCCCTTCACCCAGGGGGCCCGCAACGGGCCCCTAAAGTGAAGGTCCGTATGCTTTTCCACGGTGGAAAAGCCGCCGTGGAAAAGCATACTTTCTACTCCATCATAATATGGCTGGTGGTGTCTGATAGACACCGCCAGCCATGTTAATGCTTTTCTGCCGCGGTCGGAAGGCGACCGCGGCGGAAAGGCGGCGGACAGATTCAAAGACCCACCAGCCATCCTAATTTGGCGGTGGGTCTTTCAAGCACCCACGGCGGTTTTCCCGCATCCTCCGGGCCGGCGGTCACTTCCGCCGGCCCGAAGGATGCGGGAAATCCACGATCCTAATGACCCCCTATGTGTGGGCGGAAGGGCAGAGTCACGAACAGCCGCCGCAAACATGCGCAGTAGTTCCGGAATCAATAAAATGGAAAAGGCCTTATAAAATTCTGCGGGCAATCCATCGGGGCCTGGGGTTTTACCATTTGAAAGAGAAAATATGGCCGTTCTGAGCTCTTCCGATGTAAGGGGCGCACCAAGGTCGTCCCGTTGTGCATTGGTAACCGCTGGCAAAGGCAGGGTGGATAAATATGCCGAGATCTGCTCGACAATGACCAGCATTCGAGAACGATAAAGGTCCTCGTAGTGTTTCATGAAGGCATTGTGTATGGCTTGTTGTGTGTATACTGTGGTGTTCAGAGCCGTAGTTATGGAAATCACCGGGGTGGTATGGGTTTCGCGTTTGATCAACCATAACAGCAGCTTGCCTGGCTTGTCCCCAGAAGTATGTGTGTGCACTGAGTGTGCAGCGTAATTCAGATGCTTCAGTCTGTCTAGTAGTATCGTGTGGCGCTCCCTGTTTGCCATTAAACACGTGTCATCACCCTCAATCGCCTCGCGCTCTTCCTCCATCAGTGCGGATTCAACTTGAGCGAGCTCTCCCTCAACCTGCCTACGCATCCCTGCTTGTGCACCCAGACAGTGGCCCCTAACAACCACCTTGAAAGCGTCCCACTCCAGCTGCGGAGAGGAGGCACTGTCAGTGTTCTCATCAAAATATTACAGGAGACGGGTTTCAAGTGCTCCTCTAAACGGGGCGTCTAGGAGGAGATGCGGTTGTAGGCGCCAGACGGGCACTGGTGGATGTGGACGTTCCCAGGCAAAGTCTAAAGTATGGGGTTTATGATCCGAGTGGATGCGGCCTAAATAGCAGGAATCCACCACCTGGGGAAGCACAATCTAACGTGGATTGTGTGGGCCCCAGAGTAATATGAGTATGTCTTTGTGTAAGGGTTGCGCTTTCTCCAGACATCATGAAGATCCAACTGTTCGGCCCAGCCCGTGAGCGCTCTCATAGCCCCACTCACCGGCGCGCTGGCCAAGGGGGGAAACAATCGGTCCAAGGTAACATCTAAGACACAATTGTAGTCCCCCCCTAACAGGAATGGTATTCCATGCCATGGCTCGAGCACTGCCGACAATCGTTCGAAAAATCGAGATTGTTCAGTATTAGGGGCGTAAAGGGAGGCCAGTACAATGGGCTGACCATCTAGGGAACCCTGCAGCACTACATATCTGCCTTCCGTGTCTACCGTACACTGGGAGAGCGCAAAGGGAACCCCAGGTCGTATCCAAATCAGTGCTCCCCGCGCGTAAGCTGAATATCCAGTGGGGTAAATTTGTCCCCTCCATTTGCGGCAGAGTGTCAGTGTCTCCGCTGCAGTCAGATGCGTCTCCTGCAACAGCGCTATTTGGATGTGCTGTCTCTTAAGGTAAGAATAGATTTGGTAACGGCGGGATGGCATTTGCATTCCCCGCACGTTCCATGTACAGAATTTAACTACAGACATGATAGCCACACAATTTCAGAGCACCTGTCACCCTCTCGCCTCCATCGGCCCATAGCCTCGCACCACCACCCAGACAGTCACAGAAATCAGCAATAGATCGCCACACGCACCCAGCACACAAAAATAAAAGGGGAATAAAAAACAGAAAAACAAATAATTCTGAAACCCATAGGAACAGCAATACAATACCAAAAGGTCGACAGCAAAACATGTTATCGTCAAAACGCTCTACTGAGCTGAAAAAATAAACGTAAGTTCAGGGGGGAGGTCGCTGAGCACCCGACTCTAAGGTTATAAACCCTGCACGTGAGCGGGCAGGGAGTGCCCTACCCCACAGGTAGTTCGGGCCTCCTGGGCTAGTTCTGGCCGGTGTTTACGATGTCTCTGGAGCACCCTCCAGGCGGACCCCGGTACCCCCCCCCGGGGGCAAGGCAGTCCCAGCGGAGTTCCAGTGGGGCACAACGGAGACAGGGAAGAGCCCAGTACAGGGAACAAAGGTTCTCAATGTTTAACAAGGAGGACCAAACAAATCAGGCAACAGTCAGTGAATGAAATCTGCAGTTTGTGTCCAGACATCAGGAAGGTCCGCCATATATGCGTTCATCGTCGCTGGGAATGTCAGGGGGGCTAGTTGCCAGAAGCGGGTCCTCCTCCATCGAGCCACTGATCTCCACCACCATCCACAGAGCCTCCTGCTGTTCGCTGTGCATGAGTTCCGTTGGAGGGCCCATATCAGTTTCCGTCCGAGTCCGGCCTGGCGGCGAGAGCCTCCTCTTGCGGCGACGTCGGGGACCTCGATTGCGTCACATAGCTGACGTGGAGGGTATGGTGCCAGGCTCCGTATCGGTTCCCAAGTCCAGCCAGGCTTCCACTGCCTCCGGGGTGTCGAAAAAGTGAGTTTTGTCTTGGGCCACCACACGCAACCGCGCCGGGAAAAGCAAAGAATACTTCAGTGTTAGGCTGCGGAGACGCTGCTTCACTGCCAGAAAGGAGTGTCTTTGGCGTTGTACCTGTATGGTATAATCAGGGAAGAACATTATTTTCATGTTCTCAACCCTGATTTCGGATAGCTTCCTTGTCTCTCGCAGCACAGTGTCGCGGTCCCGATAATTCAGTATTCGGATAAGCATGGGTCTCGGGTTGGAACCCTCAGGAGGGGGTCTCACAGGTACCCTATGAGCTTGTTCTACCAGAAAGTGCGGAGAAAGGGATCCTTCAGGAAGGAGGTCCATAAGCCATTTCTCCACTCGCACTTCTGGTTCCCTGCCTTCCAATCTTTCCGGCAGTCCTACTATACAGATGTTATTTCTTCGCGCCCTCCCCTCCGCATCCTCCGCGCGGTCTTCTAGGAACTCAACACGATTGAGGAGGTCCTGGACATGCCTGTTCGTCAGTGTTACTTTAGGTATGACATCCGCTACGTTGGCTTCAAGGGCAGTCGTGCGCTAAGAAAGTTTCTTATGATCGGCCCGCAGGTGCGTGAGGTCAATGGCCACGCTATCGATCTTCGTCTCCAGTGACATGCGAGTGAGCTGTAGGGATTCCTCCAAGCGCTCCATTGCTGCCAGCATAGTGTCCAGTTTGGAAGCCGTTTGGTCTTGGTCTGCCGGTTTCGCCATCTTCCCCTTTACCAGTATGCCGCCTGTGCCGGCTCTTATTTTAGGTCCCCCAGACATGGGCAATGTAGTGCAGGCCAGTGCGATACCGCTTCACGAAGAAAGCCCAGCACCTGCGACGATAGGTAAGTGCAGCACGAAGAAACAACGGGGCAACAATGTCTTCTCGGCACGTGGGCGACCGCCGTGCACACCAGGGAGGGTGTTTGTCACCAGGTGGGCACAGTGGGATAAACAAAATAGTTCCCCCTCCTTGGTTCAGGGCCCTCCAGTAGCATGCGCCCCACCAGTAGAGAAAGCTCAACGTTGGTAATAGAAACAACTCTCGGCCTCCACCAGGACAGTCTATCTGACCAGTCAGCCGCTCAGCCGGGTCTCGACGCACATTAGCAATGGACACAGGAATGTTGTGTCGTTATTCAGTGCCCCTGATGTCCACTGCCGACCCCCCAAAGCGAACAATGTTCCCAGCCGCAAGGTGGACAGGTGCAGGTTCCCAACCAATTCAGTGGCGACTCTCTCCTAACCCCTCTGGCACACTGCAGGAGATGGGTCTGCAATTTATGACACACTGTGTGTGCCGCAATAGAGGGGGGATCACAGCTTGCAAGCAATGGCACATGCAATTAGGACCAGGAGGTAATCAAATGTCATAAACAAGAGACTCTGGCTCTCTCTCTGAGCATGTACACAGTCCCACAGGCGCGCCCACCTCACCGCTCAAGGAAGTCCCAGCATTGCCACCAGCAGGAAGGGGTCCTCGTGAACTATACAGGCCCGGTCTCAGGTTAAGACACACCACCGCTGGGGGGAGGGCCAAGCAAGCAGTCTTTTCCGCCACAGGGCCGCAATACACCAAAAGTCACCATCGGTTCCATGAAGCACTGGGCACAGCAAGCAACTCCGCAGTCCGTTAAGGCAGGCAAAGACAATGGGCGCGCCAACTCAGCGATGCCACCGAGAGCCGCGGTGGATGTTGCCGAGGCCTCCCAGGACCGCGCCGAGCAAGATGGACCCACCAAGATGGCCGCGCCGGCTCCTCTCCCGGAACTCAGGGACCAGAGGATTCGGTCCACCTCGCAGTGACCCCTCGATGGTCCCAGGGGGGAGGGCAGGTGTAAAGATATGGTCCTCAGGGGCCGCTTCAAATGCCGGCCGCAGCCAAGTCCGTCCCGCAGTGCCCAGTCCCGATCTCTCCCAGGCACAGATCCGAGGGAGCCCGTCAAGATGGCCGCTCCGGTCCGCTTCCTCAGAGACGAGCCGCTGCTCCCCCCCGAGTCACAGCCACCGGGTCGGTCCGGATCAGCACCCGAACATTCTTCGCTGGCATCCGCAGAAGTGCGGGTAGGTCACTGCCGTCCGCGGGGGCCGGGGCTCGTATCGTTGTCTCTGGGCTTATCCCGCACTGTCCTACCCCGAGCTCGCGTAGGCATGCACTCCGGCGCAGAAGGTCCGCAGAGGGGGCTGGTATCTCGAGCCCCCGCAGAAGCAACCAGGGACCGCCTTTCGGCCCCAGACTTCACTGCAGCATGGGGAATAGTCACCCACAGCTCCGCCCGTCGACGGGGGCCTTGTGCTATGTAATTTCACAGAGAAATTGCCTGTGGAGGGGAGCTCAGCAGGGAGCTCTACCCGGACACGTCTGCTTCCATTGCGTGTTCAGCCACGCCCCGAATGTTACCTGATCTAATGCTTGCATATGAATCACCACACGTTGTGTGATGACACTTCTGGTGCAGGCTTTCTCGAGTTCAAACAACTTGCTGGGGGAGATTCACTCACAACTCTGGCTCATTTATAGGAACCTCTCTCCCCACACTATGTGTGGGGAGGGAGGCGATTGCGAAACTGAAAGCGATTGGACAAAGCCACGAGTGGTGCGCGCGCGCCCATATGCTTTCAATTATCGCACCCGTGTCTGGGCACGATAATTGAAAGCATATGGCAGGAAATGCATGTAATAGACACCAATAGGCATGGGGCGGAGCTATGCGCCCGCCTCTGGCCCATTGGTGTCTATTTTACAGAACAACACGCAGGGAAACGGCCAATAGCAGGCTGCAAATGGAAAATCAAATGCACGAGCGTGTGGAATTTCCAGGTCCACCCTGCCAAAAGGACTCTGGCTGCACTAGGCCGAGACCAAAAAAAGAATCTGTCTAATTTGGACTGTCCAGAGGCTCTTAAGAACCCCAGGGACGCAGCAGAGGGACTAAAATAAAGAAAAATAGACAAGTCTAGAAAAAGAATACATGTGTTCACCCATAGCTACATCTCCATCAGGACAATATGCTTTCTATTGAAAAAATAAAATTGAAAACATTCAGACTATTTGATGGCCATGCATCACTCATCTCAGCGTCATTGGGAATGTGGATAATGATGAAATTCTAAAAAGATAGTAACTGTGGCCTACACACATTTGTATGGCGCGGCAAATCACCCCCAGGGGGATCTCTCGGCGTCTGGAAGAGTCTTACACTGTTGCTGAGAAATAACTTGAATAGCCAGGTCTTGGGAAGCTTTTTAAAATGGCAGAAATTGGTGCAAGATGTTCCAATGGGTGGGGGCTAAGTGCGAAAAAGCCTGACCACTCATCATCGCCTTCCTGATTCTCTGTACACAGAGCAAGTAGTGACTGCTAGATCTCAGGAGTTGTGTGGGCTGGTACCGTTCAATCTTCTTCTGCAGGTAGGCTGGTCCCATACCATGAAGGGATTTGAAAACCAGAAATAACAATTTGAAAATGGACCTCTTTCTGATAGGGAGCCAATGCAATAGGCGCAGGAGGGGTCGGGAGTGGGTCCGGGGCGGCTTGTTGAGGGTAAGGCGGGCAGCCGTGTTTTGAACAACTTGTAATCTAGAAGCCAGATCCTCCCTCATCCCCACCTGCAGTGAGTTGCCATAATCCAGTCGGCTAACCAAGAGCGACTGGATCAGAGTCTGTCTGGCCGAAAAACGGAATTCACAGAAAGATCCTTCTAAGCAGTCGCATGGTTCCAAAACAGGTCCCTGTGACTGCTTTTACCTGCACTTCCATTGATAAAGTATTATCCATTTTTATGCCCAAGTTCTTGGCCCAACATGTAGGGGCGGGTGCATCTCCTAGCTCAGGTGGCCACCAATCTGAAGACCACAACCCCTCCGCTTTACCAAATAGCACTATCTCCGTCTTAGAGGAGTTGAGCTGGAGAAAGTTCTTCTTCATCTAGCTCACTATGGTAGTCATGCTGTGTCTAAATTTAAGTTTAGTAACCACCGGGGTCTTATCAATGGGAACTATCAGCTGGGTGTCATCCGCATAGGATATAGTTTCAAACGCACAGTTTCTAATAATTGAGTCTAGGGGGCCACATATGTATTGAACAAAGTGGGGCTCAAAACAGCCCTGTGGGACCCCCTCATCCACACTGGTGGTTTGAGAGACAAATGAGCCCAGCTGGACACATTGTGTTCTACCCGGCAGGAAACTCTGGATCCAATTGAAGGCCCCACCTCTGACACCAATCTCTTGCAGCTGATCCAAAAGGATCCGGTGAGAAATGGTGTCAAAGACCGCCGATTGATCCAGTAGAACCAACATAACGGGGATGTCCCTGTCCAGGGACATACTTGGGTATCCGTGACCTCCAGCAGTGCGGCCTCCGTGCTGTGGGATGTGCGAAATCCTGACTGAGAGGTATCCAGTATGTTGTTCTGTTCTAGATACTGGGAGAGATGCCGATTAACTACTGTCTCCATGATTTTTGCGCAGCAGGAAAGAAGGGAGATGGGTCTAAAATTCTGAAGATCGGTGGGATCAGCCAATGGCATCTTAAGCAGGGGTCTTATACACACACTTTTCCATTTACGAGGAACAGTGGAGGTGGCGAGCAGGATGATACAGATTTCCACCAGAGCCTCAGACAGGACAGGGGATAATGCTGACATAACAGCAGGGGCGCAAAATCTGATGGGGAACCAGATTTCACTTGCTTTACTAGGGAGCTAACTTCTTCCCCTGTGACATTAGGAAAGAGTTCCAAGCTTGATGGACTACGAACCTCCAGAGGGAGAGCGTTGCCATATGCACCCTCTTCAGGGGCCAAGGCATGATAGATTACATCAATTTTGTTGATAAAATGGCTCCCTAGATTCTCACACAGTGTCTGAGTGGGCGTGGGAGCGGATTATTACACTTAGGATTAGTAAATTCCTTTAAAATTGTAGACAGTTCCCAGGAGGAATTCTTAGCTTCCATAATACGGGAGCCTAAATAAGATCTCCTGGCTGAGCTGCAGCTACATAAATAGGTTCTATGCACAGTTCGATAGAGTACTTCATCCTGCTCCAGCTTAGATTTCCTCCATCTTCTCTCCGTAACCCTGCAGATGGGTTTCTCTTTTATGAGACTGTCGGAGTACCAAGGAGCGGGCGACGCCCTCTCCTGAATCCTAACCCTCTTAAATGGAGCAATGCAGTCTAGGGCGTTGGTTATGGCGGCCTCAAACCTATCTAAGGCTGTGTCACCATCATCGTCCATCTCAAATAGAGGCGAAACAAAGGCCCTGCTAAAGGCATCCAGGGTCACCCTTTTCCAGGGTCTACTGAGGTCGTTATGACTGGGTGGGAGGCTAGATTGTTGTGTGCATACCCACAGGAAGCTTAGTGCTGCGTGATCTGTCCAGCCCATCTTCTGCGGACGTTTCATCACCACCTCGCTAATGTTGGTAAAGACAGTATCCAGCACATGACCCGCCACGTGTGTAGAACTAGTGATTCTGGGGAGAAGATCTAAAGATTCCATTGCTGCCAGCAAACATGCAGATTCCAGACTGGAGAGAGCTTCCAGGTGATGGTTAAAGTCACCTACCAGTAGGAACCTGTCAGTTTGAAGCGTGTATGGGGCCAGCATTTCCAGCAAGGTGGAGCAAAACTCTTTTTTGTTTCCTCTCGGCGGGTGATACACTAAGGCACCCGACCACTCTATAGCTTGATCCCATAGTACCCTAAATAGCAATAACTCTAGGTTGAGGGAGGAGACAGTATCTAATATTT
Source organism: Lissotriton helveticus (assembly GCF_964261635.1). Classification (NCBI taxonomy): domain Eukaryota; kingdom Metazoa; phylum Chordata; class Amphibia; order Caudata; family Salamandridae; genus Lissotriton; species Lissotriton helveticus. Next base: position 2,129,325,103 of record NC_136061.1, read on the forward strand.
TAATATGGTAGGGGGCACGAGTTGCAGTAGCCATGTCCCTCCTATTCCCCTCCTCCTGCCCATTCTGTAAAGATTTGAGGGGGAAGTGAGATAATGACTTAAGATGAATAGGGGAGTCTTCCTCCCTTGCCCACCCACAGCCCAGGCATCTCCCTGTTGGAAAGGCATTTCCTTCTAGTAAATTAGTTAATCCTACTGTACCCGATACAAAATGACCAAGCTCAACCAACCTCTCATGGGAATAAATCCGCCTGAGCGGCAGAGATCTCTGAGTATAGGCGGGCAGCATTCCCTGGCAGCCGGCAGCGTCCAAGTGCGGACAGGCGCAGACGGGCTTGCCTTAGGCACGCCTTCGGCGCATCAGCGGCGTACCCACTGCGCGCTTCCCCTGCGCGGCCGGGAGTGTGGGAGCTTTATAGATGGGGCCAGCTACTAGAGCGCTAACCACTCCTGCGAAGGCAAATGGGCGGACTCTCTCCACATCAAACAATCGGAGTACCGATTGCGGTGGACCGGAGAGCCGACCTTCCTACGCAGCACAAGAAAACTCCAGCGACCTTCCCAGTCCCCAGTAGGTAATTTTTAATAATCAGTTATAATATCTGGCAGCTGCATAGACCACGCCAGCAGTTCTAGGTCAGTAAAATTGATACTAGGGAAATAATGAATTCTAGGAACATAAATATATGTGGCTTCTACACAATGCAACGTCACAGAAATTCAGGGAAATTGGCGGATCATCATGGAACATATAAAAACCTGTAATAACATCTGAGGGCCACACCGTGCTCCTTATTCATTCAATATAGAAGCCAAGAGACTGGCAACAGCTATTACAATAAAAACTGCCTGTGGCCTACAGACTAGTAGACCTGGCTCTAAATACATCCAGTACAATGGTAGGAAATGCAGACAAAAAACAGTAACAAAATAATTCAGGGTAACAAAAGACAGCTAACAGTACAGTTAAAAAATCCCAGGCGTACGCAAGTGACAGAGCATTTGAGTAAATTAATCTACAAACACGCACACATACACACTCACGCACACATACACATACACACTTACAGTCCCTCAATCACTTTGAGGTGTGAGTGAGCTCTAACACAGTGAGGTAAGCAAGGGGAGTAGGTACATTCAGTCCGGCAAGCGACACACTCAATGACAACCACACTTTCCCAAACTCACTCACTCTCTGAAACATTCATTCATGAACATTCCATTCGTACTTACTCACAGCATTCAGCCACTTGTAGATACTCACACACAATCCCTCATAAGTGATTGTGTGTTAGTGGAGTTAGTGAGTCAGCGAATCAGTGAGAGAGATAGAAGTGTGAACAATGAGGACAGTTGCACTTAGTAGGGGGTGTGAACAGAGAGGTGTGTGAGTTGAGTAAACTAGCGGGGAAGTGACAGTAATCATTGAGTGCTGGCAACTACACATTCAGCACAGCAAGGGACAAATGCTAGGTTTCTACCCAGCCTTGTGGCCCAATGTTATACGATGCATTCATCATGTGCCAAGCCAGCCATTGTATTGGGAACAGGCATCTTGAATCAAACGCTAGGTGAGCACTTGTCAGCCCACACTATAAGCACAGTATGAGTGCTGATCAAATATATATTATGCTACAAAGGGCTGTAGCTGCCCTTAGAGCAAAATGGCAGGTTTGAACATGGGGCAGCTGTGGCACGTTTTAAAGTATTTATTAGTAGCTCAATGTTCATTCAATATGGAAAATCTCTCTGAGCCAGGATGATATTTGTATTTTAAAGTGCGAAATGTGTTAGATAAATAAGCAAGGATGTAGATAAGTGAGTGTGTGATCAGGTGAGTGAGTGAGTACATAAATGCATGGGTTAGTGAATGAATTAAAGTACTAATGCCATCTGGGGGTGCTGTGTAAACTGGTATTGTGTAAACTGGTAATTTTACCAAATGGATAATTATGGAAGTTGGTTATGATTATAATGTGCCATCTGCCATCACAAACGCACAAATTCGTATATGTATACCAAATTAAATTATATAAAGGACTCAGATACCTTAGTTTGTGCATTATAAAACCAGTAATATATCAATGAATAAATAATTGAGGTTGTTTGTCATATTCCACCGTCCCTATAGAACTAGTTTCAATGATGCCCCAATATGCTTACATTACCAGTTTCTATGTTGCCACAGTATGTTCACAATTTCTCTAATGGACTGCTTCTGAAACACTAGCCATATTTTTTTGTCAACCTAGGGACCTCTCAGACTCAGACCTCTAGGGACTACTCAGAGCAGGAGGTGGGATGCTCGACTTAAATTAATTTACTCATCTAAGCCAAAGTACCATCTATGCTTCATATCATTATCTCCATTCAAGGTATACTCTTACAAATAACAAATCAAGACTTCCCATCAGTGTTGGAAGTAAATTAAAAAAAAATATCCGTGACTAAAAACAATGGGTGCATGATGTATGGTGGTAGACATGGAGTGGAGTCATGAGAGAGAGCTTCATGAGGAGCTGAATCACAGTTGATGGTCTGTCAGTACAGATGCATTAATTGTACACACTCTTCCCCTAAATAAATTGATGAAGACAATGTTGGTATGAATCACACAATAGGTAGGGGCGATGTGTCTACTGGAGAGCATTGCAAGCATCATACAGATTTATACTAGTTGTTAGACCTTTCATCCTTGGTGTGTTCTTCCCCCAACTTTTTGTATTCACCCCTTCTGTTTCTGAATTTCGTTTTGTTGTTGATGGAGCGAGGTGATGAAAAACATTTTGTTTAAACTCGCAAAGTTAAACTTCCATAATAATTGTAACAGTATTAACAAGCATGTGGTGAAACTATTAATCAACTTAGTTTTAAGAAGCATTCATTCAGAAAACATGTGGGATTAACGTATGTGCTCTACGTTGCAATGCGAAGAAAATAATAAACTAACCTTGTCTATTGTCTTTGTCAGTATTAAGTGCGGCTGTCTAACTAATAGCATGTGCTTATTTTATGTGCATACGTTATGTCTCTTCTGTGACAAAAGCTTGTGGAGAATCCTTGCGGTCTAAAAGAAGAAGGTAGATATAAATGCTGCTTTGTGTGCTCAGCTAGGTAACATAAATTAAAGGGTTTTTAATTAGCAAAGGGGGTGGGTAACAGAATGGGTCTCAATTCTCTAATTAATTGATGTCTTGTGTTTGTTTGAATAATAGTTTCCGAGTGAGGCCTAAGGCATGCTAAGAAATGGCGTTACGAATCCTGTCCACAGTGGAGCCTTGAACATATTCAGAAGTGGAAACTTTTGCCACGTTGACATTTTGTCAGAAAATGCAGTTTAATAAGTTGTGCTAAACGTGCTCTTGGAGAGAATGGCTCAAAGACAGGAAACCAGCAAGATTTCTAAGTCAAGGAAGTTGTGAACTGTAACTCGAGAGAAATGTTTCTCTTTTGAGGAAGCCGAATGACACAAAAGCAGAGGACAATAGGGCTTAAGAAAAGCCTGAACTTGGTTTAGAAACGGAGATGACCTAACGCCTTAATCGTGGACTGACATGGCGCAGCCAATGAGCGGCGTGGATTTCTGAGAAAATATGTAATTTGTAGAAAGTTTAGCTAGATAAAAAGGTATAAAACCTGACCTTATGGGCAGGTGGGTGCTCTTCTGCTCGTTTTCCGATTCCTGATTGACGTGACATGCTGTTGGACTTCTGGCTCACGTAAGGACAGCAGTCTTGATTTGATTTTTTTTCCTTTCTAGGTGGAGAGCAAGAATAGTCAGGGAAATAGTTTGAGGGAATGGAAACTGTTATTTGCTTTGAAGATGTCAGTCTAATAAATCATTTCCTTACAAATGCTGCTTTTTATTGCTAATAAATAAAGATTCTTAATAAAAATGCTCTTTCTTGAATAATAAAGTTAAAATAAAATTAGATTTTGAAACGACAAGCTGGTCTTGTTTATTCATGGTCTAGTTACCATCAGTTGATCCATTTGCCTAAGTGGCTTAATTAAAATGATAAATGTTTTAAACCATGGTAAAAACAGATAAACTGCAGTTGTATATAAATATGTAAATAGTTTGTGAATAGTTCTGATTAATTAGGTCACATGATTCAGACGCCCAAAAATTGTCTCGTTGGTTTATGGGCCTTATTAGTGATTTATGATTAATGGTAAGTATTGTGGTGTTGGCTAGAGTTGTTGAGACAGTTTTTCATTAGGGGCGCTGGATCAAATTTCTTGGTAGCAGAGTTACGGTTACTATGGTAACTGACATGGTAACTACATAGGATCGATGTTTAACATATGTTGAGTTTGTTCAGTTGTTATATGTAGTCGAAAGGTTTTTTCCAGCAGTGTGAAAATTCCTAGTTATGCCGGCAAGTGAAGTGTAACAGGTGAAGTTGCACAGTGCATTTGTTCTGTTTCAAAATAGTGGTATTGTCATATATCACTAGTGTTGTGGACGTACAGCACAAGTTTAGGGATTTTAGGTGTGTAAGGTAGAATGTATAGTGAGGATTGTCTATGAAATTGTAGCTTTTGAGTATAGGGACTGGTGTCCTGTTTTAAAACTCATTGTGAAAAGAGTAGTGGATTTTATCCAAGCTTGAGTGAAGGGTAAGGAAGCGTCGTCTATCTTACTGGCGAGTGAAGATTTCTAGTGTGGGTTAAAGTCCTACCAAGATTTATGTATGTATGGTTAGTGATTTTTTCCGTTTGAATGTGCGTAAATGATTTTGTAATATACAATCGAGTGAAACTTTGAATTGTCACTATATGTGCATTCAGAGAGTAACAAGTTTGTTATTACTTGCTAGAAGGGTAGAGTAGCCTTACTTTATCAACGAATTTAAATATTCTGTGAGAATAGCGTCATCTATTTCACGCAAAAGAATACCTGAATGACTGGAAAAGCTATCACTTTATTCAGTAAAACAGACAAATGGTGTGTTTTTCTGGAGTTAGTAACTGAATTCCATTGAAAAGATTCTTAAAACATGGCGCTGTGAGAATAATTTGTAAAGGAGGTGTCAGATTAAGGAGCGGAGCAGAGCTTCTCTGTCCGAAGCTGCAGCGGAAGTATACGTTACTAGCACGTTACTAGTGGCGCGCTGTGATTGGCAAACACACGTCACAGTAACCGCGCACTGATTGGCTAATGTGACTAGACAGGCTTGCAGCTGATTGGCTTATTCTGAAAAGTAGTAATTCTATTGGTTGAGCAAAACAGTGACGTAGCTCAACCTGATTGGCTTGTTAGTGAGTTTCGCGCACAGATTGGTTGGTTTTGCGGAATAACAAGGAAATAGTTATGATCTATTCCGAAGCAAGCGGAATTGTTTAAAACATGGATTGTTATTATATTAAAGAGAAAAAGAAACTTTCTTGGTTGAAAAATAAACTGAAATCTGACAAGAAAATTGAAACGCGAGGTGGAAGATTAATTCATAAGTACAAAACACCTGCAGCCTATATGTTAGGTGAATATGGTTATCATACTTGTCTTTGGGTTGAGAATTGGATGGAATATACCAAAAATGATGGAGTAAGTAATCTTTATAGTATTGATTATTTAAACTCTTACAATATTGCACATCTAAAACTACAAAACGATAAAAGCTATGTTAAAATAAAATCACTTAAAATACCATTACATCTATATAAATTCATTCGGGTTGCGTAATAATTTACCTATTAAAAGTAGTTATTCACCTAATTCCTTTTTAACTGTCAATAAGAACTTTACAAAGGTAGCATTCAAAATTACATCGTTCGAATGAAGGCACCTAATCAGGGCCTGCCTGCATGTCCTTTTGCCACGTACATTAAAAGGTAGCTTAAGCAGTTCTCTTCTCTCCTGTAAGAGCTCCAGGCAAGTACATAATAGATGGAGAATGTTCTCCTCACCGTTGTTACACAGTCTACATAACGTTTGGGTTTCCACTTTCTCCCACGGTGGTCGGTGACACAGGCCTGGCAATATTCCAAATCTTGCATTGAGGAACACCTGTTTATTTCTTTCCATCCAGGATGTTTCCAAATATTGCTGTATTTCCTTTTTCTTATACCCATTTATTATTGTCCAGGCATGTTTTCTCTTTGTAAGGACAGCTTTATCATTTACAACGGATAGTTGGTTTGCCGTTTTATTAATTATTTTCTTAAACGATGCCTTGATTGTATTATTTTCCCAAATAGGCGTGACTGCAAACTCCCTTATCGCATCCTTAAGGTAGTGCCATGCGGTTGAGTTTGCGTTATTATTTATTTCCCTCCATAATAGCTGTGATATCTCATTGTCATGGTAATTTTTTATTCGGTTCCAGATTTTTATAAAGTGACCTTGCCTTACATACTGTTGATTAGTTAGTCCGAACTCCAGCCTTATTTGTGCGGGTGATGCATTTGCTGGGAGATGAAATAGGGCCCGATATGCTCTTGTTATGGCTTTGTTCAAGATTTCAGTATCCTTACCCATTGCTGCTTCACTACCATGTGTGATGGTTGGTAGGAGTCTTGCTCCTATGATAGTCAGGAGAGGGCCATAAGTTAAACTAGAAAGTGACTTCTGTACAATTCTGAACGCTGCCGTCAATGCATTAGTCTTCCTTTGAATGTCCTTTTTTGTAGTTGGTAATTTCCCTTCTCATTGAATAACACACCCAAGTATTTATATACTTCTACTTGTTCTAGTTGTGTCTTGTCCATGAACCATTTACTTTTGCATCTTATCTTGATTTTTTTATTTTTTGTGACTACCATGATCTTAGTTTTTGTCTCATTTATCACCATCCTGTTGTCCTTCGCATACATGTGAGTCTGAGTGATTAAGCGCTGTAGTCCAACTTTAGTGTGGCTTAGTAGTATGACATCATCCGCATACAACAAATTAGTGAGACGCTTACCAGCTAATTTCGGGGGGTGAGCATTTACCTCATCCAGTATTCTGGTTAAGTCTGCCAAAAACAGATTAAATAGGAGGGGGGCTAAAACACATCCTTGTTTTAGGCCTTCGTTTGCTGGAATCTCCTTAGATAGTATTTGTCCATCCCCCATCCTCACCCTTACCCAAGTCTTATTATATAAGAGACGAATCAATTTCAAAAGGGCCACTGGAATTTTCATTTTCTCAAGTTTTTTCCATAGTACATTTCTGTTGACACAGTCAAATGCAGATTTAAAATCAATAAAACATAGGTCCAGGGTTTCTTAGCTCTAATTGACTTATCCATAAGCAAAGCTAGAGCCATTATATTTGTTGTTGTCCCCAAGCCTTGTATAAAGTCTGTTTGGTTCAAAGGCAATAACTTGCTTTCCCCGACCCATTCAGTAAGATTAGTCAACAAAATCCTGGCGAACAACTTGGCGTCCGTGTCTTGCAGAGTAATCAGCCTATAATTTTCTGCAAGCGCCCAGTTTCCTTTTTTGAAGATTGGGGTAATTAAGGATCCTCGCCGTAACTTTGGTATAACTCCTTTTAAGATGACTTCTCTATATAGTTTCTCTTTGTAAGTCGCCCATAGTTCTGGATTTTCTTTAGAAAGTGCAAACGGTATCCCATAGTGTATTAGCATGGCCGGAAGATGGATCATTTAACATTAAGGTTTTAAAAAACTTAAGAGAAAAAATGATGGCTCTTGTACCAAGACCTAGACCTACTCAATTTGAAGCTCTAGTTGAATGGGAGGATGAAATGTTTGAATTACAATGAGAAAGTAAGGAGTATCAAGGTCTGGAGGACTAGATTTGAATAGAGAAACACATCAGGATAGAATGCGTCGATGGAGACGTGGAGACATGTGTGATGGTTTATATCCAGCAAGATTTAGTGAGGCAACTGACCAAAAGGGTGCTCAAAAGAAAAATAATATTGGAGAAGAAAGTGATTTAGAAGATGCAGTTTTAGAAGAAAATTATCCTTCCCCCGCCCCGTTGGGGGACCTACCATCCAGCTATAACTGTATCGTCCCGTTTTTCTTGTATTTCCCGTGTTCCATGTTATCCCAAAAAATCCCTCCATGGGCGATTGCCACCCCTGCTCAAGTTTGTTGGCTATTAGCCCCCCGTGGGCCCCTCTGGAGGCAACCATCGACTGTACATATATCGTCTTTACCAATATTCTTCTCTTCCCAGGTGATCCATCCCCTTTTGCCACCGGTCATAAAACCTCCTCTTCAAACCCCAAAATCCTTCGGCAAGCCTGAAATCGGCCCTCATGTTGAACCCATAGGAAAGCTCTGATGCAGAGCACCCCACGGTATGTATGTGCATGCTTATGCCCCGATGCCTGACTGTAGCCCTCCTTAATCTTCAAATCTATCGGATTTTTGCTAAAATTTAGCCTCATCCCTGTTCTTTACAGTACGTTATTGGATACAAGTGTTCATCTCCTCTCGCGTGATGATCCTTTGCAGAGATTTCTCTTAAATGTTGAACTGCCATCTGAAAAATCAAGGGGTCGAGGGCATTTTCATCCGGCTCTCCGTTCCCCGTACCCTGATACCATTTAATCATTTATCTTGATATCACTGTTTAGACGATCCCTCTGCCTGATATGTGCACCCTATCCTTCATTGCATAGATGGATTTCCCTGACTTTTTCCTCAACTTTGGCTATATCTGGTATCTAATGGTGCTGTATCTAGTCCTATTTTCACCACTTTTCTCCTTTACCTTTTCAGCAACACCCCCAGGCCTACCACCGCAATAGGCCTGGTTTATTACACCCTGTGGCCAAATCTATTTTACCCCTGGAGTTCTCTTTTTATTGCACTTTCTCTCTAATGAGTCTAAGCCTCTCAGTTGCCACATATGAAACCTTCTTTTATGTTACTTGTCCGACCTGCCTTTATTTTTACTTTTAGATTTTGCTACACCGTGTTGCCCTCCAGTCCACTCCTGCCCTGATGAAGGTGTAACCCCGGCTGGGGTCTCACACCGAAACGCGCGTTGGCACTTTCACCATCTGAGAACCAACCCAATGATCTGGGAGAATATTCTAACTACCCCCATCGATCACTAATTAGAACTTTATTGCGGAGTGACGAGTGACTTGTGAATGTGATTGCAGCATTTACCTGGATGTGAGAAGTATGTATGCGTATGTCTAGTGATATTAGGTCTGTGGCTGTATGTCTGGTGAAATTTATTTGCGGTTGTATGTGTGGGCTTCGGTGAGAACACATTAGTTTTTATATTGAAGTCATGTCCTATTCTGCTCTAAGAACCTTATGCACTGTTGCGTTCTTTTCCTTATCATGAGCTCTATGTACCTTAGCGGTTTTTATGAAATGTACAATTTGAAAAAGTAATGTTTTGATGAATGATTAAATAAATGACAAAATATACAATCTATGTTGAAATGTTATTAAATATTGTTGTTTGAATTGCTAGTGTGGCTTGAGGCTAGTGCACATATATCTGGACCTCCTCTGAGGCCACCTTGCATGTCCATAGGCAGGTATTTCCTTTCCTCCTTGATATGTATTTTCCCCTTCTACCTGCCTAGTATCGATGTGGGGTCCCCCTTCTTTTTGATTAGAAGAAATTTATATCACAAAACCGAAACCGCCACCTTATCAACCAGTTTGTTCATGGTCTTCCCCAAGGGTTCCACCAGGAACTTCCCCAAGTGCTCCTCCAAGAGAAATATTGATGAGGCATCACCTAGATTAAATCAGAGTAGTGGAAAAACTCCTGAAAGAATAGAAACAAGATCTAATTCTAGTATATCAGGGGAAAATAGAAATTATGCTGAAACCCCGGTTCAGAGAAATGAAACACCAAGAAATGTAGTGAGAACAGAAAGAAATGAGGAATTACCAAATACCTCAGAATATTTCCGATGAAAAGATGAATTAATACAGCAGTTAACTAAAAGTATGGAAGCAGTAACAGTACCAGTAACGATTGGGCCTGTTCTTCCAGTATTTGATCAAAGGGAAGTTAGACATTCATCTTTGACTCTTCCATTAAATGCAGAAATACAGAAAGTGGCAGAAAAATGTTATTCAGATTTATCTGAAATTCATCGAGAGAAAACAATGATGCCTGACTTAACTTTTAATCAAAGTTTGTCAAATAAAACTCCATTTGGTGCAGAATCTGATCCTGTAACTCCAGAAAAGAGCATGAATAAAATAGATTTAACGCACACCCCACAAACCCCAGAAATTAAATTGCTTGATGTTGCAAAATTGAAAGCGGATTTGGAGGAATTAATAATTGGAACAATTGGAACTGACAGTTTGAAGGCATATCAGGATGATGAATTATTATTTATTTGTAAATGTATAACTTGGAAAACAAAAGCTAAGTCTGATCAATTGGAGGAAATGGCTGCTGAGTTAGAAGTAGATTTAAGTAGACAGAAACATTTGCAGAAACATTATAGAGTGAACTTCTCTGAAAAAGACATTGAAAACATGAATACCACAGGAAGAATTATTCATATAAAAGATTTAATTGTATTTCTAAAAAGATTGGGTAAATTAAGTAAGTGGAGAGTAAAATGGACAAAGAAAAGAGAGGAAGACAAAAGAGAAAGAGAAGAAGTAGTAAATGAATTTCCAATGAGAGAAATACCAGGAGGAGGGTATGTGCATGTTCCTTGGACAAGACAGGACATTTTACTGTTTACAAATGATTTTCCTCGGCTGAGAGAAAAACCTGTGGAATGGTATCGACAAGTAGACATATTTGTGAAAGTTTCAAAAGTACTGTGGATTGATCTTGATGGATTTTTTGACATAGTAGTCCCATCAGATCTATGGACAGAATGTAAAATTTCTATAGATTGGCCAAAAGAAGAACCTGCTCGAGATAAGGTAACAGGTGCTCCTTCATCAGATGTTATGAATCTGTACGAAAAGGTAATTGTGTGGTTGAAAAACAAGATTCCCCCGAAAGAAGTAGATTGGGTTAAAATAGATAGAACAAATCAAGAACCAAAAGAATCAGTACATTAATTTTATGAAAGATTACTGCTGGTATTTAAACAATACAGTGGTTATAAAAATTGAGTGAAAAGGATATGAGCCATTTCATATACAGATTTGTTTATGGCTTAAGACCTGAAATTGGTGAAATGATAAGATCTGGAATAGTTGGCTGGCAATCACTCTCTGTAGATGACATTTTGAGGAAAGCAAAATACTGTAGTGATGAATTAGATGCTAAACAAAATAGGCTAAAGGAAAAAGCTATGTGGGCACAGGTTAAAGTGGCTGAACAGCAAATAGCAACTCTGGAAAATAAAAATGTTAATCAGAATCAAGGGAAATTTAAAAGTAATTTTAATAAGCCAAGATTGATGGGAAATATTGAAGAATTGAAGCAAAAACTCCCATGTTTTAATTGCGGCGAAATTGGACACTGGAAGCGCGATTGTAAGAATCCGCACAGAAATCTTAAAAATGCATCATTAAATCCACAGATGCAGAATGAGATAAATCTGCAGCAACAGCTACAGCGGCAGGTAGTGAATCAGCAAAGTCAGATACCACAACCGCCACTTATAAACTGTGTAAATGTGCAGAGATACAATACAGAAACAGGATTCTGCGGAGGTGAACAGATAAACAGATCGCCAAGAGAGAATGTGTCAAATGTTTCTCAACAGTATTGGTTAAAAGATAATGGAGGGAGTGATTCTGAGGATTACTTATGACGGTGCCTGAGAGAGGAGGAAGAGTGTGTACTTGGAGCCACTCTTGGGGTAGATCAGGCTGGTCCATTTGTAAATGGTAAAGTGAATGATGTAGAAATCACTTTTCTAGTGGACACTGGTGCTACTCGTTCTACTGTTAGATCAGTGGAAATAGAAAACCTCCCTCTCTCGGGTGAAAAGATTCAAGTAGTAGGTGTAGCTAATCAGCAAATTAAAACCGATTTAACTGAACCAGTTGAGGTTGAAAGTGGTAAATTTAAGGATATGCATAGATTTGTAGTTTCTGACAGCAGTCCTGGAAACTTGTTAGGAAGGGACATCCTTTGCAAGATGAACTGTAAAATATATTGCTCACCGGATGGTATTGAGCTCCAAACTCAAGAAGAAGATGGGCTTTATAAGTTAACAATGTTAATGGTTGAAGCAGAAGAAAGGAAATTATTTCCTGTATTTGATAAAAAATAATCTACCTGAAGAATTAAAAGAGACAGTTAATGCTAAAATTTGGGATTTCACTGGAAACAAAATGGGTATGATGAAAAATGTAGACCCAGTAAAAATATCAGTAAAACAAGGAGTAGATTATCCAAACATTCCTCAGTATAAAATGAAAGCAGAAGTTATTGAAGGTGTCATTCCTGTAATTGATAAATTCATAAAACAAGGTGTTCTAAAAGAAATTGAGAGTAGTCCATGTAATTCACCGATTATGGGAATCAAAAAGCCAAATGGAACTTTCAGGATTGTTCAAGATCTGAGAAAGGTTAACAAAATAGTTGTTCCATGTTGCCCTGTTGTGCCAAACCCAGCGGTAATTCTTTATCAGATTCCGCATGTTGCAGAATGGTATACAGTTATAGATCTTTGTAATGCATTTTTTACTGTTCCATTGCATCCAGAAAGCTAACAAATGTTTGCGTTCAGGTTCCAAGACCGTATCCTAGCATGGTGTCGTATCCCTCAAGGGTATACTGAGAGTCCATCTATTTTTAATCAGTTGCTAAAGAAATCCTTGGAAAATCTAGATTTACCTGGAAAATCAATGTTAGTGCAGTATATTGATGATCTCCTTGTAGCTGCAAAAACACGAGATAACTGTGTGACAGATACCATTATTCTTTTAAATCATTTGGCAGATGAGGGACATAAAGTGTCTCCTGCTAAATTACAGTTTTGTAAACAAGAAGTAAAATATCTTGGTCACAGAATTGCAAAAGGAATCAGGCAAGTGACAACTGAGAGAATTAAAATGATTCAGACAATGCAACCTCCAAAAACTCAGAGACAGGTCAAAATATTTCTAGGAATGGTAGGTTATTGTCGTCAATGGATTAGTGGATTTTCAGTAATTGCAAAACCACTGCAGAGATTGACAAAAGCAGACATAAAAGACCAAATTACCCTAACAGGTACTGAGTTAGCAGCTTTTGAGCTGTTGAAGAAAAGTTTGTGTGAAGCACCAGCATTAGGAATGCCAGACTATGAGAAGGAGTTTGAGCTGTATTTCAGTGAAAGAGAAGGATGTGCATTATCAGTTCTGATTCAGAGACACGGAAGACTGAGAAAGCCAATAGCATATTTCTCAGCTGTTCTTGATCCTGTTGCAAAAGCATTACCAGGCTGCTTAAAAGCAGTGGCTGCAACAAGTGTGAGTTTAGAACAAAGTGAAGGGATAATAATGGGATTCCCTGTAAAAGTATATGTACCCCATTCAGTTGAAATTCTTCTCACTAGAAGCAAAACACAGCATTTGACAGGTAACAGGTTAACAAAATATGAAAAAGTCATCCTTGAATCAGATAATGTATCAATTGCAAGATGTGTGAATTTAAATCCTTCCACATTATTGCCTGATGGAACTGTAACAGAAATCAGGAATGAAAATGATATTGATCATGAATGCTTGGATGTATTAGAATATTGCACTAAACCCAGACAGGACATAAAAGAAAGATGCCTTCTACTAATAATAATTCTAGATGCTCTATTGTTAGGAGTTGTTGCAAAATGTCTTCTATATGTATAATCCTAATAATTTTGGTTTGGTTAATTTTAGCTGTCATTTTTCCTTTTGGAATTGATAAGGAAGAGTATAAAACTAACATGACTATTAAAGTTGTGGTTAAACAAGATAACCATGATATAGTAGGCAAGACTAATAAAATCATTGAGAATAAACCAGAGATCCACCAGGATAGATCTGTTGGAGATTTTTCTAGTAATACCTTTTCAAGACTTTTATCTGAATATGTTAAGGTAAGGGATGTGAAAGATTGTTACATTTGTGTGAAATTACCCGCTTCTGTTTCTGAAGGGGTGACATATAATATGCTTCCTCTTACTTATGGCATCACTTGTAGTGTAATAGCTAGTTTGTTTTATCAGACAGGTCGTTTAGAATATTACTACTCAAATTTTGATGAGATTTTTGCAAATCTAAAAGTTGATAAAAGCTTGAATAAACATAAACATGCTAAACAGATGAGGGAATTTTTCATAGTAACTAATAAACTTACTTATGAGTATGCTTTTAGAAATAATTTAACATGTATGTTGAGGTCGGAAGAAAAATCATTTTTGAATTTGGTTGAAGAGAGAAGGGCAATTTATAAGCAAAATGAGATGCTGAAACAAACCAAATCTAAGTTTTGGCAGATTGAGGATGAAAAGCTCAATGGTAGAAACGAAAATGTTGCAATTCATATAGACAAACCTGTTAGTGGAAAGCTTTGTATTAGAAGAGATAATAATCTGTTTGATAATTACTTTGTAGGTGCTAGTCAATGTGAAGATACTTATCAAATCTTAGGGGATTGGGGATTTAAGGGAGGTAAAGATCCAATTTTTCCTGGAATTTATTTTGTTTGTGGGAACAAAGCTTATTTCAGTCTCCCAGACCACTGGTATGGGACTTGTTATGTTGGTTTAGTTTTTCCAAAGATTTTTCATGTAGATAAAAATGTAAAAGGTTCTTTTGAAATCAGTAATCACATGAGTAGATTTAGAAGGGAAAGTTTTTCAGAAATATTAGGAGACATATTTGGTGCAGTAATACCTTTTGTGGGTATAACCTTGAATGCAGTTAAAATCTGAAAAATGTCTACAATTGTTGATAGATTGTCTACTGATACTGCTAGTGGATTTCAATTAGTGAATACAGAACTTATTGCCATGAGATCAATGGTAATGCAGAACCGTCTTGCTTTAGACATTCTGCTCGCAAAACAAGGTGGAGTTTGTGGAATTTTACATGTTCAGCATTGCTGCACATATTTTCCAGACAAGAGTCAGAACATAGAGATGTATATCAAGAATATTACAGAATTACATGCTGAAATTGTACCTTTAGAAGATGAAAATTTTTCAGAACGTCTGAGCAAAAGATTTGCAGCAATCAGAAACTGGTTTTTAGAGAATGGTAGTTCAATCTTAGGTAAAATACTGTGTCCTTTAATAGTCATAGTCATAGTGATATTTTTGTTAAAAATTAGTTGCATGTTACACAAAAGAAAGAAATATCTAAGGGAAAAGAAAAGAATTTATAAGCTCAGAAAAGAAAAAGAAATAGAATTAGAAGAGTTTCGTAGGTCTCAATATCAAAGTTCCAGACAAATAGCTGAATCAAAAGTTTAGAAATACTAATATCAAAAAAGTCCAAAACATGTTCAAGGGTTGAAATTTTCTAAATTTTGGGTGTTGTTTGGTGATTTTGAAATCACCAGATGAGGGAGTTGATGGAGCGAGGTGATGAAAAACTTTTTGTTTAAACTCGCAAAGTTAAACTTCCATAATAATTGTAACAGTATTAACAAGCATGTGGTGAAACTATTAATCAACTTAGTTTTAAGATGCATTCATTCAGAAAACACGTGGGATTAACTTATGTGCTCTACGTTGCAATGCGAAGAAAATAATAAACTAACCTTGTCTATTGTCTTTGTCAGTATTAAGTGCGGCTGTCTAACTAATGGCATGTGCTTATTTTATGTGCATACGTTATGTCTTTTCTGTGATAAAAGATTGTGGAGAATCCTTGCGGTCTAAAAGAAGAAGGTAGATATAAATGCTGCTTTGTGTGCTCAGCTAGGTAACATAAATTAAAGGGTTTTTAATTAGCAAAGGGGGTGGGTAACAGAATGGGTCTCAATTCTCTAATTAATTGATGTCTTGTGTTTGTTTGAATAATAGTTTCCGAGTGAGGCCTAAGGCATGCTAAGAAATGGCGTTACGAATCCTGTCCAGAGTGGAGCCTTGCACATATTCAGAAGTGGAAACTTTTTCCACGTTGACATTTTGTCAGAAAATGCAGTTTAATAAGTTGTGCTAAACGTGCTCTTGGAGAGAATGGCTCAAAGACAGGAAACCAGCAAGATTGTTAAGGCAAGGAAGTTGTGAACTGTAACTCGAGAGAAATGTTTCTCTTTTGAGGAAGGCGAATGACACGAAAGCAGAGGACAATAGGGCTTAAGAAAAGCCTGAACCTGGTTTAGAAACGGAGATGACCTAACTCCTTAATCGTGGACTGACATGACGCAGCCAATGAGCGGCGTGGATTTCTGAGAAAATATGTAATTTGTAGAAAGTTCAGCTAGATAGAAAGGTATACAACCTGACCATATGGGCAGGAGGGTGTTCTTCTGCTCGTTTTCCGATTCCTGATTGACGTGACATGCTGTTGGACTTCTGGCTCACGTCAGGACAGCAGTCTTGATTTGATTTTTTTTCCTTTCTAGGTGGAGAGCAAGAATAGTCAGGGATAGTAGTTTGAGGGTATGGAAACTGTTATTTGCTTTGAAGATGTCAGTCTAATAAATCATTTCCTTATAAATGCTGCTTTTTATTGCTAATAAATAAAGATTCTTAATAAAATGCTCTTTCTTGAATAATAAAGTTAAAATAAAATTAGATTTTGAAACGACAAGCTGGTCTTGTTTATTCATGGTCTAGTTACCATCAGTTGATCCATTTGCCTAAGTGGCTTAATTAAAATAATACATGTTTTAAACCATGGTGAAAATAGAGAAACTGCAGTTGTATATAAATATGTAAATAGTTTGTGAATAGTTCTGTTTAATTAGGTCACATGATTCAGACGCCCAAAAATTGTCTCATTGGTTTATGGGCCTTATTAGTGATTTATGATTAATGGTAAGTATTGTGGTGTTGGGTAGCGTTGTTGAGACAGTTTTTCATTAGGGGCGCTGGATCATTGTCATTAAGACTCTATGCACTTTACTACTGCTAAAAAGTGTTAAAGTCTTGTGCTCTCTCCCTAAATCATGGAAAAACCAAAGGTGATGATGGACGGAGCGTTGACAATACAAACACTCACCCCCAGTTAACTGATCTGGGTTTAATCCATCACCGTTCTTTAGCTCACTCGGCCACCCCAGTTCAGACATGGCCATATGCAAATCAGTCTGACCCTGTGCCTCATGGGAACAGTCCAGCCCGAACTGTCAAGCCATGTCTTCCCTGGACCGGAATCAAGCTTCCCAGGACCGGTTTCCCTAAATCATGGCACAATTGGCTTATGACTGTTTAGCATATTTAATGTACGTAAAAGTCTGTGGTCCATCGTACTGTATGCACACAGGGCCTCTATATTAAATACTACCATTGGGCCTGCAGCACTCATTCTGCCACTCTGTCCACACTTAAGTAGACCTGGTAAACATGTAACAGGTCCATCATTGCTTCCAGTAGAGCAGTTTTTTACTGCCAAGTCGACCTGGCAAACTAAACGGTATGCCAGGCCTGAACCTTCCTTTTTAAAACATGTGTCACCTTTAAGGTAGACCCTACACAGCCCATGGGGCAGGGTGAATTGTATTTAAAAAGTACGAATATGTTTATAAGTTTTACATTACCTGGTAATGAGAAACTCCTAAATATGTTTTTCACTACTGAAAAGCCTGTCTCTCCCATTAGATATCATTAGATTACTGTTACATTTTATAAGTGCCAATCTTTGGCTTGTAACAGATAGAGATGTCAAGTTTGGACTCAACTAATTAGCATTTTCCTTTTGAAAATGACACTTTTACAACGTTGCATTTTCTTGTCTTAACCATATTGTCCCTGCTGCCTGTGTCCTGGGTCACAGGACAATGAATAGCTTGGTGGTTGGCCTTCTGTGTATACCTCCCGGACAGTAGGACAAAGAGGGCCTGCGTGTTTGTAGGATGGGCCATCTGGCCAGGATTCATGGGGCAGAGCTGTTCCCTGTCCAAATTACATTTCAATGGGCTGCCCCCAGCACACACACAAAGGAATCTGACACCTGTCATTTGTCACCTGAAACTACTTGGAGCATTGGCAGGGGAAGGGAAGAACTTTCCAGAACCTAATGTGGGGGTAGCCAGGGTGACATCCCCACTACAAAGCCTGACACATAGTATATTGAACCTCCTGACCCACCTCAGTTTGCTGCAGTTCTCGCTACATTTCTCCCTGCAGCAGCAAATCCCATTCTGCAGCACCTCCAAGCAACTTTATCTGGCCTTGTGGAGTCCTCTTCAGCTGTAGCGTGCACCTTCATCCCACTGGAGATGTTCAACTTTTTAAAAAAGTGTTTGAGTCAGAAGGCTAAAATCTTCACCAAGCTCAATGGTGACAGGATCCCTATCGATGACAATAAACTCCTCAAACTGGCAATATGGCATCCACTGCTCAGAGCTTTCTACCGCCAACGTCAGCAACCTCACCAAGACCTCATCCAGGGCTCCCTGGACGGATATTGTTTACTATTATCTAATACATGGTGAAATGGAGGTACTGTTAGCTCATACACAGGATAATAGTGATAACTGTAAAGTAGTATTAAATGCAACATTTTACTACACTAAAAAAATCCTTTCAGATATATGTTTGCCTCTTGGCAATGTATGACTTGACACTGTGGCCCAGATTTACTAAGGGCTTACATCGCAGTTGCATCATGCAACGGTGACCCAAGGAGACGCAAGCACATAAGCCAAATATACTATGCCATGCATTCTGCAGCACAAGTAGAAAGATGAAAATGCCTCAGAGGATTGTTTTTGTGCAGGATGGTACCCCTTTAGTGAAATTTCAGGTGCATGATCAGTTTGATCTCTAAGATCTTCTGCCAGCCCAGGAAGTCCTTGGGCTAAGAGAATTGTGACTCTCTCAGAAGTTGGGCATTAGCAGTTAGGTCATGATTGAGAGGTAAAAATGGAACTGTCTTCCCCTGCATGCTTCACACACATTGAATTTGTGGGCGCTGCTGGAGGTGTCGTTGTACCGCTACTCGTCCCCGGTATACGGGTGGAAGGAGTTGCTGGGGCTAGACCCAATTCTGCTCAGAAATAGCTGCAGCAGAAAGAATCAGGATTGATCCAACTCGTTTCCAGGACTGTTTCTTGTCACATACACTCCACTTGTCCTCCTGACATGAGTATGGCACAGTGCTTTTTGCAAAATCCCAGACTCACATCGCCCTAATAATATTGGCTAAAATGAACGCCTGTGAATCAGAGGCCTGCTAATATGCCTCAGCCGAGCACCACCAGTTTCAGATTTACTGCCCAGGAGCTCCTTAAGGTTTTATCCCTTGCCGCCTTGGAAACAAACATGATCCTATTTTCCTGTTGAAAGATGGCAAAAGGAATTGACATTTTTGTTGCGTATAAAACATAACGAATACATTGGTATTGATAAGTGACTCTTTATTTGTCTATTTATAGAATAAGTTGAATATTTCTGATGAAAAATTAGTTGCCACTTTGAAATTGTTTGTGTATTATGCCAATGCACCCTGTTTTCTTCCCATTCATTTTAGTTTGATGCCACCGAAGTTGCAGATTTGAGCAATTCTTTTGGCTTTAGAAAACTCTAAATGATATCATTTGCTGGCACTTTGTTTTTAGTTTCTTTTATTTCTTTTGAAAGAAAGCTACTAAATTGAATCCTGTTATCTTGCAATAGTTTATTATATTTGAGAAGGATTTGTGAGTCATATATCCATGTCTCATTTCTCATGAATAGCTGGCTTAAGCGGGCTTTACTTTTATAGCACTCACACTGAAACATAGCAAAATGAAAGAATATCAATAGTTTACTGCATATGTTGTCTTGCTAAAAAGCACAATATATTTGATAGTAATCTCAATTGTAGACACAGTACATACAAATAAAGGAGAGTGTTGCCTAGTGTATGCATAGTCTGGCAAAGCTGTAGAAGGTTTTGTTTAAACTAATATATCAAATGGTCCTATTGAAATCAATATAGCAGGACTTCCTAAAAATTTATGAATTTTGGCATGTATTCTTTATGTTAATATTTAGTAGGTTGCTACAGTTTGGCGGATGAAGGACATCAGCAAAAGTTGCTGAATGCACCTTTTGCCTATTTAGAATTCCATGCATGTCAATACGTGTTGAAAAATGACTCTCTCTGAAGGGTCAGCCCCAAACATTTTGCCTTTTTCCTCCTGTTTTTGCTGATTCTTTTTGTTGGCCTTAGGACTCTAAGCACTTTATCACTGCTAACCAATGCTAACATGCATGTGCTTCTACCCTAAACATGGGACATTGGTGTACACCTGATTGGCGCATCTGATCTACTAGTAAGTCCCTTATAGAGTGGTATCACATATACCCATGGCCTGTAAGTCAAATGCTACTAGAGGGCCTGCAGCACTGATTGTGCCACCCACGTAAGTAGCCTTTCAAACCTGTCTCAGGGCTGCCACCGCAGGGTCTGTATGTGCAGTGTATTGCCACTTCGACTAGGCATTTAAAACTATTTAACAAGAGTTAAACCTCCCCTTTCTTACATATATCATCCCTAACATAGGCCCTAAGAAACCCTAACGGTTGGATGCTATGTAAGTAAATGGTAGGACATGTGCCTTTATTGTTTGCATGTTCTGGTAGTGACAACCAGCCTATTTGGTTTTTCACTATTGTGAGGCCTACTCCTCTGACAGGCTAGCACTGGGAAATCTTTAATGCACATTTAAGCTATAATTCCTGATCAGAAATTAGTACCTTTTTCATGTTTCATACGTTTGGAATGGTAATGATAAATCCTCCTTACTAGTAAAGTTGGATTTAATAATACTATTTTAGAAATGCCTCTTTTAGAAAGCGAACGCAAGGAGATGATGGACAGAGTGCTGAAACTTTTCAGACACTCACCTCCAGTCACAGAACTGGGTTTAATCCATCATTATTCTTTAGCTCACTTCATCACCCCAGTTCAGACCCAGCCATATGCAAATCTGTCATGACCATGTTCCTCATGAAACATTTCAATCGGCATGATTCACCTGTTTGACTTCGGTGCTCAGGTCTCAGCCCTGTTCTGTCGCAGCTAGTGCCGTTTGTGCAAAGGGCATTTGAGACCAGATACACTCATTTTGGTCACTTCCGGCATCCGCAAGCACTTCCGGGTGGTGCATGGTCTAGTCTCCAGTTGCAACCACCTATTTAGTCAGATGCCTGAGTGGACGCATCGCTGGTGTGCTGAAGGCCCGCATAAGGCAAGCCCGTCTGCGCCCATCCGTGCCTGGACTGCACTCAATGCCACAACCCCTGCCCGTTTCATTCCAGGAGAAGGGTCTACTTTTAAATACTCCAGGGATGAATTGCAGACCCTAAATATTGTAGACACACATTCTAATTACTCTCTATTAGAACTGCAGAGTGAGCCCAAGCAATGCGACCAATGTAATCTACACCTGAGCTTTGCCAAGATCAGAGCTAGCTCTGCTGTAACCCCGCATAGACATTCTCAACCAGGAGCTAAGAAGGTGTTCCAGGCTATGCTCATTAACGCACGGTCCCTAATAAGACACAATATAGGATGCGTAGAGACGGTGGTCACATATAAGCTGGACTTGGCATTTGTCACTGAAACCTGGGCGAACAAAACTTCCAACCCAGATTTGGGCTTAGCTATTCCAGCAGGCTATTTGACCCTTACAGCAGATCGAGTTGACAAGTGGGGTGGGGGGCAAGCAATTATCTTTAGAGACAATTTTTGTTGTTTCTGGGTCTGCAGCGAGAAGCACCCCAGACTGAGAAGTTCTATCGCTTTGGAATATGTTTAGCAAAAACTATGCTTTTATGGGCCTTCTGTTATACTGGCCCCCAGGCTCAAGAGCCACCTTTGTGAATTCCATTGATCCTTTCATTGAATCTAGTATCGACGCAGCTGATTTCTCAGTCTTGGAGGACTTCAATTATCATTTAGAAAAACTGGAAGACGGCAACACAACTTTGCTAATCAATACCATGGCTAGTTTTTCCTTGGGCCTGATAGTCAAGCATTCTACACACAACGTCTCAGATGGAATATTCACTTCAAATCCATCTATGAAGGTATCATAAGTTTTGCCAATCCTTTGGTCAGACCATAAAGCCATAATACTTTCAGTGAGTACTGATCAGCACACTCCGAGACCTCATATCCTCCCATTGCAACTTAAGGTTGTGACTGAAGGAACATCGAACGCCTTACCTTACAAGTGTCCCTATCTAGCTCAAGGCTCGACCTTACTACAGACCCCAATATGTCAGCTCATAGGTTCACCACCTGGATTAAAGATGCAGTTGACCCTTTAGCCCCTGTAAAGACCTTTCCCACTAGGTGGAACAATCCTTCAGAACCCTGGTTCTCAGACAAACTAAGAGCCCGGAAACAAATCTGTAGAAGGAAGGAGAGCAAATGGAGAGCCAACTGCGACCCAACAGAAAAAACAAAATACACACAATCACTGTCTGGATATAAGAAATTGATAATGGAGGAGAAAAGCAAAGACTTCTCAGTAAAAATTTTGTAGACAAAGAATTCTAGTAAAGAGCTATTCTCGACAGTTAAAAGCCTAGCCGCACTAACTACCAGAGCCCCCCAGGATGGAGAGCAGTACTGAATTTTGCAACTCACTGGCACAGTTTTTTAGGGACCCAATGGAGACAGTGTATAAATGCTTTAGGGACTGCGACAAAACTATACTTGGAAACTCTCTAGCAGTCACATCTCCTGCCTGATCTAATCTGTTTGTTTCCTTTCCCCATCCCCCCGCAGAACAGAATACTCAGGTAGTAAGGACATCCAAATCGAGGGCTCCATCTGATCCATGCCCTCCCAAAATACTGCACCTTGTTCCTGAAATCATCAGTTACCAACAGAGGTTTGTTTGCAAAGAGATCATCTGCTCAGGTATTTTCCCTGATGTTTGGTAAAGAACCTTGATTCTCCCACCCTTGAAAAAACTCAATCTCGATCCAGCCATTCCCAGCAGCTATACACCTATCTCTAGACTACCCTTCCCAGGAAAGGTGCTGGAGAAAATACTAAATTCACAACTTATGCCTTTCATCTCCTCCATGGTACTTGTAGATTCATCACAATATGGTTTCCAGGTAGGGCATTGCACTCAGACAGCTGGGGTCATGGCTGCTGAAGAGTTAAGAGCAATTCTGGATGCAGGTGGTTAGGCCGCCCTGATTCTGCTAGATCTATTTGCAGCCTTTGACATAGTGAACCATGAAATACTGGCCAACAGGTTACTAGAGGTAGGAATCAGAGGCGCCACCCTTAAGTTGTTGACATCATTTCTTTCTGATAGGGTTCAACAGTAGAGTCCGGAGCTTTCTCATCCGTACAATACAGACTCCCATGTGGGGTGCCACAGGGCTTGTCCTTAAACCTTAGGTTGTTCAATCTCTATGTTACTCATCTGCCTAAAATTATCAGGCAGTTTGACTTCTCAGTGGTCTCTTATGCTGATGACACCCAGCTAGTGGTGTCAGTTTCCAGTAATGTGGAAGTGACAGCAGATCGATTTAATAGCTGCATGGCCCAGATCAACCAGTGGATGAGTTCCAACTGCCTAAAAGTGAATGGTGGAAAGACAGGGGTTCTCCTGTTGGGTAAAGATATCTCCTTTTGGTCAGCCAGATGGTGGCCTTCCAGTTTGGGAGACCTTCCAGTTCCAGTGCAGAATGTGAAAAATGTAAGCTTCATTTTTTTATGACAATTATGACAATGATGGCCGAAATGCATCGGGACCTATGTGGTGAATGTTGGGATATGTAGTGTAGAAACTATAAAACAAATTTCAGATTAAGATTACTTAAGAAAACACCACCTGTGAATTATTGGGCTTATGTCAATTCATTCACCTTTTGGAGATTAAAATGAGTAACCTCTAAAAGATGTCAACAAACCAGTGCCCAGGGGACATGCCCCACAATTGTGGAGAGGCCGCCCATGTATTCATTTGTAACCTAGTCAAAGGGGGAATCCCTGGAAATACTACCTTTTTACTTTCTCTCTCAAGTCTTGTATAACACATACATTCAGAAAAGACCTGATTCTAGATACAAATATTGAATTCCCACACCAAAATGTAACGTTTACAATCTTCTTTATTTGACTATAAAACACGGAGGTAAACGTTATCCTCCACATTGAAGTTAAAATTCAGAAAAGCTTCCTGAAAACATACATAATTAAAACATTATCAAAATAACAGTACACAATGTTATAAAAAAAAAAATAATTCGCAATATCTCATCAGGTTTATGCAGATTAAATTAAAAACTAAGAAGAAAGAATGTTTTTTCGGTTTGTTGCACAATCACAGTGCATCAATTAATCACAAAAAAACTTAGAGAAAACCTAATCGTTGCAAAATCACAGTACATCAATTAATCAAAAAACCCTTTCTATCGGTAGCTCAGGATATTCTTGCTACGTGTTAACTTGATCCAAAAAGCCTTTCTATATTCAGTGTTGGGGACCACAGTACCAATATTTTTTGGATATCTGTTATTCCCTGGACTCTATTTGGATTCTTTTTTTAAAAAAGTGCGTTGACGCGTTTCGGTGTCAAAGAACATGAATATTGTAACACCTTCTTCAGGACAAGACAAATCTTGGGGTCACCGTTTCCACCATTTAGGATATCCTTCTGTATATATAGAAAGATAGGTATCAGTAGGGGTAACATGTTACAGAAAAAACTTTTCTTCTTGTTATACATCACATGCCATTCATTTTGCCCCTCTTGCATGTTCGCGATATTATACAATTCCAGAAGACATTTTAACATTTTAACATTTTAAACATCCTCTCTTTGTTTGACAGATCCGCCCTAAAATACAGGTTTTATCATCTCATTTCTTCCATAACTTGTTTACATGATTTCACATTAAATAAACCCAGGAGAAGCTTACTGTTCCTCCGTTACATTTTGGTGGTGGTTTCAGGTATAGACTCACACAGTTGATCTGCACATTCTCTAATAGCTTCTCGCCTTCCTTTTGGAGAAAAGAAGAGAGGAGAAACTCTCTGGGGTTGATCTTCTGACCTTTCCGCTGATATGCTTCAGGTTCAGAGTCAATCTGGGTATATGAAGTCAATGGTTTAGATGTTTTCCTTAAAATTCCGTTCTAACCACATTCAATCCGCTAATTGTTTCTGTATTATACTCGCCTTTCTCATAGAAAGCCCGTAAGGAGTTTTCCCTTGGAGATCTTCTTCTCCAGTGTTTTACCAGGATAAATTAGACCTAAGTATATAAATATGGGATTTTTGATATTCCCTTCATATTTTTCACTGGCAAATTCGGCTTTTAATTGTTGCAATTTCCCTTGGTCTCTATGAATAGACCATTCGTCCTATGTCGTGTCTATTTTCTTTTCTATTCCAGGCTTCTGTGTGTCTGGTCCTGGGGTTTACTGTGGGAGCATAGACATCACCGTATTACCCTTATTATCTTCAATTCGTGCGTGGAATTTTTTCCTCTCTCTCGTCTATTCTTACCTTTTTCAAATAGGTCTTGCTTCTTAACGAGGAATAAAATGGATTTATGGTTCTCTCCACTGTTCTGATCCACACTCTCCTTGAACTGGATATGTTCTGTAGAAAAATGGTGCAAAACATTGGACTGTTATAGGTATATGTACGCACAGCTTTTTATCTTACTACCCCCTCCTTTTTGTTAAAAACTTTCCCCCTCTCCTATCCTTTGTTGTCTCTACTCGAGGAGGTCGTTTAAGGGAGGGGTTCCTATGCTTATCTTATACCACCCCACGATCGTTGTTATCCCTTAATCTCTCTGGAATATCACTGCAGTGTAATTCTATGACAAATCCCTCTAGACCTCACAGTTGGTACGGACACTAACCTGATAGATCGCGGGTCCTCTGCTTCTGCCTCGTTTTCTCTTGTGAAGCACCACTTACTCCGGCTCCCTTTTTAAGGTGCCGTTAATTGTTCAGAACTCTTTACAGCTGTTTAATTTTGAGGCACATGCGTACAACATGTCATTTCTGTCTCGCTATGTGCCGCCATCTTTAAATGGGGTTTCTGCTCCTGACTTATACCTGTTTATCGTTATATGCGATCTTCCCTGTTGTCCCTCTCGTATTTATCATGTTGTAGAATCTTATATTTGTCCATGGTCACAGCTACTTTTAGTTTTATTTTTACTAGTCGATTTTGGGACCGACGGACAAATATGGTGTATGACCGTATAGTTAAATTTGCGCACATGCGTTTAAATTCTATTATTCTATAGGCCGCCATCTTTGAGTGGACTCTCGATCCCTATAACATGCATGTATTTTAAGCAGTCTTACTCACTAACACTACTATATTTATACTCAGAGACTAATTTTTTTGGGATATTGGTCGATATTCGACTTTCTTGCCCCCTCACTCTTCTGAGATTTGGTGAAAATATATGGTGTATTTTGGGATGAACACTCTCAACTTTGATGTTCCATAAATATATCTGGAGACTGCATCTGTCTTGTTATGCATATTATTTACAAAGATTGAGTCCTCATTTCTAAAACTTCCCTATTTTGTATTTTTTTTGTGTTCCAATATAACGTTTCATTAGGTTAGGAAATTAGAAGTTTCTTCAAAACTCTAGTTACTAGGGGAGCCTTTCACAGTATATAAGATATCCCGCTGATCATAAACGTCCACACAGGTACTCCCACTATATTGATGTTATTTAAGACAACCTATTATTATATTATAGTTTCCCAGTCCTCTCATGAGTTCAATCCACATTTAATGGTATTGAACTTCATCATATACCACTGTTCTTGTTGTTTTCTTCTCTTCTATTGACTCACTATTGGAACCCCTAAGTAAATACGCGGACAGATTTCTGAAACCGCTAGTACAAAAACAGAAGTCCTACATAAAAGATACATCGGACATGATAGCCAAAACAGAAGGAATGAGCTTTGATGGTGAGAGAGAAATTATGGTGACTCTAGATGTAGAGTCGCTCTACACTAACATACCTCAAGAGGATACTATCGAAGTGATTAGGACTCTCCTAGAAAATACGGAGATCATAGGTGGAAATAAGGAATTTATACTACAGTGTGTATCTATGGTACTCCTAAATATTATTTTTTTATTCAAAAGGGATTTATACATCCAACGAAAGGGGACCAGCATGGGCGCAACCTGTGCGCCGAGCCTGGCTTGTATCTATGTGAGTGTGTTTGAAGAGAAACACATCTACAATGAAATCAGCCCATATTACGAAAACATCCGAAATTGGGCAAGGTTTATAGATGATATTTGTTTCATCTGGTCGGGAACCGAAGAGTGCCTGAAAGATTTCTTGAGTTGGATTAATTTAGGAGATGAAACCCTAAAATTTACAGCATTCTATAGTAGAGGCAAAGTAAACTTTTTAGATATTTGTATAAAAGAGGAGGAAAACCACTTGAAGGTGGAACTTTTTAAAAATGAGTCAGATAGAAACATGGTATTACATTATAAAAGTTATCACCCGAAAAGCCCGAAGGATAGCATACGTTTTGTCGAATTCCTTCGGCTCAGAAGGAATTGCACAACGATAAATGATTTCTATAAACATGCAGAGGAAATGAAACAAACATTCAGAGAGAGAGGCTACCCTAAGAAATTGATAAATCATTCTTTGAAACGGACCCGATATTACGACAGGGAGAGCTTGCTGGAGAAAAAGAAAGAAATAGAAAAGATAGTCATGGTTAGCCAATTCTCATGTATTGCGAATCAGGTGAAGAATATAATCAACCATAGCTGGAAGATCCTTAATGAGGGGACTGAGACTAGCCTGCCTAGACCAATGTATGCGTACAGAAAGATTAAGAACCTACGCTCGAGCCTAGTACACACATATAGGGACGATGTTGTGGAAACCCAGAAAACCATAACAGGGGAAAGAGCGGTAGGTAACGACAAATGTGGGACATGCAGCATATGCGAGCAATGTCTAGTGACCAAGGAAGTGGTACTAAACTCAGCCAGACACAACATAAACACGCTAAATAACTGCAGGAGCAAAAATGTTGTGTATCTGATCCTGTGCCCCTGTGGAAAGAGATATATAGGGGAGACAGGTAGTGAGCTCAGACTGAGAGAAAGGGAACATAAATCTGCAATTAAAATGAATAAAGAAAATGCCCCACTAGTAAACCACTGGAAGGAACAGGGCCACAGTGAGAGAGACATACGGTGGGTGGCTTTAGAAGAAATAAAGGAACAGGTTAGAATGGGCGACAGCAAAAAGAGAAGAAAACAACAAGAACAGTGGTATATGATGAAGTTCAATACCATTAAATGTGGATTGAACTCACGAGAGGACTGGGAAACTATAATATAATAATAGGTTGTCTTAAAAACCATCAATATAGTGGGAGTACCTGTGTGGATGTTTATGTTAAGCGGGATATCTTATATACTGTGAAAGGCTCCCCTAGTAACTAGAGTTTTGAAGAAACTTCTAATTTCCTAACCTAATGAAACATTATATTGGAACACAAAATAAAATACAAAATAGGGAAGTTTTAGAAATGATGACTTAATCTGTGTAAATAATATGCATAACAAGACAGATGCAGTCTCCAGTTATATTTATGGAGCATCATAGTAGAGAGTTTTCATCCCGAAATACACCATATATTTTCACCAAATCTCAGAAGAGTGAGGGGGCAAGAAAGTCGAATATCGACCAATATCCCAAAAAATGAGTCTCTGAGTATAAATATAGTAGTGTTAGTGAGTAAGACTGCTTAAAATACATGCCCGTTATAGGGATCGAGAGTCCACTCAAAGATGGCGGCCTATAGAATAATAGAATTTAAACGCATGTGCGCAAATTTAACTATACGGTCATACACCATTTTTGTCCGTCGGTCCCAAAATCGACTAGTAAAAATAAAAACAAAAATTAGCTGTGACCATGAACAAATATAAAATTTTACAACATGATAAATACGAGAGGGAGAACAGGGAAAATCGCATATAACGATAAACAGGTATAAGTCAGGAGCAGAAATACCATTTAAAGATGGCGGCACAAAGCGAGACGGAAATGACATGTTGTACGCATGTGCCTCGAAATTAAACAGCTGTAAAGAGTTCTGAACAATTAACGGCACCTTAAAAAGGGAGCCGGAGTAAGCGGTGCTTCACAAGAGAAAACGAGGCAGAAGGGGAGGACCCGCAATCTATCAGGTTAGTGTCCAGACCAACTGTGAGGTCTAGAGGTTTTTGCCATAGAATTACATAGCAGGGATATTCCAGAGAGATTAAGGGATAACAACGATCGTGGGGTGGTATAAGATAAGCATAGGAACCCCTCCCTTAAACGACCTCCTCGAGTAGAGACAACAAAGAATAGGAGAGGGGGAAAGTTTTTAACAAAAAGGAGGGGGGTAGTAAGATAAAAAGCTGTGCGTACATATACCTATAACAGTCCAATGTATTGTACCGTTCTTCTACAGAACATATCTAGTTCAAGGAGAGTGTGGATCAGAACAGTGGAGAGAACCATGAATCAATTTTATTCTTTGTTAAGAAGCAAGACCTATTTGAAAAAGGTAAGAATAGACGAGATAGAGGAAAAAATTCCGCGCACGAATTGAAGATAATAAGGGTAATACGGTGATGTCTATGCTCCCACAGTAAACCCCAGGACCAGACACACAGAAGCCTGGAATAGAAAAGAAAATAGACATGACATAGGACGAATGGTCTATGCATAGAGTCCAAAGGTAAATTGCAACAATTAAAAGCCGAATTTGCCAGTGAAAAATATGAAGGGAATATCTAAAATCCCATATTTATATACTTAGGTCTAATTTATCCCGGTAAAACACTGGAGAAGAAGATCTCCAAGGGAAAACTCCATACGGGCTTTCTATGAGAAAGGCGAGTATAATACAGAAACAATTAGCGGATTGAATGTGGTTAGAACGGAATTTTAAGGAAAACATCTAAACCATTGACTTTATATACCCAGATTGACTCTGAACCTGAAGCATATCAGCGGAAAAGTCAGAAGATCAACCCCAGAGAGTTTCTCCTCACTACTTTTCTCCAAAAGGAAGGCGAGAAACTATTAGAGGTGAGAATGTGCAGATCAACTGTGTGAGTCTATACCTGAAACCACCACCAAAATGTAACGGAGAAACCGTAAGCTTCTCCTGGGTTTATTTAATGTGAAATCATGCAAACAAGTTATGGAAGAAATGAGATGATAAAACCTTTGTTTTAGGGCGGATCTGTCAAACAAAGAGAGGATGTTTACAATGTTAAAATGTTAAAATGTCTTCTGGAATTGTACAATATCGCGAACATGCAAGAGGGGCAAAATTAATGGCATGTGATGTATAACAAGAAGAAAAGTTTTTTTTCTGTAACATGTTACCCCTACTGATACCTATCTTTCTATATATACAGAAGGATATCCTAAATGGTGGAAATGGTGACCTCAAGATTTGTCTTGTCCTGAAGAAGGTGTTACAATATTCATGTTCTTTGACACCGAAACGCGTTGACGCACTTTTTTGAAAAAAGAATCCAAATAGAGTCCAGGGAATAACAGATATCCATAAATTATTGGTACTGTGGTCCCCAACACTGAATATAGAAAGGCTTTTTGGATCAAGTTAACACGTAGCAAGAATATCCTGAGCTACCGATAGAAAGGGGTTTTCGATTAATTCATGTACTGTGATTTTGCAACGATTAGGTTTTCTCTAAGTTTTTTGTGATTAATTGATGTACTGTGATTGTGCAACAAACCAAATTTTTTTTATTTCTTCTTAGTTTTTAATTTAATCTGCATAAACCTGATGAGATATTGCGAATTATTTTTTTTTTATAGCATTGTGTATTGTTATTTTGATAATGCTTTAATTATGTATGTTTTCAGGAAGCTTTTCTGAATTTTAACTTCAGGATGTGGAGGATAAAGTTTACCTCTGTGTTTTATAGTCAAATAAAGAAGATTGAACATTTTGGTGTGGGAATTCAATATTTGTATCTAGAATCAGGTCTTTTCTGAATGTATGTGTTATACAAGACACGAGAGAGTGATTAAAAAGGTAGTATTTCCAGGGATTTCCCCTTTGACTTGTTTGTCTATTGTACCCTGTTCCCTGGAACGAGTAGGGTCTTCTCTCTTTCCTCTATTCATTTGTAACCTCCCATCGCTACTGGCCCCTTTACTTCGGTTGTTACATGGTATGTCATTTTAAGTCTCTAAGCACTACTTTCTTTCATGAGTATTTACTACTGCAGGCACAACATGCTTTCCCGCAACATCCAACGCATTTTGCACGCTTTCATTTTACAAGCATGGGCGCTGCACATGACAGCGACTGAATGGGCAACAGAGGAGTGGGAAGCCAGGTAGACACCGAGCCAGGGATGTAGCCTGCCCTAGAATTCAAATAATGCCAAAATCCACCATTTTAATACTATGAGTGGATGGCATTTGCATTGCACATGCTTGTTTAAAGTGGCAGCAAGGCATAAGAAATCAATAAAAGAGGGAGCTTCAGACCAAAGTTACCTCCATTGCATTTTAGATCTTGTGATAGGCTATGATGGTCTGACCCTTCTTTCTAGCCATGGTGCATACCTATAAATGTAAAGACACCTATCAGGCTATAGTTCTACCATGGTTTTAAAGGCCTTTTGATGCCTATACAGATGCAATGCTGTTGGATATCTTACGCATGTATTCATGTGCAGACTAGTATTCACTCACCTCTTGGCTCCGTAGATTTGACCCTGCTGCCTATTATTATCATTATTGCTGGATTCAACTGTTGTATTTCGCTGTAGAAATGGGTTTTTGTGGTACTTTGATTTTTCAGCCGTAGGCATCATTGCATTGCCATCTGCCAAACAGCAAGCCTTTTACTTTGTACATTTTACAACTGATTATTCTGGCAGCATTATTGTTAGATTCCTTGTAGGCATTTTGTTTTAAAAATGTGTTTTAGGGATCTTGGAATGTTGATTAAGAAGTCTTGCTGCTCAGTTACCTGCCTGAGCAGCATGGGCATCACTTCACTTTCAAAATGTTTATGATGTTATAGCTATTGTTTTAATTTGCTGTTGTAGATGATGTACTGTAGTGTTATGTTTTTTTAACAATAAAATTGAATAAAGATACAATGATGATGCTCAAGTTTAGGTAATAGGTGGTGCTACTAAGAGTCATCCACAGGAAGATATAGCATACTAGATACTTTTGCTCGAATTACTATTACATAAGGAGAACGTGTGATACTACCGCAAGAGTAGCGTAACGCAACTTTCAACATCGCAGCCTATTGTAGGAAAATAACCCTGTATCAACGTGGAATTCACAACGCGGTATTAGCATGCGATAGACCGCAAATAGCACGTCAAAAGTCTGCAAAGAAAATTAACGCCACACCGCAAAAATGCGAAACACGTGCTCTAAAAAGCATGCAAGGAGGCCAACCGTGATACAAACATTTGTGAAAACCAGCCACAGGCCTGCAAATCCCACGCGTCTGGCAGGACAATGCACCATAAAAGCAACAGAAAAAACACACCAGAAACAAGCCAGCACATAGCAACATGGTTGCACCCTGACCCAGCGCAGAGGCCAACTCGAACCCCACAACCCCCACAGACTACCAGCAAGGAACAACGGGGTCGGGGAAGGCCAAGGAGAAGAGGGAGAGGAAGACGGGGTGAAGACCACAGGAAAACAAGACCAGCATCACGGTGGTGACTGAACACTACCAGCAACTGACCCACTAGCAGACCACCTGGAATGCAGTCAGAGGGCCGAGGAGGAGCTAGAGGAAACCCATGCCACAGTCATCAGTGTGGAGACGTAGGAGTAGGGAGTACGGACACAGCTCAAGAGGACCTGACACAACATCAACAGGGAGTGCAATTAACAGGGACTAGGGGGACGGGGGGAGATTGGCGCAATGGCACACATGCACAGCGAGGTGTAGCACACTGCACATCCACAATTACCCAGGCTCATGTCCCAGATCCCCTTGGCAAACTGCAGCACACACACATAGCAAGAACAGCACACCCACATTGACAACAATGTGGTACAATGCGCATAGCTGACACTGCAGAACAGAGGACACAACTGGCTCCGCACATGCACAAAAACAAGCCTACTACATCTGACAGAGCCGGACACTGTGAAATGGAAATGTACGCGTACGACCTCACAACCATCATGCAGTCCAAATGTACACTGTCCCGCAGAAGAATCCAGCACCCCCCAAACATTCACACTGTACATTGCCATACAGTCTGCATGAAAAACCAGCAAAATGCGCCAACATACATGTCGGCACAATGTCAACATGCATCTTCCCTTCACGTTGGAGAGGGACACCAACACCTTCAGCAGAGCACAGAATACAACACATCTGTGATGCTGGGGAGGACCACCACACCATCGACACCAATGCCCTACAACAGCCCATGGATATCCCCCACCAGGACCCAGCCAGCCAAGCTACTCAGAGGAGAACAACGAGCATGCAAAAGACCGCACAGCAGGAAGCACCAGCAAGCACAGCTGGCTCACGACACTGCACTGACCCAGACATGGCACCCCAATTCAATGTGTCAGCACACCAAAAGGAGGTGGCCCAACAGGTGTTGGTGTGGTCCAAACCCATGGAATGCAAACTAGGACACATACATAGGTGTCTATCACCATTCAGGGCCCACCCACACCCCACTAAGGAGACCCACACTGCCATAGACACATGAAGATGCGCATTCACAGTACAGAACCATGCCCAGGGGCACTCAAATAGCAGTCACACACCCATGTTGGCTCTGCATACGACGGCCCTGGCCACTCCCCTTACAAATTGAGTGGGTGACAACAAAGCTACATGTCCAAGTTCCAACCCACTGCCTGCGGTGACATGTCTGCATCCGATGTACACAGCACAATGTAATGTCGTAGGGCCCAGGGCCCTCACGCATACAACAAGACCACAGGTACACAAGCATATATCATGCTGAACTAGCTACGGGCACATGCGCCCGCCCACTTTATTGGCAGGGCCACATGTACAGTGACCCCTGTGCTGGATGTGTGTGGGCTGAGTTTAAGCCATTCCGCAAGGAATGTCTAGTGCTGGCAATCACTTGAACATTGGACACCAGTGCAACAGAAACAGAAAACACATGCATAACAGAGTCAACTGCTGCGCAAATGGAGTGAGCCGGAGATAGTCCAGAGGACAGCAAACAGAAGTGTCCGTGAGTTTCAGTGCACTGGGGTTGGGACACTAGAGATGAGCGTGCTCATGTGAAGAAAAAGTCTCATATTGTGTCCCTTCGATATATTCCTGATGCAGATGTAGTGGGGTGTGTTAGACCTGCATCATCTTCCCCATCAATGTCTCAAGGCCCCCACACTGTTTGAGGTGACATAGCTACGCAACCGCTCCACAGCACAAAACACAATCAGCAACGGACAATGGCCTGTGGTGAACTGAGTCACTGGCACCTGGAATGCTGAGCAGGGTATCAGGCCGATGATGGCATTCACAACAGGTCTGAGCAACTCCATAAGTCTGTCAGCACCACCGTTTCGACTCTGGCAGATGGCGGTGAAGGTGATCCTTGCGGTGGTGGCATGTGCCTTCTGCGGTGATGCGACGTCCGGGTCGGTCTGGACTCGCTTTGGTGTGTGAGCCCTGGTGGGAGGCATTTGGGCCTGGAGGCTGTGACCAGCGCAAGGCCATCGAGAATGGCGTTGATGACCCAAGGCCAACGCTTCAGGGGCCATATAATATCTCAGAAGAAGGGGTACCGGACCAGCACAGAGTTAGTGGCCCCGGATGCACGGCGGCCGGCACAGGCACCCAGCGACGGGACGGTGACTTGCGGTGCTGTCAGATGGGCCATGCAACCTGAGCTGGTCCCCATCAATGTCCGAGGTGTATGTTGCAGAGGGTTGCGGAGGACAGTGGAAGGTGTCCTCCAGGGCATGATGCGGAAGGTTTGATTTTATCCGAAAGCAGCAAATAGTGGGGTGAAAATCACAAGCCTCGTTTTCACCACCAATTCGGTATCAGCTACACGAGGATGAAAACTAGCCCCTAGTCCATAGACACAGACGCCACCAATGAATGACCAGTGAGTGTCCATGAATGTCAGGTAACAGACTTAGTGGCACCGGGGCTGAGAGGGGATGCAGTCTGCGATGATGCCGGTACACTGAAATGAAGTCCGCCATTGCTAAATCAAGACTCTGTGACCTACTGGACAGCAGTGTAGGCCGGAGGCAGCTGTCAGCACAGGCTATTCACCGAGTGTCGCTGGCATAGGTTGGTGGCCCCACCGGCCTGCATAGTCCAGGTTCAGTGGCACCACGTGTTCAGTCACCTCTGTGAGTGTGACCCGGCTTTCATCTGGAGTGAGCTGCATCTTCCTCTTACTCCTCTCCGTGTGACCACTGGTGTGGACTCTTCTATTCACGATTTGCGACTAGGTGCTAGATGAGAGACCTACTGGTCCACAGGGTAGTCCCGGTCCCTCATCCATGTGTCGCTGGCTGGCGTTAAACAGGGTTTGTGGCACTACATGTCGCCGGCTGGCACTGAACAGGGTTTGTGGCACTACGTGTTGCCGGCTGGCATTGAACAGGGTTTGTGGCACCACGTGTCTGGTGTTGAACAGGGATAGTGGCACCACGTGTTGCAAGATGCCCATATGGAACTATGCCTCACTGATCAGGAGGGGTACCGCTGGCCTGGATTTGGGGTCACTGCCATTCAGGACCCAGGACACAGTTTAAAATATGGGACCTACTGGGCCGAAGAGGAAACCGGTGTAGTATGTGCATCAGGAAGGAGTAATGTGGGCCAGCATCGGGGGGCCAGCGATGGTCTAAGAGGCTTGCAGGGTCACGGGCCTTGGGATTGGAGCTTACACAGGCACGTGGTGGGCCCTCCATGACACATGCCGGTGTCTGCAAGTGATCAGTGTGGCCTGACTGCGCTGGGGCGGGCCGGACGGGTTCGTGGTCCAGCGGGCTGGGGTACGGCAGGCGCATAGGATCGCAGGTAACTCTGCTCACAAGGACAGCATCGGCCTCGGAGTTAGAAGTGCCGCCCTGGAAGAGATGCTGGGCTTTCCAGAAGAGGACCATGCCTAGGGCTACGTGCTTTTTATTCACACCCCTACGCTGGCCTGGTGTACGCCGGGCCATCCCACTCTGCTCTCGCTTACGGATGCGTAACAGGCAATATTTCCGTGAGGACCCCCACTGGCTGGGGTGACATGGTTGCATCCACTGTCCACCACACTCCATACACCATAGGTGTATGTCGCCGTGGATATGGGTGTGTTCTACATACTGTGGTCTGTCCAGCACATAGCCGCCACTCTTGGCATTGTGTACTTTCCCAATCATGGTTCTACTGCATCCTTCACACATGCCTGGTTGCCACCTCTCCCCACATTCGGCTATTGTGTGGCTGAGGTGCCCAGGTTACCATTGTAAGTTGTTCTGTTGTGTCTGGTGGGTGGGCATGTTGTTGTGTATGTTTGTTGTGATGTTGTTACGTGTGCATTGACAGAGTTGTGGATTGCATGCTTGTGGAGTTGAGGTGAGTGGGGTGTTAATTTGGAATTTGCCAAGGGCCTGTGCATTTCCCTTGGTGCTATCCTGGGATAGCCTGTTGCTGGTGGACTGTTGGAGGATGAAGGAATAATGTACACAGGCTGTGTATTTGGAGGCGACATTGGTGGAGGTCCATGGTGTTCCGATGTTGCCTGCACATTGATGTGTGAAGTGTGCTTCCTGTCGCTGTGATTGTATGCTGTGTCACCAGGGACACAGGTAGGACATGCGTGTTGTGGATTGCCCCCAACACATGCGTGCATCCTGCTATGACGTATGGTCCTTGCTTGGTCTCCAGCGGATCCTGCGCATTGTGTTGGTTTTGTGGGGACTGGGGTGCCAGGGTGATGGTGATGTCCAGGACAGGTGTGGGAGACTTGGATGTGGCTGGCTGTGAGACTCCTCCAACTCTGGCAGGTGTTGGTTGGGCTGTGCCAGGGGCAAACAGGTGCAGCACAGCCATCAGCTTGGTGTGGGGTGGGATCTTGTTTGTCTGCTGTGTTGGTGCCATTGGCCTGTTAGGCGATGATGGTCAGGATGCGTATGATGGTTGTCTCTTTCAGCCTGTAGTGGACAGTGACATTGTCCTTGTCAGATGTTGGGTCTGTGAGGCAGGTGCGTTTCCTGGGGGCCTGCTGTCTTTGTCTGTGCTGCCTCTGTGGGGGTCTGTGGGGGTTGTTCCAGGTAGGGGTTGGGGTCCTGGGGTGGTGGCAGTGGGTGTTGTGGCCCTCTTGAGTGTCCGGGCTGCATGATGAGTGGGTCCATAGCATCTGTTGCCCTTCCGATGACGCCCTGATCTGGGCTCCCTTTTGTGGTGCAGGCTGCCATCCGACTTTACACCAGGTCAGAGCACGTGTTAATTTCCTGCTGCTAACGTGCCTTATCGCATGTTTTGTGTTCTTGTCGCCGATCTGGCTGGTCATTGAGAATTTTGGGGTGTGGTGTTGTCGCGGCTTTTTGCACAGGAACGCCTACCCTGCATCTCATTAGCGATAGTTGCAGGGATCCTTCGTGATGTTTTTGCAGCTGCTATCTCGGTTAAACTGGTGCTGTGGGCTAACACCAGCTTGTGAATCGGGAGGTAAATTTATCATGACCCTGGGCTGCGATAAAGTGCTGTTAATTTAGCGAATTCAGTGAATATGCCCCTCTGTTTTTATGCATTTGCGATGCAGCTCAAGCAGGGTTGGGTGCTTGCTGTTCATGTGAACCAAATAAGATGTTGCAGAGGATAGCGAATGAGACTTTAAGCAAAGGGTCACAGAAGTTGCAGTAGATCTCATGTATTAGAGCAAGGGCTGAGAAGCCTTTCAAGCAGCTTTGATATGTCAGCTGTAGTAGTAGTGCACAGAATAAAACATTGTGTTCCTTCACTATTCCCTTGTGATAGGTGTAATGCAGGAAAGATTCCCCAAAGGATTTTATTGCTGGGTTTTAATGTTTTGTGTTGATTGATGTGTGCTAGTAGTCTTCGATCTGCCATGTGCTAGAACGTTGTACTAATGCGTTTCCCCATGAGGGGATTCAGATGTGGATCACTTGTTCTCCGCCATTAGAGACTCAAGCTGCTCCTTGTTGGTTTGACACCCCTTCCCAACCAGGCATTAGGATTTGAGGTTGTTTGCTTATCCACTTCAGAGAGTATATGGCCTAGAAGTGTACGTTACCCAGAGACGTTAGTTATGGTGAAACCTTTTTGCATATAGCTATTTCTATGCACCTTTCAAATGGCACAACCTGAAAATGATGGACTTGTGTACTCCAGGGACATAAAAGTAGTGATATCACTTCTTGTTTTTTGCATGTTGGTCTGTGCGTCATTGTTTACACATGTTTCTATGTGTTCACTTTCGTTTATTCATCCGTTTAAGCATTCTCTATCCCTCCACTATCCTTCTCAATCCAAATAATCTGACTAACATATCCACCATTCAAATTACTTTCATATTTTTACTAATTCACAACTAATTCCTTATGGGTTCCGAAGTAGCGTGCTACTCAAGGAAAAAACCCCAAAAAAATTCAAACCCCCCCATCAGGGGTAGCAAGTGCTATATACCTAATGAGAGAGCGCCATGTTATTTTGACATTTGTAGGGGTGCATTATAATCACTCGTAGTCAGCACCCACATATCTAGAGGACTTTTCACTAATGTAGTTTAGAATTGTAACATTTGAGCCGTGGATCAGTGCAATAAGTAATGGAGTGTTTATTAATCATAGATAAAATAGTGCCTTAACAATAATAGAAGTTTGCATAACGTAGAAAATGTAGTCACAGGTGAAATGTCGCATTAATTGTAATTTGCATTAGTAGAAAATACATATGCTTATTAATGAGTAAATTAACCTAGGTTTTTAATATGAAAATATGATTTGCTTGCATTGGAAATAGAATTAATGTTTGGAACGATGAAATGTAATGTTATGCTGTGTTGGAAATGCATTCAATGTATAAGGGCCTAAGATGTGCTGAAGCCAGTATTGGCCTAAATGTATTTTTCCTTGGTTAGCTTTAGCTTTAGTCGAAGAAAATGTTTTCTTATTCTTGAGAAAGGCTGTCCTCAGCAAATGTTGAATTGTAACTTCGAATGTTGCAAGGGTTCTTCTCACGTACATCAGCCTGCAGGTGCAAGGCCACGGGTCTCGTTAGGTAGAAGGAACCATTGTTTAGGAGTTAAGTTGGTAGGCGCGAGTGCAGAAAGGTTGCCAAGGAATTTGGGAGTGCAACATTTAGCGGAAAAGGTGCCTGGGACCCAAGGACACTCCTACGGACGCTTGATGGAGAGGAGCCATACTAGAAAAATACGAAGACCCACACCTGCCAGAGGGGTGTGCCTGAAGGCGTGTCGACTGTTTTTGAGGTTTAGTATTAGGGACAGCACCGGAGGGTGGAGAGTCAGATTTGAGTGGGTTCTAGCGGAGAGCTGACTAGAGACAGAGTATGGGCTTTGGGAAAGCAGGATGTAGGTAGATTGTGAACTCAAGGCAGAGTGGGGTGTAGGAAGGAGCAGCTTAGAACGAGCTCGGTAGTTAGAAACTAATTATGGAAAAGTGAGTGCACTTCTTAGGAAGTCTTCACTGCTGACACCCTTATTCTTGCCTGGGTACAAAGTTAAGTAGGGATGTCACCTTAGAGTCAGTGTAGGGACAGCCTAACCAAAATGTCTTTTTCCTTTTGTAAATGCAGTCTCGGACTCAAGTTAGGATTGTAATTCTTTGCCTAATGATCCTTGAATTGATTTTGCTTTTCATATTGAGTCGTCTGAGACTCCTGCGTAGGATCATATATGTATTAGTTCCGGTTTATATCCTGAATCTTTTGCTGAGATGTTTGTACATCCAATTATTTTTGGCTATGTTAAAAAACACAAAAAAAATTCTTAAAAATTCCACTTCGTAGTCAGTGGTCCTTTGAGTTTATGTTAAATTTGGATTGCAATGTTGTTTTATGATATGATAACAAAGATATTCCCTCCACACTTTTAAGACAGGAAAAAAGGTTCAGTCGGCCTGATCTGGGATTCTAGAATTTGGTAAGAAAATCTAGATGAGAATCCCAGCTTCTCCAGTTGGTAGCTACAGAGGATGGTTTCCCTTCTAGAGCGAGGGGAGATCTAGACTAGGACAAGAGTTTCCTCAGGCCCATAGAAATTAGGTGACGATTGCCTA
Source organism: Lissotriton helveticus (assembly GCF_964261635.1). NCBI lineage: Eukaryota > Metazoa > Chordata > Amphibia > Caudata > Salamandridae > Lissotriton > Lissotriton helveticus. The sequence goes on from NC_136061.1 coordinate 2,129,365,393, forward strand.
GTGGATTGTTGGTAGAGAAAGGCGTTTCATGGAAACCGGCGGAAACAGCAGTTCCGAGGAGAGTGAGTATGAATAGGGTCCTATGTTGTTAGATTGCGGGTTTTATGTTTTGCGCTTTGTGTTGTAATGTCTTGCGGAGTCGGAATGCCTGTTGTATGAAATGAGATCAAGCTGTGAGCACGCGCAGCCGGGAAAATCTTAGGCTCAAGGAGTAGCTTAAGTGGTTCGGGTGTATCGAACACCCATAGTAATTGTCGACCATTGTTAAGGGAATCATGAGGTACCATCGATTGCCTGCTGGACCGAGATAGGGGGAACGAATGTGTGAGTGCGTGATTAACTGACGCTGGTCATGAGTTGCTGTGTGGTTGTAACCTATCAGTGAGGTGATTGTCCGGTCATTTTGTGGACAGACAGTTGCCAGTTCAGTGACAATTACTCGACTGTGGACGTACAGTCAGACTGTGGACTTACAGTCAGTGAGGTGATTGCTTGGGCGGAAGTGATCATTTCAGTGTATGATTGGGACGCGTGTGTGAGTGAGGGACGAGTTGCAAAGGAGGGGAACTGCTGCGAAGCGGAGGCGAGTGACGTCAGAAGGTGCCGCGCTGGGATTGGTCGTTTGGTGTGGAGCCGCGCTGGGATTGGTGGGTTGTCATCAGGTAGTAAAAGAGCGCTGCGAGAGAGAAACGCTGGGTTTCATCATGAAATGTTTTAAAGTTTTACTAGATTTGTTTAGAAGTGAGAAAAGATTAGAACCCGGGGGGGGGGGAGAAGAAGCCCCGCCTGAGGTTACTCTGGCTCACTACATGGCTATGAATGTTGGGTTGCACACCATATTGTGGCTTATGACCCGTTTACCTGATCTAGTTTCACTTTTTTTGCAGCCTCATAGTAACCCTCTTGAAGGACAAGATTCACACTTGAATCAGGTCAGAACTGCTATATAGCAAATGCTGCATGTATTTCACTGCTAAAGTGGGAGCACGAGTTTACGAGTAGTACCATCACTAAACCCTCACATCTTCATCCCCACAGTTTAACACATCGCCGGCACTTCAGTTCACGAATGTCATTACTTTTTGTGTCACACGCGTCATTCAGTCACCCCCACCGTTTGACATGCACGATGCAAACACGCGTTACACTTGATGAATCACTTTGGAATCTCCCAATCTTACCCTTATGCATGATTACAAACGCACTATACATAGTTAACGTGTATCACATGTATTTTGAATGAACATTTGACTTGACATTGTACTTGGTCATTTTCAGAAACTCACACGGCCCCTGAGGAAGGGCTATGCCCGAAATGCATTGGGCCACCGGGCCATTCGCCTGAACATTATGAAAACAATAATGTGATGAATTTACAACAAAAATAATAAACAAAAGAATGATATCAACCTTATAAGAAAATCTCACTACCTTTTTTGAACAAACCAAGGAATGATTTTCAAGAGTGCCCGGGAGGGACACTGATCTCGAGGGAAACAGTGCAATTCACTGTATCATTTTCACCCCAGGTACAGGGGGAGTTACTCCACGGGCAACACCCACCCATATAGACATTGACTACATCATATACTAGGTGTGCGTCTCCTACAAGCCGCTTTGGGACAAACAATCTTACAGGAGAAGACATAGGTTTGATCAAGGGAGTTGAGCCAGTTAAGATTCAGATCAAGCAGAATGTTGAATTCCCAAGGACCCCTCAGTACAATTTGATGCCAGAAACGATTGCAGGGATAAAGCCTGTGATTGAGTCTATGATTAAACAGGGAATTTTGAAGGAGGTCATGGGCAGTCCCTGTAATTAACCAATTATGGGATTGCAGAAACCAAGGGGAAAGTTTAGGATTGTACAGGATTTGCGCCGGGTGAACAGCATAGTTGTTCCCTGTTGTCCAGTGATACCGAATCCAGCTGTAATCTTATTTCAGATCCCATGCCAAGCTGAGTGGTTCACAGTCATTGACATTTGTCAGGCATTCTTTTCGATTCCTCTGCACGAAGAGAGACAGTTTCTTGTTGCTTTTAAGCTGAAAAATCGTGTTTTAATGTGGTGTCGTATCCTTCAGGGGTACACCGAGAGTCCACAGATCTTTAACGAGATCTTGAAGAAGAACCTTGAGTGTCTAGTGCTGCTGCAGAACTCCGTTCTCGTTCAGTACATAGACGACCTCCTTGTTGCGTCAGAGACAGAAGAGGCGTGCAGAATTGATACCATTGCTTTACTGAACCATTTGGCTGAAAATGGACACAAGGTGTCGCCAAATAAGTTGCAGTATTGTCTGAATGAGGTGCAGTATCTTGGTCACCGAATTGAGAAGGGCAGAAGTAAGGTGTCACCTGACAGGATAGAGGCAATCATGAACATGATGGTGCCTTTGACCCAGAGAGAGGTCAGGATGTTCCTAGGGATGGTCGGCTACTGTCGCCAGTGGATTGCCAACTTCTCATTGAAAGGGAAAGCCTTTGCAGAGACTGATGCAAAAGGATGTGAGTGATCCGGTACCATGAGACAATGACTGTATGACGGCTTTCCTGGAGTTGCGAGAAGACCTTTGTCGTGCTCCGGCCCTGGGAATGCCTGATTACAAGTCTTTTTCGCAGTTTTGCTGCGAACGAGAGGGTTGTGCATTAGCAGTCCTAGTTCAGGATTATGGAGGTGTCCGTAGACCAGTTGCATATTTCTCATTTACTTTAGATCCAGTAGCTTCAGCGTTGGCCGGATGTCTCAAATCCGTTGCTGCAACGGGTGTCAGCATTGAAAGATGTGGAAGCATTGTGATGGGTCATTCTTTGACTGTTTATGTGCCACACTCAGTTGAATTGTTAATGACCAGGACCAAGACACAGCACTTGACGAATAATAGGCTCACACGCTAGGAGCACGTCTTACTTGCTGCGGAGAATGTGACCCTTAAGAGGTGCTCTGTTTTGAATCCTGATACCTTGATGCCGTTGCCAAACACATTTGATGAAGATTGTGAGGATCACGACTGTCTCGATGTGACTGAACTTTGCACCAAACCGAGACCTGACATTGTTGATGAGCCTTTGACTGACCCCGATGAAATTTTCTTTGTCAATGGTTCTTGCATAAGAGACGGTGTTGGTCAGTTGAGAGCAGCATTTGCTGTATGCACTATTACCGGAGTGGTTGAAGCTGCATGCCTGGAAGGAGTACACTCCTCTCAGGTGGCTGAAATCATTGCTTTGACTCGTGCCTGCTTGGCAGCAGACAAAATTCGGATCACCATCTACACTGACAGCCAACATGGATTTGGTGTGGTTCATGATTTCGTACAGTTATGGTCCCAGAGGGGGTATATGACATCTTCTGGATCCCCTATCAGGAATGAGGAATTTGTCAGATTGCTTTTGGAAGATTTGCAATGTCCCAGTGAAATTGCAGTTGTGAAGTGCACAGCTCATGGTAAAGGGACAGATTTCGTGTCACTTTGAAACCGCTATGCGAATGAAGTTGCATGATTCTGTGCTGAGCAAGGTTATAACTTTACTGAGCAAGAAATAGGTGGGCTACAGGAAAGAACAGAGTTGAACATGATGCTTGAATTGGCCGATACTTGGGATGATCTCAAGAATGTGCAGGAACAGGTGTCGGACCATGAGAAGAATGTGTGGATCAATTCAGGCTGTGTGAAAGGAGATGTGGACATTTGGGTCTCGAGTGATGGGAGAGCGGTTTTGCCGGATGAGCTGTTGAACCTGATGGCAAGACAGATTCATGGCGCAGTGCATTTGGGAAGAGATGCGATGATGCAAGTATTCAGACAGACATGGTACAATCCAAAGTTCCGTGCAGTGGCGGAAGCTGTGTGTCGAAGATGTGTCACGTGTCAGCAGATAAATGTTGGGAAAAGAACTGCAGTCACCATGAGTCACATTGGGAGGTCCGGAGGGCCTTTCAACTGAATGCAGCTGGATGTTATCGAGATGCCTAGATGCAATCACTTGAGATACATCTTGGTGGTGGTGTGTGTGTTCTCACGGTGGGTGGAGGCATACCTGACACGCAGGTGCGACACACTTACAGAAGCTAAGCTATTGCTGAGGAAACTAGTGCCTAGGTTCGGAGTTCCGACCTCCTTGGAATCGGACAGAGGGACTCACTTCCATAGTGAAATCATGAAGATGCTTTGCACGGCACTGAACATTGATCAAAGACTCCATTGTAGTTATCGTGCAGAGGCTTCTGGGATAGTGGAGCAGATCAACGGAACTTTGAAAGCTCGAATGGCAAAAGTGTGTTCGTCCACATCCTTAAAATGGCCGGACGCTTTGCCTTTGGTGCTAATGAGCATGCGCAGTACCCCAGACAGGAGAACAGGTCTCTCACCTCATGAAGTGCTGATGGGGAGGGCAATGAGGTTACCTTCGGTACTGTCGACAGCCTTGCTGAGTATCACAGATGATCTGATCCTTGACTATTGCAAAGGACTTGCTGATGTCATCCGTTCTGTGTCTCATCAGGTGCAGGCTTCTGTGGTACCGGCTTCCAGTGATCTCTGCCACGACCTGAGTCCGGGGGACTGGGTGTTGGTTCGGAAGCACATGAGGAAAAGCTGTCTGGATGTTCATTGGAAGGGACCCTACCAGATCATTCTTGTCATGAATACTGCTGTGAAGTGTGGAGGGCTGCCGAACTGGGTGCATGCTTCACACACTCATCGAGTTCCAGCACCCTTGGAAGAAACAGCTCCTCTCCCGAATGAAAATCCAGCTGAGGTGGCAGGGTCGCAGGGAGGACAATCCAAGCTGTGAGGGTGTCTGACAAAGTTGGTTGCTCACCAGATCAGGCTGAAGAGGGTCACGACAGGAGCGACACTGAAACTGCCTCAGAAAAAGGAAGTGACTGTGAGGGTGACCCAGAGCCAAACTCAGAAGAACCGGCATATAAGCATTTGAATAAGTATGATTATTATAAGTCAGAGGACAGGCTTGGAACGTATTTCATTCCGACCCAGGAGTTGGATACAGCTTATGCGCACCGTCATAATCTGACGTGCATGTTGTCAGATACAGAGAAGAAGTTCATTGATCAAGTGGAAGATAGATACTAAAAACAAAAACAGTTGCAAGATTCAGGACAAGGTAGAGTGGACTGGACTGATGAAGAGAAGTTGCACAAGTCGAAGGGAAGTTATGGTCCGATAGCTTTAGATGAGGTACAGAAAGGGAAGTTGCGCATTCACAAACCACAGACATATTATGAGTATGCCAATTTAGGTCACACCACATGTGAGCATACATTCAATCTAGAGTACTATGCAAAGGACTTTTTGCAAGGTGTGGTGCAAGTGATTTCGACGGTGTATTTCGTCTGTGGGAGAAATGCTTATGTGCGATTGCCTGAGAAGTGGTATGGAACATGCTATTTAGCGATCATATTCCCTAAGATTTACCATACAGAATATTTTGAGCCAATAGAAGGAGGACAACACGTGAGAGTGAAGCGGGGTGAAAGTGCAGGAGCCATAGTTGGAGATGTTTTTGGAGCAATGATACCCATGGTGGGAGTGATTCTGAATGACGTGAAGATTCAAAGGCTGGCGACTGTTGTAGATGAATTATCCATGAATACGGCTAAGTCCTTAGTGATGGTTGAGGGTGAGATGTTGTCGATAAGGACTATGGTTTTACAAAATCGTCTTGCATTAGACGTTCTTCTAGCGAAAGAGGGAGGAGTCTGTAAACTTTTGAAGGTCCAAGAATGTTGTACTTATAAACCAGATAATAGCAAGGATCTGGAGAAATATATAAGCAACATTACTGCAATTCATTATGAGATTGAAGACTTGACTGAGGAAACTGTGTGAGAGAAAATTGGCAAAGGATTTGGCAAGGTTGGAAGTTGGTTTGCGAACCTTGGCAAGGGAATTCTTGGTTACATCCTGAAGTGGATTATCATAGTGGTATGTTCTTTGATTGGATTGTGGTGTCTGGTACGAGCCTACAAGTGGTACAAGTCAAGTAGACTTGAAAGGTCAATGAGAATGCAGGAGAGACGAATGGAGAGACTGCAGGATAGTCAGTATCAAAGTTTGAAAAACATGGAGATGCTCAAGAGATCGAGAATGGCAACAAGTTCTCTCTGAATAGGTTCTTACCCTTAGGGATGGTGTAGTGTGTGATGACACAGGTCATCAAAGGGGGGAACTGAGAGAGCGCCATGTTATTTTGAAATTTGTAGGAGTGCATTATAATCACTCTTAGTCAGCATCCACATATCTAGAGGACTTTTCACTAATGTAGTTTAGAATTGTAACGTCTGAGCCGGAGATCAGTGCAATAAGTAATGGAGTGTTTATTAATCATAGATAAAATAGTGCCTTAACAATAATAGAAGTTTGCATAATGTAGAAAATGTAGTCACAGGTGAAATGTCGCATTAATTGTAATTTGCCTCAGTAGAAAATACATATGCTTATTAATGAGTGAATTAACCTAGGTTTTTAATATGAAAAGATGCATTGCTTGCATTGGAAATAGAATTAAAGTTTAGAACGATGAAATGTAAAGTTATGCTGTGTTGGAAATGCATTCCAGTAGAGGCCTAATTGTATTTTTCCTTGGTTAGCTTTAGTCGAAGAAAATGTTTTCTTATTCTTGGGAAAAGCTGTCCTCAGCAAATGTTGAATTGTAACTTCTCACGTACATCAGCCTGCAGGTGCAAGGCCACGGGTCTCGTTAGGTAGAAGGAACCATTGTTTAGGAGTTAGGTTGGTAGGCGCGAGTGCAGAAAGGTTGCCAAGGAATTTGGGAGTGCAACATTTAGCGGAGAAGGTGCCGGAGACCCAAGGTCACTCCAACGGACGCTTGATGGAGAGGAGCCATACTGGAAAAATCCAAAAACCCACACCTGCCAGAGGGCCGTGCCTGAAGGCGTGTCGACTGTTTTTGCGTTTTGTATTAGGGACAGCACCGGAGGGTGGAGATTCAGATTCGAGTGGGTTCTAGCGGAGAGCGGACTAGAGACAGAGTATGGGCTTTGGGAAAGCAGGATGTAGGTAGATTGTGAACTCAAGGCAGAGTAGGGTGGAGGAAGGAGCATCTTAGAACGAGATCGGTAGTTAGAAACTACTTATGGAAAAGTGAGTGTACTTCTTAGGAAGTCTTCACTGCTGACACCCTTATTCTTGCCTGGGTACAATGTTAAGTAGGGATGTCACCTTAGAGTCAGTGTAGGGACAGCCTAACCAAAATGTCTTTTTCCTTTTGTAAATGCAGTCTCGGACTCAAGTTGGGATTGTAATTCTTTGCCTAATGATCCTTGAATTGATTTTGCTTTTCATCTTGAGTCGTCTGAGACTCCTGCGTAGGATCATGTATGTATTAGTTCCGGTTTATTTCCTGAATCTTTTTCTGAGATATTTGTACATCCAATTATTTTTGGCTATGTAATAAATTCTTAAAAATTCCACTTCGTAGTCAGTGGTCCTTTGAGTTTATGTTAAATTTGGATTGCAATGTTGTTTTATGATATGATAACAAAGATTTTCCCTCCACGCGTTTAAGACAGGGAAAAAGGTTCAGTTGACCTGACCTGGGAATCTAGAATATGGTAAGAAAATCTAGATGAGAATCCCAGCTTCACCAGTAATGTACTGCATACCTAAATACTTATAAGTTCCCAAAAGCAAGACCGTTTGCATTGCAAATGCTTGTTAAAAATTGTATCCAATTTAAAAAAAATAAGGGTCTGATTTCGAGTAGAGAAGGTGGAGTACAGTCAGTCAGAGTGTTGGAGGACAATACCTCCACCTCCCTAATGGACTACCACCCACCAAATATAGACATGTAGGCCGCCCGCCCCTGCTGCCATCTCTGTAGATTGAAGGGAACCGCCAAGAAGGTGATTCCTTACAATGTACTAAAGTTTGGTATATGTTATATGGCCACCATTGATTTTCACAGCAGTTTAACAAACTTTTAATGTTTGAGTATTGAAAACAAACTCCCAAAGAGGGAGTTTATTTTTGGAAAACGAAAAAACTAATGACCCCCTCACCCTAGGATAATTATTCCAGGATTTGAAGGTCATTATAGGCTGTTTTTTTTTTACTTTTTCCCACCACTAGTTTTTTGCTGTGGGTTAGGGACGGGAAAAATACATTAAATCCTCCACCTTGAGTAGCGTGAATGGTGTAATGTTCTATCTCTAACGTCCTCTACTTCAATAGGCTGTCAGAGGAAGTATTCCATCAATGGCATCTACGGGGGCTCAGTTGGGGTCAGACCTTCTCTAAATGAGGTGAGAGGATCAAGGGTTTGGCAAGGCAGAGTACTCCGTTTCAATTGTGATGAGGTACCCTGTGCGTTAAACCCGAAATCAGGCCCTGGTTTACTTTAGGCGGGAAAACTACATTGGCAGGATACAAAAAAAGTCGGAAAATGCCTTTAAATGTAATTATGAATGTAATTATGGACTGCATATGCATAGGAAAGAGCATCAGTTGTTCCATCACCCTTGGATCTATCACTCTTCATTGCCTCTTATAATCTTTCTTTTCCTATGGGCTATAGTTTTAAAAATGATTGTTGGAATATTGGTTTTGCTTTTCTCTATCATGGGATTGCTTATGTGTAATTAGTGCTATGTCGACTCATAGCATCTCCTGAAAAACAATATTTGCTGTATGTTCTTATATAGACGAAGGGAAAATGTATCCCAAGCCTTTGAAAACATGTTGGCATTAATACAAAATTCAGTAGCTAAAGAATTCGTGTTGCAACGGTGTTTCTGTCTTCTAATGTTCATTCGCATAAAAATTCCTTAAAATGCTGTCTGAGCTCTCTTAAAATGAAAGATAGCCCAGGGACTGCATTAAAAAGTAATAGCACAATTTAGAATTCATGTATGTATGTTTCAGGCGTACACTTAAAGGCAGCTTGTAACTTGCAGTGCTGTATTGCATTGTCAATTTTTCCTCAACATTACCTTGGCAGAAATATGGTTCAGCACTCGCAAGAGCCTATTTAGTGTTATTGCCATAACCATTTTCAGGCTTTTCCTCGAACCATTATTGCATCAGCCTTTGATTTGTTTTAGAGAGCGAAAGCTGCTTGGAAGTGTCCCAGACTAGATGATGAGCAGAACAGAGTGTATGAGGAAGCCCTTAGCATACAATTATGTAAAACCAATTTGTAGAAATTAGACTTTATTAGAGGCCATTTCAGAAAAACAGTTGCAATTCTTTTTCTAGAAAATATGGTGGGGTTTACGAGGGCTTGCCGTGAAATATAGGTCTGATATCTTTCTAGACTTCACTGGCAAAGGAGTTGATAATGGCTACTATCCCATGGCAGTTTGTGATCTTTGAAAGTGGTCGGGCATGATACCTGCCTCCAGTTCCAGCCAGCAATCCAACTAGCAAGCTGACTTCATCTAAGAGGGTTATGAGGAACCCTTCTAACACAAACATTTGAAAAATAAGGTTAAGTATTGCATTTTAAAACATAATATCCAATTTATTTGCTCAAAGGTCATAGGCTCTGAGAGAGCACTCAATGAATATTCAAGCATTTTCATGATATGCCAGGTCAATGAAGCCTGACAGCGCCCAGGAATTGATCCCTTTTATTTCAAAATGTATAGTGGTGCACCCGTATTTCTATAATTAAATCCACTGAGCTAGGCCAGCGCTTTCCCATGGGTGTTAAATTATGCCACAAATGACTTGTAGTATGTCAGGACCAGCATTTTGCGATGGCTACATGCCAACCCCCCCTTCCAGTCTTCCTCCTTGCATATACCTTGGTTGTCCTGCCTAATGCCAAGAATTACCTCCATTATGCCAGCTCCAGCATTTTGCCACAGGTGTACCATGTGTCAACAATTACCTCCAATATGCCAGCACCAGTATTTTGTCATGGATGCCCCTTATGCCAAGAATTACCTTCCTTGTGCAGGAGGCAGCAACAAACTCACAAGTATAACACACACATTCTTATTCACTCTTCCTCGCTTATATTCACTCAATTATTCTCATTCTTACTCACACTTCCTCACTCTCACTCTCGCTCCTTTACAATTAGACACTGCCCAACACTCATTCTTATTCATTCTCACTCCCACTCTGTCACTATCATGCACTCTCACTTGCAGACTCTTACTCTGTCTTACTCATTCTCAGTTTCACTCTATCATTTACTGAGTCTCAATTTTCCTCACTCAAAATAATTATATTCACAGCAACTTACTCTCAGTTATGTTCACGCATCCCTTCTGTCCCTCACTCTCTCACTCACTTTCCCTCACCCATACATGCTCATGCTCTGACAAATAGGTACTACTTCTCGCTTATGTATATTTGCTTGCTCCCATTCTAACTGAATCTCATACTCAGTAAAACGCATTCTCACTTAAACATGGTCATTCATATTCCCTCAACGTCATTCTCACTCATTGATTCTCATTCACTCACAGTCACTCTCACACTCATTCTTTCTTTTTTCCATCTTGGTCACCATCACTTATACTCACTCACTCTGAGTCACGCATTTCCTACAGTTACACTCACTGTCACTCACTTTTACACATTCTCTCTCGCTCACTCCGCAACACTCACTTTAAGTCACAACTACATGTGTTCACACCCACACGCAGTCTCTCTCTCTCTCTCTCTCGCTCTCTCACTCTCTCTCTCTCTCACATACACACATGACTCTCACCAGCATGCAGACAACGTTTGAGAGATTATTTTCTACTCATTTTCGTCTCCCTCCTCTAGGCTGCTTCAGCTTCTGAGCTGCTGGTGTTCACTAGAGTCTCAGAGCACCAGTTCCCTTTCACCTCATTCACTGGAGCAGGAAACTGAAAGCTGAAGCCTCCCAGTGCATAGACCATGCTAATACACTGCACAATCTCGAGCTTTCAGTCTCTCGCTTTATCATATCCTATCCAAACTTATCGTACAGTGGGGTGGGTTCAGGGAGCATCCCGACCCCACCATAGACTGTGGTGATAGGTTTTGGACTTTGCTGGAATTGAACAGTCTTTCTATTGGCTAGGTTAGGAGCTTTAACATGTTCACACCAGCCATCAGACAGATTCACTGCCTCAGGCTGCGGCTTGACCCTCCCTCACAGAGACTGGTGGCATATTGTTTAATATACCAATAGTGAATAATAGACTACTATAAACAAATATATTAGTAAAGTGTGATAATCTAGCTGACGATGTCATTTTCTAGACGAGTACATGCATCTTCATGCTTGCGCAAAATAATGTGGGTGCCATTTATTTTAATTTATTAATCCAAGATAGAATGGTATGTTAAAAAATATATGAACCGGAAGTAGTATGCGCACACTTTTTAAGGGACAGAGCTCGGAAGCAAAAGTGCCACCTGGCTCTCCCTAAAACAACTGTAAAAAAAGGACTGAGCGGGTAGTGGTGGAAGAAAGCAATGTGCAGTGGGTGGGGGTGGGCACCACAGTGGAGTTGGTGTGGGTATGGAAAGCAGCATAGGAGGGAGAAGCAACATGGAGGGCAGGGGGAGAAGCACACAAGATATATTTTGCAGCTTACCAGGGAGTGGGATTTTGGTGGGGTAGAAAAACAAGAGGGAGAGAGCTGGAAAAGACATTCAGCGCCCAACCCAAGAAAAAAGAAGCTGCCTAAAAGTGAGCAGTGGAGGAAAGAAGTCAGCCAGTCAGAGCGATGGTAAAGAGGCAATGCTCCAGGGGAGGGACAAACACAAGATCATCAAGCTGGGACAAGGAAAGACATAGAATAAGAAGTAAACAAATCAATGACAATAAAGCCAACCAATGCAAACAATGCATGCTAGCCCCTGTAGTAGGGCTTTTGCAACCAGCCAGCTGATCTCTGTGGTAGGCTCCACCTAGAAAAGAAACCAAGGAAGGCAGAGATCCAATTCCCTTAGAGATGAGCCGTCACTTTTACAGATTTCGATAAGCAATGCCATTTACTACTTTCATCCGACAACTTAATATACCATGTTCCTATTTGTTGGTGGTATGTAGGGTGGTGTTGACTCACTGGCCTTTTAGTCTGCAAATTGCATGCATGTACATGTATGATCTTTGAATAGCACTGGGGACATGGTTGGGACATGGTTGAAACACACCAGTCATGACCAGATATCATACCTAAAGGAAGTTGATGCAAAACATGATAGATATTTACACATTTGTAACAAATAAAAAATACAAAGCACAAGCTAACTAAAATGGCCCACAATTGTATTGATTTCACTAGAGAAGTGATGAGCCAAAAACATTTCATGTTTCGGATGTATATGTATGTGTTCATGTGTATAACACATAGACTTCCTGAGATCAACAGATCTCTGTACGTTCAGTTATCTAGATTGGGGAACCGGTGAAGGTGAAAAATTAAAAATCACGTACATAGCCAGGGAGGAGGGAAAGAGGGCCTTAATTTGTGCTGGTGATGGCCCTTGCCATTTCCCTAGATGATCAGTGAAAAATGTGTCTGCTGAAATTATGTTTACAACTACATCTTGCATTAAATGAATAACATATCCTACTGATATATTTGAAGGAAATCGTTGTGTAGAAACTACATTTCAGCAGATGTGTAAATGATGACAATGTCCCCTTAAGTTTTTTGTGTCTATCAATTTCTCTGATGTTAAATGGCAACATATTATCTTTCTTGTAAAGATTACATTAGAAATCAGGATCTATGCGCTAACTGCAGTCTATTGTGCTTTTACCATTCATGCGAGAGAACAGGTTACATTTGCCATCATGAAGCCTAATAGACATTTCAAACCATCATTGCACTGTTTGACAGACGCATTAGACACATTTGAGAGCGAAGAGTAGTGCGGTGCAGATGGAGTGGGCAGAAAAAGAGAACAGACCATGTAAAGTGAATGCAAGTTTTAAAATCCATCTGAGCAGTCTCCTTTATGGTTGCGAGCCTCAATTCTTGTACACTTTTAGCTCAATCGAGCCAAGGTCAGGACAATTGCAATTCATGCATGAGTTGGGGGGCAGCCATATGCTGTGGTCCATCGGTCCACAGCTTAGGTAACTATAGCCAGACCGCTCTTGTTTCCCCATTCATGCCTCTCCCCCACGCCTCTTGTGCTCATCCCTTTCAGAAGCCCATGAAAATATCTTCTGGTGGAAAACCAGAGCCAAGGACAAAGCCCGAGGTGACAGCAGCCTTAGGTCTGTTGCATCCTATTAGTTGTTGCCACTGCTTGTTCGCTGCTGTGGATCCAGATCACTGACCGCGGTTTCCATGTGCATGGGCACCAATAAACAATGTTGCAACTCTGTCCACATGAGTAGAGGGTGGAATAAATAAATGTGATGTACCTCCACTTTCCCTAGATTAGATGTAAGATCATTGATGAGCCCCAAAATGTAGTTCAGTGAAATATCAGCACCTGCACCCCAAGACCTGTGATCATTAAGGTTCCGCACTCGGTGAAAAAGCACATTCTACAAGTGTGCGAGTCAGTGCAAGTGATGGAGCAAGGTTTCGCAAGTAGAGAGACTTGTTCAGATTCAACCCACTCGAAATAACACATAATGCATTAATAAACATCTTTTGTATTACTAATACTACACCACACGACATTTCTAGTATCTAGGAGAAGCTTGTCAATGTGTTTTTACTAACAGTAACTCGAGTGACCTAATATGGCATCCGCAACGCGGGAACTTTTGCTTTGGTGGGAAAACTTTGCTTCTGGGCACTAGAACTAAAGATGGCTGCTCTATGTTTCACATGCTGATGCTTGTACTGCTGCTCATACTAAACCCTGTTCGTCCTGCCTAATCACTATTGCTATATTTGAAATAAAGTAAGAGGAATAGAGTAGAGATAAGTGGTATACAGTGCATTTAATTATTCATTGTTCTAAAACTGTTTCTCTTTAACTTTGCTATTAGCTCGTATTTGGGCCTTATGTTACCCCGCTACACTTCATTTTAAAAGAACTGCGCCTGCGCAGAAGAACCCAAGAGTCCTCAAGTTATGGCATTGAACTGGTGCCAGCAACAGACTTGCCTTTGAAACTCACGGGAACCCCACCCTTCGACCTCTCAAAGGAAGCTCGGATGTACCAAAAAGTTATACATTGTATTTGTTATCGAAACATCCATTGTCGGGTGGAATAAAAGTGCATGGGAAAATAAAATCATGGGAGGGAACATTAATTTGAATATATGAATGAAATGACCAGATAACAGGTACGGTGTGATGACCTCTCCTCGCTTTTGACCAATCTTATCAAGGGAATACACGTACTTGCAACATTGGGGGATGGTACACTGCCATGGAAAATGGTTTATCTAAGGTAGGCTTAGCTAGTTAGATTGTCCGACTTGTCCGAATAGCTGAAATGTCACTGACCCAACGTACTCAATAGGCGACCGAGAGCAGAGGTGCTGGCGGAGCACTCTGTCAGAACATTCTGTTAGCTGCAGAGAGGGGTGTGACGCTGGCATTGCACTTAGCTGTGGGTGACGGTCCTGACCTACGGTGGTCCTGTCCTGATCCAATTTAGTCCCTACCTGTCCTGATTCTGGTCTGGATCTGTCCTGTCCTGTTGGCACCTGAATTATTGGGGTCTTGTCCTTTATCCCTGCCCGTGGCCAGGGTTGTTCTTCACACCATTCTAGGTAAATATAAAGTTGTGTGGGTATGTCATTGTGCTGTTTCCCTTTTCTTACCCTTCCTATGTTTCAATGCTTAAAGAAAGTCTCGAAATATTTTCACATCATCTTGCTTTGATAATTTTCATAGATAAAGAGTTTAAACCTTTCCCAAGTTTGTGGTTATTTTATAAATGCAAATGTTTATTTACTGCCTATTATGCTAACTCCCTTGATCCCTTAAGACTCTAGCTACCGGTGACTAGGATTGGTAAGTCAATGGTATAGGTCCTAAAAGGTTAATTAAATCCTGATTAAGCGTAGGTTTACCTGTTCAAAAGTGTGTATGTTTTATGGGCCCAGGTGAGTATGGTAAACGAGCAGGTGAGCCCACGCTCACCTGTAGTTAGGTTAAGTTGTGCTTTCCACAGGAAATAGCTTTTTGAACTGGTCTGTTTTAAGAAAATGACCAAAATGTGCCAGATGTGCTCAAGTTAGCTTCTTCATTTCAAATTTCATACACAGCAGTCTTGGGAGAGGGGCAAACTTATTTGTCGAGATCTCATAGTAGCATTTTAATTTTTTAATTCAATAGAAACTTTGTTCTCAGTTACAGCAAAAACTGCTAAATGAAATTACACCTGACGATGCATGAAGTTTGAACTTTGTCAGAAAACAACCATTTGGTGGCATTCTGTAAATAGATTTAGCCGGGGTTTTAGAGGAAAAAAGGTGCACTCCTATTTGTAGTGTTACAAAGTTGTTGTTCAAAACTGATTCCTTGGTTTGTTATCCTTTTATTTAGTGTGCAGGGGCGACTTTAGACACAAATTAATTTTGATATGTAACATATGGAAAAATCACTGCTTTGAGAAAGCCCTCAGCAAATTTGGCGCCACCGGCGAAACACGTGTCGGCTGTGTTTTTTCATTCCTTTCTTTTGTTTGTGAACCTAATCACTCACACTAAATAAATGATAATAAACCAAGAAATGCGTTTTGGACAACATCATTTGTAACACTACAAATAGGAGTGCAACTTTTTCCTCTAAAACCCCTGCTAGTATGTTGAACCAGGAACTCATGGGAGCAGCTCCATGAGGAAAAAGTGCCAAACCCAAATTGGGTCCTGCCTCTGATGCAGCCGCTTTTTGGATAGGATCCGCCATTTTCCCACGACTGTCAATAGATTAGGACCAGATCTACCAAGCTATTTATTGGAAACAAAACCTGCAATTCGCTAAATGGCTTTTACAAATTTGCTAAACCCATTGAGCAATGCAGTAACATTACTCAATCATCAAATAGGTTTAGGAAATCATATGTAATCGCTATTTGTAAAGGGTGTGTTTAATTAATCCCGTCCAAAAAGCGATTCCTTATGGTAGGTATTAATGGTTTGCAACCAAACTCCAGTCTCAAAACAGTAATAGATTACTACCTCTTCAAAGGAGATGGTAACCCTTTCGCAAACGGGAAGGGATCCCAATGGGACCCTTCCCCTATAAGAATGTTAATAAATATATTTTTAATACAACCACTGTTCATTTTTTCCTTTTGAAAAACATTGTGCTTTAAGAAAAACAGGTTTTAAACAACAAGGGAACCCATTCGGTTATCCAGGGACCGTGGGTAGCTATACTTTATAAACAACAGTGGTCCCAAAGAATATGTAGATACAGATTACCAGATAAAATACAGTCCACAATAGGAGCTATATTGACCACTGTCCAGCCGGACAGGGTATTTTTTATTTTTCAATGAAATATATGGTGGGATAGGAAAAGGCACAATCCTGTACCGTTTTGTGAACAAACAGAAAGGGTTTTTAGGCAAGAGGGAGCATAGTTGGCCACTTGTAATTCAGTAGGGTTTGTAAGTAGTGCCAAACGAGTGTTAGACACAGCATAAATCAAACAGAATAGTTAGGCTGTGAAAACACTTTAAACAAGTCGACGTTTCGATCCCTTATGCTCAATATTACGGGATCATCATCAGGACTAACAATCCATACATTTGCTTGCCTGGTATATACATTTTAACACACAACCGCCTGTTAGGGAGAAAACATAAAGAAATAATAAAAAATAAAAAAGAGAGAGAGAGAGGGGGGTTACCCACTGTAGACTCTGAGTATAACTGACACTGCACTATATTCGGAACCGACTTAACGTGCCTGATAATTTCGTGCAAGTGATGTCTATAGCCTTGACTCACGCGGATAGTGAGGTGGGTGACATATGTATTGAAAAATATGTATTGAAAAATAGTAAAATAGTAAAATGGTAACACTCTTCTTTCAAAGACTTTGGAAAATTAAATAATTATCATCCTGAAAACACTCAAAAGGCTTTAAGTATATCTGGCAATTTAAATACATAGTACGCGTGTGTTCTTCAATCACGGGCATTCGTATCTCCTCTTGTACCATGCACGTTCGTGCGCATTCATTCCGTGCCTATCCGGGAGGGCGCTTACCCATAGGGGTCGGAGGGGTTCAGGGATAAGATTATTAAAGTGGACACTGCTTTAGGATGTAACCTAAGGTAGAGAAGAGAGACCAATAAATAAAGATTGACCAGTAAATAGGGATTCAGTTATACTACTTGCAAGTGGTTCGTGGTTTCAGCTATTACCTGGTAAATACAGGTTAACGTGTGCGGTCCGCCTCGTTTTCAATTTAGTAAGATTTGTCTGCAGGATAGAAGACTGGGTTCAATAACGGGTTGGATAAAGTGGCTCTGAAGTATTGGCTACAAATCGTCGGGCTTACCTTGAGGGGATAATTGGCGCGTGTGGTCCAATGATGGCTCGAGAACGAGTCTGTAAAAGATACTTCGTTTTAGTCTACTATTGTGCAAGGGCGAGTGGAACGTCATGGTTCTGTGGGCTGTTTGGCTTACCTTGGGAGGAAGATTCCTCCTCGGTGTCCGTTAACCCTGGGTGCTCTGCAGAATCACAGTCACTGTGGAGAACGGGAGGGAACGCCAGATAAGCGTGACCCATGGGAAAGGGAGGAAGGACTAAGCGCGCATGGGCGCCATCTTGGAGTGGGGTTTTTGGTATTTTTTCATTGCCACAGAATTCTTCCAGGGTGATATAAAGGGTAGTATAAGTGTCACGGTGCAACGGTGATGTGCTATGATAAAGTGCGGCGGCGCAGTGACAATATGCAATACAGTAGCGGCGCAGTGCTAATGTGACTGTGACTGTCATTAAAAACATACGCAGAACAATTACAGTTATATACAAAATGTTAATTTACATATGCATGTTCGAGGAAAAAGCGGAAAAGGTCCAGTCTCTCAGTGTTATTTGCACAATTTTTAGTTCCATTTTAAAATGTTCAAAGTATTTCAGACTGATCCTTTTTTATAATAGTGTGGTCCAATCCTCTGCTCGGTTTAGACCATCACGAATAGTGTTGAAATGGATCATGATTTTCAGCTCTTCTCTGTTCAGCATTTGCGCAAGGTTTCCGCCTCTCAGTGGCGGTTTGACACCTTTCAAAATTGTCCACTTGATGTCATTTTCATTGTGGCCAGCTTCATTGTAGTGGTCCACCAACGGGGCATTGATTGTTCGGCACCTGATTCTGCTTCGATGTTGGCAGATGCGGGTCTTTGCTTTCTGCGTAGTCTGCCCTATGTACATCTTTGGACACGGGCATTCGATGGCGTAAATCACATTATGTGTGTTACAATTTGAAAATGAGCGTCTCACATACGTGATACTGTCGTGTGTGAAATCTATGCCCTCCACCGTGAAGTCGCAGACGTTACAACAACCACACTTGGCATGCCCTGTAATTGGGGGCAAGCCCCACAGTGATTCAATGGTAGGATTCTGAATAGGGGGTGGTAATGCCGCTCGTACAAGGTGATCTTTTAGATTTTTACTCTTTTTGAAAGCAAATAATGGCTTTTGAATATTCAGGATGCCTACATTTAGCGTTGACCAGTGTTTAAGAACTGACTTCCTGACTTTATTAGAGATCGTAGAGAAAGTTGTTACACATGCAATTATCTCTTTCTGGGTTTTGTCTTTTGGTGATAGTAAGACTTCCCTCGGGCAGTACCAAGCCCGTTTCAAGGATTGTTTTATTATCCTTTTTGGGTAGCCTCTGTCTTTTAATTTGTTTGAGAGGATTGCGGATTCCCTAAAGTAGTCTTCTTTGCAGGAGCAGTTTCTCCTGATCCTCAAAAATTGCGAATAAGGTAACGCATCTCTCAGGGCCCTGGGGTGGTTACTTTTATAACTTAAGAGGGTGTTTCTCTCGGTAGGTTTTCTGAACAATCTTGTGAGAAGCTTGCCGTCTGAGTGGTAAATAGTGAGGTCTAGGAAGGGTATAGATTCCTTATTCCACACTAGTGTGAACGTTAGGCCACAGCAATTATTATTGAGCCAGTGGAGGAACTGAGTGAGTATTTCAACTGGAAAGTTCCAAGTAAGGAAAATGTCGTCTATATACCTCCTCCACACTCTGATCCCAGAGTGGAAGGGGTTAGAATCTGACAGGATGGATCCAGTCTCAAGTTGGTCCATAAACAGTATAGCTAGATTCGGAGCAAAAATAGCCCCCATGCTGGTCCCCTTAATTTGCTGATAGTAGGTATCATCAAACAGGAAAACATTCTTAGTGAGGCAAAGTTCCAACAACTGCAAAATAAACAGGGTGGGGACTCTGTGGGGACGTGGTCGTGTGTCTAGAATCTTCTGGATGGTAAGTAATGCTGTGACTTGTGGAATATTGGTATACAACGATTCCACATCCATTGTACATAAGGTCTCACGATGGGGATCAAAATCAAGATTTTCTACTAGATTGATCATTTGCATACTGTCTCTTACATAGCAACTGGTAGATTGCACAAATTCTTTAATGAAAAAGTCCACGTATGTTCCTAAAGGCTCTAAGACTGAACCACAGGCCGAAACAATGGGTCGACCTGGCGGGTTTTGTGAATTCTTGTGTATCTTCGGTAAGGTGTATATTACCGGAATACGTGGTGACTTGGTGTTAAGGAAGTGAAATTCTTTCTTATTGAGGAAACCATCAAGTAATGCTTTTGATGTTACTTTACTGATCATATCTTGTATTTGTGCAGTGGGGTTACCAGGGAGTTTCTGATAGTGGTCAGTATTATTGAGTTGACGTAAAATTTCTAGCTTATAGTTGTCAATCTTTTGGAGGACGATCCCACCACCCTTGTCTGCGCTCTTTATAACAAGGTTTTTATTGGTTTTAAGTGTGAGAATGGCCTTCTTCTCATCTTTAGATATATTATAGGGTATGAAAACCTTTGTTTTTTCAAGAATATCGAGGTCTGCAAGTACAAGTTTCTCAAAAGTAGTGACCTCGGGGGGGATCATTCCTGCTGATGGAGAGAATGTAGATGGAGGGCGAAATGGGGTATTGGCAATAGGAGTAGTACCAGGGTGTAGTTGGAAAAAGGCTTTAAGCCGAATTGTTCTAAAGAATCTGAGTAACTCAGTATGCAATTCCATAAAGTTTGGAACAGTAGTAGGCACAAAAGATAGGCCTTTCTTAAGTAGTTCAATCTCAGCATCAATTAGTGTGTGTTTAGAGAGATTAAAAATAGGGATCTCCTCTGCCGTGGTGTTTATTACCATTGGTAGTAGTTGTTCCTCGTCCTTCTCTCGCCTGGTGGGTTTTGCCATCTTTGCGTGCGCTTTACTTTGCCACGCTGGGGGGTATTGGGTTGGCCTCTGCCTAAAAAATTGGTCTGGCCACCACCCCGTTTGTTAGGGATACTGGGTCCTTCTCCTGGGTCAGAGCTTTCTGAGGAGTCAACCGAAGTGTCCGAAAAACCCACGAGGTTTTGACGGCGATTGAATCGGCCCCAGGGTCTGTTAGATTGGGGATGTGAGTAAGCTCTGTTGGAGTAGAAATCTTTTTGGAGATATGGGTAAGTATTTTCTACACTGTATTGTTTAATGTCCTTCTTAACTTTGTTTGCTTTTTTGTTTTCCTCTATTCTGTGGAAGTCAGCTAAACTTTTTTCAAGTTGTTCCAATAATTTTTTGCATTCGCTTGTTAGGTCAGATTCCCCTATTTGTTTCTCTATATCCTTGATTTCTATGTCCAATGATTTTAAGGTTTCAATCGCTATATCTATCCCAAGCACTAACCAGTGTCTGGAGCATGTAGTTCTTATATAGCTAAAATTAGTGATATATTTAGGATTGTCCGTAAATATACCGGGTACGTTTCTGACTTGGAGTCCAAGTGGGATTACGTCAGCTTTAAGATAATCAGTGAGCATTAAGACCATCAGTTTAAGCCGGGTCTGTTTCTTCCTAAGTTTTTCTAATTGTTCTGGAAGCGGACTAGGGGTTGTGCTGGGTGATTCGGTAGTGTTTGAGAGGAGAGAAGGACCTTGGCATATTTCCTTGATATAATCGTCGGTATAAAGAGGTGCGTGTGCAGACATGTCAGGGCAAGAGCAGTAGGCGGGGGTAAGAAATAATAATAATAAGCAAAAAATGTGAAAAAAGTGAATGAGAGGTACTAGGTGAACCAGCCCTCGGCTGGGGGCTAGAAGTGTTTACTTTGGACCCTTGCAATCATGCGATTGCGCTAAAGTCTGTTTTAAACAACAAGGGAACCCATTCGGTTATCCAGGGACCGTGGGTAGCTATACTTTATAAACAACAGTGGTCCCAAAGAATATGTAGATACAGATTACCAGATAAAATACAGTCCACAATAGGAGCTATATTGACCACTGTCCAGCCGGACAGGGTATTTTTTATTTTTCAATGAAATATATGGTGGGATAGGAAAAGGCACAATCCTGTACCGTTTTGTGAACAAACAGAAAGGGTTTTTAGGCAAGAGGGAGCATAGTTGGCCGCTTGTAATTCAGTAGGTTTTGTAAGTAGTGCCAAACGAGTGTTAGACACAGCATAAATCAAACAGAATAGTTAGGCTGTGAAAACACTTTAAACAAGTCGACGTTTCGATCCCTTATGCTCAATATTACGGGATCATCATCAGGACTAACAATCCATACATTTGCTTGCCTGGTATATACATTTTAACACACAACCGCCTGTTAGGGAGAAAACATAAAGAAATAATAAAAAATAAAAAAGAGAGAGAGAGAGGGGGGTTACCCACTGTAGACTCTGAGTATAACTGACACTGCACTATATTCGGAACCGACTTAACGTGCCTGATAATTTCGTGCAAGTGATGTCTATAGCCTTGACTCACGCGGATAGTGAGGTGGGTGACATATGTATTGAAAAATATGTATTGAAAAATAGTAAAATGGTAACACTCTTCTTTCAAAGACTTTGGAAAATTAAATAATTATCATCCTGAAAACACTCAAAAGGCTTTAAGTATATCTGGCAATTTAAATACATAGTACGCGTGTGTTCTTCAACCACGGGCATTCGTATCTCCTCTTGTACCATGCACGTTCGTGCGCATTCATTCCGTGCCTATCCGGGAGGGCGCTTACCCATAGGGGTCGGAGGGGTTCAGGGATAAGATTATTAAAATGGACACTGCTTTAGGATGTAACCTAAGGTAGAGAAGAGAGACCAATAAATAAAGATTGACCAGTAAATAGGGATTCAGTTATACTACTTGCAAGTGGTTCGTGGTTTCAGCTATTACCTGGTAAATACAGGTTAACGTGTGCGGTCCGCCTCGTTTTCAATTTAGTAAGATTTGTCTGCAGGATAGAAGACTGGGTTCAATAACGGGTTGGATAAAGTGTCTCTGAAGTATTGGCTACAAATCGTCGGGCTACCTTGAGGGGATAATTGGCGCGTGTGGTCCAATGATGGCTCGAGAACGAGTCTGTAAAAGATACTTCGTTTTAGTCTACTATTGTGCAAGGGCGAGTGGAACGTCATGGTTCTGTGGGCTGTTTGGCTTACCTTGGGAGGAAGATTCCTCCTCGGTGTCCGTTAACCCTGGGTGCTCTGCAGAATCACAGTCACTGTGGAGCACGGGAGGGAACGCCAGATAAGCGTGACCCATGGGAAAGGGAGGAAGGACTAAGCGCGCATGGGCGCCATCTTGGAGTGGGGTTTTTGGTATTTTTTCATTGCCACAGAATTCTTCCAGGGTGATATAAAGGGTAGTTTAAGTGTCACGGTGCAACGGTGATGTGCTATGATAAAGTGCGGCGGCGCAGTGATAATATGCAATACAGTAGCGGCGCAGTGCTAATGTGACTGTGACTGTCATTAAAAACATACGCAGAACAATTACAGTTATATACAAAATGTTAATTTACATATGCATGTTCAAGGAAAAAGCGGAAAAGGTCCAGTCTCTCAGTGTTATTTGCACAATTTTTAGTTCCATTTTAAAATGTTCAAAGTATTTCAGACTGATCCTTTTTTATAATAGTGTGGTCCAATCCTCTGCTCGGTTTAGACCATCACGAATAGTGTTGAAATGGATCATGATTTTCAGCTCTTCTCTGTTCAGCATTTGCGCAAGGTTTCCGCCTCTCAGTGGCGGTTTGACAACTTTCAAAATTGTCCACTTGATGTCATTTTCATTGTGGCCAGCTTCATTGTAGTGGTCCACCAACGGGGCATTGATTGTTCGGCACCTGATTCTGCTTCGATGTTGGCAGATGCGGGTCTTTGCTTTCTGCGTAGTCTGCCCTATGTACATCTTTGGACACGGGCATTCGATGGCGTAAATCACATTATGTGTGTTACAATTTGAAAATGAGCGTCTCACATACGTGATACTGTCGTGTGTGAAATCTATGCCCTCCACCGTGAAGTCGCAGACGTTACAACAACCACACTTGGCATGCCCTGTAATTGGGGGCAAGCCCCACAGTGATTCAATGGTAGGATTCTGAATAGGGGGTGGTAATGCCGCTCGTACAAGGTGATCTTTTAGATTTTTACTCTTTTTGAAAGCAAATAATGGCTTTTGAATATTCAGGATGCCTACATTTAGCGTTGACCAGTGTTTAAGAACTGACTTCCTGACTTTATTAGAGATCGTAGAGAAAGTTGTTACACATGCAATTATCTCTTTCTGGGTTTTGTCTTTTGGTGATAGTAAGACTTCCCTCGGGCAGTACCAAGCCCGTTTCAAGGATTGTTTTATTATCCTTTTTGGGTAGCCTCTGTCTTTTAATTTGTTTGAGAGGATTGCGGATTCCCTAAAGTAGTCTTCTTTGCAGGAGCAGTTTCTCCTGATCCTCAAAAATTGCGAATAAGGTAACGCATCTCTCAGGGCCCTGGGGTGGTTACTTTTATAACTTAAGAGGGTGTTTCTCTCGGTAGGTTTTCTGAACAATCTTGTGAGAAGCTTGCCGTCTGAGTGGTAAATAGTGAGGTCTAGGAAGGGTATAGATTCCTTATTCCAGACTAGTGTGAACGTTAGGCCACAGCAATTATTATTGAGCCAGTGGAGGAACTGAGTGAGTATTTCAACTGGAAAGTTCCAAATAAGGAAAATGTCGTCTATATACCTCCTCCACACTCTGATCCCAGAGTGGAAGGGGTTAGAATCTGACAGGATGGATCCAGTCTCAAGTTGGTCCATAAACAGTATAGCTAGATTCGGAGCAAAAATAGCCCACATGCTGGTCCCCTTAATTTGCTGATAGTAGGTATCATCAAACAGGAAAAAATTCTTAGTGAGGCAAAGTTCCAACAACTGCAAAATAAACAGGGTGGGGACTCTGTGGGGACGTGGTCGTGTGTCTAGAATCTTCTGGATGGTAAGTAATGCTGTGACTTGTGGAATATTGGTATACAACGATTCCACATCCATTGTACATAAGGTCTCACGATGGGGATCAAAATCAAGATTTTCTACTAGATTGATCATTTGCATACTGTCTCTTACATAGCAACTGGTAGATTGCACAAATTCTTTAATGAAAAAGTCCACGTATGTTCCTAAAGGCTCTAAGACTGAACCACAGGCCGAAACAATGGGTCGACCTGGCGGGTTTTGTGAATTCTTGTGTATCTTCGGTAAGGTGTATATTACCGGAATACGTGGTGACTTGGTGTTAAGGAAGTGAAATTCTTTCTTATTGAGGAAACCATCAAGTAATGCTTTTGATGTTACTTTACTGATCATATCTTGTATTTGTGCAGTGGGGTTACCAGGGAGTTTCTGATAGTGGTCAGTATTATTGAGTTGACGTAAAATTTCTAGCTTATAGTTGTCAATCTTTTGGAGGACGATCCCACCACCCTTGTCTGCGCTCTTTATAACAAGGTTTTTATTGGTTTTAAGTGTGAGAATGGCCTTCTTCTCATCTTTAGATATATTATAGGGTATGAAAACCTTTGTTTTTTCAAGAATATCGAGGTCTGCAAGTACAAGTTTCTCAAAAGTAGTGACCTCGGGGGGGATCATTCCTGCTGATGGAGAGAATGTAGATGGAGGGCGAAATGGGGTATTGGCAATAGGAGTAGTACCAGGGTGTAGTTGGAAAAAGGCTTTATGCCGAATTGTTCTAAAGAATCTGAGTAACTCAGTATGCAATTCCATAAAGTTTGGAACAGTAGTAGGCACAAAAGATAGGCCTTTCTTAAGTAGTTCAATCTCAGCATCAATTAGTGTGTGTTTAGAGAGATTAAAAATAGGGATCTCCTCTGCCGTGGTGTTTATTACCATTGGTAGTAGTTGTTCCTCGTCCTTCTCTCGCCTGGTGGGTTTTGCCATCTTTGCGTGTGCTTTACTTTGCCACGCTGGGGGGTATTGGGTTGGCCTCTGCCTAAAAAATTGGTCTGGCCACCACCCCGTTTGTTAGGGATACTGGGTCCTTCTCCTGGGTCAGAGCTTTCTGATGAGTCAACCGAAGTGTCCGAAAAACCCACGAGGTTTTGACGGCGATTGAATCGGCCCCAGGGTCTGTTAGATTGGGGATGTGAGTAAGCTCTGTTGGAGTAGAAATCTTTTTGGAGATATGGGTAAGTATTTTCTACACTGTATTGTTTAATGTCCTTCTTAACTTTGTTTGCTTTTTTGTTTTCCTCTATTCTGTGGAAGTCAGCTAAACTTTTTTCAAGTTGTTCCAATAATTTTTTGCATTCGCTTGTTAGGTCAGATTCCCCTATTTGTTTCTCTATATCCTTGATTTCTATGTCCAATGATTTTAAGGTTTCAATCGCTATATCTATCCCAAGCACTAACCAGTGTCTGGAGCATGTAGTACTTATATAGCTAAAATTAGTGATATATTTAGGATTGTCCGTAAATATACCGGGTACGTTTCTGACTTGGAGTCCAAGTGGGATTACGTCAGCTTTAAGATAATCAGTGAGCATTAAGACCATCAGTTTAAGCCGGGTCTGTTTCTTCCTGAGTTTTTCTAATTGTTCTGGAAGCGGACTAGGGGTTATGCTGGGTGATTCGGTAGTGTTTGAGAGGAGAGAAGGACCTTGGCATATTTCCTTGATATAATCGTCGGTATAAAGAGGTGCGTGTGCAGACATGTCAGGGCAAGAGCAGTAGGCGGGGGTAAGAAATAATAATAATAAGCAAAAAATGTGAAAAAAGTGAATGAGAGGTACTAGGTGAACCAGCCCTCGGCTGGGGGCTAGAAGTGTTTACTTTGGACCCTTGCAATCATGCGATTGCGCTAAAGTCTGTTTTAAACAACAAGGGAACACATTCGGTTATCCAGGGACCGTGGGTAGCTATACTTTATAAACAACAGTGGTCCCAAAGAATATGTAGATACAGATTACCAGATAAAATACAGTCCACAATAGGAGCTATATTGACCACTGTCCAGCCGGACAGGGTATTTTTTATTTTTCAATGAAATATATGGTGGGATAGGAAAAGGCACAATCCTGTACCGTTTTGTGAACAAACAGAAAGGGTTTTTAGGCAAGAGGGAGCATAGTTGGCCACTTGTAATTCAGTAGGGTTTGTAAGTAGTGCCAAACGAGTGTTAGACACAGCATAAATCAAACAGAATAGTTAGGCTGTGAAAACACTTTAAACAAGTCGACGTTTCGATCCCTTATGCTCAATATTACGGGATCATCATCAGGACTAACAATCCATACATTTGCTTGCCTGGTATATACATTTTAACACACAACCGCCTGTTAGGGAGAAAACATAAAGAAATAATAAAAAATAAAAAAGAGAGAGAGAGAGGGGGGTTACCCACTGTAGACTCTGAGTATAACTGACACTGCACTATATTCGGAACCGACTTAACGTGCCTGATAATTTCGTGCAAGTGATGTCTATAGCCTTGACTCACGCGGATAGTGAGGTGGGTGACATATGTATTGAAAAATATGTATTGAAAAATAGTAAAATAGTAAAATGGTAACACTCTTCTTTCAAAGACTTTGGAAAATTAAATAATTATCATCCTGAAAACACTCAAAAGGCTTTAAGTATATCTGGCAATTTAAATACATAGTACGCGTGTGTTCTTCAATCACGGGCATTCGTATCTCCTCTTGTACCATGCACGTTCGTGCGCATTCATTCCGTGCCTAACCGCCACTGAGAGGCGGAAACCTTGCGCAAATGCTGAACAGAGAAGAGCTGAAAATCATGATCCATTTCAACACTATTCGTGATGGTCTAAACCGAGCAGAGGATTGGACCACACTATTATAAAAAAGGATCAGTCTGAAATACTTTGAACATTTTAAAATGGAACTAAAAATTGTGCAAATAACACTGAGAGACTGGACCTTTTCCGCTTTTTCCTTGAACATGCATATGTAAATTAACATTTTGTATATAACTGTAATTGTTCTGCGTATGTTTTTAATGACAGTCACAGTCACATTAGCACTGCGCCGCTACTGTATTGCATATTGTCACTGCGCCGCCGCACTTTATCATAGCACATCACCGTTGCACCGTTGCACCGTGACACTTAAACTACCCTTTATATCACCCTGGAAGAATTCTGTGGCAATGAAAAAATACCAAAAACCCCACTCCAAGATGGCGCCCATGCGCGCTTAGTCCTTCCTCCCTTTCCCATGGGTCACGCTTATCTGGCGTTCCCTCCCGTGCTCCACAGTGACTGTGATTCTGCAGAGCACCCAGGGTTAACGGACACCGAGGAGGAATCTTCCTCCCAAGGTAAGCCAAACAGCCCACAGAACCATGACGTTCCACTCGCCCTTGCACAATAGTAGACTAAAACAAAGTATCTTTTACAGACTCGTTCTCGAGCCATCATTGGACCACACACGCCAATTATCCCCTCAAGGTAAGCCCGACGATTTGTAGCCAATACTTCAGAGCCACTTTATCCAACCCGTTATTGAACCCAGTCTTCTATCCTGCAGACAAATCTTACCAAATTGAAAACGAGGCGGACCGCACACGTTAACCTGTATTTACCAGGTAATAGCTGAAACCACGAACCACTTGCAAGTAGTATAACTGAATCCCTATTTACTGGTCAATCTTTATTTATTGGTCTCTCTTCTCTACCTTAGGTTACATCCTAAAGCAGTGTCCACTTTAATAATCTTATCCCTGAACCCCTCCGACCCCTATGGGTAAGCGCCCTCCCGGATAGGCACGGAATGAATGCGCACGAACGTGCATGGTACAAGAGGAGATACGAATGCCCGTGATTGAAGAACACACGCGTACTATGTATTTAAATTGCCAGGTATACTTAAAGCCTTTTGAGTGTTTTCAGGATGATAATTATTTAATTTTCCAAAGTCTTTGAAAGAAGAGTGTTACCATTTTACTATTTTACTATTTTTCAATACATATTTTTCAATACATATGTCACCCACCTCACTATCCGCATGAGTCAAGGCTATAGACATCACTTGCACGAAATTATCAGGCACGTTAAGTCGGTTCCGAATATAGTGCAGTGTCAGTTATACTCAGAGTCTACAGTGGGTAACCCCCCTCTCTCTCTCTCTTTTTTATTTTTTATTATTTCTTTATGTTTTCTCCCTAACAGGCGGTTGTGTGTTAAAATGTATATACCAGGCAAGCAAATGTATGGATTGTTAGTCCTGATGATGATCCCGTAATATTGAGCATAAGGGATCGAAACGTCGACTTGTTTAAAGTGTTTTCACAGCCTAACTATTCTGTTTGATTTATGCTGTGTCTAACACTCGTTTGGCACTACTTACAAACCCTACTGAATTACAAGTGGCCAACTATGCTCCCTCTTGCCTAAAAACCCTTTCTGTTTGTTCACAAAACGGTACAGGATTGTGCCTTTTCCTATCCCACCATATATTTAATTGAAAAATAAAAAATACCCTGTCCGGCTGGACAGTGGTCAATATAGCTCCTATTGTGGACTGTATTTTATCTGGTAATCTGTATCTACATATTCTTTGGGACCACTGTTGTTTATAAAGTTAAGAAAAACATGTTGCATTTTTATAAAAATTTCTTTATTTAAGAGCAATCATAGACTTGGTAGTCCGCTGATCCCTGCATGCCACCATCACTATGATGGATGTCATTCTTAATTGGTCCCAATTTGCGACCTGCCTCACTAACATTCAGGTCGATTTGCAACCAACTAGGAATCGCAAAGGTTCATACAATAGGAATAGTGATTACCAAATAGCAATTCGAAAAAATCCGAATTTGGAATCTTTATTCTAAATGTACACAATCTGGCCCTTATTTTTTTACTTATCGATATTTCTAAAAGATGACAGACGTGTTGAAAGTGATGTCCAACATATGCACCAAAGCACACCAAAGTACTGTTACTTAAATCCAAAATCAGTAGTACCGCAACAAAGCAAAACACAATTCTTCTAATACAGTTCTGTTTTGCTTTGTTGCAGTACTACTGATTTTGGATTTAAGTAACAGTACTTTGGTGTGCTTTGGTGCATATGTTAGACATTTTGTTCTAGACTGCTTGCATGCAGGTCTAGTGGACTTATACCAAAGGTTAGTGGGTATTAAAGCACCATGGGAGCACCCTTTTACACGAATAAATGAAAAACAAGTGTAAAAACATGAATTACTGACGTTTAGATGTGCAGATCTGACAGCATATCCACTGTGTGTACGCTCTCGTGTTAAAAGTGATACTTGAGTATATGTGTTTACAGTTTGACTGGACAATGCCTCAAGAACGCTGGTTTTAGTTTGAAATACAAATCCGATTGTCAGTGTCAGCTGTCCCTTCCATCCTGTTTGTGGTTCTCAAATATTCAAGAGTGGTTGAAGAACTGCTTCAATTGGATTGGCTGTCAATGAATGAAAATTTCACACTGGCAGCGAATACTGAAAGCAAGCTGGTCATGAAACTTTCTCGAACCCGCATCAATGGCCAAATAGTGGCAAGGGAAAATCCAATTAGGGCGAGAAATAGACACTTTGTAAAAATAAGCAAATTTGCTCTCTAAGTTAGGAACTAACAATTTACTCTCGAGCACCACTAAGAATCATTCAAGG
The DNA here is from genome assembly GCF_964261635.1 of Lissotriton helveticus. Lineage (NCBI taxonomy): Eukaryota > Metazoa > Chordata > Amphibia > Caudata > Salamandridae > Lissotriton > Lissotriton helveticus. The sequence continues at coordinate 2,129,395,447 of NC_136061.1, forward strand.
ACCTGAAAAACATTATGAATAAAATGTAAAATAAATAACACAAAAGCTGATTGAAGGGTTTAGGGTGGGTATGGTTTTATGGGTGCCGAGGATAATTTTAGGTTTTAGGGTGGGTATGGGTTTTAGGGTGGCAAGGGTAAGTTTAGGTTTTAGGGTGGGTATGGGTTTTTTGGTGGCAAGGGTAATTTTAGGTTTTAGGGTGGGTATGGATTTTGGGGTGACAAGGGTAATTTTAGGTTTTAGGGTGGGTATGGGTTTTGGGGTGGCAAGGATAATTTTAGAGTTTAGGGTTGGTAGGGGTTTTGGGGTAGCAAGGGTAATTTTAGATTTTAGAGTGGATAAGGGTTATGGGGTGGAAAGGGTAATTGTTGGTTTTTGGGTGGCCAGGGCAATTTTAGAGTTGAGGGTTTTGGGTTGGCAAGGCTAATTTTAGGGTTTAGGGTGGGTATGACTTTTGAGGTGGCAAGGGTAATTCTAGGCTTAAGGGGTTGTGGGATTTTATATATGTGTGTGTGTATATATAAATATATGTACATATACACATACACATATATATATATATATATATATACATATATATATAATAAATACATTAGTATCTTTATATAAATATATTAATATATATATATATTATGCAACCTGCAGTCCATACTCGCATGGAGAAATGCCCTTACTTTACGGGTGTTCCTGACTCCACGACGGGCAGAATTGCGAGGCTGGGAGTGCGGGACTTGAGAGGGAAAGCACCAATGAAGCCCAGAACAGATGCTGCAGTCCTTACCTGAAAACATGACATGTCAGCTGCTCAATGGAAAAAAGAAAGAAATGCTGACAAATGGAACCATCGCCAGCAAGTAAGAAACACTGCATGCTGGGAAATGCAGTCCAATTGTGGAGGCGTAGATGAATCCATGCCACATTTTTCAGGTAGCCTACACTACTTTAGTGCATAGGAACTGTAAAAGGACTTTAAAAGAGGACTGCGAGCAACAGTGGCAATTTTAAACAGAAGGGCATTTGAAAAAGGAACCCTCCGAAACGCGTCATGCCCAATGTTTTTACCAATAAAGAATGGTGTATCCTGAGCCCCGCGGTGTCGCCTCATTTTTCTTCATCAGAAGAGGAAGCCTTGGAAATATATATATATATATATATATATACATATATATATATATATATATATGCAACAACTCGCAAAATACTTCGCTTACGAACGAATATCACAAGCGTAGACCAACTTGTGCTCCAGCATTATTTATTTTCAATCCCATGATATGTATTACCCTGCATGCCTTTAGTATGAAAATGTAAGTATTTTGTATGGAAATATATCTATTATATATATGTATATGATTAAAACGAATCTGTAGCAATGCTGAATCCTTAGAAACAGCACAAAGCCAGAGTAAACAGAGGTTTTTAGAAAGAGGCTATTCTAACGAAGTCATAGACCGAGCAATTGCCAAAACTCAAAACTTAGACCGCAACACTTTATTGGCTAAAAGTAACAAAACTCTTTTGACAAATCACTCAGAAGAAGTAGGGGAATTGTATAATGACTCAGAAGAATTCCGCCTTATAATGGGTTACAGCAAACAGCATAAAGAACTAAACAAGATTATACAAGGCAGCTGGCCCATACTACTCAATGACCCAGTATTAGGACCCCTGCTACCGCAGAGGGCCTCCATTACATATAGCAGAGCACCATCCATGAGGGACTGTTTAGTGATACCCAATCCAGAAATTATAGCAAGCAAAGATTGGTTCAAAACACGCAAAGGTTTTACAAAATGTAAATCATGCAAGGCTTGCACACGCGGAATGAATACAACTACCTATTTGAGTCCATTCAGCGCTAAACCTTACAAAATCACAAAAACACTCACATGTAAGTCTGAATTTACGATTTATGTATTGACCTGCCCATGTGGTTTAAAATATGTGGGCAGCACAAAATTACAGGCTCATGTACAAGTACTCCAACATCTTCGACCCATCAATAACATGGATAACACGTACCCGGTGGCCAGACACTTTAAAGAGTGCCACCAATCTGACAACAAAGGTCTAACCTATTATCTAATAGATGCAATACCACCCAATAGACGTGCGGGGGATAGAGAAAACAAACTAAGAAGGTTGGAGACAAGATACATCCTCTTATTAGATTCCAAACAGCCCAATGGACTCAATATAACGGAAGACCTGTATACGTGCCTAGAATAAGTTAAATCCATCCTGAATAGAGTGATAAAATACGTGTGGTAATTCCTGAAAATAAAAGGCAATTAAATTGTGCCCAGGTTAAAAACATTTCACAGTTAATATCAAGATAATAGATCTAAGAGTGAGAATCAGGGATCTCCTTTGACTACCAATTTCAAGGAATTATGATGAATGATTTTATCTTTTTATCCTGTATTTTATCATACATATATGTACATATATATTTATTATATTTATCATATTTAATATGTTTACATTTAATATGTTTATATTGGTAGTCATTTATACATAAAGATTTAATTTGGAGATATCTGGGACAAAATATGTAATTAGACCAACTGTAAACCATTGAAAATCTACTGCAGTGGGCATAGACAAATTGTAAATGGCAATGACTCATTAGGGATCACCTTGAAAAACTGCATACATACAGACAGATCTTAGACTGATGACGGAAAAAACTAGTATCGAAAGACCTCTAAAATCTAGAAAGAACAATGAAAGCAAATAATTTATATTATACAACAATATAAACTAAAAAATGACATGAGAATAATAATGTTATGCTGCTACGTTTGGATATATGTTTGCACAAAAATATGACATTATGTCTTTTTTTTTAATCACTAGGACTTTAAAAGCCCTTTATTTTATGTCTCACTCCTGTGTAAATATATTGTATTAGTAAGTTTCAAATTCAGCATTTTTGTATTTTACTATGAATGTTCCTTATATATTTATATATGAAATGAGTTTTTACAAGTGTTAAGCTATGGAAGAGCTAAATCGATTGAAATTTGAACATGAGATTTTTGACACTATTTCAGTGCAATAATCCTTCCTTACCTGGATATATATATATAATGTTTACAGGTTGGCTGTGTATGATCAATTTACATACATATTGAGCTATTTTAGCTCAATATGATCAAATCACAACACTTGTACATAATGTTTGCACCAAGTAATATTGAAACTACAACGTAAGTCTGTTTACCATTACCATTGAGACTATCACGTGAAGCACTGCAAATAAATGAGCACTGTCACTTTAAAAAAGTTTCCCGCACTACAAACATTTGTCAAGTGAACAAGCGGCGAGAGGCTGCGAAACGCGTCTTTGACTTGGGGAATAAACTAAAATAATTAGCACCTTAACATGGGTCCGTGTCCTGCTTGATGTGCGCAGCGCTTGAGTGACAACGTGGCGACACTTAGAAGGACTTTTCGTGATATATATATGTATATATATATATATATATATATATATATATATATGAACCAATCCCACTCCAACCCTTTGGGGGGGGCGCCGCGATATGTCTTCTAAACATAACACCACCAAGATGCAAGTTTTGCGCGGAGCTCCAGAACGTGAAGGCGTGCCGGTATGTCGGTACTTGCTCCCGACAAACATACCAACCAATCCCACTCCAAAAAGAAACGGATCCGACACATGCTCAGTGGCTCGAAGGAGATTTATTGAAGGTTTCCCAGTAAAAAGTCTTGTGGTGGTGAAATGAGGGCAGACGCGTTTCAGTCCTTCGACATTACTCAGTGCCCGCTTCACCTGGACTACAGTTCTGTCTGAGGTCGCCAGTAGCTAGTTATAGTTAGGACCTAGCTACCATAGGAAATCCGCAACATTCTATTGGGAATAACTTTGGCGCCGGTGGAGGAATTTGCGTGTAATTTTCCAAAATTTAGGCCAGCTCCGCTGCGCTCCTTCTCTAAAAGTTTCGGGGGGATTCGTGAAGCGAACATGTTTTCCCCATGTTAATTTCCATAGGACGAATTGACAAGGCTACAGCCCGAACCGCTGAACGGAATTTCACCAAACTTTGCAAAATTGTAGGGACTGGTACGCAGAAGTGCCTTTGGTATATTTGGTGAAAATTGCTCCAGTGGTTTTTACGAAAATTAACTTAAAAAAAATATATATCTATAGGCGCGCTTCCATCGCTTACAGGTACGCGTACCAGGGAGCGAACCCGGCGCGCTACGGGAGTGCGCGAGCGGAAAGCTGATTGGCTCTCGGATGTCTGTCAACATTCTAAACAGTCCGGAGAGTCTGCCATCTTGTGTCTCGGTAGAATCGAGACACAAGAGGTGAAAATAAAAAGGGGGAAATGATTAAAAGGGGGCAGGGTAGACACCCCCTAGGTTTTCTGAGGGAGGCCTAGAAGGACCCTGAAGGGCAAAAAACCTATATATTGTTTTTTAATTTTCACGGGGTAAGCGCTGGGTGCGTTCCCATGTACGCTTACCGGTACGCGCACCCTGAGTGCACCACGGGGAAAAAAAGTGTAAAAAATTAGAGTAAAAAATAATTTAGAGTGCTTAGAGGTAGGGTAACTCTGAAAATAGCTGTTGTGTTATGTGGGTGTTTTTTGTACCTACAAGTAGGCACCAATGCAGAGTCTCGAATTCAAGAGGAAGACTCTATTCCCCTCATCTGTAAAATGTACACCATCTCTCCTATAGATGCCTTGCATGTTGTAACGCAAGTTTTTGTGGTAAACGGAACCCATACCATAGTCTCTGAGGAAAGCAGAAACAGATTTATTCACATGTTTCCTTGCTTTCTCAATCTGTGGACAAAATTGGTTGGACCAGTTCCAATTTTGCCTTTGGCATATATTAGAAAATACCAAGGCAGTTTTGGGAAAAAGTGACATCAATTGCCCAAAGATGTCCTTTAAAAGCATTTCCAGACCTACCCCAGTCAAAGTGCCCAGGTCATTGCCACCACAGTGCACAATTATGAGGTCAGGGTGTGGTAGATGCATAAAGGATTTTATCAATGGTATCAATTGGTGATTTCTTAATCCTCTCTGTCCAATCCACACAATGTCCACATTTGGTAAATCAAGGTTGTAAATACCTCTGTTACTTGCAAATTTTTCACTCCAGTAGACAAAGCTATGACCCATAAACCAGACTTTTGGCATCTTGAAGGTAGATGTGTTTGTATTCAGATGAGTTGTGGAAATGAAATGGGAGTTTGAAAGTAGGAATTATGAAAAAAAAGTGGTTGAGATTCAGTGCACTTGAAAAACAAGAAATGATTGGTGTTTTCTTAAAATTCACCACTGAAAATTAGGGTGCATGCTTTTTTTTAAAGAAGTCATTTTAATGGTTGAGAAAAAGTCATTTAAAGAAACATGGCACTTGATTAGCTAGTACATTGAGAGGTCAAACACCCATGCTGGATTCTTTTGCAACATAGTATGATGAACTTTTCAACTGTGTGCTGGGTTAGGTGGGAGTTACCATGGTAACAGGGTGAATGAGCACGGGGGATGGGTGAATATTATGTGAGTTTCAAAGTGTTGAAATGTAGAACCAATTAAAATGAAAAACTGGCCTTCTCTCACTCTCCCTCACCTCCCTTCCCTTATTCCACTTCCCTCACTTATCCTCATTCCCCATTCCTTCACTGCCCTTTCCCTCTCTCCCATCTACCACTTTCCAGCTGTCAGTCACTCTACTTCACTCCCCCTCCCCTTCTTTCCTTTCTTTGCTCCCTCAATAATTCCCCTTCTCTCACTCACCTCACTCCCCTTCCCTCACTCCCTCTCTCTTAGCCTCACTCTCTCGGTCCCCTCACTCTCTCACTCCTCTTCCATCACGCTCACTCCCTATAACTCACCCACACTCCCTCACTTACCTTTCTTTGCTCCCTTACTCAGTCCTTTTCTGTCACTCTTTCCTTCACTACCTCTATGTCCTCACTCCCTCAGTCCCCTTGTCTTACAATCACTCGCCTTTATCCACCCTCTATCACTCCTCTTTCCTCAACCTCACAGCCCTTCTCTCAGTCTACTTCACCCCGTTCCCTTACTGCGCTTCCCTCACTTATTTTCAAAACCCATGTTTACTCCCCTTTTCCTCACTCCCCTCCCACACTCACCTTCTTTCAGACCTTCTCCTTCACTTCCCTTCCCCTCTCTTCCCTTCCTTCGCTCCTTCACTCTTTTCCCTTCTCTTACTCTCTTTACTCCACTTCACTAACTCCTTCTCTTACTCCCTCTGTCCTCTTACTTCTACACTCCCCTTCCCTCATTCTCTCTCTGTTAGCCTCATTCTCTCTGTCCTCTTAGTCTCTCACTCCTCTTCTGTCACCCCCACTCCCTATAACTCAGCCACACTCCCTCACTTACCTTTCTTTGCTCCCTCATTCAGTCCCTTTCTGTCACTCTTTCCTTCAGTACCTCTATCCCCTCACTTCCTCACTCCCTTTGTCTTACCCTCACTCACTTTTATCCACCCTCTTTCATCCCTCTTTACTCATGCTCTCTGCCGTTCTTTCACTCCCGTTCCCTTAGTCTGGTTATCTCACTACCTCTCATTCCCTATCTTTCTCTCCCTTTCCCTTCCCCCACTCACCTTCTCTCAGTACCTATGCTTCAGTCCTCTTCCCCTCTATTCCCTTCATTCGCTCACTCACTCATTCCCCTTACCTCACTCACCTTACTCCACTTCACTCACTCTTTCTCTCAATACCTCTGTCCTGTCACATCCTCATTCTCCTTCCCTCACTCCCTCTCTCTTAGCTTCACTACCTCCGTCCCCTCACTCTCTCACTCCTCTTTCCTCATGCTTACTCCCTATAACTCACCTACACTCCCTCACTTATCTTTCTATGCTCCCTCACTCAGTCCTTTTCTGTCACTCTTTCCTTCACTCCCTCTGTTTCCTCACTCCCTCACTCCCCTTGTCTCACGCTCACTTGACTTTATCCACCCTTTATCACCACTCTTTCCTCAACCTCACTGCCCTTCACTCACCCTTCCTCACCCCCGTTCCCTTACTCCGCTTTCCTCACTTATCCTCATTCCCCATGTTCACTCCCCTTCCCCTCACTCACCTCCCACACTCACCTTCTTTCAGTCCCCCTACTTCACTTCCCTTCCCCTCTCGTCCATTCCTTTGCTCCCTCACTCATTTTCCTTGCCTCTCTCACTGTACTCCACTTCACTCACTCCTTTAGAATCTATAAAGAATATAGCTCTTTTTGGAGAATTGGAGGTAGTTCTAAAAAGAACTGTTTTTTTTCTTCTTTTTTAGTTTTTATCTTTTTTTGTACTTTTACCGAACGTTTTTACATTTTTTTGGTATTTTTTTCTGACCAAAAACAAAAATAGGGAATGCCAAACTGCTCAACAGGAGCAAAAAAAAGGGGAAAAATTAGGGCTGGGGAGGGCAGCGGTGTTCTTCCCTTTTTCGAACAATTAGTAGGATACTCTGCTCTCCATAACAAAGCAGTTCGTCACACTGCTTACACCTAATTGTAATGTCAGAAAAAACAGGCTGAACATTAGGTATCATCTCTACTGGTCTTCCTCTCACGGATGATGTTGGTCCTCTGGTGGAAGTCGAGGCGCCATCTCTTGGTGCATTCCGTGCCAGGTCCCTGACACTCTCCCGGGCATAGTTCTGGGGGTGCCTTCTTTGCACATGCCTTTTCATGGTGGAGTTCCCAAAACTATATTTTCTTGTGGGGTCACCCCATGAAAGAACAGTATGGCATATCTTGCACTCCACCTTTGGAGCATTTACCTTCTTCTCTCCTTCTGGAATGCTAAAAAAACTTCCAAATAAAGTGCTCCTTCACTTTTGGTTGAGGAGGGTCCTCATGGAGAAACTCATCAGAGTCATCACTGCTAACCCTGGGCGTAGTGGGGCGTAGTGGGGCTCCGCGGAGCTACGCGAAGAGGGCGAGAAGCTACGCCCACTCCCGCACTCCGCGTAGCCCCACTACGCACCTCCCTCCCGCTCTCCCCCTACATACATTATTTAAGGAATTACAGTGATTAAAACAATATTAAAGCACTTACCTTGTCCGGGGCTCGTCCGGGGCTCCCTCTTTGAATAGCGTCCTTTCCTGGATACCAATGCGCATGCGCGGGCGGCCGCGCATGCGCATTTCTCCCGAGAAATGCGCATGCGCGGGCTGCCGCGCATGCGCATTTGTTTCCAGGAAAAGGACGCTATTCAAAGAGGGAGCCCCGGACGAGCCCCGGACAAGGTAAGTGCTTTAATATTGTTTTAATCACTGTAATAGCTTAAATAATGTATCTAGGGGAGGGCGGGAGGGAGGCGGGTGGCGGCCGACTCGGCTACACCCACGGAGTGGGCGTAGTGTTGCCGGCTACGCTGTCTACGCAAAATGCGTAGAAGGCAACACTACGCCTACTCCGTGGGTGTAGCCGAATCGGGCGCCCACCCTTAATCACTGCTGCTTGGTGGTCTTGCAGCCATTCTTTCCAAAGAATTGAAGAGAAGAAGAAGGGAATAGGTCTTGCTCTCTTCAAAGTGAAAGAGGTAGTGAAGGAAATGGGTGGGGGTTTCATCAGTTGTAAAAAAAACTGTTAACAACCAATGAAAATTGTTATTTTAAGGTCACATGACTTGAAGCGCTTACGCTGCGGGCACCAGAGCGTTTCCGGGAGCGCTTACGCGGCACGTACGTAGGCGCTTCCGGGGGCGCTTACGCAGCGCGCCTGAATGACGTTTTGTTAGATTTTAGGAAATGCGTTTAAAGTTAAAATACAGTTATTTAAAATCAAAAATACTACTTTTATAAGTATGCCACTGAATGTCTTGCATTATTATTTACTTTAAATACATACTTATATTTTGTTTCCGCACGCGACAATAGCTCTCTCGCTACGTTTACGGGTGCGTTTATGGGTGCGCTCCAAGGTAAAATGATAAAACAAAAAAAAAACACTGGAAAAATACATTGAAAAATTAATTTTAGAAAAGAATTTTTTTTTATACAGAATATAATAATTAATAGTTATAAAAACAGCTATTAAAAAAACTTAATAATTCACTTTAAAAATCGTAGGTTACAAACTCGATATAGCAAGGAATTAGCTTTTAAAAAACCTTTGAAATTCACTGAAAAAACCATAGGTTTCACACTCGTTATAATTAGGAACTAGCATTTAAAAAACCTTTGAAATTCACTGAAAAAACCATAGGTTTCACACCAGTTATACTTAGCTGAACATTTTACTCATACAAAACCATTGAAATTCCCACGTTATAGTTAGTTGGACTCATTATAACTCGCGCGCCCGCAATCCACTGCTGATGATGTCACATATTATATCATTCATGAATGATGTAATATGTGACATCTGGGGAGGCTGTAAGGTCTTCAAAGCCCCGGGAACCACCAATCCCAGGGGCTCTATGCATTGTGGGAGTGCCGGCTCCTGCAGTGTCCCGGGGGGTCCATCCCGCCCTCCCATAGCAAGGGAATCTGTTCTCTATTTCAAAATCTAAATGAGATCGCTTTTCCACATGGGCAGCTGCATGGTAGTAGCTCCCGATGTGGAAAAGTAATGCTGGAGCCCAATCGCGTAGAAGTTGTGCACCAAAAGGCGCTGGAGTCGCGCACCCTACAGATTATGAGTGGTGCATCCAGTGCGTGCACACCAGGGGGCTGCACTTAGCGCTGCGCTGGGAACACAACTTTTACTTTTTCTGAAACAATCAGGTAGTGGTGGTTTCCAGGGCCTGAGGGGCGTCGTTGAGGCCCACACACTTCTAAATAGGAGGGGGGGGGCCTTGGACGCAAAAGTTGTGCAAGGGGGTTGTAAATCTGGTACACAGTGTTTTGCTTTACTTTGCTTTCCTTTCTGTCATGTAGAGGATCCAGGGTAAATATATATCGGTTTCTGTACAGCCAGTACCTTTCAACCCTACCCCCAAACGGCTTTCTGCCTGTTACCATAGTAACAGTTCATGGAACACGTATGTGAGCACAGAGGTTAGAAGTTCACCACTCTATGTTGCTAATGGAAAAAGTTACTATGCTGGAGTTTTAAAACTTTTCCATAGGAACCGTTAGTTATAGCTATAGACTCTGGTAAAGATCTGGTAAAGAGTTAGCCTCAGAATTATACTTCAAATTATAAATATCATTTCTATTGGGGACTGCCATCCCCCAAAAAAAGAAGACGTATATACTTTTTTTTATTAAGTTTTATTAAAACAACAATACATAACTGGAAACGTAACTTAAAGATAACAATATAATAAATAACTAGAAACATAACTTTAACAAAACAATATAATAAACAAAATGTGATATGGACTCCAATAGAAGTGCTGTAGGTAATCTGCAATAGAAAAATGAAAATTAGTGTTTAAAATTAGATCGATGTAACTAAATGAGGTCAAACATCACAAGTCAAGGTAACACTTGGCAATATTTCCTTATTTTTACATCTGCAGTGTGCCTGATACATTTCATTTGTCTTATAGGCCCGCGTTCAAGAGGTGTCTGTATGGAAGTGCCTACTGTGTCAGATTTACACTATGGATCAACAGGTCTTTAAAATGATACAGAGATGAGACAGAATTAGGTGAGAGATCAAGTCATTATGCAGGACAATATTCTTTAGGGCTTATTTACAAGACTGTTGGGCCACTTTTTGTTACTTTTCCCATGTTGAAAGTGACTCAAAAGTGGCGCAAGGGGCTTGTAAATAAGCTTGTTTAATTCTAATGCATTTAATCGGAGGGATTGTATATCTAGGCCACTCTGCTTACCTTGTGTAAACACTGTGACCAACAGAGTTCACAACTTGAACTCAGCTTTGGTTCTACACGCCAGAGTGGACAGCAGTGTGCATAACTTTAAAAGAGAACGAGAAACGTTGTGAGAGAGAGAAAGAGAGAAAAAACGACATTAAAACTGTGAGAGAAAGTTATAGATGGAGCAGCTAATACTGGAGAAAATACTCCTAGCTCACCTTTTGGATCTGTTGTGTGTCCAAGCATGTGCTGGTTCATAGTGCACACTCCAGTCTAGTGATCTGAAAGATAGTATATAGAGTTAGTAATAGCATAGTATGTACAAATGCACATGTATATTTTTGGTTTATTTATTTGTTCATTCAGGATACCATATTACAACAAGTTCCACTGTAAGGAGGTGTCTGTGCGCTGTTTTTTCCCAAAATAGTACATCCCATGCATTCCCACTGCATGGCGGTGAGTTCTCAATATTGGGTATCTAGACTGTTGCACCCCATTGACTCGCAGAGTCCGGAGGTGACTGTTTTTCTTCGGAAGTCAGAGGCAAATTTAGATGCTCCTTGTGCCACTTTTCCTATGTTAAAAGTGACACAAAAGTGGTGCAAGGGGCTCGTACATCTGCCCCTCAAACTGTTGTGACCTATCTATTGTCACTGCCTGGAGGTAATTGTATATTCCTACGCAGTCAAGCTGCTGCACACTCCTCACTCTCTCCTTTCACAGATGTCTTGCTGTTGTTTTGGAAACAAGCGTCTGTGCTCACCTTGTGCCATTGGCCTGATTCAAAGAGGGTGCACTACGTGTCGAAGCAGCTTTCTCAGAAGTTGTTACGATGGCCACGCATCATCACAGAAGCCTCGAATGTTGAGTTTTAGAGGTGTTTGGGGGGACGCCAATTTGTGAAACACAACCTGTAAGATAAAACGGAAGATAACATGGTGTGTTATTTTTTATCAAAGGAGAGAGGAAGTGAGAGTGACTTCAAAGGATAATAATATCTTACCTTTCTGTGTGTTTTTCCCAACGTGCCTGGACATAATGCATCCTGAAGCTCGACATCTAAGAGATAGTAAAAGAAAGATGTTATGATTGGTATTTGTTACTATCTTAATGTGGAGTTGAATAACATCGCCCTTTCACACATGTTCCCTCTCACATTTAAAAACAATTTGTTATATATTTATATTCCGGACGTTTTAGCGATTGTAAAAACTTTCCTGCTATTGGAAAAAAATATATACGCTATATAGGACTGCATACCCCTAAATCCCTGAGTAGCTTTTTTGTATGCAGTTTGCTGCAGCCCTTCGACTCCCTCCGATGCGCACCTACGCCTCACTGCTCACCTTTTCATGGACAGGACACCTTCTACATCATGCAGTCCCGCTCTGCCACCAAGATGTCTCACATATAGTGCTGAGTCTTGATATCGCTATGGCTAACGACATACTTGTGCTCCCATCATCATCATCGCTCAGTCCTTCCGGTACCACTAACTCAGTAACCAAAGAGGCCACGCATGTGGTGGTGGGTCCCCTGTTCGGTGGTTCGGGCCTACATGAGGCATCCGTACCACCAGGATGGGCCATCACAGCGCTTGCGATGGGAGCAACTCTAAAATGGTGTACGGCATGTGTGTGTGTAGTGATGGATGCGTTGGATGGGTGTGGTGTGGGTGTATACCAGCCATGAGGGAGTGTGTGTGATGTTCTGACAACTAGACCTGGTACTAAAAAAATCACTACAATGAAATCTGGGCAACGTTTCGTTTTTGTTTTTTCCTGGTAGCGTAAGTGGAGTGGGCTGGCCTGACGTGTGCTAGTGCTGCGCGAGTCTCTGAACCATGATTCTGGACCTATGGGCGTGGTCCCTTCGTGAGCTATATGAGAAATCAAGTGATTCGGGTGTCCGTTTTGCAGTGCTGACGTCACCCGGGTCTTAAACGCAAATGTGTCATTATATCTGTAAAGTTCCACAACTTGGCCAACATAGAAGGTACGGGGTATCAGTGACTCTATATTCGTTCATAGTTCAATACATAAAAGATGGTAGACATGACGTATTGCTGCGATTATGACTTTTTATTGTACATTCAGTGGAGTGTTGTAGCTGTAGTAATATAGGGCTGTGAAAGGTTTAAGTTGGCACAGGAAGGGCAGCTAATATACATACGTATGTGGTCATTCAGGTAGACTGTAGAACTTGAGGCTGGAAATCAGTGTTCGAGTCTCGAAGTTGCGTCCACATTCTGTTATTGTAGAGTAATGATGTAATGAACGCAGGCCTGAAAATGTATTGTAAATACGGTGCTCATATAGTTTTGGGTTGATTTTGCGCTATGTAAATATGCTTTTTTTTTTTTAAAAGAAAGAGGAATAGCCCACACTGACTGTCACAGGTAAGTTGGTTGCATACGCTATTTATAGCACAATATAATATGGTAGAGCGCAGGAGCAGCATTTTACAAACACAATAAATACACAGACACAGATAGATAGTTGAAGTGGGTATCGGCATGTGTGCTCGACTCCATTTTATTACGTTGTTGTTGGTAGCAAGTAGAATAGTAATCATGCTATCATATACAGATATTTAATCATAATGGTTTATGACTTTTGTTGTACAAAGGTAGGAACATTGTATATGAAATAATACACAGAACATTCTATCGTAAAGGGTTCATGAGTTGTGGTGCACTGAGGTAGGGGTGGTTTGTATGGAGCCTGCGATGATGCATGGTTCAGGCAGACGGCACTGGTAAAAATGTGCTTTGACTATTGAATTTTGCCTTAACAAGGGCATGCGGCGATTATTTACGGTGTACTGAGTTAGTGGTACGTGTGGTGTTTACAGTGTGCTAACCCTGCGATGATGCGTGGTCTGACTGGGCTGTACTGAAATCATTCACTCTTGCATACTGGACTATATGAACTTTGAAGGGGGGGGGGGGAAACCTAGCATCGATAGTTATCAATTGTTCTATAAACTAGGTCTACTGATTGCCCCCCATAACAAATTAAACAATTGCATTTCACGTAGTGCATTCTACCTTTCTCAAAATGGGGACGTATGTTTGGTGGCGATGTTGAAGGTGATATTCCAGAGGTAGTTGGTATTGCCGGTGGTGGAGGTACATTTTGGTGCAATTTTCTACATTCTTTGTTATCATAGTTCACAGAATGCAACGATTAAAGGTGCTTGCGCATACTAGCTGTTCAACAGCACCATTTTTTTTGCTGCTTTAAATAAATCGAGGCTGACTTTAATGCTGTCTGTAGTGTAGTTGAAAAGGTAAATTCAAGTTGTGAACCCTACTATGCACAGTTTATATGGAAGCTAAAAGTCAGACCAGTTATAAAACAATGCTTTTTTAAACTTTTTTTTAACAAAATCTGAATACATACAGTATAATTGTCTCTGCATTAAATAAATCAAGGTTGAATTTCCTACTGTCTATAGTGTAGATGCAAAGGTGAATTGAAGTTGTAAACCCTGCTGTCCGCAGTGTACATCTTAGGGTGGAGTGCATCATCAGCAATCATAGTGGAAGATCGAACATATATGCAGCATGCATTTTATTATTCAACTAAATCTATAAGTGATATAAAACAAAATTGAAGGAAGCATATTGAAGGGATATCGTGTAGGGTGTGATAGGTGTTATACTTATTTTGGTTTCCACTGAGTTAGTGGAGCCTGCGATGATGTGTGGACTGGGCAGGACGTACTGATAGTAATGTTTTTTGTCTTGTGAATTCTGGCTTAGTAAGGGCAAGTAGCGATTTTGTGTAGGTTTGAGGGAGGTTACTTTATTTGGTACTGCACTTTATACATAATGAACGAAGAATCAGTTAAATTCTGCCTGAATACGGCCATGTGGTGATGAATTATGGTGCACTGAGTTAGTGGTACCTTTGGGACTGAGCGTATACATAACCTGCGATAATATGAGGTCCGGATAGGCCGCACTGGGGATAATGTTTTTTGACTATATAATTTTGCCTTAATAAAGGCTTGTGGTGATTATTTATGGTGTACTGAGTTAGTGGTATGTCTGGTGTTTAGCGTGTGCTCATCCTGCGATGATGCATGGTCTGAACGGGCTGCAATCAAAGAATTGAATGTTACATAATGGATTGTATGTACTTTGAGGGGGGGAAAAAAGTGCTATCGATGGTTATGAATTCTTCAGCAACAAAATTATCAGAATCACATTATTCTTCCAGTGGTGTAGCCATTTTTGTCTCCAAAAAAGAAATTCAGGTTTCCAATGAAGAAAAAGTGAGGTTCAAATTGTGACCTAAACTATCCACAGTGTAGACTATCATTAAGTGTACCTCTGCACTTGCAGCGTCAAATGTATTATTCAAGAAAATCTATATGTGAAAAAGTTGTTAAAGGAAGCATAATAAAGGGATATTGTATAGGTTTTGATGAATGTTATACTTAGTTTGGTATTGTAGTCTGCTAATAATAAATCAACAGTGTAAATATTTGTGAGCTCTGATGACTGCAGTGTAGGCAGGAGGCAGCGGTTAGCAAGAGCCCACGACTACATGGCATAGATTAGAAATGCACAGTATTGGTCATTTAGTGTGTGTGTAGGCAGCGATGAAAAGTAGTGCAAAGAGTTAGTGGGTCCTGAAGCAACAAAGTTTTGTGGAGCCTCCGATGATGCGTGCTCTGAGCAGGACGTACTGGTAGCAAAGTCTTAAAATCAAGTTTTCTAATAAATATTGGTTGTCCATTCACAGGAGTAAGTTGAAGTATATAATCCAAAAACTATGATATATTTTCTTCTAAATAAGACATCTCACTCAATATCGTCATGTGGCGATGATTTTTGGTGAGCAATCAACAAAAAAGGACACTTGTAACACTGCTCGACTTTCGGTTCAGTGCAAATAAGGAAACCCTCAGAGAGGTCAATGTATACTTGCAAGTAGCGGTATATTAGCTTCATCCGCCCCACATTGACACTCATGCAGTTATCATCGGGTTTTTCCTCTTGGTGTGTACTGCTAGCCTCATCCAGAGGCACCTCAAGTCTCGAGTGTAGTGTCCAGAGACAAAAGGACTTTCCCAAAAGGATTGAATAAAAATGAAAAAGAGTACCCAGAAAATCTTTTAATATTGGGTAAACTTACATTATTAAAAAATTGTGAATACTCATTGGTAGACCAAGTTACGTGACTACATGGTATTACTAAAGTGGTTTTGTCGACATGTTTCAGCTCTATTGGGCCAGGCGGTCTGTAGAGCTTTCGTCAGGACTAACAGGGGATAATACAAACAAACATATATAAAACTACTCACACGAATTGTGCGGTAATCCCACAACTCAATACATTGATTTGAGTATTCTTCTCAATCTATGAAGAAATGTACACAAAGAGCTATGTTATACTTAATGCTGTGAGGCCTAGAGGGAGGTAAGTGCAGTAACATGCATAGTGCTAATATTAACACTCTTACAGGAATCATGAGATATTATCATGTAGAAGAGCGTTAATGTTTCAGGTCATAAATTGCTTTACACTGAAAGGCGCTCGTGAACAAATGGAAGGGTAAGTGGCTTGGGCTATAGATGCTTTTTTCAGGATGAGAACAAGCGCTAATAGATTTGGTGGCCTGATGGAGTCTAACACTGGTTATCACAAGTGCTCTCGCAACCACGCATCGTTTGTCATATTAACTGGTCATTCATACAGTCACAAGGCTGCCGTTTCATTCGCTTTCATTATTTACTTAGAAATACAAATCAATATTAACATAGCTCTCGCCAATGTGGCGCCTTGTTTACATTAATGTTAAGGTTTCGAGAGGGTCGCTCTACGTCTAAGTCTAATAGGCGGCGGGGTTTAAGCAAACACAGAGCGGCTGTCGCAGCGTTGCAAAGTTCTTACCTGTCGTTATTACGACTTCTACTTCCTGCGGGGGTCCTTCAGACGCTACAGAGCTGGAGCGGAGATAGGGACCTCGATCAGGGCCAAATAGATTAGAAAGGCTTACCTAGAAAGGAGGTCTCGAGAATGTAATACACTCCGCCATTACCCGCATGGAGTCCTTCCTCCTGCCTTGTGCTGACTCTGCCCCCGGAGTGCTGGGAGCCGGATTGAAGTTTCTTTTTATGGGAAATAGGCACCTCAGAATACATGCATTATAGACGCGTTATGGTGGCTCGCTGCTGAAGGGATTGTAAATGCCGTTTTTTTGTTGGTAAGGCAATTGCGTCTTAGTTGTTGTAAAAGTACAAATAGTGGGATACACCTCACCATGTGTAGAGGCATAGGTAATATCTGCAGGGTTAATGCCACATTCGATTGTAGAGTCCATTAAACCTGAAAAACAGACATTCTTGGGTAGCAGAGAGGGGGATGTTAAATCTTGTTGCACTGGTAGAAATTTAGGTAATTTTTACTTCGCAAAGTGATGCCAAGCCACATTATCATTTAATCCAGTGTCAAAAGTGCGTAAACGGTCCACCCATCTTTGCTCCTTTTCATAAAGGATCTTTTCAGCATTACCAGATCTGTTGGTCAGCATTTCTATAACTGTCCATTGCATTTCTTCATGTGTGTGACTCTTTTCAGTGAAATGAGCACACAGCTTAGTAGTATTCCTTTTCAATTTTATGTTGCTCCTGTGCTCTCCTATCCGGAGTTTAACCTTGCGGCAGGTCATCCCGATGTATCTCTTTTGACACGGGCACTGGATCATGTAAATCACATTAGATGAATTACAGTTAGTAAACTGTTTTTGGGTCCAAACAAAATCCTCTCCCATTTTCAGGCTTTTTGTAGCTGTTGTTGTTTTGCAGGCTACGCACGTTCCGCAGGGGAAGTGTCCTGAGAGCGGGGTCATGTGAACGCTGTTGGTTATAGGTGTTGTAGCTAAGGACCTGGGGCGTGTGTGTACCAGGGTGTCTTTAAGATTCTTAGTCCTTCTATTCGCGAATCTTGGTCTGGGCCAGTCGAACTTTCCAGTGTTAACTATATGCCAGTTCTTCTTAATAAGTTTTTGGACAGCATATGTAGCTGGGTTATAAGTGGTCACACATGTAGTTAGATCCTTTACTGGTTCCTTTGGGAACGTTTGCAAAAGGCACTCTCGTGGTTGGTTGTCAGCCCTCTTCTTACATCTTTTGATGACTTTCTCAGTGTAGTCTCGCATTTTCAGTTTCTTGCTCAATTCAACTGCTTGTGTTTGATAATCGCAATTTTTGCTGCAATTCCTCTTCAAGCGTAGGAATTGGCTGAAAGGCAAATTGTCTCGTAGAGGTTTGGGGTGGTGACTCTTGTGGGACAACAAACTATTTTTCGCAGTTGGCTTCGTAAAAGTTTTGGTTTGCAGGGTACTGTTGTCATCGAAAATTGTTAGGTCCAGAAAATCAAGATGGCTATTGCTGGAGGTATATGTAAATTTAAGCCATGGGTCCAAAGAATTAAGCCATGTCATGAATCCAGGGAGGTCTTGTTGGGTGTTCCATATTAGGAAAATATCGTCAATGTATCTCTTCCAGTATATTATACTGGAAGAGAAAGTGTTATTTTCATTGAAAACCAACTCTGATTCGAAATGGCTGACGTATAGTCCTGCCACCGAGGGCGCGAAGGCGCTGCCCATGGAGGTACCATGGCATTGTAGGTACAGTTGGTCGTTGTACCTGAAGAAATTTTCTTTTATGGCTTAATTCTTTGGACCTCTACGAGACAATTTGCCTTTCAGCCAATTCCTACGCTTGAAGAGGAATTGCAGCAAAAATTGCGATTATCAAACACAAGCAGTTAAATTGAGCAAGAAACTGAAAAAGCGAGACTACACTGAGAAAGTCATCAAAAGATGTAAGAAGAGGGCTGACAACCAACCACGAGAGTGCCTTTTGCAAACGTTCCCAAAGGAACCAGTAAAGGATCTAACTACATGTGTGACCACTTATAACCCAGCTACATATGCTGTCCAAAAACTTATTAAGAAGAACTGGCATATAGTTAACACTGGAAAGTTCGACTGGCCCAGACCAAGATTCGCGAATAGAAGGACTAAGAATCTTAAAGACACCCTGGTACACACACGCCCCAGGTCCTTAGCTACAACACCTATAACCAACAGCGTTCACATGACCCCGCTCTCAGGACACTTCTCCTGCGGAACGTGCGTAGCCTGCAAAACAACAACAGCTACAAAAAGCCTGAAAATGGGAGAGGATTTTGTTTGGACCCAAAAACAGTTTACTAACTGTAATTCATCTCATGTGATTTACATGATCCAGTGCCCGTGTCAAAAGAGATACATCGGGATGACCTGCCGCAAGGTTAAACTCCGGATAGGAGAGCACAGGAGCAACATAAAATTGAAAAGGAATACTACTAAGCTGTGTGCTCATTTCACTGAAAAGAGTCACACACATGAAGAAATGCAATGGACAGTTATAGAAATGCTGACCAACAGATCTGGTAATGCTGAAAAGATCCTTTATGAAAAGGAGCAAAGATGGGTGGACCGTTTACGCACTTTTGACACTGGATTAAATGATAATGTGGCTTGGCATCACTTTGCGAAGTAAAAATTACCTAAATTTCTACCAGTGCAACAAGATTTAACATCCCCCTTTTTGCTACCCAAGAATGTCTGTTTTTCAGGTTTAATGGACTCTACAATCGAATGTGGCATTAACCCTGCAGATATTACCTATGCCTCTACACATGGTGAGGTGTATCCCACTATTTGTACTTTTACAACAACTAAGACGCAATTGCCTTAACAACAAAAAAACGGCATTTACAATCCCTTCAGCAGCGAGCCACCATAACGCGTCTATAATGCATGTATTCTGAGGTGCCTATTTCCCATAAAAAGAAACTACAATCCGGCTCCCAGCACTCCGGGGGCAGAGTCAGCACAAGGCAGGAGGAAGGACTCCATGCGGGTAATGGCGGAGTGTATTACATTCTCGAGACCTCCTTTCTAGGTAAGCCTTTCTAATCTATTTGGCCCTGATCGAGGTCCCTATCTCCGCTCCAGCTCTGTAGCGTCTGAAGGACCCCCGCAGGAAGTAGAAGTCGTAATAACGACAGGTAAGAACTTTGCAACGCTGCGACAGCCGCTCTGTGTTTGCTTAAACCCCGCCGCCTATTAGACTTAGACGTAGAGCGACCCTCTCGAAACCTTAACATTAATGTAAACAAGGCGCCACATTGGCGAGAGCTATGTTAATATTGATTTGTATTTCTAAGTAAATAATGAAAGCGAATGAAACGGCAGCCTTGTGACTGTATGAATGACCAGTTAATATGACAAACGATGCGTGGTTGCGAGAGCACTTGTGATAACCAGTGTTAGACTCCATCAAGCCACCAAATCTATTAGCGCTTGTTCTCATCCTGAAAAAAGCATCTATAGCCCAAGCCACTTACCCTTCCATTTGTTCACGAGCGCCTTTCAGTGTAAAGCAATTTATTACCTGAAACATTAACGCTCTTCTACATGATAATATCTCATGATTCCTGTAAGAGTGTTAATATTAGCACTATGCATGTTACTGCACTTACCTCCCTCTAGGCCTCACAGCATTAAGTATAACATAGCTCTTTGTGTACATTTCTTCATAGATTGAGAAGAATACTCAAATCAATGTATTGAGTTGTGGGATTACCGCACAATTCGTGTGAGTAGTTTTATATATGTTTGTTTGTATTATCCCCTGTTAGTCCTGACGAAAGCTCTACAGACCGCCTGGCCCAATAGAGCTGAAACATGTCGACAAAACCACTTTAGTAATACCATGTAGTCACGTAACTTGGTCTACCAATGAGTATTCACAATTTTTTAATAATGTAAGTTTACCCAATATAAAAAAAAATTCGGGGTACTCTTTTTCATTTTTATTCAATCCTTTTGGGAAAGTCCTTTTGTCTCTGGACACTACACTCGAGACTTGAGGTGCCTCTGGATGAGGCTAGCAGTACACACCAAGAGGAAAAACCCGATGATAACTGCATGAGTGTCAATGTGGGGCGGATGAAGCTAATATACCGCTACTTGCAAGTATACATTGACCTCTCTGAGGGTTTCCTTATTTGCACTGAACCGAAAGTCGAGCAGTGTTACAAGTGTCCTTTTTTGTTGATTGCTAAGCGAATACTTTGGGGAAAGAAACGGACACGCAAATTCCTCATCCCTCCCAGTTGATTAATTACGATGATTTTTGGTGCACTGAGTTAGTAGTACCTTTGGCGCTTTGCTTGTACGTACCCAGCGATAATGAGTGGTAAAGGGGGGGCCGCATTCAGACCAATGTCTTTTCTCTATTGAATTCTGCTTGAATACGGCCATGTGACGATGAATTAGGGTGCAGTGAGTTACTGGTACCTTTGGCACTGAGCGTGTACGTAACCTGCGATGATGCATAGTCCGGGCAGGCCGCACTGGGACTAATGTTTTTAGCCTAGTGAATTCTGTCTTAAACGGGGAGATGATTTGTGGTGCAGTGAGTTAGTGGTACTTGAAGAACTCAGCGTGTGCGCATCCTGCAATGATTCGTGGTTCGGGCGGGTTGCACTGGTACAATGTCTCTTGGCTATTTGAATGTGTCATGTGCAATCGCCATTCCACCTGAATCGTGAGCCCTCATAATGTAGGTCTATGGCAGTTGTCAGCACAGATATCGATGAATGATTTTGTGACTTATGTAAAACAATCTGAGCACATACAGTAGAATTGTCTCTACATTACATAAATCAAGGCTGAATTCCCTACTGTTTGTAGTGTAGATGGAAAATTGAATTCAAGTTGTGAACCCTGCTGTTGGTAGAGTCAATTTTGGCAGTAGTCCACAGAAACATCGACAAATGCTTTTTTGTCACATACGTTAACAAAATCTAATGAGACAGTAGGTGTGTTTTTGGACCACAAAGCCGCACTGAGGGAATGGGGCATCCGAGTGTACCCATACTCTACGCCAGGCTATCCAACATGCACCTTCGTGAACCATGTGAGGCGGACACAATCGAGGACCTCTACTGCGGGACCGGAATTACTGCATCCGGGATACTGCTTCCTATCAAAGATTCTTTACCTGCCAAATACTATGTTCAATACACGAGGAAGTCCACTAAACTAAGACTAAAAAAGTACCTGTTGCGAATATATGAAAGATTATCAAATTGAACATTCTGTATTTACTTTTCAAGCCCTGAAGAAGTCCCTGGATGGGACGAAACGCGTTGGCGGTTTCAAAAGTGGTGCTTTCAAAAGTTTTTAAAGAATGAAAAATAAAGAATAAATTGAAATCGAACATCGACTCGTCTATGGAACAAATCCCTTTGAACTGTTTTCTGAATTTACTACAATTTGTGTACAAAGTGTGCCGGGCTATCATGTGTTATCCAACTGCATTACTAAACCAGCCAACAACACCCCAAAAAGCTGGAACTATAAGAAGGAAAGACCACCCGAAACCATACTCGATATTAAAAAACGCGCAGGGCCGGAAGAAGATCATAAAACCTCGCCAAAAGCGGTCCCCAACAAAGACATATGCCAAGTATGGGGATGGCTCCCAACCATCCTGTCAACGAAAAGCAAAGAATGACCCCTCGAATCAGAGTCCGTGGGCGACAACCACAAACGGCCGGTAAAGTCAAATCTCCCAGCAGCTGTACTAACAACCGTATCTAACTCACAAGCGGACCCTTCTTTTCAAATGTGTTCCTGGAACATAAGCGGTCTTCATCAAAAAATTACGAACCCCGACACTTTCGCCTTCTTGTGTGAGCACGCAGTAATAGCTCTGCAGGTAGTGGTGGTTCCCAGGGCTTGAGGGGCGTCGTTGGGGCCCACACACTTCTAAATAGGAGGGGGGGGCCTTGGACGCGAAAGTGGTGCAAAGGGGTTGTAAATCTGGTACACAGTGTTTTGTTTTACTTTGCTTTCCTTTCTGTCATGTAGAGGATCCAGGGTAAATATATATCGGTTTCTGTACAGCCAGTACCTTTCAACCCTACCCCCAAACGGCTTTCTGCCTGTTACCATAGTAACAGTTCATGGAACACGTATGTGAGCACAGAGGTTAGAAGTTCACCACTCTATGTTGCTAATGGAAAAAGTTACTGTGCTGGAGTTTTAAATCTTTTCCATAGGAACCGTTAGTCATAGCTATAGGCTCTGGTAAAGATCTGGTAAAGAGTTAGCCTCAGAATTATACTTCAAATTATAAATATCATTTCTATTGGGGACTGCCATCCCCCCAAAAAAAGAAGACGAATATACTTTTTTTTATTAAGTTTTATTAAAACAACAATACATAACTGGAAACGTAACTTAAAGATAACAATATAATAAATAACTAGAAACATAACTTTAACAAAACAAAACAAAATAATATAATATGGTAGGGCGCAGAAGCAGCATTTTACAAACACAATAAATACACAGACACAGATAGATAGTTGAAGTGGGTACCGGCATGTGTGCTCGACTCCATTTTATTACGTTGTTGTTGGTAGCAAGTAGAATAGTAATCATGTTATCATATACAGATATTTAATCATAACGGTTTATGACTTCTGTTGTACACAAAGGTAGGAACATTGTATGTGAAATAATACACAGAACATTCTATCGTAAAGGGTTCATGAGTTGTGGTGCACTGAGGTAGGGGTGGTTTGTTTGGAGCCTGCGATGATGCATGGTTCAGGCAGACTGCACTGGTAAAAATGTGTTTTGACTATTGAATTTTGCCTTAACAAGGGCATGTGGCGATTATTTACGGTGTACTGAGTTAGTGGTACGTGTGGTGTTTTTAGTGTGCCAACCCTGCGATGATGCGTGGTCTGACCGGGTTGTACTGAAATCATTCACTGTTGCATACTGGACTATATGAACTTTGGGGGGGGGGGGAAACCTAGCATCGATGGTTATCAATTGTTCTGTAAACTAGGTCTACTGATTGCCCCCCATAACAAATTAAACAATTGCATTTCACGTAGTGCATTCTAACTTTCTCAAAATGGGGACGTATGTTTGGTGGCGATGTTGAAGGTGATATTCCAGAGGTAGTTGGTATTGCCGGTGGTGGAGGTACATTTTGGTGCAATTTTCTACATTCTTTGTTATCATAGTTCACTGAATGCCACGATTAAAGGTGCTTGCGCATACTAGCAGTGCAACAGCACTATTTTGTTCTCTGCTTTAAATAAATCCAGGCTGACTTTCATGCTGTCTGTAGTGTAGTTGAAAAGGTAAATTCAAGTTGAGAACCCTACTGTGCACAGTGTATATGGAAGCTAAAAGTCAAAACAGTTATAAAACAATGCTTTTTTTTACATTTTTTTAACAAAATCTGAATACATACCGTATAATTGTCTCTGCATTAAATAAATCAAGGTTGAATTTCCTACTGTCTATAGTGTAGATGCAAAGGTGAATTGAAGTTGTAAACCCTGCTGTCCGCAGTGTACATCTTAGGGTGGAGTGCATCATCAGCAATCATAGTGGAAGATCGAACATGTATGCAGCATGCATTTTATTATTCAACTAAATCTATAAGTGATATAAAACAAAATTGAAGGAAGCATACTGAAGGGTTATTGTGTAGGGTGTGATAGTTGTTATACTTATTTTGGTTTCCACTGAGTTAGTGGAGCCTGCGATGATGTGTGGACTGGGCAGGACGTACTGATAGTATGTTTTTTGTCTTGTGAATTCTGGCTTAGTAAGGGCAAGTAGCGATTTTGTGTAGGTTTGAGGGAGGTTACTTTATTTGGTACTGCACTTTATACATAATGAATGAAGAATCAGTTAAATTCTGCCTGAATACAGCCATGTGGTGATGAATTATGGTGCACTGAGTTAGTGGTACCTTTGGGACTGAGCGTATACGTAACCTGCGATAATATGAGGTCTGGATAGGCCGCACTGGGGATAATGTTTTTTGACTATAGAATTTTGCCTTAATAAAGGCTTGTGGTGATTATTTATGGTGTACTGAGTTAGTGGTATGTCTGGTGTTTAGCGTGTGCTCATCCTGCGATGATGCGTGGTCTGATCGGGCTGCAATCAAAGAATTGAATGTTACATAATGGATTGTATGTACTTTGAGGGGGGGAAAAAGTGCTATCGATGGTTATGAATTCTTCAGCAACAAAATTATCAGAATCAGATGATTCTTCCAGTGGTGTAGACATTTTTGTCTCCAAAAAAGAAATTCAGGTTTCCAATGAAGAAAAAGTGAGGTTCAAATTGTGACCTATACTATCCACAGTGTAGACTATCATTAAGTGTACCTCTGCACTTGCAGCGTCAAATTTATTATTCAAGAAAATCTATAGGTGAAAAAGTTGTTAAAGGAAGCATAATAAAGGGATATTGTATAGGTTTTGATAAATGCTATACTTAGTTTGGTATTGTAGTCTGCAAATAATAAATCAACAGTGTACATAATTGTGAGCTCTGATGACCGCAGTGTAGGCAGGAGGCAGCGCTTAGCAAGAGCCCACGACTATGTGGCATAGATTAGAGTTGCACAGTATTGGTAATTTAGTCTGTGTGCAGGCAGCGATGAAAAGTGGTGCAAAGAGTTAGTGGGTCCTGAAGCAACAAAGTTTGTGGAGCCTCCGATGATGCATGCTCTGAGCAGGACGTACTGGTAGCAAAGTCTTAAAATCAAGTTTTCTAATAAATATTGGTTGTCCATTCACAGGAGTAAGTTGAAGTATATAATCCAAAAACTATGATATATTTTCTTCTAAATAAGAAATCTCACTCAATATGGACATGTGGCGATGATTTTTGGTGCACTGAATTAGTGGTACCTTTGGCGCTTTGCTTGTAAGTACCCTGCGATAATGAGTGGTAAAGGGGGGGCCGCATTCAGACCAATGTCTTTTCTCTATTGAATTCTGCTTGAATACGGCCATGTGACGATGAATTAGGGTGCAGTGAGTTACTGGTACCTTTGGCACTGAGCGTGTACGTAACCTGCGATGATGCATAGTCCGGGCAGGCCGCATTGGGACTAATGTTTTTTGCCTAGTGAATTCTGTCTTAAACGGGGAGATGATTTGTGGTGCTGTGAGTTAGTGGTACTTGAAGAACTCAGCGTGTGCGCATCCTGCAATGATTCGTGGTTCGGGCGGGCGCACTGGTACAATGTCTCTTGGCTATTTGAATGTGTCATGTGCAATCGCCATTCCACCTGAATCGTGAGCCCTCATAATGTAGATCTAAGGCAGTTGTCAGCACAGATATCGATGAATGATTTTTGTGACTTATGTAAAACAATCTGAGCACATACAGTAGAATTGTCTCTACATTACATAAATCAAGACTGAATTCCCTACTGTTTGTAGTGTAGATGGAAAATTGAATTCAAGTTGTGAACCCTGCTGTTGGTAGAGTCAATTTTGGCAGTAGTCCACAGAAACATCGACAAATGCTTTTTTGTCACATACGTTAACAAAATCTGACGACACAGTAGAATTGTCTCTGTCTTCAATAAATCGAGAATGAATTCAATGTTGTCTGTAGTGCTTCACCGCTTCTGGTATCAAGTGGTAAACTCTGTTGATGGCAGTGTACACTTGAAGGTAGTACTTAGTACAGATATAGATGAACGTTTTTTGTGGCATCCATTAACAAAATTGACTCTGCCTTTCATAAATCAAGGCTAACTTGCATGCTGTCCGTAATTGTCTCTGTATTAAATCAATGAAGGCTAAATTTCCTACTGTTCAAACTTTAACAAAATCTGAGGACATAGTGCAATTGTCTCTGTTTTAAATCAATCAAGACTGAATTCAATGTTTTCTCTAGTGCTGATGCGCAACTGGTATCAAGTTGTCAACTCTACTGACCGCAGAGTAGATTGAAGGTAGTTCTCAGCACAGATACCGATGACAAATTTAGATCCAAAGTTGAATTCAAGTTGTGAACCCTGCTGTCCGCAGTGTCGATGGAAATCACTGGTCGATACAGACATAGGTCTGCGGTGCTGTGGTGCTGAGTTCGGAATGGGCCTGTATCGAGGAGGCACGCGGTCATGGCGGCAGCCACGTGGCAGGGTGTGGACCTTTGCTGCGGCGCAGTCTGTTCTCTTTGCAGCAGTTAACCACGCCCAAGACGTAGACTAATTATTTATAGTTTTACGTTGACGTTGTTTACGTTGGACTAGCCCACTCCGCTTCTGTTTCAAAGGGGAGGGTGAACACAGCTACATGACCGAAATATTCCCTAGTGTCTGAGATAATATGGTTTTATCCACTATTCAGTACAGTACACGTTTCAATGGTATATGTACACACTGAAAAGTTTTTGATTTCTATAGTGAATTGTGTATAGTATTTCACCGGTAATCTTAGTGTTGTGTACATTATTGTTGATGTTCGAGTTCTTTCTCTTATACATACTTGGCTGCCACATCTCTGTAGATTGAGCTAGTGTACTGTTAATGGGATATATTATTTTGGAAAGGTCAGTTGTCCTGTTTTGCGCTGCCTCTGAGGTAGTAGGGGTAGGGGTAACTGGGATGGTTGTGGTGATTGTGGCGCTGGGTAATGTGATTATGTTGGGTTTGGGAAGTGTATAATTAGAAACTCTATCACATATTGCTCTTTAAACATTAGTGTGAGTTGAATGTAATTCTCGTAGTACATATTTGACGTTCTTACAGTACTTAAATGTTGATGTTAATTTGTTAGTGGTAAGTGAAACTATTGCCTGATTTTTTAGGTAGCATTGCAGATTTGGTTTCTTGTTGAAAATATGAGAAAGTGGTCAATATTATAAGTAGGAATTTTCATTTAAAAAACTTTCGAAATTCACTGAAAAAAACATAGGTTTCAGGCAGGTTATAGTTAGGAATTAGCATTTAAAAAACCTTTGAAATTCATTGAAAAAACCATAAGTTTCAGGCAGGTTATAGTTAGGAAATAGCACTGAAAAAACCATAGGTTTTAGGGGTGGTATAGTTAGATGGACATTTCACTCATACAAAACCATTCAAAATCCTCTGTCATAGTTAGTTGTACTAACTGTAACTCTCGTGCCCGCAATCCACTAGTGATGATGTCACATATTACATCATTCATGACATGGTCAGTGACATCACTGATGACATCATTCACGTGACAATCAGATACACCTCATCATACACTACTATAATCTTTCATCACTCACTGACCATATTTTAATCCATTGGCACACCAATGCAAGTATCTAAAAAGCCACTCAGTCATTCCTAGATCTACACAAACATGTAATGAATTACCTATAGATTCACTCATACATGCTGTTAATGATCAATAGAACACTATCAAATATACTTATACACCTATATTGACATTACACACCAGCACACATCATATTTACTTATGCAGTCATCCTACTCACTTATGCAAACAATGGATCATACTTATATTTACTCAGCTACACACATATACAAACACCACTTCTTTTATTCATATAGATAGTAACTCATACTTAGTGTGTTATAATTCACTATTACAAGTATATAGATATCCATACAGTCACTCATGCAATCACTGAGTCTTATGTATACTTATTTATATAGAACAAATTTCACATACACTGCCTTTTATTATTCTAGTTTGTTGGACATGTACCATTGAAAGATATATTTGCTCAGTGAGCAGTGAGCAGTGAGCGGCAGCCGGCAGCTAGCAGCGGAGTGGAGTCACAGCGGAGTCACAGCGGTGCGAGTGAGAGCGGTCTGAGCGGTCTGAGAGCCACTGTTAAATCCACAGCAGGGCTGCCGCAAGCCGCAAGTCGCAAGCCGCTAGCCGCAAGCCGCGGCCGCAGCCGCCACTGCCCCCGCCCCCGCGGACGCTGAGAGAGAGCCGGACCGAGAGAGAGCTAAGCCGAGAGCCGGCCAAAGAAACAACCAAAGAGATGTCCACAGCGGTCTACAGCGAAGCCGCACACAGCCGCCGTGAGCCGCGGGGGACAGCTGCCGAGTGCCGAGCCGCAGAGAATCGATGAGAGCGGCAGTGCAGCGGGGAGCGCATTGTTTCACTGAGCGGCATTGCTCGCTGCTCGTTGCTCGTAGAGCGACGCCAAGTGCCACGGTATGGCAGCGGTACGGCAGCGGCAGCTGAGAGGGAGACAGTGAGCCACCGCCATCACCGCCATCACCGCCATCACCCGCCAGATAACATTCGCCCCGAGATTGCTAAACGGGTTTCTCAAGGGCCTCTCAAGGCCCCCTCCCCCTCCCCTAGCTGCACGGGGGTCAGGCGCCCACTGGTGGCGAGAGCAGGGGGGTGTGGCAGAGGCAGAGCGGGGGGTGCCACTATTTGGCAGCATTGGCCAGCATAGAAGAGACGAAGCAACAAACCACTGCAGAACAACTGCAAAACCACTGCCACAGCAGTACAATAACTTTATTTCATCTTTGTCAGCTTTCAACCATCCAGGCCCACGACCAAAGAGTCACAAACCAGCAGCACAGCACAGCATCAGCCGACCAGCCGGCCAGCCAGCGGGACTCAGGAGTGGCAGAACAGCAAGACCTACCTGAGTCAACAGAGCCTCGAAGCCTCAAGACAGTATATGATATCGCAATCCTTTTAGGACTTTCAATAGTTCCGGTTGCGTCATACCAGCACTACCCCAGTTAATCCTGTCGATCCGGCAGCACTAGCCTCAGCTAACTAGTTAACTAGCTAACGTGGTGTTACATCAGCGTTACCCAAGGCATTTCAGTCAGTCCGGCAGTCAGTCCAGCAGCATTAGCCGCAGCCAATTAGCAACGCTAGTCAACGCCATGAGATCTGGGAAAGTAAGAAAAACTGCTGTGGTAACAAAACGGAGGAAATCGAAACAGCCGGCACTCGACGGGGAGTCTCACCCGGGTACCCATAAGCCCACCCAGACCAGCCAGGAAAAATGAACTGTGGGCATATTCTCACCAAATGGCTACTGCAATTCTAGCAAAAAAATCAAAAAGGCAAGAGCACGGGCTCAGACATGTTAATTGCCTTAAAACCAGCAAACTTGTTGGACTATTTTAATAAAATCCCAAAAATGACTAACATTTCTTCGCAGTCCCAGTCCCTGTCCCAGCCCCAGGAGGCATCCAAGTGTGGAGCTTCGACCCGGCAGCCGGACACAAACACACTTCTTCCCCATCCTCTATCCCCACAACAGTGGCCGTCGGAATCCAAAAAGATAGCCCAACCGGCGGGAGTATACATCTTCGGCTCAGTACTTAACGATCCCACACTTGCATGGCAGGAGGATGCAAGCTCCAAACCGTACCGTTTTAACCATCAACCTGCCACACAACAGGACCAGCAATTAGGACAGCGAGTTTTACCAATGGCAGTGGACAAGCAAGGAACAAGCCAGCTGCAGACTGCTCCACCAAGCTCATGGGATAGCCCGAGTTCCATCACAGGCCAAACCCAGAAACCGGATACATCATCTATACCTTTTGGACAAGACTCTGTCGCGGTAAAGGTAGCCACAACGATCCCACAC
Source organism: Lissotriton helveticus (assembly GCF_964261635.1). Classification (NCBI taxonomy): domain Eukaryota; kingdom Metazoa; phylum Chordata; class Amphibia; order Caudata; family Salamandridae; genus Lissotriton; species Lissotriton helveticus. The sequence continues at coordinate 2,129,425,732 of NC_136061.1, forward strand.
TGTCAGTCAACTCTTGATCAAATCCATGTGCAAAGCTCCCATTTGAGCAACAACACCTCTCAATCGTCCCACCCGTTTCAAACTGTGAGCACACCCAGGGAGCCACTGATTGTGTCAAGTCCTAAGGATACCGCATTCTCATCACCAGTAATAATAATGACATCGCCTCAAAAGTCGCCTAAAAAAGTCGACACAAATGACCAGCTCCTAGCGGACCTGTCATTTTTCTTCAAAAATACCCAAAATCCTACCAAAGATACGTCAAACACCAAGTCCAATCAAGAAGAGCCTATAGTAGATACTGCTTGGCCTCAACTTCTCCAAACATTCCAACAAACAGTCAATGCACTAAATTACCACTCGGATAAACTGGACGCGCAGGTCAACCTTTTAAATACTCTAGCGTTGTTCACGGCAGGAATCGATAATAAACTCGACAAACTGAATAATCTAATACTCGGAGCGCAAGCTTCGACAAAGCTCGTACAGTCGGTCTGTTGCTGTTCCCCAATTATTGACTCACTCTCTTCGCTCCCAGACTTCTTGACTAGTGTTATAAATGAAGATAAGATGCTGAAAGGAGGTAACTCACATATAATCCCCTGACCGCAATTGCAAAATCCGTCAGACATGACCCAAGACCCAGCCAACTTGAGATCCATCGCAAATCACAGCGTCAACCCAAGCGCGGGACCAGTTCTCTGCCCAAATCAGCAGAGAGAGCAGCTAAAACCCGGTCAGTTACAACCGGACTCGGCTAAGGCAGCAACTGAAAATGCCGGGAGACCATGTGGGCATATCATCCGCACGGATCATTCAGCGATGGGGCCAACGGCCAGCCTAGCGATCCTGGCCTCTCCTAAACAGGAAGTGCTGCCGGCTCCTGAAATTCACCTCAGTAAGAGAGAGCGCAAGCACAGAAACAAAGCAAGGGCAAAAACAACAGCCGTTCACCCGAAATATTACCCCCTCTTTGCAACGGCAGCTAACAAACAGGCTCTAAGTAAGGCAGTCGCACCTTCACCTGTAGGAACCCCTAGTGCGATCAATCTAAAAGGGGACCTACCTGCAAATGATATTCAACCAATTGCAGAGAGTTCACAAGAGGTAAGCCAGCCAGCAGTTCGAACAGCAAAAGACGAGTTCAGCACTGCTTCAGCAAAGCCAAGTACGAGCATCGAGGAATTAAGTGCACTGAGGCCCAAAGAGTTCGAAGCAAAACTAAAAGCAGTGTCAGCTTTAACTGCGTCTTGGGGGGTCACTACAATAACAGGAAGGATCCCACCCAAAACAATTTATAACGAAAAAACAACTCTTCCCATAAACTGCCAGTGCACGGGGGAAGCCCGCCAATGCCAGACACAACTGGAGCAGGAATCGGAGGACGGCCTGTTAATTAATAAACCGAATAAGATGCCTCCCAGTCCAAAACACCAGGAGACCAATAAGGAAGTACCACCCTCTCACATTTTACTGGCACCTGAATATACATCGAAGGGCCGCCAGGATATCCTCAATAGATCGAATATATTAAAACTAGTAGATGGCATTCCGGGGTTCGCAGGTCTGGTATCGGATGACATAGAATCTATCGAATTCTTTCCACCAAGAGGTGTCCAACCGTCGGAGGTAACCCTGGTGACCCTCAAGTCTGCCAGCTGGGCAGGTGTGTTTTTGGACCACAAGGCCGCACTGAGGGAAGGGGGCATCCGAGTGTACCCATACTCCACGCCAGGCTATCCAACATGCACCTTCGTGAACTATGTGAGGCGGACACAATCGAGGACCTCTACTGCAGGACCGGAATTACTGCATCCGGGATACTGCTTCCTATCAAAGATTTTTTACCTGCCAAATACTATGTTCAATACACGAGGAAGTGCACTAAACTAAGAATCCAAAATTACCTGTTGCGAACATATGAAAATTATCAAATTGAACATTCTGTATTTACTTTTCAAGCCCTGAAGAAGTCCCTGGATGGGACGAAACGCGTTGGCGGTTTCAAAAGTGGTGCTTTCAAAAGTTTTTAAAGAATGAAAAGTAAAGAATAAATTGAAATCGAACATCGACTAGTCTTTGGAACAAATCCCTTTGAACTGTTTTCTGAATTTACTACAATTTGTGTACAAAGTGTGCCGGGCTATCATGTGTTATCCAACTGCATTACTAAACCAGCCAACAACACCCCAAAAAACTGGAACTATAAGACGGAAAGACCACCCGAAACCATACTCGATATTAAAAAACGCGTCAGGGCCGGAAGAAGATCATAAAACCTCGCCAAAAGCGGTCCCCAACAAAGACATATGCCAAGTATATGGATGGCTCCCAACCATCCTGTCAACGAAAAACAAAGAATGACCCCTCGAATCAGAGTCCGTGGGCCACAGCCACAAACGCCCAGTAAAGTCAAATCTCCCAGCAGCTGTACTAACAACCGTATCTAACTCACAAGCGGACCCTACTTTTCAAATGTGTTCTTGGAACATAAGCGGTCTTCATCAAAAAATTACGAACCCCGACACTTTCGCCTTCTTGTGTGAGCACGCAGTAATAGCTCTGCAGGAAACTTGGGCCACACAAGGATGTGCAGTCACTGGCTTCATTGAGTTATGGAAACCAGCACTCAGGGATAGCCGTTTCGGCCATTCCAAAGGCGGGCTGTAAATATACATATCAGACATCATAAAAGGTCCAATCTCGCAATCAACCCTTGAGGAAGACTTGCTACTTGGGGTAAAAAGTTACTCATGGCGGAAACAGCGCCCACTCTTTATCCTAAACGTGTACATCAACCCCAGTACACGCACAAAAAAAGATCATCTGGCACGCCTAGCTGAAATCATGAATGAGTTAGCCTCGGAACACCCCAACTCAGACTGTTTCGTTACGGGGGATTTTAACACCAACCTATTCCAAGGGGAACTAGCAGATTCTGATGGGCCTTTTTTATTTCCTATCACCGAGTTCATGATTCAAACCAAACCGCCCAACCAACCTCAATGCGGGCTGGGTGAACTCTGTGCGATGAGATTCTATAGCGCAGGATACCTTGTTATTAACGCTAGGTCGGCGGGCGATACCCCCCCAAACTGGTCCTGGACCAATGGCAGCAAGCAATCCTAACTGGATTATACCATCTGCAATGTCGCCTTGCTTCAATGCCTAGCTAACTTTCGCATCTGCCCACGAACCGAAAGTGACCATAGGCCCCAGGTTATATCTTTCAATACATGTCCACTCAATCACAAACCTGCTCCCCAACCTGCCGGGGAACATACACGGAAAACTTAACGCGCCTCAAGTGGAGTGAAGATATTAGCCCGAATATTCGGCGTGTAAGCATGGACATCATAAGAGACGGAATGGAACAAGAGGTCTCTCCGATCACAACATGGTCAATGCTCTGTTCCCATCTGACCAACCTTTTCCCTGTAAAACAGCAGTTCCTAAGGGCAACCCAGGCTCGTCAATTTACAATTTCATCTCTGACCAAGTCACTCAAGAAAGCTAGAAACAACGCCCTGCGGGCACTGGTAAAATCCCCGGGGAACAGCAAACGTTTAATGCTTTACCAAACTGCCTAAAAATCATTTAAGATGGCGATTAGAAAAGATAAACGATCACACGATAACCAATTCTGGTGCACACTGGTGTGGGAGAGCAAGAGCACAAATTCTAGAAAATTCTGGGCCCTAATCAACCGCTCCAATTGTAGCACATCGACGTTTGGATCTGCAAATATCCAGCAATCAGACTGGGCATCATTTCTAACGGATCACTTTAAGTCTCCAGAACATCTAGCCCTCACAGGAAGCAGTATCCCTAAAGAGACTGATACGGGCTTTGGAATCAAGCGGGGTACACCTACCGAGTGCTCATACCCCGTCTATGAGGACCTCCAGGTGACACAAGAAAGGGTTGTCAAAGCTATAACAAAAGCAAGAGCTGACGGCGCGCCAGGCCCCAATGGATTGCCACAGAGCCTGTTTAAATCGGACATTGCCCTTTGGTCTGGATCGCTAACAAACCTTTTCAACTATGCTTTGAGAACAGCAACAATCCCCGACTCATGGCGGGGCGCCATTATCCATCCAATTCATAAATCAGGATCTCGCGTCTCGCCGAATAACTACAGACTCATCGCTCTTTTGGACATTGAGGCCAAGCACTATGCAGGCCTCCTTCTGGAGGACCTGAGGCTATGGGTAAAAGACCACAACCTGATGCCGATGAATCCAACAGGGTTTGTTGCTAATTCAGGGACCAGGACTAATCTGTTAGCAGTATCAACCATTGTCAACAAAGCATTTTTAACATCTAGGTCAGTGTTTTGCTGCTTTGTCGACTTCAACGAAGCATTTGATAGAGTCCTCAGGGCAGCTTTATGGGTAAAACTAAGGAAGTGGGGGATTCCAGAGAATTTGTTAGAGGCAATCATCCAATTACACTCCCGCACCTGGGTCCGGGTGAAGTTGGGGTCCGGCACACATCTCTCGCGGAAAATTATGACAACTAGAGGCGTGAAGCAGGGATGTGTGCTGGCCCCCCTTCTCTTCAACCTGTTTATAGCAGACCTGCCAACGATCTTGTATGACACAAACAGTCATCCTCCAAAGGTGGGAGGCTTGGCACTAAGCAACCTTTTGTATGCCAACGACCTGGTTCTTTTTAGTCTTACGAGGGTTGGGCTACAAAGGCTCTTGGATAAATTGCTTAGCTATACGATCATGAACCAGCTAGAGGTCAACCTAAAGAAAACGCAAGTTGTCCCCTTTGGTAAGAAACGTTACGCTGGTGGCGGGTGGACATTTAAACCTCGTCACAGGTCAGTCGTATAAATACCTAGGTGTCCATCTTGATTCTAGACGCAATCTCACAAAACAGCATAGTGAGATCACAGTCAAAGCTACGACCCGTAGAGCGAAAATTGGCCACACATTATCATATGGCATAGAGACATTCAGGGGAAAAATGAACACTGCTTTGAATAGGCACACAACTAAAATTTATAAAAAGGTTCTCCAGCTACCAAAGTCCGCATCCGCTGCACAGATAAGACTAGAGATGGGGCTATTAAACTATGATGCCTCCGACACCGGGGCATACCTGAACCTTTGTCACAAACTGAGGCAGGTGGACCCTGGCACATTAGAATCCCTAGTCTGGTTAGAAATCTCCCAGAAAAATTCAGGCGGAACGTTTGGTCGCCTTTTCAAGGACGCAATCCAGCAAATGTCAGCGAGTCACCTATGGGCCCTCAACCCCAGTCAGACAGCTTTTAAAATGGGGATCAAAAAATGTGTGAGAATGAAATCTTTCATTATGGATAAAGCACAATTTTCAAAACGCAGTCATGCTTGGGCTCTTTTAAATTCGTACAGTCGGCTAGCCCCTGCCGCCTACTTGGCCTGTACATATTCATTGTACTTAAAATGTAGTCTTACCGCTATCAGAATGGGTGACTGGCGATTTCTGCAAGATCTACCCACATGGCGACGCATGGCGGAGGATCTAACTTGCAGAGTATGTGGCAAAACAGCTGAAACTCTGTTGCATGTGGTCTGTCTCTGCCCAGCCCTTAACTCTGAACGCAGGTCCAAACTCAAAGCTGAATGGAATAGGCTGAGGGTCCGGTCCTGTAGGCAAGCGATTATGATGGGCTTGAACCCCGAAAATACTGTCTTAAATATAAAACTCACAAAATTCATTCAGCTAGCATATCATAGGTTTAATCAAAATGGGTCCTGCTAATGCTCCCCTCCTACTATTTTTAATCTTTAATGCACTTTACAACAGATTTTAATCTTATGGGGGGACTAAATGAAATTTGAATATAGAGGTTTAGGAATGCTGGCTGTCTTTTACACGTATGGTACCATTGACAATGGGTATACTATAAAAGGGTTGATGAGAAAAGTTTTTTGCACAATATGTCTTAAATATATTCCTTCTCTTATCACTACCACCCTGTGTTTTTATTTTCCTTTTAAATTGCTATGGAACAAGGAGGCCCAAGAGTGGATAACTTCTACTTTCATTATGGCTGGGTTATTGACTGTTACTTGTTTTCACTTTGCTTTTTAACAGTTGCTACACAATGTGAACTTTGTAAATTCTTTTAAAGATATATGTTTATATCTAAATAAAGATATTTTTGATTTCATTTGATTTGATGTATTTGCTCATCAGCACATCCATGTACATATTCATTGTTATTGTTATTAATTGTTTTATAATGCGCTCTATTACTCACGAGTATCCTGGCGCGGAGCATGGAATGAAGTGTGGAGAGCAGAGAGGGGGACTAATGGGAAAATTAATCAGTAATAGTAAACAGATGAGTTTTTAGACCTTTCTTAAAGCATGAAATGGTCTGGTCTGCACGCAGGTGGAGAGGGAGTGCATTCCAGGCTCTGGCAACTATCACCGAGATGAACTGACCACCTAGCCTGGTGAATTTAAATCTGGGCACAGCCATCCTGCCTGATTAGCTGATCGAAGGCAGCGATTGGGGACATAAAGAGAGAAGCGTTTTCTCAAGTATGGTGGCCCAAGCTGATGGATCGCTCGAAAAGAAAGGACCAAAGCTTTAAAGGTAATACGCTGTGCCACCGGAAGCCAGTGTAGGCTACGCAGGTGAGGGCAAATGCTGGATCTCCTTGGCAGATTAAAAAGGAGTCTAACAACCGCGTTCTGAATCACCTGGAGCCGTTTGATTAGATAGGAAGGTAGACCACAGAACAGGGCATTCGCATAATAGCCTGGAGAGAATGAGGGCGCGCGCCACAGTCTCTTTGGCCTCTCTTGGCAGAAGAGGAAAAAATCTGTGCAAAGCCTTAAGAGTTCCAAAGCAGGCACCAGTAAGTCTTTTAACATGGTCTTCAAACTTCAAATCATTTCCGAACCAAACCCCCAAGTTCTTAGCAGGACCTCCCATGGATTTGGGGCAGGGAATGTCAGGGGGCCAAAAAAGATTTTTAGAGTTGTCGGGGAAGAAGCCATAGAAAAGGACCTCGGACTTATCCTCGTTGCACTTAAGTTGGGCAAACGCTAACCACCGAAAAAAACAGATGAGAGGCATAGTTGAACAGCCGATGTGTCCAAATTGTCCCTCGGCCAGGTGAACAAAAGTTGGGTGTCATCGGCGTAGGCCATAATTTTAGCCCCAAATGTTCGGCCAGGTAGATCAACGGCGTCAAATAAACATTAAAAAGAAGGGGACTAAGTGTAGACCCCTGCGGGACTCCGGTTGTGAGCTTTCTAGGGCGGGAGGCATACGGTGGCAGCCGCACTTGTTGCGTCCTGTCATCAAGAAATGATGTCAGCCAATCCAGAGCAGATCCGGTGATGCCAATGGCAGACAGCCTGGCAAGGAGAAGCCCATGGGGCACCGTATTGAAGGCGGCAGAGAGGTCTAATAAAATCAGAACTGCTCTGCTGCCTCCATCGAGGCACTCCCTAATCGCTTCTGTGATCTCCACCAGGGCAGTCTCGGTGCTATAGGCTGCCCGAAACCCTGATTGAGCAGGGTGAAGGGCGTGAGATGACTCAACAAAGTAGTCAAGTTGGCGTAAAAACGTTTTTTCGCAGACTTTAGCCAAAGCTGGCAGCAGGGATATCGGCCGGTAACTTTAAGGGACAGCAGGATCCATCCCGGCCTTTTTTAAGAACAGCAAGAGTTTGGCCTGCTTCCAGTCAGTTGGGACCGTCGCAGTAGAAAGGGAGAGGTTCACAATCTGGGTAACCGCATTTCACACCGTATCGTCCACCCCACTGAGCACCCTGGCTGGGCACGGATCCGTAGGTGACCCTGATTTCAGGGACTTAAGGATTGTCAGGATGTCTGATTCGACAGAGGGGGAGAAAGCCGTAAGCTGATCGGCAGGCCTAGGATCAGGAAGAGAAGAAAACATTGGTGAGGCCCTGTGAAGATCACAAACTGCAGCCAAGTCCTCCTGGATTTTGGCAATTTTCTCTATAAAGAAAGAGGATAGCTCTTCGCACCATTGTTCAGAAGCAGGCAGCAGAGGTTGCGCAGCACAAGGGGATAAAAAACTCTGAACGATAGAGAAAATGTCTTTATTGTTATTATTTGCTTTTTCAATCCTTCCAGCGTAATAGCTCATCTTTGCTGACCTAATCGCAGCATAGTAATCCTTCTGGGCTACTCGCAGGGCGATTTTCGCCTCCTGCAGATACGCTTGCCTCCACACCCGCAGAAAGTTCCTTACATCCTAATTTCAATTCCCTGAGAACGTGTGTAAACCATGGTTTAGAGGGAGAAAAACGCATCCTACGAATGCGTCCCTGATTAACAGAGGCGGCTGCCCCCTGTTTCACCCATATGTTAAAGTTGCTGACAACCTCACCCATCTCCGAAGCAATCCGTGGGCGGCCTCGGGATAGGGAGTCAGCCAGAGTGGCTAGGTTGATCTTCCGAGGGTAAGCAGTTGAGAGGGTCTCCCCTGCCCCCGGGGGTCTTTCCAGATGCCAGGAGAATCTTATCAACTCGTGGTCTGACCACGTCACTCTCTCAGGGTGCGATATCAGGATATCAAAGTTGGAGCATACTAAATCTAGTGCATGCCCCCCTACGTGGGTGGAGGATTTGACCCATTGTTTCAGTTGAGCCAAGTTCAGAGCTTCGTCTAGGCGCCGGGACTCTAGGGCATTTAAGACATCAGCATGGATGTTAAAATCCCCTAGGAGGAGAAACCTAGAAAATCTCAAAGCACGGGGCACAATAAGCTCCTCCAAAGGATCGATAAAGTGACCAGCATAACCTGGAGGCCGGTACGCCAACGTGCCTCCTAAAGTAAATTGCAGACTAAACCGTATGGAAAAATGAAGCAGCTCAGTGCCCCCTAAATCGCCCTTGGGCTCATAGGAAAAGATCCATTTGTCTCTGTAAATCACGGCAACCCCGCCCCCTCTACCGAGCGGGCGGTCTGCCCTCATTATCTTGAAGCCCCGAGGGATGGCCAACTCCATTACTGGGGCGCAAGTGTCATTGAGCCATGTCTCAGTAATAAAGAAAATGTTCAACTGGTTCTTCACCAGGAGCTCAAAGACATCAGCCGCATGCTTGACCATAGACCTGGCATTAATCAGTCCTGCTCTAATCTGAGTAGAGTCGGCATTACTCGACTCAGAGCAGCTGAGTGTAGGATGGAAATGAAATTTGCACCGTGGGCACACTCTAGTTAGGCTATCAGCCACCCCCCAGAGGTTTCCCACATTGCAGCTAAGTGTATTTAGTCCTAATAAGTCCTCACGAGAGTACCTTAATCTGGCGGCTTTTTGTAACAGGCGCAAGTGGGCAGGGGGCCTGGCACTTGGCACGTCCGGTGCATGGACGGGCACAGATGGGCCCTCCTTTGGCGCTCCTTTGGCGCGCAGACGGCGCGCCCGCTGAGCGCGGCCGCTGCACGTCCGAGAGTGCATCACTATTTATTACACAAGCCCCTCCCCCAGCTAGACCGCTAACTCCGGTCCCGCAGGGGTCCGGGACTCACAGAAGATGGTGCCCCACCCTGCCCTCCACAACAATCAGCACCAAGAAGCCGCGGTGGAACGGGGCACAGGGAAACAGGGTAATATTGCTCAGAAGAGAAGGGAAAAAGAGGTACAATTAATAACGTTCACCCAAACAATTATTATAACATGTAGTCTTAACGTCATATACCCACTGAATCAACTATTGACCCATCTTTGGACAGTCACACACCTACCACCGAACCATACACACATTCACTCTCTCATACAAATAATCAGCTAACTAATCAATAACTAATATACACTTTCACGTAGCTAGTAACTAAATGCTGCAGCAGTTTACACAACGTCTGAGAAAATTACACATATTCACACAGTTTAGGCACTATTAAATATATTTAGTGAGACACTTTAAATTAGTCAAGTAAACAGTCAATCACACTGTTACTAAATTCTCCATCCAGACACTTAAACATCAACTCATTCTTCAATGCAGATTGCTATATATATAATACAAATTGACATATGAAACCAAACCATATTCACTAGATGATGTCATCAGGGATGTCATCAGTGATGTCATTTGAAATGTCATCAGTGATGTCATCAGTGATGTCACTGACCATGTCATGAATGATGTAATGATGTAATATGTGACAGCATCACCAGTGGATTGCGGGCGCGAGAGTTACAGTTTGTACAACTAACTATAAAGGAGGACTTTCAGTTGTTTTGTATGAGTGAAATGTCCAGCTAACTATAACACCCCTAAAGCCTATGTTTTTTTCAGTGAATATATATATATATATATATATATAGATATATATATATATATATATATATATATATATATATATCTATATATATATATATATATTACCTACTGGCGGTCGCCAGTAGGTATATATAGTTAGGATTTTTTCTCTATGGGATTTTTGAAAATTCTATGTCAAATAACTTTGGCGTTTGTGGACGGAATTGGCTGAAATTTTCAGGAAAATGGCACATTTTGTTTCTGAGCAGCCCCTGAAAATTGGGGGGGGGTTCGTCCAGGGGGGGTCGAGAAAAAAGGGGGGTCCCAAAACGTGTTTTTAACATTGAGTTTTCCATAGGGCGGTTGGCCTCACTTTTAGCCCGAACGGCTGAATGGATTTGCGCGAAACTTGGCAAAATTGTAGGGACTGGTAGCCCGATGTGCCTTTTGTAGGTCTCAATATATGTGCTACAGTGGATTTTGAGAAATTAACGTTTAAAAAAAGATATATATCTGTAACAGCGGACCGGGCAGCGCTCCAGTACGCGTACTTTTCGCGCAACGGAGCTTTGTGAAGCGAAGCTGATTGGTTCTCCGGCGTCTGTAAACATTCCAAACAGTCCGTAGCGGCCGCCATCTTGTCTCTCGGTAGGATCGAGAGACAAGAGGAGGCCAAAGCGAAGGGGCAAATGACCATAAGGGGGCAAATGACCATAAGGGGGCATAGTAGATCCTCGCTGACCCCCTAGGTTTGATGTGGAGGTTTTAAAAGGGCCCCGCGGGGCAAAAAAAATAATAATAATAATAATCGAACGGCTGAATGGATTTGCACGAAACTTGGTAAAATATTAGGGACTGGTAGCCCGATGTGCCTTTGCTAGGTCTCAATATGTGTGCTCCAGTGGATTTTGAGAAATTAACGTTCAAAAAAAGATATATATCTGTAACAGCGCTCCGCTTCGCGTACTTTTCGCGTTACGGAGCTTTGCGAAGCTGATTGGTTCTCCGGCGTCTGTCAACATTCCAAACAGTCCGTAGCGGCCGCCATCTTGTCTCTCGGTAGGATTGAGAGACAAGAGGAGGCCAAAGCGAAGGGGGAAATGGCCATAAGGGGGCATAGTAGATCCTTCCTGACCTCTTAGGTTTGATGTACCATTTTGCCAAGTTTGGTGTAATTCCGTTCAGCCATTCAGGCTGTAGACGTATGTAAATGTCCTATGGAAAATTGCATGGGGAAAACACATTTGAAAGTGTTGAAATTTAGAACCAATTAAAATGTTACTTTGGTTTTGTATTTGTGTGTGATGAAAGTTAATTGGTTATGTATATATGTCAAATGAGAGGAAACCACAGCCATTTTGTGATACTACTGTCTGAGGTACATTTGTGAGGAATTTTTGGTGGTGAATTTCTGGTGTTTGATTTACACAGTACTAACACTTCTCCTACTTTTAAAAAGGTGAGTTGTTAATTTGTAAGGGGAACTATGTTGTACACTTGAAGATAATTTGAAAAATGTTTTCTGTTATTTATTTGCAGTCCTTCTGTTATACTAAATACTTGATAAAGTTAGTTTTATATTATGTATTACTAAAAACGATAAATGAAAGTGATTATTTTTTTCTGCAATTTACAGCAAGCAATTTCAAAATAAAATGGCTCACAATGAAGAGACCGTGGCAATTTCTTTTGAATTGTCCACTACATTGATTGAAATTGAGAGCACCAATAATGAAATATTGTCACAAGGAGGAGATGACTTGTATGATTCCATTAGATTGATTGAAATGGACAGCACCAATAATGAAATATTGTCACAAGGAGATGACTTGAATGATTCCACTACATTGATTGAAATTGAGAGCACCAATAATGAAATATTGTCACAAGGAGGAGATGGCTTGTATGATTCCATTAGATTGATTGAAATGGACAGCACCAATAATGAAATATTGTTACAAGGAGGAGATGACTTGAATGATTCCACTACATTGATTGAAATTGAGAGCACCAATAATGAAATATTGTCACGAGGAGATGACTTGAATGATTCCACTACATTGATTGAAATTGACAGCACCAATAATGAAATATTGTCACAAGGAGGAGATGACTTGAATGATTTTTTTGATCAATCTGTTGATGGCGAATTTATCGAATGTTTGGAGACCATAGAGTTACAAGAATCATCATTGCAGACTTTTCATGAGGAAATTGCTGATGAGGACATGTTACTAGTTCTTTCAAATTTAGAAAATTCTGAAGAATAAATTTATATTTAGAAATCAAAAATTGTTTGAGACATTATTCATTTTTATTTTTAATTTATGAGGTTGTAGCGAAGTGATTGTAGTATAAAATGAGACTTATAGTATAGAGTGCAACATTTTTATGTTACATGGTAAGTTTACTCATATTTACTTCCCTTCTGCCACTATATTATCTCCAATGTGTATTTGACATCTCTTCTTCATCTCCGGCCTCCTTTCTCTCACTGTGTGTCTCCGATGCATCTTATCGCTGCTATTTTGTGTAATTACAGAAGAGAGTAAAATAAAATAGTTCGGAACGTGAAAAGGGGGCAAAGTAGAGTACCCCTCACCCCCTAGGCCTTTTTAGGCGGTCCCAAAAGGATCAGTTTCTGCTTTCCTGAGAGATTATGGTATGAGTTCCATATACCACAATAATTTGCATTACAACATGCAAGATATCTATCTCCTATTACCAACTTTGAGATATTCGCGCTAAGCGTGAATATCTCCAAAAAGTAACACCTGCCCTGAGCAGTTCTTAGCCATGTTATCCAATGGGAGGTGGATAACATGGCTAAGATCATTAGCTCGGTAATGCATGAATATCGCTGACTTTTTAGCGATATTCATGCATTGCGGCCGTTTATTATCGCATTTGCGATAAACCTTGATAATAGCAAGGTTTATCTTCGATAATTTCTGACGATGCTTAGCGGTAAAAAATTCGTTGGTAAGCATTGTTAGCGATAAATATCGCTTAACTTTGGTAATATGCACCAACGTCTGTTAACGTTCGATTCGAAGGAAATGAGGAAGTGTTGAAAAACATTGTCTGCGCCATCTTGCCTTTTTTGAAATGCCACACTTTTGTCGTGCACGGCAGCCATTTTAGATGCCTTGACCAGACCCACTCTCTGCACGCTGTCGATTCGTAGCATGGCTCCCCACCCTCCCAAGCATCTTCCCCAGGCAGTGGTCACCCCCGCTCTCTGTCTTATGCATCGGCAATAAACCTCCCCCCATCTGCGCTGCTCTTCCCTGAAAATCACACTCTGTGCCCGCCGACACCTCCCTTTCGCCCTATTCACTACCGCACCCTCTGACACTCCTCTTCCTCTGTGTCCGATTGTCCAGGCTATCACCTAGCCCTGCAGATGTAGTTTATGGCCCCAGCTGTAAAGAATCACCCCTCTTCAAAGGAGTTATAGTAGATCAAGGCCCACACCCGATGAGATCCGTCACACCACACGTGTTCCTACTATCTGAAAACCATCCTGTATTGTGATTGGGGAGGGGACCGAGCCTGAAGCGGAAGATTCCAGGAATGACTGTTTGTACATCAAAGTTTTTACAATTATGTGTCACATTAAAAATATATAGCACTCCAACAAAGTAGTAGGAATATAAAACTTTAATAACATATAAATATATACAACAAAACAAAAACAGTAAAAACATTTAAACAACGAAGAGACCGTGGCAATTTCTTTTGAATTCCTGATGAGGACATGTTACTAGTTCTTTCAAATTATGAAAATTCAGAAGATGTTGCCTGGGGGTGGGTCGTCAGTAGCAGTCTGTTGTGCGAATAGTTCCAAGGCAGCAGAACGCGCTGAAATCTAGATGGCACGAAAGAGATGTCTAGTAAGTTGCCGCCCAGCAAATAACGGCGTGGGGCGCCGCGGGGGTGAGTGAGTCCAGTAGGCACCACAGCTATTTTTACCGGCATTGCAGAATTACTGCTGGGGACAATGCCTGTGCTGTAGCAGGGTCACAGCAGAAACAAAAAGGATTCTGTTGAAGATGTTGTTGGTTTTCAATTTGAATACAGTTCTGGTGTCAACTGCTATGCTAATGTAGTGGTTAATGTTTTGTTTTCTCTAGAAAATGTAAAAGAGGGGGAGGCAGTCCAAAGTTCCGTTAAAAGGGCAAAGGAAAGGATCGGTGGTTTGAACTATCAGTCAAAAAGGGGAGGGGGTGCAACAATTTTTCCTACCGGGTCACACTGTGCTTTCACCGGAACTGAGGTCTGCAGGATTCTAGTAATTCAAAGTGAGGCTGGTGCCAGCATGGGAGCGCCGACGTCCCGCGGATACAGTTTCGTCACTCCACGGGCGATCATGGCAGTCATTCCCCATCGGGGGTCGGAGACTCCCGCGGCTCCTCTAGAATCTTCAAGGTCGTGGAGGACTACGGTGGTGGAGTCAACCAGTGACCGGGCCATTTCTTTATGCTGGGCCCGCTCTTGCCAGGTCGACCGCCATTTTGAGAGTTCGGTAGCTACTGGCGATCGCGGGGTCAAATGAGCAGACGGGCTCCACCCTGCCGGGCGAGACGTTGCAGCATGGCCACAGTAGAAGAACCGTTTTCCGGGCGCCTGGAGCGCTGAGGGTGCAGCTGGGAAGCCTTCACCTGAGGAGGCGGGAGAGGCCTGTTCGCACCGTCTCTCCCTCCCAGTGCACCCCACGGTGCCCCGCTTGACATTTGTTATGGCCGGTGGCGATGAGGACGGGGGGGGGGGGTCGGAGGCATGTGCAAGACATCCCCCCCCAGTGTTGTCGCAGCCATTATTCAAGAAAGAAGAAGTGTCCCGTCCGTCTTCGGGCCGGGCTTCCGGTAGATGTCGGCCGGACGCCCCTGGCTCTGGCCCCATGAACGGGTTTCTTGGTTTATCGGCTGCAGCCGGATCCCGTCGGCCTCGGCCCCCCGACCGTTGGTGGCCGGACCGGAAGAGCATGTGGCGGGACTACCTGAAACTGTCAAGGGCCACCGAGGCCGGACTGGGAGAGAGAGGGGAGGGTCGAGGAGACATTCCCCCCCCCCTGCAACTGTTCAGCGTTGTAAAGGCAATCCCCTGGCCGGGTCCCGCTGGCCTCGGCCTCTCCTCCGGCTACACCCTACGTTAGGATCTCCTGGCCGAGGCGTGGCAGCAGGACCCGCCTTATATGGGCTGCTCCCGGCTGGGCGTAGCCGCAACCCTGCCCCACCTTGGAAGTTTCCAGAGTGGGGGCGGATGTTCTACTGACTTGCATTTTCCCTAGTCTATCGATTTTTTTGGCGTGGCAGGCGGTGGGACAGCGAGGGGTGATTTGGTTTCTCTTACTGTTTTTCTGGTCTCTCACCACTGGCATATTTTAACGTTTTCTTGTTTCTAGGACATTAATAGGTTTTATCATTACGTTATGTTATCGTTTCTTTGTTCGTTGTTTAATAAAAGTTCATGTTCATCAGTGGCCTACTGATTTTCGTTTTCCTATTCTTTTCTTTCCAGGTTGTTTCATGCTAAAGTTTCTGTTAACAGGATACAGTGATCACTTCGTTATTATTGCATATGTCCTTTTCACTAGGGGTGCTCTCTGGTCGGGCCAGATGACGTATCTCTAGTAAATGGTCCGGGTGAAACAGGTGCATCAATCAGTGGGGAGTAGATAGGCATGACAGATTACAACGGGGGAGAAAGGTCCGCATTACGTACCCTTTCACTATTTGCAAAGATTTTCCTACGTATATTTGCAAACAGGGAATACCTCCAAAAAGAACCAATTCCCAAACAGTCAATGTTTGGGGAAACAATCAATCAATGAGGAACGAAATAGGCACGACGTGTTAAAGGTTTGCGTTACCTACCCGTCACTATCTGCAAAGGGAGAGAGAATATTCCTATTCTTCCTCGTTTGCAGGCAGAGAAGATTCTTAAGAGAATCAACTTCGAACAATTCAATGCGCGATTCAAACAATCAACAAGGGGTACTGTGAACACAAATGAACGCCGCTTATGTACATACACATTGGTATTATCAACAGGTTGTTCCTAATGTTTCTATTTTAGGGAGGTCAAAAAGAGATCCCATTAGTGGCCTACTGATTTTGCTTGATTCCTTTTGTTTTTTTACACGATTTTTCGCTATCTGCAAAGACTAAACAGAGTATTGCGACTCTGTGCTTGTTTGTAAATAGAGAATGAACCAAAGAGAACAATCAATCAAATGGAGAGAGAAGCAGGCACGACGGATTACAACGGGGGCAACGGGGGCAAAGGCCTGCGTTAACTACCCTTCACTATCTGCAAAGAGAGAGTACTCCTAATAGAAATGAGGGGTGGGGGGCAGCATTCAAAGCAGATCAGTGTGCATAAACACGAAAATGTTTTTACTTACCACGTACTTGACATTCGACAGCTTATGATATTTGCTATTAAAAAACCATTGAAATTCACTGAAAAAACCATAGGTTATAGACCATATATAGTTAGGAATTAGCATTTAAAAAACCTTATTTTACTCACACAAAACCATTGAAATTCCATATATAGTTAGTTGCACTAACTATATATCGCGCACCCGCAATCCACTGCTGATCATGTCACATATTACATCATTCATGACATGGTCAGTGACATCACTGATGACATCACTGATGACATCACAAATGACATCACTGATGACATCACTGATGACATCTCATTTGACATCATTCTTGTGCTAATACGATAAACCTCTTCAGACTCTAATATAACCTTAGATACACTCAGTGTATACAGACACTCACACACTGCCACTCATCCATGGAGTTACTCACACACCCAGTCAGTCATGCAAAGAAACAATCTCACCTCCATTTCTTCAACTATACAGTTAAACACACCTTACTTATTGAAACATATACTAACACATATTTACTCTCTTATACAATCCCTGATACAAGTTCACAATGATCGATACAACCACTCACTCATTCAGTGGCTCTCATGCACAGTTATTTATATATGCCAACTCTCACATGTACTGTGTTTAACATATGTACTTACTATGACATGTAGCATTGAGATATCCATTCACTCATCAATACACTCATGCACACAGTCAACTGCCCATGTAGCTGTTTCCACATGCAGTCTTGAACTCATACACCTAGTGAATAAACTGCTCACACATCTATGCATAGAGTCACACACCTTCCAGCCACCCCCACACAAACTCAATCTCCCATAGAAATACTTGGGCAACCAATTAATAACACATATAGCCTCTCGTATAGCTAATGATCAACACATGCAGCAGTTTACATCACAACAGACATAATGATGCACAAATTAAGACAGTTTAGTCACTAACCCATGCATTCAGTGAGACACATTTAATCACTCACTCATACAGTCAGTCACGCACCTACTAAATCCTTCATCCAGACACTTATACATCCACTCATTCTTCAATATGTAAGACATATTTTAACTTTACAGAAACATACAGTCACTGGATGTTGTCATCAGTGATGTCATCAGTGATGTCATTTGAGATGTCATCAGTGATGTCATCAGTGATGTCACTGACCATGTCATGAATGATGTAATATGTGACATGATCAGCAGTGGATTGCGGGTGCGCGATATATAGTTAGTGCAACTAACTATATATGGAATTTCAATGGTTTTGTGTGAGTAAAATAAGGTTTTTTAAATGCTAATTCCTAACTATATATGGTCTATAACCTATGGTTTTTTCAGTGAATATATATATATATATAAATAGATATATATATATATATATATATATATATATATATATATATATATATATATATAGATATATATATATATATATACTATATATTACCAACTGGCGGTCGCCAATAGGTAGGTATAGTTAGGACTAAGTTTCCATAGGAAGAACATTTTTTGTTTTGCTTATAGCTTTGGCGTTGTCTGATGAATCTTCTTGAAATTTTCGAAACAAATTCTTTGTTCATATCAGCTCCTATGTTGAAAGTTTGGGAGTGATTCGAAAAAAGGGGGGTTCCAAAGCGTGTTTTCTCCATGCAAACTATAGACAAGGCTACAGGTCGAACAGGTGAACGGAATTACCCTAAATTTGACAGGGAGAAGGGTCGTGGTCTAGAAATCACACTTTTGTTTATTTGGTGTAAATCTGTACAGTAGTTTTGGAGAAATATCGAAATTTACAGATATCGACATTTGGGAACTCTGCCATCTGATTGGCTGAGGCATTATGAGCACAAGCTTGCTGCTTATTGGCTGTGAGCGGTGCTAGCAGTTGCAACAAGGCAGTGTTGGCAGCCATTTTGGGATTCCGTTGAAGCAAGTAAGGGGAAAAAAGGGCAAAAAAAGTAGGAAAGAGGAGGGTAGGAGCGGCGTGAGCTCTGTGGGGTGGTTAGGGTGTGCTATACAGGGAGTGTGAAGTGAAGTATTCACCCCTACCGGTGTGAAAGTGCTGTTTTGCCCAGAGTGAGATGGTGCTGAGGTGAAGTGCCAGTACACTCGGGGATGAAAGAGTGCGCCTAAACCGTGAGCTGATTGCTGTAAACTTATGTGCTCTGGGCGCTGTAGGATACAGGCCGCTGTAGCAAACCTGTGTAAGTATTGTTAGTAGGCGTTTATACTATACAGGGAGTGGGAAGCAAACTACTCACCCCTACCGGTCTGAAGACTCGAATGCAGTGTTTTAGCAAGCAGGAATAAGGAAATAATCGTGAAGAATATAATGCAGAATGTTGCTATGCCATAGAAGACAAATGGTGAAATCAGGTGTGTCTAAGAAAGTGGCTGTGTCTAATAAAGCGTTGGAGTCTGCAAGTTATATAAAAAGTGTCTTTATTTAAGTGCCATAAATGGACTTACTGGTGCAAGAGCTAAGGCATTCAGCTGAGGCAAACTCCAACTGCTTCTGCTGCATTCAAACCTAAGCTCCTGCAGCAGTGAATTCCACATTACATGCTACAGTTCCATGTGACATAAACAATACCTATTAGACATGAATGATTCTAAATTCTATAATGAAAATAAAGGTAGCATACAATTACCACATGTATCCATTAAGAAAAGAAAATATTCCAAAATGTAATCATCAAACTTCTTAGGTACCCTGGAACTCCTTTTTCGTAACACCAAATTATCAACAGCAGAAGAGTTTCTCAGAAGCACATTCGATACCCTTCTCGTCAAACCATACCTTATTGACTTCAGCCCTTTCAAAAAAACAGTCTTGTGCAAGAGCTAAGGCATCAAGCTGAGGCAAACTCCAACTGCTTCTGCTGTATTCAAACCTAAGCTCCTGCATCAGTGAATTCCACATTACATGTTACAGTTCCATGTGACATAAACAATAGCTATTAGACATGAATGACTAAATTCTATAATTAAAATAAAGGTAGGATACGATTACCAAACTATGCCAACCAGTTCCTAAACAATGTTGTGTTTTTTTTATCTAGATCACCAGCTTGTGAGCAGAGGCTGAGGATGAGATAATTTTTGTCAAAGGGCTTCGTGGATAACAGGCAGGCAGAGAGACGTGTGCACAAAGAATAAATGTGAATTCAAAATTGATGTCGGGTTTAGGCTAATTTAGCAAGTAAATAGCATATTTACATAGGCCATACATCACCCATCCCTGCTTAGGCTGGCAAAGTAAGGGACAATAATAAAAACATAGTTCAAATGCCTGAGCATACTTAGAAAGTTATTATATGAAAATAGTTCAATTGAAGTACATTAAAAAATGTTATAGGAAAAAGTCAAAGAAGTTGGAAAAAATCAATCCAAGGATAACGTGAATTTCTTACAAGTCTTGGAGACTGCAGTCCGGAAGTTCTTCAGCGGCTTGAGATGCGTAATGTTCCAAGAGGTCTAAAATGCTCATCAAATGTCCATGTGATGGGAGGGCAGAACAATCAACCCTCCATGTGATTTTCTTTTGTAAATTCTATCATAATGAGAGAGTTCGATGGATCAAACCACTCTTGAAAAGCCATGGAACTTGGTACCAGTGCCGCCCAGCCTTATTGTATCTCCAATTACTTAATGATGAACTGTGTGTGGCCACTGTGGTTGGCTTTTTAAAAAGTGTTTTTAGAAAAAGGAAAAGTTTAATATGTTTATAATATTGTTATCTTTACTATCGTAGCCTGTTCTAAATGCAATGTTATTACTTTGTATATTATGTATTGATTTTTCCTCTGATGTAGCTTTTATGATTTTTTAATTCACAAAAATCGAATAAAGCTTTTCTACTAGAAAGTTATTATATGAAAATAGTTCAATTGAAGTATATTAAAAAATGTTATAGGAAAAAGTCAAAGAAGTTGGAAAAAATCAATCCAAGGATAACGTGAATTTCCTACAAGTCTTGGAGACTGCAGTCCGGACGTTCTTCAGCGGCTTGAGATGCGTAATGTTCCAAGAGGCGATTGTTGCCATTGTGTGAGAAAAGCGAAGCAATATCATTCATATCCTCGAAGGGACAGTAATGTTCCTCGAATGTTGGAGCGGCAATTTGAATTGGCAGGCAATCTGCGATGTTGTCAAAGGTGGCACGTTGCAGGAGATCTTTCGTGGCTGCGCAGAAATCCCATTCCACCAGGATACCTTTTTGCGTTGCATCCGCCATTGCGCCACTGCCCAAACAATCAAGTTCATGGTTTTCATGAT
Source organism: Lissotriton helveticus (assembly GCF_964261635.1). Taxonomy (NCBI): domain Eukaryota; kingdom Metazoa; phylum Chordata; class Amphibia; order Caudata; family Salamandridae; genus Lissotriton; species Lissotriton helveticus. Next base: position 2,129,446,685 of record NC_136061.1, read on the forward strand.
ACTCCATTACCTGCTGGATATCGGGAGCAATTGTTGGGCGGTTGGCAAGGCATAGATCCACTCGCCAGTCTAATGGGCAAGTTTTGCAAAAAAAAGATGGTTGCATGCAAATTGCATATGTGTAAGTAAATGTCATGTTGTAGCTGGCTCCGATAATAGATAGAGACAGGCAGCCGAAAAGTTGTTCCATTTTTTCACGGTATTGATGTAGCTTCGCGTAGAAGTGTATTCTGTCAGACATGCTTGTTACCAAAGGGAGCGCAGCCATTTTTTACAAGCAAAAATAGTAGTAGCATAGCTGCAAACAGAGCGATAATTATGGGCACTGTTCCTGTCATTCCAGAGATGATGGAATGAATGAAGTCTGGTATTATACCAAAAACAGTTTGAAAGCCTATGACAAGGCCGGAGGAGACAGTGTTAAAAAAGTGTGCAGATGTGTTGAAAATTGTGTAACAATTCACAAAGTGTAAAGGGACTGTATTTTACTTGTAGTTCGTGCTATTTCTTTTTGCAGAAGGGAGGGACACTTCTGTTTGAAACAAAAGTGCTTTCAGTTTGATCAGTTTAATGAAATCTGTTTTCAAAAGTAGGTATGGAAGGCCAAGTTGAACTTTGGGAGTTACTTTGTGTGGGTGGGAATAGACATTGCCACAGGAAGTTACTCGGTTTGAAACAGTAAGGACATACGGTATGCCAGCTCACATTCCGTAGCAGTCCATGTTATTAAGAAGCAGCTAACTGCAGTTAGAAAGCAGTGTGAATGTTGGTCTGATTGTGGGAGTTGACGTGCCTTTAGGAAAGCACGCACAAATGGGGGCTGTAAGCTTAGAAGTGTTGTGCACTTGGACATTCTTGCATAGTAATGAATGTCTGCCATTGTGGTCGCACTTTTCACCAGTGAGAGAAATTTCTGTATCAACTTTAAGACAGCGAGATGTAAATGGGAGAAACCACTGCTTGTGAATAAACTCGCTACCTTATATAATCACATACAACATGACAAACAACATGTACACCTAGCAGACACAATGACTCTACGTACTGTGGGAACCGTGGCTCGCCATGTACGCAACCCAAACATGGCATGACACCTCTGCCACACAATGCAGAATGAGAGGAGAGATGGCAGCAAAGTATGTGTGAAGGTGGCAAGTTATTCTCGATTATAAAAGTATACAATGCAAAGTGTTGAAGGGGTGTGCCGGAGAGGCTTGAGTTTGAAGAGCACAGACATGTACATGTCAATATACACTGATGGTCTATTGAGTGAAGTGAACAGTGGATGCAACCATGATAGTACAGTCAGTAGGGAAGATTACGAACAAATATCGCGTACATGACCCCTCTCCCAAATCTTCAGCGTAGTGGGCTGGCTCGGCGTACGCAAGGCTAGCATAGGGGTATGAATAAATGGCACGTTTCTCTGGGTGTGGTTCTCTTCCAGAATGGCGAACATGTCTGCCAGGTCTGCAGAGCTTACACCGCAACGAGGCTGACGCCGTGAGCGAAGGTGGCTGCGTGAATGATGCTCTCAGCCTTCATGGCCGTCATGGCCGCTGCAAAGCCCATATGCCCCACAGTTCATCTTTCGACACCGCCGTATGTGAAAGAGGGCCCGCCTTGTGCCAGCGGAAGCTCCTGGGCTGAGGTCTGCGAGCTGGGAAGGCTCCTGAGATCAACGCTGGCTTTAGGGACACAAGCACACAGCACCCAGCCTGAGGCCCAGCACCGTGGAGTGCTCTGTATACTACTAACACAGTAGTCCAACAGGTACCAACAGTGGAACAGTGTCTTGATCCCAGAATGGACGATGTTAGAACTGCATCTGAGATGGAGATGAAGGTACTCCTTTCGACCAGGTGCAACCAACTCTAGGTCCCAACAGTGGAACGGTGTCTTGATCCCACAATGGACGATGTCCGATATTAGCTGCAGCTTGGTTTTCACACAACTCCCTCCGTTGAGGTGCATCACACTCTGTGCTTCCGTAGCTAACTGCTGCACATGATTATTGGGCTTGGTTGACTGTAGTCGCTGGACTACACTGCAGTGAAACGGGGTCTTGATTCTATGATTGAGGATTTCCGAAGTTAAAGTCTGTGATGATTTCTGTGTACCCCGTCCGATCAGGTGCAACCAACTCCGTGCTTCCGAATCCAACAGCACGTGGCTGTGAGGCATTAATGACCACTGCCTCTGGCCTCCACTGCAGACAGCAGGGCTCACAATTCAGATCGAGTGGTGATTGTTTAATTACAGAATCCAGTAGGGAAGTAATTACAACATCGTTTGGAATATACACAATATCCTTTTAAAATACTTGCTTGAAGAACTTTTTTAGATGAGTTATAGGTTCACTACAATGACCAAATTCTTCTTAGTAGTGGAAAAGAACACTGAATAACAGTCTACACTGTGGACAGCAGAGATCGCAATTCAAATTGTTTTGATTTATTTAGTGCAGAGTTTTTTGTAAGTTATGTTGTTGTATCTTGTGAAGAGGAAGTGGTAAAAAGTAGTTGTGGATGTCTGTGCTGACTACTGCCTTCAATTTACACTGCAGACAGCAGTGTTCACAATTTAGATCGAGTCGCTATTGTAGATGACGCAGTCCTGTATGCAAAAGACATTGCTCCAGTGCGCTCTGTCCGCACCATGCATAAGCATCATCGCAGGCTTTGTGTATTACAAACTGGGCTGCTCAAGTCAACGCCACGTGGCTGTGGGCCCTTGCTGCTCTCTCTGGCCTACACAGCAGACAGCAGTGTTCTCAATTCAGATCGAGTTGCTATTGCAGATGATGCAGTCCTATAGGCAACAGACATTGCTCCTAGTATGGCCCGCCCGCAGCAACCATCATCGGTGGCTGTGCACATGCTGAATGTTTTGATGTGGCTTTGTAAGTGCACTAGAACTGATGGACCCTTTATGATACAATCTTTTTGTGTATTATTGCAGATCCACTGCCTGTATCTTTGTATACCACAAATTATGGTTCTTTTCTGATGGAATCTTTTGTGTATTATTTTACATCTGCTGTCCCTACCTTACTGCAGCACAAACTATTGACCCTTTTATTATTGAATCTCTGTGTGTGATCCAATGATGACTGTTGTAGTTGATGCTAGCAGCAACCATTCCCTGAGGGCTGGATTACACTCACCCCACATGCATCCAGCACAGACTTCACTGGATATGTGATCCTGGTAATAAAAAGGAGTCGAGCGCACGTGCCCATACACACTTCCGCTATCTATCTGTGTCCGTGTGTTCATTAGCTTTGCATGATACTGCTCCTGGGCTGTACCACATTACATTGTGCTGTGGACAGCGTTACCTCTGGCAGTGGGGAAAACACTGGTTATCTAACTTTTAGGTGCATGGCTATCACAGGTGGAAGGATACTTTACAGACCATGAATATTGATGAAGATGATGGTTGCATGTTGTGTGTAGTGTATGATATGTGTAGATAGCGAAACGTTTTCAAAAAAGCTCTCTAAGCAGAAGAGGTGTGTCTCAGCAAATTCTGTAGAGAGAATGACTAAAGTGGGTGGCGTTCTCCAACTGCTACAATGGGAAATGTTATGAAGTAACCAAAGGCTTTTTTTTAAGGTCACATTGAAATTGCGCACCCAGTGCGCAAGGAGACGGCACCCGACGCGATTTTGAGAAAATATATTTACCATAGTATAAGTTTATTACAGTTAGAAATATATAAATGTTTAAAATATTTTAGATTATCGCTTGCTCTCATATACACTTTAAAGTTATTTAGATTTAGTTTTAAAACATAAAGAAACTAGCACACTGTCAGCGTTTAGGACAGATTTCTTAAAAGAAAGGTAAAATGGATTTCAACTGCATTAGGAGCGTGTTTACAGCAATCAATAAATGGTTGACCGGCCGTGTTTAAGAGTGCGTTGTGTTGCGTAGGTGGAGTCGATGCTACATAAGATATTGCATAAATAAATATAAAGGGGCTGTTAACTTTGTTATTCTGTTCAGAGGTGGGGGTTTGTCCTTTAACCGAAGACCCAATAAGAGATGGTAGCTAACACTTGTTTGAAGAGGTGACCCCTTTCACTGGACCTATTTACCTCTCTTATCTCAAGAGCCGAGCCCCGCTGTCGCCAAACTAACCCCTCCAGCAACCTTTTCAGATCTCTTATCCATCACCAGTGGCCTCCACCCATGCGAGAGACATTAAACCTCTGTTTGCACAGTCGGGCCGAGTGTCTGGTGTCAAAGGACAGCTGGTTATACAGGGGCTCGCTCACAGGGCCTAGGCACTCGCTTTGAAGAGAAGGCAAACACGCCTGCATCCTGCAGCCAGCCAGCCGAGCGTGGTTCGAGTCACTGCATGCCGAGCCGGAGGCAGCCATTGCACTACAGAGTAAAACATTTGACGTGCATGCGCATGATGTAAAGCATTGCGCACATGCGAGAGTCTGGACAGGTCAGGCAAAAGAAAGTGCGAATGCAGGCAGCCAATCATATGAAAAAAAGCATTTACAAATGCAATAGGACTCGTATTTACGCGAGTCCTATTGAATTGTAAACAAAAATGCGGGCACCGAAAAAGGAACGAACGGGAGTGGGTGGGGGGTGGTGGTGATCAGAGAAGTCACGGACTTTGGGAGGGAACAGGGGGAGGCAGGAGAACAAAAGAGTTGCTGAAGTAAAGGGGCTGATAGCCATGGAAGGATAAAAATAACGTCATGGCAATAAGGAGGCGGGACTAATACGCCGGCAACCAATGAGAATACAGCATTTCAGATTTGATCCAATCAAAAGCGTGGTCAGAAAGTGGGCGGAGCTTCCCCACAATACTGTATACAGCATCTCTCGCTGAGACAGCTCATGTGCTACCTAGGCGACACCTAAAAATTGTCTGACACCGTACGTCTATGACGTAACACAGGGCCTGGCAGCGTGCACTCGTCACATACGTAACGTGCAGCCGGCGCGACCCCATATGTATATGACATAATGCGCAGCTTGGTACCGCGCACTCGTCGCATACCATACTAGCAGCTGGCACGACCTCATACGTATATAATGTTAGGTGGGACGCGGTGCCACGGACCCGTCGGATACGAAATGTGCATCCTTTATGACGTTAGCAATATGGCGGATAGGATATGCGTGCTGATGGAGCTTGGTACACTATTGGTACGGGAATCCAGTTTTCTAAAACAAAAAAAATATATAGACACTTTTTTTAAGATATAAAACATTACATAATTTTTAAATTAAAAAAAGGATGATAAAGTTCCAGAATATTACAAAAAAAAATAGAAAAACATAGGATTTATGAAATATTAAAATATTAAATTAACATTTAAAAAACCTTCGAAATTTACTGTAAAAAAACATCGGTTTTACAGATGTTATAGTTAGGAATTAACATTTAAAAAACCTTTGAAATACTCTAAAAAACCATAGGTTTCAGGGACTTAATAGTTAGTTGGACATTTGACTCATATAAAACCAGAGAAATTTGCCCGTTATAGTTAGTTGAGCTAACTATAACTCGCGCACCCGCCATGCACTGGTGATGAAGTCACATATTACATTACTCATGACAGTGACATCACTGATGACATCACTGATGACATCATCCACATGATAATCTGATGCACATACTGATGCCCTAATATAAACTTTGATATACGCACTCTAAAATACAGACTACTATTTTTTAAACCATACACGCAACAATGCCAGATACTACATGCCACCCACTATTTCCTAGGTCTACACACACACCCAGTCACTTATACATGCAGGTACTCATCAATACGTACTATAATATGCACTCATACACCTATACATAAAGTCACACTCCGCTACTCATCCATAGAGTTACTCACACATGTAGTCAGTCATGCAAAGAATCAATCACATACCCATTTACTCATGTATACAGTTATACACACCAACTCTGTTATTTATACACACACCACATCACTTATTTATGCAGATACTAACACATACTTACTGTCTTATGCAATTACTGATACAAGCATACACTCATTTATACACCCACTCTTCAAATAACTTACTCTCACGTATAGTCGTTTATATACTCAAACACTCACATATAATGCCTTAGAACATATGTAGTTACTCACACATATACCACTGAGACATCCATACACTCACAAACACGCACATACATACACTAACTCACCCATACATCCCTTCCCAGATGCACTTTTGAATCCATACAACCATTGAATCACCCACTCAGACATCTATGCACAGAGTCACACATCCCCCCACCCACCCACACAGACACTCAGGCACCCATACTGACACTCAGACAACAAATCAATTACCCATATAGACACTCATGTAGCTACTTACCAACCCATGCAGCTACTTACACACCAACTGAGAGACTAATACAGACTTTCACACAGTTTAGTCACTAACCCATGCATTCAGTAAGACACAATCACTCACTATACAGTCAGGCACGTGTAAATCCACTCATTCTTCAATACACCTTGGCATAGATATATATGAAAAATATTTAAACTTTACAGAAACACACATTCACTGGGTGATGTCATCAGTGATGTCATTTGAGATATCATCAGTGATGTCATCAGTGATGTCACTGACCATGTCATATGTGACATCATCATCAGTGCATTGTGGGTGCACAAGCTATAGTTAGCTCAACTAACTATAACAGGGAAATTTCTCTGGTTTTATATGAGTCAAATGTTCAATTAACTATAACGTCCCTGAAACCTACGGGTTTTTAGTGAATATATATATATATATATATATATATATATATATATATATATATATATATATACATACATATATATAATAAACAAATGCCCGAGAGCGGATTTCGAAGGCACACACAGCAAGCCAGCCATCCGGCGTGCCTCCCTTCACCACTCTCCCCAATTCCAGCGATTCGGAGGCCAACGCATTTCAAAGCTAGACGCTCCTTCTTCGGGGCCAGAAACCACAGGCAGCACGGACTCGTTGCACCAGTGAATCAACCATTTTTATTCTCTGAATGACCCCATAGTGGGCGTTACCATTTTCGACATAGGCATTGTGGGATGCGTAGTCCTGCAACGAGAATGAGTCTCCCCTAAGTGGGTGTGTAACCTGTGGAAAGTGATTCAAATTTTCTCTTTGAGTAGGATCCAGTCTTAGGAGCAAGTGTTCATTGTGATGGCTCGCTGCGCTGCAAACGGGCTTGACGCAGTTCCAGCCCACAGCCTCACCTCCTGTACATTGTGAGGGTGCTCTCCATCGTGGCAGGGCAGCCACGCAAAAAAATTAATAAACAAATGCCCAAGAGTGGATTTCGAAGGCACACACAGCAAGCATACGCATATGCATACATATATATATAGAAATGGTGCATGGGAATTCCCATGTACCACCCACGGTACGAACACATGGTACGCCTTCTTGAAGCAAAGAGATGCAAGGAAAATTACTTTGCATTACTTTAAGGCTACTATACAGCACAAATAAAGTTTTCTGCTCGAAAATAAATTCCAAATAAACATTTGGCTCAGATTGACGTCACTTATGTGATGCAAAACTGGTGCAAAATGTTAGTAAATCTGGCCATGATGTTCAAGCTATTTGAAAATACTTCCATAGATATGTGGCCCTACAACTTATAGAGATCGGATTTATTTTTTTATTTTAAAGGTTTTATATAGCGCTGGCTAGACCCGGAAGTATCAGAGCGCTTTACATGAGCATCAGATCATAGTTACAGGTTACATCATTACAAAGGTTACACAGTTATTAGAGCATGGCAACATAGTTACTTGTAAGGTCAAGATAAACAATAAGCACAAATACTTAAGAGGAAAAGCAGGCTAGTGGAAAGATTCAGGGGAGGGGGGAAGGAGCTGAGGAAGTTGACACGTAATGAAGACGGGAAGGTGGAGGGGAGGGTGAAGGACACCGCATGGAAAGAGGAGGGGAAGGGCGACTAGAACACAAATCGGTAGACGAGTCAAAGCAACGTCCAAAGTCCAGTAAGCTGTGATCCCAGGGGAAGTGGTATCACTTCCCTATCTCTGCTGTGGGAGGCTCCTTTTACGCCGTGGACTCTCTCAGAGGGGTCTCCGGGACTCCAAGGCCTACATACTGGATCCTTCCCCATAAAAGGGAGAGGGAGTGTTTTGGCAAGAGGTGCCATACCATACCTCAGCTGTGAGTGGCTCCCTTGGCGCAGTGGACTCTCTCAGCGGGTACGCTGAGACTCCAGAGTATAAATATTGGGTCTTTCCCCAACAAGGGGAGGAGTGCTTAGCCAAAGGTCACAAAAGACAGGGGGCTAGGCAGACTAGCAGGCAAGGTGAGAGATTCAGGGGAGAGTGGATAGGAGCTTGGAGCTCGGGAGGTAGACAAAGAGAGAAAGAGTACTAAATGGGAACAAATTTAATTAATGAGTTATTATATAGCGCTGCCTAGACCCGATGGAATCCGAGCGCTTTACATGAGGGACAATAATGTTGCAATTTACATCAGTTAAAATTTACATAAGTATCAAGAAAAGCATTTAAAGAACATAGGGGACAAGGTGAATGGAGCAAGGAAGGGTAAAGGGATAGGGTAAAGTTGTAGGAGGAAGATGGGACGTAGAGACAGGGGGAAAATCTGCCCAAGGTCCGGCTGGGTAGGTGACGGCAGGGAGGGGGAGTCCACAACCCATCTCCTCTTTAATGAACTAAAAGTTACATTTAAACAGCTTACTATCCCAAAACCGGAGACCAACTCTAACTCTTGTATAACATTCCTGACCACTTGAAGACATTGCACTGAGATTCTAAAATGTAAGTTCCTTCAGGGATCATAGAGAGTGTGTCTAAAGAATGGCATATGTCAATGGTAGAAAGTCATGCTATTGTTCACAGACATACATATTATTTCTCATAGGAAGACTAACACCCAATATAAAGCTCAATGTATTAATCTGTACAGTCAATTCAACTATCACTTTGAGGATGACAACTCAATGTGAAGGGCAGATCCACATTTAGCTGATCATAGGTCACTTAAAAAACAGACTGAAACTAAGATCCTTAGTCTAACATAACAATTGACAGCAACCAGCTCAATGAAAGTATTTTATTCATAAGCGTTTTGATAACTCCAGTGTTGCAGACATCTTGAAAAGAACCGTCTTAGTCAACATTTATTGTACCACACATGTATTTTTATAGGAGTCCAAACGAAGGAAACATCAGAGAACCCTTGCATATCACCGCAAGCTAGTAAAAAACAATACAGATTCATATTAAGCATGTCCAAAATACCTTTCATACCCCTTCCTCGCCACCCCATTTTAGAACACATTCAAAATAGGATTGTGTATTGTGTAGTTTACCGTACCATGAAAAAACATCCTATTTAAACTTTACCATTCCTAAAAGCAGGTATTCGACTTCCACCCTCCCATTCATTCGTGAAAATGCCCCTTCGCTGTCAGAGGTGTAGTTTAGTCTCTAAGATTCAGATGGTGTGAATCCTGAGATTTCCTCAGCATTCTTAAAGCTCTCCAAATCTATCCATTCATTTCGTGTTGCATAGGAAGAACTTGCTAAAAGTAAGTCGAAGACAGGTAAGTTGGGCACACGCTATTGGAAACTGTCATCTGTAAAAAGAAAACTGTTACATGCCTGTCAGATAGCTCGCAGGGGTATGTGCCGGCTGCTGGGATCAAGGTGTAAAAGAGTTTAGGTGAAAGGTTCCAGTGTGTGTGTGAGTGACATCAAGGCTGTTTTTTTTATTTTTTAGCCATTTGATATATAGCATGAGCCTAACACCAAGGGGCAATAGATTACATTTGCAAGATCCATAATTCTGATTCTCAAATAACAAGGTCATCTGTACCAACCCTCGGATCATGTCCAAAGTCCCATTGGATTATCGCATAAATTAACAGGCCATTCTTTGCTCCTTCCCTCTCTATCCACGTCATAAAAAAGATCTTTCCATTGTCTGGATGTCTATAGATGCATCAGGTTATCTGTGGACAAGACTAGTTGTACTTCGGACCATTTATTTGTTTATTTTACCTACTCAAGCAGGAGTTGTCCATTGCGTAGGCAAGGAAATGTCTCTCGGCTGTCAGCCTAAATTAATTTCTCGAACTACTACAATGCTAAGTGTCCTTTTCAAGGTAGAGTGAATTCCATGAAACGTATGCCATAACATCTGAGCTCTACCCTGGAGTAGAGCTTAGCAGTTGTGGCATACTTCTTGTAGAATACACACGGCTGGGCTCTATACTGGAGTACCTCCACAAAACATTTGCTGTGCAGCTGTGTCGAAAAGTAAGCATAGGTTCACCAAGCACTACTGCATGAATGTGAATGCAACATCTGATGTTTCAGTGGGTCAAGTTTGTGGCTTGTTGGGGGTAATATTTTCATATTTGACCACCGCTCTGGGTGTAGCTACAAACTGTGAATTGTGTTTATGGAAAAAAGTTTGACTCTTTATTTTCTGGAGATTAAAAACAATCTTCCTTCCAAAGAGGATGCTGCTTATCTGTGGATGATTCTGTGAAAAGCGTTCCTCCAGGCACTGCCGCGACAGTGAGGCAAAAGAGTTGTGGAACTTCCTCAACTGCAATTTACCTCAAAATCATCTACATTCAGCTTCTCCAAGAACAAGATCAAGATCAAGCCTTCGTCAGGAAGGAGAAGAACAACCCATACTGAAAATGGCTCCAAAATCCAGCTCCTCTTACACCTTGTCAGCGGTCCCACCTAAATCTTCATTGATGAAGACTCTTACCTCTATGACAAAAAATCACGCATTGTTGATGACCATCTTGTTGACAACTGTCTCACCAGTCTAACTGGGAGCGCAACTCATCGGTACTTAGGCCAGTTCTGACCCTGCTTTCAGCAGCCTCAGGATTGGCCGCAGTGTACTCTGGGAGCCTGTGCCTGCAGAAGAGAGGGGCACAATGCAGCGATGCAGCAGGTAAGTGTTTTTAAAAAAACATTATTTGTCTCGTCCCTTTCCCCAATCTCCCCTCCCACCTCCTCACCACTTTATCAACACACCGGGCGCTACTGGGTAACAACACTGTTGATGCGAAAAGGACCCCATCAAGTAATTACTAGTTTCTAAGCATAACTGAATAGTTGAAATCATCACTTTTTGTCAAGGAGACACACTGAGGGACAGATGTACAACGCTTTTTAGCATGTGAAAACGGGTCTTAGACCCGCTGGCGCATGCTAAAAAGCATGGGCTCATGTGGAAACAGTATTTTGCGACCTGCAAATAAATTGCGACTCGCAAAATACTGGTGCGCGACTCGCTATTAGGAAGGGGCATTACCTTCCTAATAGCGACCGCAAAGCTATGTACCAATGTTTTGTAACCGCAATTGGGTTGCAAAACACTTGCTAATTACCACCTACTTCAAGTAGGTGGTAATGCACATGCAAATGGGAAGGGGTCCCCAGTGGACCCCTTCCTCATTGCAAATGATTGTAATATTATTTGTCCCGGGACCACTGCCTGCCCTTAAAAAATGAAAAGAAAACTTTTCATTTTTTTTAAATTCTTTTTTTAAATGCATCCCATTTTCCTTTAGAGAAAACAGGCTGCATTTTTTTTTAAAAGCTGCTTTATTTAAAAGCAGTCCCAGACATGGTGGTAGTCTGCTGAGCCCAGCAGGCCACCATCTCTGGGAGGGCCTGTCATTCCCAATGGGCTCGCAAACTGCGAGAGGCTCATTAACTCCTTTGGCGCTTATGACGAGCTGAGCTCATCATGAGGCACAGTGGAGCTGTGCTCATGACGAGCTGAGCTCGTCATAACTGCTGCAGAACGCCCACGCAGGGCTAATTCTCCTGCTGTGCGGGCATTCCACTGGAGTGGGCGGAGTGAGCACAGCTCCACTGTGCCTCATGACGAGTTGAGCTCGTCATGAGTACCCCGGCGCTGCGCGTGGCCGTCCTCTCCCCGCACCGCGGGGGAATTAGCTCCGCGGCAAAGGGGTTAATATTCGTGAGCTTCGCAATTGGCTACCCCTTTGCGAATTGCAAACAGTGTTAAACAGTTGTATGACTGTACAACGCATTGCTGTTGATCTGCTAACATCGTGTGTAAGCGCTAAGGAGAATACTCGCTGCAACCAGTGATTTTAAAACTGTTGTGTCGTGATTTACTGTTTTTTTTTAAAGACTGCTATTCTTACCCTTTATTTCACACGCTGACTCCCCGTTCCACCGCAGCATTGTGCTGTTTGATGTGGAGGGAGGTAATCGCGTACTCACTTCCTGGTCACGCCACGCTGGGCGGCCATCTTTGGTGGGTGACGCTCTAGTCTTTGTCACTCCCCCAATCTACTTATACCTTGGATCTTCCGCGCAGCGGTGACGCGCAGCGGAAGCGCCGAAGAGGCGCCAAAGAGAAGCCAGTCTGCGCCAGTCCGCGTCCAGACGCTTCCAGCTTTCTGCTTTCTCACTGGCCTGACACCATGGTAGGACACCGCCGCATCTATAGCTCTTCCTCCCTACACTCTCTACGTCCCCCCACTAACCCTTTGTGTTTCCATTCGATCCCCCCGCTCAATACTTGGTCGCACTGCTCTTCATGTAGCTGGAGTTTATCTCCAGCGTGCTCCGATAAACCCCAACCCCTACATAAATGGAGAATGTTTCTCCTCAATTGCCGGTCCCTTCCAAAACACCACACAGAGCTTTCTATGCTGATAGAAGAGCTACATCCTGAGGCTCTCTTTCTGACAGAAACATGGCTTCAATTGGAAAACGACCCCTCCACGGTGTGGGTGACACCGGAAGGTTACACTATGAAACGCCTAGACCGTCAGATGGGGAGAGGTGGCGGTCTCGCCATCATATACAGGGATATTTTTAAATGTCGCATCACCCCCTCCACCATATCCAAGTGTGAGAGTTTCCATTGTTCCCTAGAACTCTCAGCTACCACCACATTCTCCGGCATGCTGGCCTATCGCCCTCCTGGCGCCCTCAGCAACTTTATTCCCAACCTGACAGATACTGTCGCAAGCGCCCTGCTTTCCACAGCAAATTTTACTCTGCTGGGGGATTTTAATCTGCACCTGGATGACCCGTGTGACTCCTCAGCCAACAACCTTAGGCTGAACCTTTGCCAAAAGGGCTTTCTTGCAACTCACAATAGGGGACACCTTCTGGACCACATCTACAGCAACCTGGATAATCTAAAAGTGGAGACTCCCATTCCCCTTCCATGGACAGACCATTGTCTAATACCCTTTATCTGGTTTACAAACCCCCCTCTTATCACTCATAAGCCTAATAGGCACTGGGGAAGGAAATGGTCCTCCTTACCGCTCCCCGAGTGGGAACGCGCCCTTATTGAACACCCACCTCAGAGGTCCACTAACCCCAGTACTGCCACGACTAACTTTGACAACTGGATCTCCAGTACCCTCGATCAGGTTCTCCCCCGCACCCCCCTAAAATTAATAACTAGATCCAAAGTTGCCCCGTGGTACACACCCGCCCTTAGAACCATGAAGCAATCATGCCGGAGACTCGAGAGAGCGTGGAGGCAAGACCACTCTCAACAAAGGAGGGCCGACTATAGAGCCGCCATCAAACTGTACAAGAGAGAAATTGCCGCCACTCAATCGCGTTTCTATAACGTGAAAATTAACCTGGCGGCTAATGCGCCCAAGGAAATTTTTAAAATTGCAAAATCTTTAATATCCCCACTCTCTGAGCGACCATCATCCGACGGCGCACAAACCCGGTGCAATAATCTTGCTACCTTTTTTCCCCAGAAAATCCAGGCAATTTATTCTTCATTCATCACTGGTGATGACAATAACAAACCCATTCCCCTTCCTGTCCCTGTCCCCCCCACCCCCTGCACACTCGAAATACTTCCACTCCTTGATCTGGTATCATTAGATAAACTGATCCCTAAAATCACCTCGGGATCCCCTAATGACCATGCTCACTAAGGTTTTAGACGTTATTCGTCCAGTCATCCTAGACGTCCTCAATGCCTCCATCGCCTCCAACACCGTCCCGCCTCCATGGAAGTGTGCAATGGTAGAAGCTTTGTTGAAAAAGCCCATGTTGGACCAGAACAACTTGGCCAACTACCGTCCCATCTCTTTACTCCCATGGATGAGCAAGCTACTTGAGAGGCATGTTAATAACATCTTAGTGGACTTTCTTGAGTCCAACAGCCTGCTCCGTTCCTCTCAAACAGGGTTCCGTCCACAGCACGGAACCGAAACCACTCTTCTAGCGGTGACGGAAGAAGCTAGAACTGTGCTGGATTAGGGAGGGAAGGCCACCATCATTCTACTCGACCTCAGTGCCGCGTTCGACACGGTCAACCACTCTACTCTGCTTCATCGGCTGAGTGGTTTGGGCGTGTCGGGCGCGGCCCTGAAATGGCTTGCCTCCTTCCTGGACGGCAGATTCTTCCAGGTGTTTGAGGGTGAGTCGGTCTCCCCAAAACTTCCTCTCAGCTGTGGAGTACCTCAGGGTTCCTCCCTGAGCCCTACTCTTTTTAATGCTTATATGGAGCCCTTGTAGAGGATAGTCCACCCCTTCGGTGTGCGTATTGTCACCTACGCAGATGACACCCAACTGGTGGTCTCATTGGACCACTCCGCGGGATCATCCTCCACCCTAGGTCCCTGTCTAGAGGCTGTTGCCAGATGGATGCAATCCTCATTTCTCAAGCTGAATGGGGAGAAAACAGATATAATGCTGTTGGGCAACCCCCCCCCCATCTGCCCTAGCTTCCATCTGGCCCCCATCTCTTGGTCTGCCCCCTCCTCCCAAACCCCAGATTAAGAGCCTGGGAGTCTGGCTGGACAGAGCACTTGATTTCTCAGCACAGGCCACAAAAACTGCTTCCACCTGTATCGGAATGATGAAGATGCTCCGCAAGGTACTACCCCTGCTCCCACTCCAGGCTAGGAGGATCATGGTCCAGGCCCTGATCCTCTCCCGCCTGGATTATGGGAATGCCCTCTACATGGGAGCTCCAGTAGCTGTGACCCGTAGGCTTCAGGTCACACAGAACTGCGCTGCCCGCTTACTTTACAATATCCCCCGCTGGCAGTCAGCTAATAAAGCTCTGAAGGAGCTTCACTGGCTCCCCGTGGCAGCCAGAATTCAGTTCAAGGCCATGTGCATTATGCACAAATCCTTTCACCGCACTGGCCCAGCAATCCTTCACACCATAGCTACACCTTATGCTCCATTCAGAGCCTTACGCTTTAGCTCTCTGCAACTGGTAACTACCACCAAAATTAACAAAGCCCGTTGGGGGGGGCGCTCATTCTCCCATACTGCGGCCGGGCTCTGGAATTCCCTCCCCCTCTCCCTTCGAGAAATCAACAATCATCTTTCCTTTAGAAAAGCTTTAAAAACTCACCTGTTTGTAAAGATGTGTTGATCCCCCTGAGCTTGGCACCAGTAATCAGCATAAAGCGCTGCGAGGCCTCCGGGTAGCTACGCGCTATATAAGTGCAATTCAATTCAATTGCATAGCAACGCATGCCTTTACAACCATGCGTTACAACGCGAATACCTGTACCACGCACTCCCTTCACCTTGCTTTTTTTTAACGAATATAACTTTACCTCACATGCCTTTAAACAATTTTAGTTGTAAAGGCATGTATGGTAAATCTATTTGCTTGATTATGGTTTCTCTGCCCCGCTCGTAAACTGATCTCCGTTGTCCTCCTCTGCCACCAGTCATCAACCCTTGTTAAAATACCCTAACCCTTCCATGAGCCCTAAAAGTATTCCTAACCCTGCATGCTCCCTCAGCTCTTTATAAAAAAAATACCCTATCTCTTCCCTAAGCCCTAAGACTAAACACCAGCACAATCCCCCCTCCCGAGCCCTTTTTAATAATTACCGGACCCCTGCCCTAAGCCCTATCACTAGACCCCCAGCACGGCCCCTTCTCCCCCAAGCCCTTTTTTAAATTCCCCGATCCCTGCTCTGAGCCCTAAAACTTCCCCAGGTACTTTTTAGAAAACAAAAACCCCAGTGTAAATCTCTAAATCAATTCCCAATCTCCCTTAACCTCGGCAAACAGGGCTCCTGTTCTTATACGACCCATCGGCAAGAGGAAGCAGAAGGCTCGCCATTTCCTGTGATGACACCGCCGCACCAGTACCTTTACCACAACTACGCTGATAGCATGTCAGTTACTCGCGTAGCAATTACTACGTATGCCGCTTTGTTAAAAAATGTGTGGTAATTGCTGTGCGTAGTAACAGTGCATGCGATGTTCTGCATGCGTGGTAAAGGTAAAGGTGAAGGGTGGTTACAGCCACGTTGTAAAGGCTGTTTCCCATGTTAAACACACTGTTGTACATGCCAAATAGTGCCTTGCAAACTGTGAGTCGCAAATGCGACGCAATTTGCGAGGCGCTATTTGGCAGGTCGTACATCTGTCCCTAAGTGCAAAGAGTATGCCCAGACATGTGTCTTATGCTCACTGTGCTACTGAACCAAGCTGCACCAAACTGCACCATGCCAGTTTAGGCCAAAGAGGCCTAAACTGGCATGGCGTTGTTTGAGCTCCATTCAAAATTGACTTGGCCTCGCAGTTCGGGCTTGACTGTTCCTATTTGAGCAGGACCAAGGCCAATTTGCATCTGGCAAGGTCCTGCCTGAGGTGGCATGTGTGGCAGGGTATGCTCAGACATGAGTCCCTTGCTCACTTTGCCACTGGATTCAAGCAAGCCGGGCTGAAGACGGCTGGAATGCCAGAAACCGGTCCTCGGAAGCTTGTTTCCGGTCCAGGGAAGACATGGCTTGGCAGTTCGGGCTGGACTGTTCCCATGAGGCACAGGGTCAGAATGATTTGCATATAGCCATGTGTGAACTGGGGTGGCAGAGTGGGCTAAAGAACAGTGATGGATTAAACCCAGATCTTTTGACTGGGTGGGAGTGTTTGATTGATTCAGATGCTTCGTCCATCACCACCCCCTTTTGTACCGCTTGAGGTGGCATGGTGGCATGGTGCGCAAAAAAACGATGGAGTGGGAATGGGCCCCAAGTAATTACCAGTGGCTCATACTAATTAAATCATTCCACCCATCACTTTTTTGTAGTTCTTACAGACGAAGGCAAGAACTTCATCAACAACAATCCCAACGACTACACCTCTATCAGCACCCTCGTTGATGATGACCATCAAGTCAGCCATTTCAATGATGACCACAATGTCAATAGCAATTGTATCATCAGTGGTTTCATTGATGACTCCTATGTCAATGGATAAATAATCTTTCTCGACAGCTTTAGAAGCGCACCCAACCTACTTGTATAACCTTTGAATGTTTCTGATCAATATCAAGTATATAGCTTTTATTCTGAGAAAGAATCCGACATCCGCAAGTAGGAAAAAGCATTCGGTACAGCATATAGTTCTGTGTAATTGGATGTCCACTACGTTCACAGTAGGAGGATAAGGCTTATCATTTGGGTTTCTCGTTGGCAGATGCATGCACCCTGTCAAAGCAGGAATCACCATCCTAGTCAGGTTAAGTCAGATACACACCATAAATTAACCTGTGCTCACCCTCTGGTAGCTTTGCACAGAGCAGGCAAGCTTAACTTCAGAGGCGATGTGTAAAGTATGTGTGCAACTCTTCGGACAGGAAAACAGTAAAAACACCACACAGAAAGATACCATACCTAATTAGAAAAACAGAGCCTCATTTATTTAACAAAAGAAGACCAAAGCAACAAAAATCCAATGCGTAGAAGTAAAGATATGAATGTAAGTACATTTAAAGTGACAAGTAGTGCTTAGAAGCTATAAGCGACCATGGGGATTATCTGGTAGTACTGGACAGCGACAAAGTCAAGAGTTCAGGCAGACAGCAATGGGGCGCAGGCTGGATACAGGAGCCACATAAGGCCAGCTGAACAAAAATACCTTGATGCTGGTCACAACAGCTAGATGTGTGATGCAGCCGAGCGATGCATCGGCGTTGATTTTGCAGTTAGGGTGATGTATCCATTTTCTCCATGCAACAATGGTGATGTGCTGGTTCGAAGAAAAATCGCCGGTTCTGAAATGCCTTGGTTCCAAAGCTGATGCACCAGCTTTCTCACCACAGTTGAGGGGATGCTCTATCATCTCTCTGCAGTGGCTGGAATGCGGTGCTTCCAATGTGTTGGTTCCAAAGGCGATGCACTGGTTCCAAGTGCGATGTGCCGGTACTGTTCCTGCAACAGCGGTGGTGCATTAATTCTGCTCGCAGCAGAGGATGCGTTGGTCCCAGTGGAGCAAGCACTTGGATCCGCTTCCAATGGACCAGGCACAGAAGCAGGGGTTAAACTTTGATATCCCTGAGTCGAGTCTTAAAGCAGGAAGCAAACCAGCATGCCCTTGCAGATCACTCTGGGTTCAAGTATGATAGTTCAGTTCTTCCTCAGCAGGGCAGAGGATAACAGGCTGCAGAGCAACACAGTAGAAAAGCAGTTCTTCCAGAGCAGCAGCCCAGCGGAGTGGCAGATCTTGTAGCAGCAAAGCAGTCTTTCCTCCTGCAGAGTTCTTCACAGATCCAGTAGTGTCTGATTTGGTGGGGTCAGAGCCCCAATACTTATACCCAGTTGTGCCTTTGAAGTGGAAGTGACTTCAAAGAGGGGCTTTGAAGTGCACAGAGATTCTCCCTCTCAGCTCTGACTCTAGAATCACAACAGGGCGGTATGCAACTATTTGAATGAGGATAGGACACAGCCTATTCAGGGGAAAGCCTCAGCTCCTCCCTCCCATCCTGCCCAGGATGGCCCATCAGTATGTGGATGGCCACTCAGTCACACCTAAGCTCCCTTTGTGTGTTGCTGTCTAGAGGGAAGGCATGAAGTCCAGCTGTCATCCAGCCCAGTCATTCATTTGAGACAGGCTGCAGCAGATAGGGTTCAGAGCTGAAAAACGTCATCTTTCTTAGAATGGCATTTTTAGAAAAGTAGTGACAAAATCATTTTTACAGTAAAGAGGATTTATCATAACCATTCCAATGATATGAAACATGACAAATCTGCTCCGCAATCAGTAATTACAGCTTATAAGTGTAATAAGAAATTACCAATGTTAATCTATGAGAGGGTTAGGCCTCACAGGAGTGAAAAGTGAATTGGAACGTTTTTCACGACCAGGACATGTAAAAAAAGTACATGTCCTACCCATCAATTACACAGCACCCTGCCCTATGGGCTACCTAGGGCCTACCTTAGGGGTGACGTATGTAATAAAATGGGAGTTTTAGGCTTGCAAGGGGCTTTAAATGCCAAGTTGACATAGCAGTAAAACAGCACACACATGCCCTGCAGAGGCTGGCCTGATACATGTTTAAAGGGACACTTGTGTGAGTGGCCCAATCAGTACTAAAGGCCCACTAGTTGCATTTGAGTTACCGGCCCAAGGCACATGTAGTGCACTTTACTAGGGACCTATAGATAAATTAAATATGTCAATTGTGGATAAGTCAACGACCATGCTTAGAAGAGAGACAACATGCACTTTGGCAGTGCTAAAGTGCTCAGAGTCCTAAAGCAAGATCAGAAAAAGAGGAGGAGTAAGGCAAACGTTTTGGGGTGACCCTTCAGAGAGAGCCATTATCCAACACTTAGGAAAAGGTGGAAGGAGATGCAGACTTTCAGCAGTACTATGACATTTATAAGTGCTAAAAGTTCCCATCTAAACATTGCTCAATGGTCTTTATGAGCCCTGATAGCAGTAGAAAGAACACCCTACAGGTAACAGTTGTCTTCATGTCTATGTTACAACAGATGACACAAACTATCCAGAGACTGGTTGTTCTACTGCAAATGCTTTATCCTCCTCTAGGTTCTTTGTCAGAACCACCACACATCTGTCACATCCGCCGGCATTTCTACCGCCATCTCTGCTACAACCTCAACTGCAGTTTCCTGCTCCACCACCTCAACCACCTCCACCCAAACTGCCTCTGGCACAATTTTGCACCCGGAACTCTAGGGACATTGAGCATAGGATGCTCCTGTTACCAATCAGGAATCAGAGCTAAATGCAGAGGAAAGTGAGGTCATGGAAGAAGGGCAGGTGAAGGAAGGTGACTGCAAAGACAGTCAAATGTGGAGAGACTTCATTCTGCCCAAAGAATGTGATAAGACCCCTCTGCAACAAAACTCACCACTGGGCAAAAATGCCGAGTTCCAATGCCTTGCTATAACAAGCAGTGAAGAAGGGTGAGCTTTCAGTGTTTTCAGTGGAGCAGTAATGCTTCTTGTAAAATTTTAAAGAACAGCCCAGACAATCCACTAAATCCATTCTTATCCTGGAACCCATGATGAAAGAAGGGGTAAAACTCAGGCAAACACTGGGTTGTGTACAAGCTAATGCACATCATGTTAAACAGAAATTCCGAGAACCCAAGTTTACACAGGTATGTTCAACTGCTGAATTTTATTATTACAGCTACTATTCTGAGGTGGTCAAAAAATATCATACAAGCATCATAGATGCAATGGTTGATGTTTCAAAGGCTGGTTTCTGTTAACTTGCAGGAGAGGCGTTATTACGATGACAAGGTTAGCTCAGATCCATGTATTGTCGTTAACATATTTTATTGGCATTTGGTTCATGTTCAGCTCCTTTATCTTCATGTCAAGCCATTTACATACTCGTGGCTCAGATCCTTGTAGATCCATTCTGAACTGCTGACTAAAATCCTCAAGATAGCTTTGATAGACAAATACTCTTTGGCTACTGTGGACAATGTGTAGTAAAGTATAAACATAGTGGCAGATTTACAAACCCCTTGTGCCGGCCCACTGGTGGCTCACTTTAGTGCCCCATATATACAAGGACAGGAAAAGCTACCCTGCGTGACTTTTCCTGTTCTTGGAAATATGGCCCCTTTGCACACAGCACTTTTTGTGAAAGGGGCGTTCCATGATTGTTGCAGTTGATGTTCCCATGCAAGAGCCCTGGAACCAGACACATTCCCAGATTTACAAGACATCGTAAATCTGGAAAAGTGTCTGAATACTGCGCCTCCCCAGGGAAGGCGTAGGGAGGCGCTACGAGGAGACATATATTCATTTCTGCTTGTTTTTTTCATCTTTCTATGCGTGCTGCATTCTGCAGCACACATAGTGCTGTATGCAAATATATGGTACAGGTTAGAAAGTTATATTTTTTCCCATCTTTCATTATCCTAATATTTCTGAAATTGGTTTATTTGGGTAGGAATACATTCTTATTAGTAGATGTAACCCTAACCACTGTGTTACATTTTTAATCCTGAGTGTGTGCTTCTCCAGCCCAAGCCCCAATTTTTCTTCTGATCCACGTTGCTCCAAAACTCTTCTTGTAGTGGTCGCTATGCAGGGACTGGTCTGACAAAATTTGCCAATGCTGCTTTAGATTCCCAGTCCGGCTCTGTATCCAAGGCATTATCAACACATGTTCAAGTCTACCAACAGCATAAACTGGCCATATTGAAGACTAAGATGGCCGAGGGCTTCGTCCAGAGACTTAATGAGAGATCTCCCCCATGACCAGGAGGCAATAAATCAGGGCTTCCGTTAAAATATTTTGGCAAAATATGACAGGCAGAAGTCCAGGGCTTCCACCTCCAAGAACCCCTTTCATTGGAACGTTGTACATAGAAAAGTTTATTTATAAGCAATAGCAACCCCTACACCTTTCCTGAAATTCCAGTCCAGGTCCAGGAATGATTACCCTGAGGGTATTGCTGCCTCTATCTCAGGGGAGGAGGATTGGTTCATCCAAGTTTCTGTCATAAACAGAAGATCCGGGCGTGAATCGCAGAGAATATTGGACCTGTGTAATGCATGTTTATGCAAAGAACGAACATTAATTAAGACTTCAGAGACTATATAAGTGTTCCTCTTACTATCAAGCGGGCCATCACGCTTCCTTACACCATGACCTCACAGTTCTTAAGCTTCAGGGGTACAAATGAGCAGACAGTCTGACAAAGTCTGCCTGTCAGATTCCCACCATACGCTTCCAAATGCAACTTACCCTGGCAAGCCTCAAGGAGCCTAAAGGCCCACAGGTCCTGTGATAAATAGAAATGTCATGATACAGGGACTGCCCATGGTTGGCGCTGGCCACAGAATGGGTGTGGACGGGCTTACCTATGGTGCACCAGTGGGGCATCCATTGTGTGTCCGTGTCACTGACCTCTTTTTTGTAGGAAGTAATCATTGACCACCTCAGGCGAATAAAGCGCAAACAACAAAACATGGCAACTCAATTCATCCACGATGAGTAAAAATGACCACCCTGGCAAAGATCTCTTCACAAATATAACCAGCAAACTAAAGAGCCCCAGTGATGAACAGAAAATTTGTCGTGCAGAAATATCCATAACCAAACTCACTAACCGTGCATAGAAGATCAGAGGAGCGGAAGATAGCACAGCCCCAAAGCAAAGTATAAGGCCACAAAACAAGTGGCTGAAGTGCAAGTACAAATTTCATGACACATACCTCACAACTGAAAAATGCAATTATGAAACAGAAATGTTAAAAACAGACAGAATTATTAAAAAAGAAAGCAAAGTCAAAGGCCATATTTAAAATATAACAATCAAAAGTACCACTAGTCAAGTCGCATTCACGTCCCTCCTTTTAAAGGGAGTAGTCATTTACCTCCTCGGGAGCCTAGAGGGCATACAATACAAAATGGAGTTTTGAGGTCTTATAAATTGTTCTATTAGACGTCTTCATAGAAACTCAAAAGTTTCATTGTTCTTTTGACAGAAAGCAACACAGGCCAACCAGGTTTTTACTGACACGTGTCCCTTCCTCAGGGCCATTGACAGTAACTAATAAGTACTTTGGGAATCAAATACAACATATGTGTATTCGAAAATGACAAAATATTAGACATTGAACATGAACCAGTAGTGAAGAAGGAAAAAATAGAGAAACCACACAAATAAAACTGATATGAGTCAATGTTATCACAGCCGATAAAGCTATTTATATAATAAAAATGTGATGTTTTAAAGACCAGAGAGAGAATGGATAATTGGATACAATAAAAATGGAATACTCAGAGAAAATTACTAGACCCTTATAAACAGACAGCATTCTGTGTGATACACCGGGGGTCATATTATAGATAGGATGCACTTTACCTGTTTGCGCCACGCACACCTTAAAACAGGTGCGCAAACAGGAAAAGTGTGCCATATTACATTGAATGTTCCTGCGCATACATGAACAGGCAACAAAGTCAATACAGCAGCGAGAGTGTCCACCTAGAGGAGGTCTAACGCTAGCAATAATTGATCCCGCAAGGAGGGAGCAAGTGGATCGGATCACCTCGGACGTAGAACCTACTATTCTCAATCATAACGACTTGTTGCTGGTACTGAAGCGATTAACTCTTGTCATCTGTTAATTGCCGGTTCACTCCTGCAAACCATGTAGAAAAAAGTAGAGTATAGGCACTATTTCATTATATCTTAGAGCGTATTTATGGTTAACAGTTCATTTTAAATATGTGATAAATGTATTGACATGATATCTGACAGTTGAATGATTTTAAAATGTGCTTGATTCTTTTTACCATAGCTGCTACAAACAGTAAGGAAAATTGTTACGGTTTTAATTAATTAAACAATAAAAAAAATTACATTTTACAATTTACTTTGATTGTGCTGCCCCCAGTGCAGCTGCATACTCATGAGTGGCTTTAAAGCTGCCGCTCCATGTTTCACTGTGCAGGCGGCAACCCACCTTCACTTTGAAAGTGGATTATAGATCCCTTGCAGGCAGGTGCAGTGAGAGACTGCACCTGCCTGCAAGATGATGTCTGTGGGTTCCAAAGGACCCCCTTTCCCTTCCTCCAGAGGGCTGCTATCAGGGGGGCACACTTACCCTGCTCCACCGTTCATGTGGCACATTGTTAGTGCACCTCTAGACAGCTTCTTTGCCTCTGCGCCCTGGTCTATAATACACCGGAGGCCCAGAGGCAAAATAATTCCCTCATTTACATGGGGCCAAGCCTCCATGCAAATGAGGGAACACACTCTGGTGATATATTTGCGCCAGCGCAATCTGCATTACATAAGAGACTACACAAGCATTTGTAATACCAAAGTGCTTTTGAAGGGTCTTCAAGGGACCCCTTCCCCTTGGTGAATGTTGGTGCATACATTTTTTTATTTTTCATTTTGGAAATGCTTCCCATTTTCCTTTAAAGTTTTCGCTATTAGGTAATCGGGAACCCAAAGCTATGTACATCTGGCCCTAAGTGTAAACCTGCTTGATACCAAAATTCCCAAATGCGAGGAAACTACAATATGGTGAATCAGAGAAATTACCTGCTTGTTCCGAGTTCAGTGTAATGAGAAACGTCTAAGCAACCATTTATACAATAAATATGATCAAGGCAAGTGAGATTTGAAACTTTAAAGGACATGCAGGTTGTTACACAATAGAACAAAAACCAGTGGGGCATATTCTCAAGGACTTATTGCTGAGTTATCGGCACTTTATCGCAGCCAAAGTGGCGATAAAGTTATCACCCTATTCACAAGCTGGTGCTAACAGCCAATATCACAATTTTTCCAGCGATAGCATCTGCAAAAAACTTCTCCACAGATGACACCGACAACTAAAGCCAATGAGATGCAGAGTAGGCATTCCTGTGCAAAAAGCTGTGACAACACCCCCTTCACAAAATTCTCAACGACCAGCCAGATTGGCAATAAGATCCCAAAACAGGTGATGAAGCGCATTAGCAGCAGAGATTTAACACCTGCTCTTACCTGGTGTAAAGTCAAACGACAACCTGCACCATAAAAGGGAGCCCAGCCCCGAGGCACACCTGAAGAACAACAAATGCCATGGAGCTACTGATCGGAGTCCCAAGAGGGCCACAACACCCACCGCCACCAGCCCCAGGCCCGCCAGCCCCCGGACTTTGCCCCCCCCCCCCCTGGACTACCACAGAGGCAGCACAGACAAAGACAGCGGACCTTCAGAAAATGCACCAGCCTCCCAGACTTAACACCAGAGGATGTCATTGCCCACTATAGGCTCAAAAGGACAACCATCCTTCGCATCCTGAACATCATTGCCCACAGGTTGATGGTACCAACACAGCAGACAACCAACATCCCTCCACAGACAAAGCTGCTAGCTGTGCTGCACTTGTTGGCCTCTGGTACCTTCCAACCTACAACCGCCGGAGGAATCTCACAGCCAGCCCTATCAAAGTTCATCACAACTGTCTTGGATGTCATCATCAGCTTGGTACCACAGCACCTTCACTTCCGCCACACTGCGCAGGAACAGCTGGAGACTAAGCAAGGCTTCTACGCCATAACTGGCTTCCTGCATGTGTTGGGGGCAATTGACTGCACACATGTCCTACTTGTGCCCCCTTCCGACTCTGCACACAATTACCGCAACAGAAAGCACACGCATTCCATTAATGTGCAGGCAATAGTGGACTACCAGGGACTCCACCAATGTCGTCGCCAACAACTCAGGCAGTGTTCATGATTCCTACATCTTCCAACAGTCCATCATCAACCAGCACTTCCAGGATGGCACCTATGGGAATGCCCAGCTCGTTGGTAAGTACCAACTGAACACACCACACACCTCAACTCTACAATCATGCAATTCACAACTCTAGGGATGCACACGTTACAAACTCACATACAAAATGCCAAACAACATGCTCACCTACCAGAAACCACAGCACAACTTACTGTGGTAACCTGGACTAGCCCTGTACATAAGCCATCAATGGCATGGCCCCTCAGCCACACAATAGCAGATTGTGGGGAGAGGTGGGAACTAGGCTTATGCGATGGAGGCAAGTAACCCATGAATGAGAATGTACACAATGCCAAGAGTGGCATGGATGTGCTGGACATACTGCAGCATGCAGACCACAGACATATCCATGTCGACATACACTGCTGGTGTTTGGAGTGTAGTGGACAGTGGATGCAACTATGTTACCTCAGGCAGTGGGGAAGAACGAGGAAATGTAGCTTGCTCTGTCCCCCCCTCTAAGCATGAGCGGAGTGGGCTGGCTCAGCGTACGCCAGGCTAGCGTAGAAGGTGTGAATAAAAAGCATGTAGCTCTGAACGTGGTTCTCTTCCCGAATGGCCAACGTGTCTACCAGGCTGCGCCTCTCACCCCGCCACGAGGCCGACGACGTGAGCGGTGTTGCCTGCGCTCCTGTGCCCCTGCTGCACCCCAGGCCGCTGGTCCCCAGACCCGTTTTGCCCACCCCTGCGCACCCAGGCCTCACAGCTCACCTGCCGACATCGGCTTGTGTCAAAGAGGGCCCACCATGTGCCGGTGCAAGATCCATCCCGAGGCCCGTTACCTTGGCAGCCTTCTCAGACCATCACGGCCTCTGCGACACAGGCCCCCAGCACTCCTTTCTCGTTGACGTACTCCACCACTGCCTCCGGCCTACACTGGGGTCTAGCAGATCACACATTTAGAACTGAGTCTCGATTTCTTTATAGCAGAGTTCATATGTTAATGGGATGTTTGATATCACTATACTCCCTTCAATGAACTAGCAATTCACTAGACAAACCTTACCTGCTGCAACAAGACATGATCGCGCATGTTTTTACCTGCACTTGCACTTTCTGACAGGCATCCGCACCAGTAAGTTGTAGATTTCTGTTGTCAAACTTTTAAAAAAACTGGCTCTGAAGGAGAGGAGGCTTTAGGGAGTACTCTCTGAGAGGCAGCATTGTCACCGTGAGCTGTTTGCGAATTTTAATAGCCGCTGGCACGCCAAAGGCACACCTAAGGCAAGCCTGTCTGCGCCCGGCCGCGCCCGGCCGCGCCCGGCCGCGCCCGGCCGGTACCAGTGGCCAGAACCCCTGGACCAAGTGCAAGGCGTCTGACATACTCTGAGCACCACTTAAAATCACTCTGGAAACCGATCGATGAGAATTGCAAACACTGCATCAATCCAACCTCAAGTAGCAAAAACTGCAACAATTGCCTGTTTAAACTGCACTTCCCTGGGCAGCGCTTGACTAATAAAGAGATAAATTCAGAAATAAAACTACTTCTGCTGAACTGCAGGTCCCTGCCAAAACATCCCGTTTAAATTAACATCCTACTTACTGAACAACAGCCTGAAGCACTATTCCTGACAGAAACATGGCTGCACAAAGATGCAGACCCAGATGTGGTGCAAGCACTCCCCCCGGGATACTTCATATTGAGGAAAGATAGGACACCCTGGAAAGGGGGGGAGGGGTAATTGCCATTATCCTTAAAGACCATTTAAAAGGACGCATCAAACCAGATATGATACAAGATTGTGAGAGCATGGGTTGTATGCTCACATTCACCCCTACATGCTCCCTATCAGGAATTTTAATATACAGACCCCCCCCGGCCCATGCGGAATGTTTATTGAATCCCTCACCGACACAGTAGCTATGAGGGCAAATATGGCCGCCAATTTTACCATCCTAGGTGACTTAAATCTACATCTGGAAGACACTAATAAAGGCGATCCACATAACCTTATACTCAATATGCAGGCATTACAACTTGAACAAAGAGTAACATGCCCAACGCACAACAAAGGCCACATACTGTACCCAGTCTTCTCAAACTTAGACAATATCCCAATACACAACCCCTCCCCAGTCCCTTAGTCAGCCCATTTCTTAATATCAATTAGTTGGAAGATATCAAGGACTCCTCCCAGCAACCAGCCCCCAAAGACTTGGGACCGACCATGGGCAAAAACTAGAGCCCGAACTCTGGGCAAACACCCTTGAAACCACCAACCCCATAATTAATTCCGATCCCACCAAAGCATATGATAAATGTAATGAATGGATCACAACATCTCTAGACGCCACTATACCATGCAAATGGACCTCGAAGAAACCCACCGAAAAGAGACTCCCATGTACACCCCAAAAATAAGAGAGACCAAGCAAAAATGCAAAAGACTGGAAAGGGCATGGAGGAGGGACTACAACCCAGAGAAAAAACATAAATATAAAGAGGCCATAAAACTATACCAGACACAAATCAAAAAAGCCCAGGCTCAATACTACGAAGACAAAATTAACTTGGCAGCCAACGCACCGAGGGAAATTGCCAGAATAGCAAAAAAATGATCTATCTGCCCCAAGCCAGAAAGGCCTTCAGAATCAGCCCCCCTGCGATGTAGGGAATTGGCAGAGTTTTTTAATACCAAAATCCTTAACATTTACAATGCCTTCCCTCCGCCGCAGGAAACGGAAAACCCTAGCACCAAAATGGAAAATAATACGAAGGCAGCAAACTCTCTGAGTGACCTCCACAATACATAATATGATCACCCTGTCCACACTCTTCACAAAAGTTAAATCCGGATCCCCTTGTGATCCAGCCTCAGCACACCTGCTGCATATGGTAAAGGAAACCATACTTCCTACACTATTGGAAGTTCTCAACCTGTCCCTAACTACCACAACAGTATCATCAAGCTGGAAAGATGCAATGGTCAAAGCACTCCTGAAGAAACCCAACTTAAATCCAGAAACATGGAGCAACTACTGTCCAGTATCTCTTTTCCCCCTGGTCAGTAAGATTCTGGAAAAACACGTAAACACCTCCCTCTCAAACTACCTTGAAGTCCATAAGATTCTACACACTTCCCAGACAGGTTTCCGTCACAAACATAGTACAGAGACAGCTCTGATAACAGTTACTGAAGAATCAAGGAAAGTCCTCGACTTGGGGGACACTGCGGCACTCATCCTATTGGATCTGAGTGCCACATTTGACACAGTACATCATGGCACTTTACGAGACAGACTCAAGGAGGTGGGAGTGACAGAAAACGCTTTTTCCTGAATCAAGTCATTCTTAACGGACAGAACATTCCAAGTATCTGAAGGCAATCATACCTCAAGGATGATCCCACTCACCTGTGGGGTGCCTCAAGGGTCCTCATTGAGCCCAACCCCATTTAATGTGTACTTGAAACCCCTTGCTGATCTAGTCATCCCATAGGGAGCCCAGATAGTAACATACACCAACAACACCCAACTGGTGGTAGCCCTCAACCACCCTGATGGCAGCACTCCCAGGTTAGTTCTGTGGTGTCCTCTTCTTTTCTTGCACTGCGCACTATACGCAAGGTGTCCCGTTTCTTTTCTTTTGATGCCCTCATACTGATTACTTTGGCAATGGTCATATCCCGCCTGGATTATGGCAACGCCCTATATGCTAGTATACCTGCATATAGTTTAAGGCGATTACAGCAGATCCAGAACCAGGCGGCGCGTCTGGTGTTCAAATTGCCAAAGTTCCATCATGTTACCCCTCTCCTCAAATCCCTGCATTGGCTCCCTGTCCGTGAACGTGTCCAGTTCAAGCTTGCTTCCCTCACTTTTCAAGCTCGACTGGACTCAGCACCGGCTTTTATCTCATCTGAGATTACACCCTACATTCCTACCAGGGAACTACGTTCTGCTACTAAATCCCTTCTTACAGTCCCTCGGTTCCGGAGGAAGAAATGGGGAGGATCGAAATTTGCGACTCTTGCCCCACTCCTTTGGAACTCCCTACCCCCAGAACTTAGAGCCTCCACTCTCTATACGCAATTTAGGAAACAGCTAAAAACCTATTTGTTTTCTAAAGCTTTTTAATTATTCCTAGCTTTTTAGTCCCCTTAATTCTTAGGTTTCACTTTTCCCACCATGTTATCTGCCAGTTATAGCGCCATGAAACCGCCGGTGACCGTGCGCAATATAAATAATTTCAAATTCAAATTCAAATACATGGAAGAGTGTCTGACTAAGGTGGCCATCTGGATGGACCAGTCTTACCTGAAGCTTTACAGGGATAAGACTGAACTCATGATCCTCGGTAATACAGATAGTGGCCCCGCAGACTTAAGATGACCGGCATGCCTGGGACCAATCCCCAAACTCAAGGATAGAATAAAGAGCCTTGGAATCTAGCTGGATAAGTCACTTAAACTAGACCATCAAGTAGTACAAATGGCATCCACATGCTTTGGCATCCTAAGGCAACTTAGGAAAATACTACCACTGCTCCCAGATACCGCACGCAGAACGATGGTACAAGCACTTATACTTCCCAGATTCTCTGTCCTCGCCCCCCGGTTCTGGAATTCCCTCCCTCTTTCCATGCGTTCTATTCCCATTTTTTCACACTTCCGCAAAGCGCTCAAAACATTCTTGTTTGCCCAGGCTTACCCCTGCTAACATCCTCGGCCCTGTCTGTTCTGTTCAGTAGAGCTCTCAGCGCCAGGAAACCGTTTGGCCACCATTTCATTTGCCCGGCCGGACTATTGCAATGCACTTTACATGGGCACCCCTATTTCCGCTATAAGAAAACTCCAAGTGGCACAGAACTGTGCAGCCAGACTATTATATAACATCCCCAGAAAACGATCAGCTAAGCCAGCACTGAGAACAATGCACTGGCTCCCCATATCAGAGCACGTTATGTTTAAATCACTCTGCATTGCACACAGGATCCTCTGAGACACAGGCCCAAAAATGTATTCCGCCCTTCTCTCCTTCCACTGCCCCCTGCGCACCCTGAGATCTGCCAATCTGTTCCGAGCCAAAGTCCCAAAGATCCGGAGGGTAAGAACGGGGGGACATATGTTTTCATACAATGCCTCCATTCTGTGGAAACACTCCCCCTACAGCTTAGATCCACTTCACAGCACCTCTCTTTCAGGAAAGAACTAAAAACATGGCTTTTCCAGAAGCTGCAGTAAAACAGGAGCGTGTTGTTCGGTCGCAACCAGCGCTGGGATGCCTAAGGGTAGCCATGCGCTATACCAAGAATCAATTTATTAATAATAATAATAATAATATTAATAATGTGGTGCCAACAACTCTGTGCATAGCATTCCAACATCACCTGTCTGTGGTCCCTTGCTGACTACTGCCTTCGGCCTACACTGCGGTCAAGTAAGTCACACATTTGGAACTGAGTCTTGATTTCTTTATGGCAGAGTACATATCATTGTATGCAAGGAGAGGAGTAAGAGGAAGACACATTTCAGTCTGGAGGAGAAAAGGATCATCGTTACAGAGTTGATCGAACACTACCAACAACTGCTTTGGTGTCACTAGCTCTGTGCTTCACAAGCCAACGACACATGGCTGTGGGCCCTTGCTGACTACTGCCTTCGGCCTATACTGTGGTCGAGTCGTTCACACATTCGGAACTGAGCCTTGATTTATTTATGGCAGAGTTTATATCATTGTACAGGCCTCATCGCAGACTGCATCCCCTTTCAGTTATGTATGGTGCCACTAACTCTGTGCCCCGCAATTCATGGACACTCTCTGGTTGAACTTTGGTGGCATCTGAGTATATGGCCTGGAGGTTGTCTTTATCATCATGTAGCTGATATTGTCTTGGTGTTAAGAATGCGTCTGTAGCATTCATCCCCTCCATATTGCCTGCTTCTGCTTTGTTCTGTCCTCTGCATCATGCCCTGGAAGAACACCTTCCACTGTCCCCTGAAACACTCAGCGGCATTCACCTTTGACATTGAAGAGTTCCCACTCAGCTCTTGTGGCCCTACCTGAGTGCACCGCCTGTGCCGGCCGCAGTGCATCCGGGGCCACTAACTCTGTGCAGCTCAAGTCATGGACCATTGCTCTTTGAACTTTGAACTTCTGATTGTCTGATCATTGTTGTATTTGTAGTCACCACCAACCACTCCCTGAGGGCTGGCTTATACTCACCCACACCCATCCAGCACAGGCGTCACTGGACATGTGACCCTGGTAATAAAAGGGGCCGGGCGCACGTACCCGTAGCCAGTTCCACAAACTATCTAAGTATGTCTGTGTGGTCAATTTGTATGCATGAGGGCCCCGGGCCCTACCACATTACAATGTGCTGTGTACAGCGGACACAACCATGTCACCTCAGACAGTGGGGTTGACCTGGGACATGTAGCTGTGTCACATTCCCCTGTAAATGTAAGCGGAGTGGACTGGCATACGACAGTCCAGCGTAGGAGTGTGGTTCATCAACCCAGGACTCTTGGCGTGGTTACTTTTTGGCCTTGCCAAGGAAGTAACTAATACGTGTGTCTCTGTTGTAGTGTTGGCGCCGCCCGTCCCGCAATGGACTATGATGCAATGTAGCATTGCCCCGGAGTGCGAAATCAGCTGAAGGGGTAAATGAAGGAGCGCAAGCCCACTAGGAGTCCGGGATCATACATGCTGTGTGTTGTGTGTGTTGCTATTACCGCAGCATAAGCCAAAGATCTATCCTAAACCGCATTGCGAATTCAGCCAGCCATGTACTCGACTTCTGTGTCCGCCCTATCCTTACCATAGGCCTACACACACGTGGCCTCCAACCTTCAATGCACAACATCACAGTGTTGTTGTCAGGCTTGTGGACATGCGCAGACAGGCATGACAATGGTGTTCCATAGGTGTGCAAGTGATGCAACCGTGCTGCACACACTAGTAAATAGGCTCGGGGGAGAGAGGAGCAACAGTGAGGCTACGTATTACACATTGATGCTGCTCATTTGCTACAAGCAGTACATGTCAAACAGGGACCACTAAATCACACATATCACACACCAATGAACCTGTGAGCCTGCCAACACATCATGCAGAACCACCTATTGACTCATGTCTCTCTGCACTGTCACAGGTGATCAAGGATATGCACTCTGCTCTTGGATGATGACACCCCTCCGGGCCCTGAACACACAGGCCCAGAGGCAGTACAATGCGGCCCAGAAATGCACCAGGGGCATTGTGGAATACACATTTGGCGTGTTGATGTCACGTTTCAGGTGCCTAGACATCACAGGTGGAATGCTCCTGTACAGCCCAGACATTGTGTGCAAGATGATCGTTGCATGTTGTGTGTTGCACAACACATGGGTACGCACCATTGCCCCATGGATACAAGTGCCAGATGCACTGGACGAAGATGAGGACGATGAGGCAAGTGGACCACAAACCACTGCAGCTGCAGCAGGAATAGCCTGTAGGAACACCATCATTGACAATGTCTACACATGAGCCCGTCACATTGTGACAGTCCTTAGCAATCATGGGACAGTACAAAATGACCACAGGCACAGAATGTGCAAATAAATCCATTACAACACACATTCCCTGAGTGCATTTCACTCCTCTGTACAAGCGCATCACTTTGACAAGCGTAAGTGCAACATGTAGTGCTAACAATCTCATCATTTGAAAGTGGATGGTGGGTGTGTCACCTCTTTACAGAGAGGCTGTTTAGGGTGTCACGTATTCAAAATGCCATTTCTCTGTGTCAAAGATAGTACAGAATCTCACTCATCAGCATTTCACGTGTCCCTAATCATTACATATTGGCTGTTATTTGTGACCTACAATTGACAACAGGCCTTCTTTTGGGGTCAGATATCTACCACCATGATGCAGGGATACACCCAAAACATGAGCAACATGGACTTAAAGGGAAATCACTGCCCCTACATGTGTCCATGCTTTCATACATGATTAATTATAGACATGACACATCTGGGTATGCGACATTTACGACGCAACTATTACAACGCCGTTCCATTACGACGCGGTCATAACAACGAAAGTTGTTACAACGAATTGCGCTGGGGGGCGCTCAAGGATAGTAAATCATTTAATTTACTATCCCAACACCTTCCCTACTATCCACGGGGACTGGTGTTGGAATAGTAAATTAAAATTTTTTAATTTGCCCCCCGCAACGCAAGTCGTTGTAACGACTTGCGTTGTTACAACCGCGTTGTAATGGAACGCGTTGTAAAAGTGTGCGTCGTAATGACGTACATCCCACGTCTGTGTCTATTAATATGTATTATTCACGTTCAGTGGAGTGTTGAAGCTGTCTCAGTACTGGACCATGCAGACAACACTTTACAATGTTGCCCCATGGAGGGCCAGCCAGGGTCCTTTAGAGAGTGACAAGTTACTCAGAAGGGGTAAAGTCCAGTCCGCAGGCTGATTTCTGTGTCATTGTTGAGCAAACAAAATATGTCGGTCCATGTTGAGGTCCAAGATTAGTGTTGCAGAGTGTATCGGGGCACGGTGGAAGGTGTTATTCCAGGGCATGATGCAGAGGGCAGAACGAAGCAGCATCAAGCCATATGGCGGGGATGAGTGCTACTGCTTCCTTCTTATCACTAAGTCAGATTCATCTGCGTCTTCATCTTCTGGCGTTTCATGTGCCTCACATGTGGGTGGTGGTGATTGGTCTGCAGCACTGTGTGACTCTGACACATCAGGACTTGGAGATGCGGATGTAGAAGTAGCAGCAGCATTCATCTGTGCAAGTCTCGTGGCATCACTCCCAGGATGAGGACTTGCAGGGCATGGAAGATCCCATCTACAGCTTTCTTGTGTGCAGCAGTGGTAGCCATTCTTTGCACCTGCATCTGCTCCATGTTCTCCATGACCCTCCTTATGTTTCCCAAATCACGGATGACATAGCTGTAGCCACTCTGACTAGACAGTTGTTGTTGTCTCCGAGTCATGACTCCAGCGATGCTAGCCATGGTTTGTTTGTGGGCATGGTGCGGACTGTGGGTGTCTGTTAGGGAGTGTAAGTGGTCCCTGAGGGGAGTTAGACACCCACGTATGGCATCTAGTTTGGCTGCCATGAGGTCGAACCCCACCCGCACCTGTTCAGCCAGCTCCTTCTGGCGGTGTAACACATGACATTGGAATGCCATGTGTTCTTCGGTGAGGTGCTGGTAGCCAGACGTGGTGATGGGTGCTTCCTGCTGTGTGGTCTGTGCAGGGGATGGGCTAACCTCGACGGTGCTGGGCTGCCCTGGTACTGGAGGTGGGGTGCAGAGGTTGTCCATGAACCGTTGGAGTTCATTGTAGTCGTTGTCCGTGGGGTCGTCTCCTTTTTCACTGACGTGATGTAGGGTCTGCTCTGCAGGAGGTGTTGATTGTCCCTCTGCAATGTAAAGGGGATATGCAGTTTCACAGTGTGTTCCATGTATGTTGATGCATTGGCGAAGTTTACATACAGACTGCATGACAATGTACATTTTGACTGTTTGTGAGGAGATGCCTATTTGATGCTAGACAATGGACATTTGCACTACATCACGTATATGAGGTTGTACTCGTACATTGTCATCTCACAGTTTTTTTCTCTGCTTTTCTGGTGCATTTTCCCACATGACGCGTGGGAATTGCAGGCCTGTCGCTGGTTATTGCAGATTTTTGTATTGCGGTTTGGGACAGTGTCGCTTTTTTAGCGCTCACGTTTCGCATTTTTTAAACGTCGCGTTAATTTTAACTTGGTCATTTGACGTGTTATCGTGAGACTATCCCATGGTACCGCAGTGTTGAGAATTCCACGTTAACATCGTGTTATTTTTATTTTCTTGCGATAGACTGCGATGTTGAAAGTTGCGTTAAGCTAATTTTGCAATAATTATCACACGTTCTTGAGAATATCCCCCCGTGTGTAACACCGGTTATGTGACAAGTGAAAGGAATAATTGAAAAATGCAAATGTTAGTGATGAAACCACAAATGAAAGCTCGTATGGAGCATACTATAATTAAGTCATATTGATGGTGAAAGAAAAAAGCGGTATATGAAGAACAGTGGAAAAAATAAACATTAACCGCTAGTGCAGTTAGAGTTAGAGCTTGGTTCTTGTTTAAAATGTATGTGAGTCTGGTCACAAGGAAAGAACCATCCGCTTGATAGGCGGCACATCAATGCAAAAAACAATAAAGCCAGCTACTCATTAAGCTTGGCACTGCTTCGTAAAGAGTGAAAAAGCAATCTGTTTGAGAAAACAAAGCCGCTAATTTGTCACATATTATCAGAATGGACATGCTCGTTAGGCGACATATTAATACAGAAAACCTCGAATAATGAAGCAAGCTGCTCTTTAAGTAAGGTGCCACTTAGTAATGAATGACAAACTAAGGCCGCTAATACAGCACATAAAATCAGGGTGAACATGTATAAACTAGTCAGAAAAAAATAAATATATATATATATACATTTTTTTTAATGTATTTATTTTAACAAAGAAACTTGCACTAAATACCGAGCATACTACGTTAATGAGGCTTAAAGGTATATAACCTACCAACATAATAACCACATCGGGGTAAAGGTATGAGAAAGGTGTACCGCCATTGCTCCCGCAACACCGGTTTTAAACAGTGGTGAGGAGTCACATGTATAGTCGTTATGAAGTTTCTAAGAAAGCAACTCACTTGAGAAAACAAAGCCGCTAGTCTAGCACATAAAATCAGGGTGAACATGCTCGTTAAGTGCCATATTAATACGGAGCACCACAGATAATAAAGCTAGCTCCTTGTTAGGTTAGGTTCTGCGTTGTAACGAGTGAGAAAAAAAGGCTGCTAGTGCGGCTCATATAATCAGGTGAACATGCAGCAGTATTAGTAAGAAAATTAAGCCGGCCAAACAAAAGTGTGCCTCAAATTGTCCAGGATGAGTTCAAATGGGGACATTCCTGAAAGCTGCACCTCGGGGAATCGCCGTGAGGGGAACGGCTCCCTGATACACCCACAGCCACCCAGCGCCGTGAGGGCAACGGCCGCGCTGACATCGCGTAGAGGTGGAACTACATCTCCCAGGTGCCCCGGACACTAGCGGCGCACCCGGGACATCACTGCCTGCGCCCAAAGGCGCTGTTAAAGAGCGGAACGCCTCCCGTCCCGCGGGACACCCGCGGGCAGCGCCGGGAGAAGCCCGGGACAAGGGCGGGACCATCCAAAGCCGTCAGAGGCCGGAGGAGGCTAGGCTGGGTCACTCCCTTTGGCCCTTAGGTTTTGGCCCCCTCACCTCGTTTGGAGTGATATTAATCGGTGCCTTAAGAAGGAGTAACAGAAGGACTACCGAATTGAACACTGGGCCCTCAAAAACTGTAAGCTAAAAGAAGAGGGCAAATGGGGGTCCGTGGGATACGTGTTAATGTGTGGGGGCTGGAGTGCTTTTCGGGGAGTGCCTCAATTCTGGAAATTGGGGTAGATACCTGTTTGACGTAACATAGCATGCCTAACAAAGCAACTACCCATGCTGCAAAAGCAAAATCTCACGTCCCCCTCACAGCAAGAGTAATCATTCAGGATCCCAACTCTTTGCCCCCTCTCAATATACAACCTACCGCGATCGATCAAATGGTGCAGAAAGCCCTAGGGGCAGTCTCCAACAAAATAGAGCGTATGGAGAGACGACTATTGTTAACACCATTGATTGACCCTCTTAGTACACCTCAGGATAATACCAATGAGAGAATAGTTGTTGCCCAATGCACCAGCCCTGAGTCACTCGCCCAGGATATCTCTTGTGCACAGTTGCCCACTGATGCTGTCCAGGTGACACCCTTGCCAGATAAGAAAGCCCCCACCAGTAAGAAAAGGAGAGCATGCCAGAAGAACCCAGGCACTAAGAAAACTAAATTAAGGTCAACTATTCCCCAAACAAGATACATAGAAGAAGAGGTTTGTGAAGTCCAAGGGGCCCATCAGCTAGCACCCCCAAACTGGATGGCTCAGGTGGTATTAGATCTACAAAAATCTTTAGAACTATTTATAGTTAGTCAGACCAAACCATTAGCCAGCAGATTGGACAAAATTATAAATGATTTACACAAGAGGGGAAAGATACCGGGAATCCCCGTGAACCCCAGTGCTATGGGTAGCTGGGGTTCACCAGCCCAGTCCTTCAGTCTGCCATACTTTCTGACTGTACTGTCAGTAATTCACAAAGTGTAACACAGGACCCAACACCCGGAGGTGTTCAGATGCAAACGAAAATCATACCCCGCCAGGACGGAGGTACTAGTGTTCTAGATAGAGGGTCTAGCAGGTTAACAGCACAATTGCAAAATAAAAAGCCGCTGAATAATAAAACCACCAGAGGCACAACATCCAAGTCAAGAAACCAACCCAAGACTAATTAATTCCCCACCGAGTATATTCTTCCACCTGAGGCATGCCCCTATGTAGTGGTACTTGGGGGAGTTCCAGAATTGAAGCCAGATCAGAAGGAGTCATACCCCGAACTTAAAAACAAGACGATAGCTTGGCTGAACAAGAATAGACCACTGGTAGGGAACAATAGTGGAGAAATCCTGCATGTCAGAAGGGTGAATTGGATTGGGAGGAAAAGTAAAGACTTGGCGGGTAATTGCATAATTGTGAACTTCAGGGACGTCAGATTGGTGGAGCACATATTAACGAGTGGATCCTTTCAACCAGAAAGTAATATAAGAACATTGCCGCTGGGTTATTTTTATCCCATGCAATGTGGCCCCTACGACCCAAGACAAAACCTGGGGAGACCGGGAATGGGCCAAAACGTCTATGGGGACCAAAGCTACCCTGCCAACGAGGCTCGGGTAAAAGAATTAGATGTTTGCAATTGGGAAAACAGATTTGGTCCCCTTATGTCCCTAGAAGATAACGATTGACCACAAATATTAACAGACCATGTAGTGGAGTCAATAAGGAGTGAGGGCGGTAAAACTAGCTCTCGGGACAGGTTAGGAAGAGGGTTGAGGGGGATTAAAAAGGATTCTTTGCCACAACCCCCTGTAAGAAAAGTACCTCATTTATTAACAAGCCTCAATAGGGAGTTCCCCCAGGAGGCTGAATATCAACTTAGCCCCTAACACATAGTGCTCTGGAAGAGAAGCTGAGGGTGGTATCAGTCTTGCCACCAATACAGAGCCCTGGGACACAACTTATTCCCCCAAGTATCGAGGAAGGGCTGAGGGCCCAAAGTCAGAGAGATAAGAACCTCGACGGGGCACCATTAGTGGAGGGGGAGCTAAAGATATTATCGTGGAATATTGCGGGCCTGGCAGGAAAATTTAACAACAAGGAATGGAGACAACACATTAGTGGGTTTCAGATAATTAGCCTACAAGAGACCTGGGCGGTCGACAGTAACTCCCTACATATGGCAGGGTACAAACACTTTTTTGTGCCAGCTCAAAAAGCTAGTTCAGGAAGAGCGATTGGAGGTTTATCACTATACGTAGACCTAAACCTGGAAGGAATTTGGACCAGTCCATCTTGGTCATCACACACCATCCAGGCGTTAGGTTTTACTAGTTGCGGGCTAAGGTTGACTCTGTTCAACGTATATAATGTAGGGTCCACAAAAGGAAATAACTCTACACTAAAGGAATTAGACTACAGACTTCATCAGAAACTAGCCCATAGAAAAGGGGCTTTAGATACCATTACACTAATAATGGGTGATTTTAACTGCCATTTGTGTCCAACCCTGTTCCCTTTTAATGCAGATTGGTCCCGATGTCCCATTGAGAAGGGCCCACACTTTGAACATTCCCCAGAGGGATTAGCCCTTAGTAATCTCCTCAAAACCCATGATCTGGAACACACGATTGATTTGGTTCACCTAGAGGCAGACGGGTCCCTTACCCCAACTTTTAAAGGGAGAGGATGTTCCTCTTATATAGATTATATACTAGCATCTAGGCAAGCAAAAAATTGGATCAGCATTGTGGGGATTGACTGGAGTGCATTTAGTGACCATAACCCCCTAACCTTAAAACGAATACAGCGGTGTCGACCCAAGACATGCACCCAGGTGGACTGTGAGTTGAAGGTAACTGACCAGGGAAGGCGGCTTAAATGGTCAAAAATTGATAGTGAAGCATTCTATAAAGAATTAATGGTAAAAGGGAAAGTACAGGTTGACGAATGCTTAGCTCTCACGATAGAGGGGAGTAATTTGTTCAGGGCATTTAGGTCAGTGACCATACTGGTAGATGGCCTACTGAAGACAAAAGCCCCTACGAGGAAATACATACAACCGAGGTGGTTCAACAGCAATTGTTCGCGAGCCCTGAGAGAATTAAAATCCAGTTTAAAATCTAACCCCAGGGACAATTTCAGAATAGTTCAGTGCCGATGGACATATAAACAGGCGCAGAAAGAAAGAAAGAGCACTCTCCAAAATGAAGCATGGGCAGACCTAAGAGAGGCTGGAGAAAGAAGGACATGACCCAATTTTGGAGGATTATAAATAACCCATACTTTCAGGATAGCAACACCCCTGAGATTGGGACGAACATCCTACCAGAGCAGTGGGTATCACATTTTGAGGGATTGTATAATCATAACCAGGACATAGATCTGGAGAGGGAGTGGGCTGAACAAAAGGGACCAGCTATTCAGTTCTCTATAGCTGAAATAATACAGGGGATCTAGGGCCTCACACGTAACAAAGCTCCAGGCCCCAATGGCTCACCACCTGACCTGTATTTGAGCAATGTAGATTTCTGGGCTCCCATTCTTACGAGAGTTCTGAATGCGGCTGCCCAGTATGGTTAACCTCGCTCCTGGTCGACTGCAGTCATTGTTCCCATCTTCAAGAAGGGCAACAGGGACAATCCGCAATGCTATAGACCAATCTCCCTGATAGACGTCTCAGCCAAAATCCTGGGTCGGGCAATCTTGCAGCGGCTTATGGAATGGACAGATGACCACCACATAATAACGGATATCCAGTATGGCTTTAGAATAGGGAGGTCTACAAGTGACCAATGCCTAAATCTTTATTTGCTGGTTGCAAAATATACCAAAGCCAGCAATGAAGCAATGTATTTGGAGTTCATGGACCTAGCAGCCGCCTTTGACCATGTGAACAGGAAAAAGCTATGGTGCCTGATGATTGATATGGGAATTGACCCAGGTCTGATTAACATCCTCAGAGAGTTGCATCAGGACACGACAGCCAAAGTTCGATACAACACGGAGGGAGGGAACACAGAACAATTCCCTTGTACGAGCGGAGTGAGACAGGGTTGCATTCTTGCCCCTTTTTTGTTATCACTCTACATTAACAACCTAGAGCAGGCTCTGATCGATTTAAATATAGATTGCCCAAGAATCGGTCCACGCCACATACCGGTGCTCTTATACGCGGATGACGCGGTCCTGCTTGCCCGCACCCCGAGAGGTCTGCAATGCCTAATCGACGGATTTGTTAAATTTATGGCTACCATGGATCTGTCGGTGAACCTGACCAAGTCCTTAATGATGTTGGCTGGAACTAAACCCTGTAAGAGGTTCTCATACAAAATAGGGAACCACACACTAGAAAAGGTCCAGTCTTTCTCTTACCTGGAGTTGTTATTTGATGGAGCACTAACATTCAGATCCCTAGCCGAGGACCGCAGCACAAAACTAATAGCGGCAAATGGGGCCATAACAAATTTTGGCAGAAGGCTAGGTCGTTGGTCCCCAGAACAGGTCATTGATCTTTATAGCTCGATAGGCTGTTCAAAAGTTTTGTATGGTTCAGAAGTGTGTGACTATGTTAATGTGGAGCAATTGCAACTGGAGGAAAACAAATTTATGCGAAGGATTTTAAAAGTCCCTCAGAGTACCCCAGTTGCAATTGTACATAGTGAATTGGGGAGGCCTTTCATAGAGGACCAGGTCAAGTTAAGACCTATCATGGCCTGGTTAAAAATCTGGGTAAACCCTGAGGCGGACCTAAGTAGACACATTTTGAGAGACTGTCTGCACAGGGACAAAGGCTTACAAATACCATGGTTAAAGTATATCAAGGCAACCTTGGAGGGTATTGACCGGAAGGACCTTTTCATTAACCCCAGCACCATTTCACCCCTTGATAAACTGAAAATTAAAAGAATGCTGTCTGATCAGTTCTCCTCACGTAGAGCAGAAGGGGAGATGACCAAACACACTGTAGTTGCACACAGTTTTATAAAGAACATTGAGGGCATGGAGCCATACCTGTATTTGATGCACAACGCAAAGGATAGGTTTTTAATGACTCGTTTTAGGCTCAATTTATTATCTCACATACTGGCTGATCGTCAGGTTTTACACTGACAATTGAGCAGAAGGGTGCCTGCGGCTGCGACAATCGGTCTCCGCAGGACACCCTTCATTTTGTACTTTTGTGCCCTTTTTTTAAGTATGCTAGGCGTAAATTTTTGGTGGAGATTTTGAAAAAAGAGAAGTTTTGTCATGCTAAAACTGCTTTATTCTTTTTGCAGAGAGCAAACGACCCATGGACACTCTGTTGTATTATGAATTTTATTAAGATTGCAGTGAGGTTAAGAAACAC
The DNA here is from genome assembly GCF_964261635.1 of Lissotriton helveticus. Taxonomy (NCBI): domain Eukaryota; kingdom Metazoa; phylum Chordata; class Amphibia; order Caudata; family Salamandridae; genus Lissotriton; species Lissotriton helveticus. The sequence continues at coordinate 2,129,488,874 of NC_136061.1, forward strand.
AAGAGGAGAGGGTTAATGATTGGATTACGGAAGAATATATATTTTTTATCTGTTTTCATATGCAATCAAACTGTTGTTCAGATGTAATTTAATTCTTTTTTAACTTTGTATATGTGTGTACTTTTATGATGTTTTTTAATAATCGAATAAAGAACTACTGAACGGAACGGAACTGAGTTCAAATGGCCACCTTCGCTAAGCTCTCTCCGCAAACAAAACCAGTAGACCAAAGAGCCCCAGTTTTGAAAAGAAAAACTGTCCTCGGATGTATTCCCAATCAAACTCTCTAACCTCGCACAGAAGATCGTGGTAGAGGAAGATTGCACAGACCCAAAGAATGGTGTATGGGCACTAAACAGTTGGATACAGTTCAAGCGCAAATATCCTAAAGCCGTCTTCACAATTGCCACTATGTGGGCCACACATGTTTTGCTTCCTTTGAATAACTATATTGCCCCCATGAGGAAACTGAATTTTATTCAAGTCATTATGAATGTGCCATGTACACAATAAGGAGCATAGAGGGAAAGGAAAGACACAGGGCGCCCTCCACTCATAAAGTTATGCAAACAACAATGACCAGGTCCAATTAGGCTATGTATACTTCAAGCAATCTACTTCGTATTGCACTATTTTAGCAAATGGCCCCCCTTCATTTAGAAACCATGGGGTAGAGAGTACAATGTTGCCATACCAAGTTAAAAGGCCTCCATCCCTTCTAAAACAGTCACGAGAAACGGACAATAAACACGGTGTGTAGTGAAAAAAATGTGAGAAAGCGAGATGACCCCTCACGGGCGAACCAGCAACGGGAAACCTGGTAGGTATTCACCAGTGTTGCCCTGTTATCATCATTGGCGGTCATCAAGCTTTAAAGTAAAGTGTCCAAATCAATCTGTAAGTGCAATTTAAAGTGCAGTGAGAGAAAGTGCAACACACAAAACGGACAAACAGTGTAATGCAACGAGAAAGGATCTGCACATATATATGACTTGTATTCTCCTTCTTAGTGCAGCCTCTCAATTAAAACGCAGGGAGTGGCTATTGATTATATAACCACATACCACACGCCAACATGTTTCATTGCCTTATATCTTTTCAGGCAATTTCTTCAGGGCAAATGATTTTTTACCACTGCATCAATTGCTGGACACACCATTCTTCATGACTGTCAAAAAAACAAACAAAAATTAAAACTCCTTTGCTACATGCCCACACAGACTTATATTGCAAAGTGTAGTACACCAAATGTGCAGAAAACGTCACATCACTCCATATTTACCCCTACAAAGCCAAGGCGACTCCTACCGGCCGTAAGGATGAGATTAAAATTTAGGTACAACCCCTGCAGTGGGTTGACCCAGATCTCGTGTCGTTTTCTAACTGTAGAAAAAACATGTAAAGCACACGCATTGTTAGAGTATATCAATTTGTCAATGCGTTCCTCTATTCTCATCATGTTGCAGTATCTGTTTGTTTACAAAACGTGCATTGTTAGAATATAAAGTGGCCAATGTATACCGCTATTTTACTCGTGCTGCAATGGTGTACCACTATTGTACTCGCATTATTAGAATATATCGAGTTGTCAATGCGTTCCGCTACTCTCCTCATGTTGCAATATCTGTTTGCTTACAAAATGTGCATTGTTACAATATAGAGTGGCCAATGTATACCGCTATTATTCTCGTGCTGCAATGGTGTACCGCTATTATACTCGTGCTGCAATAGCGTAATTGCGTGAAACACGAGCATTGATGATATATGTCGAATCATTAAAGCGTTCCGCTACTATAATCACATTGCTGAAATATGGCGAATTATTAAAGCGTTCCGCTACTTTGATCATATTGCAAAAACATAGTCGCGTGGTTTCATTAAGGGACCACCTCTCCTAACCGATCTGTGTGTTGCCTCCATCCAATTGCAAGTTAATCTGCCGGTCCATCTTTAAATCCGGAATCCCATCTGTGGCGCGTCTACTCTCGCGATGAGACGCGGCCACCATTTTGAATTGGGATACTGAGGTTACTTATTCATGTAAACCACGGGCGCGCTACGTCACATTTGGGCGCATTCGTCGGTTTATAAGTTTTAATACTTTGCCAGATACATAAACACATGCACGGAATATATAGTTTTATATAGTTTCTACCTAGCGTTTAGTGGTGTCGTCTCGCAAAAGTTTCGAAAAAACGTATGTGCCCCCAAATCACCGGGAACTCTTATGAATTACTGTCCTGCATATTAAAATACAAATGCACGGTAAATAGTCCAGTACTGTTAGTAAAATCATTCTATTTCATTCTCATGTTCAGAATGGCAACTACTAGTCTGCAAGTTCTATGTAGCAGATTACGGCGGCCATCTTAGACTGTGTTCCTAGTGTGTCCCAATGATCTATACAGGGCACTGGTATATGTGAAAGGTAATTTACACTGAAGCTCTGCTATATTATTGCTCACTATTGTCAAATAAGGCAGGTTCATAATCACTACTTGGAAAGCACTATATCAGATGTCCACATACACCAAGACCAATAATATACAATAAAAAAAACAGTATGACAGATATTACATTAATTTACATGGCGATGTTATTATCGGATTTAGGAAAACTGATGATGGTTTTAAGAAAATGCTGTTCTTAATGCACTTTATTCCATTCCAAAAGTTCGTTGAGTCCCAACTGCTCGCTCTTCTCTTGAAAAATCCATCTCACCTCCTTTGTTATCAGCATTCTTTCTACAGTTTGGGGATCACCGGTCACTTTCTCAAGCACTGTCCAGGTAAACCTATGTTTGGTGGTGTTGCAATGCTGGACAAGTTTTGTTGTTTGTTTACCAGTTCTTATCGTACTTAGGTGCTCCTGGATCCTTGTTTTTATTTTTCTTGTGGTGAGGCCTATGTATTCTAGCCCACATTCGCATTGCAACCTGTACACCACATTAGTGGTATTACAGTTGCTAAACTGTCCCAAAAAACACTCTTTTCCTGATCTTAAAACCACACTGGTTGCTTTCTTAGTTAGGAGGCAAACTGAACATGTCCCACATGGAAAATGTCCTTTGGGGATCGAGCTTCCTCTTATCTCTTTTACAGGCGGTGCCCTCGGAGGGGGCATTGTGAAGTCTTTATTGGAAAGCAGGGCCCAATGTTTCCGAATTGACTGCCTAATCCTGGTAGCTAGGGGATTGTAAGTCATTACAAAAGGGATGCAGTCCTCTTTTTTCTTCGGATTGGTCTCCAACAGCGCACTTCTGGGAGTATTAAGCGCCCTCTTTTTTGCCTGTTTAATGATTTTTAAAGGGTATTTCCTTTCTTGCATTATGAATGTGCCACCATGATCGCACCAACACATGTCCTCTGTATCTATACCATTGTTTTTCCTGGGTTGCACAGGCCCTCCTTTTCACAGTCCCAGATTCATGGCTGTAAAGTAACTTGAAAACTGGGGAATTCTATCCTCGTCTCTTTAAGAATCACTACGGAACATTTATTCTTTTGGAGGAAATTAAAGGCCTGGCACTTCCCTACATCTAATTTTTCACATTTTGAACCTAGCGCCAGACAACTGTATGTATTTGTGCGCTTTTCAAATATAAAATCGATTCTGACACACTAGAGACAAATGCTCCTATGTTCTCATTACCGGATTTGAAAAGAACATTAAATTGAATCTTGACAAAGTGAAGAATTCAAGATTGTAATGGAAACGCGGGGAAGTAATTTTCTCTATATGCACTGCCATGAGATAAAAATCGTAAACAACTTTAGCAAAAATACATTTAAACTTGAAATGTTACAGTTAACACAGGTGTAGTTCCTCTTGGTAAACCCTGAAATGTTAAAAGTCATGTGGAGCTGGAAGAGTGGCAGCAATCGTTTCTGCTATTGTCTGTAATGTGTATCTGCTGAAGTTATTGATTTACATAATTATAGTGCACACTCTAGGAACCACATCACATATAAGCACATTAGGTTTACTGTAAGACCAAAGAGTGCATAGCTCGCAAGATTTGTACATCTTTCATAAGGCAACACTTGGGAGAAGGGATTTAAGCCTAATATTGGTCATGTTATGTTTTGTTCTGTTATGTAATTACATTTTTATTCAAGGGCTATCTGGGTCACTCCACTAAAGTGCTAGATCACGGGTACTCATAGTACGGCCCAAGAACCGCAAGCGACCCGGCAAGCCTTCCTTGGCTGCCCGCGGACCTTGCAGACATTGTACCTGTTTTATTTTTAAAGAGTGTCCGCAAACACTGCCGGTTGCAGCAGCGCGACTCTGAGAGATTCTGCTCTAGGGGGGCCCGGGGATTCCAGCGATAGTAAGAATGGAGATGCAGGGGCGCTAAGAAGAGGTAAATGGTCTTTTAAAGACCTGTGAATTACTCGGGTGGGGCTGTGTGTGTGCCCTGGAAGCTGTCTCAGCCCCGGCTGACACACACGTGGTGGGGGGGTGAGGTGACAGAGGGTGACAGAGGGAGGAAGAGGGAGGAAGAGGGAGAAAGAGGAGACAAAGGGAAGGAGACAGAGGGTGACAGAGGGAGGGAGACAAAGGTTGACAGAGAGAGAGGCAGACAGAGAGAGGGAAACAGAGAGAGGGAGACAGAGAGGGTGGGGGATAGAGGGAGACAGAGGGAGGGAGAGGGAGACAGAGAGAGGGAGACAGCAAAGGGAGACAGAGGGAGGGAGACAGACGGAGACAGACAGAGGGAGAGGGACACAGGGAGAGGGAGCGAGACAGAGGGAGGGAGAGAGTCAGGGAGAGACAGAGGGGGGAGACAGAGAGAGGGAGACAGAGAGAGGGAGAGAGACAGAGGAAGACAGAGGGAGACAGAGGGACAGAGACAGAGACAGACAGAGGGAGACAGAGGGAGAGGGAGACAGAGAGAGGGAGACAAAGGGAGGGAGACAGAGGGACGAAGACAGCGGGAAGCAGAGGGTGAGAGACAGAGGGTGGCAGACAGAGGGAGACAGACAGAGGGAGACAGAGGGAGGAGGGCAACAGTGGGAGGAGGGCAACAGAGGGACGAGGGTGACAGAGAGAGGAAGACAGAGAGAGGGAGACAGAGAGAGGGAGACAGAGAGGGAGAGGGAGAAAGAGAGAGGAAGACAGAGAGAGAGGGAGGGAGGGAGACAGAGAGAGAGAGAGAGAGGGAGACAGACAGAGTGAGTGAGACAGAGGGAGACAGGGAAAGAGAGAGAGGGTGAGAGAGAGAGGGCGTGAGAGAGAGAGAGAGATGTGTGTATGCCGGGTCTGGTGGCTCAGTGGACGAAGGCGTCCGCTGCAAGGACCTGTATTCAACCTCATGGTCACAGTTTTTTTTTTGCTCTAGCCCCGCACCCTCCCCCACTGACCCCGCCCCCACCTGTGCGGCCCTCAGCCACAAACCACACGGTAAATTTGGCCCCTGAGAGAAGGTTTGTGAGTACCCATGTGCTAGATGAAGCTGATGGGAACAGAAACATTATAGCACTGAATCATGTTAGGTGTCTTCGTACTTGAAGATGACAAAATAATGTATTGAGAAAGTTCCAGAATTCTTTATTTTCCTAAAACTGACGTAGGTTTACTCTACATTCAGACATAAGAATAGGTTTTCACAAACTGCGAATCCTGAAAATATGAAGGTGCAGGTGGAAAGGTGTCCAGGCCAAAATGAGTGAAGGGTGGCAAGAACTGATTTGATTCCCCAACCTGTTAGTAATCTTAGTGTACGGTAAAGTGTACATCTGTAACCCTCAATAAATGTTAACTATCCTATAAGGGTAGGCAAAACGTGTGAGAAGTGAGAACACCTTCCAAGCACTATATATATATATATATATATATATATATATATATATATATATATATATACATATATATATATATATATATATATATATATATATATTCACTGAAAAAACCATAGGTTATACACCATATATAGTTAGGAATTAGCATTTAAAAAACCTTATTTTACTCACACAAAACCATTGAAATTCCATATATAGTTAGTTGTACTAACTATATATCGCGCACCCGCAATCCACTGCTGATCATGTCACATATTACATCATTCATGACATGGTCAGTGACATCACTGATGACATCACTGATGACATCTCAAATGACATCACTGATGACATCACTGATGACATCTCAAATGACATCACTGATGACATCACTGATGACATCTCATTTGACATTACTGATCACATCACTGATGACATCATTCATGTGATAATACGATGAAGCTCTTCAGACTCTAATATAACCTTAGATACAGTAAGTGTAAACAGACACTCACAGACTGTCACTCATCCATAGAGTTACACACACACCTAGTCAGTCATGCAAAGAATCAATCACACCTCCATTTTCTCAACTATACAGTTATACACACCTTACTTATTCAAACATATACTAACACATATTTACTCTCTTATACAATCCCTGATACAAGTTCACAATGATCCATACAGCCACTCACACATTCACTGGCTCTTATGCACAGTTATTTATATATGTCAACTCTCACATGTACTGTGTTTTACATATGTACTTACTTTGACATGTAGCACTGAGATATCCATTCACTCAGCAATACACTCATGCACACAGTCAACCATCCATACAGCTGTTTCCACATGCACTTTTGAACCCATACATCTAGTGAATCAACTGCTCACACATCTATGCACAGAGTCATACACCTCCCAGCCACCCACACACACACTCAGTCTCCCATACAAATACTTGGGCAACCAATCAATAACCCATATAGTTAATCATATTGCTAATGATTAACACATGCTGCAGTTTACAGAACAACAGACATAATGATGCACAAATTAAGACAGTTTAGTCACTAACCCATGCACTCAGTGAGACACATTTAATCACTCACTCATACAGTCAGTCATGCACCTACTAAATCCTTCATCCAGACATTTATACATCCACTCATTCTTAAATATGTAAGACATATTTTAACTTTACAGAAAAATACAGTCACTGGATGTTGTCATCAGTGATGTCATTTGAGATGTCATCAGTGATGTCATCAGTGATGTCATTTGAGATGTCATCAGTGATGTCATCAGTGATGTCATTTGAGATGTCATCAGTGATGTCATCAGTGATGTCACTGACCATGTCATGAATGATGTAATATGTGACATGATCAGCAGTGGATTGCGGGTGCGCGATATATAGTTAGTACAACTAACTATATATGGAATTTCAATGGTTTTGTGTGAGTAAAATAAGGTTTTTTAAATGCTAATTCCTAACTATATATGGTGTATAACCTATGGTTTTTTCAGTGAATTTTCAAGGTTTTGTAAATGCTAATTCCTAACTATATATGGTCTATAACCTATGGTTTTTTTAATGAATTTCATTGGTTTTTTAAAAGCTAATATCTATAGCTGTAAAATTTATTCTTCTTTAAATCCAAAAATATATTTTATATGTTTATTAATAATTTTTTTTAAATATTTTTTTTGTTTCGCTCCCGGTCCGCGAACCGGGAAGCTTCCCGTTAGCTCAATTTGATTCCGCGATCCGGTCCGCGAACCGGTAAGAAATCAACATAGTGACGGTATCGCGTTGCCGCGTAATGCGTCTTATGACGTACTGCGTTAGCGCACCCGGAAGTGCCCCGGGGCGCGGACCGAGGCGCGAAACGCAACTCCCCGGAAGCGATCCGCGGCGCGAAAGCGCGACGTATCGCGTTGCCGCGAAATGCGTCTTGTGACGTATCGCGTTAGCGCACCCGGAAGTGTCCCGGGGCGCGGACCGAGGCGCGAAGCGCAGCGAACCGGAAGCTAACCGGGGAGCGTTCCGCAGCGCGTAACATGAGCGTTAGAGGTCATGTGACTTGTTAATAAAACTTTTCATTGGTTCATTTCACTTTTAGTTTCATAATTATGGAAGGCTAGGTCAGGTGACCTAAAAATAACACTTTTCATTGGTTGAGAAGTATTGTTTTTTCCAAATGATGAAAACCACTCCTTCTTTCCTCACTCTGACTTTCATTATTGTGAGAGGAAGACCTATTTTGCTTCTTGGAAGACCTATTTTGCTTGTGTGAAAATGGCTTCATTGATTGCTGCAGCTGGTGCACCCCCACCACCACCTCCACCTCCTCATGGGAAGAGAGGACCACCTCCCCAGGTGGTTACCAACACTGAGGAGGAAGATGAAGAAATGGATGAGGAGGGAGAACAACCACAATTCCTGGAAGAGTTGCCCCGGGTTTCAAGAAAGAAAGCCAGTTTCATCTGGCAGTTTTTTTCCATCCCTCCTGGCCAAAAAAAGGTCAATGCCAGGTACGCAACATGCCTCATATGCAAGGAACAATTGTCCAGAGGGACGGACAAAAAATACAGTTATGGTAATCACACCATGCATAGGCACATGACGAGGAAACATCCCCTAAATTACAGCCGGGCGGAATTAAGGGATATGATGGACAATCCTAGACCAACTCCTGTGGCGAGACCAACAACATCGGTTTCTTTAACACCAGAGGAGGCACGGGAAACTGTGCCAAATATCCAACCAAATTTTGGGCATATGATACATTTATGTATGCGCTGTCGTGCATTATTAGCTTGTGGCAACATGAGCATCAATGCACTCAACCTTGCATATGAACACCATGATTGCCCTAACCGCCCCCAGTAATTTTTTTTTGCTCCTGTTGAGCCCTTTTCAACGCCTGTTTTTTGTTGTTTCCCCCCCCCAAAAAAACCAAAAAAAATATAAAATCGTTCAAAAAATACAAAAAAAACAAAAAATGTTCAAAAAATACAAAAAAAATATAAAACAAAAATATAAATCAATCAATCAATCAATCAAGTCATTTGTAGAGCGCACTACTCACCCGTAGGGTCTCAAGGCGCTGGGAGGGGGGGGGGGGTGCCGCTACTGCTCGAACAGCCAGGTCTTGAGCTTCTTCCTGAAGGAGAGGTGGTCTTGGGTCAGGCGCAGATTGGTCGGAAGTGAGTTCCAGGTCTTGGCTGCCAGGTAGGAGAAGGATCTTCCTCCTGTTGTCGCTCTTCGGATGCGGGGGACGGCGGCGAGGGCGTGGTTGGTTGATCTGAGGAGGCGCTTGGGAGTGTAGAAGCTGATCCGGTTGTTGAGGTAGCTCGGGCCTTGGTCGTGTAGGGCTTTGTGCGCGTGGGTGAGGAGCCGGAAGGTGATTCTCTTGTTGACCGGGAGCCAGTGCAGATCTCTCAGGTGTCCGGTGATGTGGCTGCGTCGGGGGATGTCGAGGATGAGTCTCGCCGAGGCGTTCTGGATCCGCTGGAGTCTCTTCTGGAGTTTGGCCGTGGTTCCGGCGTAGAGGGCGTTGCCGTAGTCCAGTCGGCTGGTGACGAGGGCTTGGGTGACCGTCTTCCTCGTCTCGGTGGGGATCCACCGGAAGATCTTACGTAGCATGCGCAGGATGTTGAAGCATGACGAGGAGACGGCGTTGACTTGTCTGGTCATGGAGAGGGAGGAGTCCAGGATGAAGCCCAGGTTGCGTCGTCGGCGTAGGAGATGATGTTCAGGTTGTGTTGGCGTGCGATGGCCGCGAGGGGGCTCATGTAGACGTTGAAGAGGGTTGGGCTCAGCGAGGATCCTTGGGGTACGCCGCAGATGACTTTGGTGGCCTCTGACTTGTACGGTGGTAGGCGGACTCTTTGTGTTCTTCCGTCGAGGAAGGAGGTGATCCATTCCAGTGCCTTCTCCTGGATTCCGATGTTGCTGAGGCGCTGTACTAGGGTGCGGTGGCAGACAGTGTCGAAAGCCGCGGAGAGGTCCAGGAGGATGAGGGCCGCTGTTTCTCCGTTGTCCATCAGAGTTCGAAGGTCGTCGGTGGCGGCGATGAGGGCGGTCTCCGTGCTGTGGTTCGCTCGGAAGCCGGACTGTGAGGGGTCGAGGGATCCATTCGTCTCGAGGAAGGCGGCCAGCTGTTTGTTGACGGTCTTCTCGATGACTTTGGCCGGGAACGGGAGGAGCGAGATGGGACGGTAGTTCTTGAGGTCAGAACTACCTTCCCTTTCAAAAAAAATTGATACAATGTTTAGCACTCTGGCAAGCTCTATTTCTTTTGGTTCGCTCCCGGGTTAGCTTCCCGGTACGCGGACCGGGAGCTAACCAAAAAAAATAAAAAAATAAAAAAAAGTGTAAGTATAAGGAAAGTAAACAGAGAGTGATGTTAAAAGAAAGACAGCTATAGGGAGTAAAGAAGAGATACTGTTTAATAGATCTATTTACCGAAGAAAAGACAGAAGAGGGTATAATTGTGAAAAACAAAATAGATAATGAAGTGAAAGAAAAACAAGCATTGGCATAGCCAATAGGTCTCGCCTTTGGGACCTTCTAAGTATTTAGTTATGCAGCATAATATCCTTGGTGCAGCAACATCAACTGTTGCATGGCTAAACACGTATAAGGTCCCAAAGGCGAGACCTATTGTCTATGCCAATGCTTGTTTCTTAAGTAGAATTGCAATACGTCTGACTCTTCCATGTGAAAAGATCTTATCTTGTGCTCTAAAGATTGCTAAAGTCTCGACAGAGAACAGGCTAGGCTGTAAGTAGGGTAAATTGCGCTTGGTGATCTGTTTGAGGGAGCGTCTGCTTTGCCTGGTGTCTTTGGAGAGCAATTTTGATTGTTATACTGGACAATATAGCCCTAATGTAAATAACATAGGGGCATATTATCAACATAGGCAATAAAAGTTTTGCAGCTTTTATCGGCAGAAATGTGTCGCTAAAGCTGCTTTTGCGGCAGAAAACTGCCGCTAAAGCCGCTTTTGCACCAGTTTTCTGCCAATAAAAAGAGCAATAATTGTATTGGCTGTATTCATAATATGCCACTTAGTGTGCTTCAACTACACAGAGAAAGCATTATGAACAAATAGTGATACAGTGATCAGTCAAAGACACTAAGAGTAATAGAGACGGAGTGAGTGAACAAGAGTGAGGAACTATGAGAAGAGAGGGACTGAGAAAAAGAGTGGAAGGAGTTGAGTAAGTAGGTAATAGAGAAAGGAATGAGGGAAGTAGCAAAGGCAGGAAACTGAGGATTAAAGAAATGAAGCTGTGGAACTAATAGTAATTCAATGTGATAGAAATGTAACGAAAAGAGTACAAAATATTTACCTTATAATTGTCGTTAAATTACTCACTTTTTGTTTTTATACTTTCAATCTGTGAAAGAGAGAACAAACATTTGAAAAATATAAAAACATGTATTAAAAAATTACAAAAGACAAGGGCAAAGATTGAAGGACAAACAGTTTTTCAACAACTTTGACACTTACAGAAGCTACACAGTCCTAAAGATATACATTTTAAACTAACACTATCTTGATGCAGATGAAGTGAGGCCTATCTTAAAACATGGTGCATATTTTGCATTGCTGTTGTTTCAGAAAAGTGTTGCAAGACACTAAAATTTTAAATAATTGCTTCAGGATGCCAATAAGATGTCTACTATCCAGAGTTTTGTTTCAGGTGAGGCCTACTCAGGGTTGCAGATGAAATTTCGAGTTGTTGAAGAGAATAGAGGACATAATACATGTGAAGGTCTACCAATGAAGTGAGTCATGTCCACTGCAATCTTCAACAAAGTCCAAACCTCCTATGTTTCCCTGGACAGACCTAAACTTGATCTGCACAATGTGATTCGTAATGATAGGAAACACAGGTGATGTAATTGAAATACATGCAATTTATTTTGCTCATTTCACAATCACATCACTTGTGTTTCCTTTGCTTAGGTATCTCATTGTGCAGATGTAGTCTAGCATATGAAAGAATACGCAGAAGTGCAGCACTGCATGCAACAACTTTGACACTTACAGAAGCCTCACCTTCTCCATGCCTCCTACACAGTTCTACATATACATCATAAATGCAAACAGTACAGAATTAATTATACATGTTAAATGGTTTATTTTTGCTGTTCTCAGAATGTATCAAAATTCACTAAAAACAGTGACTTGAAGGTATTCATCATGTAACAGCGGGGAAAAAAAAACACAATCAAAATGATTGTGTTTAAAAAACCCATACAACATCAGAAATCAAAATTCAGAACTCCTTAAAGTTAACTTACTTTCCATGACGTCCAAGGATGTCCTATGAACAGCTTACACTCTGTTGTGCTGTTATTACTTTCAGCCCGCCACTTTCTGAAAGAAAATCTCCATCGTTTTTAAAAACATGTTACATACAATAAATGACTTCTTGCTCTCTACCACAAGATTCCACAAGGCCAAATCTTGTCAGAGCCATGTATAACTCTTGGATTTCTTGTTAGCCAATCCCGTCTTTTCGCATTTCCGCAACTTTCAGAATTAAAATGTTGAAGATCATTTTCACAATCCTGGAATAGTAATATCTTCCCCTTCTTGCTCAGTCATGTTCTACATTTCTTATGACACTGATACTGCTTACTATGAAGCAGACTTACACTAACTCTATGACTACTACAATTATTTAATTCTCTACATCACTTTTAATCACAAAGCAATGTAAAACAGTAGACAGCATTGCAGACTTACATTCCCTCTACTCCATGTTTTGATTGGCTGCTTCAATTAGCTTATAAAAAGAAACAGTTTTTCTGAACTCATTCAAAGTGCACTTATTTCTCCATGATGTCCAGTCTTATGGTTAGAAGTTATGTCTCTGAACTACACTTATCCTCAAGGCCAAATAGTGTAGGAGCCATTAGAACTTCTTGAAATTCCACAGAGCACATCCCGAGATTATTTCCCTAAAATTTTGGTTTTAAAAACACCAGGTAAGAGTTTTTAAGGTCATACGGCAATTTGTTTTTGAAAATTAAAACAGGATCATTGCAGAATGACCAGCCATTTCTAGACTTTAAATAAGCTGTGTAATGTCCTGATGTTATTGAAGGGCCGTCATGATATATAATTGCTGCAGTTACAAAAGTCCTTCCTGATATTGACAACTGCGAAGCTACAAAATTTTTAATTAAAGTTGTCAATTTTGTTCCATCAGGCCTACATCGTTGGAACATTAAAATGACGTACTGGCCATATGTTCGTATAAATAATGTGGACGTCATTTCAGATTTACATTGGCTACACTCCATGTTGTGATCAGCTGCTTTTACTAGCTTATTAAAGGAGACTGATTTACTGTCTGGCAAAGTTAAATATATAAATCTTTCTGAGTCTACACTAGTAGTACTTGATACCATACAGTTCTCGCAGTCATGCTGCCATTGATAAGAAAGCCCAAACAGCTGATCTACATCTACACCTTCAGCATGTAATACATCAAGCATATACATTAAAAACTCCTGACAATCTTGCTGAATATTTTGAGAGAATTGTGTTTGGCCTGAACATCTGTCTAACAGATTTCGAATTTCAGACACACTTTCTATGTTTCTTCTATCAGTGGTACATTTCTCTAACACAGAATTTAACAAACTGCAAAATCTTTGATCAGAATTGACCACAATCTCTTCTTTTACATTTTTTAGAGAAAACAAAACATTAATCACTACATTAGCATAGCAGTTGACACCAGAACTGTTTTCAAACTGAAAACCAACAACATCTTCAACAGAATCCTTTTTGTTTCTGCTTGTAATTTTAGGTTCATTGACTTTTTGTCTTTTTGCTACAACCTCCCCAGTATTGTTCTCATTTCTTCGTTTCCGGCCTACCACACGTTTCTCAAACAAAGGATACTGAGGCAAATGTGGCACATACTCTCTTCTTAACCTATTGTATTCCTTAACACAATCTAGATCCGCACAAATGTTTGTGACATCACACTCAATCAAGTACAATCCCGATAAAGTTCTAACTCGTGACAATGCCACATATGCCATACCCTCCTTGAACACAGAACTGCCAATATTCACCAATGCACTGTCTACACTTAAACCTTGCGATTTATGGATTGTCACTGCATATGCCAAGCAAACAGGAAACTGCTTACGGCGAACATATAAGTCTTTTACAAGCAAAAATCTAGCAGAACAACGAGCAATTAGCTGTACTTCCTCAATGCCATCAAATTTAATTTTTAAAAATTCAATTCCATCTCTATTTCTGTATTTTACAAAATCAACAACATTACCCATTGATCCATTTACCAGACCTCTTTCAACATGTAAATTCCTTCTTAAAATTATACGGCAGTTCAAGCACACATTCAGAGTCTTTTCAAAACCTGCAGTTTTAGATATACTCTTCTCTAATGAATCCAATTTTGTTTTCAGATTCTCAGACAAAATAATTGTTGATCCCATATGCTCTACTCTATCAATAGCTTCCAGTTTCACAATCTCTTGCTTTTCTAAATGCAACATTTTGTTGTTAAATTTGGCACATTCTGCAAGAGTTGGCATCAAACATATTCCAGATTTCTTCTCAGTAATTTTCTGAAAAATATTCTCAGGCACAACATCTTGTTCTGGATATAAATTTGACAGTAATCGTGCATGTAAAGCTTCTTTCCCATGCTCGGTCACTTTTCCAATTCTAACATCTTGTAGAATAGTCTTGTAAACTTCATCCTTCGCCTGACGCATATTTTCATGCAGTTCAGCATAATTGAAGTTTAACCATATATTGACGTTGCCAATGCTGCCTAGGCACTTCCTGGTATCTTCATGCGTGAGCATTTTGAACACAGGTTGCCCTTTCACTGGTGTCAGCTGCAGAAGATCTCCGAAAACAATGATGTGTTTGCCACCAAATAACACATCATACTCTGTTTTGAGAACTTCTTGCATTCTCAAATGCACAAAGGCAAGCATGACATTGGAAACCATGCTTACTTCGTCAATGATAAGAAGTTTCATTTTCCTCAAGATTCTTGAAACTTCAAAACAAGCATCTCCAGATAGCTTGTGATATTGTAATTTGTTGTCATGCTCCACTGGCAGCATCAGTAAACGATGTAAAGTAATCCCTTTAATATTATGTGCTGCCAGTCCAGTTGGAGCAGTGACAACACAAGACAGCGATGACTCTGTCCTTTCCTGCAAATAGCATGAAATTGCTTTAATGAGGAAACTTTTTCCAGTTCCCGCTTCTCCACTCACGTACAGTCGGACAGGCTTCAACGACGTACATGAGCACTCTTTCTTATCATGACTTAATCCATGATCAATTTGCATGGTAACTTCGTCATATATTTTCCTCTGCTCAACGTTGAGTTGTCTTTCCAACTCTTCTAAGTTAACCGCATCCTCTTGAGCATGTGCCATTGCTCTTTCCACTTCATTCATAGCAGTGGCAGCTTCATTTTCGATAACAGGTCCTCCTAGTGGATCCTGACTCAATGAAGCAGAACTCTGACTGTCCTGAGAACTGTCTCTGGCAATCTCGGCTGCAATCGTTGCTTCCTGCTCAATTTCCGCATTCAACATTTCTACATATTTGGGAAAAGCAGGACATTCTATGGTCTCCTTGGCGGCATTGAAAGAGTCTTCGTAACAGAGGAAATCTCCAAGCAGTTCCTCTTCTGCACGCCAAGGCTTGAAAAGTTGCAAAAGTGCTAAATAGAAAAACTCCTTTTTTTCAGGAGATTCACCACTCAATTTTCGATGGTTTACCAAGTGGCATTTTCTTTGCTTGACCAGACATCCCTCACTTCCTATTACAGCATACACTCCTTTCTCAGTATCTTCTTTGATGTTCCTCTTGAATATGTAATTTTGCAGAACCTCATACAGACAAACATTCTCGAGGTGACTGCTTCGATTTGGATAATATGTATCCAACATGTTTGTCTTCAAAATGTCGGTACTGTTTGGCTCCTTTTCCGCCAAATACTCAATTTCCCGCACAGGTTTGAGAACTCGATTACGCGTTGCAGCAAGACCAAGACTCGCCCAAACGATACTCCTGGACTTGGCATAGAGACTTGCTGAAGACAACCGGTCAGAACATTCGTACGCTCCGATTTCTCGATGCGACAACATCTTCAGACTGAAACTGTACAACTTCTTGCTGAGGCTCTTTTCATGGGAAATGTCCTCCCACATATCCTTCAATTCTGTCTTCTCTTTTTTGGTGATGTAAGACGTCACATACCGAGCCACAGCCATACAGTTATCAGCCACAAACTGTATATCCATGTTAGCATTCCACATGGACAAAATCACCGGGTTGTAGTCGTTGATGTACTTGGACTCTTCGTTCCTCTTCAAATTGTAAGTGTTTTTAGGTGATTTCTTCATGACATTGTGTCGCAGCGAAGACATCAAACTGTTTACTCTTCCTTTAGAAATCACCGGTCGTGGAAAGCCGAAACGACATTTAGTGTAGAACTTGTCTTTGTTTCGGAATTTACGACGGCAGTACTTTCCACATCGATGGCTTTGGAAACGCAGAACTTTTTCTCTTAGGCTTTTCTTCTCCTTTGCGTTTGGAACAGCACACGTAGAATACTGTTGGATGAAACTCATCACTGAGTCTTCTGGATCCGTTCCAAATTTAGGTGCATCCTTGATCCACAGCAACATATGTATATGAGGAGCACCTCTTGCTTGGTACTCCTTTCTCCAGAAGAAATCCAACACCTCTCCAAGAGGTGGATTCTTCTTATTCATGATGAAAGACATCATAGCTTCAAATCTATGATTGAAATACCTACATACATTGACTGGATCCAAAGAGCACAGTTCTCCGGGTGTCTTGAATTCGATGTTATCTACGTTAGCATTTGCCTCTCGTAGAAATTCAAGTAAGTCTTCCCAGCCATACTCGGCACAGCTCAGAGTGAGGAACCATGTGGGAGTACCTAAGTTCCTCAGCATACATTTTAAATCACCATGACGACGGTACCAGTACTCATTAGTACCACGCTGACACGCCATGAGATTAATCAGGTGAGAATCCAAAATACTATCTTGGACATTGACTTTATCCATAAAGTCACTTGCCGAGATGTTTTGCATGTGTATACCACTTTTCAAGATGTGGTTCACTGCATATGACAGTCCAGACAGATCGCTTTCAAACAGGAGATGAAACAAATAAGGAATGCATTGTCGAAACCTAGCATCTCCTGCATACAATCGCAAAGTCCGGTATTCAGAAGCAGGAATTTGATGAGGTCGCTCATCATATCTTCCTCCCTGACCTGTTGGAAAAAGCTGTGGGAAACACCGAGCTTCCAAACTTTCCTCCCAAACACTAATGGGACTCCCTTTGGCTTGTTTCATTTGAAACAACTCAATAGCATTCCCCATGACTTCCTTGGAATGCAAAGGATGAACACTATAATGTTCATATATTTCTTCACTAGTAGAGGGTTCTACTTTCTCAATTTGACCAGCACACAAATCGCTATCCTCTTCCTCACTTACTTCCTCTTCTGCAACATATACATTCTTATAGTATTTATTATTTTTTTTCAAATACAATGTTGCCTTTTTGACTTTCCTAACATCTACTAAATCTTGCCATATTTTCTTATTCTTTGTCGGAACCCCATTAACTAAGATAACCAGAGGTTCCTCTTCCACTTTTTCTACTCCAATTGTGTTAATGTTTTTCTTCAAATCTAGAGGCAAATAAACAACTCTTCCCTTTAATCCTCTCTGTAAATCTGATGGAGGCAATTTCCCTGTCTTTGGCTCCATTCTTACAATAGCCTGAAAGGGATGGATACTTTGAATCAAAATAGATTCATAAGTATTTAAATCCTTCAATTCAGAAGGAATCTCAACCAATTCCAGATTATTATGAACTGCTCTAGCAGGCATCTGGTTTTGATTTAATTTGCAACAACAATAAGTACACACACGTTGATCCAATCCCAAATCAAAACAATTTTCTACCATCAAGTATGTTGCAAAATCCTTCCATTCACTATTATTTTCCCTTTCACTTTTTGCATATAAATCCACTAACTTAGTCTGATTCTTATAATAAGTGCGTCGACAACACACACAAGTGAAATTAGGCCTCTCACTTGATTTCACCTCAAATGTCGCAATTTCCCTCTGGAAATTATCTGTACTGGAAACCTGTACACTATCTTCCACATGACCCTCTTCTTCTTGCTCAATTTCAACATTCTCCTCTTTACTTCCAAAGTAACAAAACTCAATTTCTTCACATATATTCTTCACATCTATTTCAGAACCATGCAAAAGAGCAGCGCATAATTGTTTCAGCATAATTGCTGGACTCTTAGCATAATACAACATTCTAACTAATTTCCTCACTTTGTTATGATGCACTGCTAGCATCCTGAAATGATGAAAAACACTCTGGCATACTCTCCTGGAAAGAC
Source organism: Lissotriton helveticus (assembly GCF_964261635.1). NCBI lineage: Eukaryota > Metazoa > Chordata > Amphibia > Caudata > Salamandridae > Lissotriton > Lissotriton helveticus. The sequence goes on from NC_136061.1 coordinate 2,129,507,167, forward strand.
AAGCCAGTGAATGACCATGCAAACCTGTCACTTCTCTTACTCTGCAAGGATCTAATTCTTGCAACAACATCATTTTCTGCTTCAAACTTTTTTTATTAAATGACCGTACAAAATCACAAAGCAAATTGATGGAATCCTGTCGCACACTGCAAATACTACTACACTTCCAGGTGTACACAGGACCCTTACCACGTCTTCCTAAAACCTCATTACCTAACACCTCTTCTGCCTCTGTTGTCACAAGTTTTTCTTTTTCAACTGGACAACCATCTTTCACTTCATAAGCACGACCACTGGTGTCAACTGCATGCACCAAATCATTATCCTGGAAATAACTCTCCTCATTAAAAAATGCCTCACAGCTTGAACTATGCATCCATTCTCCAGAAAAAACTTCACAAAAATTACTACGATTAACTATTCTCTTCCATCTACTATTTCTTTTGAAATCAAAAATTGCCTTGTTTAGCTTCCTAATTCTATTGATTATCAAAATAAATAACTTACGTTTAATTTCAAATGCCTGATCAATAACTTTCTCAATTTTTTTTTTCTCTTATAAAAAACTAGTTTCTGTTGACCTTTCTTAATATTTTTTAACAAATTGCCAATTATCCTGTTCCGGAACATTCGTTTACGAATCTCCCTAAACTGTTGTTTCCTTCTACTATCATGCACAGATTTATCTCTTGCTCTAGCAGTAACATTTTTCATTGTCCTTTCCTTTCCATTTGATTTCCTTCTTGTTTTATGGACTGAAACATTTTCTGTAGTAATATTTTTTTTACTACAAATATTTCTTATGAAATATTTAGAGCTCTTACCCGGTGCTTTCTTCGTGGCTTGAGAAATCTTTTTGTTAGAGAACTGCTGCGTTTTTTTTTTCACCTGCTGTCTTTGACGTTTTGCAGCCTTTATCTGTCTTTCTATTGTAGGCATGGTGAAATCTTGAAATGATCTGCAGTTGAATCTGTGGAAAAATATAATAAAAAATGTTATTAACCATTATTACCAAACAGTAAATCAGTAACAGTGATCAAAAACTTAACACACTACTTGACATTTTAATTAGAAGATTTTTTAGTCGTTGGCAAATTTACAATACAGAAATACCAGAAAAAAAATGACATTTATATTTATGTTACCTATGCTATTTTATATGTGAATCTGATCTAATTTTATGAGCATATTTTAATATTTTATTGAAGACACTACACATAACCTGTTTTTGAAGGTGTCTTTATTTTTAAATTAAACAGTTTACCTTTTTACTTTTTATTAATTATAAATTTTAAAAATAAATGTTTATATTTCCAAAGGCTCAAGCAGGTCAGCTTCCCATCCTATATCATATAGTTTGGACAAATCTGCATCCTCATCACGCTCTTCTTCATCCTCAGGATTTAAATCATCCAAAGGATCAACATCCACTGATGTTTCAATTACAAGTTCAATGATGAGGTCAAAATCAACTGATTGCAGATTGTCGCTCATGTTGAGGTTGTCTTTATCTTTAAAGAAAGATAACAACAATGAGATGTTGCAAGGTAAGAGACAAATCTCAGAGATTATAATAGTAAAATTGTTTAACAAGATTAACATTTTGCAGCTATTATTTAGCCATGTCCAGCGATGCTGAGCAGGTGAAGCCTATGTCTAATTTTTCACTGAACAGGACTCATCTCTTCTTAACCTTGGATAAGCCTCACCGACTCTGTGTCCCCTGCACATACTTAAATGTAAAGGGGCAGATTTATGTTAAATAGCACATCCCCAGGCATGCACCAGTTAACGTGCACCACTGCTCTGCCACCCATGGTGTGCCGCATTTACAATCAGATAGGAGAAAGCTGCGTCAAAACCCTGCGCCTGCTTGAAGCTGGCATAGGTCTTGACGCAGCATTGTGGAGATGGGGCACCCCTGAGCCTTGCTGGAGCTGCATCGCACTTGCGATACAACTCCAGCAATGCGCCACCTTTACGGCACAGATGCGTCACACATCTGTGCCGTTTTTGCCCCATGCTGCGCCGCATTGTAAATGCAGCACACCATGGGTGGCGGAACAGCGGCGCAGGATGACTGGCACATCCCTGGTGATGCGCCAGTCATCATAAATCTATCCCTAAGCTTCTTATCTTGTTAGAGATGAACTGCCATATGTATCATCAAACTATTTTGCATTTCCTAAATAGCGAATTTTAAGGAATAAATAGCGATTCTTTACCATTCCTAATTTGCGATGAGCAAATTGCTAATTGCAAGTTACCCATTCATTTCCATGGGCTAGGAGGCTCATAGGAATGAAGGTTTAATTTGCGATTAGCAATTTGCTCATCACAAATTAGGAATTTTTCCAAGGGTGCAGGGGTGTCTCAAGAACACCCTGCTGCACCCCTGAAAAAGAAATTTGGGGGCATATGGCACACATGCATGCCCTAAGGGCATGTGTTGGCGTCATATGGCACCTTTTGTTTTTTTGAAAAAAAGCTTTTTTGAAAAGATTTCACAAATTACCACCAATTTACCACAATAGTTTCCAAATCCTTAATGTCATTTTTTACATAGTTTTTGTTTGATACATTGCATTTAAGTAGTCACAAAATTTGCAAATCCTTCAGTGCAATTGCAAAATAAGGAATAGCAAATTTTGCTACTCCTTATTTTGCATCAAACTTGTTTGATACATACCATTTGTCTAATTAACATTCGCAAAGGCCAAAATTCGTAGAATTTTGATCTTTGCGAATGCTAATTAGCTTGATACATATGGCCCCAAGTGAGGCCTGTCTTGCGACATGGTGCATCTTTTGCATCACTGCTGCATCGGTTTCATGTGGTACGTTTTTTTTACACCATGACATATCTGCCTAAATGCATCAATTTGTAATGTTGTCGCCTCATAGCAAATCTTTTTCACCGCCGCTGCATCAAAAAAGTGACGCACAGTGGCAGAAAAGAGGCATACACCTATCATAAATCTGTCCCTAGCATTTTAAATGATTAATCCAGGATGACAATAAGGTGTGGCCTATCCAAAGGTTTGTTTAAGGTGAGGCCTACTCAGGATTGCAGATTAAAGTTACGCTTGATGAAGAATACAGAGGAGATAATACATGTAAAGCTCTACCAATGAAGTAAGTGATGTCTACTTCATTGCGCCAGTCAGCATAAATGAATCCATAAGCTTCTTATCTTGTTAGACATCAACCGCCATATGTATCATATAACTATTTTGCATTTCCAAAAAAGCGAATTTTAAGGAATAAATAGCGATTCTTTACCATTCCAAATTTGCGATGAGAAAATTGCTAATTGCAAATTACCCATTCATTTCCATGGGCTAGGAGGCTCATATAAATGAAGGTGCAATTTGCGATTAACAATTTGCTCATCACAAATTAGGAATTTTTTCCAAAGGTGCAGGGGTGTCTCAAGAACACCCTGCTGCACCCCTAAAAAAGAAATTTGGGGGCATATGGCGCACATAATTTTTAACAACATTCCTTTACCTCAAAAACGATTTTCAAATCATAACTTCAAAACACTACACATGGGAAAATTACTTAAAATGTCCTTAAGACACATAAAGCGTTTTTTGATTGGCTTTCCTGCATGGTAGGGTCACTTTTAACATGGCTATGTAACACAAACATTCAAAAACAAAATTTTCCATGCACATGTGGGAGCATATTTACAAGCAATTTGCGCCACATAATTCATAATTTTCTCCTTAAAGCACACTATTCTCTATCTAAATTAAAGAAATATTTTCTCACCTTAGCAGTTAGAGTTTGAAAACAGTCTCAGAAACACACCAATTTGTCTTCAGCAGAGCAAAAGGTATGCACTCCAGAGTCTGCAGCTATCAAAAGCACAGAAATGCTGTAATTCTTCACACGCTTTCTCATGTCACCCAATCAAAACTCTTCCCTCACTTTTTTTCAAATGAAAACCCTTCCCCCCTCTGCCCTTTCTGCCTATTTTGCATAGCAACCACCTCTTGGAAGACTTCTGGTGTTTGCAAGTTCACACAACTTTGTTGCAATTGAACTCTGAACTCTCAGTGCACCTGCATATCCAGTGCATTCTTTCATTTAATGATTTTTTATTGACCATTCAAAATACATCTTTCAAAGAACACATCCGTGCACCCTAACTTTCTGTTTTCATCAATCAAAATCCACCAATCACTGTTACTGCTTCATGAACACAGAAACTCCACAGTTTTTTTTTCATTTTACACTCTCATTTTTTCAACTGCCATTTCATTGCCACACTTCATCTGACTGCAGGAGAACCTTCTCTCACCATGTTTTCTGTCTGGATTGTTGGACATAGTTATATTCACTGGGCTCAAAGGTACGTTGAAAGCAGGAATTTACCTAACCTCAATTTACAAGATGTGGAAATTAAGTGGTTTGGCCACAGAGGATTAAAATGTCACCAATTGATACCATTGGTGAAAACCTTTATGCATTTGCCAAAACCTGACCTGTTAATTGTGCACTGTGGAGGTAATGACTTGGGCACTTTGACTGGTGTAGGTCTGGAAATGCTTTTAAAGGACACCTTTGAGCAATTAATGGCACTTTTTCCTCAGACTGCCTTGGTATATTCAAATATATGCCAAAGACAGAAATGGAGGTGGTCAAACCAATTTTGTCCACAAATTGAGAAGTCGAGGAAGCATGTAAACAAATCTGTTTCAGCTTACATGAGAGACCATGGAATGGGCTCCCTGTACAACAATAACTTGCGTTACTACATGCAAGATATCTACAGAGGAGATGGAGTTCACTTCTCAGATGAGGGCAACAGAATTTTCACTCTGAATTTAAGAATGTGCATTGGTACCTACTTATAAGTACCTAAATGTACCATAAACCCAAAAGCTCTTCTCAGAGCTACCCAACATCTGATCACTCACAATTATTATTTAACTCCAACATTTTTCACTAATTTTCAACAAAGTACGCTACCGGGGCCGCTACCCGGTACGCGAACCGGGAGCTAACCTCGCGAATTTTTTTTTAAAAATGTTTTTTTTTCGCACATATAAGCCTCCTCAGCCACCCTCAGAAAACCTAGGGGGTCAAGATAACTCTACCGTGCCCCCTTCTACCCATTCTGAACATTATTTGCCCTCCATCTTGTATCTTAATTCGACCGAAACACAAAATGGTGGACTCCCGGAACGCCTAAGGTTCGCGAACCGGGGCGCTCAACGGTTCGCGTACCGGGTCGCTCCCTGGGAAGCGCACCATCAAAAAAGGTGGGAAAGTAGTTCACAGAAAAGCCACTGGAGACAATTTCACCAAATATAGATTAGCTCATACTACATACCAATCCCTACCATTTTCACAAATTTGATTGGAATTCCATTTAGCCATTTAGCCTGTAGACCTCTCTAAATACCCTGAGGTAAATTACTTCACAAAACACATCTGAAGTGTTGGAATTGACAACCAATGAAAATGTTACTTTCATTTTCTACTTTTTTTACCTGACATTTGATTGGTTATGTACCTGAATATATATAAAGGAAGAGAGAGAAACACAGCCATTTTTGACTACTACTTCCTGAACTACATTGCAAGATCATTTTCACCCACAACTTAAACTTGATTTTAGAAGGTGAGATATTATTTTATAAATTTGAAAACATTTTCAGATAGTTATATACTATCCCTCTGTAAGAGTTAGACATTGAGAAAGGCTTCTTTATTATAATTATGGATTGATTTAGGTTTCTGTGGTATAATTATGAATTTACTTAGGCTTCTTCACAGGCACTTTTTAATAGTACTACTTCACGCCTGAAACCATACAGTGCCCATAGATTACTTCTCTGTTATAAACTCACAAGTACCTGTCTGAACTTAAACCCAACAGTGCCCTATCTCTACTGATATATTTATTTTTTATGCAAATTACAGCAAGAAAATGGAAGGTGAGCAGAATGTTTCCTTTGAAATTGTTCTGGAGAACAACACAGAAAAAGATATTGAGGACAATGATGACTCTGATTTCATGGATGAATCACGGGACCATGAATTAGTTCAATGTGTAGAATCTGTGGATCATTTACTTCATTATGATGACGGTCAAATGTGGGAACTTATGTTCACTCAACAAGAGGACATATCGGACAGTCAAATGCTAGACGTACTAATAAATTTTGAAAAACAATCCGAAAAATAAAATTGTATGTAATATTAAAAAATTGTTTGAGTCTTTAATCATTTTTATATGTAATTAATAAACTAGTTAAATGTTAGAAATGCTATTAAATTTTCAACCACAATCACAATAATAAATAATTGCTTAAAAAAGTTAAAAAAATAAAAAATAATCAACAAAACCAACAATCAATTAACATACTGCATTTGAAAAGTCTCTCATTCATTTTTCATTGCAGTACGCTGCCCAGAACGCTTCCCGGTTCGCGGACCGGGCGCTACCCACGAAAAAAAACAAAAAAAAAATTATTATTTTTTTGCCCCGCGGGGCCCTTTTAAAGCCTCCACATTAAACCTAGGGGGTCACGGAGGATCTACTATGCCCCCTTATGGTTATTTCCCCCTTTGTTTTGGCCTCCTCTTGTCTCTTAATCCTACCGAGAGACAAGATGGCGGCCGCTCCGGACTGTTTAGAATGTTGACAGACACCGGAAAGCCAATCAGCTTCGCTACGCGAAGTTCTGGTACGCTCCCCGGTCCGCGAACCGGGGAGCTGCCCGGTCCGCTGTTACAGATATATATCTTTTTTTAAACGTTAATTTCTCAAAATCCACTGGAGCACATATATTGAGACCTACAAAAGGCACATCGGGCTACCAGTCCCTACAATTTTGCCAAGTTTCGTGCAAATCCATTCAGCCGTTCGGGCTAAAAATGAGGCTAACCGCCCTATGGAAAAATCAATGTTAAAAACACGTTTTGGGACCCCCCTTTTTTCTCGGCCCCCCCTGGACGAACCCCCCCCCAAATTTTCAGGGGCTGCTCAGAAACAAAATGTTCCATTTTCCAGAAAATTTCAGCCAATTCCGTCCACAAACGCCAAAGTTATTAGACATAGAATTTTCAAAAATCCCATAGGGAAAAAATCCTAACTATATATACCTACTGGCGACCGCCAGTAGGTAATATATATATATATATGTATATATATATATATATATATACACGCAGCCCGTCCCGACATTGTTCGGGTATGAATTGCTGCCGGCCAGTAGTATATTGTTTTGTAGGATTTCGTTTTGATAGCATTTCTTATCTGTGACAGGCCCGTGAAACGCTCCGAATCACAGTGCACTGCTGATGCACTTAAGAGTACGCGTTCAGTAGTGTGTGAACCCGAGTTTCCCTACTTTATTTTCCCTTGCAATATTATATAGCGCGAACTCGACAACATGCCATGAGCACAATTTACATTACAGAAGAACACATTCATTTGTGGTAGGCACGGGGAGACAAAGCGATTTGCCTGGAATCACAGGATGTTGAGCTGATGCCCAGATTCGAACGTAGCTCCCCAGCCCTAAAGTTCGCAATTCTAGAACTTGTGGCGGGAGGTGTGTCTAAAAGTGTATGTCGGTGCTGGCCATCAATGAGAGAGACCTGTGCATTTTTCAAATGGGTGGTGAGAAAATATGAGTATGTTGCTGGAGATGTGGGCCGCCGTGCCACCAATGTACTTACCGGGGGAGGGTAAACACCCATTATTCCGCAACTTTCTTTCCGCATACCATAACTCCGCATACTTTCATTTAGAAAGAATCATGACTCCGCAATGCCATTATAACACATGGCATTACATTTTATATGCTTTTACTACGCATACATTTACAACGAAATTCGTTGTAAATGCATGAATGGTAAAAGCATTTTTTTTTTATGTTTGGATAAGGTAAGTATGGGTATAGGGGTATATGTTTTGGGGTACTGAGGTATATGTTTTGGGGTGTTTGGGTATTTTAAGGGTTCAGATATAGTTTTGGGTTATGGGGTACAGGGGTAGTTTTAGGGTTTAGGGATAGGTATGGGTTTTGGGGTACAGGGGTATTTTTAGGGTTCAGGGCTAGGTTTGGGTTTTGGGGCATAGGGGTATTTTTAGGGTTCAGGGGTAGGTTTGGGTTTTGGGGTACTGGGGTATTTTAAGGGTTCAGGGCTGGGTTTGGGTTTTGGGGTACAGGGGTATTTTTAGGGTTCAGGGCTAGGTTTGGGTTTTGGGGTACAGGGGTATTTTAGGGTTCAGGGATAGGTTAGGGTTTTGGGGTACAGGGTTATTTTTAGGGTTCAGGGCTAGGTTTTGGTTTTGTGGTACAGGGGTATTTTGTAGGGTTCAGGGGTGGGTTTGGGTTTTGGGGTACAGGTGTATTTTAAGGGTTCAGGGCTAGGTTTGGGTTTTGGGGTACAGGGGTATTTTAGGGTTCTGGGGTAGGTTTGGGGTACAGTGGTATTTTTAGGGTTCAGGGCTAGGTTTGGGTTTTGGGGTACAGGGTTATTTTTAGGGTTTAGGGATATGTTTGGGTTTTGGGGTACAGGGTATAATAGGGTATATAGGGTTAAGATGGGTTTGTGTTTAAGGGTGTTGGGGTATTTTAAGGAGTAAGAGTGGGTTATGATTATGGGGTGCAGGGGTATTTAAAGGGAGCAGGGTGGGATTAGCACACAATATGAGACATGGCATGAAGGGCGGAACGTACCACACGCCCCCAGCGTTTGTCACGCCCCCAGCAAACGCCCACAGCAGAACACAGACACGCCCACAAGGGACTACTTTGCTGGCACGGTTCTTTTACCTTTTAAATGTATTTGGTGGCCGTCTGCATAGCCTATGTCCTTCTGCTGCAACTGCCTTTTCCAACGCTGCATTGGGTGTTGTGATTGGTGCTGTGGTTACTGAGATTACCCGCCTCAAAGGTTTGGGCTCGCTCTTTATAATATTAGTATGGATATGGATAGTATAGTATGGATTTTTTGCAATTTGTTTTATAATTTTTTTTATCCGTCTGCATAGCCTATGTCCTTCTGCTGTAACTGCCCTTTCCAACGCTGTATTAGGTGTTGTGATTGGTGCTGTGATTACTGAGATTACCCGCCTCAAAGGTTTGGGCTCTCTCTTTATAATATTAGTAAGGATGGATATATATATATATATATCAAACCAAAGAGTTGCCCCCTCTGAAGCCATCACACACGGGGGTTAAACACACAGCTGCCACAGGCGGTTGCAGGCACAGCGCTCCTGTCACGCTTCGCACTTTTCATGCCAAATGCGTTTCGAGTAAAAAACCCTTGATCACTGGCAGGAAATTCAATGGTAACAGTGCATGGATTCAGCAGATCGTTTCCAGGACACCATTTTATTCAAATAACAAGCCTCGCCCATGTGGGCGTTACGAAGTTAGCACCTCGGCTTTCTGGTTGTAGTAGTCCAGCAATATTAGCCAGGCTTGGGTCCCATTAAATACCCCAGTGGGTCTCTGCATAGTCCATAATGTTCAAAGCACCATTATTGCAAAAATACTACTAAAATAGTTAAAAGCGATAGGCAGGCTTACTGCAGTGCAACCAATATCTCCCTGTGGCTCCGGTCCCCCTCGTTCCATAACAAGCCCGTGTTTCCAGGACTTGAGGATCCGCCATTTGCAGCGGCGGAACAGCTTCGCGGCAGGACCTGCCGCATTACACCAAACCAAAGAGTTGCCCCCTCTGAAGCCATCACACACGGGGGGTTAAACACACAGCTGCCACAGGCGGTTGCAGGCACAGCGCTCCTGTCACGCTTCGTCTTTTCATGCCAAACGTGTTTCGAGTAAAAAACCCTTGATCACTGGCAGGCAATTGAATGATAACAGTGCATGGATTCAGCAGATCGTTTCCAGGACACCATTTTATTCAAATAACAAGCCCCGCCCATGTGGGCGTTACGAAGTTAGCACCTCGCCTTTCTGGTTGTAGTAGTCCAACAATATTAGCCATCCTTGGGTCCCATTAAATACCCCAGTGGGTCTCTGCATAGTCCATAATGTTCAAAGCACCATTATTGCACCAATACTACTAAAATAGTTAAAAGCGATAGGCAGGCTTACTGCGGTGCAACCAATATCTCCCTGTGGCTCCGGTCCCCCTCGTTCCATAACAGCCCGCGTTTGCAGGACTTGAGGATCCGCCATTTACAGCGGCGGGACAGCTTCGTGGCTGGACCTGCCGCATTACACCAAACCAAAGACTTGCCCCCTCTGAAGCCATCACACACGGGGGGTTAAACACACAGCTGCCACAGGCGGTTGCAGGCACCGCGCTCCTGTCACGCTTCGTCTTTTCATGCCAATCGTGTTTCGAGTAAAAAACCCTTGATCACTGGCAACTCTTTGGTTTGATATATATATATATATACATATTACCTACTGGCGGTCGCCAGTAGGTAGTTATAGTAAGGATCGATTTCCATAGGGAAATCGCAACATTCTATTTGGAATAACTTTGGCGCCGGTTGAGGAATCAGCCTGAATTTTTCAGCAACTTTGCCTCGCGGCGCTCCGCTCCTTCCCTGAAAGATTGGGGGGATTCGTCAAGCGGGGGCCGAGATAAAAGGGGGGTCCCAAAACGTGTTTTCCCATGTTAATTTCCATAGGGCGGTCTGTCGCACTTTTAGCTCGAACGGCTGAATGGATTTTCACCAAACTTGGCAAAATTGTAGGGACTGGTAACCCGATGTGCCTTTGCTATGTCTCAAGATATGTGCTCCAGTGGATTTTGAGTAATTTAGGTTCAAAAAAAATTATATATCTAGAGCCGCGCCCCGGTACGCGTACCGGGGAGCGCTCCGGGCGCGCCACGCGACTTGCGCACGGTAAGCTGATTGGCTCTCGGGTGTCTGTAAACATTTGAAACAGTCCGCAGCGGCCGCCATCTTGTTTGTCGGTAGGATCGAGACACAAGAGGTGGTAAAAACAAAAGGGAAAATAATGAAAAGGGGGCAGGGTAGACCCCCCCTGGCCCCCTAGGTTTGATGTGGGGGCCATAAAAGGGTCCCTCAGGTAAAAAAAAATTTAATTTTTTTTTTTCGATTTTTGAGCGGGGAGAGCGCCCGGTTCGCGCACCGGGGAGCGTACCGGGGAGCGTACTTTGGTGAAAAATAGTGAAAATAATAGTGTAAGATAATCATTTTGAGTGATTATAGGTAGGGTAGCTCTGAAAAGAGCTTTTGGGTTCTGTGGCTGTTTTAGGTACATACAAGTACGTCCCACACACACCCACACGCACACAACCCTACACCCCCACAGTCACACACTCCCCACACACACCTTACACACGCACACCTCCACCCACACCCAAACACCCCACAGCCCTACACCGACACCTTACACATCCACACCCACAACCACACATCCCACACACCCAGACACACACACACACCTCACCCCCCCAACACACACACACGCACACACAGATACCTCACAGACACACCTCACACATCCTACACACCTCCCCCCACACACACACGCACACCTCACAGACACATTCACACATCCCACACATACACACACATCCTATACACATACTCCCCACACCCACACACACCCCAAACACACCTCACACACCCACACTTCCACCTACACCGAAGCACCCCACACACCCACACCCACACACACACTTTACACACCCACATCCCCACCCACACCTACATAGCCCACACAGATATACACCTCATCCCCCCAGACACACACACACACACATACACACCTCACAGACACACCCCGCACATCCCCCACACACACCTCCCCCACCCCCACACATGGGGAAAACTCAGTGAAACACTAAAATAATAATTTAAAGTGCTTAGAGGTAGGGTATCTCTGAATAGAGTTGTTGTGTTGTGTGGGTGATTTAAGTACCAACATGTAGGTACCAATGCAGAGTCTTAAATTCAATGTACACCGTTTACTCTGTAGATAATTTGCATGTTGTTATAGAAGTTATTGTGGTATATGGAATGCATACCATAGTCTGTCCGGAAAACATAAAGAACATGGAGGCAGGAGATGAAAAAGAGATGTCAAATACACTTTGGAGATAATATAGTGGGAGAAAGGAAGTATCTATGAGCAAAATTACTATGTAAAACAAAAAAGTTGCACAGTATACTATAAGTCTCACATTATATTATATTCATTTTGGTACTATTTCATTGATTACATATAAAAAAGAATAATGTCTGGAATAATTTTGAATTATTAAATATAAATTTATTGCTCTGATTTTTCAAAATGTAATAAGACTTCCAACATTATGTCGTCTGGAATGTCCTCATTTGGATTACATGATTCCATTTCTTCCACATATTTCAGAAACTCTTCATCAAGAGACTGATCCAAAAAATCTGAATCGTTATTCTCTTCCTCTGGGTTGTCCTGAAGATCAAGTTCGAATGAAATTTTACATTTATTTTGATCTCCTTCCATTATGTTGCTGTAAATTGCATAACAAATAAATATATCAGTAGAGATAGGGCACTGTTGGGTTTAAGTTCAGACAGGTAGTTTTGATTTTTTAACAGTGAAGTTATCTTTGGGCAGTGTATAGTATCAGGCTGAAAGTAGAAATATAAAAAAGTGTATGTGATGAAACCTAAGTAAATTCATAATTATACAAGACAAGCCTAAATCCATCCATAACTATAACAGAGAAGTCTATCTAATTCTATAACTATTACAGAGGGATAGTATATAACTATCAGAAACAGATTTTCATATTAACTTAAAGTGCACAATATACTTCAGTTTTCAAAATAACAACTTACCTTTAAAAAGAAGTTGAAGTTATTAGTGAAAATCCTTTTGAAATGTACACCAGGAAGCAGTAGTCAAAATGGCTGTGTTTCCCTCTCTTTCTTTATATATATTCATGTACATAACCAATCAAATGTCAGGTAAAAAAAGTAGAAAATGAAAGTAACATTTTAATTGGTTGTCAATTCTAACACTTCAGATGTGTTTTTGTGAAGTAATTTACCTCAGGGTATTTAGAGAGGTCTACAGGCTAAATGGCTCGATGGAATTCTATCGAATTTTGGAAAATGGTAGGGATTGGTATGTAGTATGAGCTATTCTATATTTGGTGAAAGTGTCTCCAGTGGTTTTTATGTAAATTAACTTTTAACATTTTTGGGAGCGCTTCCCGGTGCGCGCCCCGGTACGCGTACCGGCAGCGCTACGGGAGTCCTCCATTTTGTGTTTCGGTAGATTTGAGACAGAAAATGGAGGACAAACAATGTTGGGAATGGTTATAAGGGGGCATCGTAGGCACTCCTTGACCCTCTAGGTTTTCTGAGGGGGTCTTAGGAGGCTGAAATAGGCAAACAAAACAAAAAAAGGTTTTATTTTTCGCGGGGGAAGCGCCCGGTACGCGCACCGGGAAGCGTACCGGGGAGCGTACTATGGTGAAAAATAGTGAAAAAAGTTAGAAAACAGATAATCATTTGGAGTGATCAGAGATAGGGTAGCCCTGAAAAGGGCTTTTGGGTTCTGTGGCGGATTTAGGTACCTACAAGTAGGGACCAATGCACAGTCTTAAATTCAGGAGGAATATTCTCTTCCCCTCATCTGAAAAGTGCACACCATCTTCCCTGTAGATATCTTGCATGTTGTAACGCAAGTTATTATTGTATATTGAACCCATTCCATAGTCTCTCATGTAAGCAGAAACAGATTTATTCACATGTTTCCGTGCTTTCTCAAATTGTGGACAAAATTGATTGGACCACTTCCATTTCTGCCTTTGGCATATATTGGAATATACCAAGGCAGTTTGAGGAAAAAGTGCCATCAATTGATCAAAGGTGTCCTTTATAAGCATTTCCAGACCTACCCCAGTCAAAGTGCCCAAGTCATTTCCTCCACAGTGCACAATTAAAAGGTCAGGGTGTGGCAAATGCAAAAAGGTTTTCACCAATGGTATCAATTGGTGACATTTCAATCCTCTGTGCCCAATCCATTTAATCTTCACATTTGGTAAGTCAAGGTTGTGAAAATTTCTGGTAGCTGCATACCTTTGAGCCCAGTGGATATAGCTATGTCCAATAATCCAGACAGAATACATGGTGAGAGGAGATTCTGATGCAGTCAGATGAAGTGTGGAAAAGAAATGGCAGTTGGAACAATAGGAGTTTGCACAAAAAAAACTGTGGAGTTTCAGTGCTCTTGAATCACAAGCAATGATTGGTAGAATGAGATAGTTGAAAACTGAAAGTTTGGGTGCATGGTTGTGTTCTGTGTAAGAAGTAATTTAATGGTTAAAAAAAGTCATTTAAAGAAACCTCGCACCAGAAAAGCTGGTGTATTCGCAGGTCAAACATCCTTGATGAGGTGATTTGCAACATTGTAGAATAAACTTTTAACCCTGGGAGCTCAGTGAGGAGGGAGTTGCTATGGTAACAGGTAGAAAGGACTGAGGGAGGGAAGGGTGTTGGTTTGAAAATACAGAGGGAAGAGATTTGATTGGTTACCATGAGCAATATGTGTGTAGAATTAGAGGTTTTCGGTGCCTTTATGGTTTGCAGTGCCTGGAGAACATACCTTTTGCTCTGCTAAAGAAATATTGGTGTGTGTATCTGACACTGTTCTGAATCTCCTAAAATATTTGTAAAGGTGAGTTATGATTCATTTAATATACATAGAGACTTGTATACTCTATGGAGAAGATTTGGAAGCAAATTGTGGTTTTTTAATGTTGCTTTGTGTCATGCTTTTTGATAATGCTTGGTAAAAAGTTTTTACTGCATAGAGTAATTGTATTTTGTAAAACTGTGAAGTTTTAGTCGTGACATGGAATGCTTCTACATAGGACCTGTGCTGTGTTTTGTAAATGTGATGTCAAAAACGATTTTGGGGAAAATAAATAGTTTTTACATTTTTTAAAAGGAATAAAGAATGTGTGCATGTTTAATAGAAATACATTTGACTCTTTACAATGATGTTACCTGTGTTAACTCAGTGTAGGAAGCATATTGAGTTTGTTGCATAGAGGAATTGTATTTTGTAAAATTGTGAAGCTTCATGTGAAAGCGTTTGCCTCAGTCTTATTCCTGTTGTGAGGCAGGTGCAAGATTTTGCCTCAGTCTTATCCCTGCTGTGAGGCAGATGGTTGTAAATATGATCTGTGCTGTGTTTCCTAAATGTGATGTCAAAAACGATTTTGGAGAAAATTATTGGTTTTTACATTTTTGATTATAAGGTGGCGCAGAGGTTTAAAAAGTGACGCATCTACCTACATGCATCAATTTTTAAATATGGGGCAAAAAGGTACTTGTTTGGGTTTTCCTGGGGAGCGTAGGTGGTGAAGCTTGTGTCTAAGAGTGCAGTGGACTAGGCTTCATGAAGCATATACCTGTCTGCATTCTTAGACGCAGGTGTCAATTTGACTCTTTACAATGATGTTACCTGTGTTTTAAATCAGTGTAGGAAGCATATTGAGTTTGTTTGCATAGAGGAATTGTATTTTGTAACAATTAAACCTTGAGCAGAAACTGATAGATGACGAAGTCACAGAACAGGTTGAACATGGATTGAGTCATGAGAAGAAAGAGTGCTCATGTACATCATTTAAGCCTGTCCGACTGTACGTGAGTGGAGAAGCGGGAACTGGAAAAAGTTTTCTGATTAAAGCAATTGCATCTTATCTGCAGAAAAGGATTGAATCACCGCTGTCTTGTGTTGTTACCGCTCCAACTGGGCTGGCAGCACATAATATTAAAGGGATTACTTTACATCGTTTACTGATGCTGCCAGTGGAGCATGATAACAAATTGCAATATCACAAGCTATCTGGAGATGCGTGTTCCGAAGTTTTGAGAGTCCTCAAGAAAATGAAACTTCTTATCATTGATGAAGTAAGCATGGTGTCAAATATAATGCTTGCTTTTGTGCATTTGAGAATGCAAGAAATTCTTAGAACAGACTATGATGTTTTATTTGGAGGAAAACATATTATTGTTTTTGGAGATCTTCTGCAGTTGACTCCAGTGAAAGGACAACCTGTGTTCAAAATGCTCGCACATGAAGATACCAGGAAGTGCCTAGGAAGCATTGGAAACATTAATATATGGATAAACTTCAAATATGCAGAACTGCTTCAAAATATGCGGCAGGCAAAGGATGAAGATTATAAAAATATTTTACAAGATGTAAGAGTAGGAAAAATAAGTCAACAAGGGAAAGAAGCTTTACATGGACGGTTAATTTCTAATTTGTACCCAAATGAAAACATTCTTCCAGAGAATATTTTTAAGAAAATTAACGAGAAGAAATCTGCCATATGTTTGATGCCTACTCTGAAAGAATGTTTCATGTTCAACATCAAAATGCTGAAGTTAGAAAATGAAGAGATAGTGAAACTGGAAGCTATAGATAAAATAGAGCATAGGGGAGCAACAATTATTTTGTCAGAAAATTTGAGATCAAAATTGGATTCATTGGAGAAGACTATATCTAAATCTGCTGGTTTTGAAAAGACTCTGAATGTTTGTTTGAATTGTCATGTCATTTTGAGAAGGAATTTAAATGTTGAAAGAGGTCTGGTAAATGGAGCAATGGGTCATGTTGTTGGTTTTGTGAATTACAAAAATAGAGATGGAATTGAAATTATAAAAATTAGATTTGATGGCATTGATGAAACAAATTTGTCGTTGTTCAGCTAGATTTTTGCTCGTGAAAGACTTATATGTTCGCCGAAAACAGTTTCCTATTTGTTTGGCATATGCGGTGACAATTCATAAGTCTCAAGGTTTAAGTGTAGATAGCGCTTTGGTGAACATTGGAAGTTCTGTGTTTAAAAAGGGTATGGCATATGTGGCATTATCACGAGTCAGAACTTTATCAGGATTGTACTTGATTGAGTGTGACGAAACAAAGATTTGTGCAGATCTAGATTGTGTTAAAGAATACAATAGGTTAAGAAGAGAGTACGCTCCACATTTGCCTCAATATCCTCTGATTGAAAAACGTGTGGTAGGCCGAAAAAGAAGAAATGAGAGTAATTGCAGGGAGGTAGTAGCAAAAAGACAAAAAGTAGATGAAACTGTAATTGTAAGCAGAAGGAACAAGCATTAGAAATGCAATCGGGCTCGGATTTATTTGAGTTTGAGCTAATGGCATTGTAAATGGCAATGTCTTTTCGCCATGTGTTATGGAGTGTGTGCATGTGGTGTGTAGTGGAATTATGTGGGTTGGATTGTAATTTTACCAATGGTGGCATGCTGTGCTTTAGATGAATATGTTTAAAAGTAAAGTGTACCATACTGCGATTGCTACAATAGTTAATTGTGGATGCGTTAACAATTGATGCGTGCACTGATGGCTGGTGGTGTGTGACTCACTGTCACTCACTGTCACTCTACACTCACTGTCACTCTGCACTCACTGTCACTCTGCACTCACTCTACACTCACTGTCACTCAGCACTCACTGTCACTCTGCACTCACTGTCACTCTGCACTCACTGTCACTCTGCACTCACTGTCACTCTGCACACACTGTCACTCTGCACACACTGTCACGCTGCACTCACTGTCACGCTGCACTCACTGTCACGCTGCACTCACTGTCACTCTGCACTCACTGTCACTCTGCACTCAATGTCACTCTGCACTCACTGTCACTCTGCACTCACTGTTACTCTGCACTCACTGTCACTCTGCACTCACTGCCACTCTGCACTCACTGTCACTCACTGTCACTCTGCACTCACTGACACTCTGCACTCACTGTCACTCTGCACTCACTGTCACTCTGCACTCAATGTCACTCTGCACTTACTGTCACTCTGCACTCACTGTCACTCTGCACTCACTGTCACTCTGCACACACTGTCACTCTGCACTCACTGTCACTCTGCACACACTGTCACGCTGCACTCACTGTCACGCTGCACTCCCTGTCACGCTGCACTCACTGTCACGCTGCACTCACTGTCACTCTGCACTCACTGTCACTCTGCACTCACTGTCACTCTGCACTCACTGTCACACTGCACTCACTGTCACTCTGCACTCACTGTCACTCTGCACTCACTGTCACTCTGCAATCACTGTCACTCTGCACTCACTCTACACTCACTGTCACTCATTGTCACTCTGCACTCACTGTCACTCTGCACTCACTGTCACTCTGCACTCACTGTCACTCTGCACTCACTGTCACTCTGCACTATAAACGCATTACAGTGAGTGATACAGCTGTGCAGATGATAAGTACAGTGAAAACTCCGCCTCCACCCGACACCTTGCATGAAAAGCTGGTGCCCTCACGCTCTGCTCTTATGTATTTTTTGCATTGCCATTTGTGTAGCGCACAATCTGCCGTTGACTTGGCATCGCAGCGCCTGGCACGCGTTATACTGTGCTACCCTCTTCAGCACAGCGCTACGTGGAGCAAAGGGTGACTTTTGAGCGCTTTACGCAGGAGAAGACAGAAAACGAAACAAAAACATCAATTTACAATCTTAAAAACAATTACTAGTCGAAGCCTATAGAGACAGCTTCCTATATCGCGGATGGGCACTTTACATAGAAAACGCTATAAACGCATTACAGTGAGTGATACAGCTGTGCAGATGATAAGTACAGTGAAAACTCCGCCTCCACCCGACACCTTGCATGAAAAGCTGGTGCCCTCGCGCTCTGCTCTTATGTATTTTTTGATTTGCCATTTGTGTAGCGCACAATCTGCCGTTGACTTGGCATCGCACAGTCCTGTCAAGTATCACACATCACGTGTGACACTAACGCATTTCGGTGCGGTGTTCTGCATCATCGCACTGAAATGCTTTGTCACGCATTTTAAATGCCACTGAAACAGCCAGGCTACCGCACTGGAGCTAGCATGCTGCCTCTGCTGTACCAGACTTGCCTCAAGCAGCTCTGGCAGTGTGGCTCATAAATAGTTAAATTCTCGTTCTCCCCAGCTCAGGCCAAGTGAGTCACTGAGAGTGCTGGCGGCAGTGGTACAATGTTACCTTTGCGGCCTCAGCCGCCCGCCAGCCTAGCTCCATTAATTAATTAATTCCCGGCCCGACCGCGGTGCCGCATGCCAGGCTGTCGACCAAACTCACTGACTCTACCGATTAAACACCCGTGGCGGGGCCATGACATGTGTGCCAGTGGGGCCATTACCCTGTTACCACAGTAACCCTGTGCTGCTAACCGCCGTGGCCGCTGGACGACCGTGTAGTTAGTCAGGCTTGACGGACAAGACCCGCGTTACCTTTACACTCTTTGCCGGGGCCGCAGTAAGTGACTACTATTGGGGGGAACGTCGGGGTTCACACCGTGGGACAGGGGAGAAAGGGTTTCAAGAAGTTTGAACTGTCAATCCCTGCAAAACGTCATTAACATTATCCTCCACGTTGCCTTCACGCAACAATCATTGCCGTGAATGGGCAGTCGATGACGTTTTCCTATGGGTTTCAGTGACTCGCCCTCTGCCTTTTGCAAACTTCAGCATGAACAATCTCCCTACGTCCCGTGCCTGGAGCACCTAATTTAGAAATACACACATTGCCACCTCGGAAATTAACTTTGCTAATTGCCATCATGTCATCGGTTAACCTTCCCACTGAGCGCCTCCGGAACAAACAAAAGTTTCAGCATCAAAAGGATTTTAAATAGCTTGCTGTTTACCGCTGCACGCTTTTATTATTACTTATTTCAGCACAACAGCTTTTTCACATCCCCCAACCAGTATCTAGTTCCACTTGACCGATATTACATTGGGTATTAAGTTGGCTTTATTCAGAGCTGCTTCCGTTACCGTACCCTGTACTCTAGTATCCCTGCAGTAAAGCAGCGTGCCTCTGCTTCAACAGTGAAACGTTAATGCACATTACTAAAATGTAACAGAGTCGGGGTGTGGGTGAGTGTGCCGTGCTAGTGGACTAGCGCTACATGCAATTTGCCGGACTATAGCGCCATGGGCGTCGCTGTGCGCCGAATACAACAACGATCTCTCCAGCAGGGGGCGTCCAGCCCAGTTTAACAGTACGACCTGATTGCAAGGGGCACTAGATTATTGTCCTTCAATATCTGGTGCTTTGAAGCAGCTTTAAAATCATCTTTTTCTCATTGTTGAAGTGGGTTACATTATGGTATTTTTATGTTTCCCTCTTCTTCATTGATTTATTTTGCTGGTGAGAAAGTGTCACTCATGGTCATTGAAATGTCACTCAAAATTACTCAAAAATTATGAAAATGTCACACATACCTATCGTCCACGTTGCCTTCACGCAACAATCATTGCCGTGAATGGGCAGTCGATGACGTTTTCCTATGGGTTTCAGTGACTCGCCCTCTGCCTTTTGCAAACTTCAGCACGAACAATTTCCCTAGGTCCCGTGCCTGGAGCACCTAATTTAGAAATACACACATTGCCACCTCGGAAATTAGCTTTGCTAATTGCCATCATGTCATCGGTTAACCTTCCCACTGAGCGCCTCCGGAACAAACTAAAGTTTCAGCATCAAAAGAATTTTAAATGACTTGCTGTTTACCCGCTGCACGCTTTTATTATTACTTATTTCAGCACAACAGCTTTTTCACATCCCCCAACCAGTATCTACTTCCACTTGACCGATATTACATTGGGTATTAAGTTGGCTTTATTCAGAGCTGCTTCCGTTACCGTACCCTGTACTCTAGTACCCCTGCAGTAAAGCAGCGTGTCTCTGCTTCAACAGTGAAACGTTAATGCACATTACTAAAATGTAACAGAGTCGGGGTGTGGGTGAGTGTGCCGTGCACGGGCCTGGGCGCGCCTAACAAAAAGACATTACACGCTGCAGACGAACGCGCACCTGATACATGCAATGCAATGCTGAATGGTGAACGCGCTCCCACCATCTGGATTGCATTTGGAGGAGCACCCTGACAGCTCCTAATTAAAATTAATGGACTGCCGTGCGTGTAACCACACAGAAAATGCCAACAATGGCGGACGAAAATTACATATAGCCTATCGCGTCAAGGCTACTAAAAAGACAGCACAGCGAAGATGAATAACTATGCAGATGCCATAAAAAAAGCTCGCGCACTAAGGAATGTTTCTGGCCCGAGCCCTAAAGAAACTTTTTTTTTTTCTTTAACAATAGGAGCTCGGAGCTCCGCCCCACTTCGTGGTGACGTAGGCCGAGCCCTAAAAAAGGATTCTGTTGAGGATGTTGTTGGATTTCAGTTTGAAAACAGTTCTGGTGTCAACTGCTATGCTAATGTAGTAGTTAATGTTGGGTTTTTTCTTCAAAATGTACAAAAACAGATTGTCGAAAATCGGGAACAAACATTGTGCTGTTTATTGAATTCTGTGTTAGAGAAATGTAGTAGTGATAAAGGAAAAATAGAAAGTGTTTCAGAAATTAGGAATCTTGTAGACATATGTTCAGGTCAAAATCAATTTTCACAGATAATTCAGCAGGATTGTCAGGAATTTTTAATGTATATGTTTGATGTATTGGAAGATGAAGGAGTGGATATAAAAAATCTTTTTAACCTTTCTTATCAATGGCAACATGACTGTGATAACTGTGCTTCATCAAGTACTACTAGAATAGTCAATGAAAGATTTATATATTTGACTTTACCAGACTGCAAATCAGTGCCTTTTAATAATCTAGTTAAAGCAGCTGATCACAATATGGTGTGTACCCAATGTAAGTCTACAATGCTGTCCACATTATTTCTACAAAATTATGGTCACTATGTCATTTTAATATTCCAACGATGTAGACCTGATGGAACTAAATTGACAACTTCTATTAAAAATGTCGTGGCTTCTCAGTTATCGATATCAGGAAGAACCTTTGCAACTGTAGCTATTATTTTTCATGACGGTCTTTCTACAACATCAGGGCATTACACATGCTATTTAAAAACTTCTAAAGGTTGGACCCAATGTAACGACACTCATTTGACTTTCAAACAACGTTTGCCTTTTGGCTTTATAAATTCATACCTAGTGTTTTTACAGCCAAAATTTAGGTAAAGGTAATTGGCCTATGAAGACGGGAGGAGTACTGATATATACTCATACATCTGACACTATTTGGCCAAATGGAAAGGTGCAGGAATGAGTAAAGAGTCATGACTGAAAAAAAGGAGTATATGAAAATATTGAAAATATTTCAGATGTTCTTGGAGTTTTTCTTCTAGAAAGTCGATGAAATTGATTTTTTACTGAACAGCAAAGTACTTTGCAACGAGAAAAGGACCTCCATGATATACTATTTGGCCTCAAGGAAAAGTAAGTCAATCAAAGATTAGTGTACATTTGTCATTTGTTAGTATCTAAGTTTTTTTTTCACAATCTTTTAGATTGTGTTTTTTTTTCCCGCTGTCATATGATGAGTAATTTGAACTTACTGTTTTAAGTGAAATTCAATATATTCTGAGAACAGCAAAAATAAACTATGTAACATGTTGTACAAGTTATTCTATACTTTGGATTGTGTAAATTAAATTGTATTCCCATTCTCTGACACTCACTTTCTTTTTTCCGTCCTCTTTCAGCTCTTTTAACTCACTTATAATGTCTTTCTCTCACTCTCTGTAACCCCCGTTCCCTTACTCCACTTCTTTGACAACCCCTCATTTTCATTTCAACTGTCTGCATCACCTCTCTCCCTTGCATAACTTTTCAGCTTTCAGTCTCTCTGCTTTACTTCCCTTTTCCGTATTTTCCTCCTTTGCTCTTTTAGTAATTCCTGTTTACTCACTCAGCACTATTATCACACTCTATCACTATAAATCACCCACTCTCCCTCGCTTATCTTTGTTTGCTCCTTACTTTTGACCTTTTCTATCTATTTTTCGTTCACTACTTCTATGTCCTCAGTGCCTCACTCTTCTTGTGTTATGTTCACTTGTGTTTATCTACCTTCTATCATTTCTTTTACAACAACTTCACTGCTCCTCTCTCATCGTTCTTTATCCCATTTCTTTTACTCTGGTTCCATTACTATCTCTCATTTCCTATGTTTCACACTGTTATGATTTTTAACCTCTTCATTTGAATCTTTTAATTTAAAATACATATTTTACTAATTATAACTTATTTTTTCTGCTCTCTTTCACAGATATAAAGTGTACTAAAAAATGTAATTAAAGTTACATTTATTATATGGTAAGTGTGACTAAAAAAATGTAGTTTGTCATTACCCTTTGCTTTAAGCTCACTAATATTTTCTCAATCAACCTCACTCCTGTTTCTTTACTCTGCTTCCCTCACTTATTCTTATTCTCCATGTTTACTCCAATTTCCCTATTTCCCCTCTCATATTCAACTTCTTTAAGTCCCTATTCTTTACTTCACTTACCCTCTGTTCTCTTCCTTTGCTTCTTCACTCATTCTGTTTTTCTTAATTATTTACCTTACTCCTACACACACACCTCATCCCCGTCCCAACACATACACACACCTCTGACATACACCACACACACACATCACACACACACCTCATACACAGAAAAAAATCCCCACACACACACACTTCACATACACACACATATTCCATTCAGGTACTGCTACCTTTATTTTCTCTGTCCTTTGTGTTTGTCACTCCCCATCTCTTATCCTAATTCAATTTTTTACTGTCTTTCACTCCTCTTTACTTATACTAACTGGTCTTTTCTTACCCTCCCTCACCGTTATTCATTTATCCCAGTTACGCCACTACCGTTCATTCTCAATTTTTTTCTGTCCTATTGTTTTCTTTCAACACCCACTCACATTCTCCCACTATCTCTAGTTTAGTGTTCTTCCTCTCTCTTCCCTTCTTTCGCTCCTTTAGTGATTTTACTTTTCTCATTTTCACCCTATTACACATTGTCTGTTTTTAACTATGTAGTAAACAATCCCTCTGTGTTTCTCCCTCTAGCTCTCTTTCTCTTAACATTACTCTCTTTGTGTTCTTCCCTCATGCTAACTCCTTCATTAATTTTTTTTTTCTTTTTTTTTTGGTGCGCTCCCTGGTGCGCGCCCCGGTGCACATACCGGTACGCGTACCCTGCAGAAAAAAGATTGACACAGATTCTTTAAAAATATAGGTTTATTTTTATAAAGTAAAGGTAGTTCTAAAAAGAACTGTTTTTTTTCTTCTTTTTGTTGTTTTATTTTTTTATGTTTTTTTGAACATTTTGTACTTTTTTTGGCTTTTCTGAACACTTTTATATTTTTTTTGTATTTTTTATGGGGAGAAACAAAAAACAGGGAATTGTAATTGGCTCAAGTGGAGCATGAAAAAAAATCAGGAAAAATTAGTTTTTTTTTGGACACTTATGGTTATCACCAGAAACCATAAAAAGTTCAATGCTTTGCTCACCATAAGCAAGTAACTTGTTACAATATTTGCATAAAATGTTGTAATCATTAAACTTTGGTTGGATAGTAGCCAATGTGTCTCTTACCCCCGAACCCGATGGAGTGGGTTGTTTTGATGTTGAGCCTCGAGCCGATGATGGGGGTAGTTTACTGCAGAGGTCCCTTAACTCTGCATTAGAGTAGTTGTTTGGATGCCAACGCATCATGTGGCGAATCATCGTATGATTCCCGAAGGAATACTTTTTGTTAGGGTTCCCCCTGGATAGCTGATCACCACAAATTAAGCAAGTCACCTTTGCTGCGTTGACTTTTTTAAAACCCCTTGGGAGTTTGTAGAACTGCCATACAAAGTGCTCTTTGGGTTTGTAGGGCTGTTTATCTTCTGGCAGGAACTCCCTTGTCTGTGCCTCCTCTTCCTCATCCTCCTCCTCTTCCTGTAAACCACCAATATAATCTTCTGGTGGTCTTTTAGATGGTGGTGGTGGTGGTGGTGGGCCAGATGCTCCAGCTGCTGATACTACTGTAGCCATTTTCTGAGATAGAACTTGAAACAGGTCTTCCTCAGTCAAAGGACAAAGTCACAGTAAGGAAAAAAGGAGGGGGCTTTCATCATTTGGAAAAGAAAAGTGTTCTGGACCAATGAAAAGTGTTATTTTCAAGTCACATGATCCAAGCTTTCATCATTTGGAAACCAAAACTGATCTGCACCAATGAAAAGTGTTATTTTCAGATCACATGACCCGATGCGCTTACGCTACGCGCCCCGGGGCGCGTCGTGTAAGCGCGTCATGACGTTGCGCGATCGTATGCGATCGCGTGATTCCGGGTGCGCTTACGCAGTGCGTAATATGATGCATCACGCGACTACGTGAAACGTCATGATGTTGTTTTCGTTCGCGGGAATAGCGCTCTCGGGACGCTCCCCGGTACGCGCCCCGGGGCGCGCCGTAACATTGCGCTTACCCGTGCGTTCACCGGTACGCGCCCCGGGAGCGCTCCGGGGCGCGTACCAGGGCAAACAATAAAAAAATATATATAAATAAATATATATATATTTACACTATTAAAAATTTGTTATAAAAATTATTACTTTCTTACCTATAGATATTTGCTATTAAAAAACCTATGAAATTCACTGAAAAAACCATAGGTTTCACCCCAGTTATAGTTAGGAATTAGCATTTAAAAAACCTATTAAATTCACTGAAAAAACCATAGGTTTTACACCAGTTATAGTTAGCTGGAAATTTTACTCGCATAAAACCATTGAAATTCCCACGTTATAGTTAGTTGTACTCACTATAACTTGCGCGTGCAATGCACTGCTGATGACGTCACATATTACATCACTCATGACATGGTCAGTGACATCACTCATGACATCACTGATGACACCATCATTGTGACAGCATGACAGACCTCCTTTCACTGTAATGTAACCCTTGAAACACATATTCAAAGATTGAAACTAAAATTTTCAAACAAAATGGAGATACCCATACCAGTTACAACAACCAATTCAATAATTCCACCATCTATATATACATCCACTCATTCACCAACAGTTCTATATAGTCACTCATACATATACTGACTCATCATATGTAGTGATACACCTATACATTCTGTTACACACTGACAGGCATCCAAAAGTTACTCACACACATACTCACACATGCAAATAAACTATTGAACATCCATTTATTTGCATATACAGCTATACACACACTACCACCTTACTTCTAAGGAACCTTACACATACTTACTCTCTTAAACAATCACTTATAGAAACACATACTTATTTAAACAGGAACTCTTACAATCCCTTACTCTCACATATACTCACTTATATACATCAATATTCACATATACTACAATAAAACATATGTAGTTACTGATAAAGACACTAGTGAGACAGTCATTCAGTCAGTAACACACACATATACACCGTCATCCACCCATACAGTCGTGCACAAATGCTGTCTTCAAAACACATACAAACAGAGAGTCAGTCACTCATGCATCTATGTTCTAAGTAATACCCCCACCAAACATATAGACACTCATATTGATATTAAAAAAAACATCTAATAACCCATATACATACACATGTAGCTACTCACCAACCCATGCAGCCAATTATACACAAAGTGAAACACTAATCCATATATTTAAATATTTAAACATTACTCACTAATATATGTATACACTAAATAAGCCAGTGAACCAATCAATTTCTTTTTTAAAACCATCCATGTAAACCCTTATTTAAACATTTATTCTTCCATCAACTTTTACATATACATATATAACACATATTTATTTTTCAGAAACACACACATTCACTGGATGGTGTCATCACTGATGTCATGAGTGATGTCACTGACCATGTCATGAGTGATGTAATATGTGACGTCATCAGCAGTGCATTGCACGCGCAAGTTATAGTGAGTCCAACTAACTATAACGTGGGAATTTCAATGGTTTTATGCGAGTAAAATTTCCAGCTAACTATAACTGGTGTAAAACCTATGGTTTTTTCAGTGAATATATATATATATATATCTGTATATCTATATATATATGCATATATATATATATATTTCTCACACTATTCCTCCAGCAGGGGAAACAATTGGGTCGCACTCCACAGGTCGTGTTTTGCAATTTTTCTTTTTATTTTCTTTTACATTCTCTTCAAGTTCTACGCGTTTCGGTATTACTCAATACCTTGCTCACGATCGTAAGCAGCTGCCTTTGAACTTGAAGAGAATGTAAAAGAAAATAAAAAGAAAAATTGCAAAACACGACCTGTGGAGTGCGGCCCAATTGTTTCCCCTGCTGGAGGAATAGTGTGAGAATTGTGAGCAGCGTGGTTCAGCCGCAGGGCGCCGCACCCGTGTTGAGCGCTGCGGTATCGGCAAATGGAACCGGAGTGGATGGATATATATATATATATATATATATATATATATAAATATATATATATATATATATATATATATATATATGCATATATATATATATATATTCACTGAAAAAACCATAGGTTATAGACCATATATAGTTAGGAATTAGCATTTACAAAACCTTGAAAATTCACTGAAAAAACCATAGGTTATAGACCATATATAGTTAGGAATTAGCATTTACAAAACCTTATTTTACTCACACAAAACCATTGAAATTCCATATATAGTTAGTTGCACTAACTATATATCGCGCACCCGCAATCCACTGCTGATGATGTCACATATTACATCATTCATGACATGGTCAGTGACATCACTGATGACATCACTGATGACATCTCAAATGACATCACTGATGACATCACTGATGACATCATCCAGTGACTGTGTGTTTCTGTAAAGTTTAAATATGTTTTACATATTGAAGAATGAGTAGATGTATAAGTGTCTGGACGAAGGATTTAGTAGGTGCATGACTGAATGTATGAGTGAGTGATTAAATGTGTCTCACTGAGTGCATGGGTTAGTGACTAAACTGTCTTAATTTGTGCATCATTATGTCTGTTGTTCTGTAAACTGCTGCATGTGTTGATCAGTAGCTATGTGATTAACTATATGGGTTATTGATTGATTGTCCAAGTATTTGTATGGGAGACTGAGTGTGTGTGTGGCTGGCTGGGAGGTGTGTGACTCTCTGCAGATCAATGTGTACTTGTATCAATGATTGTATAAGAAAGTAAGTATGTGTTAGTATATGTTTGAAAATGTAAGGTGCTCTATGTTTAACTGTATAGACAAGAAAATGGAAGTGTGATTGATTCTTTACAGGACTGACTAGGTGTGTGAGTAACTCCATGGATGAGTGGCAGAGTGTGAGTGTCTGTATAGGTGTATGAGTGCATATGATAGTGTTGTAAAGATGAGTGATTGTATGTATGAATGATTGTATGGGTGAATGAGTGAATGTGTGTGTAGATGTAGGAATCAGTGAGTGCGTATGTAGTAACTAGTATTGGTGTGTCAATGGTTTCAAAAATTATACTCTGTATTTAACACTGGGTGAAACAGAGGTTATATTAAAATGTGAGGAGATGCATTGTATTGTCACATGAATGATATCATCAGTGATGTGGTCATTGATGTCAAATCAGATGTCATCAGTGATGTCATCAGTGATGTCATTTGAGATGTCATCAGTGATGTCATCAGTGATGTCACTGACCATGTCATGAATGATGTAATATGTGACATCATCAGCAGTGGATTGCGGGTGCGCGATATATAGTTAGTGCAACTAACTATATATGGAATTTCAATGGTTTTGTGTGAGTAAAATAAGGTTTTGTAAATGCTAATTCCTAACTATATATGGTCTATAACCTATGGTTTTTTCAGTGAATTTTCAAGGTTTTGTAAATGCTAATTCCTAACTATATATGGTCTATAACCTATGGTTTTTTCAGTGAATTTCATTGGTTTTTTAACAGCTAATATCTGTAGCTGTAAAATGTATTCTTCTTTAAATCCAAAAATATATTTTATATGTTTATGAATAATTTTTTTTTTTAATATTTTTTTTTCTTCGTTCCCGCTTCGCGAATCGGGAAGCTTCCCGTTAGCTGACCTTGATGCCGCGAAATAGACCGCGAGCCGGTAAACGTTTCTTTACCGCAACTGCCGCGTTAGAAAACAACATCGTGACGCCTCCCGTCCGCATGACGTTTCACGTTGTCGCGTGATACGTCATATGACGTGCTACGTTAGCGAACTGGTACGCGAAGCGAGTCGCAAAGCGCAGGTTTCTGGAAGCAAACCGGGAGGCCCTGCAAAGCGCTTAACGTAAACACAGCAGGTCATGTGACTTGGTAATAACACTTTTCATTGGTTCATTTCACTTTTGGTTTCCTAATGATGTAAGACTAGGTCATATAATCTAAAATGAACACTTTTCATTGGTTGAGAACTCTTGTTTTTCCCAAATGATGAAAATCCCTCCTTCTTTCCTCACTCTGACTTTCATCATTGTGAGAGAAAGACCCTTTGTGATCACTGAGCAATGGCTTCTTTAGTAGCTTCAGCTGGTGCTTCCCCACCACCTCCACCACATCCAAGGAAGAGTGGACCACCTGCTCAAGTTATAATTCAACAAGAAGAGGAAGAAGAGGAACAGGACGACGAGCACGAAGAGAGGCAGTTTTTGCCTGAGGAGCCCAGGACGTCTCACCGGAAAGAAAACTTCATTTGGCAATTTTTTAAAATTCCCAAAGGTCAGAAAAAAGTAAATGCAAGATACGTAACTTGCCTTATATGTCAAGATAGACTGTCCAGAGGGACCGAGAAAAAATACAGTTTCGGAAACTACACAATGCATCGCCATATGACTAGGTGGCATCCTAACAACTACAGTGCTGCACAGTTTCGGAACGACCTAGATAATCTCCCTATTATGGCCAGAAGATCTGTTGTACCGGAAGTAACGGGACCAGAGGGCAGGGAGATAGTGCCAAATATACAAATGAGATTTGGTGAAGTAAAACACGCCTGCGTACATTGCGATGGATTCATTTGCTACGGAGAAAGAAGCATCACTCTGATCAACAGAGCTATTGACTATCATATGCAAGTTTGTACGAAACGCCCAAAATAATAAATACTTTTTTTTTGTTTTGTTGCTCCTGTTGAGCCCTTTACAATTAATCGTTTTCATTGCCCCCTCCAAGAAAAACCCAAAAAAATATAAAACTGTTCAGAAAAATTCAAAAAAAGTAAAAAAAAATTCAGAAAAATAATAAAAAAAATATAAAACAACAAAAACAATAAAAAAAAGTTCTTTTCAGAACTACCTCCCCGTTATTAAAAAATTGGTACAATATTTGGAACTGTGCCAACCTCTATTTCTCTTAGTTCGCTTCCCAGTTCGCTCGCCGGTACGCGAACCGGAAGCGAACCAAAAACAGTAAGTATAAGGGAAGGAAACAGACACTTATGTTAAAAGAAAGACAGCTATAGGGGAGTAAACTAGAGATACTATTACCCGTAATCCACTGCTGATGATGTCACATATTACATCATTCATGACATGCTCAGTGACATCATCAGCAGAGGATTGCGGGTTTTTTGGCAACGTGCCTTATCCACGGTTTAATAACGCTGCCTTTTGCTTTATATAAGTTTTCAAATTGTATGAAATATATACCAATAGGTCGTTATGAACCTTTAGGTAGTGCTTTTCTTCATGAGGTCTGGTCGCTTCCATACACATACAGATGTTTCAAAGATGATCAAGAAGTTTATCTGAATGGAGAGGAATGCACTGAGACGCCAGATCATTCACTAATGTGTAGGCACATACAGTTACACGGTTCATGCAACAAACACCGACCAAATATGGCTTGCGTGTTGCAAGGCACGCCAGTTCCTGCTATCATCCCCACGTTCAAGTTGTTGGAAAATGGTAGTTATTTGATGCTCAATAATGAAGATTGTTCTGGGTTAATTAAAAGTATTCCTTTTATCGTAACAGTAAGTGAACGGGTTATTTGCTGCAGAAATGTTCTATTTCCTCCCACACATGAACATAGGGAGTTTTCAATCTCGCCACAAATACCAACCTTGGGAGCAGATTTCAACGGCATGGCAAGAATAAGAGCTCTTTTGTCTCAGAGAGAGGTGGCCTTGAGTTCGGCCCGTGAAACTTTCGTGCTTCACATAGCGAACACCCGTACAGAGGTGCAGACCCTTTTAAATACTGATTCGCCTTTGCATTTCAGCGACATGGTTCGGACTATCTTTAACGCATCCTCCACAAAGGCCCTGGCGCACTTTTTTAAAGTTGTTACCAGTGGTCTCGTGACTTCATTTGAGAAAATCTTTGGAGTCATCCCTGCTTTCTTTCATTCTATTTTTTCCACTCTGCTTCGTGGATTGCCATTTTTACTTGCATTACCAGCGGACGCTCTTGTGCTTTTTTACATTTTTAAATATGGATGTCCCTCCTATGCAACCTCCCGCCCTGCAGCTGCTGACACTGTTCCGCAATCGCATGCTAGAATATTATGGCACAATGCCGTTGGCGATATTAAGCACGGCATATGGATTATCTTTTCGATTCTCCTACTTCACCTATGTCCAGCCTGTATTTCACTGCCTGACCTGTGATTTCGATTGGGCCATTGATTTGTGTCTCTGCGGACCGGTTTCTCCTGACGTCGACTTTAATCAGCTGATGACTCCTATCATTACTCACGAGTTGGTTTGTCCTGGCGAAAGGATTATGGCTGTGGCATTGATGCATGGACTAATTGGTCCCTGGAATTTACTGGCGGCAACACAGTCTTTCTTGGAACAGAGCTTTCTTGAAAACCCACTGAGCTGTCCTCTGATGGTGATAGAGGATCCGGTGCTGGGAGAGCACGTATGTTCTTTTCCGCTTTTAAATTGGATGGCTGAACTCTTTTCGGATGAAGACGGTGACTTCCTATTGGAGGCTGTTGCAGCTTATTTTGCATACACAGTTATGTCATAGACCTTTTTCATTTTTGATATGCTGAGTACTAGCATTTCATTGACAATTCATTGACTTATTTGTCAAGTTTTTATTATTTAGCTTGCCTATTGGCTTAAGACTCGATAAAGTACTTGGCTGTTTTATTTTTCTTTAGCATTAAATTTTCCTAGTTTTTAATATTTTACCTTGCGGACCGTCCACATATAAAGTTGCAATCTGCTCTCATGAGATGGCACTTCTATTATCTTATTCAGTTCGTTTCCGGATCATGGGGAGGTGTCATCTAGGTCCTGGATATCTTTACACCGTGTTAAGTTAGCATGGGCTCATTACCGGTTTAAACGCCATTTTTCCTTTTTTGCAACTTCTGCACACGACACTTAGTTGTTGCTTTAGCTTTCAACCTAATAGTTCATCGTGATTTACATGAGAATAATATGTTATTGCTCTACTATCTGCTTTACTTGTTAAACTATATCTGTACAGCGAGTGCTGAAGTTTCAAGAACAACACGATACAGAATTGTTATGAGGTCTGATCTCCACGACTTCATACTCATAACATAAGTGCAGCTTCTGCCAATTCTGGGCATGAGGCGGGTTTTATATTGCTTTGCCGAACACACATACACAACACTTGATGCGGTTCACATGAAGAGAGAGCTGGTGTATGCTGATGTGATTCCTTCAAATCTAAGACACTAAAGTATTCGCACGCCCTAAACCAACACAAAGAGACCTTCTTAGCAAATAATATAATATGTGTATTAGGGAGGGTGAGATATAAGCAGCCGCGGGCCGTGGAGGGAGTTACGATGGGGCAGGGAGGCGGGGAGGGGGAGGGGCAGGGTGGAGCCCTCTCCACCCTGCCCCTCCCCCTCCCCGCCTCCCTGCCCCACCGTAACTCCCTCCACGGCCCGTGGCTGCTTATAAGTGTTGATAACTCTTATTCATTTACAGCATGTTAACATACTGTCACCATTCGCTTTTTATGTACTAGTAACTATGCTGGTAATTTTGCTACTGATAATATGTGTACTTGTATTATCTAAGATACTACGCCTGAGAAGACGGCATTAGTAAATAAACATTTCAAATACACATGTGTTCTTCTTAACTCCATGTTCTGGTTTCTAAGAAATATATAACGACCGACAGTTCATGAGTTCCACGTATCCTGAGGTACTATAAGTTCATATTCTGGATTGTCTAAACATTGAGAGTTTGTTATATCCAATGTGACACTGTACCTAGCTTGCTAAGGGGTTTTTGATTACTAAGGTGAGTTTTGGGACACCCTAATTCGCCGAGGTTCCAATCCTCTGTCCACAGTTCTGTGTGAGAACAGAAACCCTGCGACAGGGGCACCCCCGACCCTTGCTGGAGCTTCATCACACTTGCGATACAACTCCAGCAATGCGCCACCTTTACGGCACAGATACATCACGCATCTGTGCTGTTTTTGCCCCATGATGCGCCGCATTGTAAATGCAGCACACCATAGGTGACGGAACAGCGGCACAGAATGACTAACACATCCCTGGTGATGCGCCAGTCATCATAAATCTATCCCTATGCTTCTTATCTTGTTAGAGATGAACCGCCATATGTATCATCAAAGTTTTTTGCATTTCCTAAATAGCGAACTTTAAGGAATAAATAGCGATTCTTTACCATTCCTAGTTTGCGATGAGCTATTTGCTAATTACAAATTACCCATTCATTTCCTTCATTTCCATAGGGCGGTTGGACTCACTTTTAGCTCGAACGGCTGAATGGATTTCCACGAAACTTGGCAAAATTGTAGGGACTGGTAGCCCGATGTGCCTTTGCTATGTCTCAAGATATATGCTCCAGTGGTTTTTACGAAAATTAACTTTGAAAAATATATATTGGGCTACATTGGCCTATATATATGTTGGAGCCCAAATGTAGCCCAATGTAGCCCAATGAAGCCCAATGAAGCCCAATGTAGCCCAATGTAGCCCAAAGATGGCCGCCAGAGACAAAAAAAACAAATGTAGCCCAAATATCAGCCAGATGTAGCCCAACTATAGCCCAGTGACAGAATGACCAATCAGCTTCGCAAACCTCCGTTACGTGAAGAGGAGCGCTGTTACAGATATATATCTTTTTTTGAACGTTAATTTCTCAAAATCCACTAGAGCACATATATTGAGACCTAGCAAAGGCACATCGGGCTACCAGTCCCTAATATTTTACCAAGTTTCGTGCAAATCCATTCAGCCGTTCGATTATTATTATTATTTTTTTTTTTTGCCCCGCGGGGCCCTTTTAAAACCTCCACATCAAACCTAGGGGGTCAGCGAGGATCTACTATTCCCCCTTATGGTCATTTGCCCCTTCGCTTTGGCCTCCTCTTGTCTCTCGATCCTACCGAGAGACAAGATGGCGGCCGCTACGGACTGTTGGGAATGTTGACAGACGCCGGAGAACCAATCAGCTTCGCTTCACAAAGCTCCGTTGCGCGAAAAGTACGCGTCCTGGAGCGCTGCCCGGTCCTCTGTTACAGATTTATATCTTTTTTTAAACGTTAATTTCTCAAAATCCACTGTAGCACATATATTGAGACCTACAAAAGGCACATCGGGCTACCAGTCCCTACAATTTTGCCAAGTTTCGTGCAAATCCATTCAGCCGTTCGGGCTAAAAGTGAGGCCAACCGCCCTATGGAAAACTCAATGTTAAAAACACGTTTTGGGACCCCCCTTTTTTCTCGGCCCCCCCTTGACGAACCCCCCCCAAATTTTCAAGGGCTGCTCAGAAACAAAATGTGCCATTTTCCTGAAAATTTCAGCCAATTCCGTCCACAATCTCCAAAGTTATTAGACATAGAATTTTCAAAAATCCCATAGAGAAAAAATCCTAACTATATATACCTACTGGCGACCGCCAGTAGGTAATATATATATATATGCATACATATATATAGATATACAGATATATATATATATATATAATTCAGCGCCTTTATCAGTTTAGTTCGAGAAACTTATTTTAATAAACACTACTGTACGAGCAATTACTGACATTGAAAAATGGAGAAAGAAAATTAAGAGAGAATTACGGTAAACTCCAGCAACCGCGAAATAGCCATTTAACATATCCAATTCCCATTACTAGCAAAAGCTCGACAGTATACCAAGTCTGGTTTAGAATCACCATTTACAGACTTCTCAGAAAACCATGCATTTATATATCCCTGATGAAGTAAGACACATAAAATGATCTTTAAAAAAAACAATCGTGACTATTTTGCTTCATTGTTGCCCAATTCAGCAAATTGGATTTCCCGGGAGAAACACGAAATGGAAAAACGTACTTTTTTGTTAATTTGAGGCCACAGAATAAAGCCGAATTCATTAAGAGATAGTGCGTGACAATGGCACACGCAGACAATAGAGCTAAGCATCAAGGCTCTGTTTTAGGTTCTGTTTGGACGAAAGGATTTGTGTTATGGCCTTTTAAATGCATCTATCTTGAAGAATAATGGAACGTAAACAAGGGATCCCCATTGAGCCAGGCCCCATTTACATCCATTGACATCTGACTGGTCCTCAAACAGCCCACAGAGAGGGGGCAAAACAATGCATCACAGCCTCCCAGCAGGCCACTGGGGTGCTATCCATTTAGAAAGCCAGGTACTGTGTGTCATTGTTCACAGCAGAGCAGACATAATTGATTTTGTATTTCAACAGGGGAGAAAACCAAAGTGCGAAAGAGCCTTAGCATAATTTCTCATTAAGGCGAGCTTTAAAGAGATTTGTGCTGAAGTATTTAATTCAAAACCCTGGGACGGTCTGTGGCACTGTGTATACATTAAGGGACAGTTGACTTCACTCATTGATATTCAAACGAGAGATTCGCAGTTCATCAAAAGCAGCAGGAAGATCTCTGAGTGACGGCCTCCAGGCCGGCCTGGTGGGGGCGTCGATCCTGCACTCTCTCAACCTTTAAATATTTAGCGTAACTGTTGCCGGACAGAAATAAGCCCTACATGAGTTCCATTGTATTTTTCCAAAGGAATACCCCTGCTTAATCAATTACAGCATGGGCGAAACGGAGGTCACTTACCGATAACACAAATCAAACTCAATTTTCTCTAATCTGTTTCAGATCTTTTTCACTAAGCATAAATGTTTCAGAAGCGGTTTGATGCTGCACCTGTACTGATGGCATCCAAACACAGTTGCTAGTTTATTTCTGAATAATTCATTCAAAGGATGACGCGCAGTCAGAGCTGTGGCTGGTAGCTTGTACTAGAACCTGTTTTTAGATATTTTAAACTTTTGATTAATGCCCGACTGCTTTCTGCTTTTAAACAACGTATCTTGCATATACCCCGTTATTTTCTGCGCCACTTGTATGTTCCCGATCTTGGGCTGTCACTCCCCGGTCCACCACGGTAATAGACCGTTTGTGTGGAGGGAGAACAGCCGGTTTGAGGGAGGCGGGCGTTTAAGCGGCTCCTGCCCCCTCGATAAAAGCAGATGTGCTACGCGAGGCGCAGTGGACGCACGCGCAGCGGGTGCGCAAAAGCAAAGCCCGTCTGCGCCCGTCCGCGCCCTGATGTCGCCAGGAGCCAGGAACCCTGGAGGTACGTCTTCATGTCTACCCTTAGCAACTTCTATGTTATCCTAATCTAGTAGGGATTTATATAACTTGAGGATAAACACGGGGCCGGCATGCACAGCTATTACGCAAGATGCAACAATGACCAAGACCAAGATGGCACCTGAAGGTCCTTTATCTTGTCCATCCTGTCGATACAAATGTAAGCTCCTGGGCAATGAAGTGGTGGCGAACGACTCCAGTCGCGTCCCATTTGATGACTTCCCCCACTGTTATAAGCCTCCATACACCCCAGCATAAATGCTCAATTGCCATCTGTAAATCCCAACATGGGGTGGAAAGGCATTCCAGACAAAAATCCACCACCAGGCATTGCTAGCACCTCCGGAGCGTCCACTTCAGCACCACCAGTAGACATTCGCCCAGAACTTGCTTTTCTGCAGTAGGACAGTGCAAGACCATCATCTGTTATGGTAAACAGTCAGTGGACGCTATTTGTGCATCTCAACGGAACCACAAATGCATTTATTTTGTATTTTTTTGCTTTTGGAATGATGTTGAATTCCAAAAGCTAACTGTTTACTTGGTTCCCTTTTTGTTCAATTTTTAAAAAACACCAAAAAAGTACAAAATAGTTAAAAGAAACTACAAAAAAATAGAAAACAAAAAACAGAAGGAAAAAAAAAGTTCAGAACTACCTTATCTAGTTTAAAAAAAGAACTATAATTGCATGGTAATGTCTGAAAGTTTGGTTGAATGTATGTGTTTATCGCATGATTGACTGAAAAATATGCATTAGTACTGTATGGTGAATTTATAGGGGTAGATCTATGAGGAAGTGCTGCAGCGTGACACTGCAAGCGCTTTAGCTGCACTGTGCTGAAGCACTTCTGAAGCACAGGGATGTGACATATTTACATGAATATGTCTCAATTCTGTCCTCTCTCTGCACTAGCACACAAACTGAAGCCATGCAGTGATGCAGGCACCCTTGCACCACGGTGAAAGGCTATCTGTGTCATGGGGAAATTGTTTTTGTGCAGGAAGTGACTACTTCCTGCACAAAAACAATCACTAAAGGCATTTTCCTCCTTCAATGTTTGCTGTGGAATACAGCATGCATTGAAAGAGGAAAAAAAACGAGGAGAAATGAAGATATTTCTCCTTGTTGTGCCTCGCTACACCACCTCTAGGGTGGCACACCATTCACACGTATCTACAGATTTGCACCTTCTTGTAAGTCTTGAGATGTGTTATTCCATGGGTGTTGTGTGGGAACAGACACAGCAACACCCATAGAACGCCCCTTCAACGCAAAGTGCGGCGTTTGAATGGGTCGTATTTTCAAGAGGAGGAAAAGCCACACAGGGTGGCTTTTCCTCTCCTTGTAGATATGGAGGAGTCCCCAGCGCCATCACTACGTTACAAAAAGTGATTTACTGGTGGCACAGGGGGCTTGCAAATCTGCCCCATAAGTGCTTAGGTATTGGCAGAGTGATACAATTAGAACATAGTGCTGGATGGCTGATTGACGAACTGCATGAAACTGGTAGGAGGTATCCTAGGCTGCATGAGTGCTACTCCAGTATTCAGTGGAGTGTACCAGTAGTATGTATCTGCTTAGAGGTTTGTAGGGATTGTGCACAGAATATTGTATGTGAACTTGTGTTGCTGCCTAGGTCATTTTATAAGAACATCTCTAGTTACTAGAAGGATGACAGTGATGCAAACAGAGTGCTCAGTTAATTTATAAGTGCTTAGGTATTGTCTCAATGTCTGAGTAATTCTGCAAGTGCATAGACAGTGACAAGGTTCCTAGAGTGCTAGTAGTTGACAGCAGGATAAGTTTATAAGCGCTTATGTTTCAGCAGAGTGATTAGATAAGGACATGCTTCTGGGGCAAAGGGCGGGCCGTCTGTGGCCGTCCTGGGCAGGAGGAGGCAGGGCAGGGCCACCCCTCTGACCCCGGACCGTGGAACATTGGGACGTATGAAGTAAGACACTAACATATTAACCGTGACTCTCATATATTGAACTGCCTGATGTCGCTATATAAAAACTAGTTGACTCTTATCCCCGACTGTGTTAGTATTTCAGCTGTTGGATAGTCATTCTCAAACTTACACGAATGGGAATGAAGCAATACCCAAGTACACGCAGGAAATCTTCGGTGGGAGGGTCTGTTGAGGGGACCCTAAACCAGTTTAATACCAGGGCAGCTAATGTATTGGAACGGGAAATCGCCATTACCGAGCGACATATATCATCGGAATTTCAGCACAATAAACATTCGTCTCTGGGTACAATCCAACATGTCATCTCCCCCACAAAAACATGTATGGAAAGGGATGTAAATGGCAAAATCGGTATCCCTATACAATTACAAGACAAGAGTACTTCCATAGATATTAGCAGGGAGTCTGACAACGATTATTTTATCGTAGAACCCCCAATAACAACTAGTTTTAAGGGGGTTTACTGTCCCAAGCCTGCCCCGAAGAAGAATGTGGATAACCCACTAAGGCCAGGGCAGGTAAATAAAAGGAAGCGCAAGGGGAATTGTCAAATGGGTAGGCGGGCCAAAACTACCAAAATAGCCACAAGCCCAACGAAGGTCCTAAACCAAAATAAAGAAGCTAAGGAAACATCCCCTCATTGCCCACCAATATCTCTCAACCTTCAATCCGAAACAATGAGAAACATTGAACAGCTGGTGAAATCCCTTATTTTACCACTAGTGGAGAGACTAAAATGAATGAACGATCAATTGGGGTCAATCAAGGAAGAAATGACTACAAATTCCAACCTACTTAAGGGTTTGGTAGTCACCAACATGAACCCGACTCCACAAGTCTCACTGATAGGGGATAAAACAACTGACCCACAAATCAATGGGGATACTATTACTATCTGTTCCCAAACAAACAATATGGCCCCATTGGAACTAGATAGTGCACCCACAAGGGCTAAAGTAGGAAGAGAGGGAGGGCAAGTTAGTACACTAGATTGCAAACCTATAAAAGCGGCTAGGCCTGTAAATGGCGATTTGCAACAAATCGATCTGCCACCTGAAGCAGCACCATAAGTTACAGTCCTCACGGGGTCCCAGAATTAGTTCCTGGGAAAACCAAAAGCTACCTGGAACTTCAAAATTAGGTAGTCTATTGGCTCAGATCCAATCGACCATTACCGGCCCATATTGATGGAGAGATCTTGAATGTAAGAAGATTGGGTTGTGTGGGGCAAAGACCGAAAGATATCTCAGGGGACGTTATCATTATTAATTTTAGGGACGGCAGGGTTATGGCTCACATCAGAGATTGGTATTTGGGAAGTGGCGGGGGGAGGATATCCTCACATGATTTAAGTTATTTTACCCCCCCCATCAGTGTTGGCTAACCCACAAAGATATAGGAATTCATTTCGAAGAAATGTAGCAGGACCTGGTTTTATCAACCCAATGTCTAATCATTTTTCTATGTTATCTGGCTTAGAAGGGGTGGACTGACTCATCAAAGGATTATCTAGTAAGTGTCATGTATCCAACCAGATAAAAACACCAGAGACCCCTAAGGAAGCAGGTGATGGGGATCAAATGAAACTAGCGTGTGTCATCGAAAGGAGTAGGGGAAATGGTAATATTTCTCCACCAAAGTTAGACCAATCTAC
Organism: Lissotriton helveticus; assembly: GCF_964261635.1. NCBI lineage: Eukaryota > Metazoa > Chordata > Amphibia > Caudata > Salamandridae > Lissotriton > Lissotriton helveticus. Next base: position 2,129,547,275 of record NC_136061.1, read on the forward strand.
TTACATCCGGGACTTGGAGCCGGGTGGGGATTATAGGTCGGAACAAATTGGCAATGACCAGTGGGACGCTCCCGGTGTCCTAATAGGGACCAAAGAAGAAATGCCTTGTAACATCTCCCCAGGTAATGACCTGCAGGCTACCGAGAGTACCTATTACTCCATACCAGTACATTTACTGGTATCCTGGAACATTGCAGGACTTAAGTTTAAACTGACGTCCCTAGACTGGCTAGCATTTATAGACACATACACAGTTGTAATATTTCAGGAAACCTGGCAGACGGTTCTCCAGTTCAGACAGGGATATACAAACTTTTTTATACCAGCAATTCCAACTTCAAGAGGCAGGCCGATGGGGGGTTTAACAATTTGTGTCAAACAGAATGATAGGTACAGAGTCACCCAGATAGACTCGGGTTGTAATGATATTCTCATTGTTAGGTTACAATGCCCAAAAACTAGAGATTTGTACATTTTTAATGTTTATGCAAGAGGCAAACCGGGAGGCAAACCTTTAGAGATAGTCCTTAAACTGGGTTCCCATTTGGATAACTTTAATGGCAAAGCAAATTTGCTTATTGCGGGAGATTTCAATTGTTGTTTCGAGTCCCTGGATGAAAGTGATATTAACTTAGCTAAGGAGGAAGATCAGACATGGGATATCCCGCAATTGACCAGCCCCCCTTTCAAACGCTGGACCCAGGCTGCACTGCAGCTCAAAGCTTTATGCTTGGAGCAGGGACTACGAGCCGTAAATGGTAGGACCAGGGTAGACAAAGAGGGAGCACCAACCTTTGACAATGGGATACGCACCAGTAGAATAGATTACATATTTGTTAACTTAGAGTTTTGGACATCAATCCAAGATATGGCCATCATTAAAAGAGTGGAGAGTGACCATAACCCTTTAAGTCTTACCCTTGATTTGTATGGAGAAAAGCAGGATGACCCTAGCCAAACAACCATTGATTTACTTATTACAAATGATACACGGAGGATGAAATGGGCAGAATGTCTACTGAAGCAGGAACATATTACATAAATGGGGGAACTAGTCGAAAGGGCATCCACTGAGATTCAGGAATGTACATCCAATCAGGATCTACTGTCCAAGATTGTTCCAATTCATTTAACATTTTTTAATAGTCTTAATTTTTTTTTTATAAAGAAAGTGTGTAGACCAAGACAAAGGACCAGAAAAAAGGCAGCCTCCTGGTATGGCAAGAGTTGCAGGGATGCATACAAACTACTTGCAATGGCTGTAAGAAAGGAAGATAGGGAATTAATCCAAGTTGCAAGGTGTAATTATAAACTTGTACAGTGGAAAGCGAAAAAATCTTGGGACGAAAAATATTGGCAAGAACTATATGACGCTAGTAAAACTAGAAACATGGTAGGATTCTGGGACCTGGTAAAATGGTGCAAGGGAGGTCCTAGAGCCCAACCACAAAATAATGTTTCTCCAGAAATGTGGTTGTTGCATTTTAAGAAGCAGTTTGCATGCCCGGCCTCAGAGTTCGGGACAATATTCAATGTCCCCCCCACTATTGTAATTTCTACGCTACTTCAATTTAGCTTAAAAGAAGTAGAACATGTCCTAAAACTTATCCCAAAAGGTAGAGCACCAGGGCTTGATACCATACCAGCACATCTTTTTATCCACGGGAAAGAGGTATGGGCAGCATACATAATGTCCCTTGTTAATGCCATTGCTAAAGGCTCCCCAATTCCGGAAACCTGGAAGGGAGCCAAAATAATCCCTATTTTCAAGAAAGGGGACTGCTCCGACCCCGCTAACTATAGGCCTAACAGCCTCATAGACTGCATTCAGAAGGTGGTTGCCAGGCTCGTGTTGTCTAGGATCCAGAATTGGATAGACAACACTGATATTTTGTCACCTCTACAAGCTGGGTTTCGTGCACATACAAGCACGGTGGATCAGGTTTTTAGATTCATTGCCATTTACTGGAGGTGGGTAGTTCTAGGAGGTGGTATGCTATACGCGGCCTTCGTCGATTTAAAATCGGCCTTTGACTTAGTGCCGCGTAAGAAGATGTGGCAAGTCTTCCAGGAACAAGGTATGCCTCCGGAACTCCTCAAATTCTTTATTAAACGCCACGACAATAATTTTGCACAGGTTCGATGGTGCCAACAAGGTCAAGTCACAGATAGGTTTCTAACCCTGAGAGGTGTAAGACAAGGATGTGTCTTGGCTCCAACATTGTTTTCTTTGTACATCAACAGGGTTATCGACTACTATAAGGACTTTCCCACAGATGCACCAAAGCTCAGTGGAGAGTCGATACCTCCGTTGATGTTCGCAGATGACACTCTTTTAATTTCCAAGACCCAACAAGGGCTCCAGAGAGCCATCGGGCGTTTTAAGACATTTTGTGCTGACTATGGCCTTACTATAAATGTGTCAAAAACTAAATTTATGGTAATGCATAGGCACAAGTCCGTGAAAGGAAGAGCTATAATGAATGGGGAGTCACTTGAGCAGACACATTCCTTTACATACTTGGGAATCACGTTGGGATCGTTACCAGACACGCACAGTTGGCGGGAGTACTCCTAAGAGAACTGCGTTCCTCGGCCACTCAACCCATAGCCCCAGCGCTAAAAATATACGATACTAAAATACGGGCTTCCGTATTGTATGGGGCTGAACCATAGGGGTCTTGTAACATCTCTGACTTGTCCATTTCCCAGAACAAGTTTATGAGGGGAATAACGAGGCTTCCTCCATCCACCCCGCTTGTTCCCCTCTACTTGGATCTCGGTTGTCAGAGAATAGAGGACGTAGCACGATTTAGACCAGTAGCCTATTGACGGAGGATTTGGGTTACCCCGGAACTCACCCAATATGCTCAAGCACTCCTTGAAGCCAGGGGACTGGATACAGCCAACAGAATAAATTGGTTTAGAGAAACCAAGGTGATATATAAAGCCTTGGGTCTGGGCGAACTATGGGATAATCCTATTCAAAACGTTTTCCTATCACGCAAGATATTAAAGGAGCTTTATTGGTCTATGGCGACGTCTCGAAATTTCCAAAGATGTACTGTCCCCTCAATTCAAAGTGTTTTCTTGGAGCTTAAACATCTACCGGCATACGAACCATACTGGGACTTCATTACAATCTCGGAGGACCGGAAACGGTACCACCAGTACAGGGTGGGCACCCTCCCAATTAATACTTTTACTGGGAAATGGTCAACCGGTGGGGGTGTTATGTGTCCTTTCTGTACCACCCAACCGGAAAGCCTAGCTCATATTTTGTTTATATGCCCTGTCTACAAACTTCCGCGGTACAGATGGCTAAGGCCAATCTGTACGCAGGTGGGCATCAAAAAAGGAACAGAAGCATTAAGGATCTTTAAAACGGACTGTTCTGAAAGCCTAATAATTGCTGTGTCAAAATTTCTTAACTGGATTTGGGCAATTCACAGAGAAAAACTAAAACCCAGTTAATTGCTCGAATCGACTAAATGTTTTTATTTATGACTTTTTACAATGTTTAATGAATTGTAAATAAGGTTTTAGGAAATATTTATTTATGATCTTAAACATATTTTTTCTTTTTTATTTAATTGATAAGAAGGGAATAAACGGAAGATGGAATTAACTAGTAGTATTACTGTGAATGCCCCCTTTATCTTTGTTCAATTGTTAATGAACTACCTGTGCTACTGTATCATTAAGGTATTGTTGTTGTTTTTATTCTTTTTAATATGTTGTCTTTTCTGACATGATGTCGAAATAAAGACTTATTTGACTTGACATGCTTCTGTCAGGATGAATGTAGGAGTGGACACAGACTCACAGTATGATTCCAGACAAGCATGACTATTACCTGGACTTTTACAGGACTGACTCAGTAGTCTGCAAGGGTTTAAGGGACCGCCGACATTGCACATTTGACTGTAACACTGCTTGTCTCAATGCCTGATTTATTCTGCAAGTGCATAGACAGTGAATAGGTTCCTAGAGTGCAAGTACTTGACAGCAGGATACGTTTATAAGGACTTATGTTTCAGCAGAGTGATTAGATAAGGACAAACTTCTGTCAGGATGATTGTAGGAGTGGACACAGACTCACAGTGTGATTCCAGACAAACATGATTATTACCTGGACTTTTGCAGGACTGACTTCGTAGTCTGCAAGGGATTAAGGGACCGCATATATTGTGCACATTTGACTGTACCACTGCTTGTCTCAATGTCTGAGTCATTCTGCAAGTGCATAGACAGTGACTGGGTTCCTAGAGTGCTAGTAGCTGACAGCACAATAAGTTTATAAGCGCTTATGTTTCAGCAGAGTGATTAGATAAGAACATGCTTCTGTTGGGATGATTGTAGGAGTGGACACAGACTCACAGTGTGATTCTAAACAAGCATGGCTATTACCTGGATTTTTGCAGGACTGACTCAGTAGTCTGCAAGGAGTTAAGGGACCGCATACATTGTGCACATTTGACTGTACCACTGCTTGTCTCAATGCTTGAGTCATTCTGCTAGTGCATAGACAGTGACTGGGTACCTAGAGTGTTAGTAGTTGATAGCAGGATACGTTTATAAGCACTTATGTGGCAGCAGAGAGATTAGATAAGGACATGCTTCTGTCAGGATGATTGTAGGAGTGGACAGAGCTGCTTTAGAGCCATAGAACAGGCCAGCAGAGCTGCTTTAGAGCCAGAGAACCAGGTCAGCAGAGACATTGTAGAGCCAGAGACCCAGGTCAGCAGAGCTGCTGTAGAGCCAGAGAACCAGGTCAGCAGAGCTGCTTTAGAACCATAGAACTAGGTCAGCAGAGCTACTGTAAAGCCAGAGAAACCAGGTCAGCAGGGCCGCTTTAGAGCCTGAGAACCAGGTCAGCAGAGCTGTTGTAGAGCCAGAGAACAAGGTCAGCAGAGCTGCTTTAGATCCCAAGAAGCAGGTCAGCAGAGCTGCTCTAGAACCAGGGACCTAGGTCAGCAGAGCTGCTCTAGAGCAGAGAGCCAGGTCAGCAGAGCGACCTGCTCTAGAGGCTGAGAACCAGGTCAGCAGAGCTGCTGTAGAGCCAGAGAATCCAGGTCAGCAAAGATGCTTTAGAGCCAGAGAACCAAGTCAGCAGAGCCGTTGTGGAGCCAGAGAACCAGGTCAGCAGAGCTGCTCTAGAGGCAGCAAACCAGGTTAGCAGAGCTGCTTTAGAGGGAGAGAACCAGGTCAGCAGAGTTGCTTTAGAGCCAGAGAACAAGGTCAGCAGAGCTGCTCCAGAGCCAGAGAAACCAGGTCAGCAAAGCTGCTTTTGAGCCAGATAACCAGGTCAGCAGAGCTGTTGTAGTGCCAGAGAACCAGATCAGCAGAGCTGCTCTATAGCCAGAGAACCAGGTCAGCGGACCTGCTGTAGCTGACACTGACTGACTGACACTGACTGACTGACACTGACTGATTGACACTGACTGACACTGATTAACGGACACTGACTGACTGACACTGATTGACACTGATTGACTGACACTGTTTGGCTGACACTGACAGACCAACACTGACTGACACTTATTGACTGACACTGACTGACACTGACTGACTGACCGACACTGACTGACACTGACTGACTACTTTCTACTACTTTACTACTCACTCTCTACTACTCTCTACTACGCTCTCTCTACTACTCACTCTCTACTACTCACTCTCTACTACTCTCTACTACTCACTCTCTACTACTCTCTACTACTCACTCTCTACTACTCATTCTCTACTTCTCTACTACTATCTACTACTCACTCTCTGCTACTCTCTACTACTACCCTCTACTACTATCTCTCTACTACTCACTCTCTACTACTCTCTACTATTCACTCTCTACTACTCACTCTCTACCACTCTCTCATTACTACTCACTCTCTACTACTCTCTACTACTGCTCTCTACTATTCACTCTCTAGTACTCACTCTCTAATACTCTCTACTACTCACTCTACTACTCTATACTACCCTCTCTCTACTACTTGCTCTCTACTACTCTCAACTACTCACTCTCCACTACTCACTCTACTACTCACTCTCTTCTACTCTCTACTACTCACTCTCTACTACTCTACTACTCTCTACTACTCACTCTCTACTACTCTCTCTACTACTCACTCGTTACTACTCTCTACTTCTCACTCTACTACTCTCTACCACTCACTCTCTACTACTTTAATACTTACTCTCTACTACTCTGTACTACTCACTCTCTACTTTTCACTCTCTACTACTCACTCTCTACCACTCTCGCTCTACTACTCACTCTCTACCACTCTCTCTACTACTCAATCTCTACTACTCTCTACGACTCTTTACTACGACTCTCTACTATTCACTCTCTATTACTCACTCTCTACTACTCACTCTACTACTCTCTCTCTACTACTCTCTCTCTACTATTCACTCTCTACTATTCACTCTACAACTCTCTACTACTCACTCTCTACTACTCTCTCTCTACTATTCACTCTCTACTACTCACTCTACTACTCTCTACTTATCACTCTCTACTACTCTCTCTCTACTACTCTCTCTCTACTACTCACTCTACTACTCTCTACTACTCACTCTCTACTACTCTCTCTCTACTATTCACTCTCTACTACTCACTCTCTACTACTCACTCTCTACTACTCACTCTCTACTACTCGCTCCCTACTACTCTCTACTACTCACTCTCCAGTACTCACTCTCTACTACTCGCTCTCTTCTACTCTCTACTACTCACTCTCTACTACTCACTCTCTACTACTCTACTACTCTCTACTACTCCCTCTCTACTACGCACTCTCTACTACTCTCTACTACTCACTCTACTACTCTCTACTACTCTCTATCACTCACTCTCTACTACTCTATTACTCACTCTCTACTACTCTCTACTACTCTCACTCTACTACTCGCTCTCTACTACTCTCTACTACTCACTCCCCACTACTCACTCTCTACTACTTGCTCTCTACTACTCACTCTACTACTCACTCTCTACTACTCTACTACTCTCTACTACTCTCTTTACTACTCACTCTACTACTCTCTACTACTCACTCCCTACTACACACTCTACTCCTTGCTCTCTACTACTCGCTCTCTACTACTCTCTACTACTCACTCTGCTACTCACTCTTTACTACTCTCTACTACTTACTCTCTATTACTCCACTACACTCCACTACTCATTCTCTACTACTGACTCTCTACTACTCTACTACTCTCTAACTCTCTCTCTCAAGTACTCACTCTCTACTACTCACTCTTTTCTACTCTCTTCTACTTACTCTCTACTACTCACTCTCTACTACTCTCTACTATTCACTCTACTACTCACTCTCTACTACTTTCTACTACTCACTCTCTACTACTCTCTACTCTCACTCTACTACTCTCTACCACACACTCGCTACTACTCTACTATTCACTCTCTACTACTCTCCTACTCTCTACTATCTCTCTACTACCCACTCTCTACAACTCACTCTACTACTCTCTACTACTCACTCTCTACTACTCTCTCTCTACTACTCACTCTCTACTATTCACTCTCTACTATTCACTCTCTATTACTCACTTTCTAATACTCTCTACTACCCACTCTCCACTACCCACTCTCTACTACTCTCTCTACTACTCACTATCTACTACTCTCTACTACTCACTCTCTAATGCACACTCTCTACTACTTGCTCTCTACTACTCTCTCTCTACTACTCCACTACTTTCTACTACTCACTCTCTACTACTCACTCTCTACTACTCTCTACTACTCTCTCTCTACTACACACTCTATACTACTAACTCTCTTCTACTCTTTACTGCTCAGTCTCTACTACTCACTCTCTACTACTCTCTACTATTCTCTCTACTACTCACTTTCTACTACACTCTACTACTGACTTTCTACTACTCAGTCTCTACTACTCACTCTACGACTCTCTACTATTCACTCTCTGCTACTCTCTCTACTACTCTCTACTGCTCTCTTCTACTCACTCGCCACTACTCTACTATTCACTCTCTACTACTCTCCTACTCTCTACTATCTCTCTACTACCCACTCTCTACAACTCACTCTACTACTCTCTACTACTCACTCTCTACTACTCTCTCTCTACTACTCACTCTCTACTATTCACTCTCTACTATTCACTCTCTATTACTCACTTTCTACTACTCTCTACTACCCACTCTCCACTACCCACTCTCTACTACTTGCTCTCTACTACTCTCTAATACTCACTCTCTACTACTCTACTACTCTCTCTACTACTCACTATCTACTACTCTCTACTACTCACTCTCTAATGCACACTCTCTACTACTTGCTCTCTACTACTCTCTCTCTACTACTCCACTACTTTCTACTACTCACTCTCTACTACTCTACTACTCTCTACTACTCTCTCTATACTACACACTCTATATTTCTAACTCTCTTCTACTCTTTACTGCTCAGTCTCTACTACTCACTCTCTACTACTCTCTACTATTCTCTCTACTACTCACTCTCTACTACTCTCTCTACTACTCACTATCTACTACTCTCTACTACTCACTCTCTAATGCACACTCTCTACTACTTGCTCTCTACTACTCTCTCTCTACTACTCCACTACTTTCTACTACTCACTCTCTACTACTCACTCTCTACTACTCTCTACTACTCTCTCTCTACTACACACTCTATACTACTAACTCTCTTCTACTCTTTACTGCTCAGTCTCTACTACTCACTCTCTACTACTCTCTACTATTCTCTCTACTACTCACTTTCTACTATACTCTACTACTGACTTTCTACTACTCACTCTCTACTACTCACTCTACGACTCTCTACTATTCACTCTCTGCTACTCTCTCTACTACTCTCTACTGCTCTCTTCTACTCACTCGCTACTACTCTACTATTCACTCTCTACTACTCTCCTACTCTCTACTATCTCTCTACTACCCACTCTCTACAACTCACTCTACTACTCTCTACTACTCACTCTCTACTACTCTCTCTACTACTCACTCTCTACTATTCACTCTCTACTATTCACTCTCTATTACTCACTTTCTACTACTCTCTACTACCCACTCTCCACTACCCACTCTCTACTACTTGCTCTCTACTACTCTCTAATACTCACTCTCTACTACTCTACTACTCTCTACTACTCTCTCTACTACTCACTATCTCCTACTCTCTACTACTCACTCTCTAATGCACACTCTCTACTACTTGCTCTCTACTACTCTCTCTCTACTACTCCACTACTTTCTACTACTCACTCTCTACTACTCACTCTCTACTACTCTACTACTCTCTACTACTCTCTCTCTACTACACACTCTATACTACTAACTCTCTTCTACTCTTTACTGCTCAGTCTCTACTACTCACTCTCTACTACTCTCTACTATTCTCTCTACTACTCACTCTCTACTACTCTCTCTACTACTCACTATCTACTACTCTCTACTACTCACTCTCTACTATTCACTCTCTACTATTCACTCTCTATTACTCACTTTCTACTACTCTCTACTACCCACTCTCCACTACCCACTCTCTACTACTTGCTCTCTACTACTCTCTAATACTCACTCTCTACTACTCTACTACTCTCTACTACTCTCTCTACTACTCACTATCTACTACTCTCTACTACTCACTCTCTACTACTCCACTACTTTCTACTACTCACTCTCTACTACTCACTCTCTACTACTCTCTACTACTCTCTCTCTACTACACACTCTATACTACTAACTCTCTTCTACTCTTTACTGCTCAGTCTCTACTACTCACTCTCTACTACTCTCTACTATTCTCTCTACTACTCACTTTCCACTACACTCTACTACTGACTTTCTACTACTCACTCTCTACTACTCACTCTACGACTCTCTACTATTCACTCTCTGCTACTCTCTCTACTACTCTCTACTGCTCTCTTCTACTCACTCGCTACTACTCTACTATTCACTCTCTACTACTCTCCTACTCTCTACTATCTCTCTACTACCCACTCTCTACAACTCACTCTACTACTCTCTACTACTCACTCTCTACTACTCTCTCTACTACTCACTCTCTACTATTCACTCTCTACTATTCACTCTCTATTACTCACTTTCTACTACTCTCTACTACCCACTCTCCACTACCCACTCTCTACTACTTGCTCTCTACTACTCTCTAATACTCACTCTCTACTACTCTACTACTCTCTACTACTCTCTCTACTACTCACTATCTACTACTCTCTACTACTCACTCTCTAATGCACACTCTCTACTACTTGCTCTCTACTACTCTCTCTCTACTACTCCACTACTTTCTACTACTCACTCTCTACTACTCACTCTCTACTACTCTGCTACTCTCTACTACTCTCTCTCTACTACACACTCTATACTACTAACTCTCTTCTACTCTTTACTGCTCAGTCTCTACTACTCACTCTCTACTACTCTCTACTATTCTCTCTACTACTCACTCTCTACTACTCTCTCTACTACTCACTTTCTACTACTCTCTACTACTCACTTTCTACTACTCACTCTCTACTACTCACTCTACGACTCTCTACTATTCACTCTCTGCTACTCTCTCTACTACTCTCTACTGCTCTCTTCTACACACTCTCTACTCTCTTCTCTCTATTACTCACTCTCTACTCTCTACCTCTCTCTCTACTACTCTCTAACTCTTCACCTCTCTACCTCTACCTCTCTACCTCAACCACTCTACCTCTACCACTCTACCTCTACACCTCTACCTCTACACCTCTAGCCTCTCTACCTCTCTCTATACGCACACATATGCACACATATATATATATATATATATGCATTTATATATGTATGTGTAGATATATAGACATACATATATAAACATATAAATAATCTGCATATCTATATAAATACAAATATAAATGAATGCATACATATACATATACATATATGCATACATATGCATGTTATACATCAAAGTTTGAAAAAAACTAATAAAAGAAAAGCTAAAAAGCCACCTAATTACAAACAGAATTGCTTTAACTTAAACGAGGGTGAGCCCTTTTGCATTTTCAGTGCTTGTTTACTTTGGTTCCATCAAGACGGCATTCAGATGTGTCACACATTTACCATAAATTCTGAATGTTAACCCTCTAGTTGCTCATTAGATCACTGTAGTAAAGCTACTGCTCACCAGGGAAGTCTGCTGTTGGTATTCAAAGTGCATGTTTCAGTCTGCATGTTAGAATTTTTTAATGAAATAGAAGAGAATTTGAGAAGACAAAATGTGCCCTAATTTTTTTTCTGCAGCACTAATCATAATTTCCATGGCAAAATGAAGCCCCTCGTTTTGTTCCTTTGTAAATTGTTTTAAGTGTTACCACTTTATTCCAATCAAGATGGGTTCAGGTGTTCCATACTTTTGTCATAAGTAAGACTGTTAGCACTCTAGTTGTTCTTTAGAACACTCTGGGACATTTTGTCATTAGGCTATACTTGGGCTACATCTGGGTGATATTTGTGCTACATTTGGGCTCTTTTTTCTCTGGCGACCATCTTGGGAGACTTATTTGTTATGAAGTTTCCTAATTTCCTCATTTACTACAGTCTCCTCAGTAGGAAATACTTTCAGTGTTTTACTTTGGTACCATCAAGAAGGCATTCAGATGTGTCACACATTTGCCATAAATTCCTAATGTTAGCACTCTAGTTGCTCATTAGATCACTATAGTAAAGCTACTGCTCACCAAGGAAGTCTGCTGCTGGTATTGAAAGTACATGCTTCAGTCTGCATGTCAGATTTTATTTTATGAAATAGAAGAGGATTTGAGAAGTCACTCAAAATGTGCCCTAATTTTCCTTTCTGCAGCACTAATCATACTTTCTATGGCAAAATGAACCCCCTCAGTGTGCTCCTTTTTAAATTAGATGTTTTAAGTGTTACCACTTTATTCCAATCAAGATGGCTTCAGGTGTTCTATACTTTTGTCATAAGTCAGACTGTTAGCGCTCTAGTTGTTCTTTAGAACACTTTGGGACATTCTGTCATTGGGCTATATTTGTGCCACATCTGGTTGATATTTGTGCTACATCTGAGCTCTTTTGTCTCTGGCGGCCATCTTGGGAGACTTATGTGTTATGAAGTTTCCTCATTTCCTCATTTACTACAGTCTCCTTAGTAGGAAACACTTTCAGTGTTTTACTTTGGTTCCATCAAGAAGGCATTCAGATGTGTCACACATTTGCCATCAATTCTGAATGTTAGCACTCTAGTTGATCATTGGATCACTGTAGTAAAGCTACTGCTCACCAGGGAAGTCTGCTGCTGGTATTGAAAGTACAAGTTTCAGTCTGCATGTCAGAATTTCTTTTAATGAAATAGAAGAGGATTTGAGAAGTCACACAAAATGTGCCCTAATTTTTCTTTCTGCAGCACTAATCATACTTTCTATGGCAAAATGAACACCATCATTTTGTTTCTTTTTAAATTAAATGTTTTAAGACTTACCACTTTATTCAAATCAAGATAGCTTCAGGTGTGCTATACTTTTGTCATATGTAAGTCTGTTAGCACTCTAGGTGTTCTTTAGAACACTCTAGGAAGCTGCAGTAGAACACAATGGCATCAACTGACAGTCTCTGCCCTTGTTGGATGTACATGTTTTACTGAGAATGTCAGACTTCATTCTCACATGACTGAGAAAGATAATGTGAATTTACAGAAAATATGCTCTCAGTTTAGCTTATAGATCACCTTCCAAACCTCTGTGGGAAAAGCATGAGAAAATAGTTTTCTCTCAAACATGATTCATGATATCCCCGCAGAATGCTTTTTCACATGGCAAAATCACCTTAGAAAACACCATAATTCCTAAAATGAGTATGGTACCATTAACACATGATTTATAATGTAACTAAAGTCTTAAAACCTTCTATTAACTGCAATGCTTTTTAATGAGGTGCTATCATGTATATTGGTCCCCAGATGGCTGCCAACAATTCTTGGATGAAGTGCTGACAGCCAATCAGATCTCACGATGAGATGTGTGGTTAGGCTCCTCCCAGATATATATGTATTTGTTCCTTTAATATCTATAAAACTACTGAACAGATTTACACCATTTAACCAAAAGGCACCAGTGTGAACCAAGGACTACCTCTTTGCCAAATTTGGTGTAATTCTATTCAGCAGTTCGGGCTGTAGCTGCGATGAAAGGTTCCCATGGAAAATTGCATTGGGAAAACACGTTTTGGAACCCCCTTTTTCCTCGGTCCCCGCTTGACGAATCACCCCAAGACTTTCAGGATAGGTGCGGAACGGAGCTGGCCATAAGTTTTAAACATTTTCTGACGATTCATCGACCGGCGCCAAAGTTATTCCAAATAGAATGTTTCAGATTTCCTATGGAAAATAGGTCCTAACTATAACTACCTACTGGCGACTGCCAGTAGGTAATATATATATATATATATATATATATATATATATATAGAACATGTGAACAAGGGCTGCATAGCCCGAACCGCGTCATGGTTGGTTGTATCACTAAGACCTGCAATTAAAATCAGTTACCTGAAAAGTACGTGGTCTGTCTCCTGCTTCACCGGTCCTGGGGGATTGGAGGTGGTAATGTGGAGTTTCAGCACATATATATATATATATATATATATATATACACACACACACACACACACACACACATACAGTCACTGTATAAACTAAGATTACAGGGAAGTTATAGTTAGATGGACATTTGACTCACGCAAAACCAGAGAAACTCAGCAGTTATAGTTAGCTGAGCTAACTGTAACTTACGCCCTCGCAATGCACAGCTTATGACCTCATATATTACATCACTCATGACATAATTGATGACATTTCAAATGACATCACTGATGACATCACTGAATACATCACTGATGACATAATCTAGTGATTGTGAGTGTTTTCTAAAAGGTATTGAGTGTTCAAAATATATACTGAGATAAGTGGCTGTCGGTATTCCTATATAGGAGAGTGAGTGGGTGTGTAAGTGGTGTATACAAGAGTGAGTGGAATGTGAGAGACTGTATACAAGAGTGAGTGGGTGTGTGAGTTTTTGTGTGGGTGGGCAAGTGGGTATGTTAGTGGATGCATGAGTGAGTGGCTATGTAAGCCTCTGTATGGGGGAAGGAGTTGGTGAGTAAGGGGCTGTAATGGTGAATGGGAGGATGAATGAGTGGCTGTATGGGTGAGGGTACAGGTGTGTCAGTGGCTTTAAATGTTGAATGAGAGAGCGCATGAGTGACTGAATGTGTGATTGAGCATGTACACAAATGTCTGTAAGGATGAGTGACAGATTATATAAGTGACTGTACAACAGCACGAATGGATGTAAGTGGGTGTATGAGTGAGTGAGTGGATGTGTGAATAGTTATATGGGTAAGTGAGTGGGTGTGTGAGTGTGAGTGGTTATATTGGTGAGTAAGTGAATGTGAGAGAGGTTGTATGGGAGAGTGTGTACTTGTCCCAGAGACTGTATAGATGAGTGAGTAGATGTGTTAGTATATCAATGAGATAAGGGGGGATGTTCGAGTAACTGTATGGGTGAGTGTATGTGTGAGTGACTCTATGGGTGGGTGAGTGAGTAGGTATGTGAGTATTTGAATAGGTGACTGATAGAGTGTGAGAATGGCTGTACGGATATATGAAAGGGTGTGTAATGTGTCAGTGTCTGTATTGGTCAGTGAGTAGGTGCATCAGTGGCTATATATGTGAGTTAGTGGTTGCGTTAGTGGCTGTATGGGTGAGCCCATGTGTGAGTGCTCTACGACTCAGTGACTAGGTGTGTGAGTGTGGATGATGTCATCCATGATGTCATTTGAGATCATCAGGGATGTCATTTGAGATATCATCAGTGATGTCATGAGTGATGTTACTGACCACGTCATGAGTGATGTAATGTGTGAGGTCATACGCAGTGCATTGCGGGGCTATAAGTTATAGTCAGCTCAGCTAACTACAACTGCTGAAATTCTCTGGTTTTGTGCAAGTCAAATGTCTAACTATAATATTCCTGTAACCTTTGTTTTTTTCAGTGAATTTCTATGGTTTTTTAACTAGTAGTCATGTATGTAGAGTTGTGGAGCAAGGGGACGGGGTCACCCACCACTTCTCAGGAATCCCGCTGTGTCACACTTACTAGAGGTAACAGGAGGGTTTCTTGGCTCCTAAGAACACTCAGCTCCCAAGAGGACTTCGACCCTCACCCAGCAGTGTGACAGGAGGCACGTTTGCAGAGTGGTGGAGAAAGGGGGCATGGCCTCAAAAGTCCTTTCAGCAATCAGAAGGTTTGAAACTTACGGGAGGTAACAAACGGGGCTTGTTGGCCACCCTGGACCATCAGCATTCAAAGGGACTTCATCCCCAAACCAACAGTGTGCCAGGTGGCGCGTTTAGAGTGGCGAAGAAAGGGGGCTGGCCTACGGTGACTTGCCATTTTTTTATTTTTTTATTTTTTTATTTTTAATGTATTTGGGGTGGGGGCTGCGTGGCTCCCTTTCCCTCGGCCAATTTCGGCCTCAGTGATCCCATTCCCTGGGGCCCAGCATCACTTGTGGGTGCTTTGGTCCCACCCAGGACACCCACTCTGTTGGGGATGGCGGATCGAGCCTGAATGCCCCCACCACCTGTGGGAGCTGACATTGCTTTGACACAGAAGGAGCTGCTAACAGGCAGCTCCCTCTCTGTCAGAGCTATTGTGCTCCACTTTGAGCAAGCAAGAACACAATGCTCTCGCTTGATCAAAGTGTAGCACAGTTAGCAAACAGCAATGTCCTAGAGGTGGGCCCCCTGGATATAGCAGGAGCCGGCCCGGGGGGATGTCAGTCCACAGGGCCATCTATGGCTTCAGGAGGGGAGCGCGTGGCCCTCCTCCAAACTTGACTTTAGCCTTGGGGAGGTGGTGGTCCCCCGGGGTCTGCAACGTACCCCCTCCATTATAATATATATTAATATATTATGTGTGCCCCAAGGAGGTGGCAGTCCCTAGGGCTGTGGTGGGGCCATGCATGCCCCCCGCATTTCTATGGTAGTTGCCCCGGGGAGGTGGCAGGCCTCATCATTACTATAATTCATAACTCCGGGGAGGTGGTGGTCACTAATGCCTCAGGGGGCATGCCGTCCCCGCATTTCTATAATTCATTGCCCTGGGGAGGTGGCAGTGCCCATGGCTGCAGGGGGGCACACAGACCCCGCAGCATCAGTGAACACCACCTTCAGGGCTGTGGGTGGGGCCTGTGGGTTCACAAGCACTTCTATAGATCATTGCCCTGGGGAGATGGTGGGCCCGAAGGCTGTGGGGTAGGCCATATGGGCCTCCACCTCACCAATTGTAGAAATAGCCCTGAGGAGGTAGAGGTCCCTGGGGCCTGCATGGGCTGTGCAGACCCCCTGCATCATTTTAATATTGTTTGCCCCATTGAGGTGGCACCTCGCATAACTAAAATACACTGTCCTCTGGGTTTTACCCACCCGGGGGCTTACTATAAAAGACATGAGGCAGCTTGTGTGTCTCTTTAATCAATTTTGCCTCAGATCTGCAGGTACACCTGCAAATTGGCAACAACATTGAATAAAAAATATGATTTTATTCCCCGGGGTTCCCTCTGGGATCCCCCACCATATCTGGGGGGGTAGTTATGGTATTCCTGCCCCTTTGTCTTTATGAGGTCTCGCCTATGCAGTGCGCATGCGCTGCATGGGAAAAAGACCTTTAGAAATTGATTCTATTTTGCAGTCACAAATGTGCACGCATTGCATTGCTTTGAATGGGAACGCGTGCACGTTTGGCGATTCCTTTGCAGGAGCGAGCTTTCAAACCATCTGTTTGTAATGAATAGATGGTTCCTGCTTGCTCCCGCAAGGGAAACAGGCACAGGCCCCCTCTTGTCTCCCCTCCCCTTGCTGCCTCTCGGCAAACTTTTTTTTTTTTACTTGGAGCGCGAGGCGCACGGGTTTGTTCTTTTTGACTTCCCCTTATCTTTGCTTCCTGCCTATGTCCTTCTGTCTTCCTCCTTCCCACTCTCTGGGTTTTTCGTAGCCGTTCACTTTCTATTCTGTCCTCCTGTTTTCGATCTCGCTGCCTATCTCCGTCTCTCACCATCGTTCCCTTTTTTCCACTATCGGCTACAACTCTCCTCCTTTCTCTTTTAATTCCCAGTACTCACTCCCTTTCAGCCGGTGGGAGCATCTCCCTCTCCCTGTCCCCGCCTCTGCAGCACACATGGCGCTGCCTCGCCGCTGGCTGCAGTCAATGCTCTTACCGCTGTCGAGACACGCCTGCTCCGCTGTCAGGCTCGCAGCCCCACCATGGAAGAGGAGGAGGCCGACGAGGAAGAAGAAGGAGCTTCGTGTTGTTTTATTTGTGTTGAACCGTTAGCCGCAGAGTGACGCATTTCCGGTTAGTTGTCAGTTATCGAAGTCATCCCTCTGCGGCGGCCCGGCTTTCTGCTTTTAAATGATTCATTGGTATGTGCAGGCATCAGCGAAAACCTCATGAAAGGCTGTGTGATTACATTTGAAACTCAACAAATCTAAATTGTTGAGAACACAACTAATAGGGCAAACTTCCTCCGTCTAGTCCAGGAATCAGATGCCATAGCTGCTTTCCCTTCAGTACCCTTGAACTTGCTTGAGTCAATAGGAATTCTTTATAATGCTCATGTCCTGAAGTCCTTTGGGACCTTATAAGTGTTTAGTTATGCAGCGCAGTAGCCTTGGTGCAACACCATCAACTGTTGCATGGCTAAACACTTATAAGGTTCCAAAGGCGAGACCTATTGGCTATGCCAATGCTTGTTTTTTAAATTTTTGGGGGACTCGTCATCAATCTGAGTCCCAATTTATTTATTATTTATTAATTGATTTTGTTGAGCGCGACAGCTACCCGTAAGGGTTTCCCGGCGCTAAGAGACAGACCAACAACATGAGACAGAAGAATTAAAGGTCAAAGAGCCAGGTCTTTACTGCTCTGCGAAATAGCGTGTGAGTATTTTCCATCCGTAGGGACAGTGGAAGTGAATTCCACAGTCTGGGTCCTATGTTCGAAAAGGAACTACCTGCCATTCTGGTAAGTTTGAACCTGGGTACATTGAAAAGATGGTGAGAGGAGGAACGAAGGGAGCGAGCTGGATGGTAAGGACTGACAAGGGCTTGAAGGTAGAGGGGTGCTGATCCGGCTTTGATCTTGTGCATAAAGCACAGCGCTTTAAATTTGATCCGGTTTTCAACACGAAGCCAATGTAGTTCTCTCAGGCGTTCTGTGATGTGGTCACGTTTACGACCACCACAGAGGAGCCGAGCTGCAGCATTTTGGACTAGCTGAAGGCGATGTATGACGGCCTTTGGAGACCCCAGATAGAGCACGTTTCCGTAATCCAATCTGGAGGTCACCAAGGCGTTCACTACAGATCTCTGGGTGTTTATGGGGATCATCCAGAAGATTTTACGCAGCCATCGTAGGATGGTAAAACAGATGGCTGTGACTCTGTTGACCTGATCTTTCATGGTAAGACCTCTGTCGATAGTAACTCCCAAGTTGCGTACTTGTTCAGATGGAGTTGGAAGGGGACCCATGGAAATGGGCCAATGAGTGAGGTTCCAGAGATCGGGTTTGTTGCCAAGAATCAGGACCTCCGTCTTCCCGCCGTTTAACTTAAGTAGGTTGTTATTCATCCATTCGGCTATCTTGCTGAGTCCAGTTTGCAAAGGGGAGGGGGCCATGGGATCAATTTGGGAGAGTGAGAAAACAATTTGTGAATCATCGGCGTATGAAAAGAGATTTAGTCCCGAACATTGTGCAACATAAGCTAAAGGTGTGACATACAAATTAAAAAGCAGAGGGCTGAGAATAGACCATTGGGGTACCCCATGGGGGGAGGAGTGACTCTTAGAGGATGATGATTTAGAGAAAATTTGAAAAGTGCGGTCAGACAAAAAAGATGCAAGCCAGTCCAATGCTTTGTTGCCAATGCCAATGGTAGCAAGGGATTTGAGAAGGATACTGTGTAACACAGTATCAAAAGCTGCGCTGAGATCGAGCAAGATCAGCGCAACTGTTTCTCCTCGATCCAAAAGCAGACGCAAATTGTCTGTGACGCCCAACAGGGTCGTCTCCGTAGAGAACCCAGGGCGAAATCCCGATTGTGAAGGATGTAACAGATTATTGTCTGTCACAAATTTGGAAAGATGTAAGTGAATGTGTCGTTCCAACACTTTCGAGAATGCCGGTAATAAAGAGATGGGACGATAGTTGGCGGATATTTTTGGATCCGCCTGTGGTTTCTTTAGTAACGGGGTGACCATGGCATGTTTCCAACAACTTGGAACAGTGGCAGTATCGAGTGAGTGGTTTAGCATCTTACAAATAGTGGATAGATGTGAAAAGTTCAAAGAACGCAGAATAGGGACGGGCAGTGGGTCCAACGGGGAACCTGATTTAATTTTGCTCAGTGTTTCTGAAAGAGTTTCCGAGCAGAGGTCAGGCCATGACAGCAGTAGAGGCAGAGGTGACCCAGAAGAGTTGGTGGGCACATTCTTAGTCTGAGGGGAGGTGGGGGAAACAGGTGTTTTGATTTGAGCAAGGATATCCTGATGTATACTCATGATTTTAGAAGTGAAGTATTGGGCAAGCTTATCGCATTTTGCATTGGATAATTGGGGAAGTGTAGCTGTGGGCTGAGAACCAGCAAGCTCCTTCACCACCGTGAACAAGGTTTTTGATTTATTTATTGCTTCATTTATGGATTTATTGACGTAGATGGCTCTGGTTGTAACACACGCCTTGTGGTAGCATTTCAGCTCAGTTTTATAGGCGGCACTAGACGTAGGAGAATAATCTCTCCTCCATAAACGTTCTAATTTCTTACATTTTGATTTGTGCAAGCGAAGCGACTCATTGTACCACGGGGCAGGTGTTTTGTGAGTAATCCCTTTTTTGCGGGTAGAAGGGAGACAGATGTTTAAGGCTTCCAAGAGCCAATCGTTTACAGAACTGGCCATCACATCCATATCATTAGACGTACATAGGTTCTCTGGCTTAAGATCAGATAGGATAGCATTAAAAACATCAGGATTGAACTTTTTCCAATCCCTTTTGTGAGAATAGGTAGCTGGTTTGTGAATAGGTGTGTTTACATAATTAGTGACAGTGAATTTAATTAAAAAATGGTCGGACCAGATGAGTGGCACAGCCATGGAACACTTTACATGGATACAATTTGAGAAGATTGGGTCTAAAAGGTGACCGCCTTTATGAGTGGAGCCCTTATTGGATAGATTAAGATTCATGGAAGCAAGGTCTGCGATAAGATTGCAGGCCAAATTGTCATTCTGATCTTCAAGATGTACGTTCAGATCACCGATGAGTGCTCGATATAGATACAGTCGGGGCTATGATTTCAGAGAGTTGTGGTTGCCAGGCATTGCTAAGACCTGGCGGGCAATACACCAGTAAGCCTGAAAGGGTGATTTTAGGATGGAGAGTAATCTTAAAAAACGCTGCCTCGCAGCCGTTTAATGGGGCGGGATCTAGATGGCATTGATAAATATTTTTAAATATTATTGCAATACCTCCACCAGTTTTCTTGGGGCGATCATGCCTTACAATCGCATATTGAGCTGGAAGGGCTTCTACTATATCTGGTCCGGACCTGTCACGGAGCCACGTCTCTGTAATAAAAAGTGCGTCAGGAGATTCATCCGTGAGGAGATGCGTTTGGGTACGGAGCGGCAATTCAAGCTAAGGAAAATGTAGTTTGAGGGAGAAGGGGTTTCTGTTCGTAGGGCTAGACTACGGCATCGTTGTGGATTATCCAGATGAAAGGAGCAGTGGGGGCAGCATTGTGGAAATTGATCTAACAGATTGAAAGTGGCTGTAGGATGGTCAGAAATAGAATTAAGAGCCCAAATTTGATCAGCATCATAATATATTCGTGGGGGTGCCGTTTGGCCAGGGGGTATGGCCCCTGGGCCCGGAAGGGCGTGGACGGGCGCAGACGGGCTTGCCTTAGGCGCGCCCGCTGCGCTCGTCCGCTGCGCGTACGGGGGAAGCACATTATAAGTAGAGTGGGAGGTAAGGGAGGGGCGTGGCTAGTTGAAGGGGGGCATGGCCAGCGGCCTCAGCTGAATGGCGGCGATGAAGATAGTGGCACCGCTGAAGCTATACAATCAGCTGCGCGGGCCTTCTAGAAACCACCAAAGTTAAAAATACAAGTGCCCAGGA
Source organism: Lissotriton helveticus (assembly GCF_964261635.1). NCBI lineage: Eukaryota > Metazoa > Chordata > Amphibia > Caudata > Salamandridae > Lissotriton > Lissotriton helveticus. Next base: position 2,129,568,556 of record NC_136061.1, read on the forward strand.
GGGGGGGGGAGTGGGAAAGTGCAGTCAAATTATCACAAGTACTTTAAAATATCCGCTTCGCTATCTCCCGGCTTCCGGCTCAGGAGTGCTGTTTATCTCTAGTTTTACGCTCGCATTCAGCGCGTTTTGAAGGCTACGGCGGGGGGCGTGGCCAGTTGAAGGGGGGCGTGGCCAGCGGCCTCAGCTGAATGGCGGCGATGAAGATAGTGGCACCGCTGCAGCTATACAATCAGCTGCGCGGGCCTGCCAGAAACCACCAAAGTTAAAAATACAAGTGCCCAGGAGGGGGGGGGGAGTGGGAAAGTGCAGTCAAATTATCACAAGTACTTTAAAATATCCACTTCGCTATCTCCCGGCTTCCGCCTCAGGAGTGCTGTTGATCTCTAGTTTCGCGCTTGCATTCAGCGCGTTTTGAAGGCTACGGCGGGGGGCGTGGCCAGTTGAAGGGGGGGGTGGCCAGCGGCCTCAGCTGAATGGAGGCGATGAAGATAGTGGCAACGCTGCACTATACAATCAGCTGCGCGGGCCTGCCAGAAACCACCAAAGTTAAAAATACAAGTGCCCAGAAGGGGGGGCGGGAGTGGGAAAGTGCAGTCAAATTATCACAAGTACTTTAAAATATCCGCTTCGATATCTCCCGGCTTCCGCCTCAGGAGTGCTGTTTATCCCAAGATGGCTGTCAACACTTCCTAGTTGAAGTGTTGGCATCCAATCAAATTTCAATAGGATCCACAAGTCCACTGCTTGGTTCCAGTTACCAGACATCTATTGTTTTTTAAACTTAAACATCTCTAAAAATACTGAGTGGATTTACTCCAAATCACAAAAAGCATGCTTTCTGGACCAACATCTAGCTTTCTGCCAGAATTGGTGTAATTCCATTCTGAGGTTCGGGCTGTAGTCATGTTCAAAATCAAAAATGCACGGGGAAATTGTGTTTTAGGACTCCCCTTTTTTCATACCCCCGTTTCGTGAATCACCCTGAAAGTTTCAATACAGCAGCTGAACTGAAAAAAGGAAAAGTTGTGAAAATGTTGTAAAGATTCGTCAAGTGGCACCAAAGTTATTGACAAAACAAAGAAAGCTTTTCCTTTGGAAACATGGTCCTAACTATAACTAACTACTAGCATCCGCCAGTAGATTATGTGTCTTTGTGTGTGTGTGTGTGTGTGTGTGTGTATGTATGGGTATATATATATATATACACACATACATAACCGCGAGGCTGAAAAGTGGCTGCCCAGCATTTCACGAAGACTTTCAGACTCTGTCTCCAGCCTATATTGCAAATAAATTCAAGTTCAGCAACCGAGTTGTGTCGGACCCATTCTTTAGTGGGATTGGAGTTCATGTGTGACCGGTAGCAAGCACTGTTTTTCTGGGACCCCTTTTCATTTTGGAACAACGCGCCAGGCTTGCACAGTTTGGTTTTGTATAAAATACAGCGCGTCGCCTCCCCCGATGGTACAACTTACTTACTGGATTTGGTGCCATATGGGGAGAAAAGTAGCAGATTTCCTGGGTGAAGGTTGCTGAAGTTGGGTTTGCCATCTGCCTTCTGTTTTGCTCTCCCGGGTGAAAAGTGCTTTCCGTGGCCAGCAATGACTGGGACACCACTAGGTGTTTAAGCAAGTAGCTCACTGTATCGGCGCTTACTGCGGGAGTTTCAAATCCCGTCATGAATTCAGCAGGTATGGCGCAAATGTGAGCCATGAAGGAGGGGCACGTATTACCATCCAATGAGGGAAGATCTATATAAATGCCTCCAGATACGAGACCTTTCAAGAGTGAAGCGGGCACTGAGGAAATCCGCGAGGTAAAACGCGTCTGCCCAGCGTTTCACAAAGACATTCAGACTCCGTCTCCAGCCCATATTGCAAATAAATTTAAGTTCAGCAACCGAGTGGTGTCGGACCCATTCTTTGAGTGGGATTGGAGTTCATGTGTGACCAGTAGCAAGCACCGTTCTTCCGGGACCCCTTTTCATTTTGGAGCAATGCGCCAGGCTTGCACAGTTTATATATAATATATATCAGTGGTGGCTCCCCCATTGGGGCATGGGAGCATCGTCCCACTGCTTTCTCGCACTGCGAGAAGGCAGGAACATAAATGGTAAAACCGCCATTTATGTTTCTGCTTCTCGCACTGCGAGAAAGCAGAAGTGCCTTGCGTGCCTAGTTGGGGGCGGGGGGTTAGGCGGTCCTGCTCGAGAGCAGGGGGGGAGCAGTTTACCCACTGTTGTGGGTATTGACTGTTTGGTCGGCCCCAGGGCTGAACAAAGCAGTCATGCACACTCCCCCTTTTTCTCTAATTAGGCTGGTGCATGCAGCCTACATAGAGAAAATGGCCCGGCTAGGGCGCTCTCAGCTGTGCCTCACCAATCACAACGCTGCCATTGCAGTGTTGTGATTGACTTAGGGGAGGAGGATGAGGGAGGCTGCCTATAACGCACCAGGAGGAACAGCAGGAGCTGAGGCGGCAGCGCTGGATGCGGTCGCGGAGGAAGGCAAGTTTTTTATTTTATATATATTAGCGTGACTGTCCCACTTCCCTCCCCCTGCGCGAACCCACCCGTCTGTTTTGCTGGCAACGACTGCAACCACTCGAAGCAGCATTCCACCTACAACTTAATCATTGTTGGATTCATAAATGTCAGCTCTTCTCCCCTTAGTAAATAACTCTCACCCCAAAATCCCCTGCTGAATCCAGCACATTTCATATTTCCCTCGGCGACGTGACTCGGCCACTTCACGGGAAACATTTGTTTCTCTGTCTTGCACAAACCCACACGTTTCGAGGCCAGCAAGTGGGCTTGTCTGAGGGCCCGGTTCCTGGAAATGGCGTACGTAGAAGGAATGAGGAGGGTGACGCGCCCAGAAGACTGTCACCAGCCCCCCGTGTCCGCTGGCTCGAGCTGTAGAAAGTGATTTGGCTCTAATGACAAATGTAATCATTTTAGCTGCCTGTCACGCCAGGGAAAAACAGAAACTTGCACTACACTCCAAGGGACTGCTTACCACTCACAGCTGTCACTTCAATCCTGTGGGTTTCTCACATTGGAAGTCATGTGGGACAGTTAGCGTGGCACAGCATCCATTTGACACTGGTAGTGAAAGGTAAGTCAGAGACATACAGACCTTGAGTTGCCACTGACAGTGCTTAATTTGTAAAGTCCCAGGGCTGTCGTCAGGACTCAAATATAAAGAAAGAGTGGGAGCTAATCTGGGTCAATGTTAGTGTTAACTTTCCGCCCTGAGCAGCGAGCCTCTTCCTGCAAGCACCATCTATGTTCATATGAGGGATTGCTCAGCTGTATAGGAGCATCATTGGGAATTCTACAGCTCGCCGCCGCCGATTGCCTCCTGTTGAGACCTTCTGTGACCCACCGCTGCCGCCTGCCAGTTCCAGCGGCTCTCCCGCCTCTGCCTGCTCATCCCGTTGTAGCCCCGGTCACTGTGCCCATTTTCACCGCCCTTGCCTCGCTCTCCGCCTCTGTTCCCCGCCCTCTCCCTCGCGCCCCGCTCTCTTTCCCGCAGCTGACTCCCCCGTGGCCCCACCCCCCGCTCCTGATTCGCCGACCTCCTCCGGCTCCCCCCGCCTCCCAGCTGTAATGCCCACCACACTCGCACTTTTATGGCGGCCACTGCGAGGCCACGCAGCGGATGCACCGCTGGCACGCCGAAGGCATGCCTAATGCAAGCCCATCTGCGCCCATCCGTGCCTGGACCACACCCAGCACCACGACCCCTGGACCACGCAGCATCCAGGCAGCCCGCATCCGGTATGACGCCAACACCCTCATCGCACTCAACCCCGGACGACCCTCCAGCTGCCACAAGGCCGCCCCAAAGCGCACCCATGGCCCCTTCACCTGCCGGAACTGCAGCTTCTCCTGCATCGTGGTCGCCGAGACACTCGCCACTACGGAACCCAATCAGCACCGATGCATCCTGCTCAACACCCGCTCCGCACGCAAACACGCAGTCGAGCTCTGGGACCTGCTCGACTCCACATCGCCTGACATCGCCTTCCTGACCGAGACCTGGATGAACGAAACCTCCGCCCCAGACATCGCAGTGGCCATCCCCGACGGATACAAGATCACCCACAGGGACCACACCAATGGCGTCAGCGGAGGAATCGCCATCATCCAAAAGGATACCATCAGGGTCTCCACAAACACCGCCGACACCCTCAGCACCGCCAAACACATGCACTTCCAGATCAACACGGACCCCAGGACCACCCTGAGAGGCACCCTCGTCTACCGACCACCAGGACCCTGCCCCCAATTCTGCAACTCCATCGCCAACATCATCAGCGCACACGCACTGACCTCCACCGACTCCATCCTCCTCGGCGACTTGAACTAACACCTGAAAAACAACAATGACAGCAACACCACCACCCTGATCGACAACCTCACCTCCCTCGGACTGACGCAGATCGTCCTGACACCTACCCACATCGCCGGACACACGCTCAATGCTATCTTCTCCTCCAGTCCCCACGTTTTCCTCAGCCACACCTCCGGACCATCGATGCGTCCACTTCACCTTCCAGAAACCCGTCTCACACCACCGCACCCTATAGATCCCTGGACGCCACCGGAGCAAAATCACCAAGGAACTACTGCAAACACACCTCGCACTCAACGCCCCGACCAACCCCACCGACCCCGAGGAAGGGGCCCGCACCCTCAGACTCTGGATGGAAGACTGCGCCAATGCCTTAGCCCCAACAAGACAACTCGCCTCCAGAGATACCAGTCAAAGAGCCAGCTGGTTCACCCCAGAGCTCCTAGCCTCCAAATGCACCTGCCGGAGACTGGAAAACACCTGGCACAAGGAGGAAACACCCGACAGCCACGCTGCCCTCAAAGACGCCATCCGCAGCTACCACCACCTCATCAGGACGACCAAGAAAGCCGCCTTCAAGAACCGCCTAGACAACAACGCACACAATAGCAAGGAGCTCTTCAACGTCGTAAAGGAACTCTCAAACCCCAGCTCCTGCACCAACGACATACTCCCATCACAAGCCCTGTGCGACGCCCTCGCTGCCTTCTTACACCGCAAGATTACAGACATTCACGACAGCTTCAATCCACAGACGGACCCCGCCAACCTCACCACCCTAGCCCCCTGATACCTTCCAACCACGACCACCTCACCGTCTGGACTAGCGAAACCACAGAAGACACCAGCAAAACAATGAGCTCCATCCACTCAGGCGCCCCGTCCGACCCTCTCCCCCACCACATCATCAACAAGGCCGACAGCTCCGCCGCATCCCACCTATGCAACATCATCAACCTCTCTTTCAAGACCGCGACCTTCCCTGAGAGCTGGAAACATGCCGAGATCAACGCCCTACTAAAGAAACCCAAGGCGGTCCCGAGCGACCTTAAGAACATCCGGCCCATCTCCCTTCTTCCGTTCCCAGCTAAGGTCATCGAAAAGATCGTCAACACCCAGCTCACACGCTACCTGGAAGACAACATCCTTGACCCCTCCCAGTCAGGCTTCCGCAAGAACCACTGCACCGAGACCGCCCTTATCGCCGCCACAGAAGACATTAGACTCCTGCTCGACAACGGGGAGACGGCGGCCCTCATCCTCCTCGACCTCTCCACGGCCTTCGACAACGTCTGCCATCACACACTGCGCACACACCTCTTCGACGCAGGGATCCGTGACAAGGCCCTGGACTGGATCACCTCCTTCCTATCCGACAGAACCCAAATAGTGCGCCTCCCCCCGTTCCGCTCCTGAGTCACCAAGACTATCTGCGGTGTCCCACAAGGATCATCCCTCAGCCTGACGCTCTTCAACGTCTACATGGCCCCGCTCGCACGCATCGCCAGACTCCACGACCTCAACATTATTTCCTATGCCGACACCCAGCTGATCCTCTCCCTCACCAACGAACCCTGCACCGCCAAAGCCAACCTCCACCGAGGCATGAAGGCGGTCGCTGACTGGATGGAAGAAAGCCAGCTCAAACTCAACATAGACAAGACAGAGATCCTCATCCTCGGACCCAACCCCTAAGCCTGGGACGACTCCTGGTGGTCCACCTCCCTGGGCACCGCCCCTACACCTTCCGACCACGCACGCAACCTGGGAGTCATCCTCGACTCGAAACTCTCCATGACCAATCAGATCAACGCTGTCTCCTCAACCTGCTTCTACACCCTCTGCATGCTCCGCAAGATCTACAGATGGATCCCTACCGACACACAAAAGACCGTCACACACGCCCTCATCAGCATCAGGCTCGACTGCGGCAACGCACTCTACGCCGGAGCCCCTGCCAAACTCCTCAGTAGACTCCAAAGAATCCAGAACGCCTCTGCACGCCTAATCCTCGACATCCCCCGCCGAGACCACATCACCCCCGACCTGAGAAACCTACACTGGCTCCCCGTCGACAAAAGAATCACCTTCAAGCTCCTCACCCACGCACACAAGGCCCTTCACAACAGCGGCCTGGCATACCTCAACAACCAACTGTCTTTCTATGCACACAACAGGAGACTCCGCTCCGCCGACCTCTCCCTGGCCGCCGTCCCACGCATTCACAGGCCCACCTCCGGAGGCAGGTCCTTCTCCTACTGCGTCGCCAAGACATGGAACTCCCTCCCTCTCCACCTTCGGCAGACTGAAGACCCTCAGACCTTCAGGAGACTACTCAATACCTGGCTCTTCAACCACTAGCTGCAGCCCTCCCCTCCCCCAGCGCTTTGGAACCCTTACGTGTATGTAGCGTGCTTTATAAATGCTTGATTGATTGATTGATTGATTGATTGATTGATGAACAAAACTTCAGCCTGCGCCATCTATGTGCTTTAGGGAACGCCATGCTGTTAAATATACACTTCTGTTGGTTACCAGATAAGACGATGTCTGTACACCGTCTATGGCATTTGAACGGTGAGAGACAGCTCTGCTACCCTGTGTATATGTAATCGATTCAATACATCAAAATCTGGAGGTCATTCTACAAACCGTTGAGAAAAGGATAAAAGAAAAAGAGACAAAACTAACGTAAACCGTACTCTAGGACCATTGCGAATCAGTCAGATTTCCATCAACTGCCACACAAGGAGGCCAGTGTCATCATTTGGATATCCTTCTTTACTCACCATTCAATCTCTTTAGCACAACAAGAGATGATGTGGTGTGAATTTTGCATCGGTCCATGTGACCTTTGTGTGAAAAAACACAGACGAAGGAGACTACAGTAACCTGTAATGTTACTGAATCTACTGATGTATCTGAAGGATATCTCCTTAGTTATGTGATGGAAAAGAATAGAGTGCAGTGCAAATAACGTGGTGATCTAAATAGGAGATGTGAGACAAAAACCTTTTATTCTAACAACTCTCACAAACCGTATAAAATAATTGCAGATATGACATCGACCAAATATGTTGCTGCTTATAAGGAAGTGATCGACTAGTTTCAGCCTTCACGGGCCTTTAGCCCAGTCTTTCTTCAGGACTTTTTTGACATTAAGCTACTGCATACGTGAAAATATACAAATAAACCAGTGTAATTATGTGCTTGTCATATTACCGGCATATAGGCAGAGTGATTGTCATACCTAAAAGATAGAATTTGCACACATATAACATAAATTATAAAAAACATGGTAATCATAAAAGTACTTGCTCAATTTAAATTATACAATCATCTCAACGGTTTGTTTGTTGAAATAAAATGAAATACCTCAAAAACAAGGTAACATGTCCACTCACCTGTCCTATATGAGGTATCAGCCCCACTTCACCCAGTAAATACTCAGGTGTGTGAGACCCCGCCCTGTAAATAAGGTAGATACATTTTCAGGGGGGATCAAACTCTTCAAAGTAAGAGATAGAATGCAAATATACCGTTACTCTCGTTCTCAAACCCAAACAAAAACAGCCCAAGCACGTGGCCTCATCCTGTGACCAAGCATATGAACTACATAAAATCTAGTACAAAGAATTCTGTTATAACTTACTTGTCTCTTCCCTACTGCTCAGCCAGAGTGAGTGCTTGTGTACTTGTTGATGTTTGGAATGTTGGATGTGTGTGATCTCATGGGATGCCTGGGGGTCTGGAGATGTGTGGACTGGCAGTTGGTGGATGCAGGCTGAGCAGCAGGGAGGCTGCTCCTGGTGGGGTATTTGTTATCATCCTAACTTATTTACTTGAACCTGAACTTGGAACTAAGCTTCATTAAAACCAGCGTGTGATATATATCTGGCATGGACTTCCTTTAATTACAACATTTTTGGCGACGATTGGAGAACCTGAAAAGAATCTACAGTGGGCAGAGAAAACAGAAAGAAATAAGGAACCTACTGAGAAAAAAGGACCTGCAACTACGGAAAAGAACCCACAGCTGTGAAGTGAGACTGTGTTAAAGGAGCCTACTTTTAAAGAAAAGAAACGCATTGCTCAAACCCCACCAGTGTTATTTACAATTGTGACAGCCTGCAGCCCAAGGCGTTTAAACATCTACACCGGATTTAAGCTATTACAAGCAGTAAGTAATACAAGGTCAGTCTGTCTGAAACCTCTACTGCCTTGTCCGGTCGGTGGTAACAGATTTATGGTGTCAGCTGTGCTTTGACAAAGTAGAAACTTCGACCATCCGACTCTGTGTTCATTGGCATTACGAGTGAGAGAGAGGGGCAGGGATTGGCACGTATCCCGGGTTTCATCGCACTTTGAGGAAGGACGTGCGGTTTGATTTTGGTCTCTGCGAGACAGATGGAGGTGTTGGCAGTTATAAGCGGAGCGCAGATGATGGAGCACAACTCATGTTACGTTTGGTACAACTGCTCCAATTTGTTGTTCCCTGCGAGTTTAGTTTGATTTTATTTTAAAAAAAAAGAGTTTTATGGTGGATGACAGTGCATACTTTCAAATTTAACGGGTGCGCAAACATTAAAAAAATTCAAAGAGTACACGGACTACTCACCGTTTCACGCGCCTATTCAGTCAGTCTTCTGTGACGTTTTGTCATTGCTGCTTATACACGTTTTCCAGCACCGGCGTGCTGAGAGCCACCCGGTGCGGCGTGTAATGCATGCCGCCATTGGTTAGTGCCCTACGGTGGTGTTTGTGGGGTGGTTAGTACCCTGGTTATTGTTATTTTTAGGATGGTTAGTGCCCTACGGTGGTGGGTTCTGGGGTAGTTATTACCCCAGTGTTTTTAGAATGCCTTACGGTGGTGAGTTTCTGAGGTGGTCAGTGCCCTGGTGTTGTTATTTTAGGGTGGTGAGAGCCCTATCGGGGTGAGTTTGTGGGGTGGTGAGTACCCCAGTGCTTGTTTTTAGGGTGGATAGTGCCCTACGATGGGGAGTTTGTGGGGTGGTGAATGCCCCAGTGCTGCATGTTTGGTGAGGTGTGTTTTGTTTCCCTAAGGGAGGGGGATGGGGTTAATCTCCATTAGTGTGTTTATTGGGGAATGGGGTTAATCTCTTTTAGTGTTTTGTTTTTGTATGTGGTCAATTCCATAATTTTCATGCATGTATTCGTGTAATAATTTCATTATTTCTGGTGTCTTATATTTAATGATATTTTTCATTTATCTACATCTTTTCAATTTTATGCACGCATATTGTGAGTTGTTTCCATCACTTCTTATGTAATGTATTTAATGATGTTCATACTCTTGTGCATCATTTCTGTGTTTACTTTCCCCAAGGAAGGGGGATATGTTATAACTTACTTGTCTCTTCCCTACTGCTCACCCAGAGTGAGTGCTTGTATACTTGATGATATTTGGAATGTTGGATGTGTGTGATGTCATGGGATGCCTGGGGGTCTGGAGATGTGTGGACTGGCAGTTGGTGGATGCAGGCTGAGCAGCAAGGAGGCTGCTCCTGGTTGGGTATTTGTTATCATCCTAACTTATTTACTTGAACCTGAACTTGGAACTAAGCTTCATTAAAACCAGCGTGTGATATATACCTGGCATGGGCTTTCTTTAATTACAACAAATGCCTTTCATATAAGTCTGTCTACAAAAGTTCTGTAACAGGTTGTTACTACTGACATTAAATACTCCTATGTACACTACTAGATTCGTTGTAGTGAACTTAGTGATCAGAGTGGCTAACTGTTGCAACCTCTGTATTTTATAAAAAACCTGATGTCACTTGTGTAGAAGGCAACCTGCCGAGTCTCTTGTGGTGTATACCAAAATCATATTAGGCTTGAGTCAATGGATATCTTTAAACACACTGTTGGAGCTATAATGTTTAAAGGTCTCATAAAACCACCTATAAATACATCAGAATAGGCTTGAGTTTATACTGAGCGATAGCTCCTCGGCATTACTGTATGTACGCTAATTACCAAGCTACAGTCATAAGCCCATTTTCAAAAACAACACCTGTCTCTTAGTGTCTGACATGAACACTCCTATTATGAGAGACCGGTTTTGCAGCGTACTAGCCAGGAGTCAGCTAGGAGGGTCATCATTCTACATTTGGAAGACCACACTGTTGTTTAAGTGTCATTCTGCCCCCAGAATCACAGACACACCAGAGGAAGGAAGACTCATTTTACAGAACCGCAATGCGCATTCACACTTGCACTGCGTATTTTACATAGAGAGTCTACACAGTGTCTCTCACCTGTCCGTTGGTGCCTGGGGCTCCACCTTGGTGTATGGGAGGTCCCGAGGCACCATCTTGTCGATCCCTTTAGCGCTTCCGCTTACAGTGCAACGTCACCACCAAGCTACGGACTACAGGATGACTTCAGGTTCGACGGTCCTGTAGTTCGAAAGCACGTAGAGCTTCACAATATGATTAGGTGATCTGTAGATGTGTAAAAGTCCTACTATTGAGGAGATGTAATAAAATTTCTTTAACAACATCCACAATCATAATTTTGGTAGCCTGACTTGCCGTGCTGATTTAATTCGATATTTAAAAAAAAAATCATTTGTAATGCATTACCTTTATTTGTAGTCTATAATTCTACACCGCATTCTAATTTCACTCAAAAAACATACCTTATTGCTCTTAATCAATTCAGGTCATAATTCAGTGGCGCAATATTTTGGGAAGGTTCGCCTCTATCATTTCTTTAACCCCTTCCATGCTCATGACGAGCTCAGCTCGTCATGCAGTACACTGCTCGTGTGCTCATGACGAGCTGAGCTCGTCATGAACAATGGGAAATCTGGAGTAACAGCACTCAGGGGAAATTGCCTTAGCACTAATGTGGTTAAGGACAAAGACCAAGCTGAATCAATAGTAGATACTAGCAACACTGGACTTGGAAATCGCTCTACTTTTAATCCACCTCTACATAGTGTACCACAACAGGTGTTAGCATTTGAAAGAGCCGTCCAGGAAGAAATCACCATTATGTGTTCCAACAAGAAAAGACATTACAGTAATCTTCCACATAAAGAACAACTGGCTCTTAGAGCTTTGACTGGAGATCCAGTTATCACAATTAAGCCCGCCGATAAAGGCGATGCTACTGTGATCCAAGATACTGAAGTCTACCGTTCAGAATGCCTACGACAGCTCAATGAGAGGAAGGCTTATCGTCCACTCAAAGAGGATCCAACAGAAAGACTAAGTAAGATCATTGCAATAGCAGTTGAGGAGGCGCACAACGAAGGTTGGATAACCGCGCATGAATCAGCTTTTCTCCAAACAACACATCCGGTGATGCCGTATTTTTACACCTTAGCAATGGTCCAAAAGACCCAGGGACCTCCTCCGGGCAGACCGATTATCTCGGGTATAGGCTCACTGTTGGAGCCTTTATGGAATATTTTTTGAGACCACTTGTCAAACAAATGCCCACGTATCTACAAGATACAAAGGACGTGTTACGCCTTCTACCTACGATAGAGTTTGACTGCGAAAGAGACCTGCTGGTCTCTTTCGACGTCGAATCTCTTTATACATCCATCCCTGAAGATGCAACGCTTGATACCATCTCTACTATTGTGAATGAGAGTCCCCTGGATTCAATCACGCCAGTCCACTTCATTATGACGCTAGCCCAGTTGGCCATGAAGGAAAATTTCTACAGGTTCGAGATACCATATACCTCCAGGTCTCTGTGACAAGTATGGGCAGCGTTTTTGCGCCAAGTTTGGTGAACCTCTACGTCCATATTTTTGAGCAAGAGCACATACTTTCAATCGATAACCCCTTCCATCAGACTATTAGACTATGGAAGCGGTATATCGATGATATTCTGGTAATATGGCATGGAGATGAGGAATCAGTCATCCAGTTCCAAACTTGGATAAACTCTCGCATATATATATATATATATATATATATATATATATATATATATATATATATTCAATCAGAACAGGTAGCCTATGCGAAGCACTGCCACACAAAGTTTTTCAATAAGCACGTTTATTTGAATCCATTTCACTTGCTCGATCCCCAGCAGATTTCAGAGTCTCCTTCGAACATAAAAGCCTGACGCATTTCAGGGATGACCCTTTCCTCGGAGGCAATGTTCGTGAAGGTCAGTCAAACAGATTTCTGATAGTGTCTACTCAAATAGCTCTCACCTGCCTCTATGGGCGTGTCTCAGGCGCACTGCATCCTGGGCTTTGTAGTGCACTATCCTTTGACCCACAGTGGGGCTGCTTCTTCAACCTTGCAATTTGAACCAATATTCTCCCAGTGGAGCGAGGAGAGCACTGGAACCTGTTAGGAAGCGCACTTGTAGCAGTGAAAACGTGTCCAAGGCAGCACCACCTGTATTGGCGCTGCGCCTGCCTTCGTTCCATGATTGCAAGCTCCTACCAAAAGCCTGCATGGACCCTCATTCAAGGTGGGACTTGCTTCTCGACTGGGCAACAGCCGAAAATTATTCAATCAGAACAGGTAGCCTATGCGAAGCACTGCCACACGAAGTTTTTCAATAAGCACGTTTATTTGAATCCATTTCACTTGCTCGATCCCCAGCAGATTTCAGAGTCTCCTTCGAACATAAAAGCCTGACGCGTTTCAGGGATGACCCTTTCCTCAGAGGCAATGTTCTTGAAGGTCAGTCAAACAGATTTCTGATAGTGTCTACTCAAATAGCTCTCACCTGCCTCTATGGGCGTGTCTCAGGCGCACTGCATCCTGGGCTTTGTAGTGCACTATCCTTTGACCCACAGTGGGGCTGCTTCTTCAACCTTGCAATTTGAACCAATATTTTCCCAGTGGAGCGAGGAGAGCACTGGAACCTGTTAGGAAGCGCACTTGTAGCAGTGAGAACGTGTCCAAGGCAGCACCACCTGTATTGGCGCTGCGCCTGCCTTCGTTCCATGATTGCAAGCTCCTACCAAAAGCCTGCATGGACCCTCATTCAAGGTGGGACTTGCTTCTCGACTGGGCGAGGAGAGCACTGGAACCTTGCAATCATGGAACGAAGGCAGGCGCAGCGCCAATACAGGTGGTGCTGCCTTGGACACGTTTTCACTGCTACAAGTGCGCTTCCTAACAGGTTCCAGTGCTCTCCTCGCTCCACTGGGAGAATATTGGTTCAAATTGCAAGGTTGAAGAAGCAGCCCCACTGTGGGTCAAAGGATAGTGCACTACAAAGCCCAGGATGCAGTGCGCCTGAGACACGCCCATAGAGGCAGGTGAGTGCTATTTGAGTAGACACTATCAGAAATCTGTTTGACTGACCTTCACGAACATTGCCTCTGAGGAAAGGGTCATCCCTGAAAGGTGTCAGGCTTTTATGTTCGAAGGAGACTCTGAAATCTGCTGGGGATCGAGCAAGTGAAATGGATTCAAATAAACGTGCTTATTGAAAAACTTCGTGTGGCAGTGCTTCGCATAGGCTACCTGTTCTGATTGAATAATTTTCGGCTGTTGCCAAGTCGAGAAGCAAGTCCCACCTTGAATGAGGGTCCATGCAGGCTTTTGGTAGGAGCTTGCAATCATGGAACGAAGGCAGGCGCAGCGCCAATACAGGTGGTGCTGCCTTGGACACGTTTTCACTGCTACAAGTGCACTTCCTAACAGGTTCCAGTGCTCTCCTCGCTCAACTGGGAGAATATTGGTTCAAATTGCAAGGTTGAAGAAGCAGCCCCACTGTGGGTCAAAGGATCGTGCACTACAAAGCCCAGGATGCAGTGCGCCTGAGACACGCCCATAGAGGCAGGTGAGAGCTATTTGAGTAGACACTATCAGAAATCTGTTTGACTGACCTTCACGAACATTGCCTCTGAGGAAAGGGTCATCCCTGAAACGCGTCAGGCTTTTATGTTCGAAGGAGACTCTGAAATCTGCTGGGGATCGAGCAAGTGAAATGGATTCAAATAAACGTGCTTATTGAAAAACTTCGTGTGGCAGTGCTTCGCATAGGCTACCTGTTCTGATTGAATCATTTTCGGCTGTTGCCCAGTCGAGAAGCAAGTCCCACCTTGAATGAGGGTCCATGCAGGCTTTTGGTAGGAGCTTGCAATCATGGAACGAAGGCAGGAGCAGCGCCAATACAGGTGGTGCTGCCTTGGACACGTTTTCACTGCTACAAGTGCTCTTCCTAACAGGTTCCAGTGCTCTCCTCGCTCCACTGGGAGAATATTGGTTCAAATTGCAAGGTTGAAGAAGCAGCCCCACCGTGGGTCAAAGGATAGTGCACTACAAAGCCCAGGATGCAGTGCGCCTGAGACACGCCCATAGAGGCAGGTGAGAGCTATTTGAGTAGACACTATCAGAAATCTGTTTGACTGACCTTCACGAACATTGCCTCTGAGGAAAGGGTCATCCCTGAAACGCGTCAGGCTTTTATGTTCGAAGGAGACTCTGAAATCTGCTGGGGATCGAGCAAGTGAAATGGATTCAAATAAACGTGCTTATTGAAAAACTTCGTGTGGCAGTGCTTCGCATAGGCTACTTGTTCTGATTGAATAATTTTCGGCTGTTGCCCAGTCGAGAAGCAAGTCCCACCTTGAATGAGGGTACATGCAGGCTTTTGGTAGGAGCTTGCAATCATGGAACGAAGGCAGGCGCAGCGCCAATACAGGTGGTGCTGCCTTGGACACGTTTTCACTGCTACAAGTGCGCTTCCTAACAGGTTCCAGTGCTCTCCTCGCTCCACTGGGAGAATATTGGTTCAAATTGCAAGGTTGAAGAAGCAGCCCCACTGTGGGTCAAAGGACAGTGCACTACAAAGCCCAGGATGCAGTGCGCCTGAGACACGCCCATAGAGGCAGGTCAGAGCTATTTGAGTAGACACTATCAGAAATCCGTTTGACTGACCTTCACGAACATTGCCTCTGAGGAAAGGGTCATCCCTGAAACATGTCAGGCTTTTATGTTCGAAGGAGACTCTGAAATCTGCTGGGGATCGAGCAAGTGAAATGGATTCAAATAAACGTGCTTATTGAAAAACTTCGTGTGGCAGTGCTTCGCATAGGCTACCTGTTCTGATTGAATAATTTTCGGCTGTTGCCCAGTCGAGAAGCAAGTCCCACCTTGAATGAGGGTCCATGCAGGCTTTTGGTAGGAGCTTGCAATCATGGAACGAAGGCAGGCGCAGCGCCAATACAGGTGGTGCTGCCTTGGACATGTTTTCACTGCTACAAGTGCGCTTCCTAACAGGTTCCAGTGCTCTCCTCGCTCCACTGGGAGAATATTGGTTCAAATTGCAAGGTTGAAGAAGCAGCCCCACTGTGGGTCAAAGGATAGTGCACTACAAAGCCCAGGATGCAGTGCGCCTGAGACACGCCCATAGAGGCAGGTGAGAGCTATTTGAGTAGACACTATCAGAAATCTGTTTGACTGACCTTCACGAACATTGCCTCTGAGGAAAGGGTCATCCCTGAAACGCGTCAGGCTTTTATGTTCGAAGGAGACTCTGAAATCTGCTGGGGCTCGAGCAAGTGAAATGGATTCAAATAAACGTGCTTATTGAAAAACTTCTTGTGGCAGTGCTTCGCATAGGCTACCTGTTCTGATTGAATAATTTTCGGCTGTTGCCCAGTCGAGAAGCAAGTCCCACCTTGAATGAGGGTCCATGCAGGCTTTTGGTAGGAGCTTGCAATCATGGAACGAAGGCAGGCGCAGCGCCAATACAGGTGGTGCTGCCTTGGACACGTTTTCCCTGCTACAAGTGCGCTTCCTAACAGGTTCCAGTGCTCTCCTCGCTCCACTGGGAGAATATTGGTTCAAATTGCAAGGTTGAAGAAGCAGCCCCACTGTGGGTCAAAGGATAGTGCACTACAAAGCCCAGGATGCAGTGCGCCTGAGACACGCCCATAGAGGCAGGTGAGAGCTATTTGAGTAGACACTATCAGAAATCTGTTTGACTGACCTTCACGAACATTGCCTCTGAGGAAAGGGTCATCCCTGAAACGCGTCAGGCTTTTATGTTCGAAGGAGACTCTGAAATCTGCTGGGGATCGAGCAAGTGAAATGGATTCAAATAAACGTGCTTATTGAAAAACTTTGTGTGGCAGTGCTTCGCATAGGCTACCTGTTCTGATTGAATAATTTTCGGCTGTTGCCCAGTCGAGAAGCAAGTCCCACCTTGAATGAGGGTCAATGCAGGCTTTTGGTAGGAGCTTGCAATCATGGAACGAAGGCAGGCGCAGCGCCAATACAGGTGGTGCTGCCTTGGACACGTTTTCACTGCTACAAGTGCGCTTCCTAACAGGTTCCAGTGCTCTCCTCGCTCCACTGGGAGAATATTGGTTCAAATTGCAAGGTTGAAGAAGCAGCCCCACTGTGGGTCAAAGGATAGTGCACTACAAAGCCCAGGATGCAGTGCGCCTGAGACACGCCCATAGAGGCAGGTAAGAGCTATTTGAGTAGACACTATCAGAAATCTGTTTGACTGACCTTCACGAACATTGCCTCTGAGGAAAGGGTCATCCCTGAAACGCGTCAGGCTTTTATGTTCGAAGGAGACTCTGAAATCTGCTGGGGATCGAGCAAGTGAAATGGATTCAAATAAACGTGCTTATTGAAAAACTTCGTGTGGCAGTGCTTCGAATAGGCTACCTGTTCTGATTGAATAATTTTCGGCTGTTGCCCAGTCGAGAAGCTAGTCCCACCTTGAATGAGGGTCCATGCAGGCTTTTGGTAGGAGCTTGCAATCATGGAACGAAGGCAGGCGCAGCGCCAATACAGGTGGTGCTGCCTTGGACACGTTTTCACTGCTACAAGTGCGCTTCCTAACAGGTTCCAGTGCTCTCCTCGCTCCACTGGGAGAATATTGGTTCAAATTGCAAGGTTGAAGAAGCAGCCCCACTGTGGGTCAAAGGATAGTGCACTACAAAGCCCAGGATGCAGTGCGCCTGAGACATGCCCATAGAGGCAGGTGAGAGCTATTTGAGTAGACACTATCAGAAATCTGTTTGACTGACCTTCACAAACATTGCCTCTGAGGAAAGGGTCATCCCTGAAACGCGTCAGGCTTTTCTGTTCGAAGGAGACTCTGAAATCTGCTGGGGATCGAGCAAGTGAAATGGATTCAAATAAACGTGCTTATTGACAAACTTCGTGTGGCAGTGCTTCGCATAGGCTACCTGTTCTGATTGAATAATTTTCGGCTGTTGCCCAGTCGAGAAGCAAGTCCCACCTTGAATGAGGGTCCATGCAGGCTTTTGGTAGGAGCTTGCAATCATGGAACGAAGGCAGGCGCAGCGCCAATACAGGTGGTGCTGCCTTGGACACGTTTTCACTGCTACAAGTGCGCTTCCTAACAGGTTCCAGTGCTCTCCTCGCTCCACTGGGAGAATATTGGTTCAAATTGCAAGGTTGAAGAAGCAGCCCCACTGTGGGTCAAAGGATAGTGCACTACAAAGCCCAGGATGCAGTGCGCCTGAGACACGCCCATAGAGGCAGGTGAGAGCTATTTGAGTAGACACTATCAGAAATCTGTTTGACTGACCTTCACGAACATTGCCTCTGAGGAAAGGGTCATCCCTGAAACGCGTCAGGCTTTTATGTTCGAAGGAGACTCTGAAATCTGCTGGGGATCGAGCAAGTGAAATGGATTCAAATAAACGTGCTTATTGAAAAACTTTGTGTGGCAGTGCTTCGCATAGGCTACCTGTTCTGATTGAATAATTTTCGGCTGTTGCCCAGTCGAGAAGCAAGTCCCACCTTGAATGAGGGTCCATGCAGGCTTTTGGTAGGAGCTTGCAATCATGGAACGAAGGCAGGAGCAGCGCCAATACAGGTGGTGCTGCCTTGGACACGTTTTCACTGCTACAAGTGCTCTTCCTAACAGGTTCCAGTGCTCTCCTCGCTCCACTGGGACAATATTGGTTTAAATTGCAAGGTTGAAGAAGCAGCCCCACTGTGGGTCAAAGGATAGTGCACTACAAAGCCCAGGATGCAGTGCGCCTGAGACACGCCCATAGAGGCAGGTGAGAGCTATTTGAGTAGACACTATCAGAAATCTGTTTGACTGACCTTCACGAACATTGCCTCTGAGGAAAGGGTCATCCCTGAAACGCGTCAGGCTTTTATGTTCGAAGGAGACTCTGAAATCTGCTGGGGATCGAGCAAGTGAAATGGATTCAAATAAACGTGCTTATTGAAAAACTTTGTGTGGCAGTGCTTCGCATAGGCTACCTGTTCTAATTGAATAATTTTCGGCTGTTGCCCAGTCGAGAAGCAAGTCCCACCTTGAATGAGGGTCAATGCAGGCTTTTGGTAGGAGCTTGCAATCATGGAACGAAGGCAGGCGCAGCGCCAATACAGGTGGTGCTGCCTTGGACACGTTTTCACTGCTACAAGTGCGCTTCCTAACAGGTTCCAGTGCTCTCCTCGCTCCACTGGGAGAATATTGGTTCAAATTGCAAGGTTGAAGAAGCAGCCCCACTGTGGGTCAAAGGATAGTGCACTAGAAAGCCCAGGATGCAGTGCGCCTGAGACACGCCCATAGAGGCAGGTAAGAGCTATTTGAGTAGACACTATCAGAAATCTGTTTGACTGACCTTCACGAACATTGCCTCTGAGGAAAGGGTCATCCCTGAAACGCGTTAGGCTTTTATGTTCGAAGGAGACTCTGAAATCTGCTGGGGATCGAGCAAGTGAAATGGATTCAAATAAACGTGCTTATTGAAAAACTTCGTGTGGCAGTGCTTCGAATAGGCTACCTGTTCTGATTGAATAATTTTCGGCTGTTGCCCAGTCGAGAAGCTAGTACCACCTTGAATGAGGGTCCATGCAGGCTTTTGGTAGGAGCTTGCAATCATGGAACGAAGGCAGGCGCAGCGCCAATACAGGTGGTGCTGCCTTGGACACGTTTTCACTGCTACAAGTGCGCTTCCTAACAGGTTCCAGTGCTCTCCTCGCTCCACTGGGAGAATATTGGTTCAAATTGCAAGGTTGAAGAAGCAGCCCCACTGTGGGTCAAAGGATAGTGCACTACAAAGCCCAGGATGCAGTGCGCCTGAGACATGCCCATAGAGGCAGGTGAGAGCTATTTGAGTAGACACTATCAGAAATCTGTTTGACTGACCTTCACGAACATTGCCTCTGAGGAAAGGGTCATCCCTGAAACGCGTCAGGCTTTTCTGTTCGAAGGAGACTCTGAAATCTGCTGGGGATCGAGCAAGTGAAATGGATTCAAATAAACGTGCTTATTGAAAAACTTCGTGTGGCAGTGCTTCGCATAGGCTACCTGTTCTGATTGAATAATTTTCGGCTGTTGCCCAGTCGAGAAGCAAGTTCACCTTGAATGAGGGTCCATGCAGGCTTTTGGTAGGAGCTTGCAATCATGGAACGAAGGCAGGCGCAGCGCCAATACAGGTGGTGCTGCCTTGGACACGTTTTCACTGCTACAAGTGCGCTTCCTAACAGGTTCCAGTGCTCTCCTCGCTCCACTGGGAGAATATTGGTTCAAATTGCAAGGTTGAAGAAGCAGCCCCACTGTGGGTCAAAGGATAGTGCACTACAAAGCCCAGGATGCAGTGCGCCTGAGACACGCCCATAGAGGCAGGTGAGAGCTATTTGAGTAGACACTATCAGAAATCTGTTTGACTGACCTTCACGAACATTGCCTCTGAAGAAAGGGTCATCCCTGAAACGCGTCAGGCTTTTATGTTCGAAGGAGACTCTGAAATCTGCTGGGGATCGAGCAAGTGAAATGGATTCAAATAAACGTGCTTATTGAAAAACTTTGTGTGGCAGTGCTTCGCATAGGCTACCTGTTCTGATTGAATAATTTTCGGCTGTTGCCCAGTCGAGAAGCAAGTCCCACCTTGAAATGAGGGTCCATGCAGGCTTTTGGTAGGAGCTTGCAATCATGGAACGAAGGCAGGCGCAGCTCCAATACAGGTGGTGCTGCCTTGGACACGTTTTCACTGCTACAAGTGCGCTTCCTAACAGGTTCCAGTGCTCTCCTCGCTCCACTGGGAGAATATTGGTTCAAATTGCAAGGTTGAAGAAGCAGCCCCACTGTGGGTCAAAGGATAGTGCACTACAAAGCCCAGGGTGCAGTGCCCCTGAGACACGCCCATAGAGGCAGGTGAGAGCTTTTTGAGTAGACACTATCAGAAATCTGTTTGACTGACCTTCACGAACATTGCCTCTGAGGAAAGGGTCATCCCTGAAACGCGTCAGGCTTTTATGTTCGAAGGAGACTCTGAAATCTGCTGGGGATCGAGCAAGTGAAATGGATTCAAATAAACGTGCTTATTGAAATACTTTGTGTGGCAGTGCTTCGCATAGGCTACCTGTTCTGATTGAATAATTTTCGGCTGTTGCCCAGTCGAGAAGCAAGTCCCACCTTGAATGAGGGTCAATGCAGGCTTTTGGTAGGAGCTTGCAATCATGGAACGAAGGCAGGCGCAGCGCCAATACAGGTGGTGCTGCCTTGGACACGTTTTCACTGCTACAAGTGCGCTTCCTAACAGGTTCCAGTGCTCTCCTCGCTCCACTGGGAGAATATTGGTTCAAATTGCAAGGTTGAAGAAGCAGCCCCACTGTGGGTCAAAGGATAGTGCACTACAAAGCCCAGGATGCAGTGCGCCTGAGACATGCCCATAGAGGCAGGTGAGAGCTATTTGAGTAGACACTATCAGAAATCTGTTTGACTGACCTTCACGAACATTGCCTCTGAGGAAAGGGTCATCCCTGAAACGCGTCAGGCTTTTCTGTTCGAAGGAGACTCTGAAATCTGCTGGGGATCGAGCAAGTGAAATGGATTCAAATAAACGTGCTTATTGAAAAACTTCGTGTGGCAGTGCTTCGCATAGGCTACCTGTTCTGATTGAATAATTTTCGGCTGTTGCCCAGTCGAGAAGCAAGTCCCACCTTGAATGAGGGTCCATGCAGGCTTTTGGTAGGAGCTTGCAATCATGGAACGAAGGCAGGCGCAGCGCCAATACAGGTGGTGCTGCCTTGGACACGTTTTCACTGCTACAAGTGCGCTTCCTAACAGGTTCCAGTGCTCTCCTCGCTCCACTGGGAGAATATTGGTTCAAATTGCAAGGTTGAAGAAGCAGCCCCACTGTGGGTCAAAGGATAGTGCACTACAAAGCCCAGGATGCAGTGCGCCTGAGACACGCCCATAGAGGCAGGTGAGAGCTATTTGAGTAGACACTATCAGAAATCTGTTTGACTGACCTTCACGAACATTGCCTCTGAGGAAAGGGTCATCCCTGAAACGCGTCAGGCTTTTATGTTCGAAGGAGACTCTGAAATCTGCTGGGGATCGAGCAAGTGAAATGGATTCAAATAAACGTGCTTATTGAAAAACTTTGTGTGGCAGTGCTTCGCATAGGCTACCTGTTCTGATTGAATAATTTTCGGCTGTTGCCCAGTCGAGAAGCAAGTCCCACCTTGAATGAGGGTCCATGCAGGCTTTTGGTAGGAGCTTGCAATCATGGAACGAAGGCAGGAGCAGCGCCAATACAGGTGGTGCTGCCTTGGACACGTTTTCACTGCTACAAGTGCTCTTCCTAACAGGTTCCAGTGCTCTCCTCGCTCCACTGGGAGAATATTGGTTCAAATTGCAAGGTTGAAGAAGCAGCCCCACCGTGGGTCAAAGGATAGTGCACTACAAAGCCCAGGATGCAGTGCGCCTGAGACACGCCCATAGAGGCAGGTGAGAGCTATTTGAGTAGACACTATCAGAAATCTGTTTGACTGACCTTCACGAACATTGCCTCTGAGGAAAGGGTCATCCCTGAAACGCGTCAGGCTTTTATGTTCGAAGGAGACTCTGAAATCTGCTGGGGATCGAGCAAGTGAAATGGATTCAAATAAACGTGCTTATTGAAAAACTTCGTGTGGCAGTGCTTCGCATAGGCTACTTGTTCTGATTGAATAATTTTCGGCTGTTGCCCAGTCGAGAAGCAAGTCCCACCTTGAATGAGGGTACATGCAGGCTTTTGGTAGGAGCTTGCAATCATGGAACGAAGGCAGGCGCAGCGCCAATACAGGTGGTGCTGCCTTGGACACGTTTTCACTGCTACAAGTGCGCTTCCTAACAGGTTCCAGTGCTCTCCTCGCTCCACTGGGAGAATATTGGTTCAAATTGCAAGGTTGAAGAAGCAGCCCCACTGTGGGTCAAAGGACAGTGCACTACAAAGCCCAGGATGCAGTGCGCCTGAGACACGCCCATAGAGGCAGGTCAGAGCTATTTGAGTAGACACTATCAGAAATCCGTTTGACTGACCTTCACGAACATTGCCTCTGAGGAAAGGGTCATCCCTGAAACGTGTCAGGCTTTTATGTTCGAAGGAGACTCTGAAATCTGCTGGGGATCGAGCAAGTGAAATGGATTCAAATAAACGTGCTTATTGAAAAACTTCGTGTGGCAGTGCTTCGCATAGGCTACCTGTTCTGATTGAATAATTTTCGGCTGTTGCCCAGTCGAGAAGCAAGTCCCACCTTGAATGAGGGTCCATGCAGGCTTTTGGTAGGAGCTTGCAATCATGGAACGAAGGCAGGCGCAGCGCCAATACAGGTGGTGCTGCCTTGGACATGTTTTCACTGCTACAAGTGCGCTTCCTAACAGGTTCCAGTGCTCTCCTCGCTCCACTGGGAGAATATTGGTTCAAATTGCAAGGTTGAAGAAGCAGCCCCACTGTGGGTCAAAGGATAGTGCACTACAAAGCCCAGGATGCAGTGCGCCTGAGACACGCCCATAGAGGCAGGTGAGAGCTATTTGAGTAGACACTATCAGAAATCTGTTTGACTGACCTTCACGAACATTGCCTCTGAGGAAAGGGTCATCCCTGAAACGCGTCAGGCTTTTATGTTCGAAGGAGACTCTGAAATCTGCTGGGGCTCGAGCAAGTGAAATGGATTCAAATAAACGTGCTTATTGAAAAACTTCTTGTGGCAGTGCTTCGCATAGGCTACCTGTTCTGATTGAATAATTTTCGGCTGTTGCCCAGTCGAGAAGCAAGTCCCACCTTGAATGAGGGTCCATGCAGGCTTTTGGTAGGAGCTTGCAATCATGGAACGAAGGCAGGCGCAGCGCCAATACAGGTGGTGCTGCCTTGGACACGTTTTCCCTGCTACAAGTGCGCTTCCTAACAGGTTCCAGTGCTCTCCTCGCTCCACTGGGAGAATATTGGTTCAAATTGCAAGGTTGAAGAAGCAGCCCCACTGTGGGTCAAAGGATAGTGCACTACAAAGCCCAGGATGCAGTGCGCCTGAGACACGCCCATAGAGGCAGGTGAGAGCTATTTGAGTAGACACTATCAGAAATCTGTTTGACTGACCTTCACGAACATTGCCTCTGAGGAAAGGGTCATCCCTGAAACGCGTCAGGCTTTTATGTTCGAAGGAGACTCTGAAATCTGCTGGGGATCGAGCAAGTGAAATGGATTCAAATAAACGTGCTTATTGAAAAACTTTGTGTGGCAGTGCTTCGCATAGGCTACCTGTTCTGATTGAATAATTTTCGGCTGTTGCCCAGTCGAGAAGCAAGTCCCACCTTGAATGAGGGTCAATGCAGGCTTTTGGTAGGAGCTTGCAATCATGGAACGAAGGCAGGCGCAGCGCCAATACAGGTGGTGCTGCCTTGGACACGTTTTCACTGCTACAAGTGCGCTTCCTAACAGGTTCCAGTGCTCTCCTCGCTCCACTGGGAGAATATTGGTTCAAATTGCAAGGTTGAAGAAGCAGCCCCACTGTGGGTCAAAGGATAGTGCACTACAAAGCCCAGGATGCAGTGCGCCTGAGACACGCCCATAGAGGCAGGTAAGAGCTATTTGAGTAGACACTATCAGAAATCTGTTTGACTGACCTTCACGAACATTGCCTCTGAGGAAAGGGTCATCCCTGAAACGCGTCAGGCTTTTATGTTCGAAGGAGACTCTGAAATCTGCTGGGGATCGAGCAAGTGAAATGGATTCAAATAAACGTGCTTATTGAAAAACTTCGTGTGGCAGTGCTTCGAATAGGCTACCTGTTCTGATTGAATAATTTTCGGCTGTTGCCCAGTCGAGAAGCTAGTCCCACCTTGAATGAGGGTCCATGCAGGCTTTTGGTAGGAGCTTGCAATCATGGAACGAAGGCAGGCGCAGCGCCAATACAGGTGGTGCTGCCTTGGACACGTTTTCACTGCTACAAGTGCGCTTCCTAACAGGTTCCAGTGCTCTCCTCGCTCCACTGGGAGAATATTGGTTCAAATTGCAAGGTTGAAGAAGCAGCCCCACTGTGGGTCAAAGGATAGTGCACTACAAAGCCCAGGATGCAGTGCGCCTGAGACATGCCCATAGAGGCAGGTGAGAGCTATTTGAGTAGACACTATCAGAAATCTGTTTGACTGACCTTCACAAACATTGCCTCTGAGGAAAGGGTCATCCCTGAAACGCGTCAGGCTTTTCTGTTCGAAGGAGACTCTGAAATCTGCTGGGGATCGAGCAAGTGAAATGGATTCAAATAAACGTGCTTATTGACAAACTTCGTGTGGCAGTGCTTCGCATAGGCTACCTGTTCTGATTGAATAATTTTCGGCTGTTGCCCAGTCGAGAAGCAAGTCCCACCTTGAATGAGGGTCCATGCAGGCTTTTGGTAGGAGCTTGCAATCATGGAACGAAGGCAGGCGCAGCGCCAATACAGGTGGTGCTGCCTTGGACACGTTTTCACTGCTACAAGTGCGCTTCCTAACAGGTTCCAGTGCTCTCCTCGCTCCACTGGGAGAATATTGGTTCAAATTGCAAGGTTGAAGAAGCAGCCCCACTGTGGGTCAAAGGATAGTGCACTACAAAGCCCAGGATGCAGTGCGCCTGAGACACGCCCATAGAGGCAGGTGAGAGCTATTTGAGTAGACACTATCAGAAATCTGTTTGACTGACCTTCACGAACATTGCCTCTGAGGAAAGGGTCATCCCTGAAACGCGTCAGGCTTTTATGTTCGAAGGAGACTCTGAAATCTGCTGGGGATCGAGCAAGTGAAATGGATTCAAATAAACGTGCTTATTGAAAAACTTTGTGTGGCAGTGCTTCGCATAGGCTACCTGTTCTGATTGAATAATTTTCGGCTGTTGCCCAGTCGAGAAGCAAGTCCCACCTTGAATGAGGGTCCATGCAGGCTTTTGGTAGGAGCTTGCAATCATGGAACGAAGGCAGGAGCAGCGCCAATACAGGTGGTGCTGCCTTGGACACGTTTTCACTGCTACAAGTGCTCTTCCTAACAGGTTCCAGTGCTCTCCTCGCTCCACTGGGACAATATTGGTTCAAATTGCAAGGTTGAAGAAGCAGCCCCACTGTGGGTCAAAGGATAGTGCACTACAAAGCCCAGGATGCAGTGCGCCTGAGACACGCCCATAGAGGCAGGTGAGAGCTATTTGAGTAGACACTATCAGAAATCTGTTTGACTGACCTTCACGAACATTGCCTCTGAGGAAAGGGTCATCCCTGAAACGCGTCAGGCTTTTATGTTCGAAGGAGACTCTGAAATCTGCTGGGGATCGAGCAAGTGAAATGGATTCAAATAAACGTGCTTATTGAAAAACTTTGTGTGGCAGTGCTTCGCATAGGCTACCTGTTCTAATTGAATAATTTTCGGCTGTTGCCCAGTCGAGAAGCAAGTCCCACCTTGAATGAGGGTCAATGCAGGCTTTTGGTAGGAGCTTGCAATCATGGAACGAAGGCAGGCGCAGCGCCAATACAGGTGGTGCTGCCTTGGACACGTTTTCACTGCTACAAGTGCGCTTCCTAACAGGTTCCAGTGCTCTCCTCGCTCCACTGGGAGAATATTGGTTCAAATTGCAAGGTTGAAGAAGCAGCCCCACTGTGGGTCAAAGGATAGTGCACTAGAAAGCCCAGGATGCAGTGCGCCTGAGACACGCCCATAGAGGCAGGTAAGAGCTATTTGAGTAGACACTATCAGAAATCTGTTTGACTGACCTTCACGAACATTGCCTCTGAGGAAAGGGTCATCCCTGAAACGCGTTAGGCTTTTATGTTCGAAGGAGACTCTGAAATCTGCTGGGGATCGAGCAAGTGAAATGGATTCAAATAAACGTGCTTATTGAAAAACTTCGTGTGGCAGTGCTTCGAATAGGCTACCTGTTCTGATTGAATAATTTTCGGCTGTTGCCCAGTCGAGAAGCTAGTACCACCTTGAGTTTGAGTTTAAAAAAGTTTGAGTTTAAAAGTTCTTGTAAAGCGCGACGTATACCAGCGGTTTCTTGGCGCTATAGCTAACGGGGACTGAGGTTTAAAGGGAAGGAAGGAGAAGGGAACAGTTATTCAAAGGATTTGGTGAATAAATGGGTTTTAAGGCATTTACGGAATTGTGAGTAGAGGGGGATGGAGCGAAGGTCAAGGGGGAGAGAGTTCCAGAGGGTGGGGGCAAGGAAAGCAAATTTGGAACCACCCCACTTCTTTCTCCGGAAACGTGGGATAGAAAGGAGGGACTGGGAGGAGGAGCGTAGGGCCCTGGTGGGGGCATAAGAGACAATCTCAGAGGAGATGAAGGCCGGCGCCAGACCTGATCGAGCCAGGAAGGTGATGGATGCGAGCTTGAATTGAATTCTAGCTCGCACGGGGAGCCAATGAAGAGATTTCAGGAGTGGGGTAGAGTGGTGGAACTTGGGGAGATTGAAGGCCAGGCGGGCCGCTTGGTTTTGTATTTGCTGTAGGCGGCGTAGGCTGTAGGCAGGGATCCCAGCATATAGGGCGTTCCCGTAGTCCAGGCGGGACACCACCATGGCCAGGATAATAAGTTTGAGGGCAGAAAAAGTGAAGAAGCGGGACACCCTACGTATAGTACGCAGTGAAAGGAAAGAGGAAGACACCACAGAACTAACCTGGGAGTGTAGGGTGAGTTGAGAATTAAGTTTTATACCCAAGGTTTTAACTGAAGAGGAGGGAACAGGAGAAGAACCAAAAGAAGGGGGCCAAAAAAGAGGGGACCAGGGACTGGACGAGCCACCCGTCAACACCAACTCTGTTTTATCAGGGTTGAGTTTAAGGTGGTTGTGGTTCATCCAGTCCCTGATGTGAAGCATGACAGTTTGAAAATTGAGGACAGCCGAGGGAGAGGAAAGATTGAAGACCAGCTGGAGGTCATCCGCATAATTAAATACGGCGACCTCCATCTGTTGAAGAGAGAAAATCAGTGGGGCAATGTACAGATTAAACAGGAGGGGAGAGAGAGAGGAACCTTGGGGGACCCCGCACTGAACTTTCCGGGTGTCCGCTGTGAAGTCACCCAGGCGAACTGCCTGGGTGCGGTCGCTCAGGAAGGAGGACAACCAGACCAGGGCACTCCCCCCGATCCCCGCCGCCCCGATACGGGAGAGTAAGATGTTGTGATCTACCGTATCAAAGGCGGCTGAGAGATCGAGGAGCACGAGGGCCTGGTGCTGATCGGTGTCCATACCCTCCCTGAGGGTGTCTAAGACCGACATGACAACGGACTCCGTAGAGTGTGCGGGGCGGAAACCGGCTTGGCGGGGGGCAAGAGCTCCGTGCTTCTCCACAAAGGAGCTCAGAGCGCAGGTTACATGGCGCTCGAGCACCTTAGCCAGAAATGGCAGAAGGGAGATGGGGCGGAAATTGGCCGGGACAGAGGGATCTGCCCCAGGTTTCTTTAAGATAGGGACAATGACCGCGGATTTCAAGGAGTTCGGAACTATGCCTTGTGAGAGGGAGCTGTTGAGAAGGTGGAGGGGAGGATCTGGACAAGAAATAAAGACGTGACGGAGGATGTGGGCAGGGCAGGGGTCGAGTGGGGAACCAGATTTGACCAAAGGCACCAAAGAAGTCAGACTTTCCCTAGTAAAAGGGGGAAAGGAGGTCAGTGTGCCCTTGGCGGGAGGACATTGAGGATCAACAAAAGATGGGGACGGTGGGGAGATGTTAGCCTTGATAGTGGCAATTTTTTGAATGAAATAGTGATTAAGAGAGGAGCAGAGATCTTCGGACGGGGCTGGTTTTAGAGTAGTTCTGTCCGAGAAAGCCAAGTTATGGACAATGGTAAAGATCTCTTTGGACTGGTTCTCTGCTGCTAAGATTTTGGAGGAGAAGTAAGATGTTTTAGCCTCCAAGATGGCTTTTTTATACTGGCTCAGGATGTTGATGTATTCCAGTTTCAGAGTGGGGCAGTAATTTCTCCTCCAGGCCCGCTCCGCGCGGCGGACTATTAGTTTGGTGGTTTTAAGCTCGTTGTTAAACCACCGATTAGCGTCTTTGTCGCGTTTGGAAGTAATGCGCTTGAGCGGGGCAACAGAGTTGCAGCTATGAGAAAGCCACTGATTTACGGCATCAACCTGGGAGGTAGTGGTGAGGCCCTGAAGAGAAGGAAGAGAGCCAGTGAGGAGAGAGGAGAGATGCTCGAGGCTGACACGGCTCCATGATCGAACCCAGGTATTCTTGGGCCGGAGGGGCTTAGCTGGGGGGAAACTGGAAAGATGAAAAGAAATCAGGTGGTGGTCAGACCACGAGCAGGGAGAAATAGAGAGTGATTCCACAGGGCAGTTCAGAGACCAGATCTGGTCGAGCCGATGACCTTTAATGTGGGTGGGGGAGTGAACATGAGAGGTAAAGTTGAGGGAGTGAAGGGTATCGGAGAATTCCTTAGATGATGAGCATTCGGCGGGATCAGAGGGCCAGAAATTAAAATCGCCAAGAAGCAAGATGGAAGAATTGTTGACTGTAATGGTGGCCAGGACCTCCAAAAAGTCGGGGAGAAACTGTAAAGGGGACTGAGGGGGACGGTAAGTGAGGAAGCAGGTAAGAGGGGGGGAAGTGAAGACTGTGCGAATCACCAGGAATTCCGTAGTAGCGATGGTCGGTAAGGGTAAAATTTGAAAAGGGAGAGTGGTACGTGCGATGACCGCCACGCCACCCCCGGCTCTACCAGAAGAACGATCCGCCCTGAGGGCATAGTAGGAGGCCGGTAAGGTGGACAGGAGAGCCGGGAGGGAGTCGTCGCAGAACCAAGTCTCAGTTAAAAAGAGAAGGTCGGGAGCATGGAGGTCCAGCAGAACCGAAAGTTCGTGTGCATGGGCAACAGCAGATCTAGTGTTAAGGTAAAAGGCAGTAAGATTATTAAGGATTTGCGGAGAAACAGACCCACACCTCGTGGGGGGAATATCAGCAGTGGGAGTAAGAAGGGGAGGGGGAGTGAGGGGAGCTATGCCAAGAGCAGCAATGCGAGAGCTTGTTGTAGCCGAGATGGGCCAGGAGCCCTGGTAGGTGCATAGTAGGTCCGGGGTGAAGGTGATAAGTGGGGTAGAGTGAGGCACCCCTAGTCCCGGCCGGTCGCGGACGGGCGCAGACGGGCTTGCCTTAGGCGCGCCTTCGGCGCGCAATCGACGCGCCCGCTGCGCTCGTCCGCTGCGCTTCCTACCAAGACACATGATTTATAGCTGCTGGACGGGAAGTAGGGGGGCGTGGCCAACCGAGGGGGCGTGTTTCAATCAGGCGCCGCGCCCTC
The DNA here is from genome assembly GCF_964261635.1 of Lissotriton helveticus. Lineage (NCBI taxonomy): Eukaryota > Metazoa > Chordata > Amphibia > Caudata > Salamandridae > Lissotriton > Lissotriton helveticus. The sequence goes on from NC_136061.1 coordinate 2,129,598,417, forward strand.
GAGAATGGCTACCCAGGAAGAGAGTCGTTGCAGCGTGAAGCGCTGTTCAAAAGGTCACAAAGTGCAGGTAGGTGGGGGGGGTGATCAGAGCATAGTATCACAACAATTTTAAAAGTTTTTAAAAAAGACAGCGTTTTTCTCGCTCCCGGCTTTCCGCCTCAGGAGTCCTATCGTTAGTGCGACGCCTAGTGTTGGCGCGCTCTATTTATATGATCAGCGGGGGGCGTGGCCAACCGAGGGGGCGTGTTTCAATCAGGCGCCGCGCCCTCGAGAATGGCTACCCAGGAAGAGAGTCGTTGCAGCGTGAAGCGCTGTTCAAAAGGTCACAAAGTGCAGGTAGGTGGGGGGGGTGATCAGAGCATAGTATCACAACAATTTTAAAAGTTTTTAAAAAAGACAGCGTTTTTCTCGCTCCCGGCTTTCCGCCTCAGGAGTCCTATCGTTAGTGCGACGCCTAGTGTTGGCGCGCTCTATTTATATGATCAGCGGGGGGCGTGGCCAACCGAGGGGGCGTGTTTCAATCAGGCGCCGCGCCCTCGAGAATGGCTACCCAGGAAGAGAGTCGTTGCAGCGTGAAGCGCTGTTCAAAAGGTCACAAAGTGCAGGTAGGTGGGGGGGGTGATCAGAGCATAGTATCACAACAATTTTAAAAGTTTTTAAAAAAGACAGCGTTTTTCTCGCTCCCGGCTTTCCGCCTCAGGAGTCCTATCGTTAGTCCTTGAATGAGGGTCCATGCAGGCTTTTGGTAGGAGCTTGCAATCATGGAACGAAGGCAGGCGCAGCGCCAATACAGGTGGTGCTGCCTTGGACACGTTTTCACTGCTACAAGTGCGCTTCCTAACAGGTTCCAGTGCTCTCCTCGCTCCACTGGGAGAATATTGGTTCAAATTGCAAGGTTGAAGAAGCAGCCCCACTGTGGGTCAAAGGATAGTGCACTACAAAGCCCAGGATGCAGTGCGCCTGAGACATGCCCATAGAGGCAGGTGAGAGCTATTTGAGTAGACACTATCAGAAATCTGTTTGACTGACCTTCACGAACATTGCCTCTGAGGAAAGGGTCATCCCTGAAACGCGTCAGGCTTTTCTGTTCGAAGGAGACTCTGAAATCTGCTGGGGATCGAGCAAGTGAAATGGATTCAAATAAACGTGCTTATTGAAAAACTTCGTGTGGCAGTGCTTCGCATAGGCTACCTGTTCTGATTGAATAATTTTCGGCTGTTGCCCAGTCGAGAAGCAAGTTCACCTTGAATGAGGGTCCATGCAGGCTTTTGGTAGGAGCTTGCAATCATGGAACGAAGGCAGGCGCAGCGCCAATACAGGTGGTGCTGCCTTGGACACGTTTTCACTGCTACAAGTGCGCTTCCTAACAGGTTCCAGTGCTCTCCTCGCTCCACTGGGAGAATATTGGTTCAAATTGCAAGGTTGAAGAAGCAGCCCCACTGTGGGTCAAAGGATAGTGCACTACAAAGCCCAGGATGCAGTGCGCCTGAGACACGCCCATAGAGGCAGGTGAGAGCTATTTGAGTAGACACTATCAGAAATCTGTTTGACTGACCTTCACGAACATTGCCTCTGAAGAAAGGGTCATCCCTGAAACGCGTCAGGCTTTTATGTTCGAAGGAGACTCTGAAATCTGCTGGGGATCGAGCAAGTGAAATGGATTCAAATAAACGTGCTTATTGAAAAACTTTGTGTGGCAGTGCTTCGCATAGGCTACCTGTTCTGATTGAATAATTTTCGGCTGTTGCCCAGTCGAGAAGCAAGTCCCACCTTGAAATGAGGGTCCATGCAGGCTTTTGGTAGGAGCTTGCAATCATGGAACGAAGGCAGGCGCAGCTCCAATACAGGTGGTGCTGCCTTGGACACGTTTTCACTGCTACAAGTGCGCTTCCTAACAGGTTCCAGTGCTCTCCTCGCTCCACTGGGAGAATATTGGTTCAAATTGCAAGGTTGAAGAAGCAGCCCCACTGTGGGTCAAAGGATAGTGCACTACAAAGCCCAGGGTGCAGTGCGCCTGAGACACGCCCATAGAGGCAGGTGAGAGCTTTTTGAGTAGACACTATCAGAAATCTGTTTGACTGACCTTCACGAACATTGCCTCTGAGGAAAGGGTCATCCCTGAAACGCGTCAGGCTTTTATGTTCGAAGGAGACTCTGAAATCTGCTGGGGATCGAGCAAGTGAAATGGATTCAAATAAACGTGCTTATTGAAATACTTTGTGTGGCAGTGCTTCGCATAGGCTACCTGTTCTGATTGAATAATTTTCGGCTGTTGCCCAGTCGAGAAGCAAGTCCCACCTTGAATGAGGGTCAATGCAGGCTTTTGGTAGGAGCTTGCAATCATGGAACGAAGGCAGGCGCAGCGCCAATACAGGTGGTGCTGCCTTGGACACGTTTTCACTGCTACAAGTGCGCTTCCTAACAGGTTCCAGTGCTCTCCTCGCTCCACTGGGAGAATATTGGTTCAAATTGCAAGGTTGAAGAAGCAGCCCCACTGTGGGTCAAAGGATAGTGCACTACAAAGCCCAGGATGCAGTGCGCCTGAGACACGCCCATAGAGGCAGGTAAGAGCTATTTGAGTAGACACTATGAGAAATCTGTTTGACTGACCTTCACGAACATTGCCTCTGAGGAAAGGGTCATCCCTGAAACGCGTCAGGCTTTTATGTTCGAAGGAGACTCTGAAATCTTCTGGGGATCGAGCAAGTGAAATGGATTCAAATAAACGTGCTTATTGAAAAACTTCGTGTGGCAGTGCTTCGAATAGGCTACCTGTTCTGATTGAATAATTTTCGGCTGTTGCCCAGTCGAGAAGCTAGTCCCACCTTGAATGAGGGTCCATGCAGGCTTTTGGTAGGAGCTTGCAATCATGGAACGAAGGCAGGCGCAGCGCCAATACAGGTGGTGCTGCCTTGGACACGTTTTCACTGCTACAAGTGCGCTTCCTAACAGGTTCCAGTGCTCTCCTCACTCCACTGGGAGAATATTGGTTCAAATTGCAAGGTTGAAGAAGCAGCCCCACTGTGGGTCAAAGGATAGTGCACTACAAAGCCCAGGATGCAGTGCGCCTGAGACATGCCCATAGAGGCAGGTGAGAGCTATTTGAGTAGACACTATCAGAAATCTGTTTGACTGACCTTCACGAACATTGCCTCTGAGGAAAGGGTCATCCCTGAAACGCGTCAGGCTTTTCTGTTCGAAGGAGACTCTGAAATCTGCTGGGGATCGAGCAAGTGAAATGGATTCAAATAAACGTGCTTATTGAAAAACTTCGTGTGGCAGTGCTTCGCATAGGCTACCTGTTCTGATTGAATAATTTTCGGCTGTTGCCCAGTCGAGAAGCAAGTCCCACCTTGAATGAGGGTCCATGCAGGCTTTTGGTAGGAGCTTGCAATCATGGAACGAAGGCAGGCGCAGCGCCAATACAGGTGGTGCTGCCTTGGACACGTTTTCACTGCTACAAGTGCGCTTCCTAACAGGTTCCAGTGCTCTCCTCGCTCCACTGGGAGAATATTGGTTCAAATTGCAAGGTTGAAGAAGCAGCCCCACTGTGGGTCAAAGGATAGTGCACTAGAAAGCCCAGGATGCAGTGCGCCTGAGACACGCCCATAGAGGCAGGTAAGAGCTATTTGAGTAGACACTATCAGAAATCTGTTTGACTGACCTTCACGAACATTGCCTCTGAGGAAAGGGTCATCCCTGAAACGCGTTAGGCTTTTATGTTCGAAGGAGACTCTGAAATCTGCTGGGGATCGAGCAAGTGAAATGGATTCAAATAAACGTGCTTATTGAAAAACTTCGTGTGGCAGTGCTTCGAATAGGCTACCTGTTCTGATTGAATAATTTTCGGCTGTTGCCCAGTCGAGAAGCTAGTACCACCTTGAATGAGGGTCCATGCAGGCTTTTGGTAGGAGCTTGCAATCATGGAACGAAGGCAGGCGCAGCGCCAATACAGGTGGTGCTGCCTTGGACACGTTTTCACTGCTACAAGTGCGCTTCCTAACAGGTTCCAGTGCTCTCCTCGCTCCACTGGGAGAATATTGGTTCAAATTGCAAGGTTGAAGAAGCAGCCCCACTGTGGGTCAAAGGATAGTGCACTACAAAGCCCAGGATGCAGTGCGCCTGAGACATGCCCATAGAGGCAGGTGAGAGCTATTTGAGTAGACACTATCAGAAATCTGTTTGACTGACCTTCACGAACATTGCCTCTGAGGAAAGGGTCATCCCTGAAACGCGTCAGGCTTTTCTGTTCGAAGGAGACTCTGAAATCTGCTGGGGATCGAGCAAGTGAAATGGATTCAAATAAACGTGCTTATTGAAAAACTTCGTGTGGCAGTGCTTCGCATAGGCTACCTGTTCTGATTGAATAATTTTCGGCTGTTGCCCAGTCGAGAAGCAAGTTCACCTTGAATGAGGGTCCATGCAGGCTTTTGGTAGGAGCTTGCAATCATGGAACGAAGGCAGGCGCAGCGCCAATACAGGTGGTGCTGCCTTGGACACGTTTTCACTGCTACAAGTGCGCTTCCTAACAGGTTCCAGTGCTCTCCTCGCTCCACTGGGAGAATATTGGTTCAAATTGCAAGGTTGAAGAAGCAGCCCCACTGTGGGTCAAAGGATAGTGCACTACAAAGCCCAGGATGCAGTGCGCCTGAGACACGCCCATAGAGGCAGGTGAGAGCTATTTGAGTAGACACTATCAGAAATCTGTTTGACTGACCTTCACGAACATTGCCTCTGAAGAAAGGGTCATCCCTGAAACGCGTCAGGCTTTTATGTTCGAAGGAGACTCTGAAATCTGCTGGGGATCGAGCAAGTGAAATGGATTCAAATAAACGTGCTTATTGAAAAACTTTGTGTGGCAGTGCTTCGCATAGGCTACCTGTTCTGATTGAATAATTTTCGGCTGTTGCCCAGTCGAGAAGCAAGTCCCACCTTGAAATGAGGGTCCATGCAGGCTTTTGGTAGGAGCTTGCAATCATGGAACGAAGGCAGGCGCAGCTCCAATACAGGTGGTGCTGCCTTGGACACGTTTTCACTGCTACAAGTGCGCTTCCTAACAGGTTCCAGTGCTCTCCTCGCTCCACTGGGAGAATATTGGTTCAAATTGCAAGGTTGAAGAAGCAGCCCCACTGTGGGTCAAAGGATAGTGCACTACAAAGCCCAGGGTGCAGTGCGCCTGAGACACGCCCATAGAGGCAGGTGAGAGCTTTTTGAGTAGACACTATCAGAAATCTGTTTGACTGACCTTCACGAACATTGCCTCTGAGGAAAGGGTCATCCCTGAAACGCGTCAGGCTTTTATGTTCGAAGGAGACTCTGAAATCTGCTGGGGATCGAGCAAGTGAAATGGATTCAAATAAACGTGCTTATTGAAATACTTTGTGTGGCAGTGCTTCGCATAGGCTACCTGTTCTGATTGAATAATTTTCGGCTGTTGCCCAGTCGAGAAGCAAGTCCCACCTTGAATGAGGGTCAATGCAGGCTTTTGGTAGGAGCTTGCAATCATGGAACGAAGGCAGGCGCAGCGCCAATACAGGTGGTGCTGCCTTGGACACGTTTTCACTGCTACAAGTGCGCTTCCTAACAGGTTCCAGTGCTCTTCTCGCTCCACTGGGAGAATATTGGTTCAAATTGCAAGGTTGAAGAAGCAGCCCCACTGTGGGTCAAAGGATAGTGCACTACAAAGCCCAGGATGCAGTGCGCCTGAGACACGCCCATAGAGGCAGGTAAGAGCTATTTGAGTAGACACTATGAGAAATCTGTTTGACTGACCTTCACGAACATTGCCTCTGAGGAAAGGGTCATCCCTGAAACGCGTCAGGCTTTTATGTTCGAAGGAGACTCTGAAATCTGCTGGGGATCGAGCAAGTGAAATGGATTCAAATAAACGTGCTTATTGAAAAACTTCGTGTGGCAGTGCTTCGAATAGGCTACCTGTTCTGATTGAATAATTTTCGGCTGTTGCCCAGTCGAGAAGCTAGTCCCACCTTGAATGAGGGTCCATGCAGGCTTTTGGTAGGAGCTTGCAATCATGGAACGAAGGCAGGCGCAGCGCCAATACAGGTGGTGCTGCCTTGGACACGTTTTCACTGCTACAAGTGCGCTTCCTAACAGGTTCCAGTGCTCTCCTCACTCCACTGGGAGAATATTGGTTCAAATTGCAAGGTTGAAGAAGCAGCCCCACTGTGGGTCAAAGGATAGTGCACTACAAAGCCCAGGATGCAGTGCGCCTGAGACATGCCCATAGAGGCAGGTGAGAGCTATTTGAGTAGACACTATCAGAAATCTGTTTGACTGACCTTCACGAACATTGCCTCTGAGGAAAGGGTCATCCCTGAAACGCGTCAGGCTTTTCTGTTCGAAGGAGACTCTGAAATCTGCTGGGGATCGAGCAAGTGAAATGGATTCAAATAAACGTGCTTATTGAAAAACTTCGTGTGGCAGTGCTTCGCATAGGCTACCTGTTCTGATTGAATAATTTTCGGCTGTTGCCCAGTCGAGAAGCAAGTCCCACCTTGAATGAGGGTCCATGCAGGCTTTTGGTAGGAGCTTGCAATCATGGAACGAAGGCAGGCGCAGCGCCAATACAGGTGGTGCTGCCTTGGACACGTTTTCACTGCTACAAGTGCGCTTCCTAACAGGTTCCAGTGCTCTCCTCACTCCACTGGGAGAATATTGGTTCAAATTGCAAGGTTGAAGAAGCAGCCCCACTGTGGGTCAAAGGATAGTGCACTACAAAGCCCAGGATGCAGTGCGCCTGAGACATGCCCATAGAGGCAGGTGAGAGCTATTTGAGTAGACACTATCAGAAATCTGTTTGACTGACCTTCACGAACATTGCCTCTGAGGAAAGGGTCATCCCTGAAACGCGTCAGGCTTTTCTGTTCGAAGGAGACTCTGAAATCTGCTGGGGATCGAGCAAGTGAAATGGATTCAAATAAACGTGCTTATTGAAAAACTTCGTGTGGCAGTGCTTCGCATAGGCTACCTGTTCTGATTGAATAATTTTCGGCTGTTGCCCAGTCGAGAAGCAAGTCCCACCTTGAATGAGGGTCCATGCAGGCTTTTGGTAGGAGCTTGCAATCATGGAACGAAGGCAGGCGCAGCGCCAATACAGGTGGTGCTGCCTTGGACACGTTTTCACTGCTACAAGTGCGCTTCCTAACAGGTTCCAGTGCTCTCCTCGCTCCACTGGGAGAATATTGGTTCAAATTGCAAGGTTGAAGAAGCAGCCCCACTGTGGGTCAAAGGATAGTGCACTACAAAGCCCAGGATGCAGTGCGCCTGAGACACGCCCATAGAGGCAGGTGAGAGCTATTTGAGTAGACACTATCAGAAATCTGTTTGACTGACCTTCACGAACATTGCCTCTTAGGAAAGGGTCATCCCTGAAACGCGTCAGGCTTTTATGTTCGAAGGAGACTCTGAAATCTGCTGGGGATCGAGCAAGTGAAATGGATTCAAATAAACGTGCTTATTGAAAAACTTTGTGTGGCAGTGCTTCGCATAGGCTACCTGTTCTGATTGAATAATTTTCGGCTGTTGCCCAGTCGAGAAGCAAGTCCCACCTTGAAATGAGGGTCCATGCAGGCTTTTGGTAGGAGCTTGCAATCATGGAACGAAGGCAGGCGCAGCTCCAATACAGGTGGTGCTGCCTTGGACACGTTTTCACTGCTACAAGTGCGCTTCCTAACAGGTTCCAGTGCTCTCCTCGCTCCACTGGGAGAATATTGGTTCAAATTGCAAGGTTGAAGAAGCAGCCCCACTGTGGGTCAAAGGATAGTGCACTACAAAGCCCAGGGTGCAGTGCGCCTGAGACACGCCCATAGAGGCAGGTGAGAGCTATTTGAGTAGACACTATCAGAAATCTGTTTGACTGACCTTCACGAACATTGCCTCTGAGGAAAGGGTCATCCCTGAAACGCGTCAGGCTTTTATGTTCGAAGGAGACTCTGAAATCTGCTGGGGATCGAGCAAGTGAAATGGATTCAAATAAACGTGCTTATTGAAAAACTTCGTGTGGCAGTGCTTCGCATAGGCTACCTGTTCTGATTGAATAATTTTCGGCTGTTGCCCAGTCGAGAAGCAAGTCCCACCTTGAATGAGGGTCCATGCAGGCTTTTGGTAGGAGCTTGCAATCATGGAACGAAGGCAGGAGCAGCGCCAATACAGGTGGTGCTGCCTTGGACACGTTTTCACTGCTACAAGTGCTCTTCCTAACAGGTTCCAGTGCTCTCCTCGCTCCACTGGGAGAATATTGGTTCAAATTGCAAGGTTGAAGAAGCAGCCCCACTGTGGGTCAAAGGATAGTGCACTACAAAGCCCAGGATGCAGTGCGCCTGAGACACGCCCATAGAGGCAGGTGAGAGCTATTTGAGTAGACACTATCAGAAATCTGTTTGACTGACCTTCACGAACATTGTCTCTGAGGAAAGGGTCATCCCTGAAACGCGTCAGGCTTTTATGTTCGAAGGAGACTCTGAAATCTGCTGGGGATGGAGCAAGTGAAATGGATTCAAATAAACGTGCTTATTGAAAAACTTTGTGTGGCAGTGCTTCGCATAGGCTACCTGTTCTGATTGAATAATTTTCGGCTGTTGCCCAGTCGAGAAGCAAGTCCCACCTTGAATGAGGGTCAATGCAGGCTTTTGGTAGGAGCTTGCAATCATGGAACGAAGGCAGGCGCAGCGCCAATACAGGTGGTGCTGCCTTGGACACGTTTTCACTGCTACAAGTGCGCTTCCTAACAGGTTCCAGTGCTCTCCTCGCTCCACTGGGAGAATATTGGTTCAAATTGCAAGGTTGAAGAAGCAGCCCCACTGTGGGTCAAAGGATAGTGCACTAGAAAGCCCAGGATGCAGTGCGCCTGAGACACGCCCATAGAGGCAGGTAAGAGCTATTTGAGTAGACACTATCAGAAATCTGTTTGACTGACCTTCACGAACATTGCCTCTGAGGAAAGGGTCATCCCTGAAACGCGTCAGGCTTTTATGTTCGAAGGAGACTCTGAAATCTGCTGGGGATCGAGCAAGTGAAATGGATTCAAATAAACGTGCTTATTGAAAAACTTTGTGTGGCAGTGCTTCGCATAGGCTACCTGTTCTGATTGAATAATTTTCGGCTGTTGCCCAGTCGAGAAGCAAGTCCCACCTTGAATGAGGGTCAATGCAGGCTTTTGGTAGGAGCTTGCAATCATGGAACGAAGGCAGGCGCAGCGCCAATACAGGTGGTGCTGCCTTGGACACGTTTTCACTGCTACAAGTGCGCTTCCTAACAGGTTCCAGTGCTCTCCTCGCTCCACTGGGAGAATATTGGTTCAAATTGCAAGGTTGAAGAAGCAGCCCCACTGTGGGTCAAAGGATAGTGCACTAGAAAGCCCAGGATGCAGTGCGCCTGAGACACGCCCATAGAGGCAGGTAAGAGCTATTTGAGTAGACACTATCAGAAATCTGTTTGACTGACCTTCACGAACATTGCCTCTGAGGAAAGGGTCATCCCTGAAACGCGTTAGGCTTTTATGTTCGAAGGAGACTCTGAAATCTGCTGGGGATCGAGCAAGTGAAATGGATTCAAATAAACGTGCTTATTGAAAAACTTCGTGTGGCAGTGCTTCGAATAGGCTACCTGTTCTGATTGAATAATTTTCGGCTGTTGCCCAGTCGAGAAGCTAGTACCACCTTGAATGAGGGTCCATGCAGGCTTTTGGTAGGAGCTTGCAATCATGGAACGAAGGCAGGCGCAGCGCCAATACAGGTGGTGCTGCCTTGGACACGTTTTCACTGCTACAAGTGCGCTTCCTAACAGGTTCCAGTGCTCTCCTCGCTCCACTGGGAGAATATTGGTTCAAATTGCAAGGTTGAAGAAGCAGCCCCACTGTGGGTCAAAGGATAGTGCACTACAAAGCCCAGGATGCAGTGCGCCTGAGACATGCCCATAGAGGCAGGTGAGAGCTATTTGAGTAGACACTATCAGAAATCTGTTTGACTGACCTTCACGAACATTGCCTCTGAGGAAAGGGTCATCCCTGAAACGCGTCAGGCTTTTCTGTTCGAAGGAGACTCTGAAATCTGCTGGGGATCGAGCAAGTAAAATGGATTCAAATAAACGTGCTTATTGAAAAACTTCGTGTGGCAGTGCTTCGCATAGGCTACCTGTTCTGATTGAATAATTTTTGGCTGTTGCCCAGTCGAGAAGCAAGTTCACCTTGAATGAGGGTCCATGCAGGCTTTTGGTAGGAGCTTGCAATCATGGAACGAAGGCAGGCGCAGCGCCAATACAGGTGGTGCTGCCTTGGACACGTTTTCACTGCTACAAGTGCGCTTCCTAACAGGTTCCAGTGCTCTCCTCGCTCCACTGGGAGAATATTGGTTCAAATTGCAAGGTTGAAGAAGCAGCCCCACTGTGGGTCAAAGGATAGTGCACTACAAAGCCCAGGATGCAGTGCGCCTGAGACACGCCCATAGAGGCAGGTGAGAGCTATTTGAGTAGACACTATCAGAAATCTGTTTGACTGACCTTCACGAACATTGCCTCTGAAGAAAGGGTCATCCCTGAAACGCGTCAGGCTTTTATGTTCGAAGGAGACTCTGAAATCTGCTGGGGATCGAGCAAGTGAAATGGATTCAAATAAACGTGCTTATTGAAAAACTTTGTGTGGCAGTGCTTCGCATAGGCTACCTGTTCTGATTGAATAATTTTCGGCTGTTGCCCAGTCGAGAAGCAAGTCCCACCTTGAAATGAGGGTCCATGCAGGCTTTTGGTAGGAGCTTGCAATCATGGAACGAAGGCAGGCGCAGCTCCAATACAGGTGGTGCTGCCTTGGACACGTTTTCACTGCTACAAGTGCGCTTCCTAACAGGTTCCAGTGCTCTCCTCGCTCCACTGGGAGAATATTGGTTCAAATTGCAAGGTTGAAGAAGCAGCCCCACTGTGGGTCAAAGGATAGTGCACTACAAAGCCCAGGGTGCAGTGCGCCTGAGACACGCCCATAGAGGCAGGTGAGAGCTTTTTGAGTAGACACTATCAGAAATCTGTTTGACTGACCTTCACGAACATTGCCTCTGAGGAAAGGGTCATCCCTGAAACGCGTCAGGCTTTTATGTTCGAAGGAGACTCTGAAATCTGCTGGGGATCGAGCAAGTGAAATGGATTCAAATAAACGTGCTTATTGAAATACTTTGTGTGGCAGTGCTTCGCATAGGCTACCTGTTCTGATTGAATAATTTTCGGCTGTTGCCCAGTCGAGAAGCAAGTCCCACCTTGAATGAGGGTCAATGCAGGCTTTTGGTAGGAGCTTGCAATCATGGAACGAAGGCAGGCGCAGCGCCAATACAGGTGGTGCTGCCTTGGACACGTTTTCACTGCTACAAGTGCGCTTCCTAACAGGTTCCAGTGCTCTCCTCGCTCCACTGGGAGAATATTGGTTCAAATTGCAAGGTTGAAGAAGCAGCCCCACTGTGGGTCAAAGGATAGTGCACTACAAAGCCCAGGATGCAGTGCGCCTGAGACACGCCCATAGAGGCAGGTAAGAGCTATTTGAGTAGACACTATGAGAAATCTGTTTGACTGACCTTCACGAACATTGCCTCTGAGGAAAGGGTCATCCCTGAAACGCGTCAGGCTTTTATGTTCGAAGGAGACTCTGAAATCTGCTGGGGATCGAGCAAGTGAAATGGATTCAAATAAACGTGCTTATTGAAAAACTTCGTGTGGCAGTGCTTCGAATAGGCTACCTGTTCTGATTGAATAATTTTCGGCTGTTGCCCAGTCGAGAAGCTAGTCCCACCTTGAATGAGGGTCCATGCAGGCTTTTGGTAGGAGCTTGCAATCATGGAACGAAGGCAGGCGCAGCGCCAATACAGGTGGTGCTGCCTTGGACACGTTTTCACTGCTACAAGTGCGCTTCCTAACAGGTTCCAGTGCTCTCCTCACTCCACTGGGAGAATATTGGTTCAAATTGCAAGGTTGAAGAAGCAGCCCCACTGTGGGTCAAAGGATAGTGCACTACAAAGCCCAGGATGCAGTGCGCCTGAGACATGCCCATAGAGGCAGGTGAGAGCTATTTGAGTAGACACTATCAGAAATCTGTTTGACTGACCTTCACGAACATTGCCTCTGAGGAAAGGGTCATCCCTGAAACGCGTCAGGCTTTTCTGTTCGAAGGAGACTCTGAAATCTGCTGGGGATCGAGCAAGTGAAATGGATTCAAATAAACGTGCTTATTGAAAAACTTCGTGTGGCAGTGCTTCGCATAGGCTACCTGTTCTGATTGAATAATTTTCGGCTGTTGCCCAGTCGAGAAGCAAGTCCCACCTTGAATGAGGGTCCATGCAGGCTTTTGGTAGGAGCTTGCAATCATGGAACGAAGGCAGGCGCAGCGCCAATACAGGTGGTGCTGCCTTGGACACGTTTTCACTGCTACAAGTGCGCTTCCTAACAGGTTCCAGTGCTCTCCTCGCTCCACTGGGAGAATATTGGTTCAAATTGCAAGGTTGAAGAAGCAGCCCCACTGTGGGTCAAAGGATAGTGCACTACAAAGCCCAGGATGCAGTGCGCCTGAGACACGCCCATAGAGGCAGGTGAGAGCTATTTGAGTAGACACTATCAGAAATCTGTTTGACTGACCTTCACGAACATTGCCTCTTAGGAAAGGGTCATCCCTGAAACGCGTCAGGCTTTTATGTTCGAAGGAGACTCTGAAATCTGCTGGGGATCGAGCAAGTGAAATGGATTCAAATAAACGTGCTTATTGAAAAACTTTGTGTGGCAGTGCTTCGCATAGGCTACCTGTTCTGATTGAATAATTTTCGGCTGTTGCCCAGTCGAGAAGCAAGTCCCACCTTGAAATGAGGGTCCATGCAGGCTTTTGGTAGGAGCTTGCAATCATGGAACGAAGGCAGGCGCAGCTCCAATACAGGTGGTGCTGCCTTGGACACGTTTTCACTGCTACAAGTGCGCTTCCTAACAGGTTCCAGTGCTCTCCTCGCTCCACTGGGAGAATATTGGTTCAAATTGCAAGGTTGAAGAAGCAGCCCCACTGTGGGTCAAAGGATAGTGCACTACAAAGCCCAGGGTGCAGTGCGCCTGAGACACGCCCATAGAGGCAGGTGAGAGCTATTTGAGTAGACACTATCAGAAATCTGTTTGACTGACCTTCACGAACATTGCCTCTGAGGAAAGGGTCATCCCTGAAACGCGTCAGGCTTTTATGTTCGAAGGAGACTCTGAAATCTGCTGGGGATCGAGCAAGTGAAATGGATTCAAATAAACGTGCTTATTGAAAAACTTCGTGTGGCAGTGCTTCGCATAGGCTACCTGTTCTGATTGAATAATTTTCGGCTGTTGCCCAGTCGAGAAGCAAGTCCCACCTTGAATGAGGGTCCATGCAGGCTTTTGGTAGGAGCTTGCAATCATGGAACGAAGGCAGGAGCAGCGCCAATACAGGTGGTGCTGCCTTGGACACGTTTTCACTGCTACAAGTGCTCTTCCTAACAGGTTCCAGTGCTCTCCTCGCTCCACTGGGAGAATATTGGTTCAAATTGCAAGGTTGAAGAAGCAGCCCCACTGTGGGTCAAAGGATAGTGCACTACAAAGCCCAGGATGCAGTGCGCCTGAGACACGCCCATAGAGGCAGGTGAGAGCTATTTGAGTAGACACTATCAGAAATCTGTTTGACTGACCTTCACGAACATTGTCTCTGAGGAAAGGGTCATCCCTGAAACGCGTCAGGCTTTTATGTTCGAAGGAGACTCTGAAATCTGCTGGGGATCGAGCAAGTGAAATGGATTCAAATAAACGTGCTTATTGAAAAACTTTGTGTGGCAGTGCTTCGCATAGGCTACCTGTTCTGATTGAATAATTTTCGGCTGTTGCCCAGTCGAGAAGCAAGTCCCACCTTGAATGAGGGTCAATGCAGGCTTTTGGTAGGAGCTTGCAATCATGGAACGAAGGCAGGCGCAGCGCCAATACAGGTGGTGCTGCCTTGGACACGTTTTCACTGCTACAAGTGCGCTTCCTAACAGGTTCTAGTGCTCTCCTCGCTCCACTGGGAGAATATTGGTTCAAATTGCAAGGTTGAAGAAGCAGCCCCACTGTGGGTCAAAGGATAGTGCACTAGAAAGCCCAGGATGCAGTGCGCCTGAGACACGCCCATAGAGGCAGGTAAGAGCTATTTGAGTAGACACTATCAGAAATCTGTTTGACTGACCTTCACGAACATTGCCTCTGAGGAAAGGGTCATCCCTGAAATGCGTCAGGCTTTTATGTTCGAAGGAGACTCTGAAATCTGCTGGGGATCGAGCAAGTGAAATGGATTCAAATAAACGTGCTTATTGAAAAACTTCGTGTGGCAGTGCTTCGAATAGGCTACCTGTTCTGATTGAATAATTTTCGCCTGTTGCCCAGTCGAGAAGCTAGTCCCACCTTGAATGAGGGTCCATGCAGGCTTTTGGTAGGAGCTTGCAATCATGGAACGAAGGCAGGCACAGCGCCAATACAGGTGGTGCTGCCTTGGACACGTTTTCACTGCTACAAGTGCGCTTCCTAACAGGTTCCAGTGCTCTCCTCGCTCCACTGGGAGAATATTGGTTCAAATTGCAAGGTTGAAGAAGCAGCCCCACTGTGGGTCAAAGGATAGTGCACTACAAAGCCCAGGATGCAGTGCGCCTGAGACATGCCCATAGAGGCAGGTGAGAGCTATTTGAGTAGACACTATCAGAAATCTGTTTGACTGACCTTCACGAACATTGCCTCTGAGGAAAGGGTCATCCCTGAAACGCGTCAGGCTTTTCTGTTCGAAGGAGACTCTGAAATCTGCTGGGGATCGAGCAAGTGAAATGGATTCAAATAAACGTGCTTATTGAAAAACTTCGTGTGGCAGTGCTTCGCATAGGCTACCTGTTCTGATTGAATAATTTTCGGCTGTTGCCCAGTCGAGAAGCTAGTTCACCTTGAATGAGGGTCCATGCAGGCTTTTGGTAGGAGCTTGCAATCATGGAACGAAGGCAGGCGCAGCGCCAATACAGGTGGTGCTGCCTTGGACACGTTTTCACTGCTACAAGTGCGCTTCCTAACAGGTTCCAGTGCTCTCCTCGCTCCACTGGGAGAATATTGGTTCAAATTGCAAGGTTGAAGAAGCAGCCCCACTGTGGGTCAAAGGATAGTGCACTACAAAGCCCAGGATGCAGTGCGCCTGAGACACGCCCATAGAGGCAGGTGAGAGCTATTTGAGTAGACACTATCAGAAATCTGTTTGACTGACCTTCACGAACATTGCCTCTGAGGAAAGGGTCATCCCTGAAACGCGTCAGGCTTTTATGTTCGAAGGAGACTCTGAAATCTGCTGGGGATCGAGCAAGTGAAATGGATTCAAATAAACGTGCTTATTGAAAAACTTTGTGTGGCAGTGCTTCGCATAGGCTACCTGTTCTGATTGAATAATTTTCGGCTGTTGCCCAGTCGAGAAGCAAGTCCCACCTTGAAATGAGGGTCCATGCAGGCTTTTGGTAGGAGCTTGCAATCATGGAACGAAGGCAGGCGCAGCTCCAATACAGGTGGTGCTGCCTTGGACACGTTTTCACTGCTACAAGTGCGCTTCCTAACAGGTTCCAGTGCTCTCCTCGCTCCACTGGGAGAATATTGGTTCAAATTGCAAGGTTGAAGAAGCAGCCCCACTGTGGGTCAAAGGATAGTGCACTACAAAGCCCAGGGTGCAGTGCGCCTGAGACACGCCCATAGAGGCAGGTGAGAGCTATTTGAGTAGACACTATCAGAAATCTGTTTGACTGACCTTCACGAACATTGCCTCTGAGGAAAGGGTCATCCCTGAAACGCGTCAGGCTTTTATGTTCGAAGGAGACTCTGAAATCTGCTGGGGATCGAGCAAGTGAAATGGATTCAAATAAACGTGCTTATTGAAAAACTTCGTGTGGCAGTGCTTCGCATAGGCTACCTGTTCTGATTGAATATATATATATATATATATATATATATATATATATATATATATATATTTATATATATATATATATATATATATATATATATATATATATATATATATAAGCATCCAGATCCTGCAGCAATCATCCAATGTCCCCTCAGGGCTTGAAGGGAAAAAATAGGTACAGGCCACAAGTAGGCTCGTGAAAAATCAGGTGCTGTTTATTTTCACCACGACCTCCTTAGCATGACGCGTTTCGACCGGGACACCCTGGTCTTGAACACATGACGCGTCTACATAGAGGCGTGTCTTAAATAGTGCATGAACAATGATAGCCACTCCTACACATACAATAGATATAAAAAACAGCTAGCTTCTGTCAAAAATATAATTGTAATTACGCAGAAAACTGAATACATATAGTTGTATATATAACAGTCATAAATGTCCTCCTCAGCATTCATAATAGAAGCAGAACAATAAAGTGTAAAAGAATAAGGCCAAGTGGCTTCAAAGAAAAGAAGGAGTGTCATCACTACGCATATATACAGAAGCCATTTAATTTAAATTGTTTAGTGAACAATGTAGGGAGGATGGCTAAAAAAAGTGCAAGTGCTAGAATAGTGCAAAAAAGTGACACAGACTATATGTCGTATTACTACTGGGAAGTACTGTGTAAGCGGCAACTGATGTGAAAATGCCAAGTGCAAAAATAGATAAGAAATTGAGGTAGATAAATCTAATCAAAATGATGTCAGTAACACTCGTGAAAATGATGTATATTTCCAAGTGGTGTCAGTCATATGGTTAAATAGTCCTGGATTGGAACTGAGGCAGAGCAACCGCGGACTTGAAGAAATGAATACCAGCATAAATGCATAGCTCTAATATATATATATTTATTTATTACAGAGTGGCGGTAGCCACTTTGTAATCATAATTAGGATGACCAGAGATAGGTAATCTTGCGATTTTTGTCCCTTAATATCGTTGCACCCGTTAGATGAATGTTCGTAAACCTTTGCAGACCTAGTGCCCCTTTTTGATTATCAGAGGCCTGAAACCTTTGTGGGTTTCATGAAGAAAATGGGTGGGGCGTCCCAAAACGTGCTTCAAATCCAATGCGTTTTTCCATTGACTATTGTATTTAGCGTAGCACAAAAAAATCAGTCGGAGTTTGACGGAATTTAGAAGGATTATATATTATCGCGTGCAGATGATTCTTTGGGGTACAGCAGGTAAGTAGGGATAAGTATTTTTCATATGTTTTAATAATGTTTTTTTTTGCTATATTTGTGGCCACTGTAGTACCAGTGTACTTCTGAGGTACATAGGGATGACAAGTCATCAGCTGATTGGCTGAATGACTGTCTTTGCAAAAGTTATGCAGCCATGTTGTTTTCACTTCAAGTTTCCCTGTGTTCTGCGTTATGTCTTGTAATGTAGGTAAGTATTAGGTTTGGTATTTTTCCAATAACTAAGTAACACAGCATCATGGCGGTAAAAGGTAGGGAAAAATATTTATACGTTAAGATATATTTTTTAAAACAATTTACAGAGTACCGCAGTACTACAGAGTTACCCCAAAAATGTTTAAACATTTCGAAAAACACTACAAGGCACTATATTTTGCAAACCAAGGGCTAGATTCACACAGGTTTAGTGTCGGGTTAGCGTTTCTTTTTTAACACACACCCAATACTAAATCTTTTGAGGATTAACAAACATATGCAAATTGGTATTTGCCTTGGTTTGCACGAAATGCTGCTCTGCCTTACTTTGTGTCAAGGGGGCATTACATGGTGGTACATGTGCATCCCCATGCAATCGCCCATGCTCTCTGAAGCAAGACCCTTTCTGCTAACATTAGTAGACAGGATTTAGTGCCAAATGGAATGTAGGAGTGTCTCAGACTCTGGTTGCGGTTCTCAATCAGGTCACAAATGACCTGCCTCATTAATATTCATGAGGTAGGCCGCAATTTGCAATCCGATTGGGAATGGCCAGCACTCACAGGGATGGTGGCCTGCTGGGTCAGCAGACCACCATGTCTGTGACTGCTTTTTAAATAAAGCAGTATTTTTTTTAATGCAACTCATTTTTCTTAAAGGAAAACGGAATGCATTAAAAAAAAAAAAATTTACATTTCTGTTTCACTTTTTAAGAGTAGGCAGGTGTCCGTTGGACCACAGCCTGCTCTTAAAAAATATTTTTGCTGCATTCACAAAGGGGAAGAGGTCCTCTTCACGTTTGTGAGTGGCTTGCCACTTTTTTGAAATAGGGGGTAAACTGCGAGCGTTTTGCAAACGCAATTACGGTAGAAGTGTGACTCGCTGTTAGGAAGGGGCACACTTGGCATGCCCCTTCCTAATAAAACCCTATTTTGTGAGTTGGTAGATTTGCAAAATAGCGTTTTACATTGCACAGACCTATTTTGCAGTCACAAACGGGTCAATTCCCTGTTTGCAACCGCAAAAAATGGTCGTACATCTGGCCCTTGGCATCACTATGTACCATGGTAGTAAAGCAAAATATACCCATATTTTGCAAACATAATGCGCAAACTGATCTCACAACCTTTAATTAAATTATAAATTGTAAAGCATCTGTGCACCATAATATCTAATCAAGCCAAGTCTTCACCAACACCGAATGCTGGATTTCACGATACACACATTTAAATAAATTATGCAACATGCATTGAATTTTACCACCTTTTGGGTCACCCAAAATATTTACATATTATAGAATATATTTTGGTGAAAAACGTTTCCATCTCTCCACTTTAATACTACATTTCTTGAAATTTACACACCCCACTTCTTGCCACTTCACTGTTTACTTTACTCACTGTACTGCACTGAATTTACAGTATGCTACTCCACTTTAAAAACACTACAGTATATGCCACTACATTCTATGTTCATCCACTGTACATTACTCCACTCTTTACGCCACTCTACTCGACCCAACTGGACTGCACACCATTGCAATGTATACAACTAAACTCTATGCTATTATGCTGTCCATCACTGTATTGTATTGCACTTTTGTGTATGCCACATTACTGGACGCCCTTAAACTGCAGTGCAAATAACTCAACACCATTTCACTGTACCCTACTCCAATTTAAGCTATTTCACTACATGCTATTCCAGTATGGCTCAGTTGATAGTGCAGTACTGGAGGCACTATGTGGCACTCCAATATACGCCACTCCATGTACGCATTTTGACTTTACAACAATACACCAGAATCCACTTTACGCAAGCCCACTGTACACCACTAAACTTTACCCATCCACTCTATAGCATTCCAGTATACCCCACTCCAGTGTACGCTTTTTCAGTTATAACGTCCACTGTACCACACTCCATTATATGCCACTCCCCTGTATGCAATTTCAGTACATTATATTCCAATATAGCCCACTAAACTGTGCAACACTCCAAGGTTATCAGTACACTCTACACCACTAAAGTATACGCAAATACACTGTGCAATATTTACAGGATGTCAATCCAGTTTACTCACATTTATACTTAGGCACCACTTTTCTATTAATATCACTCGGGCACTTCCGTACACAGTCTTGTCACCTCACTCACCACACTACATTAACTATAACTCGCCACGCTACTGTGCACTATATTCTGGCTAATAACATAATTTCGAATGCCATATGTGTTTTATTTACTGCAATAAATTCACAGCCTATATCTTAGGTAATATCCAAGGTTATGGGTAGTGCATGGAGAAGGGGTGAGTTATAGTTAATGTAGTGTGGCGAGTGAGGTGACAAGTCTGTGTATGGAAGTGTGCAAGTAATATTAATTGAAAGTATAATTGAGAGTTATATGACTTACCGTAATATGAAAGCCAGTGCAGAAATGATAATTTCAACAGATAAGTCTAAGTTATGAATGTGTTATGGTTGTTCAGTGTAAGGTGTGTTTGGCAGAAATACGTTACAAATAAGTCTGTAAGTGGGGTAAAAATAATAAGTGATTACTATAACTGTAGAATTTCTTTTGTTTGTGGAGCATAATTTGGGTTTTTATACCAAACCAAAAGAAAGTTTAATAAATTATACCTGACGTTTAACCTTTGTTTTTTTGTGATATATACATATTTTTACATGTATATATACATCACACTTGAATTACTCCTTCCGGAGATTGTAGCCCTTCGATGGGTGGCGCGATGCCGGTGGAGTGAGCCGGTGTTTAATTATTTTGCAATGAACGAAGTACCAGTCGCGCTCTCAGACCATAACAATATAGAACAATAGAACAGGTAACAGCAAATAGGAGAGGGGGAAACCATCCCTGAAACTCAGACAAAGGGAATCAAGACATATCATAGGGATGGGGACCCATCAGCCGAACTGACAAAATGTTGACGAGGAAATGGCTGTGCACCTTCATGGGGGGTAGATCATAGCAATCTGTAGATCTGTGACTTGTGCTAACCTTGAATATATGTTTGGTCACTGCTATTTTACTCACTGTAAATATCTTACACTGCGTTGTAATTATTTTATCTTCCACAGGAGGAAAGGCAGGGACTATGTCTCAGACCCGTGACAAAAGGATCCCTAACCTTTTCTTCAGCTGCATCCCAGTGACAGATAAGCTCTCACTCAATCTTTAACAATTTATTTCATTTTATTATCACATCATTGTGTCTTTTTTTGGGTGACAGGGGATGAATCACTAGGGTAAATGCACACACATACTAACCTTACATGACATAGGAGATTGCACTACTCTTAATCAGATGCACCCAATCGATATGCCGCTCACCATGCGCCAGGAATTGTCTAGTAGTCCCTCACTCGCCTTTATTCCATTACTCACCGCAGAGCACATGCAATAGAATCCCATTGTCTCTTGCACTATAAAACCGCACACACAAGTGGATCAAGCACCGTAGCCGGCACCATCCCACTACAGGGTTATCAAACAGGTAGATGACTTACATACCACTATGGTGCAGAGGCAAGTGTACGAGTAGAGACACTGTGCACTACAAGTACCACTAAGCACCATGCATGGTACATAGTCTAAACAGTCATCGATACTGACAGCCCACAGACTATCTCGAACAGAGGGAAACTATGCACTACCAATACCACAATGCTCCATGCGCGGCATTTAGACTACACAGAAACTAACATTGACAGTTCGCCTAAGTAAAGCAGACTAGGTCCCACACTCATGATGCAACATTGCGAGAACATATGGGCAACTAAGTAGGGAGGTCTAAATATGTACCTACAAAGATTTTGTTAATTGCACTTTCCAAAATGGTGCCTGTATTTTCGCAAATGGTGGACTGTAGTCCGCTTTCTATGTACATGGTTTTTGACGGAGTGTATGTAAAGACTTTACTCATTGTGGCATCGTTGTGTCAACAAGCCCCTTGAGGATGAAACGCGTCACATAAAGTTAATAAACCCCTTTTAATGAAACCTGGATTTTGGTACTTGTGTTATGGTCTGAGAGCGCGACTGGTACTTCGTTCATTGCAATATATATATATATATATATATATATATATATATATATATATATATATATATATATATATATATATATATATATATATATATATTTGTATCAGCAGCAGTTCGCAACCTTTACAGCCGCTTTACAGCACGAAATTACGGGCGCAGACCAACTTTTGTGCAAAGCATTATTTTATTTCCTTACGATGTCAGGACGCGTTTCGGCCGTCCAAGCGGCCTTGATCACCTGACCATGCGCTCCTGTTGACCCATATTTAAAGTGCTCGTGCATCACATTGCTGGTTATACATAGAAGAAATACTGCTGTGTCTATACACAAACATAATGTTAACAGACTTTTTTGAATGCACGGTTGAAATTTACTTTGAATGACTGCATAAATGCATACAAAATATTCCTACCACCCCTTTGCATATATTCTGTTATATTAATTGTAATCTGTTAAACAAAAGGTTACTGCATAAATGCTTTAAATTATATTCTTTTAAACCAGATTGATGCCATCCATAAATACATTTTACTAAGTGCACACCACAAACGATGAAAAAATTATAATGTAAACAACCAAAAAATATATATTCATTGTTATTAAAAATGTGTTCCTATTGAGGTCACTTTGTAACTATTATAATCTCCGTGGAAATCATAGCTTTCTTCTATTTTATATATATATATATATATATTTCAAACTAAACTATTAGCCAAATTCATAGTGGGTATTCAACCATCACTTGCTATTTGTTATTGTATGATTACCACAGTTCATTGTAGCTACACCTATTATTGGTTCCATCCAACAAAACACTCATTGAGAGTTCCATTCAATTAATACTTCCTTAGATAAAGTGCAGTTGCGCTACAGTACTATGAATATAAAGTGACTTATGCCTTAGTGCTCAAACATTAAAGTGACTCGTGCCTATACAGTGCAAACATTAAAGTGACTAGTACCTAAGTAATATAGACAAAGAAGAAGATACTTTCTAAACAGATTTCTCGTAAGTTATACAAACTTTACATGTTTGTAATGTTATATTATGGAGTATCCTATTGTCACCTCAAGGATATACATAAGCATTAATCAGATTATATAAAACCAAATAAAAACAGGTATCACCCAACGACAGAGTTAAAACAATCAATAAAAAGACACACAGATAAAAACGACCCATAATGAACACATTATATAAGACCAACCTGCAAAGGGACCTACAACAAAGAATATTATTGGTTTCCCCTCTTTTTTTCATAAAAATGTGTGAAGGTCCTCTGTAATGTTGAGACCACCCGGCCACTTTGAGTTGAATTCTAATATATAGCTAGTCTCCAATCTCCGAAAACTGTCTTCCCTATCTCCTCCTCTCTTTGTCAGGGGGATCGACTCTATGGCATAATAGCTAAGAAAACGGGGGTCACTGTTGTGCACTGTTTGGAAATGTCTGGCAACAGGATAGTTATTTATAATTGCCCTTAAATGCTGTAAAATTAGTTTATGTACCGCCAGTTTGGTGCTGCCAATATATTTCAAGTGGCATTCACATTCCAGGGCATACACACAGTATTCTGTTTTGCATGTAAGATGTTGTTTAATTTCTCTCATATTATCAGAGAATGCTGTCCTATATGTTTTTGTATTTGCACCAAACTGGCACGCTCGACAGGTTAAACATTTATAAAACCCCTTTCTTGAGGGCAGACAACTTTCCTTCTTAAGACTCTCCTTGCTATTACTGGCCAAGGAGTTACCCATACTTTTGGATTTTCGGAAGGTTATGGGCGGGTTTAAGGGCATTAGATCACCTATCACATGATCATCCTGGATAAAATGCCAGTTTCGTCGAATAATGCTCCTCAAATCTTTTTCCATATATATATACATAGGCTCAGATTTCACTCATACAAGACCATTGAAATTCAGCAGCTATAGTCACCTGCGCTCACTATAACTTACACCCAAGCAATGCACTGCTTACGACCTCACATATTTCATCATTCATGACATGGTCAGTGACATCACTGATGACATCTCAAATAACATCACTGATGATATCATTCACAGAACCAATCACTTACCCACTCACACCCCCATGCAATATCGCAAACACCCACACAACCACTCACATACCCATTCACAAACCCATAACAATACTCATGCACCCACTCACTCATGCATACAGACACACACACCCACTCTCTCACTCGTACAGACTGACACACAACCAGTCACTTACCCCCACAGATACTCACACGCCCACTCTCTTACTCATACAGATACTAACACATGTGCTCAGTAACCTAAGCAGTCACTGAGACAACCACATAAGCTCCCATAGAGCCTCTCACACTCACTTGCTCACCCATACAGGTGCTTACACACCCACTCACTCACCCATACAGCCATTCACATACACACTTACTCACCTATACACCCACTTATACACCCATTCATACATGCATACATCCACTCATGTACCCTCACACCCACCCATAGAGACATTCATGCACCTTCTCGCTCATCCATAAAGCCACTCATGCACTCTCTCATTCACCATTTACAGCCACTTACACACCCGCTCACTCACCCAAACAACCACTCATGCACCCTTTCATTCACCATTTACAGCCATTTCCATGACCACTCACTCACCCATACAGCCACTCACTTACTCATACAGTCTCAGACACAGCCACTTGCTCACCCATAAAAGAACTCATACAACCACTTACTCATCTATACAGATACTCACATAACCACTCACTCATCCATACACTACTTATACACACACTCACCCATGTAGAGATTTACACAGCCACTTACTCACCTATAAAGCTGCTGCCACATTCACTTATTCACCCTGTTTTTCCTATGTTGGCATGAGCCCGTGGCAGACTGTCTTCCGCTTTGCGCACGTTACTACAAGAATGACTTTTGCTTTGTGCCACACTACAACTTTCACACAGAGCATGCTGCTGTTTTTGCATTCTGTTCTTTCCTGGGATTTTGTCTGAACACTGCAGACATGGTCAAACAACAATGCCCCTTGTTATTATGTTCTGGTCAGGCCCTAGCACCTAGACAAAACATGCAGATGCAGCTTGTGTTTGGGAACATGTACATTGGTCATATAGGTATACATGGTTGGGTAACACACACTTGGAGAGGGATCTTCCCAGAGAAGGGAGTGTGACAGCACCTAAGATGTAGATCTTACACTGATATACTGGGTACATGGTCTGCCGATGAGACGCAGAGATCTTCTAATATATAATCATTTTGCTTCTATTGATGGAGAGGGATTTTAAGCTAACCTGACATATATAATGACAGCAACTTTTATGATTTACGGACTACTTGCTATGCTAACAGTATTTGTTAGGCATTTTTCAACTTGTTGTGGCACGGATACTGCATACTAGAGCACAATAGGTAAACTAAACATTTTAAACTTTTATCGTCTCTCTGTCAAATCTTATTCTGGACTGATACGAGAGTGAGAGCAAAAAGGTGTGTCCTGCAACCGTGATTCCTGAGAGGGTCAGGATGGTTGTGTTTTGCGGTATTTAATCACATGTTCCTTTGTGAGTGGGTAGGAGGGCAAGTGAGACATTATAGCTAGTCGGTCCTCAGGCTCGTGGTTACTCAGATGGTAGGATGACTCAGTCCCTGCCTACTAAGATTCCATGATCCCAAGCATAGTTCTGTGACTCCAGAATCCCTGAAACAATGAACACTCACACACACGGAGAGACAGTTACACAGACACTAACTTAATTTGTTTTTTTTAATTAAATCACTCATTTGTAGCACACAACTAATTCAACTTTTGTTATACCTTAGTATATGTGTTTAGCCCTCAGAAATGTTTAGAAAACACTCACAATCACTGGATGATGTTATCAGTGATGTCATCAGTGATGTCATTGAGATGTCATCAGTGATGTCACTGCCCAGGTCATCAGTGATGTAATATGTGAGGTCAGAAGCAGTGCATTGCAGGGCATCATTTATAGTTCACTCATGTAACTATAATTGCTGAATTTCTATAATTGTGTATGAGTGAAATCTGAGCCTAACTATAATGTCCCTGTAACCTTTGTTTTTTTCAGTGAATGTATATATATATATATATATATATATATATATTACCTACTGGCGGTCGCCAGTAGGTATATATAGTTAGGATTTTTTCTCTATGGGTTTTTTGAAAATTCTATGTCTAATAACTTTGGCGTTTGTGGACGGAATCGGCTGAAATTTTCAGGAAAATGGCACATTTTGTTTCTGAGCAGCCCTTGAAAATTTGGGGGGGGTTCGTCCAGTGGGGGCCGAGAAAAAAGGGGGGTCCCAAAACGTGTTTTTAACATTGAGTTTTCCATAGGGCGGTTGGCCTCACTTTTAGCCCGAACGGCTGAATGGATTTGCACGAAACTTGGCAAAATTGTAGGGACTGGTAGCCCGATGTGCCTTTTGTAGGTCTCAATATATGTGCTCCAGTGGATTTTGAGAAATTAACGTTTAAAAAAAGATATATATCTGTAACAGCGGACCGGTTAGCGCTCTGGTTCGCGGACTTTTCGCGCAACGGAGCTTTGTGAAGCGAAGCTGATTGGTTCTCCGGCGTCTGTCAACATTCCAAACAGTCCGTAGCGGCCGCCATCTTGTCTCTCGGTAGGATCGAGAGACAAGAGGAGGTCAAAACAAAGGGGGAAATAACTATAAGGGGGCATAGTAGATCCTCGCTGACCCCCTAGGTTTGATGTGGAGGTTTTAAAAGGGCCCCGCGGGGCAAAAAAAAAACAAAATAATAATAATCGAACGGCTGAATGGATTTGCACGAAACTTGGCAAAATATTAGGGACTGGTAGCCCGATGTGCCTTTGCTAGGTCTCAATATATGTGCTCCAGTGGATTTTGAGAAATTAACGTTGAAAAAAAGATATATATCTGTAACAGCGCTCCGCTTCGCGTACTTTTCGCGTTACGGAGCTTTGCGAAGCTGATTGGTTCTCCGGCGTCTGTCAACATTCCAAACAGTCCGTAGCGGCCGCCATCTTGTCCCTCGGTAGGATTGAGAGACAAGAGGAGGCCAAAGCGAAGGGGGAAATGACCATAAGGGGGCATAGTAGATCATTCCTGACCTCTTAGGTTTGATGTACCATTTTGCCAAGTTTGGTGTAATTCCGTTCAGCCATTCAGGCTGTAGACGTATGTAAATGTCCTATGGAAAATTGCATGGGGAAAACACATTTGAAAGTGTTGAAATTTAGAACCAATTAAAATGTTACTTTGGTTTTGTATTTGTGTGTGATGAAAGTTAATTGGTTATGTATATATGTCAAATGAGAGGAAACCACAGCCATTTTGTGATACTACTGTCTGAGGTACATTTGTGAGGAATTTTTGGTGGTGAATTTCTGGTGTTTGATTTACACAGTACTAACACTTCTGCTACTTTTAAAAAGGTGAGTTGTTAATTTGTAAGGGGAACTATGTTGTACACTTGAAGATAATTTGAAAAATGTTTTCTGTTATTTATTTGCAGTCCTTCTGTTATACTAAATACTTGATGAAGTTAGTTTTATATTATGTATTACTAAAAACGATAAATGAAAGTGATTATTTTTTTCTGCAATTTACAGCAAGCAATTTCAAAATAAAATGGCTCACAATGAAGAGACCGTGGCAATTTCTTTTGAATTGTCCACTACATTGATTGAAATTGAGAGCACCAATAATGAAATATTGTCACAAGGAGGACATGACTTGTATGATTCCATTAGATTGATTGAAATGGACAGCACCAAGAATGAAATATTGTCACAAGGAGATGACTTGAATGATTCCACTACATTGATTGAAATTGAGAGCACCAATAATGAAATATTGTCACAAGGAGGAGATGGCTTGTATGATTCCATTAGATTGATTGAAATGGACAGCACCAATAATGAAATATTGTCACAAGGAGGAGATGACTTGAATGATTCCACTACATTGATTGAAATTGAGAGCACCAATAATGAAATATTGTCACGAGGAGATGACTTGAATGATTCCACTACATTGATTGAAATGGACAGCACCAATAATGAAATATTGTCAGAAGGAGGAGATGACTTGAATGATTTTTTTGATCAATCTCTTGATGGCGAATTTATCGAGTGTTTGGAGACCATAGAGTTACAAGAATCATCATTGCAGACTTTTAATGAGGAGATTCCAGATGAGATGATTGAAGAGGAAATTACTGATGAGGACATGTTACTAGTTGTTTCAAATTTAGAAAATTCTGAAGAATAAATTTATATTTAGAAATCAAAAATTGTTTGAGACATTATTTATTTTTATTTTTAATTTATGAGGTTGTAGCGAAGTGATTGTAGTATAAAATGAGACTTATAGTATAGAGTGCAACATTTTTATGTTACATGGTAAGTTTACTCATATTTACTTCCCTTCTGCCACTATATTATCTCCAATGTGTATTTGACATGTCTTCTTCATCTCCGGCCTCCTTTCTCTCACTGTGTGTCTCCGATGCATCTTATCGCTGGTATTTTGTGTAATTACAGAAGAGAGTAAAATAAAATAGTTCGGAACGTGAAAAGGGGGCAAAGTAGAGTACTCCTCACCCCCTAGGCCTTTTTAGGCGGTCCCAAAAGGATCAGTTTCTGCTTTCCTGAGAGATTATGGTATGAGTTCCATATACCACAATAACTTGCATTACAACATGCAAGATATCTATCTCCTATTACCAACTTTTGGAGATATTCGCGCTAAGCGCGAATATCTCCAAAAAGTAACACCTGCCCTGAGCAGTTCTTAGCCATGTTATCCAATGGGAGGTGGATAACATGGCTAAGAGTATTAGCTCGGTAATGCATGAATATCGCTGACTTTTTAGCGATATTCATGCATTGCGGCCGTTTATTATCCCATTTGCGATAAACCTTGATAATAGTAAGGTTTATCTTCGATAATTTCTGACGATGCTTAGTGGTAAAAAATTGGTTGGTAAGCATCGTTAGCGATAAATATCGCTTAACTTTGGTAATATGCCCCAACGTCTGTTAACGTTCGATTCGAAGGAAATGAGGAAGTGTTGAAAAACATTGTCTGCGCCATCTTGCCTTTTTTGAAATGCCACACTTTTGTCGTGCACGGCAGCCATTTTAGATGTCTTGACCAGACCCACTCTCTGCACGCTGTCGATTCGTAGCATGGCTCCTCACCCTCGTAAGCATCTCCCCCAGGCACTGGTCACCACCGCTCTCTGTCTTATGCATGGGCAATAAACCTTCCCCCATCTGCGCTGCTCTTCCCTGAGAATCACACTCTGTGCCCGCCCGACACCTCCCTTTCGCCCTATTCACTACCGCACCCTCTGACACTCCTCTTCCTCTGTGTCCGAATGTCCAGGCCGGTCCTAGGCTATCAGCTAGCCCTGCAGATGTAGTTTATGGCCCCAGCTGTAAAGAATCACCCCTCTTCAAAGGAGTTATAGTAGATCAAGGCCCACACCCGATGTGATCCGTCACAGCACACGCGTTCCTACTATCTGAAAACCATCCTGTATTGTGATTGGGGAGGGGACCGAGCCTGAAGCGGAAGATTCCAGGAATGACTCTTTGTACATCAAAGTTTTTACAATTATGTGTCACATTAAAAATATATAGCACTCCAACAAAGTAGTAGGAATATAAAACTTTAATAACATATAAATATATACAACAAAACAAAAACAGTAAAAACATTTAAACAACGAAGAGACCGTGGCAATTTCTTTTTAATTATCCAATAGATTTATTGAAATTGACAGCACCAATAATGAAATATTCTTGTCAGTAGCGGTCTGTTGTGCGAATAGTTCCAAGGCAGCAGAACGCGCTGAAATCTAGATGGCACGAAAGTGATGTCTAGTAAGTTGCCGCCCAGCAAAAAACGGCGTGGGGCGCCGCGGGGGTGAGTGAGTCCAGTAGGCACCACAGCTATTCTTACCGGCATTGCAGAATTACTGCTGGGGACAATGCCTGTGCTGTAGCAGGGTCACAGCAGAAACAAAAAGGATTCTGTTGAAGATGTTGTTGGTTTTCAATTTGAAAACAGTTCTGGTGTCAACTGCTATGCTAATGTAGTGGTTAATGTTTTGTTTTCTCTAGAAAATGTAAAAGAGGGGGAGGCAGTCCAAAGTTCCGTTAAAAGGGCAAAGGAAAGGATCGGTGGTTTGAACTATCAGTCAAAAAGGGGAGGGGGTGCAATAATTTTTCCTACCGGGTCACACTGTGCTTTCACCGGAAGTAAGGTCTGCAGGATTGTAGTAATTCAAAGTGAGGCTGGCGCCAGCATGGGAGCGCCGACGTCCCGCGGATACAGTTTCGTCACTCCACGGGCGATCATGGCAGTCATTCCCCATCGGGGGTCGGAGACTCCCGCGGCTCCTCTAGAATCTTCAAGGTCGTGGAGGACTACGGTGGTGGAGTCAACCAGTGACCGGGCCATTTCTTTATGTTGGGCCCGCTCTTGCCAGGTCGACCGCCATTTTGAGAGTTCGGCAGCTACCGGCGATCGCGGGGTCACATGAGCGGACGGGCTCCACCCTGCCGGGCGAGACGTTGCAGCATGGCCACAGTGGAAGAACCGTTATCTAGGTCGTTCCGAAACTGTGCAGCACTGTAGTTGTTAGGATGCCACCGCCTGGAGCGCTGAGGGTGCAACTGGGAAGCCTCCACCTGGGGAGGCGGGAGAGGCCTGTTCGCACCGTCTCTCCCTCCCAGTGCACCCCACGGCGTCTCGCTTGAGATTTGTTATGGCCGGACCAGGCGATGAGGACGAGGGGGGGGTCGGAGGCATGTGCAAGACATCCCCCTCCAGTGTTGTCGCAGCCATTATAAAAGAAAGAAGTGTCCCGTCCGTCTTCGGGCCGGGCTTCCGGTGGATGTCGGCCGGACGCCCCTGGCTCTGGCCCCATGAACGGGTTTCTTGGTTTATCGGCTGCAGCCGGATCCCGTCGGCCTCGGCCCCCCGACCGTTGGTGGTCGGACCGGAAGAGCATGTGGCGGGACTACCTGCAACTCTCAAGGGCCACCGCGGCCGGACTGGGAGAGAGAGGGGAGGGTCGAGGAGACATTCCCCCCCCCTGCAACTGTTCAGCGTTGTAAAGGCAATCCCCTGGCCGGGTCCCGCTGGTCTCGGCCTCTCCTCCGGCTACACCCTACGTTAGGATCTCCTGGCCGAGGCGTGGCAGCAGGACCTGCCTTATATGGGCTGCTCCCGGCTGGGCGTAGCCGGAACCCTGCCCCACCTTGGAAGTTTCCAGAGTGGGGGTGGATGTTCTACTGACTTGCATTTTCCCTAGTCTATCGATTTTTTTGGCGTGGCAGGCGGTGGGACAGCGAGGGGTGATTTGGTTTCTCTTACTGTTTTTCTGGTCTCTCACCACTGGCATATTTTAACGTTTTCTTGTTTCTAGGACATTAATAGGTTTTATCATTACGTTATGTTATCGTTTCTTTGTTCGTTGTTTAATAAAAGTTCATGTTCATCAGTGGCCTACTGATTTTCGTTTTCCTATTTTTTTCTTTCCAGGTTGTTTCATGGTAAAGTTTCTGTTAACAGGATACAGTGATCACTTCGTTATTATTGCATATGTCCTTTTCACTAGGGGTGCTCTCTGGTCGGGCCAGATGACGTATCTCTAGTAAATGGTCCGGGTGAAAAAGGTGCATCAATCAGTGGGGAGTAGATAGGCATGACAGATTACAACGGGGGAGAACGGTCCGCATTACGTACCCTTTCACTACTTGCAAAGATTTTCCTACGTTTATTTGCAAACAGGGAATACCTCCAAAAAGAACTAATTCCCAAACAGTCAATGTTCGGACAATCAATCAATCAATGAGGAATGAAATAGGTACGACGTGTTAAAGGCTTGCGTTACCTACCCTTCACTATCTGCAAAGGGAGATAGAATATTCCT
The DNA here is from genome assembly GCF_964261635.1 of Lissotriton helveticus. Lineage (NCBI taxonomy): Eukaryota > Metazoa > Chordata > Amphibia > Caudata > Salamandridae > Lissotriton > Lissotriton helveticus. Next base: position 2,129,629,864 of record NC_136061.1, read on the forward strand.
ATTCTTCCTCGTTTGCAGGTAGAGAAGATCGTTAAGAGAATTAACTTCGAACAATTCAATGCTCGATTGAAACAATCAACAAGGGGTACTGTGAACACAAATGAACGCCGCTTATATACATACGCATTGCTATTTTCAACAGGTTGTTCCTAATGTTTCTATTTTAGCGAGGTCAAAAGAGATCCCATTAGTGGCCTACTGATTTTGCTCGATTCCTTTTGTTTTTTTACACGATTTTTCGCTATCTGCAAAGACTAAACAGAGTATTGCGACTCTGTGCTTGTTTGTAAATAGAGAATGAACCAAAGAGAACAATCAATCAAATGGAGAGAGAAGCAGGCACGACGGATTACAAAGGGGGAAAGGGCTGCGTTAACTACCCTTCACTATCTGCAAAGAGAGAGTACTCCTAATAGAAATGAGGGGTGGGGGGCAGCAATCAAAGCAGATCAGTGTGCATAAACACGAAAAAAAAAATTCTTACCACGTACTTGACATTCGACAGCTTATGATATTTGCTATTAAAAAACCATTGAAATTCACTGAAAAAACCATAGGTTATAGACCATATATAGTTAGGAATTAGCATTTACAAAACCTTGAAAATTCACTGAAAAAACCATAGGTTATAGACCATATATAGTTAGGAATTAGCATTTAAAAAACCTTATTTTACTCACACAAAACCATTGAAATTCCATATATAGTTAGTTGCACTAACTATATATTGCGCACCCGCAATCCACTGCTGATGATGTCACATATTACATCATTCATGACATGGTCAGTGACATCACTGATGACATCACTGATGACATCTCAAATGACATCACTGATGACATCACTGATGACAACATCCAGTGACTATGTTTCTGTAAAGTTAAAATATGTCTTACATATTGAAGAATGAGTGGATGTATAAGTGTCTGGACGAAGGATTTAGTAGGTGCATGACTGAATGTATGAGTGAGTGATTAAATGTGTCTCACTGAGTGCATGGGTTAGTGACTAAACTGTCTTAATTTGTGCATCATTATGTCTGTTGTTCTGTAAACTGCTGCATGTGTTGATCAGTAGCTATATGAGTAACTATATGGGTTATTGATTGATTGCCCAAGTATTTGCATGGGAGACTGAGTGTGTGTGTGGCTGGATGGGAGGTGTGTGACTCTGTACAGATCAATGTGTACTTGTATCAATGATTGTATAAGAGAGTAAGTATGTGTTAGTATATGGTTGAAAACGTAAGGTGCTCTATGTTTAACTGTATAGAGTAGAAAATGGAAGTGTGATTGATTCTTTACAGGACTGACTAGGTGTGTGAGTAACTCCATGGATGAGTGGCAGAGTGTGAGTGTCTGTATAGGTGTATGAGTGCATATGATTGTGTTGTAAACATGAGTGATTGTATGTATGAATGATTGTATGGGTGAATGAGTGAATGTGTGTGTAGACGTAGGAATCAGTGAGTACGTATGTAGTAACTAGTATTGGTGTGTCAATGGTTTCAAAAATTATACTCTGTTTTTAACACTGGGTGAAACAGAGGTTATATTAAAATGTGAGGAGATGCATTGTATTGTCACATGAATGATATCATCAGTGATGTGATCATTGATGTCAAGTGAGATGTCATCAGTGATGTCATTTGAGATGTCATCAGTGATGTCATCAGTGATGTCACTGACCATGTCATGAATGATGTAATATGTGACATCATCAGCAGTGGATTGCGGGTGCGCAATATATAGTTAGTGCAACTAACTATATATGGAATTTCAATGGTTTTGTGTGAGTAAAATAAGGTTTTTTAAATGCTAATTCCTAACTATATATGGTCTATAACCTATGGTTTTTTCAGTGAATATATATATATATATATATATATATATATATATTATTTTTTTTTTAAAGAATTACAACACATTATTAGTTTTCCCTAGAGTGTCCTATAGGGAGATCTCCACCTTCAAATGAAAAGTTTCTATTAGTTGTCTTAGATATCTCCACTCCCTGACTTGACAGTGTATAATACATCACTTGAAATATATTACATATCTCCCATGCGCGCATATTCACCTATTCAAGGTATGAGTTTGTTGAGAATACTCATCATGAGCATTTTTGATACCATGTACATAGTTAACCATTACAAGATGGCGCTTGTTGGGAGATTTGAAGTCCTCTGTCGATGTCGACTGAGAGGTGTTACCTTTGTACTTTGTAACCTATATCAAATGAACCGGTTATACGTGTGTAAACACACACACTGACGAAGGCCAAGTGCTGAAACGCGTCTGTGGCGAGCTTGTAGTTAATAAACTACTGTGTGACGAATGGTACCCCTCGAGTGCTGTCTTCTCTTTCCTGTGACATTTGGATTGTGATGAGCGCAATATATATATATATATATATATATATATATATATATATATATATATATATATATTATTTTTTTTTTTTAAAGAATTACAACACATTATTAGTTTTCCCTAGAGTGTCCTATAGGGAGATCTCCACCTTCAAACGAAAAGTTTCTATTAGTTGTCTTAGATATCTCCACTCCCTGACTTGAGGAGGTGGAGACATGGAAGTGTGTACTTACAGAGAGTCTGCCTCCCTCCATTCCAATCCAAAGCCACCAAGATCACCTGCGGTGGGCCCCAAGGATCATCCCTCAGCCCGAACCTTAAGAAAGTTAGGAAACATGCTGCATGAAAGAGGTGAAGAATAGGGCCATGGAAACTACAGTCATTGATGATATCAGCTTCCAGAGTAGGGTCTGAAATACCCTGCCCCAGCCTCCAGAGGAGTGAAAGTTGACTTCCAGGACAGAGAAGGCACACCCCTATAAATGATTAGTGGATGCAGAAACCATGTCTGAAAACACTGGCTGTTTTGAATTCCTCACATGACATTATAGTTTGCACCCGTATTCCCATTCCTACACCTTTGTAGTTTTCCACTCTGCCAGTGCCCCTGGTTTCCCTTCAACAACTTTCTTGTACTGACTTCTGTATTTATTTTTGCGTGGATTTGGGGTTTTAGAATTGTCAACTTTTGTTTTACCTTGCTCCTGTAATCCTCTGTAATCTGGCTCAATGGAGTAGAAACAAGTTTTTGACCTGGCTTTGGATTGTCGTAAATCCTCTAAAGGGCCCACTGTATTTTTTCCTTGTATTAGCCTAACTACAAACATAATAGACCGCTGTTGCTTTGCACACATTATACAGTAACATGCTTGTTTTGTGCCACACTATTACTTTTGAAATATGATGCACATAGTGTCCTATTTTTTTTTGTGGTTGGACACTAACACCTAGACATAATAGAGAGATTCAGCTGCTATTTTGGCAGCAGAGCAAATATTATCATATAAGCTGAGATTTGTCGTTCTAAAAACTGAGTGAATTGAGGCCTTCAGAGAAAAGGTCCTGAGACGAACAAGTTATGAGCATCAGATGTAGACCAACTGATTATGACTCTCAGGTAAGGGGGCTGTCACTAATCCCAAAGATCTTTAGTATAATATTGTATTTACAAGGTAAGGATAGGCTTAGGCTGCTTAGACATTCGTTATGACAGAGCTTGTCATTGTGCAAAGTTTATTAATTGTGTTAATCACATTATTGACTTGCATATGTCTCCTAATTGCAGCACAGTTTTTTCATGATAGAGCATGTTAGTTTCAATAAATATTGTAAGCTTTCCTCGTGTTTCTTTCTCTTTATTGTGGATGTGTGTGTGTGTGAGAGAACGAAAGGCGATGGCCTGTTAACACGACTCCTGAGAGAGTACAGTGTGTTGTGCTCTGGGGTGCTAAGTTACCTGTCTCTCTGGAAGGTGAGGAGGGAATGTAAAGCACTATGAGTTAGTCTGGATTTGGCTCCATAGGTACCGATGTGGTATGGCGACTGAGTCCCTACATGCTGACGTCCCGTGATCCTAGACATAGTTCAGTTTCTCAGCAGAATCCCTACAACAGATTTCCGTTTTTTATTGGGTAGCGACAGTTCTTTTTCCAGTGGAGTGGAGCACAACTTGTCTTCGAATTCCATGCAAGGTTTCAGGTTTGCCTGGGGGTTAGTTTCAGTTATGCTTCACCTCATACTTGCTAAGGTTCCACGGTTGCCTGGGGTTTTTACAGTGGTGCTTCACCTCGCACCAGCTAAGCTACATCGGGTATTCCTATAGTATTTACCTGTTATCAGAACCCTCTTCTGTTGTCTGCTAGTGTCTTCTGTTTCCTGTCTTGAAAATGATTCATATTATGCCTCTCTGTGATACTGTGCCATCCTGTATCTCAAAGAATCCAGCCCACAACTCCTACCAACCATCTTGCTGATAGCAAGCGTTTATCTCTATCTAATCCCACAACAACTCTACCTTTTTTAGAATTAGGTGTTCCTTACTTTCCAAGAGTGTGATATAGGACGTGGTACCACCTAGAAAGGGAGAAGGCAAGATTAACTTTAATGTCCTTTGCCATGAGTTGCAAGGGGTGTAAGACCCTTCTTCCCACTTCTTCTGTCAGGTCACATAGGAGAGTTCTATGACATGTTTTCCAGAAGCATCTAGTATTCGGAGCCTGGAGTGTTTCCTGTATTCCTGGCTCATGTCAATGCTTTAAACTTCCGATGAAAAATTCATGTGAGATGCATTTGTCCCTGGATCAGATTGGTAATGCTGATTTCACTGGTGTATTACAGGTGATTTTGATCACCTTTACTCACCTTTAGTTGTGGTAGACATTTATTTGCTATCATGTTCACTAAGTAAAACCTACCATACTATACATTTTTAAAGGCCAGTCATCTCCACTAGTTACCTGATTGGTTGCAGTCCAGTGGAGAGGACAGACCTAATGTAGTTCATCCTGAAAGTATCATTTTATCTTATTGGCTTTGAAACAAGGCTCAGGACCTCAAAAGATGTGTTTAACTGTACCACCATGCTTTGTCTTCTTTGCTACCTTCCTGTGGGCAATGGCTAGATGCTTCATTCCAAGAGGTTTTTTTTCCTTGCCGAACGTACCAATCCCTCTCTTTATCCTTTTTCTAACAGGCATTCCTGAACAATCCTTTCTTGTATGTAATCCAGTGCCATCAGTTTTTTGGACAGAGAATGGAACTACTCAGACCCGCTTCTCAGCTGTTGAATTTCTTCTGAATCCATTTCAGTGTAATTCCTTTAGCAACTCTGACAGAATGAATATGCATATTTCTTCACTCCGCGTAATGCAACAGATTTGAAAGCCTTTCTATTAGACAGCTTCTTACAAGAATGGGTTGGATGACCCCATTCACCTATCTTCAAGTCTTTCTACTTTAGACACAAACATAGTGCTTTTGTGGAAATTGTAGGGTGTTGTACTAGCATAATGTTAGCCTCTGTGCCTTGAAGTAACATTTAGGTTTCCAATATCCTGTGCATATAATCATAAAGTTAAGACTGGTAGGATTATACTAGTCCACCTGTTTATAGCCTTTGCTGGTGTACTTTCTCTAGTTTATTTGCAACTGCTGCAAACAATGACATTCAGTTTGGCATATGATCGTCCAAAGTACTCCTGATCTCCTGGCCAGCTTAGTTGGTTACCATCATGCAACCTTGTGAAACAAAGAAGGCAGAATTCCTTTGTATGCATACTCAAAGTGCATTTCATGCCATCTTCTTATGCCACAATGGTTATATGTAAATATTGCTGCTGGTTAAGTAGTAATAAAGAAATATTGTATATTGTATTATATTAGCCTTTGTTTTTTTCTCAAACTTATGATATCCTATCCATGAATGTGAAATCTTCATTTACAGATAATGTAATACTTCGATGAGGATTCCTTTGTATGGATGCAATGTATTTTAGCAGTATATTTGCTCTATCATTGCTGTCAGCAATATTTCTTTCCCCTTGTGCTAAGCATACTATAGCGGTCTCCACTCATCAGCAGGAGTAAATAAACACATTTGAGAATGCTTTGCTCTGCATTACCTTTGGTCATCTATTTAAGATTTGGTTTCATAGTGCCGAAATTCCATATTCTGTTCTTATTTCTGCTTTTACTGATAGTGTCACTTCCTCCCAGGACTTAGAGTATGACATCCAGGTCACCATTCTGAAGGGGCAATGAAGGCATGTCCTCTGTTGCCCTGGCGGAGGAGCAACTGACATACCTCGGGGCATATTTTTGAGTTCTGGCGCATCTCTGCAAATCAGCAGGGATGTGCCAGAAGAAATGCGTCACGCAAAACTACCCTTGCGTCACGGCGGATACGCCGCATTTACAATGCGGCGCACCATGGCGCATGGGTAGGAAGATGCGTGACGCATCTCGTGACGTAAGGGTGGCGCATCGCTGGAGTCGCATCGCAAGCGCGACGCAACTCCAGCAATGCTCGGTGTGCCCTATACTTAACGCGCTGCGTCAGTCCTTGCGCCTGCTTCAAGCAGGCGTAAGGAATTGACATAGCAGCGCCGCACAAGTGCCTGCGTGAAATCTTGCAGATTTCACGCAGGCACTTTTGCGAGGCGCACCTGCCCCGGAATGCCCACCCTGCGCCGGAACGCCCACATGGGGCGCAGGGCTTTACAACGTGACGCATCTGCCTAGATGTGTCACGTTGTAAATGGGTCGCAGGGATGCGCCACGTTTACGCCGCCGTTGCGTGACGCAACAGCGGCATAAACGTGGCGCAAGTCCAACATAAATATGCCCCTTAGAGATTTCAGGCAAGCAGGGTAGATTTCTGAAGGCACTGAAACTTTACTGAGCGGGTGTCACAAAGCAGGGGCTTGTTTTTTGAAAATCCAAAAATGAAATGTGCTAGATACGCAGGGAGTTTTCTCCCTGGCCTGGGGATGTCATTCATTTCTTAGGTTTACAGTTCAGGACCTCCAGGGTTTTCCTTGAGGCCCAGAAGAGGAAAAATGTACACCGGAACGGCCAACCCAAATAAGGGTGGTGGTTTGAGATACTTTGACCAATATCTGACAGGCGGTGTGTATAAGGTTCGACTAGCAAAGACAGTGTAGGGTCCACTAGTGGAAACATGGCAGTTCCCCCAACAGCAAATTAAGTGGGGGGGGAAATGCAAGTTTTGCAAATGGAAGATCCGCAACATTATTGAAGGAAGGAAGTACGCTTACAATTGGTGTGATCTGTGTCAGCAGGAAACATGTCTTGCTATTTGCAAACTGTTGTTACGGCCCTGTTGACTATTGTTTTGGAAGTGTGGGCTGTGGCTGTCATTTAGTTAAGTAAGGAAAGAGGTAACTTATTATTCGCCTCAGTGTCTTTAATACAATTAAGACTTCCCTTTAAGATAGATAGGAAAATCATTATTTTTCATTACAGGCATAGAGTTTCAGACACTTTTGTACAGGACTATTACACCTTGTGAGTGACTGCTGTTTTAATTTATAAGGGAAGTCGCCATTTCAAATTGGCTACTTTATTCACAGCATTACGCCAGCCAATCAAAGGAAGGCGCCTTCAATTTGCATGAAATAGGATCAGCCCGCTACACTTGAATTGCTTCATAAACTCGTTGAATGGAGAGGAAAGATGGAACACATTGTGCCACTGCCCTAGACTCCACTGTTGCAATACCAATATAAAATAATACACTTGAGAGACTTAGCCAAAGTAAATAACGCAACTTGCATAACTAATAGAGCCACTGAATGATAGGCAAACTAGGAAAGAGGCAAGAGAAAGAGGGACAAATTAGGCCGTACTGGTTTAAAATTAAGAGTAGCCAAATCTAATAAACTTTAGGATATTTAATGTAATTTCAACTATGCTGGCTTTTTCAATGAAATGTAATTTAGCATTTTTTTTACCAAATCTCATCCTAAAGTTCTTCTGTGGCCCTGTCAAGAACAGTGGTCCTGGCTCAGTTGGCAGTTGGGCAATTTTTTTATGTAATTACATTGTGTTACGTGCATTGATGTAACTAGAAATGTCTCCAAGTTACTGCAGTAACCGCAGGCAGCACAGCTCGGAAACCGAAAGAGGCGATCGCAGCTCACTGTTCCCGACATGTGCTCTTTGCAGTTCATGCATTAACCTGCAGACGTTATAGTTCTGAGCTGCAGACATTCCAAATGCATGAAAAAAGCGGCGAGCTAGGAAAGGAACTGCTTTGAGACGCACAAGAGGGCAAGGGAGAAAAAAATCTATATGTAAAAATTCTGTTTCTGATCATTTCTGGATTGTCCATGTTGCCGTCCGTCAGCTGACATATACATAGTTGACAACTGGTAATTTCCTTGCATTTACCCTCACCAGATTCTCAGAATTGTCGAAAAAGAGTAAAAGTGTAAATGTGCGTTAGTTATGCATGTCATAGAGTCACCCATTAATCGTGAATGAGGCCCTAAATGTTTGTTTACGTATTTAATATTTGTATTTCATTCATGATGATACTCAAAGTGAGGGAATCGTCTATGACTATCAACCACATGGATTCTTAATCACTCACCAAAGCTAGCCGACCCCTCAAAGGAAGCCGAGGATAAAAAAAATGAAGCAGGGATTGGATAAAGTTCTAGAGAACCAAGTGATTAAAACAATTTGGTACATCATTTTTGTTTTTTGTTTTATCTAAGATGACTTTTTTATTAAACACATTTTTCCAGGATATACTCTAGTATTTGTAAGAACTGTCGAGTTGCTTTCAAACGTGCAACCTGGTTTAAAAACCTTTCTGCGCGAACACGCAATACAAATAAGAACGCACCTCAAAGTCACACGTGCTACTGTATCAGTGTGTGTTTCCTCCAGCTTGCATATTGATTGGTTACTAGGGAATGTTGGGAGCGGGGAAGATGCTCGTGGAAGGTGAATGGTTCTGCCCTACAACAGCCCTCCTTGTTGCTATGGGAAATGCTTCCTCTAAGCCAACACGCTATGCACTGAAAACCAGAGATCTGGTTGTTAAGCAGTGTTTAGCGGTGGCGCGCTGCTGTGCCCTAATCAGCATGGCAACTGCGCTGCGATTGTCTGAGTGGTGGGTGTAGATCGGATATTATTGGAAAGTGAATGGGAGAAAAGCGGCCTGTGAACCCGAAATAGAATCATCCCATGGCAACCGGGGCAAGGCGTCCCTTCCAATAGCATGGTGGCTGGCAACACCTCACTCCTGAGACATGATTACCGTGCCAATTAGTGCACAGGGAGAGCGCCTGTAAGCACTTCTAAGAACATCGGATTTAAGCTGCACAGGCAGCCCCCCTCATGTATGCTAGGCTTCATTATACACTCATATTCTACGTTTTTCATCTATATCGCTTTGCTGTAACATTGTTGGATTGCGCTCTAAAGTAAACCCATATAGTTTATAGAAGGTGCTGCTACTCCCTGTGCTGCTGAATATTTGCAGCTAATCAATGCGCTTTAAAACAGATGGAGTTAGCAAGTCAGCGCTGAGCAAAACCACAAAAAGAACACGAATAATAAGAAGAAGAATAAAGAGAAATAGACGAAAAAGAAGAAAATAAAGCAGGAAGGTGAGAATGTTTGTGCATAATTATGCTAGAGGTAATTCTGATTCTGAATCTAAAGAGATATGCCTACACATATTATTATGAATGTATGTGTGTGAGTCATGAACATTGGAACAAGCCCCTGGGGGTAACAGAAGTACCGATCTGACCTTTGACTGACTCGACTCAAAACGTACTGGTTTAACAAGAAACTGAGTGTACCATAGCTCTAAAAGCTGCCCAAGGCCATTATCCGGATATGGTAGTAAATGTACACCACTCACAATCTCCAGCTCCACAGATATTGGTTTGATACAGGACAGATGCAATCTTAACATCATCAATAATGAAAAGTGGTGACTGACTGCACCCACGCCCTACTGAGCTGTTTGAGATAACAGTTAGCAGGATTGGTTGCTTTGCTCATGACCATTCATCCATTGACACCAGCTAGGTTAGTGGCTGGCTGCATATCAGACCTTCTCCCGTTCCACAAGATCTGGCCCATCATGAAATTATATGTATGCTAGATCACCTTGTCCTCGATTCGTCTGTCTGACATATGCCTCACTTTGCCTCAGGCCAATTGGATGCTAAGAGGATCACTGACATGTGACTGATTCTGCCTTTAGTACGCCGGATGCTAAGAGAAACAGATCAACCTACTACAAATGTCCTATTCAAATAGGTATAGAAGTATCGTCCTAATAGGTGATTGACTGTTTTGCCTATACAAGATTTTGGAAGGTATTGGTCAACATGAGACTGACTGATCACCTGAGAGCCTAACATGTGTGCTGCTTATAGATGTTCCTTTCATGTGAGATTAAGAGGTTCAACTGACATGCAATACCCTCTACACCAGATATTATGCCTTTCTGGGTTCCAGATCTGACAGGACTGATACCACTCAAGTAAAAGTTATTTTGTGGAATACTTTCCAAATTTTCGGCTATTGATAATTGCCCAAAGATGCATTTCAGCACATCGCTTTTGCCCATTGTGTTTAAGGCAGCACAGTAAAGCAGCAACATTTGATAGGTGGAACTCTATCAGGATTTCCGCAGAAGAGCGATTAGTAAAGAGAACACAAAGACATTCATTCAAGGTGTGACCTGTTTGCACCCTCCATAAGCAGTCACATTATTGCTGCTTCAGATCCTGCGTCAACTATAGAATAACTTACTTCAGACAAGGAAGGGCCTGGAAAATATGGAAGAGAAGGCAGTGGGGTTTTGGAAAAACTAGAACGCTAACTACTGTATGACTGGGATCTTCCTTGGTCAGTGTCAATAGTGGTGGAGCACATAATTACCTGAAATGCTTCATTCCTTGGCAACAACTATTGGTTAAATTGGCTCTGAATCCAGCTTAGATCCATCCTCCTAAACTTACGTTCCCCATTCTTCTTTCCCCTTTGCCAGTTCACTTTTCGTGCAGGTCCTTTCTCAGATAACTTTTCTTTGCGGGCTGTCTGTCCCAGTATGTTTGGGTGTTGTTTAACTTTTCATGCATCTGCTGCTGTTTGGAAAGTCCCTTAGTCTTAGGTTTCCAGGAGATCAGCTCTAGCATCCTGGTCAACATCTTTTCTTACTACCGCCTCCTTCCCCAAGGATTAGGATAAGGCATACTTACCCATCTTAAGAACTCTTCACTGTACGATTATTACCTTTTATATTCAGTAAACGTACTTTCTCATATTTACTACACTTATCTAAAACTTACTCCTACATATTATCGAAGACATTTTCAGTGAATCAGCCCAGTAGCATACCCCAGCCCCTTTCAGATGTCGTGCCAACCCAAGAAGCCACTCCTGTGTGTTTCTTTCGCCATTCTCCCCTTATTTCTCTTGTCCAGTATTCAAATCCTTTATACATGGAAATGACAGACCCTCAGCGGGTCAGCGTCAACAACTGAAGCCTGACAAATGTTTATAAAATTCTTAGTCATTAGCAATCACTCAAGGCTCATTTAAGCCCATTGTTGTTTTGGTCACTGATCACCTCCAGATGGGGAGCAACCACATGTAAACCGGTTTTGGTCCTAGTACAATATGAACAGTCCTGCCCGAACTGCCAGGCTGTATCACCTCTCAACAAGAACAAATATCAATTTGAATTTGTAGAGCGCAGCTAATCATCGTGAGGATATGCACATACAGCCCCAGACCAGTTTCAGGCTTGTTGGCACTCATCATGTGAGACTAAGGGGCCCAAACAATAAGTCAATAATCTATTCCTTAAATACTGGCCATTCATAGCCACTGATCTGAAAGGACTTATAACACTGAGCAGATGGGTGGATTTCTAGCAAAGATCACAGACACAGACAATTGATCAGGGCTGCAGACAATTGATTTTTTTGCTCATTGTGCTACTGCAGATCTGGAGCAATTATAGTCATATCAACTTTTAGGTCTGTTCCACAAATATTAAATTAGCCTGAACTGCCAGAGCACGTTCCCTCTGAATTGGAAGAGAAGCAAACTCGAACTGATGTTAGACTTTTGGGCTTTATCAGTGAGGTGCTGGTTGGAACCAATGGCAGAGTGAGCAAGGGAACCGCACGTGGACACACCTATAGCACCTCAGGCATCAAATTGAACATTACACACAAAAAATAAAAGAAATATCTTTTTTTAAAACAATTCGGTGATTTAAACTACCTTGGCGATGCAAAGGTAAAAAGGGTAAAAGCTGTGTTGCCAAAAGAGATTTGGAACCTCACATTCACTCACTTTCACTAGTAAGGCCTCATCAAAGACGACGATTGAAAAATTATTTAACATTCATCATCATTTTTAGCAGTCTATTAGAGCATAGCTTTGCAAATGCTACTCCATTTGGGGTCTGCAGAATCTAAGTCAATTGCACATCTGTTGCTTGGCGCAAAAAACATGGTCTATCTAGGTCAACCATTTCTGCAGTTGCACCCACTGGGATTGCAACAGAAGGGGAAAGTCTAGCACCATCCTTATCCTCCAAAATACTGCATGGCTGATCAGAACCAACCTGACCATCTATGCACATTTTGACACCACTAAGTAAATAATGATGCAAACTGGGGGACAACACACCCAATGCTGAGATTTCATGCATTACAACATTATTGTATTAAATAGAATTTAGGCAAGTTACCACGAATTTAGACAAACCGAAAATATCACCACGTGCATTGCAAAAAACAGACAACATTCAATATTTGTGCATAGCTTGAAATGCAACCATATCCATTTCGTTTCAATTCTCCAGAAGGATGTGAGAAAAATTCCCACACAATACAGACCTTTGATGTTCTTTCACCCTCCGTGGTTTCACTAGTGCAGAGATCTCCCTTGTCCTCTCACAGGTAATTCCAGGAACCTGTTGGCAGGTGACTCAACTATTCTTTAGCACATTCTTTAGTACAGACATAGTGATTTGCTCAGGTCTGCTGCTCCTCACAAAATGCTTGGTGTGCCTGATACTGCTATGGCATAGGTACACTTTGATGCACTGGTAGGTTATCTGAACTCTCAGCCAATGAAGACACCTGCATGTTCCTTCATTTAGACAATATTGAAAGTCAACTTTAAGTCCAAAACTATAGAGTACGTCCTGCTGTCATTGCCAGATGTGCCAAGTTCATAGTCTTGCAATAGATACTGCAGACTTCGGCCCGTTTTATAGATAAACAGGTGCACCAGGTGCAAACAAAGACAGTGCACTCTATCAAAATTAGTGTGCTGCCCTCAGGGCAGCTGCGAATCCGCGTTTGGGCCGGAAGCAGCACATTCAAGAAAATACAGAGGTGCTGTTTACAAGCTCATTCATGTTTCACAGTGCGGCCACCAGTACTTTGAAGAGGGTAGAGAGGTCCATTCGCAGGCAGGTGTAGTGAGCGACTGCACCTGTCCGCAAGGGGACACGTTTCTTACTGAATTATTTAGAATCTTGATTTTAAAGGATGACGTTCTGTGATCAACCAACAACTAGAGGAGGTGATAGACTCGCAGGAAAGAGGTGATTGGATATGAGAAGGGACGCAGGAACAGCACCTGAGCGGAGACCCTGCAGAGGCAAGAAAACGCACATTAACACAGCAAATTACAAGTTTCCAGTCCAAATTTAAACTTTAAAACGAACAAAATCATGGACCTGCTTCTCTCAAGTGCTTGTCACTCAGTTGTGCTCTTCAGTTCAAATTATTGGTTTGGCTTTAGGAAGAGGCTCACCAGTTCTGTCACTGAACAGCCTTAAGCCAAGTAGTCTCCTTAAATACTTGATAGTACTCATTCTCTCACTGTTCAAGAAAAGTCTAAGGCTATTGCCAGCGGTGGCCGGAGGTAGGGGTGCAGAGTGGGAGCGGGTTAGGATGTGGGTGTAAGGGGGAGAGTGCGGGAGGGAGGGAGAATGCGGGGAAGCGGCTATAGAAAAAATAAATAAAAACATACAGTTCTGTCGCTTCCTAGCCACGTCTATCCTCCATAGTCCTCCCACACTTGGCCACAGGAAGCACACCCAGGCTCCCAGTCAGCCAACCACAGCCAAGTTGTAATTGGTCTGAGCTCCGTGTTTCGGCACTCAGATGCTGACTGGAGGCCTGGGAATGTTTTCTACGTAGGCTGTAATGCAGCCTGCTTGGCAAACATGCGAAGTGCTCAAGACTGTTATGGGCGACCTGAGAAGTCCGTACAAGCAGTCATTGCCCGCTTTAGGAGGGTGCTACCACTCCTCTCCTGCTCCCGCCCCCTCACGCGATGCTGTGGGCAGAAGTAGTAGAAATTAAAATAGTAATAACACGAGATATTAACATTCTATTTTCCCTGTGTTTCCCTGCAAAAAAGCAGTAGGGGGACGTTCCTCCGCCTTAGCGGAGGGAGCCCTTCTGGCTTGTGCTTGTATGTAGGTGCGCAGGATACTAACCTGAGTTCAAGATTAGTCTCTCTCTCTCTCTCTCTCTCTCTCTCTCTCTCTCTCTCTCTCTCTCTCTCTCTTTTTCTCTCTACAGCTATGTCTCAGTCTCAAAATGCTTTATTCGGTTTGTACAAGTACAACCATATAGCAACATTCATGGATACAATAGAAGTCACTTTTATAAAAGATTAAAGAATGATGAAACTTGCTAAAACAATTACATTAATTCAGCCAATCAAGTTAAAAACCTAAAATAGAAAATAATCACTAAATGTAGCGTCAATTTAAACGTAAGGTGCAAGGCATGCCAAGTGGGATAGTACTAAACAAGAAGCCTATGCTGGACGTAAAGTGCAGTAATATGTGCAAAATGCAAAAATTGGACATAGTATTTAGCAGCAATTTAGCAAATTAGTGCAAAGCATATCACATTAATATACCGTAGAATAATCACTTATATGTAGCAGCCGTTTTAAACGTTTGATGCAAAGCATGCAAGTAAGATGGTACTAGACAAAAGGCCTATGCTGGGCATAAAGTGCAATAGTATGTGCAAAATATGCAAAAATTGAACGTTGTATTTAGCAGCAATTTTAAAGTCTAGTGCAAAACATGCCAAGTGAGGTAGTACAAGTCGAAGAGAGGCCTAAGCTGGGCATAAAGTGCAATAGTATGTGCAAAAATATGCAAGGGTAACTAAAGTGCAATGTCTATAAAATCTCTTACGTATTTTAGCAGCAATTATGTACAACAAGTTTAAAAAGTATAAGTCCAGAGAGGTACAGAACCGAGGGAACAATCGATACCCGGATCTAAAAACATAATAATAACCAAAGTTCATGTATAAGAGAAATGCAAAAGGTTTGGCAGTAGCTCACAGTTGGTCAATAGGTGTCTTTCCCAACGGAGATCATATAATGATTGATTTCCTGTGCCCGATGCATTTAAGAACATAGGTGGCTACACGGTAACACACATTTGGGGACGACAGGTCAAACAACAGTTGCATTGCAGCTCTTATGTCACACGTACTGTATTCTAAAAATAGTTGCTTTAGGTAAAACTTTCTAAAACCAGTATAAAAGTTACAAAGTAGTAAAAAGTGGCAGATACTCTGTTTCGATTTCCCATCGCATGGGCACGGGCAAGACCCCGGCTTCTTTACAGTAGGGAAGGCCACCAGATGGTGGACTATACCCAGCCTCAGGCGTGCCAGAACGAAGCGATGGGAGTTAATACTGACAAATGTAAGGTATGATGGGAATCCTGTGCTTAAATTATATTCCAGGTACAATTTAAAAGTACTTTGTGTAGCGTACCCCTTCATTCTAATCCCTTTTGCATGATCCATGTAGATGGATTTAAGGTCACGCTTCGTTAAAACTGATTCTGTTGGGGTGTCTTTAAAAATATCTTGACCAAAAAGGGAATTATACCAGTGAAAAATGTGTTTTAGCCAAGGGATTTTTAAGTGCTGGTCCAATTTAATGCAGTCTAAAATTATTTCCTGGGTAAACTTGGTTTCATCTTTGGCCCAAATGGATCGCCAGAGGGAGAGGGGGCGTAGTGCAATCAAGTCTGTGGCTTGGTGTATGCCCAGCTCCCTATGAATGATTTCGTTGGAGGCTGAAGCAGGAAGACATAATAAGCGTTTAAGGTACTTGTTTTCTTCCTGCTGAATGGAGAGGGCGATCTGCGAGTTATATCCCCATATCCCTGCTCCGTATAGAGCAGAGGACATGCACCTGGAGTTATAAATAGAAATCATCTCCCTTATTCTACGCCCCCCTAGTTTGGAAGCGAATCTGAAGATGCAGTTTGTATTTCTAATCATCTTCATGCCTATACAGGATTGCTCGTTTACCCATCTCCCATCCCCTGAGAAAGTAATGCCTAAGTAACAGAAATGTTGCACAGACTCAAGTTTATCCCCATCAAGGAAGAATGGCTTACTTTTCTTTAATTTCTTCCCACAGGTCATAGTCATAGTCTTGCCCTTATTAATTTTAAGTTTTCTGCCCTTAATAAAAACATTAAATTTGTCGATTAGCTTTTGGAGACCGTTCGCGGTCCTGGAAATCAGGACCGCGTCGTCCGCGTATAAGAGGACGGGTATTTGTTTACCATTTATCATAGGGGCATCAGCAAAAGACTCTTGTAGGGACTGATCGACCTGGTTTATAAAAAGGGAGAACAGCAAGGGTGCGAGAACACACCCTTGCCTAATCCCTCTACCTATTTTAAAAAAGGGGGTGCATTCTCCGTTTGGTCCGAATCTAACTTTACTTGATAAGCTGCTATACATTCTGGCCAGCAAATGAATGATTTCGGGGGGTGCGCCCATAGCAAGTAATGTTGACCAGAGCAGTGTGTGTTCCACTAGATCGAATGCTGAGCTTAGATCGGCAAAGCACATGAACAAATTCCCTTCCTTTGCTTTTGTGTACTTGCCGATGATAAGCTCAAGGTTCACACACTGCTCCATGGTTCCTATGCCCCTACGGAACCCGTACTGAATTGGTGACAGGACATTATTGTCCTCGACCCAGGACTCTAATCTTCCCAGAAGCACGCGACTCAGTATTTTTAGTGACGAGTCCAAAAGGGAAATTGGGCGGTAATTACGTGCTTCGGCCCTTGAACCTTTTTTGAAAAGTGGCACCAATGTAGATTGACCCCATGAGGTAGGTAGTTCGTCCTCAATAGCAGCATTGAAATAGCGTGTTAAAATAGGGGCCCATAAATCAATCTTGGATTTAAAAAAGTCCACAGGGACCCCATCTGGGCCCGGGGCTTTCCCCCCCTTGCTTTTCTCTATCGCATCCCGCACCTCATTTAAAGATACTGAAAACAATAATTTCTCCCATTTAAAATTGATTGGCATTACAGTTAGAACATTAGGATCTGAGGCCAAAGTACAATCAAAGGAACAATCAGAGTTAAAAATCCCAGTGAAGTGTATAATCCAGTCTTGACAGCTGACATGCGAAGTAAGTTCGGGAATGTTGTCGTTCTTTAAGAACGGGCTGTTTACAGTGTCCCAGAAGAGTTTGTGGTCTTTTGTTTCCGCAGCCTGATCTAATTTAGCCCATGCCTCGTCCTGTAGTTCTCTCTTCCGAGTGGCTAGTGCGATTTTGTAATTGTAACGCTCTTCCCTTATCTTACAGGGGTCTCTCGGTTTGGCATCTAGCGAAATTTTTAGCCTTTTTAGTGACTGGGCACAATTATCATCAAACCACACTGTCTTAACTTTTCTTGGCTCCCGTGATTTGCGTGTCAATGATTTCTCGACGGTTTGTGTAATGATTAGAAATTTAGACAGCAAAGTTTCTGGGCATGGTGTTGGGGATAGACAGTACTCCACTTCTCCATAGCAGTTAGTAATTACATTGGTGACAATTTTGGCAGGGTCAACTTTTGTCCATTTCACCCTCATCCCATTTGGCCTTCCTACGGAGATGTTCTGAATAGGTTGACCATAGGAGTTCCTTTTTGACCCCCAGCCCAATAATTCGACAGATACACTGTTGTGGTAACTGACCGTTTGTTCAATTACCCAAACATTTATGTATGTTGCAGAGCCGGATACGATGATGTGGTCTATAAAGGATTGGCTATTCCTTCCATGGAATGTTGGACATCTGACATTGTTTGCATTCATATTACATTCAAGAAGTTCCAGATCATATTTAGCCAGTAGGTTATTCAAGGCACTACCTAGGATGTTGTGCGGAAAATGATTGAAAACACATGTAGTTTCCCTTCCTGAATATTCCTCCCTATGACCACAAGCCCCTTTAAGTGCGTAAGTGCACGTTTTGATGTTAAAATCTCCGGCCCATAGGATTACAGCTGGTTTAGAGGAGCTTAATAACATTGCATCGATGGCCTGCTCGATATCAGAGATAAACAACCCCTGTCTGTGGCCGGCGATGTTGTTGTAAAAGTTCACTATTATTAAGTCTTTATGTCCATTATGGGCCACACGCAAAACAGAAGCATAGTCTCCCAAAACTGCATGGTTACTGACCCAGAACTCGGTCAATGTTGTGGATAGCAGGGTCACTAACCCCCCCTTGGCTCGGCCAGCCTGCGAAGCCACAGCCAGCACGTTGAAGGAGGTATATCCCTCGACATATACTTCAGCTCTGTCCCAGGTTTCTTGTAGGCATATGATGTCATAGCCTTGTTTAAGGAAGTCATCCCATGCGGGTGTATTTACCTTGGAAGCTAGGCCCGCTATGTTCCACGTGATAACCCTCAATGAACTTTCCCTGGATACATGAGGTGGAATAATTTCTGTTGTGGCTGGCGGTGGTATTTGGTCGCCTAGGTGGTTTACAACAGTACAGGTGCTGTTAACTATCATAGACAGTTCATTAGGGCTGATTATAGGGTTCTCTATGGGAGGTTCATTTGCAGGAGGGATTTCAACCGGGCAGGTGCAAGTGGTGTTGACTGTCATGGTTAGATTGTTTGAACTTAGGGCAGAAGTGTCTATATGAGATTCACTTTCGCTTTCTCCAACAAGTGTATCCGGGAGTCAGTCGTTTTCATCGAGGGAGTTGAACACCTGGAATCTGTTTGATGTTGGAACAGCGAATTGACCAAAGATGTTATTTCCAGACCCGATTGTATTGTGGTAATTGAGGTAGTTGGGGTTAGGCATTCTGTACAATTCCATAGGTGGTTGTGGAACATGCTGATTGCTAAAAACATGAGGGGTCGAAGGGTACGAAGGATACCCAGCTAATTGTACAGGTGCCTGCTGTGCAGGTGGGTAAGGTGTATTAGTTGCTCTAGGATGTTTAAAATTCTGCACCGGAGTCTTAAACCCCACCAGATTTCTATAAAAGTAATCCAAAGGAAACAGGGTTGTGTTGTAGTCATTGTCAGAAGGGATGGGCGCGTTCAAGATGGAGTCTCGTGCCCATTCAGTGGTTTTGTAATTTATAATTACACAATCCCCGTTTATTTCCTTTTTACTAGGGCCCACCCACCCTACCCTTTGAGTTGAAATAATCTGGCCTGCACCACTTAAGGGGAAACCACAATTATGGACAAGCCAGTGTAAAATTTTGTTTTTGAGGGTTTCGCTGTTTTCGAATTGGGAGGGTTTGAGTTTTGGTACATTGGCAAGAATTGCTACCAAAGGCCTGCTTTCTGGTGGGAGATTGATCACGGCGGGGATAATATTATTATAGTAGCTACGCGCCGGTGGGTTCCTGCTTACTGGGGTATAGTCCTTGGGCACCTCCCCATTTACTCTGTGAGAGGTGGATGAAGATGGGCCGTTGGTGACGCCACTTTGTAAATTTGTGGTTTTACCGGTAGGTGCTGGGGGATTCGTATTTCTCACAGGTGGAGCCTGTGGTTTAAATACAATATGGCCAGTCGTATTGGCCTTATTCACGGTCGGTACATTTGGGATGGGTTGGGTAGTTTGTGTAATTTGTGGGCCTAGGTGTTCAAGGATATCTAATTTAGCTAGGCCCAGTTTTTCCAGATTTTCCACCTTTTTACCTATTTGCTCGAGTTTGTCGTTTAGGGGAGCAATGAGGAGCTTCATAGCATCCATAATTTGGACCAATATGGGCTCCATATTAACTGCAGGTCCTGGATTTGGCACCGGCTGTACACTTCCATTAGATTGTTCTGTGGGGGGTGTTGGTAAAATGATCTTCTTTCTTTTGCCCTTATGTTTCATACATCCCCTAAAGGGGACCTGTAGTTTCCTAATATGAGTGCGTCTGGTTCTACAATGGGCAGTGCCCCGGTTGGTTGTACTATTATCGCTGCTATTATTGACTAGATCTATTGTATGCATAGTGTCTGCGTTATCGCAGTTAAGTAATGATGCGCTAGGCGCAATACTAGGGCCCAGTTCCTCGGGTGATGTAACATTGATCTGTAGATTAGGGGTTAGGGACAGACGACTGTCCCTATCTTGGGATATTGTGGGGGGTGTGGGAATGTCTTCTGTGGGTGGGGGCACAGTTCCTGGAAGGCCTGTGTAAGATTGCATCAGAATGGAGTCGTTTGATAATGCTGTCATGTTAATGTTATATACAGTGCTGTCAACAGGTTGTGGTGTGCGGTGAATTAGACATGCGCTAGGTGGTAGAGACAGTCGTCTCTCAGTGTTTTCGATGGCATTTGCTACCACTACGATTGTCTGTTGAAGCATGCGATCAATAGCAGTTAGCGTTGGTAACGGTGTTTTAGTTTGAGCGGTGGTCCTTGCAACCGAACGTGTATTAATAGGCGTTTTTTTAACCATGTTCTTAGTGGTGGGTTTAGAAGCAGTTGGAGCCATTTGCAATATGTATTAAATCACACAACGTATTACCTTGGTGGTCACTGCGAAATTGGCCAGGGGGTAGTGCCCAGCCCAGTCTCCTCAGGCCTCTGAGGGCCGCAGAGGGCCCGCCCTTTGCCCGGGCTTAGCCCCGGGCACGGCCCCGCGCGCGGT
Organism: Lissotriton helveticus; assembly: GCF_964261635.1. Classification (NCBI taxonomy): domain Eukaryota; kingdom Metazoa; phylum Chordata; class Amphibia; order Caudata; family Salamandridae; genus Lissotriton; species Lissotriton helveticus. Next base: position 2,129,650,721 of record NC_136061.1, read on the forward strand.
CCCGCGACGCGGGAAAGCCGGCCCCTTAAGCAGCGCCTCCGGGCGCCAAGCCTCTACGCGACTTCCGCTCGCGTCGCGGAGGCTGCTGGGAGTTGAAGTCTCTACTCCCCCTGCTCGGCTGCAGGCCCGGTGGTGGAGGGCTGCAGCGGGGGGAGGAGACAGCAGGCAGCAGGCGCGGTGGAGGAGGCACTGGGTCCCCGTTCTGTGAGGCAGAGGAGTCACCTGGGTCCCTGGACGCTAACAGGCAGGCTGGTGGATGGTCCGGCGTGCAGGTAGGCTCGCGTGCTGTAGTGCTGTGACCGACTTTAATTCACTGTTAATGCAAAGGTTAGTCCCCAAGATTTCAAAATTAGTCTCTCTCCTCTCTCTAAAGCGATGTCTTTAGCTCACTGTGTAGTACAAAGGTTGGTTTCCAGAAATAGGAGTTCTGCCTCTCTTTCTCCAGTCCCAGAGAAGGACCGAATGTTCAGAACAAATGAAGATTCTCCTCTTACCACTCAAACCTGAGCTGTGCGTGCACCGGTTAAGACACTTGATCCACAGGTCACAGCAAGAAATTACAAGGCCACATGAAAACATCCTACTGCAGGCAGGAATCTTCAATAAGTGTCAGCAAGAAACGGGTGAGGCACCCTTTTATAGAGAAGCCACAGCCAAGATGGCCCCTACTACCCGATGTCTCCAAAGCGTCACCTGATCTAGCGAGACTGTGCATGGCTACAAGAAGGCAGAAGAAAGCGGACAAAGTGTGTGACAAGACTTGACTCTCCTATATGAAGCATAGAAATGTTTCAGGCCACAGTGCCTCCTGAGACATATTGTGACTGCCACTCCTGCACCATCTTCTACAGAACCTTCAGTGATCTTGCTGCTCAGGTGGATGTGGTGTGAAAGTGGCGGCTCACGCCTTGCAGAGAAGGCAATTTAGTGGGGGTCATGGCAGTTCACACATAGGTTTTATTTTTATGAATTCAAATTTTAGTTTTCTAATATAAAAAGGTCCCCGTTGGAAGTCCACAGACTATTTTCTAAGATGGCAAAATTGGAACTCCTGAATGATGCTCACTCTTCTAAGTCTTAGTATCGGAAATACAGATTACTGAAAGGGACTCAACATGATCCATGAGTTTCAAAGTCCACATTTGAGTTATTGAGGCTGCAGCTTCAACAAATATAAAATGGGACCAATAGTCCCGGGCCTGGGAGCAGAAATGAGGCCTATGACATTTGTGGGCACATATTGGGTCCCTTTCCCATCCCTTCACAAAGACTGTGGACAGTGGATCACAAAGGCAGGTGACCTGCATCTATCAGGGTTAATGAATCCATAAAAAAGCATTTTTGTGATTAAAAACTTGTATTCTTGGGAGGGGGGTACTTACAGTGTTCCCCCACTCAGGACTGGGAAAACCTAATCCCTGGAAAAAGGGTCAATGTGGTGTTGTGGTTGTCTTTGTTATAACACCCTAGCCTCAAAAACCCAATTAAAAAACTACAGTTAAGGTGCAGTTATGGATACAATGTATTCACAAGTTATGGTTAGGATCAGAATCCGTAAATTGCACAACAGCCATTCAAATCATAATTCGTACTTTTGCAACATATATCAAGGTGTTATAACAAAGACAACCATAACTTTACTTTGCACTGTGGGAGATGGTCCCACAACCTGGCCTCTGCAAGGACCTGAGCCCAACTATTTGCAGGCATCCAGCCCCCACTACAAAGGCCTTTAGCTGTGTGCAGTTGAGTTAGGCGCAGCACCTGACTCCCAGCACCCATTAGTGAGCAAAATCTACTGGTCTTGTACAAAGCTGTGGATATTGAGGGTTGCCTGCAGAATCGGTCCCCAAACCTCCAGGAACAAACACACCCCATCTGTGCAAATCCCGAGCAACACATGTTGGCAACAGGGTCCAGTCTAAGGCCAGACCCTCTTTCTTTATTTTACATTTATTTCTCCATCCACAAATACTCACAGAAGCTCCATGCTGGGATCTGTGGATCCAGCAGTTGGATTTGCAAATCCTGCAGGAAAAATTAAAATGGCAAACAAATGTAAACTTGTGTGCTCTCTTTGCCCCCCCCCCCCCACATGGGATTTGGGGAGAGGGTGTGCCGAAGATCATGTACATGGGGGGAGTCGTACCCACAGAATGTAGGGGGCAGGGCCTGGCTGGAGAACAGGCTGTGTGCCTAATTACTGCTGCTAATAGGACTAGTGGCAAACCCACTACTTTTGTTGCATTTGTAAAATCCACAAGTTGTTCATGAATCCATAAGTGGAGCAACAGGAAAACCATGCAGTAAACTGAGGTTTCAGCTTGGAACAGTAGACGATCCAATGTTCCAAAACTTTGCAAAATATTCATTTATAAAGTAAAGGTGGCTCTGAAAAGAGTCTTTGAGTTCATGATGTGTTTTCTCCAGATATACCACTTGCACTGTTTGGAGCATATCTTTCCAAAACTAGATATACCAAAGTGCTGCTGTTTTAATTAATTGTTCAAAGTTGAAGGCCATGTATTGGGAAATATTTAATTCCTGTCAACCAATAAATTCAATCTTTTTTATATCTCTTTTTATTGAAGATTTCCAACAAACAAGAATGCACAGCCCATCCTTGCGATGCAGTAAACCAGTAACACGTCAGGAGCATTTTGTTGATGGCAATTGACCCTTATCATGTAGTTGTGTACACAGTCTCTTCCACCCCCATTTTCCATTGATTCATATCTGGCGAATCAGAAAGCCTCATCACTGAACAACATTATTCCTGGCAACCATGGGACCTAACCTGTATAAAATGTTTACATATACCTGTATGGTTAAAATTCCGCACACGTCAAGTACCATCAGCGTATCTGAAAGGGAATCCTGTATAGTAGTTATTTCTGCCAGGCCTTCTACCACCTTAAAAATGACAGTTCTTCTCAGCTGCTGATTTATTAAAATGCCTTGCTTAGAGCCAGAGCTTTAATTGTGTTGGTGTTTACTTATGCATATGAGCCCCTTGAATTTGAAATATATGTGTTGCTGCATTGTTATTCCAGGTTCTATTTGAGACTGGGTACAATGAAGTGCACTCTGTCTTTCACTTTCAAAGAGAAATGGTAAGTGACCCTTTCTGACCTGTCTAAAACAAATCAAGTCAATGGAAAGTACACATACAATAGCACCTGTGTTATTTTATACAATCCTCTGTTATATCCTGGGTCGGCAAACCTAGGATTTGGTGGGAGCTTGTTTTACTACACTCTCGAATCACGATTCAAACATTGCTAACCATGACCCCCCACTTTCAAGGGCAAGAACATTTGTGGTGCCGGCAGAAATTTAGTGGCATGGGGTGTTTTGGTGGTGGTTTCTGGCAACATAGTACTGTCTTCCTATGAAAAACTGAAGGTCCCTTCTTTGAAAAATGATGATTGGCCTAGTGTCTAATCCTACCTTAGATAGTGGCAGGAGTGGATCAGTGATTAACAATTTCATGTCAATGGAAATCGTCTTTGGTCATTGGGCTATTTGGAGTCAAATCTGTATTGTAGAAGATTATTCAGAAGCTAGTCTGAGTTCACTTGATTGACGCAATAAACCTTTTTTTCAGACCGATAGTAAATACTTCACAAACAGCTATTAATTTGATTTAAAAAGCAAGAGACTGCTCTCAACTGGATCACATCCTACCTTTGAAACTGGACAAATGGCATCCATTTTCCCCCATTCTCATCCAAACCATACTACGCTAAATCAGGGGCCCGTCAAGACTCTATCATTTCAACCATGCTTTTCATCATCTACATGAAGTCTTTGCCAGCAATGATCAATTCATTTCAGCTCACATGTTATAACTATGCAGGTGACACACAAATACTCCTTAAACTGGAAACCCTCAAAGACATTGAAAACTCACAAATCATCAGTTCCCTCTTAGCTGTTGATGAGTGAATGACATGGAACCATCCCAAACTGAATGCTTCCAAAACTGAAATACTCACATATAGGGACTGAAAAAAGTATGACCCACTCTGCACCTGACCTGACAATCTGGAAACAACTCCTAAAGTATCTAAGAAAGTAAGAAACCTTGGATATATCATGGACTCCAAGTCATCAATGAATGCCCAAGTGGACAAATTAGCAGGATCAAGCTTCATTGCCATGAAAACTAGATGATGCATCTTCCCCGAGATGGGATTTCCACACAAGGTCCATGTTACTATTTCTTTTGTACTGTCCAAACTTGATTAAGCCACTGGCCTCTACCATGGTTCATCTTTATCAGCTATGAAAACAACTACAATGGATTTCAAATTCTGCTGCCAGACTACTCCTACATATGAAGCCACAAGTCCACATCTCCCCTGCATTGATGGCCTTACCTTGTCTTCCGGTTGTCAGAAGATCCACATTCAAGTTACTATGTATCACCCACAAAGCAATACATGGAACAGGACAGCTTTTTATTAATAATAAAATCACCAAATACAGTTAACAAAGGAACCTCCGCAGTAAATTGGCACCTCGCTTCAAAACCTCACCATACAAGAAAAATAACATTGATGGTACATATTTCTCCGTGCAAGCAGCCAAATGATGGAATTCATTAGCCCCAAACACAAGATCCACAAATAACTATCTTACCTTCCGAAGACTAGACTCAAGAGTTACCTTTTTTCCTACATACCCAGTATACTGAAACTTAATGTACAGCATGTCCCTGTGTTTGTAAACATTTATAATGTGATTATATGTGTGTATCTATATATATGTAGTTCTTTATACAAAAATGTATAATAACTGTGGTTTCAAAATATATAGGTATTCCTGAAGTCTGTTTAAGAAATGTATCTATTGCATTTTAGTAAAATATATATATATATATATATATATATATATATATATATATATATATATATATATATATATATATATATATATATATATATATATATATATATATATATATATATATATATATATATGAAGAAAACAGCCCCTGCTCCGTCAATGGTCGGCGGAGTACACAAGGTTTCAGACCTCAAATAGCCCCACAAAGTGCAGCGACAATCCGGCCCAGAAATCAATCAAGCCTCAAGTGAGTTGCAGAATGGCGATTTAATAAATGAAAAAATGACACTAGGGAGCTTGTTCACATAACGCGCTCAGAGTCATGTATATAATATATATGTATATATATATATAGATAGCTAGATAGATAAATACACATATATAATATTCTATGGTTAACATGTTTTTGGGTCATCGCATAATTTCATATATAAGTTATTTGATTAGATGTCTATAGGGCCCTATTTTATTCATCAATCACAATATGCAAATAATATCATAACTATTTATCTCCAAATGTGTCTCTATTGAAATATTGAGGAAAAGATAACATAAAAAATTACATAAATATATTAGAAGAATACATTATCTTCAAGTACAGCAACACTATGATCTCCAAAATAAATCTTTATAGACTCTTCCCCCACTATCCTTCCATGGCTCACCCGAAACCTAATTTTACTACTATGGTCTCCCAAGCAACCCTTTCTAAATTCTTCCCTCATGTATCCCAAACGTCATTTTGCCATTGTGATTTCCCTCATCCCTTTCTGGAGACTCTTCCATCCTCCATCTCTCCTTTCACTCATCCCAAGCCTCATTTTACTACTGTGATATCCAAATAACACTTTCTAGACTTTTCCCTCTTCTATCCCTCCATTATCCTATTGAATACAACCACCAGACGCACATGTCCGCCCCTCAAAATAACATATATTTCCCTATACTAATACACCACTAATCCTTTTTGGTTTCCAGAGTTGCGTGCTACTTGCCAAAAAGCACTTAGATGCCTTGTCAGGGTTAGTAGTGCTATACATTTACAATTACAATATAGCTGGACATTCATAAGGTCAACTGGTAAGCAGGGAAACCTACCAAACCCAGCCATTTCTGATAACTAGGCACCTCGGGGTCCAGAGTGGTGAGACTGGCATGGAGCATACAAGGTGTTTTTACCCAGGAGCCCTTGCAAACCCCAAACTTTGACTAAAACACACATTTCTCTGAGGGAAAGTAACAGTATTTATGCGGATCCACACATTTCATACCAACCAGCATTCTCACATGTCAACTGATAAAAACACTACCCCACTTTTGTGGGTGGGCATGGCATCAGCTAGAGGAAAGGCCTCAAAATGCAACATGGACAGGTCAGATTTTGACCTCAAATCTGACCCTTTTTTTTGCAATTTGGGTACCTGTGGTTTTTGGCCTGGGTTCAACAGCCACCAAGAGAAACCTACCAAACCCAGAGGTTTCTGAAAATTAGACACTGAGGTTGTCCAAGATCCACAGTGTTGTCCCTTGTATAGATGTCATGTTTTTGTTCCATGACATCCTTCCAAACCTCAAACTTTTGCAAAAAACATACATATTCTGCACAGCTCTGTGAGGGAAATATACGGGTCTGCCGGGATCTAAAAATGTTCTTCCACTCAGCATTCCCAATAAAAACACTACCCCACTTGCGTGGGTGGACATATCACATGCAACAGGAAAGGGCCCAAAACACAACACAACAGTCCAAATGTTTCCATGTTACTGAAAACAAGATCCCTGTGGGAGCTTCTGCTTAGTGTTCCCAAACCTTTCCTGATAAAAACCCTACCCCACTTGTGTGGTTGACCCTAGCGCCAGCAAAAGGAAAGGGCCCAAAAGCTTACTGCACCCTCACCCTTGAGGGGGAGGGCAGAATGAGGATAATCACCCCATCAAACCATAAACAGTGAGAAAATGCTAAATATCTCCAGACAAAATAAGTGATCATATGTAAATTACCCCCATTATTAAAAAACAGTTTATTTAATCTTGTTAACCACTTTCAATTATTGCATTAGAATTCATATTAACACACATTAACACAGTAAAATAAATTACCCAAATATCAGTCATCCGGCTGGCACAGTTATTTGAGTTTATACAGATTGCAATATTATATGTCAAGTCACATTGTTTAATGCCACCGCCTGAAATTCACATAGTGAAATGTCCACATATATTCAGTTATTCAACACTCATACCCAGGTGGGCATATTAACTGTGTTGAATATTACACTTCCGTATGGACACATAAAATGTGGCATATAAAGAAAGCATGTTCAATTAAATCATATTAGTTCATCTCTTCCAACAAACTATACAATATCAAAATGCCTCCCCTTGTCCTATAGACTTTTCTACCATGCCCACATGGCTTAAATTGTCATACTGTCTTACAGCTCTTGATCGGTAGTCAACTAAGGTCAGAATTGACTGTTTAAAATGTATCCTCTGCTAATCTTACTGCATATCCGTACCACTGAGGACAATTATTCAAAGCATGAATAACCAAGATCACAACATGTCAAGGGTAGTACCATAATGCAAATCTGTATAAATAAGTATATGCATATATAAAATAATGTAACCACATTGAATTTGGTCATCTGTAAGAATTTTCTCTTTCAGTCAGATTTTTACACATTCAGATTTTATCATTAAAATTCGATTTTGGTTCTTACCATTATCATCGAGCAACACTGAGAAGCCCTCATTCTTATACAGCCTTCCAGGCTCACAGGTATCCATAGGTGTATCTGGACGTAAGGTGTCAAAGAGCAAATGTTCTATTCCCATCTCTGATATTACTAAGTACCCAGTCTATTGCAAAGTATTTCAGCTTCCTGCACAAAAACAATCCTGAAACATATTTTCTTCTTTTTATGTGTGCTGCTGAATGCAGCATGCATACAAATTGGAAGTAACACGCAGAAATAAAGATATTTCCCCTCTTTATTCCAAGGTCTGGAAGGCACATCATTTTGGTGCAATTCAATGTTTACAGACCTTTGTAAATATGGGATTGTGTCAAACACCATGTGTGGATGCGTGGGACCTCCCATACTCCACCAATGGAACACCTCTCTACTGCAAGGTAATGCAAGGCAGAAAAATGCACTGCCCTACATGCTTTGGATTTACAAAATGTTGCAGAGCCATTCAAAGTAGCTTTGCATGGCTTTGTTAATCCCAGTTAAGGTCTTGCCTTACTTTGTGTGATGCGAGGACAATGCAAGCCATTAGTTAATCGGCGCCTTCAGTATTTTTGCTAGATGAGGGTGTTGCCTGAACATGGGGTAGAAGAAAGTAAACAGAAGTAGATAGACGTTTGCTCCCAAAAACATTTTTGGCAGTTTGATCTCACTCTATACGACAATTGAAAATGATGCAGGGCTGAAAAACAATAATTACTTCCTGCGTGAACGCATTAATCATTTGAAAGAACACAATCAAATGCTTGATGACATGATGAGAATCTGTTTGACAGAGAACATATTCCTCTTTGGAGAAGAAATCTTTAGGCAAAAAAGCGGCACTGGAATGGGCTTTTCCCTTAGTCCAAACTACGCGTGCCTACTATGGGATGGTGGGAACATGAAGTGGCCTGGGACAAAAAACATCTAAAATTTGTGAAGAAGATGATAAGCTGGACCAGATTCATTGATGATTTGCTAATCATAAGGAATGGGACCAGGGAAGAATTCCAGGAATATTTTGAAATTCTCAATGTGAGCTTGAGAAATCTGAAATTCACATTTGAAATGAGCAACCAAAGGATAACATTCCTGGACATTGAGATTTACATAAGTGACAACAAGCTACAAACTACCCTTCACAGAAAAAGCACGGCAACAAACGCAACATTACAGGCCTCAAGTTTCCACCAAACATCCCTCAAAACCAGCATACCATACGGAGAGTTTCTTCAAATTCGAAGAATCTGCAGTGAACAAACGGAATGGGAAAAACATAGCAAGAATGCCAAAAAGAGATTCCAAAAGAGAAATTACAACAAAAATATCATCATGAAAGGTTGGACCCGGGCCAATGAAAAAACACAAGAAGAGTGTTTGAATGTAAATGAAACACCAAAAACAACTGAAGACCCAAAATCTGAGGGAGAAATCAGACTAATTATGGACTATACACTAGAGTCAAAGACCATAATGTCTATACTGCGAAAAAACTGGAAAATTCTAAAATTGGACAACACATTGTCAAAAATTGTGGGACACAATCCAACGGTAACTTACCGCAGAGCTCGCAATTTGAAGGATCAATTAATTCATAGCCACTTTGGCACAACCAATCCCAAGGAGGGGTGGCTTCAAAAGAAAGGCTTTGTGAAGTGTTTTAATTGCAAGGTGTGTCAAATAGCCAAACCAACTCAAGAAGTTCAAATGGCAAATAGAAAACCCTGGATAATCCGTGAGCTTATCACTTGCAAAAGCAAATATGTGGTCTACTTTATTGAGTGCCCATGCACATTAAGATATGTCGGGAGCACCACATGTGAACTCAAGAAAAGGATCCTTGAACATGTGCGTGCAACTAAGAACAAGGACAAAAGCAATGCCATCGCTAAGCACATGGAAGTGGCACATCAAAGTGACTGGACAACCCTCAAATTCTATGGAGTGGAAATGATCCACCAGAATGTGAGAGGGGGAGACAGGGAGAACATTCTCTACTAAAAGGAATCGTGACATATCATCAATGAAAGAAGCATGACCCCTTTCGGCTTGAATCAATCAGAGGAATTATACATCCATCTTTGAACAATAACGTTTTTTCAACATGCAAAATTAAATACACACACAAAAAATCAATAATCTCAAGGCAAAGAAAATCAACAGTGGCAAGCGGATTGCAATATGAAAAAGTAAAGCAGCATAATGGTCTCCTATTGACGCAAGCACGGATTGTCAGGAAGCTAGGTTGTTTCAAGTCAAATCAGGAACATTCTAGGAATTGTAGCAGACAAACATACCCCTTTAAATATGCCGGAAAAGACAAATGGAGGCAGGAATTCAAATTTAGGATACTAAAAATTGGGAAAAGGGTTTGTATATAAAATAGATCTGACTTGTGCCTTCAAAAATGGCAATTTTGCACCACAATGAAATATTCGTGTAGAACTGTCCGTGTCAAAATGTTGAATTTAATGCAAGAAATAAGTTACCATGTCATTTGGAGATTCAAAGACACTAACATAAAGATATGTATAGCAAAACTGTTTTTGTTAAACACTCCCAAGTTTTGAAATATATTTTCATGTCGAATTTTTTCTGTTTAAACAAATGTGAACACTTTCTAATCATGGAACGACACATAGCAGAAAGCCCAGCGGCAGTGGGCAGGTAGAGGAAATGATGTCATTTAAATCATGTGGTTGTAAAGGTTAAATACAAACATTCAAACCACAGCGCATTACTTTGAACAAGGCATTTGTAATGCCGAAACGCGTAGGATATCGTGCGTCTGGGTCTATATGTGCAAAATGATGCTCCTGAAAGGAAAAGAATAAAAAATAATCATTTTTCAACCTGAATCGAGTGCGGCCCATTTTCCTGGGAGACCGGGGAGTACTGCAAAATTGTGAGAGGTCTTGGCTTTTGACCGCAGGAGTTACACACCGGAGAAGAGTGCCGCGTGGGCTGGGAAAGAAAAGCTGTTTTGTTTGGATATATATTACCTACTGGCGGTCGCCAGTAGGTATATATAGTTAGGATTTTTTCTCTATGGGTTTTTTGAAAATTCTATGTCTAATAACTTTGGCGTTTGAGGACAGAATTGGCTGAAATTTTCAGGAAAATGGCACATTTTGTTTCTGAGCAGCCCTTGAAAATTTGGGGGGGGTTCGTCCAGTGGGGGCCGAGAAAAAAGGGGGGTCCCAAAACGTGTTTTTAACATTGAGTTTTCCATAGGGCGGTTGGCCTCACTTTTAGCCCGAACGGCTGAATGGATTTGCACGAAACTTGGCAAAATTGTAGGGACTGGTAGCCCGATGTGCCTTTTGTAGGTCTCAATATATGTGCTCCAGTGGATTTTGAGAAATTAACGTTTAAAAAAGATATATATCTGTAACAGCGGACCGGGCAGCGCTCTGGTTCGCGGACTTTTCGCGCAACGGAGCTTTGTGAAGCGAAGCTGATTGGTTCTCCGGCGTCTGTCAACATTCCAAACAGTCCGTAGCGGCCGCCATCTTGTCTCTCGGTAGGATCGAGAGACAAGAGGAGGTCAAAACAAAGGGGGAAATAACTATAAGGGGGCATAGTAGATCCTCGCTGACCCCCTAGGTTTGATGTGGAGGTTTTAAAAGGGCCCCGCGGGGCAAAAAAAAAAAATAATAATAATAATCGAACGGCTGAATGGATTTGCACGAAACTTGGCAAAATTGTAGGGACTGGTAGCCCGATGTGCCTTTGCTAGGTCTCAATATATGTGCTTCAGTGGATTTTGAGAAATTAACGTTCAAAAAAAGATATATATCTGTACCAGCGCACCGCTTCGCGTACTTTTCGCGTTACGGAGCTTTGCGAAGCGAAGCTGATTGGCTCTCCGGTGTCTGTAAACATTCCAAACAGTACGTAGCGGCCGCCATCTTGTCTCTCGGTAGGATCGAGAGACAAGAGGAGGCCAAAGCGAAGGGGCAAATGACCATAAGGGGGCATAGTAGATCCTCGCTGACCCCCTAGGTTTGATGTGGAGGTTTTAAAAGGGCCCCGCGGGGCAAAAAAAAAAAATAATAATAATAATCGAACGGCTGAATGGATTTGCACGAAACTTGGTAAAATATTAGGGACTGGTAGCCCGATGTGCCTTTGCTATGTCTCAATATATGTGCTTCAGTGCATTTTGAGAAATTAACGTTCAAAAACAAGATATATATCTGTAACAGCGCTCCGCTTCGCGGAGATAAAATTATATGTGTATTACCTAGCTGTTGCTAACACCAGTTAGCGACGGCTAGTAGGAGATAGCGACCATCTTGGGTCCCACTTTGCATGTGAGTGATATTTATCACTAATGACATGCAAAGTGGGCATGCCAAGATGTTAGCGACTGGAAACAGTCGCTAACATCGCTATCTCCTATTATCAACTTTTGGAAATATTCGAGATAAGCGCGAATATCTCCAAAAAGTAACAGCTGCCCTGAGCAGTTCTTAGCCATGTTATCCAATGGGAGGTGGATAACATGGCTAAGAGCATTAGCTCGGTAATGCATGAATATCGCGGAGTTTTCAGCGATATTAATGCATTGCGCTCGTTTTTTATCGTATTTGCGATAAACCTTGATAATAGCAAGGTTTATCTGCGATAATTTCTGACGGTAAAAAAATCTTTGCAATGCATCGTTAGGGATAAATATCGCTTAACTTTGGTAATATGCCCCAACGTCTGTTAACGTTCGATTCGAAGGAAATCAGGAATTGTTGAAAAACATTGTGTGCGCCATCTTGTCTTTTTTCAAATGCCACACTTTTGTCGTGCACGGCAGCCATTTTAGATGCCTTGACCAGACCCACTCTGTGCACGCTGTCGATCCTTAGCATGGCTCCCCACCCTCGCAAGCATCTCACCCAGGCAGTGGTCACCCCCGCTCTCTGTCTTATGCATGGGTAATAAACCTCCCCCCATCTGCGCTGCTCTTCCCTGAGAATCACACCCTGTGCCCGCCCGACCCCTCCCTTTCGCCCTATTCACTACCGCACCCTCTGACACTCCTTTTCCTCTGTGTCCGATTGTCCAGGCCGGTCCTAGGCTATCAGCTAGCCCTGCAGATGTAGTTTATGGCCACAGCTGTAAAGAATCACCCCTCTTCAAAGGAGTTATAGTAGATCAAGGCCCACACTCGATGAGATCCGTCACAGCAGAAGCGTTGCTATTATCTGAAAACCATCCTGTATTGTGATTGGGGAGGGGACCGAGCGTGAAGCGGAAGATTCCAGGGATGACTCTTTGTACATCAAAGTTTTTACAATTATGTGTCACATTAAAAATATATAGCACTCCGACAAAGTAGTAAGATTATAAAACTTTAATAATTTATAAATATATACAAGAAAACAAAAATAGTAATAACATATAAACATTTTTAGGGAAAAACAACGAAGTAGCGGTCGGCTGTGCGAATAGTCCCAACGCAGCACAACGTCCAGATTTCCGGCGTGGGGCGTCGCGGGGGGTGGGTCATCAGTAGCAAACTGTTGTGCGAATAGTTCCAAGGCAGCAGAACGTGCCGAAATCTAGATGACACGAAAGTGATGTCTAGTAAGTTGCCACCCAGCAAATAACGGCGTGGGGCGTCGCGGGGGGTGGGTCATCAGTAGCAAACTGTTGTGCGAATAGTTCCAAGGCAGCAGAACGATGGCACCAAGGTGATGTCCAGTAAGTTGCCGCACTGGTTTTGGTATCCTACAATGCTGCTCCGAATAACGGCGTGGAGCGCCCCGGGGGAGGCGGCGTGAACGGGCCTCTCCAGGTGGAGTCTCATCTGTTTTAGTGGGGCGCCCCTTTACCGTTTCAGTTGCCATTCCGTCCGCTTTTGGTCCACTGTGTCAAAATCCGCCATTCAGCTGAGTTGCGCCCACTCTTGCGGTGCAGCGATAGGCGGCTGCCACAGGACTCTCAAAATGGCGGCAGGCTCTTTCCTTTTTGGGCGTGGTCCACTGAAATGCCCCTGGGACACCTTGGAAATCGGACGCTTGTCTGCTAGGTCTTGGACCCCATTCTCGAAAGCGTCCCCTCCGCCTTGAGAATTCATCAAAAGTTTTGGGGGCCCCGACTCCTGCAGGCTTCTGGTGGGGAGCGGCTGCCATGATTGCTCGCGGAATGACCACGACGGAGCTACGAGATGGTGGTGCTCTCATGCTGACGCCAGTTTAGTCTGAAACATCCAGAAACAAGGTGGGGCTTTCATCGTTTGGGGGAAAAAAAAAGTTTTCATCCAATGAAAAGTGTTGTTTTTAGGTCATATGATCAAGCCTTCCATCATTCGGAAACCAAAAGTAAAATGAACCAATGAAAAGTTTTATAAACAAGTCACATGACCTGTTATGCAGCATAGGGTATAAAATGCGGAGAAAATACGTTGGCACGTGAGGCGGCGTCAGTAGCGGACCGATGTGCGAATAGGCCGAAGGCAATACAACGCGCCAAGATCCGGATGGCACCGAGGTGGTGTCCAGCAAGTTGCAGCACTGGTGTGGCCATCCTACAATGCTGAAAGTCGGCGTGGGGCGCCCCGTTGGCCTGTGAGTTTGCGTCAGTAGCGGACCGATGTGCGAATAGGCCGAAGGCAGCACAACGCGCCAAGATCCGGATGGCACCGAGGTGGTGTCTAGTAAGTTGTCGCACTTCTGTGGCCATCCTACAATGTTGAAAGTCGGCGTGGGGCGCCCCGTTGGCCTGTGAGATGGCGTCAGTAGCGGACCGATGTGCGAATGGGGCCAAAGGCAGCGCAACAATATTTTCTGACTGACACCACAAGGCGCTGAGATGCCAAGATCCGGATGGCACCGAGGTGATGTCTAAGTTGCGGACTGATGTGCGAATGGGGCCAAAGGCAGCGTAACAATATTTTTTGTATGGAAGATACCACTAGGCGTTGAGATGCCAAGATTCGGATGGCACTGAGGTGATGTCTAGCAAGTTGGTGTGGTCATCCTACAATGCTGAAACTCGGCGTGGGTCGCCCCATTAGCCTGTGAGATGGCGTCAGTAGCGGACCGATGTGCGAATAGGCCGAAGGCAGCACAACGCGCCAAGATCCGGATGTCACCGTGGTGGTTTCATAGTTGAGAGGCACTTCATCTGCAGTGGGGCGCCGAGATCCGGATGGCACCGAGGTGATGTCTAGCAAGTTGCTGTACTGGTGTGGTCATCCTACAATGCTGAAACTCGGTGTGGGTCGCCCCATTAGCCTGTGAGATGGCGTCAGTAGCGGACCGATGTGCGAATAGGCCGAAGGCAGCACAACGCGCCAAGATCCGGATGTCACCGTGGTGGTTTCATAGTTGAGAGGCACTTCATCTGCAGTGGGGCGCCGAGATCCGGATGGCACCGAGGTGATGTCTAGCAAGTTGCTGTACTTGTGTGGTCATCCTACAATGCTGAAACTCGGCGTGGGTCGCCCCATTAGCCTGTGAGATGGCTGTTCTTTGGATTTGGGCCTGGTCCACCAAAATGGCCCTGGGACACCTTAGAACTCGGACGCTCGATTTTTTTTTCCTTTCCTGTACATGCAAAAAAAGGTAAATGCCCGGTACGTTACACGCTTCATCTGCCACGATGAACTCTCCAGAGGAACCGAAAAAAAATATAGTTGTGGTAACTATACCATGCATCGTCATATGGAGAGGTGGCACCAATTAATTATAGTGCTGCATAAAAGAGAGATTTGGAGGAGAACTCCTGACCTGCTAGTACATTCATCAAAGAAGTGGCACTGAGAGCTTCAGAGGCAAGGGAAACGGTCCCAAATATTTAGAAGAACTTTGGAAAGATTAAAATGACATGTTTAGATTGTGGCAAATTAATTTCATGTGGACAGATGAGTGTTACTCTAATAAATACAGCATATGAACATCATCATAGTCGATGGTTGGTAGAGACATTTTGACTATATCCTGGACCTGCCCGTCCTCGCCCAAAATGGCGCCGGAATAAATGGGACTCGTAACTCCTTGTTGTGTACTGGTTGCAGAACCTTGAAATCACGAGATACGTATGCAGTTTTGAAGCACATGGCGGGCGGGGACGAGAATTGATTGAATATTTCGACATCCCTATTGATATTAAGTTCTGATGTGTTATTGATTACTGTACTGTTGAAAGTTCGAATTAACGTCACCCATGGTACTTGCCCGCAAATGTATATCTAGATAATTTTATTGTAACTGGCCCTGTCGTATTTTAATTATAAAATGTACGTCCACCGATTCCGTAACTGTTAGACACCTTAGTTCTTGCAACCTAATGGCCCGCCCGTTACGTTCCTCTACAGTGTAAATGTCTATTCATCATATACGATTACAGTTTGCTCTGTGGCAGGCCCACGTGGTTATAGGCTCGTATTTGTATAATGAAATTTTCACAATAAAGGTTTTTAAAAGAAAACATGGTAGTAGTATATACATTGGTAAAGTTTTTAATAATAGTGACTGTTTTAGAATCATTAAAAGGCAAGTGAAATAAAGCAGACCAATTACATGAAGGGTAAAAGGTATAATACGAAGGAACGCAGTAAAGATAAATGGTCAAGGGCTGTTGTGTTTTCTATTCCTGCAACATAAAGTGATCGATAAGAATCTCATATTCAGGCGTATCGGCGACTAAGACAGCAGGTCGACCCTCTTTTGCTCAACGGCTCCGTCATGGGACGAAGAAACGCTCTTTTTCTCGAAAAAAGAATATATTTTACTTGCAGGACAGTTGTAAAATTTCCGGGAAAGTACATTAGCCTGGAACATTATAACATATATTTAAGAAAAAATAATGTTCGGAAGTAATGAAAAGCGTAATTTTTAGGTCATATGACCAAGCCTTTCATCATTACAATAAGAAAAGTAAAATGAACCAATGAAAAGTTTTATTAACAAGTCACATGACTTGTTATGCTTACGTTACGCGCTGCGCGCCCCGGATGACTTCCGGATGCGCTAACGTGGCGCGTCATATGACGCATTACGCGACAACGCAGGTACAGAATATAGTCAAAATGTCTCCACCAACCAGCGGTCGGAACACAACCCCTTTCAGCAGGCTAAATAGTTCTGTTAAATGACAACAGAAGGGACAGGCAACAAGAACCATCAGTCAAAGAGGGGAGAGCTAGTTCTTCTCTACCGGGTTACATTGGGGCGCTACCGGAACTGATCGAATTGGTAGTCTACAGTGTTTCTGGATGTTTCAGACTGAAGCTGGGGTTAGCATGAGAGCAGCACCATTTCGTAGCTCCGTCGTGGTCATTCCGCAACCAATCATGGCAGCCGTTCTTTATCGTTATTTTGGGCGGGGTGGGTGGCGGAGCCGAGCTGTTTTGCAGCCATCATTGTGTGGAGTTCAGTTCATCTCACTAGTTTTGTATTTGTCATGAGGGGTTGTTCCTAATGTTTCTATTTTAGCGAGGTCAAAAAGAGATCCCATTAGTGGCCTACTGATTTTGCTCGATTCCTTTTCTTTTTTTTTTACACGATTTTTCGTTATCTGCAAAGACTAAACAGAGTATTGCGACTCTGTGTTTGTTTGTAAATAGAGAATGAACCAAAGAGAACTAATTCTAAAACAGTAAATACTTGGATAACAATCAATCAAATGGAGAGAGAAGCAGGCACGACGGATTACAATGGGGGCAAAGACCTGCGTTAACTACCTTTCACTATCTGCAAAGAGAGAGTACTCCTAATAGAAATGAGGGGGGGGGGCACCATTCAAAGCAGATCAGTGTGCATAAACACGAAAATGTTTTCACTTACCACGTACTTGACATTCGACAGCTTATGATATTTGCTATTAAAAAACCATTGAAATTCACTGAAAAAACCATAGGTTATAGACCATATATAGTTAGGAATTAGCATTTACAAAACCTTGAAAATTCACTGAAAAAACCATAGGTTATAGACCATATATAGTTAGGAATTAGCATTTAAAAAACCTTATTTTACTCACACAAAACCATTGAAATTCCATATATAGTTAGTTGCACTAACTATATATCGCGCACCTGCAATCCACTGCTGATCATGTCACATATTACATCATTCATGACATGGTCAGTGACATCACTGATGACATCACTGATGACATCTCAAATGACATCACTGATGACATCACTGATGACATCTCATTTGACATCATTCTTGTGCTAATACGATAAACCTCTTCAGACTCTAATATAACCTTAGATACACTCAGTGTATACAGACACTCACACACTGCCACTCATCCATGGAGTTACTCACACACCCAGTCAGTCATGCAAAGAAACAATCTCATCTCCATTTCTTCAACTATACAGTTAAACACACCTTACTTATTGAAACATATACTAACACATATTTACTCTCTTATACAATCCCTGATACAAGTTCACAATGATCGATACAACCACTCACTCATTCGGTGGCTCTCATGCACAGTTATTTATATATGCCAACTCTCACATGTACTGTGTTTTACATATGTACTTACTATGACATGTAGCATTGAGATATCCATTCACTCATCAATACACTCATGCACACAGTCAACTGCCCATGTAGCTGTTTCCACATGCACTCTTGAACTCATACACCTAGTGAATAAACTGTTCACACATCTATGCATAGAGTCACACACCTTCCAGCCACCCCCACACAAACTCAATCTCCCATAGAAATACTTGGGCAACCAATTAATAACACATATAGCCTCTCGTATAGCTAATGATCAACACATGCAGCAGTTTACAGAACAACAGACATAATGATGCACAAATTAAGACAGTTTAGTCACTAACCCATGCATTCAGTGAGACACATTTAATCACTCACTCATACAGTCAGTCACGCACCTACTAAATCCTTCATCCAGACACTTATACATCCACTCATTCTTCAATATGTAAGACATATTTTAACTTTACAGAAACATACAGTCACTGGATGTTGTCATCAGTGATGTCATCAGTGATGTCATTTGAGATGTCATCAGTGATGTCATCAGTGATGTCACTGACCATGTCATGAATGATGTAATACGTGACATGATCAGCAGTGGATTGCAGGTGCGCGATATATAGTTAGTGCAACTAACTATATATGGAATTTCAATGGTTTTGTGTGAGTAAAATAAGGTTTTTTAAATGCTAATTCCTAACTATATATGGTCTATAACCTATGGTTTTTTCAGTGAATTTTCAAGGTTTTGTAAATGCTAATTCCTAACTATATATGGTCTATAACCTATGGTTTTTTCAGTGAATATATATATATATATATATATATATATATATATATATATTACCTACTGGCGATAGCCAGTAGGTATATATAGTTAGGATTTTTTTCCTATGGGATTTTTGAAAATTCTATGTCGAATAACTTTGGCGTTTGAGGACAGAATTGGCTGAAATTTTCAGGAAAATGGAACATTGTGTTTCTGAGCAGCCCCTGAAAATTTGGGGGGGTTTCGTCAAGGGGGGGCCGAGAAAAAAGGGGGGTCCCAAAACGTGTTTTTCCCATGCAATTTTCCATAGGGCGGTTGGCCTCACTTTTAGCCTGAACGGCTGAATGGATTTACACCAAACTTGGCAAAATTGTAGGGACTGGTAGCCCGATGTGCCTTTGCTATGTCTCAAGATATAGGCTCCAGTGGTTTTTACGAAAATTTACTTTGAAAAATATATATTGGGCTACATTGGGCTATATATATGTTGGAGCCCAAATGTAGCCCAATGTAGCCCAATGTAGCCCAATGTAGCCCAAAGATGGCCACCAGAGACAAAAAAAAACAAATGGAGCCCAAATATCAGCCAGATGTAGCCCAACTGACAGAATGTCCACGAGTGTTCTAAAGAACAACTAGAGTGCTAACAGTCCTACTTATTACAAAGGTATGGCACACCTGAAGCCATCTTGATTGGAATAAAGTGGTAACTCTTAAAACATTTAATTTAAAAAGGAACAAAATGAGGGGGTTCATTTTGCCATAGAAAGTATGATTAGCGAATATATGACGAAATCCCGCATACGATCAGTCCGCAAAAAAAATCCCGCATGTACTATTAGGCCGCAAATTAAAATAACGAAAACTTTTAGAACGAATATGCCTTTAGCATACACTAAACAACTAAACTACCCTAAACCCTAAAACACTACCCCCAGCATGACCCTACACTACACAAACAGTACAACACTACCCTAAACCCTAAAACACTACCCCCAGCATGACCCTAGACTACACAAACACTACAACACTACCCTTAACCCTAAAACACTACCCCCAGCATGACCCTACACTATGCAAACACTACAACACTACCCAAAACCCTAAAACACTACACCCCAGCATGACCCTACACTACGCAAACACTACAACACTACCCTAAACCCTAAAACACTACCCCCAGCATGACCCTACACTACACAAACACTACAACACAACCCTAAACCCTAAAACACTACCCCCAGCATGACCCTACACTACGCAAACACTACAACACAACCCTAAACCCTAAAACACTACCCCCAGCATGACCCTACACTACGCAAACACTACAACACTACCCTAAACCCTAAAACACTACCCCCAGCATGACCCTACACTACGCAAACACTACAACACTACCCAAAACCCTAAAACACTACACCCCAGCATGACCCTACACTACGCAAACACTACAACACTACCCTAAACCCTAAAACACTACCCCCAGCATGACCCTACACTACGCAAACACTACAACACTACCCTAAACCCTAAAACACTACCCCCAGCATGACCCTACACTACGCAAACACTACAACACTACCCTAAACCCTAAAACACTACCCCCAGCATGACCCTACACTACGCAAACACTACAACACTACCCTAAACCCTAAAACACTACCCCCAGCATGACCCTACACTACGTAAACACTACAACACTACCCTAAACCCTAAAACACTACCCCCAGCATGACCCTACACTACGCAAACACTACAACACTACCCAAAACCCTAAAACACTACCCCCAGCATGACCCTACACTACGCAAACACTACAACACTACCCAAAACCCTAAAACACTACCCCCCAGCATGACCCTACACTACGCAAACACTACAACACTACCCAAAACCCTAAAACACTACCCCCAGCATGACCCTACACTACGCAAACACTACAACACTACCCAAAACCCTAAAACACTACCCCCAGCATGACCCTACACTACGCAAACACTACAACACTACCCAAAACCCTAAAACACTACACCCCAGCATGACCCTACACTACGCAAACACTACAACACTACCCAAAACCCTAAAACACTACACCCCAGCATGACCCTACACTACGCAAACACTACAACACTACCCAAAACCCTAAAACACTACCCCCAGCATGACCCTACACTACGCAAACACTACAACACTACCCAAAACCCCAAAACACTACCCCAGCATGACCCTACACTACGCAAACACTACAACACTACCCTAAACCCTAAAATACTACACCCCAGCATGACCCTACACTACGCAAACACTACAACACTACCCAAAACCCTAAAACACTACCCCCAGCATGACCCTACACTACGCAAACACTACAACACTATCCTAAACCCTAAAACACTACGCCCAGCATGACCCTACACTACGCAAACACTACAACACAACCCTAAACCCTAAAACACTAGCCCCAGCATGATCCTACACTACGCAAACACTACAACACAACCCTAAACCCTAAAACACTACCCCCAGCATGACCCTACACTACGCAAACACTACAACACTACCCTAAACCCTAAAACACTACCCCCAGCATGACCCTACACTACGCAAACACTACAACACAACCCTAAACCCTAAAACACTACCCCCAGCATGACCCTACACTAAACAACCACCACAACTCTACACTACACTAACACAACACTACACTACACAACACTACACTACACTACACAATCACTAACCCACGAAAAAATTAACACAAACCCACTTACCTCTCTCGTCATCGTGGTTTTCACAACGCAAATGCATTTACCATACATGCCTTTAAAACGTAATTCTTTGTAAAGGCATGCACGATAAATGCACATGCGTTTTGAAAAAATGCGGGATAATGGTATGCGAGGTCAATGACCTTGCGGGATAATGGTATGCGGACTGAAAGTCTGCGGGATAAAAAATGCGGGAAAATGGCTGCAAACCATGATTAGCAGCAGACTTCCCTGGTGAGCACTAGCTTTACTACAGTGATCTAATGAGCAACTAGAGTGCTAACATTCAGAATTTATGGCAAATGTGTGACACATCTGAATGCCTTCTTGATAGAACCAAAGTAAACAAGCATTGAAAATGCAATAGATCTCGCCCTCGTTTAAGTTAAAGCCATTCTGTTTGTAATGAGCTGGCTTTTTAGCTTTGCTTTTATTAGTGTTTTTAAAACTTTCATGTAAATAACATGCATATGTATGCATATATGTATATGTATGCATGCATTTATATTTATATAGATATGCAGATTATATATGTTTATATGAGTATATTACCTACTGGGGATAGCCAGTGGGTATATATAGTTAGGATTTTTTCTCTATGGGATTTCTGAACATTCTATGTCTAATGGCACATTTTGTTTCTGAGCAGCCCCTGAAAATTTGGGGGGGGTTTCGTCAAGGGGGGGCCGAGAAAAAAGGGGGGTCCCAAAACGCGTTTTTCCCATTAATTTTTCCATAGGGCGGTTGGATTCACTTTTAGCTCGAACGGCTGAATAGATTTACATGAAACTTGGCAAAATTGTAGATATGGTTTGCCCGACGTGCCTTTGCTATGTCTCAATATATGTGCTCCAGTGGATTTTGAGAAATTAACGTTTAAAAAAATATATATATCTGTGACAGCGCTCCGGTTAGCGCCCCGGTTCGCGTACCTGACGCGTAACGGAACTTCGCGAAGCGAAGCTGATTGGCTCTCCGGTGTCTGTCAACATTCTAAACAGTCCGGAGCGGCCGCCATCTTGTCTCTCGGTACGATCGAGAGACAAGATGTGGTGAAAAACGAAGGGGGAAATGAAGGAAAGGGGGCAAGGTAGACCACTCCTGACCCCCTAGGATTGATGAGGGGGATATTAAAGTGCCCCGCGGGGCAAAAAAGTAAAAAAAATTTTTTTTTTGCGATTTTACGCCGTAGCGGCGCGTCCCGGTACGCGAACCGGGCAGCTCACCGGGCAGCTCACCGGGCAGCTAACCGGGCAGCTAACCGGCAGCGTAGCTGTCAACATTGTAAACAGTCCGGAGCGGCCGCCATCTTGTCTCTCGGTAGGTTCGAGAGACAAGATGTGGTGAAAAAAGAAGGGGGAAATGAAGGAAAGGGGGCAAGGTAAACCCCTCCTGACCCCCTAGGATTGATGAGGGGGATATTAAAGTCCCCCGCGATTTTTCGCGGTAGAGGCGCTTCCCGGTACGCGAACCGGGCAGCTAACCGGCAGCTTAACGGGAGTCCGCCATCTTGTGTTTTTGGAGCGTCCGGTTCGCGTACCGGGTAGCGTCCCGGTAAGCGTAACAAGGGGAAAACCAAGAGAAACAGTAAAAAAAAAATTAAGGGAATAGATTTCCAGCAAAATTTTGGCAAAATTGTAGGGACTGTTTGTTTGATGTGCCTTTGCAAGGCCTCAAGATATGTGCACGTGTGGATTTTGTCTAATTAAGGTTAAAAAAATATATATATATCTGTAAGCGTGCTCTGGCACGCTTACGTTACGGGTTTTGTTTGCGCTGCAGAGCCGATACGTCACGGTTATGCGACGCATCATGAGGCGTCTCACGTGGCTACGTGATACGTCACGTAATAAAGAATATATTTTACAGCTATAGATATTAGCTTTTAAAAAACCAATGAAATTCACTGAAAAAACCATAGGTTATAGACCATATATAGTTAGGAATTTGCATTTACAAAACCTTGAAAACTCACTGAAAAAACCATAGGTTAGAGACCATATATAGTTAGCTGGACATTTTATTGACATAAAACCAATGAAATTCCATATATAGTTAGTTGCACTAACTATATATCGCGCACCCGCAATCCACTGCTGATGATGTCACATATTACATCATTCATGACATGGTCAGTGACATCACTGATGACATCACTGATGACATCTCAAATGACATCCCTGATGACATCACTGATGACATCTCAAATGACATCACTGATGACATCATGACACACCAATACCAGTTACTACATACGCACTCACTGATTCCTACGTCTACACACACATTCACTCATTCACCCATACAATCACTCATACATATAGTCACTCATTATTACAACACTATCATATGCACTCATACACCTATGCAGACACTCACACACTGCCACTCATCCATGGAGTTACTCACACACCTAGTCAGTCCTGTAAAGAATCAATCACACTTCCATTTCCTCATCTATACAGTTAAACACAGAACACCATACTTCAGTGACATCACTGATGACATCACTGATGACATCTCAAATGACATCACTGATGACATCTCAAATGACATCACTGATGACATCATGACACACCAATACCAGTTACTACATACGCACTCACTGATTCCTATGTCTACACACACATTCACTCATTCACCCATACAATCACTCATACATACAGTCACTCATTATTACAACACTATCATATGCACTCATACACCTAGTGAGTCCTGTGAAGAATCAATCACACTTCGATTTCCTCATCTATACAGTTAAACACAGAACACCATACTTTTCACACATATACTAACACATACTTACTCTCTTATACAATCACTGATACAAGTACACATTGATATGCACAGAGTCACACACCTCCCAGCCAGCCACACACACACTCAGTCTTCCATACATCCACTCATTCTTCAATATGTAAAACATATTTAAACTTTACAAAAACACACAGACACTAGATGATGTCATCAGTGATGTCATTTGAGATGTCATCAGTGATGTCATCAGTGATGTCATTTGAGATGTCATCAGTGATGTCATCAGTGATGTCACTGACCATGTCATGAATTATGTAATATGTGACATCATCAGCAGTGGATTGCGGGTGCGCGATATATAGTTAGTGCAACTAACTATATAAGGAATTTCATTGGTTTTATGTCAATAAAATGTCCAGCTAACTATATATGGTCTCTAACCTATGGTTTTTTCAGTGAATATATATATATATATTACACCAATGCGCTCCAGGGCTTCAGAAAAGGCTCACCACCACATTCTCCAGCCGTATGGCTGATACTTTGCTCCTGAGCAGTTGTGCAGCCTTCCCCAGCATAAACAACTTGAGTCCGAAGCGTTTCGGGGCCAAAACCACCCCTTCATCATGGACATTACATAGAGGCACACCACTCTCACCTGTTGTTCCAAATGCGGTTTATTTGAAAAAGTCCTCCCTTAGTGGGCGTGGTTTACAACAATTCTTCCCCAGGCTTGCTGGTTACTGTAGTTTTGCAGGTGAGTTAAACATGAAAAGCCTTAAGTAGGTTGTGTGCCTCCATGTATACAAATAATCCTTCATTACAATCCTATAGTAGGAAGTGGAAGATAAGCTGCACGGTTGCCTATTTTCTGAGAATGTCGCGCTGTTGGGAAAAACAACGTCATCTCTCCCCAGTCTCTGCCGGCGTGGCATCACTGCACACCTTTTCAAAGTGGAGCTCTTTTCCACGATCCGAGCCGACCGTCTATCACATGTTACACCAATGCGATCCAGCGCTTCAGAAAAGGCTCACCACCACATTCTCCAGCCAAATGGATGATACTTGGCTCCCGAGCAGTTGTGCAGCCTTCCCCAGCATAAACAACTTGAGTCCGACGCGTTTCGGGGCCACAACCGCCCCTTCATCATGGACATTACATGGCGGCACACCACTCTCACCTGTTGTTCCAAATGCGGTTTATTTGAAAAAGTCATCCCTTAGTGGGCGTGGTTTACAACAATTCCTTCCCAGGCTTGCTGGTTACTGTAGTTTTGCAGGTGAGTTAAACATGAAAAGTCTTAAGGCGGTTGTGTGCCTCCATGGATACAATTAATCCTTCATTACAATCCTATAGTAGGAAGTGGAAGATAAGCTGCACGGTTGCATATTTTCTGAGAATGTCGCGCTGTTGGGAAAAACAACGTCATCTCTCCCCAGTCTCTGCCGGCGTGGCATCACTGCACGCCTTTTCAAAGTGGAGCTCTTTTCCACGATCCGAGCCGACCGTCTGTCACATGTTACACCAATGCGCTCCAGCGCTTCAGAAAAGGCTCACCACCACATTCTCCAGCCAAATGGCTGATACTTGGCTCCCGAGCAGTTGTGCAGCCTTCCCCAGCATAAACAACTTGAGTCCGACGCGTTTCGGGGCCAAAACCGCCCCTTCATCAAGGATATTACATAGAGGCACACCACTCTCACCTGTTGTTCCAAATGCGGTTTAATTGAAAAAGTCCTCCCTTAGTGGGCGTGGTTTACAACAATTCATCCCCAGGCTTGCTGGTTAGTGTAGTTTTGCAGGTGAGTTAAACATGAAAAGCCTTAAGTAGGTTGTGTGCCTCCATGTATACAATTAATCCTTCATTACAATCTTTTAGTCGGAAGTGGAAGATAAGCTGCACGGTTGCATATTTTCTGAGAATGTCGCGCTGTTGGGAAAAACGACGTCATCTCTCCCCAGTCTCTGCCGGCGTGGCATCACTGCACGCCTTTTCAAAGTGGAGCTCTTTTCTACGATCCGAGCAGACCGTCTGTCACATGTTACACCAATGCGCTCCAACGCTTCAGAAAAGGCTCACCACCACATTCTCCAGCCGAATGGCTGATACTTGGCTCCCGAGCAGTTGTGCAGCCTTCCCCAGCATAAACAACTTGAGTCCGATGCGTTTCGGGGCCAAAACCGCCCCTTCATCATGGACATTACATAGAGGCACACCACTCTCACCTGTTGTTCCAAAAGCGGTTTATTTGAAAAAGTCTTCCCTTAGTGGGCGTGGTTTACAACAATTCGTCCCCAGGCTTGCTGGTTACTGTAGTTTTGTAGGTGAGTTAAACATGAAAAGCCTTAAGTAGGTTGTGTGCCTCCATGTATACAATTAATCCTTCATTACAATCCTATAGTAGGAAGTGGAAGATAAGCTGCACGGTTGCCTATTTTCTGAGAATGTCGCGCTGTTGGGAAAAACGACGTCATCTCTCCCCAGTCTCTACCGGCGTGGCATCACTGCACACCTTTTCAAAGTGGAGCTCTTTTCCACGATCCGAGCCGACCGTCTATCACATGTTACACCAATGCGCTCCAGCGCTTCAGAAAAGACTCACCACCACATTCTCCAGCCAAATGGATGATACTTGGCTCCCGAGCAGTTGTGCAGCCTTCCCCAGCATAAACAACTTGAATCCGACGCGTTTCGGGGCCACAACCGCCCCTTCATCATGGACATTACATGGCGGCACACCACTCTCACCTGTTGTTCCAAATGCGGTTTATTTGAAAAAGTCATCCCTTAGTGGGCGTGGTTTACAACAATTCGTCCCCAGGCTTGCTGGTTACTGTAGTTTTGCAGGTGAGTTAAACATGAAAAGTCTTAAGTAGGTTGTGCGCCTCCATGTATACAATTAATCCTTCATTACAATTCTATAGTAGGAAGTGGAAGATAAGCTGCACGGTTGCATATTTTCTGAGAATGTCGCGCTGTTGGGAAAAACGACGTCATCTCTCCCCAGTCTCTGCCGGCGTGGCATCACTGCACGCCTTTTCAAAGTGGAGCTCTTTTCCACGATCCGAGCCGACCGTCTGTCACATGTTACACCAATGCGCTCCAGCGCTTCAGAAAAGGCTCACCACCACATTCTCCAGCCGAATGGCTGATACTTGGCTCCCGAGCAGTTGTGCAGCCTTCCCCAGCATAAACAACTTGAGTCCGACGCGTTTCGGGGCCAAAACCGCCCCTTCATCATGGATATTACATAGAGGCACACCACTCTCACCTGTTGTTCCAAATGCGGTTTATTTGAAAAAGTCCTCCCTTAGTGGGCGTGGTTTACAACAATTCGTCCCCAGGCTTGCTGGTTACTGTAGTTTTGCAGGTGAGTTAAACATGAAAAGCCTTAAGTAGGTTGTGTGCCTCCATGTATACAATTAATCCTTCATTACAATCTTATAGTAGGAAGTGGAAGATAAGCTGCACGGTTGCATATTTTCTGAGAATGTCGCGCTGTTGGGAAAAACGACGTCATCTCTCCCCAGTCTCTGCCGGCGTGGCATCACTGCACGCCTTTTCAAAGTCGAGCTCTTTTCCACGATCCGAGCAGACCGTCTGTCACATGTTACACAAATGCGCTCCAGCGCTTCAGAAAAGGCTCACCACCACATTCTCCAGCCGATTGGCTGATACTTGGCTCCCGAGCAGTTGTGCAGCCTTCCCCAGCATAAACAACTTGAGTCCGATGCGTTTCGGGGCCAAAACCGCCCCTTCATCATGGACATTACATAGAGGCACACCACTCTCACCTGTTGTTCCAAATGCGGTTTATTTGAAAAAGTCCTCCCTTAGTGGGCGTGGTTTACAACAATTCTTCCCCAGGCTTGCTGGTTACTGTAGTTTTGTAGGTGAGTTAAACATGAAAAGCCTTAAGTAGGTTGTGTGCCTCCATGTATACAATTAATCCTTCATTACAATCCTATAGTAGGAAGTGGAAGATAAGCTGCACGGTTGCCTATTTTCTGAGAATGTCGCGCTGTTGGGAAAAACGACGTCATCTCTCCCCAGTCTCTACCGGCGTGGCATCACTGCACACCTTTTCAAAGTGGAGCTCTTTTCCACGATCCGAGCCGACCGTCTATCACATGTTACACCAATGCGCTCCAGCGCTTCAGAAAAGACTCACCACCACATTCTCCAGCCAAATGGATGATACTTGGCTCCCGAGCAGTTGTGCAGCCTTCCCCAGCATAAACAACTTGAATCCGACGCATTTCGGGGCCACAACCGCCCCTTCATCATGGACATTACATGGCTGCACACCACTCTCACCTGTTGTTCCAAATGCGGTTTATTTGAAAAAGTCATCCCTTAGTGGGCGTGGTTTACAACAATTCGTCCCCAGGCTTGCTGGTTACTGTAGTTTTGCAGGTGAGTTAAACATGAAAAGTCTTAAGTAGGTTGTGTGCCTCCATGTATACAATTAATCCTTCATTACAATCCTATAGTAGGAAGTGGAAGATAAGCTGCACGGTTGCATATTTTCTGAGAATGTCGCGCTGTTGGGAAAAACGACGTCATCTCTCCCCAGTCTCTGCCGGCGTGGCATCACTGCACGCCTTTTCAAAGTGGAGCTCTTTTCCACGATCCGAGCCGACCGTCTGTCACATGTTACACCAATGCGCTCCAGCGCTTCAGAAAAGGCTCACCACCACATTCTCCAGCCGAATGGCTGATACTTGGCTCCCGAGCAGTTGTGCAGCCTTCCCCAGCATAAACAACTTGAGTCCGACGCGTTTCGGGGCCAAAACCGCCCCTTCATCATGGATATTACATAGAGGCACACCACTCTCACCTGTTGTTCCAAATGCGGTTTATTTGAAAAAGTCCTCCCTTAGTGGGCGTGGTTTACAACAATTCGTCCCCAGGCTTGCTGGTTACTGTAGTTTTGCAGGTGAGTTAAACATGAAAAGCCTTAAGTAGGTTGTGTGCCTCCATGTATACAATTAATCCTTCATTACAATCTTATAGTAGGAAGTGGAAGATAAGCTGCACGGTTGCATATTTTCTGAGAATGTCGCGCTGTTGGGAAAAACGACGTCATCTCTCCCCAGTCTCTGCCGGCGTGGCATCACTGCACGCCTTTTCAAAGTCGAGCTCTTTTCCACGATCCGAGCAGACCGTCTGTCACATGTTACACAAATGCGCTCCAGCGCTTCAGAAAAGGCTCACCACCACATTCTCCAGCCGATTGGCTGATACTTGGCTCCCGAGCAGTTGTGCAGCCTTCCCCAGCATAAACAACTTGAGTCCGATGCGTTTCGGGGCCAAAACCGCCCCTTCATCATGGACATTACATAGAGGCACACCACTCTCACCTGTTGTTCCAAATGCGGTTTATTTGAAAAAGTCCTCCCTTAGTGGGCGTGGTTTACAACAATTCTTCCCCAGGCTTGCTGGTTACTGTAGTTTTGCAGGTGAGTTAAACATGAAAAGCCTTAAGTAGGTTGTGTGCCTCCATGTATACAATTAATCCTTCATTACAATCCTATAGTAGGAAGTGAAAGATAAGCTGCACGGTTGCATATTTTCTGAGAATGTCGCTCTGTTGGGAAAAACAATGTCATCTCTCCCCAGTCTCTGCCGGCGTGGCATCACTGCACGCCTTTTCAAAGTGGAGCTCTTTTCCACGATCCGAGCCGACCGTCTGTCACATGTTACACCAATGCTCTCCAGCGCTTCAGAAAAGGCTCACCACCACATTCTCCAGCCGAATGGCTGATACTTGACTCCCGAGCAGTTGTGCAGCCTTCCCCAGCATAAACAACTTGAGTCCGACACGTTTCGGGGCCAAAACCGCCCCTTCATCATGGACATCACATAGAGGCACACCACTCTCACCTGTTGTTCCAAATGCGTTTTTTTTTTTTAAAAAGTCCTCCCTTAGTGGGCGTGGTTTACAACAATTCGTCCCCAGGCTTGCTGGTTACTGTAGTTTTGCAGGTGAGTTAAACATGAAAAGCCTTAAGTAGGTTGTGTGCCTTCATGTATACAATTAATCCTTCATTACAATCCTATAGTAGGAAGTGGAAGATAAGCTGCACGGTTGCATATTTTCTGAGAATGTCGCGCTGTTGGGAAAAATGACGTCATCTCTCCCCAGTCTCTGCCGGCGTGGCATCACTGCACGCCTTTTCAAAGTGGAGCTCTTTTCCACAATCCGAGCCGACCGTCTGTCACATGTTACACCAATGCGCTCCAGCGCTTCAGAAATGGCTCACCACCACATTCTCCAGCCGAATGGCTGATACTTGGCTCCCGAGCAGTTGTGCAGCCTTCCCCAGCATAAACAACTTGAGTCCGACGCTTTTCGGGGCCAAAACCACCCCTTCATCATGGACATTACATAGAGGCACACCACTCTCACCTGTTGTTCCAAATGCGGTTTATTTGAAAAAGTCCTCCCTTAGTGGGCGTGGTGTACAACAATTCGTCCCCAGGCTTGCTGGTTACTGTAGTTTTGCAGGTGAGTTAAACATGAAAAGCCTTAAGTAGGTTGTGTGCCTCCATGCATACAATTAATCCTTCATTACAATCCTATAGTAGGAAGTGAAAGATAAGCTGCACGGTTGCATATTTTCTGAGAATGTCGCGCTGTTGGGAAAAACGACGTCATCTCTCCCCAGTCTCTGCCGGCGGAGAAGAGTGGTGTGCCTCTATGCAATGTCCATGATGAAGGGGCGGTTTTGGCCCCGAAACGCGTCGGACTCAAGTTGTTTATGCTGGGGAAGGCTGCACAACTGCTCGGGAGCCAAGTATCAGCCATTCGGCTGGAGAATGTGGTGGTAAGCCTTTTCTGAAGCGCTGGAGCGCATTGATGTAACATATATATATATATATATATATATATATATATATATATATATATTCACTGAAAAAACCATAGGTTTCAGGCCTTATATAGTTAGGAATTAGCATTTAAAAAAACCTGTGAAATTCACTCAAAAAACTATAAGTTTTAGTGGTGTTGTAGTTAGCTGGACATTTTACTCATACAAAACCAATGAAATTGCTCCTATATAGTTAGTTGTACTAACTATATTTCGCGCACCCGCAATCCACTGATGATGATGTCACATATTAGATCACTCATGACATGGTCAGTGACATCACTGATGACATCTCAAATGACATCACTGATGACATCACTGATGACATCAT
Organism: Lissotriton helveticus; assembly: GCF_964261635.1. Taxonomy (NCBI): domain Eukaryota; kingdom Metazoa; phylum Chordata; class Amphibia; order Caudata; family Salamandridae; genus Lissotriton; species Lissotriton helveticus. The sequence goes on from NC_136061.1 coordinate 2,129,682,284, forward strand.
CCAGTGAATGTGGTTTGCTTCGTTATTTAAATATGCATTATATATATAGCAATTTACATTGAAGAATGAGTGGATATATATAAATAAATATTTGGATGGAGGATTTAGTAGCAGTGTAATTGACTGTTTACTTGACCAATTTATAATGTCTCACTAAATATAGTGGATAGTGACTTAACTGTGTGAATATCTGTATCACTTTGTCAGTTGTTGTGTAAACTGATTCTACAGTTGGTTACTAGCTATGTGAAAGTCTATATTAGTTATTGATTAGTTAACTGAGTATTTGTATGGGAGTGTGAAAGTGTGTGTGGTTCGGTGGGGGGTGTGTGACTGTCCAAAGATGTGTGAATAGTTGATTCAGTAGATATATGAAGTTAAAACTACATGTTCTAACAGTTTGGGTGACGGAATCTCTTTATGGGTGTGGTGATGAGCAAATATATTTCTCAAAGGTACAGGTCCAACAAACTAGAAAAATAAAAGGCAGTGTATGTGTCAGTATTTGTATATAAATAAGTATACATAATACACAATGATTGTGTGAGTGACTGTATGGATAACTGTATACTTGTAATAATGATTTTATAATTCACTAAGTATGACTTACTATCTAAATGAATAGAAGAAGTGGTGTTTGTATAAGTGTTTTGCAAAGTAAATATGTAAGTATGATCCATTGTTTGCATAAGTGAGTAGGATGACTTCATATGTGAATAGGATGCGTGCTGTTGTTTAATGTCGATATAGATGTATAAGTATTTTTGATAGTGTTCTATTGTTCATTGACAGCATGTATGAGTGAATCCATAGGTAAGTGATTAGATGTGTGTATACATCTATGAATCACTGAGTGGATTTTTAGATACTTGTATTGCTGTGACAATGGATTTAAATATGATACTCTGTATTTTACAAACAGTGATGAAAAATTGTAATAGTGTATGAAAAGGTGTATGTGATTGTCACGTGGATGATGTCATCAGTGATGTCATCAGTGATGTCATTTGAGATGTCATCAGTGATGTCACTGACCATGTCATGAATGATCTAATATGTGACATCATCAGCAGTGGATTGCGGGTGCGCGAAATATAGTTAGTACAACTAACTATATAGGAGCAATTTCATTGGTTTTGTATGAGTAAAATGTCCAGCTAACTACAACACCACTAAAACTTATAGTTTTTTGAGTGAATTTCACAGGTTTTTTTAAATGCTAATTCCTAACTATATAAGGCCTGAAACCTATTGTTTTTTCAGTGAATTTCAAAGGTTTTTTAATTGCTGATTCCTAACTAAATAAGGCCTGAAACCTATGGTTTTTTCAGTGAATTTCAAAGGTTTTTTAAATGCTAATTCCTAACTATATAAGGCCTGAAACCTATGGTTTTTTCAGTGTTTTAAAAAAAAAAAAATTGATTGGTTAACTGGCTTATTAAGTGTATCTTAGTGAATACATATATTAGCGAGTAATGTTTAAATATTTAAATATATGCATGAGTGATGTAATATGTGACGTCATCAGCAGTGCATTGCAGACGTGCAAGTTATAGTGAGTCCAACTAACTATAACATGGGAATTTCAATGGTTTTATGCGAGTAAAATTTCCAGCTAACTATAACTGGTGTGAAACCTATGTTTTTTTCAGTGAATTTCAAAGGTTTTTTAAATGCTAATTCCTAACTATAACTGGTGTGTAACCTATGGTTTTTTCAGTGAATATATATATATATATAAAATTTCTATGGCAAAATGAAACCCCTCATTTTGTTCCTTTTCAAATTAAATGTATTAAGTGTTACCACTTTATTCCAATCAAGATGACTTCAGGTCTGCCATACTTTTGTCATAAGTAAGACTGTTAGCGTTCTAGTTGTTCTTTAGAACACTCTGGGACATTCTGTCATTGGGCTATAGTTGGGCTACATCTGGCTGATATTTGGGCTACATTTGGGCTCTTTTGTCTCTGGTGACCATCTTGGGAGACTGCTTTTCAGAATTTTTTTAATGAAATATAAGAGGATTTGAGAAGTCACTCAAAATGCGCCCTAATTTTTCTTTCTTCAGCACTAATCATAATTTCTATGGCAAAATGAACCCCCTCATTTTGTTCCTTTGCAAATTAAATGTTTTAAGTGTTAACACTTTATTCCAATCAAGATGACTTCAGGTGTGCCATACTTTTGTCATAAGTAAGACTGTTAGCGCTCTAGTTGTTCTTTAGAACACTCTGGGACATTCTGTCATTGGGCTATAGTTGGGCTACATCTGGCTGATATTTGGGCTACATTTGTTTGTTTTTGTTTCTGGTGGCCATCTTTGGGCTACATTGGGCTACATTGGGCTACATTGGGCTACATTTGGGCTCTAACATATATATAGCCCAATGTAGCCCAATATAAAAGTTAATTTTCGTAAAAACCACTGGAGCACATATCTTGAGACATAGCAAAGGCACATCCGGCTACCAGTCCCTACAATTTTGCCAAGTTTGGTGGAAAACCATTCAGCCGTTCGGGCTAAAAGTGAGTCCAACCGCCCTATGGAAATTAACATGGGGAAAACACGTTTTGGGACCCCCCTTTAATCTCGGCCCCCGCTTGACGATTCCCCCCCAATCTTTCAGGGAAGGAGCGGAGCGCCGCGAGGCAAAGTTAAGGAAAATTTCAGGAAGATTCCTCAACCGGCGCAAAAGTTATTCCCAATAGAATATTGCGATTTCCCGATGGAAAACAATCCTAACTACATATACCTACTGGCTATCGCCAGTAGGTAATATATATATATATATATATCTCCATCCAAAAACAAAGTTGTCCTGAGGCGAGAACAAGCCTGCTGCAGGGTGGCTTTTGCGACAAGTTTATTAACACAGCTTACACAGTCCAGAGTAAAATTCACCATTCCTGACGCGTTTCGAAGCATAACAGCCTATTCCGAGGAGGAAAGTCACAAGTGAAAACATGGAATTTACATTTTGCCCCATATTTGTTTACATTTTCACCTATATAAATTATGAATTTCAAAAGCTTTACTGCAAATTTTAGTATATCTTTCTACATATTCCTCTTGCCTCTAGTGAAGGCCTCATAAAAAAGTCAGATGTTCCTAGTGCCCCAAAAAACATAGAATCAGCCATTATTTTCGATTTCTTGCTGGCCTTTAATGAGAAGGGAGCCAGATTTGGAGTCCCTGCCTACCTATCAAACCTTTCTACACTCTCCATTACTAGTGAATTACTCTTTGGTGGGCTTGCTTCGGTATCATAAAGTGCATCTATTTGAGATGAAAAAGTAACATTATGGTTAATTTGTGAAATTGCAGTACAATAACAATTAATAATCTGAGATATTTTAATGAAACATAATATCCTCAAAGAAACAAACTATGGGGTCGATTAGGATGGCGGACGGATTGCCCCCGCCGGGCTGGCAGTAGCCACCACCTGCCCGTCGGAGGCAATCCGTCCGCCATCCTCACGCAAATGACCCCCCGCCACATTAGGATGGCTGGGAAGGTCTAATATGGTGGCGGTGTCTATCAGACACCGCCAGCCATATTAGGATGGGCTTTGGGGAATCGCCACGGAAAAGGCATACGGTCTTTGCTTTGGGGGCCTGCTGCGGACCCCCACGGTGAAGGTGGGGGGTGCACATGGGGGTACCTATGATACCCCACTGTGTTTCAAAGTACAACATGGCAGGCACCGCGCGGTGCCTGTCATGTTGTGCTTTGAAACACACAACATGCGTTTTTAGCATTGCGGCGGGCGGTGCTTTCACCACCGCCTGCCGCAATGTTAAAAATGCAGGATGCACCCGCCACTGTGGCGGGTGCATCCTAATTCGATGCACGGGACCTCCGCCATTATGGCGGACGGTCCCTTGCCACAACAGGATGGCGGATAGGCTTTGTCCGTCCGCCATCCTAATCGACCCCTAGGTTTGCTAATTAGGGTTTGATGCTGGTTCCAATACATTAAAGTGCAATGCAATGTACAAACGTATACCGGGTGGCCTCTTGTGAGTCACACCTACAGCAATAAGTCATACCAGGTTTTGAGATTCTTAACAAGAAGTACAAGATTACCTTCACTGTCAAGCACTTTGTCTCCCATCTAATACTGTGGGTTTGGACACGCGAGTTGTGCACTTACAACGCATGCAATATTCAGACTGGGCAACAGAAAACGGAGAGAGCTCAAAGAAGGCTAGGGTACAGAACTGGCCTAAACAGGCAGGGGTACATTATAAATCTTGCAGTTATCGTCTGCTCATTGGGTTAGGTTTAGTACATGAAATGTGCAGTCAACCTAGCTTTTAATTGTAACTGTTTGCATGTCAATATGTCTACTGCAAGAAAAACTCAGAAAGCTCTTCATGTGATCTTGGAGATTTACACCATATGCTGTTCTACTCAATAATAAAATGCCCTGCTGTGCCTTAATATACATCCAGTCAGTAGTACAGAAGGAACGCTGCTCAACCTGCAGTACACAGATTAGTGCACCAAGCCACAATTCTGGCACCTCCAGATCAATGTTTAATGAAAGTCCAATTGGAAGTTTAAGGGTGATTTGTGAAGAAGGCAACAGCCAATCATATTCAATTTATTTCAGAGGTTACTGCATTGGAAGAAAGCAATATGTTGTCTGTCCTCATGGATACTCTTTATGCAGGCACACAGATCTCAATATGACCATTTAGAAAGTAAATAAATGTCTCTATTTAAGGAGACGTGCATGGATTATGTTGTTGTGTAGCATTAATTGTTGCAAACCCCTTGGAAAAATGTAAAAGATAAGTACATTAGATACCGTTAGCCAAAACATGCAATGTACTAAGGGCCTCATTTATGAAAAGTGACGCATCGCTGCGTGAAAACAGCGATGTGTCACTTTTCATTGCGCCCTCCTTGCGACACCAATGATGCATCATATTTAGAGTATGACGCATCACGTCGCAAGGAGTTACAGATATACCAGTATATCTGACGTATCTGTAGGAGCAAAAATGATGCATTGCTGGAGTGTGTCACAAAAGTGACTCAACTCTAGCAATGGGTCATTACTCATAGGCAAGTTCCATTTCAAATGTGCCTGCGTCAGTCTTATACCTGCTGTGAGGCAGGCGTCAGATATTGACACCTTTGTGTACTAGAAGTGGGGTAGTGAAATCTCATAGATTTCACTGCGTCACTTCTAGGAGGCTTACTTGTGTCAAAACGCCCACCCTGCATACATTATACCTGGCACAGGTATAATGTGGCGCAGGGGTTTACAAAGTGACTCGTCTACCTAGATGCATCACTTTGTAAATATGACGCAATATGGGGCATTTTTTACGCTGCTGGTGTGTCACAAAAGTGCAGGGCAAAAGTGACGCAAACGCTCATAAATAAGCCTCAAAGTATATATGCATGAGTATTTATTCTTCTTCACCCAGAAATACAACGTGTGTTTATTTGTTTAAATCTATATGGATTTTATTTTTATTACTGTGTGCAGGAAGATCACTTGAACTGGAGCCCGCCGGGATATGCCTGCAATTCTTCTTGATGATTCAAGAACATTACACTCATCATGAGAAATGGCTCACTGGTATAATTAATGGATGTACGGCATTACGACGCGTACTGTTACAACGCGTGCCGTTACACCGCGGTTTTTTCAACGCAGGTCGTTACCACGACTTGCGTTGGAGGGGGTGCGGACTTAGGAATTTTTTAATTTACTATTCCAACACCAGCCTACGTACAGTAGGGAAGGTGTTGGATAGTAAATTAAAAAATTCCTTGTCCTGCAGCGCCCTCCAGCGCAAGTCGTGGTAACGACTTGCGTTGAAAAGACCGCGTTGTAACGGCACGGCGGTGTAACAGCCGCGTCGTAAAGGCTGTTCACCATAATTAATCTCTATGGCACCCTTGCCTTGAGCTGCTGCATACCACGATTCCCCTTACTCACCTCCCGCACTTTGCATTTTTTACTGAGCTCCCCGGTCGAAAGCGGCTTTGTCAATTGAGAGGAGGGAGCTCAAAGTAGGTTTTGAGAATTGTTTTGATGTGCCTTCACCACAACAGCCATCATTTTCTGGACAGCAGCAGTCTAGTTGCTCATCTCACCATCGACATAAAGCATAATCCTGGCACCGATGCACAGCGGGTGAGCCGCCAGCACACTAAAGGTGCACCAAAGGTGAGCTAATGTGCGCCAGTCGCACCCAAACGTCACCAGCCACCAGGAACTCACAATCTGCATTGCCAATGGTGGCTTTTTCATCTTTTAAACATTACAATAGTAATGGTCTAAAAACAAAACTCAGGCCTCCTGGCCAAAATGGTGTTCCCTGCTATGTATTTAGGTTCTCCTGTCCCATTTTTCAAAGAAATGGAAATGAGGAAAGCTCTCTGTCAGGCAACATTCAGCCCATTGCTTTCACAGCTTCTACCTCAATTGACCCGATTCACGAACCAAGCTACGGTCCATTTCTCCCACACTTAAAGGCCTCTACTTCAATGCTAGATATATTCCCAAGCATACCATTGAAATGTGGGATTTACTTACATCTGCACAGCCAGATCTGTGTTTTATCACAGAGGCCTGGCTACATTCTTCAGCAGTACTTTGTATTCCAATTGCATATCCTAATAATTATAAACTGATAAGGCTGCATAGGTAATCCAAACCAGGAAGAGGTGTAGCGTGTCTTCCGGGATTCTCTTAAGGTACACATCCTTGATTCCCTACTTACAGACTGGGCAGAAATAGTCATTTTCAAAACAGAAACTCCTCAAAGAGAGATCTGTAAAGGTGCCCTAGTCTGCAGTCCTTCTGGCCCTAAAAAAGAGTTTATTCAAAAATTTGCAGAACGACAAGCACCTTATGTACTATCTACACATAATCTTCTTTTAATCGGAGACTTTAACTAGCACGCTGACATAGCCACTGGCCCTGACATACTTACTTTGGTGTCCAATCTTGACATGCTAGGCTTCCACCTGACTGAGCTCAGTCCTACTCATTTAGCTGGGCACACATTAGACCTCATGTTTGCCACCTTCAGGTCTCTTCAAGTTGACACCCAACTACCTTTAACCTGAACTTATCATTCTTTGGTACGTTATCAGATTCTCACTCTGACTACTACTGCTAAACCTACAGTTGAGAATCTCTTTACATCAAGACCAAGGAAATCAATTACTTTGGAATCATTTCACTCCGATTTCCTTGCCCCTATTTTAGATAACTCATAGGACATGAACTCGGCTCTAACTCAGTTTCATCATGACACTTTCGCACATGCCCTTGACATTGTTGCCCTTCATATGCAACTTCACGTCAAATTATGTAGACCTAATGCTGCATGGTACACCGCCGAATTGAAAATCGGCAAAGCAAGTTATAAATGATTAGAACACAAACGGAGGACTAAAAAACAAACACGGATAAACAAATATACAAATCACCACTACATACTTACCACTATAAAATAAGATCAGCACATATGCATTTTATTGTTGACAAGCTGGAGCAAGCAGGTAAATCCTCAAAGGAATTTTTTTAAATCCTAAATGACTTTGCCAAACCCCAAGCCTCCTCCTTGGTCATTCCTGCCTTACAATTACTTTGTGACACTTTTGCTACCCACTTTCAAACCAAAATAGACATCTACTAAAGTTTTTATTCTATGACTGATTCCTTAGCTCACACTGTCAAAGCCCAGCTCACATGAGTTTCTGTTCAGTTCTGATGGAGGTTGAAGACAGTCCGACCCCACCCTGAAACTGCTTGTTCCAGCATACTAGTTTTAAACTGTGCACTAAGAACCAGAAGCTCAAGGGAAGGGGGGAAGTGGATAAAATAAAAAAAGAGAGACAACACCATTCTTGCGTTTCCACTGTAGAAGTGCTGCTAAAATCTGCGGCCCTCTCTGACTTCTTGTAGAACCTGGTGCCTAATGAAACATGAACAAAGAAAAGATAAGTGCAACCTATCCCTAAAAGAGTTCCTGACTAACCCTTAATCTATTTAGAAATTCTCTTCTAAAAGTACCTCTTGGATCCTGGTCTTTAGCTTCCAGGTTTGGAATGTGTTACTGTTCTGGGATGTGTTTTCTATTACTGTAAAACTTCTGTAAAATCAAACGAATATCATTATCAGAATTACCAACATCTAACATTCACCTTAATATAACTAAAGCCTAAATTCTTAATAGCAAACTCACTTTTCACACATTTCCAGACTTCTTACAAAACAAATACTGTACTTTTACATCAAAATACAGCAGGTAATTTGTGCAAGTCCTTAATTTGCTGTTTGCCTTGCTGTCAATGGTTTCTTATGTTCGATTCTTAAAAAAGTTCCATGTAAAACAATGTTTATTTCACAAAGTTCCACAAAGTAGTCTTGTAACAAAGGGGTTTGAACAACAAAGTTCATGGGAGATATCTTGTTACAAATTGTCTTTACATGAATCCAGAAATCGCTGACAAAGTTCTTTCAGGTAATAAAAAGTTTTGCACTTACTTGTTACTGAAAAGGGATACTGATCAGTCTAACCTTGTCCTCTTTCTCTTTGCAGGTCGATTGCAGTGGACAGAAGAGGGGCTGAGGCAAGAAGGAGCTGGAAACCGGAAGAAGGAAGAGCCAGCAGCTGCACCCGTTGATGCCAATGAAGGTCTGGAGAGAGCAGGAGTGCCAGCGCCGAAGGATCTGTTCTCAGGTAAGTGGGAGGTAGATGAGCACAAGCACTGGGTGAGGCTCAGGGGCTGCCTTTTATAGACAGGGCTGGGTGTGGTTCGAAGAGCTGGGTGTGGTTCGAAGAACTGGGTGTGGTTCTCACGAGCAGGTGTGCAGAGCTTCAGTTACTATGCTAATGAGTTGAAGTAGCACATGGCCTAGGGAGGAGTGTTCTAAATAAGCCTTGGTAAAAGCAAGGTCCAATGTACAAACAAGACAGCAATGTCCAAACTTGTGAATACATTGAGCAACATACACATAAGTCTTAAGGAGGGGCTGCGATAACAAGAAAGGCTTTCAATAGTATGTTTAAAGAGAGCTATTACAGAAACCACTAGTGCAATGAGAGGGGACATGCTCTCTGCTGTGCACAAACCCTAACACACACATAGAGATGATGGACGGAGTGCTGACACTTTTCAGACACTCACCCCCAGTCACAGATCTGGGTTGAATTTGCCATCGTTCTTTAGCTCACTTCACCACCCCAGTTCAGACACGGCTATATGCAAATCAGTCTTGACCCTGTGACTCATGGGAACAGTCCAGCCTGAACTGCCAAGCCATGTCTTCCCTGGACTGGAAAGAAGCATCCTGGGACCAATTACAGGCTAACAGCCCTCATCAGACAGGCTACCTTGAATCCAGTGGCAAAGTGAGCAAGGGACCCACGTCTGGGCATACCCTGCCCAACTTAGGGCGAACAAAGCAAACACACCGAGATGATGGAAGGAGCGCTGAAACTTTTCAGACACTCACCCCCAGTCACAGATGTGGTTTGAACCCATCATCATTCTTTAGCTCACTTTGCCACCCCAGTTCAGACAGCTGTGCAAATCAGTCTTGACCCTGTGCCTCATGGGAACAGTCCAGCCCTACTGCCAATCCATGTCTTCCCTAGACCGGAAACAATCTTCTTGGGACCAGTTTCAGGCTAACAGCCCTCATCAGCCAGTCTAGCTTGAACCCAGTAGCAAAGTGAGCAAGGGACCCACATCTGGACATACGCTGCCAACTTAGGGTGAACAAATCAAAGACACGGAGATGATGTACGGACCGCTGAAACTTTTCAGACACTTACCCCCAGTCACAGATCTGGTTTGAATCCATCATCGTTCTTTAGCTCACTTCGCCACCCCTGTTCAGACACAGCTATATGCAAATCAGTCTTGACCCTGTGCCTTATGGGAACAGTCCAGCCTGAACTGCCAAGCAATGTCTTCCCTGGACTAGAAACATGCATCCTGTGACCGGTTTTTGGGCTAACAGTCCTCATCAGCCAGGCTAGCGTGAATCCAGTGGCAAAGTGAGCAAAGGACCCAAGTCTGGGCATACCCTGCCAACTTAGGGCGAACAAAGCAAACACACACTGAGATGATGGACGGAGCACTGAAACTTTTCAGAAACTCACCCCCATTCTTTAGCTCACCTACACACCATTGAATTGCCTCAAAATATTGTTCCAGTATTATTGGAAAGATTTTAGCCTATCTCTCAATCTCAGACGCTTGACTTGCTGGCTAGAGCAAACTCTGGAACGCTATCTGATTTTTGCCTCCTTCATATCATTGCCACTCTCTCCTCCCTTCCTGCACCAGTTATCACATCCTTGTGCAACCAGTCTCTGACCCTAGTTGCTATCCCACGGCTTTGGGAGGCAGCACGTGTTAAACCAATCTTTAAAAAAACTAATGCAGAGCTGAGCAATCCAGCTAACTATCGCCCGATATCTCTCCTCCTTCTGTTAGGCAAAGTTCTAGAAACCTACATCAACAAACAGGATGCCTCTTATCTGGAAACATGTAGTTTGTTGGATGCCTCTCAAACAGGCTTCAGACCTTCCTGCAGTATGGAGACTGCCCTTCTTGCAGTAGCAGATACTATGAGGCTGTCCTTTGACACTGGAAATCACACCATGTGGGTTCTGCTTGACCTGTCAGCCACGTTTGATACCGTCTCTCATTCCATTCTGATACAACTTCTCCATCAGATAGGTATCCAGGGCCTTGCCCTTGACTGGTTTAGAAACATTTTTAAAGACAGGTTTCAGACTGTCTCTATTGGACTCATCACTCTAAAACCATCTTTTGGACGAAGGGGTCCCTCACTGCTCCTCCTTGAGGCCCACGCTTTTTAACATCTATGTGGCCCCCCTATCTCAGTTGGTTAAGTCCTGGGGGTTTAAAATACTTTCCTATTCACACGACAACCAATTTTTTATCTCTTTTGGGCATGACATTGAGAACATCAAACAGCGATTTGTTGCATGCATGAGGAAAATTGCCCTCTGGATGTCCCACAATTGTCTTCAATTGAATGGGGCAAAACAGAGATTCTTCTGTTTTTGTAAAGTCTAGCTCTTTTGCTCGAATGACTGGTGGCTGGCTGAACTTGGCCCTGCCCCTGTGCCCAGTAGGACAGCCAGGAATCTGGGTACACTTCTGGACGACACTCTCTCTATGAAAGACCAGATCACTTCCACCTGCGGCACTTGCTTTGGCACCATATGATTTCTTAGGAAAATCTTTCAGTGCCTTCCTTTGAGTCCTTAAAAGACACTTATCCAAGCATTAATTATCAGCCGGTTGGATTATGGCAATGCCCTGTTACTCGCTTCAAGTTAATCCCTTGTAGCTAAAAATGCAGATAGTTCACAACTGTGCCGCCTGCATGGTCAACAACTTGCCTCCACCGGCACCATCAGCTCCATGCTTAGAGCCCTCTATTGGCTCCCCATTATAAAGAAAGCATTGTTTAAACTCCTTTGCCTGATCTACAAATCTCCGTCAGGCTGAGGTCCAAAATATCTTCAGGAAAGACATATTCTATACCTTTCTGATAGGAACCTAAGATCTAAAATTCAACTTCTGCTACTTCTTCAGCGCATTTGTACATCAAAATATGGTGGACGTGCATTTTCCTACCCCGTCCTGCCCCACTGGAATAAGCCCCCTCTGTTTATTCGTACATGTCACAGTGTTTATGGTTTTAAAAAAACATCTTAAAATGTGGCTGTTCTAACTAGTTGCCTCTATCGTTGCCTGCCTATCAGAACGCTGAGATGTCCATTCAGGGTCGAGTCGCTACTCTATGTCAAGATCCAATTAACATGGCACAAAATATGGCCTGTACTAGTCTCTAGTTCCTATTAATATTTTTATTTTAAAGGTTATTGTGCGGTGGGGTATTTTTATTTAAAACCCACAAACATACTCATAGCATGAGAACCTCTGACTCTCCCCAGGGCAGTGGTATTATCTGACATTCTCCTGTGCCAGTAGGAGAGGTTTGTGTCAATTCCCCTTCCTTACAAGTTATTTATTGCCACAATCTGAGTAAAGGGGGATTTTTTAACATGTGGAACAGGCACCTCAGCTGTTTCCTTGTGCCTGAGTTCATCTGTAGTGCACACTGAGGTGCATTTAGACTGGCACAGAAGCCACGTCTTTGTCCTGTCACCTCTGAGCCATGGTCCATTGGAGAACATGTGTCCTAAATGCCAGAGTGGCTATCTTTGGAACTGGGGAATGAGGTGTGAGTCCCGGCAACAACTCAGCATCCTGTAATTTAGGGCAATCACTTAATTTTCCTGTGCCTAAAAACAAAACAAAAAGAATCTGACATTATCTAATATAATCTGGTGGTCATGTAAAGCGCTCTTTTGCCCTCGGGCCAAGTTCACACTGTATAAAAACTGCAAAACTAAATTGTGGAATACAAAATAGACGGATTTGCTAATTCTGTAGGAGTTATGCAGGCCCTGAGAGGGCTATGACTGACACTAGCATAGATGTAGAGCTACCACCGCTGCTGCTGACCAGAGACACCCTGTGATTAACTGGTGGGCCTAGTGGCAGGCGCCCTTCTTAAGGGGTAGGCCAGAGTGAATTCAAATTACCCTGCACGCCCAGGTTATGGTAATTCAAGGAGGCACCCATGGCCCCTGGGTGGAGACATGTGGGGACTGTTGTCCTACTATGCCTTGGGCTTTAGGGCCAGGCTTACTAGGGACCTCCACCTACGTGGCAAGCTCTGAGATGCACTTACGTGTCTCCCCGATGACATGGATGGCGTAAACAGGGGTTTATGACAGACCCAGAGCAGGCAGGTCTCATTGCCACTGCTCCACCACCCTCCGCCTGTGGCTGAGATTGTAAGAACTGGATGGCCAAAACACTTGTGTGTGTCTGGCCACCGAAGGAAGGAGGGAGGGAGTTTGTCATATTTTTTGTTCTTTTGATAGGACAGCACATTCAATCCATGAGCCACATGTTGTGATTAGCAACAAGAATTGCATATCAGGCCTAAATTTACTAACACTTTGCACTGGGGTAAATCATGATTTGTGTAAGAAAGAAGTCTAGAGTTACGCCAGGTAGCTTTATGCTTGATTTGTCACTACTTGTACCATGGGTGGTAAATGGGCATTCCACCAATGGGTTTTTACCCATATCCACATTTTTGCCAGCTTTGCATGTGTGTTGCCTTGTAGAACACACATACATAGTGGGTACAGAGTTAAAGCACAGTTTTTGTACAAACCCCAAAATTGACATAATGCACACACATTTGCACCATGGTGAAAGAGTGTGTGCATTGGTGAATGGCAGCCAAGCGTGTGCAGCGCTGGCGAGAGAAAAACAGTGCCATAACTTAACAGCGCCATATCTTAGTAGATACAGGGCAGCCTTTCTCTCACTGTTTGAAGCAACGCAGCAGTTGCTGTGCTGCGTTGCGTCAAAACTTCGCAAATCTGCCACTAAAGGTTTTAAGGAGTGTGCAATTATCCCTTGGCAAATGGATTGATCCCACCAACTCATTTCGGGCGCATTATTTAACATATCGGCTCATGAATACAAGCGGGCATCGGGATTTTGGCTGAAGATCGACTTGCCATGCCTAAGGCAATCGGAGGACTTAATTTTTGTTTGTACCTTACAGGCGAATAACATTAATCCTAATGTTGGAGGAAAAAACGAGCGCCTGATGATATGTGTGTGTATCTGTGGCTCGGTGTCATTCTGGCTGTAAACTCTTATGCTGCAGACACAATGAAATGCAGATGCTGTGGGAATTAGCTGGAGACTCTTAGCAGTGAAATATTAACTTCGGTTTGCATTCAGCCTGCCAGCCTTTCTCGCTTAGTTTGCATTTCAGACGATCTCTTTCTTTAATGGGATGGGATGAAAAGCAGAATGCACTTTTCCTATTGCAACAAGGCATATAAAAGCCATACTCACGAAGCACATGTGAACTCTGACTTTTAACTGCAATTAATGAGTCTGTCATTTCGATACAACATTATTGATTACCGTTTTCAACAAGCCTAATCAGGGCTGAAATGTATCATCCACACAGCGCAGTGTATATGTCGTTTATCTTTCTTCTTTTGCCAGCTGGCAATGCAGAATGAAGTCAATGCGCTTAAAAATTGATACCGATTGAAAAGGACTTTTGTAAGGTGATTGATTTCTAATGAACACGCCTCTTTGTTGAGGAAGTCAAGTACAACATTCAATGTAATTAATCAAATATTCAGCTTTGCAGTTATGTAACTGATTTGAGGAGTCCCTATGCTTGGTCAAACAGGCTTGTATTAATCATATGCAATCTTGGCAAGCAAGTTCTTATTGATGACCAGAAATTCGTAGTCGTAATACTGTAGTGACGGTCTAGCCTTTCTACCGCGAGGGCCGGAACCGGAAGGGGACAAACAGGAACTGGAAGGCGGCCATTTTGATAGGCGCCGAGCTGGACCTAGTGCAAGCGCGCTGCCCCGGCGCTCCGAGTAATAAACCCAGAGTTACAACTTACCTGCGGCTCCGTGATTTATTTATGGTAGTGACCTTCCTACAATGGCGACGAGGATGGGATTGAGGTTAAACACACTCCCATGTACCATCCAGCAGGAAATGGACTGGCCGAACGGTTCAACCGTGTCATAATGGGGACAATCCAAGCGGCCATAAGTGATGGGCAGGATTGGGAGAAGGAACTACCCAAGATGCTGTGGGCATACCGCATCACACCGGGAAGTACAGGCTACAGTCCGTTCAAGATTTTGAGGGGAAGAGAGCCGTTTACAAAGGACAACATTGCGTGGAGACAGATGGTAGTGCAGAGCAAATGGTCCCCTGCGATTGTGAAGAGAAATCTAGAGAGAGCACAAGAGACATATACAGAGCATTACAGCAAGAGACGTAATGTGCACGCAGTGTCTCTGGAAAATGGAGACTGGGTGAGGGTGAAAGTAGCCACATTAAAGAGGAAGGGAGAAAGCAAATTCACACCACCCCTTCAAGTCCTGGAACCGTATACCAGGTCTGCGTTGTTGAGCGATGGCAAAGTGTGGTCGCAAGACAGAATGGCGAAGTGCAACAAAATCCTAAAATGGGAAACAGAAGGTGAGACTGGACTTGAAGAGAGAGCACAGAGAAGTGAAGTCAGTAGAAGGGTACAAGAGCAAGTTGGAAGGAAGGAAGAGCAAGTCAAGGATACAGAGAGCGGAGATTGTGAAGCCGGAGAGGAAGGAACAACTGGAGGCGATTTGACAGTGAAAGGACAAGAGGAGGAAAGGAACAAAGAGAGACAGGATGAACAGGGTGTGAGATGAGCGACAGGCGTGAGCAACACACTGTCCCGAGGTCCCCGAGAGGCGGCAAGGAAGCAGAAGGCGTGAGAACGCGAGCAGGACGCATAGTGAGAATACCCAAGAAGTTTGAGAACTTTGCCATGAATATCCAGTAAGACTATATGTGCCATTTATATTGAATTGTTTGATGTTTTAAAGGAGGGAGATATGTAGTGACGGTCTAGCCTTTCTACCGCGAGGGCCGGAACCGGAAGGGGACAAACAGGAACCGGAAGGCGGCCATTTCGATAGGCGCCGAGCCGGACCTAGTGAAAGCGCGCTGCCCCGCGCTCCGAGTAATAAACCCAGAGTTACAACTTACCTGCGGCTCCGTGATTTATTTATGGTAGCGACCTTCCTACAAATACTTTTTATAATATTGTTTATTATTAACTTGCATTGTTTTTTATTTTCATTATATAGAGTCATTGAATGTTGGGAAAAAAGAAGGCAGACATTAAAGTAAATGACAATAAAGTAATTGCTTTAAGAACAGAGAAGGAGAACGAAATAAGAAAATTACAAATTTAACTTCGGTCATGTGATCGAATTGTTAAATAAGTAGCAGGCGACGAGACTGGGTTTGTTTGACATTTTATATCGTCATTGGGGAAATAATGAATGAAAACCACCATCCACTAAATCTCTTTATCCCTGTCAATATGGGCTCACTAACTGACAGTATCTTGTTCATTTACAACAAAGAAGTTACGTTAGGCACCCAAATTATAGCATTATCAGAAATTACATCAAAAATCTTATGGCCCTGTGCTCGACAGCCCATCCCCTGTTTGCTTTACTCCTGGCTACGCCCCAGTAGGTGAGCCGACATTACCTGTGAAGACGCCATACATTTTTTGAACATTCTTTATGGAACAGTCAAAATTGCACGGTGTTAATGAACAGTGTTTTACCAATGCACAAAAAATGCTTTGCCCAAACAGCAAAGTAGTAGCTCAAGTTGTGAAAACAGAGAATTCAAAGCAGCCAACATGGCTGTGACCTCCTAGCCACCTCCTCCCACATTGAGAGCCATTACTGGAAAACACAGAGTAACTCCACCTCTATGCGTCTAACGGTTTATCGTAGATAGCTGTCTCCACCTGCTTTCACTTTGATTTCAACCAAACTCCATACATTCTGAATTCCAAATAGGATTCCGTCCAGGAAGAGGCACAAAAACTGTTCTCATCGCCATCTGGGATGACAGCAGCAACACAGAAGGCCAGAACAGGGTTGCTGCACTATTTTTCTTCGACCGTTTAGCTGCCTTTGACACAGTTCATCAAGACACTCTAATCCAAAGACTTCATAAAGCTGTCATAGAGACAACTGCTCTCAAATGGATCACATCATATCTTCAAAATGGAAGCAACATCATCCATACTTTCCCTTTCGTATCAAACAGTACTTCACAAAAGCAGGGGTCCCTCAATGGTCTATCATCTCACCTGTGTGTTTCAACATCTACATAAAGTCATTACTAGCAATGATCAATGAATTTCAGCTCACATGCTATAGCTACACAGCTGACACACAAATACTTCTTAAACTGGCCACCCCCAAAGAGATGAGATCCTCAAAGGTCTTTAGCTGACTCAGAACCGTTAAACAGTGTATGAAATAGAGCCATGTCAAATTGAATGCATCCAAAACTGAAATACTCACAAGTGGCAATTTGAAAAATTATGACCCGCTCTGCACCTGGTCTGACAATATGGGACCACCTCCTAAAGCAGTAAGAAACCTTGGAATTTCTATGGACTCCAATCTATCAATGAATGCCCAAGTTAATATGCCACTAACTCTATTTTAAAGTTGATTACACCAATGGCCTCTACCACAGATCACCTTTATCAACTTTGAAAAAGCTACAATGAATTCAAAACTGTGCTGCCAGACTTCTTCTACATGTAAAGTCACAAGCCCACATCTCCCCTGCCTTGAAGGCCATACATTGGTTACCAGTTGCCAGAAGATCCACCTTCAAGCTGTGTTTATCCACCCACAAAGCAATACAAAGAACAGGACCACTTTTCATCAGGAATACAATCACCAAATACATACACAAAGGAACCTTTACTCCAGATTGGCACCCCACCTCAAAGCCCCAGCATGCAAGAAAAAAACACGGGTTGTACATTTTTCTCAGTACAGGCAGCCAAACTTTGGAATTTATTACCGCAAACAAAAGGTTTACGGATAACTATCTTATCTTCAGAATACTACTCAAGACTTGGCACTTTCCTACATGACCACGAAACTCAAAGCACAGATGTACAGCAGATGCTTGTGTGAATAAACATATATAATCTAATTATATGAATGAAATTAGATGTGTGTATTTTTTTGTACAGATATATAATCATTATGTTAGAAATTATATAGATATTCCTATATGTTTGCCAAAAAAATGTAGATATTATTTATTGTTAAAATGTATACATATATATTATTCATACTCAACATGTATACAGGTCTACCTCTACGTTATGTGATTATATGCTTATGGGTCTCTGTTTTATTTTATTTTATTTTATGTATCATAATGCATAATATGATCAGAACAATTGTATAAGTGCTTCACTATTGAAACATTGGAGGAAAATATAAAATAAAAATAAATAAATATAAATAAAAAATACATTAAAAAAAAGCATGAAATTAACAAAAAATATCAATTGGACCACAACAGCTTTGACACTCAGGCGCCGACGACAGACGCCAACAGACGCCAACACCCCAACCCAACACTCACCAAATGCACCGACCTCCTGCTCTCCTGGAACAACATCAATGACGAAGACACCATCAAAATCATGAACACCATCCACTCTGGCTCACCTTCTAACCCCTGCCCCCACCACATCTTCAACAAGGCCAGCTCCATCATCGCACCCCATCCCCGAAAGATCATCAACAGCTCCTTTGAGACCGCCACCTTCCCAGAAAGCTGGAAACACGCTAAGATGAACGCTCTCCTCAAGAAACCTAAGGTGGACCCAAAGGACCTCAAGAACTTCTGACCCATCTCCCTGTTCCCGTTCCAGGCAAAAATCATTGAGAAGACCGCCAACAGACAACTGACCCACTTCCTGGAGGAGAACAATGTCCTGGACTCCTCCCAATCCGGCTTCCGCAGAAACCACAGCACCGAGACCATCCTCATCGCCGCCACTGACGACATTAGGACCATACTGGACAAGGGCGAAACCGCGGCCTTCATCCTCCTAGACCTCTCGGCCGCCTTCGGCACCGTCTGCCACCACACCCTGCGCACATGCCTCCATGACGCAGAGATCCAAGGCAAAACCCTGGTCTGAATCACCTCCTTCCTCACCGGCAGAACCCAGAGAGTCTGCCTCCCCCATTCTGATCCGAAGCCACCACGACCACCTGCGGCGCACCCCAAGGATCATCCTTCAGCCCGACCCTATTCAACATCTACATGGCACAGCTCGCCAACATCGTCCAGGCGCACCACCTCAACATCATCTCATACGCCGATGACACATAACTGATCCTCTCCCTCACCGAAGACCTGGACATTGCCAAATTCCACTTCCAGGAGGGAATGGAAGCCATGGGAGTTTGTATAAAGACCAGCCGACTGAAACTGAACTCAGAAAAAATGGAGGTCCTCATCCTCAGTGCCAACCCCTCAGCATGGGATGACTCCTGGTGGCCGATCAAGCTGGGAGCGCCCGACACCCACAAACCACGCACGCAATCTGTGTTTCATCCTAGACTCAACTCTCTCTATGACCCAGCAAGTCAACACTGTTTCCTCCTCCTGCTTCAACACCCTTCGAATGCTCTGCAAGATCTACAGATGGATCCCCACTGAAACCAGAAGAACGGTCACCCAAGCACTTGTCAGCAGCAACCTGGACTACGGCAAAGCCCTTTATGCAGGAACCACAACCACGCTCCAGAAGAGACTCCAACGCATACAGAATGCCTCCACACACCTCATCCTCAAACTCCCTCACTACAGCCACATCACCACCCACATAAGAGATCTGCACTGGCTCCCGGTCAACAAGAGGATCACCTTCAAACTCCTTACCCACGCTCACAAAGCACTCCACAACATCGGACCTGCATACCTCAACAAACGACTGTCCTTCTACACCCCGAACTGCCAGCTTCGCTCTGCCTCCCTCGCCCTCGCCACCGTCCCACGCATCTGACGAATGACCACTGGCAGCAGATCATTCCCCCACCTTGCAGCAAAGACATGGAACACCCTCCCTGCCCACCTGCGTCAGATCCAGGAACTGCTGACCTTCAGAAGATATCTCAAGTCCTGGCTGTTCGACCAGTAGCTGCCTCCCCCCCAAACCCACAGTGTATTGTGACCCTCACGGGTGAGTAGTACGCTCTACAAATGATTGATTGATTGATATTGGTCAGCCAATGTGGATGGAGACACAAACATGCTCCGCAAACTGCAGCCATGAGGGAGGCTCATACCCTGATCCCACACTGAAGGTCGGCAAAGCAGCTGACATGCTATGCCTCTGATACTGATACCAAATCCCAGCCACTGAGACAATAGGCACAATCAGATAAGACACAGCAGTGCAAGTAGCCTACGGGCTGTCACCAAGTATAGTGGCAAAAGTGCACATAGAAACAACAGCTGGAAAAAGATGGACAGAACGGAGAAAAAACAAGCCAAACTGCAGTTTGAGCCCCGGAAAATGCACCAGACTCAAGGAGACAGTGAACAACAGGCGGCCGACCAAACCACTGAGACCTCGCAATCTGTAGCTGTTAGAATTGGGGGTCTCGAGTTGGCACAGGTAGGTACTTGTGACAAATAGGGACTCTCTCCACTAGTCAGGATAAGGGGATTACACTCCTAAAATAACCCCTGCTCAACCCCTTGGTAGATTGGCATGAGCAGCAAGGCTTAATTTCAGAGGCGTTGTAAGTTTAGCATTTGTGGCCACATAGAGTAACCCAGTGACAACACTACAAATGGACACCACACAAGGTTTTATAGCAAAAGTAAATATATTTTATATAGAGTTACCACAAGACCAATAAACGATAAAAAGAATCCACCGTACTATTAGATTTCAAGAGTTCTTGTAAAAAGGCTTAAATCAAGGTTCTGTGCGAGTCGGTAGCCCGGACGGGCTACAGCGTTGTTGAAAATAACACAGAGTCTAGTACATCCAGAGGACCGCGTCGGTACGGGCCCACTCGAATGTCACAGGTAGGTACTTGTGACAAATAGGGACTCTCTCCACTAGTCAGGATAAGGGGATTACACTCCTAAAATAACCCCTGCTCAACCCCTTGGTAGATTGGCATGAGCAGCAAGGCTTAATTTCAGAGGCGTTGTAAGTTTAGCATTTGTGGCCACATAGAGTAACCCAGTGACAACACTACAAATGGACACCACACAAGGTTTTATAGCAAAAGTAAATATATTTTATATAGAGTTACCACAAGACCAATAAACGATAAAAAGAATCCACCGTACTATTAGATTTCAAGAGTTCTTGTAAAAAGGCTTAAATCAAGGTTCTGTGCGAGTCGGTAGCCCGGACGGGCTACAGCGTTGTTGAAAATAACACAGAGTCTAGTAAATCCAGAGGACCGCGTCGGTACGGGCCCACTCGAATGTCGACAGACTCAGTCACAGTACCTATTACTTGGGGCAGCCGGCACGGATGTGCGAGCCGGTTCCGGTGATTATCGTGGTGCAGAAAGGAAGCGTTGCAGGATGCGTTGTCCCTCGATGTGGTGTAGGCAGCAGCCTGTTGACAGAGTTGGTGAATCCAAGGCTTGCGTTGCAGGGCAAGACGGTGCTTCAATGCGGTGCTTGCAGCTTGCGGTGTGGTGACAGAGCCGGAATTCGGGAGCTGGCATCGATCAGTCGGGACACAGGTGCGAGTCGGGTGGTGTATCGCGAAGCTTGCGAGGCGGTGCCCAACTCGGGTGCGGTCACAGGACTCAGAGTCAGCAGCAGGGACCTTTTCGGTCAGACCAGTACGAGTCGGTCACGGTGCAGGC
This sequence comes from Lissotriton helveticus, assembly GCF_964261635.1. NCBI lineage: Eukaryota > Metazoa > Chordata > Amphibia > Caudata > Salamandridae > Lissotriton > Lissotriton helveticus. The sequence continues at coordinate 2,129,703,686 of NC_136061.1, forward strand.
TACAGCTCAGTGACAGCGTCAGGACGGAGTCGGTGAGCGCAGAGCTTGCGTTGTTCGAGGCGGACATTGCTTGATGCGGTGCCTACAGGACACCGGGCGGGTCGTGAGAGTCAGTCACAGCTCCCTGCCTCTGTAGCCACTGAAACAGCGATTCCAGCAGCAATTCACAACGGTTGGTGAAGTCCACTGGTCCTGGGACTTCGGTCAGGGGGCATGCTCTCTTCCAAGTCCTTGGAGATCTTCGCACAAGTTGAAAGTAAAGTCCACAAAATTCTTTCTCCTCTCTTTGACAGTCAGGCAACCACTGCAGGCCAATTCCCCAAGCAGCCCTTCAGCATGGGAATAGTCTCTCCTCAGTTTCTTCAGGTTCATCTCCTCAGCAGAGGTTTCGTCTTGTAAGTCCAGAAGTGACCTAATTTCTTAGGATCAGGGTCCCAATATTTATACCCCAAAATCCTTTGTTCTCTGAGGGGAGAGGGGCCTGTGCTCAGTCTAAACCAGTTCTGAAGCTCTCTGTTTACCAGACTTCTCCTTTCCTTTCACAGTGCGGGGCAGGAACATCAGACACCCCACAGGAGGTGGAGCCAGCATTGTGGAAGGCAAGTACAGCCCTGGAGCACTTTGTTGACAGTCTTCCTTCTCTTTCTTCAGTGTGCAGGGTAGAGACATCAGGCGCACCACAGGGGGTGAAGCCAGCACTGTGGGGGCGGGCACAGTCCTATTCAGGTCCCATGTGCAACTCCTCCCTCCCATCTAGATGCAGATCTCTCTGTTCACCACTGGGCTGACTCATTCGGTCTCCTGGAATCCCCCTGCCCTGTCACTCAAACTCCAGACAAAGGAACACACAACCTCGCAGAGGCAGGCTCAAATGGTTAGGCAAGCAAATACCTATTTTCTAAAAGTGGTATTTGCAAACACAGAATATTAAAATAAACTTTACTAAAATATCCAGGCATACTAAACTCAAATTTCTACCATGTTCTCTGAGTCTGCTAGGATTATAAACATGTAATAACCTAGCAGCCCGTTCTGGCCTATGGAGAACAGGTAGCTTTGCAATAGTGAAAAACGAAAATGTCTGTAATTCACTATTAGGACATGCCACACACATCAGGTCTTGTCCTACCTTATAATTACAATGCACCGTGCCCATGGGCCTACCATAGGAGTGACTAATATGAAGAAAAGGGAAGGTTTAGTGACTGGCAAGTGGGTGCACTTGCCCAGTCAGCATGACAGTACCAGACTGCACGCAGGCTCTGCAATGGCAGACCTTAGACACATTTTACCAGGCCGCTTCTGTGGGTGGCACAACCAGTGCTGCAAGCCCACCAGCAGCATTTGGATTTACATGCCCTGGGCACACTCAGTGAACTGTACTAGGGTCTGACAAGTAAACCAAATAGTCAATCTTGGAATCACCAATTAATACATTCATTTACAGTAAGGAGAGCATATGCACTTTAGCACTTATCAGCAGTGGTAAAGTGCCCAGGGTCATAAAATAGCCAACAGCAGGTCAGAAAAAATATAGGAGGAAGGCAAAAAGTTCAGGGATGACCCTGCAAAAAGGGCAAAGTCCAACAGCAGCTGATTACCTCAAATCACTTACTACCACCATGACGCACAGCCTCACCTCAATAGAAGCCAAGATGGACTGAATGTGTAATTGAATAGACTTTATGACCGAAAAACTTGAGAAGCATGACACCCGTATTGGGGAAGTGGAACAGAGAATTTCTGACCTGGAAGATACTTCAGAGGCCAGGAACACACAATTGACACAAATTGATCATCTGTTAAAAATCATTGCTGCTAAGTATGAGGAGCTCGAAGCGAAACAACATACACATTTAATGTGTGCCAGAAAGCGTCAACACTATCAGAGTGGAAGACTTTGTTGAGCGCATGTTATGCACCACCTTTGGAGCTGAAGCTTTCTCCGCACAGTTGGTAGTGGTGAGGGCATATCGCCCCTGGGAGCTCAATCCAGGCCCATCATTGCCATGTTGCTCCATTACAGAGACCGAAATACTGCCCTTCAATTAGCTAGAGCCTGGCAGCAGTGCGCATTTGATGGGCATACTATTGCACTTTACCCCGATTTCACACTTACAGTTCAAGAAGCCAGGAGGAAGTTTGTACCAGTTAGAAAGAAACTACAACAGGCTATACAATGATGTACCCGGCACGCATCCGGGACACCCATCAGGGGAAGTAGCAATTATTCACTAACCCGCAACAAATGGAGTACTTCCTCAAACGAATAAGAGGAACCAAGCCAATCGAGAGAGAGATGGCTGAGATGACTGCTCACCATCCACACTGTCAGAGAACGAACAACTAGCCTCCTGTTGAACTGGTCATGAGCATAATGGAGAGCCGAGCAATCAGCGATGTACCTGAGGCACCAGGACTAGCATTTTACTTGATGATAACACTGTTGAAGTTATGTAAGATTTGACTATTGCTTGCCCTGTAAATGCCCTTGCAGCCTATTGAGCTCATTATTTTAATTTTCCCGGACACCCCTCTCTCTCTATCCTAATCTCTGGGTGAGGAGAAAATGGGTTGGTGTGCCCTCTGGTGTTGAGCCTAAACGTGATCCCTCGTCACTCTATTTATATCCCTTTTGGGAGGTAACCACTTAACATCTTCTCTTTCTTCTTCACCTCCTTTTTGTTTCTCTTTCTACCTGTTTACTGCTTGAAGGAACTGTGCTGATTATTCATGACGAAGACAAGCGTACACAATTTTCTGTCTGGGCAGTTGTTAATTAATATTCAGGTTCAAGAGGGTGGGTATAATGACCTCATCAAATTTGGGTTGTCGTTGTGGGAAGGGGGGCAAGAGATTAGGTTTGATCTAGTACATAGCGCACAATGGAGACAGAAACACATTGCAATCACTAGGACATGCATGCCGGAAGGCGGCTGGCTACCTCCACAACCCAATAGTTTGCTTACCCTTATCGCTCTGATGACAGAACCAAAAGAATTTGAGATAGTCTTTATGACCTGGCACGTGCGGGGACTGGGAAATCCACGTAAATGCAGACAAATCCTGGCCTACCTAGACAGTCATGATACCCACATAGCAATGCTACAGGAAACCCACCTCAATCCCAAAGGGCCTCAGAGGTTTGCTGCTTGGTGGGCGGAACATAGAGGTTTTGCATAATATTCCACATATTCTAGAGGCACAGCATTCCTGTTAAAAAAGAATACACCATACAGATCTATGGGACCACTGCAAGACCCGCTGGCTTTAACACGGTACTCGAGCCGGCACTGGATGGATCACATCCCCAGCCATATCAATACACCAATACCCAACAGCAAGTTTGAGACATTTTTACAGAGAATTGCACCTTAGACACCTGGAGACATCTGCACCCAGGATGGAAGGAGGGAACGCACTATGCCATGCTACATGGTCACGCCAAGATTACTGAGTGGTTTCCAAGGGGATGGGCCCATGGCTTACACTGGTCGAACATCTTGCATGCACCTACTCAGATCATTCCCAGTGGAGATGAGATGAGATTCACGCCGTCGGTGGCATGCGTCCCCCATACGCTCTGTGCTTAAACCCAACAGTGTTATTAAATGCTGTGTCCCAAGCAGAAATAGGTCAAGAAGCACACAAATACTTTCAACGCAATATTGGTACAGTGGACCATATAGCAACGGTATGGAAGGCTTTTAAAGTCACCATAAGAGGGATTTGTATTGCTAAGGGTGGCGGAATGTTGAGAGATCTACGGTCAATTCTTAATCACTTAGAAGTGGAAATTAAACAAATGGAGCAGGAACTCAGCCGCTCCCAGACCACAGAGGAACAGATTGCACTCAGAGATTAAGTATCTGAATACCGAGACACAGCAGACTGGGAATGTTTATTTTGGTGCAAATATCTCAAAGCCCACAGATATGGGGAGAGGGAAAGGCCGGGTAAGGCGCTAGCGGACCAAATCTGCACACCTCGCGTTTCTAATTACATAATGGAAATCCAGACACCAGGGGGAGCGACACTTAGAATACGTGTGATATTCTCCAAACATTTATGACTTATTACTCCTCACTTTACACCACAAAGAGACAGCACCCAATCACATTGTCGTCATATCTAGAACAGGTTGCTTTGGGCTGGCTGGAGGAAGCACAGAGAGACTTCCTCTCAACTGAGATTGTAGAAGATGAGATACGGACAGTGATCATGCAATTGCCTACGGTTGACTTTAATAAGACGTATGTGGGACACTTAGGTGTCTATTACGATGGCGGACAGTAACGGTCAACGGGACCAACCGCAAGAGGTGCAGCAGTCCCGCTGTGCCTATTAGGATGCGACTGCCTCCATGGCGGTCGCATCCTGTATATTTAACATTGTGGGGGCGGGTGCTGTATTCAGTACCCGCCACAATGTTAAACAGGCATGTTGTGCGTTTGCATGCACAACGTGAAAGGCACCGTGCGAGGCCTGCTAACTTGTGCATGCAAATGTCGAGGGGTACCAAGGGTACCCCCCAAGTGCAACCACCCATCACCTAAGCCTCTGGGGTCCCACAACAAGCCCCTAAAGAAAAGACCGATTACCTTTCCATGGCAGAGTCTCCGCCATGGAAAGGTATGAGTCCGGCATCATCATAATATGGATGGTGGTGCCTGCAAGGCACCGCCACCATATTGCGTGCCTTTTCCGCCCGGTAGATAATCGGGCGGATTGTCTAACAGCAGGAAACTGGTGGACGGTCATTCCGTCTGCCTGGGTCCCCACCGCCATTGTAATATGGCAGGGGTAAATGTTAGGCGGGCGGACTAGAATGGCGGGCGGATCGCCACCAACACACGGATGGTGGTGATCTGCCCACCATCCTAATAGACCCCTTAGTTTAATTTTTTTTAAAGTGTATGAGGAGGCCAAGGAGACAGGCACCCTCTCGCTACTATGCGGCAAGCTGCCATAATCTCATTGCTCAAACCGGGAAAGCCAGCTAATAAATGTGAGTTCTATAGCCGGCTTTCCATAATCAATTGTGACATAAAATTTTCCAAGTCTAAGAGAATATTCATCTATGTCTTAAAAATATGCAGGGAATGCCTGCCCATCCTTAACGTTGACACGAACATTCATTCTTTTTTTTGTTTAATTCTGTTTCATTGTTTTGTGGTAGTGGAGCAGATGCTTAGGGGTGGGCAGAATTTGCGGAATTGCGTTACGCAAATCTCCGCGAAACGGTACAAAATCTCCGCGAACACGCAGAAATTCCGCGAACACGCGGAATTGCTTGTTTGCAATGCTTTTTTCCTGTTCGCAATCACTGTTTGCGTGCTCGGGGGGAAATATCTCGCGAACACACACTTTGAAAATGCGAACAAGCAAAAAATTTCCCAAAGCTGCGGAACTTAGAATTTTGAGCAATTTCGCATTCTCTGAGGAACGCGAAATAACACAAATTACGCAAATTCCGCGAACGGAACGGAATTTACTGCCAAGGCCTAGATACAATACAATTCACGATTGCCCTCCTGTCAATACATAGGAAAATAAGCCCTGATTCCAATCCAACTCCCTGCAGGCATCGCAATGCAGCAAAGGTCCTTCGGATAGCCGAGTGTCCGCGTATGCTATCAAGGCCGGAGGGCCAGTCCCGTGAACGCCACTCATCCCCACAATGCCCAATAAAGAACCAAAAATAACCCCTACCCCCTGGACTCCCCCCTCCCCAACCGTTTTGCCATAACATGCCTTCACTGGTCATCGAGGGTAGGAACCAAGTGGTGTCTAAGTGTCCGAAGCCACTGGTGGGGACGATGCATCAGTTAGGCGCAGGAGGCGATGATACTTTGGACAGGTGATTTTGTTAAATTCCGTGGATAAAAGCGATGAAATAGGTTGCCAGACAGTGTTGAAGGATGTCTTGGTCTGTGTTAAAGTGGCTTGAATGTGTTCCATCCCCAGTGTGTACCAAAGTTTGTGCAGCCAGCCCATGTGGGTTAGTCGGGTTTGTGTGCGCCAGAGTGAAAAAATGTGTTGAACTGCAGCATTCATTGCCAAGCCCATTTGTCTCCCTCTGATTGATTTCAGTGGAAATGTAATTGCATTGGGCAGTCCTAAAAGTGTGTAGGTAGGAAACGGGGGATTACGGTGTCAAAATGCTTGTCAATATTATTAAGAATTGTTGTCTACTACTCGTTCACCTACCTACACTCCCACAATATGTGAGTCAGTGAGCCCTCTGCATCACATCCCCTCCAGCATGTTGGACTTCGATTCGGGTTGCCCTTGTTTCACCTTACTGGAGTCAGGTACCAGTACGTCGCGACTTTTACTGCTGATTCCCTGCCGGCGTTGTTCCTGGCTGTGTGGTTGGCCCTATAGTATATAGCCTTCCACTCTTTGTCTGTGAGGGACCTCCCCAACTCACCCTCCCACGGCTTCCGACCAGCCAAGCGACGCTAATCGGAGGGCTGGGCAATCATCCTTTATAACTCTGTGATAAGCTTTCAGTCCGATTCTTTGGTAATTAGCCACTTTTCAAAAGCTGTCAGTTTCCTACCGACCAGGGGGCCTATCTCCGGCTGAGTCAGCCAGTGTTGGAGTTGAAAATATTGGTACCGCTGAGGGGCCTTAATGTTGTATAACAGCGCTAGATCGGATAGTGGGAGAAACCCGTTGAGATCGAACAGGTGACCCGAGGATCTGCAGTTCAAGCTCCGCCACTGTGGGAATGCTCCCTGTTCTAGCCCTGGAGCGAATTCGGGATTATCCAACAAAGGTGTGAGCGGCAAGGGGAAAGTGGTAAGCCCCCGCTTAATTGCTACTGCATCCCACACCCGCAGTACAGTAAGAGGAGATTTCTGGAGGTAGGCTGGCCTGTCTGTGCGCTTCAGGAAGGGTATTTTCCAGAGCGATGTTTGTGCCATTACCCTGTCTTGAAAGAGCCATCGTTTCGCCGACTCAGGCCGGGTCCACTCCACCAAGTATCTCAGTTGCGCAGCCAGGAAGTATTGCTGCAGGTTTGGGATCCCCAAGCCGCCCTCGTCTGGGGGTCGATGAGAGACGTCTCTGCGCATTCTACGTAATTTCCCATCCCAGATAAAGTGGTACACCGCCTCCTGGAGTCTTTTAATGGAGTCTTGAGGTGGGAAAATCAGGATAGTTTGAAATATGTTAAGAATTTTGGGTATGACAGACACCTTTGCGGCCGCAATGCGCCTGAGGAGGGAGAGGGGCTGTTTCTGCGATTTCCGCAAGTCCCCCTGTATCTGGGAGGCGATATTCGAGTAGTTTAGGGCAACTGTCTGCTCTGTGGAGGAGGTTAGGACGATCCCCAAATATGAGATCGAGTCCCGTATTTCCAGGCCCCCATAGGCCGGAAGTACATCATGTGTAGCCTGAGCGTTGCGGCCCAGAGGAAAGAGCATGGACTTACCCTCATTTATTTTGAATCCCAACACCCTCCCAAAAGCTGCCATTTCCATTAAGAAGGCCGGCACTGATTGTTCGGGTTTGTCCAGAGCTGCCAGAATGTTGTCTGTGTGTAAGCTGATTGGGTGAGGTTCTCCCCCGAAGGAGATGCAGACTATATTAGGGTTGTCATGAATCCTCCTGACCTGAATTGGGGACATAAAAGGACCCAATAATCATGGAGATACCACCCACTTGAATATTATGTGCTAGCAGCCTTCCCTTGATTTCCCCCACACCCCCCATGTCTCCCACCAGGCCTTGAAAGTGTTTTGCAAAGAGTATGGTGACCCCCGCTTTCCAATCTGTGGTAGAGGAATATAATTGCTGAGGGAATGCTCTGGATGTCATCTGGTGCCAATCTTTGGAGAGAAGGTGTGTTGCCTGTAATAGACAGAAAGAGGTGTCTGAGTTCTCCAAGTATGAGAGAACGGCACGCCTTTTGATAGGGCAATTGAGCCCCTTTATGTTTAGGGTTATAACCTTCAGAGTGGTCCCGTTCATTTTATTCGCACACCTGAGGTTAGCATGTTCCACAAGGGGTGACCCTTGTGTGATGTTATATCAAAGCCTACGGCTCCCCTAGGCACATCGGTTTCCTCCCCCCCACCCCTCCCTGACCCCCCAACTCCCCTGCATCCACCCCCTCCCTAACCCCGACATTTACCAGACTCCCAATCCATGCCCTGCCTCCCCCCACCCTAACCCCACCTGAAGTGCCCCAACAAGTTACCATACTCCCAAGCCTGTGCATTCATCTCGCATGCCTGGGGTGAATTTACCTGGTTGAGCGTGCAGCCCTGCACTCCTGGCTCCCCGTTCCCCCCTCCCCAGACAGCTGTAGATGAGAGCAGAAGCGCCCCCCTCGCGTTATCAAATTATACCGTAGGAGAGGTGTCTCTTGTCTTGCCGAGGCCCTTTCCTGTGACATAGTGTCTTCACCTGGCTTCAATGCTGTGAGAAGTGGACGCCTGTGACCGACGCGTTGCCCCGTCTCTCGATGGCTTTTGGGAGCTGCTTGGAGAAGTGTCCATCTCGTCGTGCTGGAAACCCAACAGGAAACAATAAGGGTTTGGCTAAAGCACAGTAAGGCCGCGCCGGATAATAATTCTCAACAAAACAGAATGCCAGTACTGCTCTCTGATTATACACATTGACTGGACAACTAGCACAGTGCATTTTGAACCCAGAGTGATGCAGGATTGTTAAGAAGATAAGGTCATTGTGCTGAGGAAACTGATTTTGTTTTAGATTTGAAGGTTGCACTCAGGAGTTAGGTTGGTAAGAATTGTCATTTTATTCTTTTGCAGAGCTGATCCCTCAAGGTCCTGAAGAGAACCCCCATTATTCAGGGGCTTCGAAACGCGTCTGGACAACTAGCACAGTGCATTTTGAACCCAGAGTGATGCAGGATTGTTAAGAAGATAAGGACTGATCCCTCAAGGTCCTGAAGAGAACCCCCATTATTCAGGGGCTTCGAAACGCGTCGACCTTCTTTCCTCGTTCCAGGTCAATCTTGTGACAATAGTATTGTAAAAGATTGAGATTATAGAAAGGGTTGATGGCCTGAGATTTGATGTTTACATTACAATTAAACAAAGTTAAAAATTAAAATAGTACCCCACCGCATTGATTAATAAGTGGTTTGTCTGAACCCTGGTGAGGTCATTCACGTTTTTCTTTTCCTTTATTTCTTAAATCACACTTCCCCTCAGTAAGAGATGATTGTATAGGCTAGTTGTAAGGATTCAATGACTGATGATGAATGTGAGGTTTGTTTGCAGTCCCAACACTTCTAAAGACACTTCTCTTTAAAAATAAAATTCTTTTGCACGTCCAAATGGTCCATAGATTTTAAATATTCCCTCTCCTTTACGTAATTTGAAAAATTCTTTTGAAAAAATACTGTTTTGGAATAATTGAAAATTGTCGAACATAAAAAGATTAACACAGTCGCAACTTATTGTGTGGTAATGCTACAATTGTTTTAGTCATTGTGCATTTGAATGTGTATAATCAGAGAGCAGTACTGGCATTCTGTTTTCTTGAGAAATAGGAAACCCAACAGGGCACAGGTCTCTTGAAGAGATCGCAACTGTTGCAGCACACCATTCCATTTGAAAATCAGGCGGAAGGGGTGCCCCCAAGAGCAGGGTATCCCCTTGTCCTTCAGAAACGCAGTGACGATTCCGTCTTTGAAGTGTGAATGCCGACAAGTCCTGGAATAACACCACTGTTATTGAAGAGGTTGCTTCAATCGTGCTTCTTGGAGTATCCTCTCCTTTAGTGGAAAGTCCGTCAGGAAGGCCAGGATGTCCGGGGGGAGCCGGAGCGTGCCGCAGCAAGCCTACTCTATGTGCGCGCTCGATACGAATTTCAAAGTCAGAGAGTTCACTGAGTATTTCCCGAAACAGGCCCTGCAAATACTGGGTGACGTCTGCTCCCTCTGCTTTCAATGGAACACCTCGGACCCGAATGTTGTTGTGTCTTGACCTATTCTCTAAGTCCTCAGCTTGTGCTTGTAATTCCAATTGCTGATCTATAAGGCAAATAATTTCTTGTTGGAGCTGGTTAACTTCTTCACTTCTGGGGTGGTCGGCATCCTCAAGAGATGCCACCTGCTTACCCAGCCCATCCACATCGCGGCGTATCTCTCTTACTTCTCCCGCCACCTCTTGTTTTAGCGTGTGGGAGTCCTCGCGTAGAGAGTTGAATAGGGTTTCCCGGAACGACCGGGTTATTGGCGCTCCCTCGTCCTCACGTTCTGGCTGCTGCTGCTTTGTCGTGCTGGGAGAGGGAGGTCCTCTGTCTTCCTTGTTGGGGCCCTTAAGGAGCATGTCCGTAAGAGTGCGCTCCCCTTTCTTTCTCGTGCCGGCCATGGTGTGGCAACGCCCGGCCAGGCTTCACTCCCGCTAATTGCTGAGGCCCCCGGAGGGGCCCTCTCCTCGTGGCCTTAACGGAGGGGGCGAGTGTGCAACTCTTTAAGCCTGGGGCGTGGTTATTAGTAGTGCCCTGTAGTCTCCTGGCTCCTGTGGGGTGGGGGTGGCAGTAGCCCCCAATTTACCAGTGTCCTTTCCCACCGTTCTATTTCAGACCGCGTGAGGTCACACCACTGGTGGTCCCCCCCTCCTCAGTTGATGCCGGTGATATTGTAGTCCAGGAGGCCTTGTCCCTGATGCACTCGCCTCCGTTAAAGAACCTACTGGTTCCCCCTGAATTCTCACCACCTTCTCCAGCCCCCTCTGACAGCACCCCCTGCAATGGTATCCGGTGGCCTGCAGCGAATCTTCGTGGCCGTCTACAGAGGTCCTTGGGAGACTTGTCATGTTACGCTGCTCCTGCTACCCAGAAGAGGGACCAGTATGTGGCCCTCTGCCGCTGCCCCACTCTCACGTGGCTGACTGCACACCTGAATTGGGGCCTGCAGCTGCCTGTGGTCTGGTTGCTGTGAACGTAGGGGCCCCTCGTGAGACGCGCTGATGTAGGATTTGGGGCACAGCCGGGTTTTCGATTGAGTGCCCCACAGCTTGGGGGCCCGTGCCTTCGCCTTCTTATGGCAGCGCTGGGACGGCCTACCTTGTTGACTAGCTGGCATGGGGTGAGCGCCGGCCCTGCTCTCCTCTTGGGGTGTTTGTGGATGTAGGGTTCCCCCTCTTATGTCGTGCACACAGGCAGTTGTGGCCTCCAGTCCGCTTAAAGTTTCGGGCAAATGACCCAGGGACCTGTGCGCTAGCTACCGCTGCTGTCCCTCCGCCTCACCTCATCCTGGGAGCAGTGGGATGGCTCTCCATAGCGAGTCTGACTTCCACCTAATGATGAGTGATGCTCTGCACGGGGATCTCACTCTTGAGCCTTCAATCAAGTCGCGTGCTCACAACGGTAAGTGGCGACTTCTTATTTAAAAAAACAACCAATTCATTTTTCAACTACAGAAAGCCCGTTTTAACTCAAAATCAATTAAAACCAATAAAAAACTTTTCTTAGCTGCTGAAAAAGTTATACGCTAGAATATTTAATCCTAAACTACTATTTACCATAGGTAAAACGTAAAGAACAACTATTTAAAAACGGAATAACTAAACACTCGCATCAATCAAAGATCTTGTCCATAAATTGGATTATCATTCAAAATGATGTAATCATTCATACTTAATTAACCATAAATCCTACCATTAAACAAAAAGTACTTATCTGCTCCAGAAGCAGCAAAGAAAAGAGGAAGAAGATAGCAGATGTCAGGATCTTAAGGGACATTAGTGTTCTATTTAATAATTTGGTGTTAAAGTTCTAGTCAAAAGTTCTTTAAAGTGTTCCGGAATTGGTGAATAAAAGGAAATATGCATAATGCTAGCCTCCTGTCTTGCCATAAAATCACGATTTCCTATGCAATAAATCTATGAGAATCGACATTCTATAGCCCCCTTTCATGATCAATTGCAACGTAATTTTTTTGCCAAAATACTATCCAACTGGCTAAGCCTTCTCATGGGTACACTAGTACTACCAGAACAAGCTGGATTTGTGCCGGGCCAAGCCACCTTGCATAACATTCAAACCCTTTTTTTATGATAATGCAAGATATTGATCCAGAGCTAGCGGCAGTCGCAGTGTTTTTAGATGCGTCCAGGGCATTCGATTCAGTGGAGTTGGACTATTTCTTTGGGATACTACAGAGAATGGGAGTACCAGAAGGGTTTCAGTCTTGGATTCATCACATTTAAAAGCTTTATTCGGTTGAGTATATCAGTCATACAGCATAACAGTAGTTAAAAAGGTACAAGGAGGAAAATATCAACAATTTCAGTAACTACCTCCATACAAAACATCCATAAAAAACAACTTACACAAATTCATTATACAATAAGTAAAAACAGGCAACCTTTCAAGGGTTTAACAAATGTTCCAGCAGCAAAATCCAGCTATAAACATCATAAAGTGCAAAATACAGGAGACAAAAATGCAATGGGTACGAATTCATTATACAGTTGGAGCAAAAGATAGCCCTTCATAAGTTTAACTGAAATTCCAGTGGCAAAGCCAACATGAATCGACATAAAGTGCAATGTGCAAAATACAAAAATAGTACACAATCCATTATACCCTTTAAAGTACAGTCACTAGTTAATAACAATTGATTTCCTAGTATTGATGGCCTTTAATAAAAAAAATGCTAGGTGGAAACACAGTCCCGGGTCCTCCATTCCAATGAGCAGGTTCATGGCATCCTGCGCGGATCTAAAATTGTACTTTAAAAAGATGGGTTTTAAATAAAAAATCCTAAAATTCAAATAGAATTTACAAAAGAGTAAGATATGGAAGCAACTTTGCTGGGAAGCTCCATCACATGGGCAAGGAGTGGTGGTACTCTGTTTCATATTAGGAAAAGCTACCAAATGATGGGCTATTCCTAGTCTTAGGCGTGTCAATACATATCTATGGGAAGCAATAGTTACAAAAGTTGGAACGGTTGGAAACCCTTTATAAGTTACAGTTGCCGATAAAATATCACTGTTGGTTGTTTCTCAGTTACACAGGAACGAGATACCTTTTTCGCCTCCAGAAAAGCTGTTTTAATCTCTGATTTTTATAAAGAATCTGTGAGGCATGGGTCCAAACAAATATCAAAATTAAATAAGCAGGTAAACCAGTAACAAACATACTTAATCCATGGTATTTTGTTGCAACTATCTAACCGTAAGCAGTCTCGAATTAAGGTTTGTGTGAACGCAGTCTCTTCCTTACTCCATATGGATTTCCAGAGGAGGAGGGGGCGCATAGCCGCTAAATCTGAGATATATTCTAGACCCACCTCGTTGTGTATTAATTCTGTTGAGGCAGTGGACGGGGCACATAATAAACGTTTAAGGTACAAGTTCTCTTCAGTTAATAGGGAATTTTTTGTATAATAGCCCCAGAGACCTGCCCCATATAAGGCTGCTGTCACACACCTGGCCTTGTAAATATCCACCATATCCTTTGGTCTACGAGTTCCTAATTTAGCTGCGAATCTAAATATGCCATTGGCATTTCTCGACATTTTCGACCTGACATTGGCATGTTCATGAACCCAATTCCGTTCCCTGAAAAAGTCACTCCCAAATAACAGAACGAGTTGATCACTTGTACCCTAGAATCATCAATGTAAAAAGGCCTGGACAGGTTGGGGTCCTTACCACATGCCATGATAAATGTGTTTGTTTTATTTATAAGGAGCTTCCTTTTATCAATAAATAGTTTAAAATTGTTAATAAGGCGCTGTAAACCAATAGGAGTACGGGAGAGTAAAACCGCATCATCAGCGTATAATAGAATTGGTACGGTTTTCTCATAAATCATAGGGGCATCAGCCTGGATTAACCTCAGTGCTGAGTCTACGCTATTAATAAATAGGCAAAATAATAATGGGGGCAGCACACATCCCTGACGGATGCCGCGTTTGACATTAAAAAGTAGGGTGCATTCTCCTGATAGTCCGTACCACACTTTACTGGAGAGTTTCTCATATAATCTTGCTAAAAAGAAAACAATCTCCTTAGGTGCACCCATTTCTATTAAAAGTGGCCACAAGATGGAATGGTCGACCAAGTCAAAAGCGCTGCTGAGGTCCGTGAAACAAAGGTATAAGTTGTCTTCTTTCGCTAGGGTATATTTACTAATCAATAGGTCTAGGTTTACTCATTGTTCCAGAGTGCCTTGGCCATTCCTAAAGCCATATTGGACTTCTGAGAGGACCCAACTTTCAAGTCGTTTAAGCAAAATCCTACTCATTATCTTAATGGAAGAGTCCAAAAGGGATATAGGGCGATAGTTCCTCGGTTTAGACTTGCACCCTTTCTTATGTATAGGTATAATTATCGAGTGACCCCAAGACATCGGAAAAGAATCATCAACAGCTACATTGAAAATTCTGGTTAAAATTGGGGACCACAACTCCATTTCATTCTTATATAGGTCAATGGCACCCCATCAGGGCCCGGGGCCTTGCCCCCCTTGCTATTTATTATACCTTCATGGACTTCCTCAATATCAATCAACAGGGGTAATACAGGCCAGTTGGTGTCATTTGGAATTGATGGATTAAAATTGGACGCACTCCTATCAGAATTATTAAAAATATGTCTTGGATTCAATTCTTATACCAACAACCACAAGTGAAAGTATTGGTAAATGGTGTGAGCTCAACCTCCTTCCCTATTACGAGAGGCACATAACAGAGGTGCCTGCTTTCTCCCCTGTTATATGCATTGGCCATCGAGCCGCTGATGGCCAAGCTCCGTCAACACCATCATGAATGGGCTCTCCGCTACCCTACCAGGCACATCTTGATATCACTATACGCAGATGACGTTACACTACATGTTCGGGAACCACAAATTAGCCTTAATCCCATACTACCAGAATTCATTGCTTTTGGGGACCTGTCAGAGTCAAAATCAATTTGGAGAAATCCCAGTTATTTCTGTTTACCTCCACTGCCCAGCCTTACACACTAGATTATCCCATTGTATGGAGCCATGATGAGGTAAAATACTTAGGTATAACTATCTATAGAGATAAAGCGGAACTGCTCCGGGCTAATTACGGGCGAACGCTTGAACATTTGATGGAGGTAATTACCAGATGGATCGCCTTGCCCCTGTCCCTAGAGAAATGGTCATTCCTCCTAAACTACTCTGCTTATTTATTAACATTTATGTTAACCCAGGTCATAATGTCTTTAAAACTTTGAAATAACCAATAGATAAGGCTGGCCTTGGGGAGGGGGGGGGGGAACAACCTCAATTGAATTCGAAGACATTGACATTACCCTTCACACAGGGCATATTCAAGGCACCTGACTTAGAACAATATTACCTTTGTGCGCAAGCAAACTTTGCGACATCCTGGTTCACACCTCCCCCATACATGCCACATCTAGCAGTAGAGCAATGCTATATGGAGCTGACACTATTGTCGGGATTCATAGCAATGCACACCCGGGAGAGAGATCCTAACCCTACTATGGTGGCATGCACCATGACAGCATGACAGAAAATTGCGAAAAGATTAATCATATCAATACTGTATTCACCGTCACTTCCACTGGCTAACCATCCCGATCTAGAGGTGACCCAGGAACTAAGGTGTTGCCAATTACTAAACAGGGTTAAAATGGGGAAATGGAAAGATCTCTATATAGAAGGGGTCTTCCACATGAAGAAACAATTCTTCCAGAATATCTTCCCCACACCGATGGATATCTTTATGTATGTCAGACGACATCAAAGTGCGAGGGCAGCCACTTCTGACTTTCCCAATGAACCATCTATGCTGCTTCAGTTACACCTCTTACTACAGAGCACCAACCCTACACATGTGATATCCTTCATCTATTACAACACGCAAGCAGCAATACACAGCGACATGATGAGATCCCGGCTACATTGGGAGAACGAACTGTGTGTATCCCTTAGCAATAAATAATGGGTCTATTGCTGTCAGCAGATTGGTTGTGTTTCGGGCAGCAGCCGGCTACACATTATACATTTTAAGTATCTTCATAGACTATACTACACACCAGTTAAAATGCATAAATTTCAATTGTGGGACAATGACGCCTGTGATTGGTGTGGGTAAGAGAAGGCAGATTATCTATATGTTGTTTGGGAATGTGCCCCTATCACAAATTACTGGAATCAGATATTCGAGGCCCTCGGGCAGATGACAGATTTTAGGATACATGGAGGAGGTCCCTCCTGCATACAGATGACACGTGGTATTGGGGTTGCTGTTGGCCAAACACAGAGTGGCTTGTAGATGGAGCAGAGAGCAGGCACCTAAATTTAAAGAGTGGTTACAAGACCTCCTATTTTGGCAAGAACAAACACTGATTTATGCGGTGTTACTCCCCATATCCTCTAGGCTAAAAGACATATGGGACCCCGTGCATGCTTACCTGATTGCCCATCCAGACACAATCAGTAGGCAAGGTGACACACCCGGAGGGACGAAATGAATGAACTGTCCATGCCATTGGTTCAACAATGTCCTACCAAGAGACAAACTGCAATCTCTCTACACATTTGAGATATAGAGCTCAAATAATGTGGTAACATGAGGGAAACACTTGCACCCAAGTGACTATAACAACTGAATATGTAACACAGATATACACTTTCTTATTTCTGTCCATTGAGATATGGAACTGATATCTGAATGTGTAAAAAGTATATATGATTGTGATCTGTAATGTATTTAAATGTGCTTGAGGAGATACTGACATTGCACTTATGTGACTATGCCTTCTTCTTGATTTGAAAAAGATAATACAAAAATTAAAAAATTAAAATACGTAGTTTCCAGGTCACCTGGCTCCTTGAATCAATGTATTACTACACACACGGAAAGCCTGAGTGCTTACCATCGGTCCCTGGAGCCAAAGTAACGGTCTTCTCCCCTCCTAGTCACCTCCGCCTCACAGAGCACCTTTTGGGCAAGTAGAGCCCACACCATGGAATCAACAATTAGAAAGTCGGGGTTAAGTGCCCTGGAGATAGTGCTAACTCCTATATATCACATCAAAGGGCAACATAACATTTTAAATAAGGGCAATATACTCCATCTACTCAAGCACATACCATCTCTGGCTAACATTCGATCAGACAACCTCAATTGATGTAGGTTCTTGAGCCTACCTGGTGACACCCATGGCGAGTCAATTCTGATAGACCTGTGCCAACAACCTCTTCAGGCTGACATGCTAAAGGTAGCAAACCTGTTGGCAGAATGGGGGATAGATGTCAAATCCCCTTAACCTGAGAAATATCCATGTGTACTTAATGCCCCTTCATCGAGGAAGGGAGCTCACTCTGTTATAAAAGGAACATCCAGGAACAACCATGATTGTAGAAACCCAGCCAAGTTCAAGCCTTTTAATGCCTTTAGAATAACTTGTATAAATGACCAACAGGCTGTGTTTCCCTGTGACCACATTGTAGACACTTTTAAGACTTTGGAATCCATCAGCGAGTTGCCGCCCACGACAGCATCCCTATGATCTTCAACTTTAGGACATAAGGTAAACAGATCAGAGAGACAGGCCTCAGCCTACATTTAACAATAATTTTCTGGAATGGGGCAGGCCTTAAGAAACTCACCAAGGCTGATTTAGCCCTTGATTATCTGTATAACAGTGATATTTTATGCCTTCAGGAGACTTTGGCTACCGAAACAGTGCCGCTTACAGGAAACTATGAATTTCACAACCCAGCAATGAAGTGCAACATCTTCGGCCGGCTATCTTAAGGTCTCTCCATCTATTCAAGCATGCTTGAATAATAGAGGCCACTGAAATCCACACCAACTTGCCCATCCTTTAAGCGCTCCTCATCAAGGGCTAAAAAGCACATTCCAGCCCTTCCAACTTCTGTTATGCAACTGCTATGTCAACACCGCTCCGCAAATGAAAAAGCAGGCTCTAAATTCCCTCGTATCTATAATTGAATTGAAGATCTACTAAACAAATTCATTTCTCACTGTATCATAATTATTGGGGACTTTAACATCAGGATCCTGGGCACGACACACATTCACTCCAGGCCTCTCACAGAGGCTGCATTACTGCAGAGTCTCCTTGACAGTCACAGATTAGTTACTGAGCTATCCCTAAAAGAAGCCCACAACCCACAATGGCTACCGCTTCCAACTTTTTGGAATACATCCACCATTGACTATATCACTGTCCTCCAGGTTTTGCAATGTTGAAGTAGACAACAGGGATGAGAGTGATCATAGACCCCTGCGTGCAGTCCTGCAATTAGTCTCTAAAGCCTCACTGCAATTACTGTCACTTGGGGAACCCACCGGGGAAGAACGGGGAAAGGTCCTTTCCAGAATTAAATAGTCCGCTAATCTTGGTGGAAACCTGTCCGTGTGGATTGAAAAAAAAGAGTTAGCACTCTCATCACTTGAGACACTCATTACCGCAGGGCACTGTGTGAATCTGGTCGCAGAACTTCAACAGGTACTGGGTGGAGGACCTGGGATCTCTATGCGAAGGTACACCCCCGCTTTAACATCTCCCCCTCTCGCCACATCCAAAGAGCTACGTGCCGGCAAGTGCAGTCTCCTAAGGGCGTGAAGGCCAGGGGTAGAGGGGGCAAACACCACCAAGGCCAAAAGATTTCAGCACTCAAAGCTGCCTACAAACGGTCAGTATAGCACCTAAGAACAATAAAAAACAAAGCATAATGGTTGTAAATCTTTGCCCTCCTAAAAGAGAAGAGCCATTTACACCTCTGGAAGCATATCAACTCTGCCCTGGCTAAGTGGAATGGCGTGGCGGAATGGGTGTGGGTCACTTAAGTAACATACTCCATTAACAAAATGAGTAACAACGGGGCGCTGGGACCAAATAGGATCCTGGCCACAATATACAAATCGGCACGCGTCTTCTGGGCTGGGCTCCTTACTACACAGTTTAATTACACCTTTGCCACTACAAAAATACCGTCTTCATGAAAAGGATCAATTCTCTTCCCAATCCGTAAAAAGGGAGATCGCTCAAACCCCGCAAACTAAGGGCTCATAGCTTTATTAGATTTAGAAGCAAAAGCCTATGCTCAGATTTTATTGGCTGAGCTGGAAGCCTGGGCATCTGACATCATAATTCTTTCTTTCTTTCAATCCGGATTCTTGTCACACTGAGACCCATGATGCAAGCAACCTCCACTGTTCTGTTGCTTCTCAAGGCCATAATATCTCTCTACCAGGGGACTTTGGTCCAGATTAAAACAAGTTCAACTATAGCAACCACCAAAGTGCCAAATAACAACGGTCTGAAGTAAGGCTGTGTGTTGGTGCCTTTTGTTTTCAATCTACATGGCCTATCTGGGCAAAGCAATTGAAGGTGCCAGTGTAATAACTCCAAGGCTGGGCAAGGTGCATCTGTGGGTCCTGGAGTCGACTCTCAAAGAGCAACTTTAAACAACCTTTAAAGAGGAGGTGTCCCCATGGCACTCATAGTGGGAATTAGCTATCTTGTCATGTAGTTCTCAGGAGTCACCCAGGGCCTGCGCGTTTTGGATGTCCCAAACTGAGGGCTTGGAGTCCCAACAACTTCCGGACACCCCCACAGGATATGTCAGCCATTAGACCAGCTAACTCCACAGTGCCACTACCACCTCCCTGTATCTTATAGTGGTGTGGGTAGTCTCTGGCAACCACTGAACATGACAATTCTGATTACTCAGGGATTGTGGAAAAAACAGTACAGTACGTTTTGTTCAGACACTTGTGCTTGCTTTCTCTCAGAAAATACACAGGATGGCGATTAGGACGTTTCAATAAATATTTATTGGTCCAGGAACAGCCTAGTGTAAAACATATGTGCTGCGACAATCACGAGACAGAAGCATAAGAAAGAGATTGCTAGTACCAATATAGTATATAGTAGATACAATTCTACCAAAGTGCTTGATAAGCAGTTCAAATAAAAATAGTAGCACTTGCATATTCCTAAAATGCGCGCCCTAAGAGTTTTGCCTAAATGTACCTAGCCTAACCTGGATGTATAGGTGTGTATGCATATAGCTATGTGTATCTGTATTTACGGGCAGCCAAGAAACCCCTAGGGAAGAACCAGCCCCCTCACCTGATGGTTAAGAATGAAGGACCCCGTCTCTGCTTTGAGGATGACAGCCCACAAGGGATGTGAGACCGCTGCGTGTCGAAGATGCAGCATTCAGGACCCCGTCTCAGCTTGGAAGGAATTCTCCTCTAATTTGTAGGGGGGAGTGAGGGTCTTTTATACTAAAGTGGTTACACCAGGGATTTTTAGAATCTATGGGTTTTTAAAACAATCATACATGTTTTGAAATCAATCATAAATATTTTGAAAACAATCACCAATGATTTTCTAAACAAATGCGATTATGCACAGCTGGCTGTTGGCCAAGGATAAACAAAGTGGTGACACTTACACACAATAATTCTGCCTTGCCTGGGGACATGTTTATGTATGTCAGGTACAGGATTATAATAGAATTCTAAGAGCCTGGTATTGAAGAGACTACTAGGAAAAAGGTCACCTGCTTAGAATCGTTATTCATATGTGGATGGGACAAATGTATGTAATAGGGATATACATGACATGACTAGCCTAAAGGACATGACAATCTGTACATCTAGACAGCCAACCTGCACAATCAGGTCATAGCATTTTTAGCTTGGAAAAAAAGCAGTGAAGGGGCAGGTTATGAAAACCTCGTTCAAACTGGACATTGAAAGACTCCGCTAGTGAACTATCTTCGCAGCACTGGATGCCTCCTTTATCTTGGGGAAGACTCAATCGTATCTTCAGCAAGCCCTCTTAGCTTCGACATGAAGGATAATCACTTACATAAGACTTCTTGCCCTGCCAATCGCTGACTGTAACCCAGCTTGGGAGCGGCATAACAAGGCAACATCTTATCAACTATGCAACTATCGCAGTGAAACTTGGTTCCACCTGCTGTGCTGCTATCCCAAACTCGCCAGCGATCGACAACGCCTTTTAGCTTCTTTATGTCGGGCCAGTTGCATTAGACATTGCAGAGAAGTGTTGGATCTGTGTTTCTCCACTAACTCACCACAAACACGCTCTATGCTGGGTACACTAAGTTCACTGATGCTATTCGATTACCTCTCCTCGATGTATCAGCAGGGCAAGAACAGGAGCACAGAAAAGCACTGGATAGGCACCTCTCCACTCAACATAGACTTTTGCTAGGGAATCTGTCAGACATTAATTAATCCGCCGGTTGCAGGTCTGTGATGAGTTATACCCATGTCCATCCTTCCGTAGCAATTTAAAAGTTGCTTACAAACCAGCAAGCAGACAACGGTTTGGCCATTAGTCATAAGCACTTTGCACTTTTTGTACACAAATAGCTCTGTGATGGTCATCCAGAGTACCAAGGGCATACGAACTGAAGAGTTGGACTTTACAAAGTTTTTTAACATAAGGAATTTTAAATGCTGTTTGGTTTTAACCTGCTATTTTACAAATTGCACTATTTTTCCAATTTCCAATTATAAATTCTTTCTTAAATGGTACATAGGAAATTGCTCCGCATTGATGATTTACATGTAATGATTTTAAGTATTCGACCATGAATAACACTTTTCCTCCCACTGTAAATTAAAAACAAGCTTGGTAAATCCATTAGGTTTCGCCTAGGTGATTAATAATAAGCTGTTGTAAGTTGTAGCTTGCTGAGTAGTTGTGAAATGAAATTAAATGAAATAGAAATTTATTAGAAATCCGCACTACTACCCGAGGGTGTCTAGGCACGCACGCATGCAAACAGGGCTGGCCGAGGCAAAGCGGCTGGCCTAGGCTAAGAAAACTCCTTCTAGTGTAAATAGTCTAGTTTTCAGTTTTTTCCTGAAAGAGAGGAGGTCTGTTTCCTTTTTTAAGAGTAAGGGGATGATGTTCCAGAGACCGGAAGTGCTGCCTATGAAGCCTCTCCTCCCCCACTGTGCTCTTTTTGCTCTAGGGACAATGATATTAAATGCTGATTCTGAGCAGAGGGATCTTGGCGGGATGTACCAACGAAAACTAAGCTTAAAAAATGAAGGTCATTCCCCATGAAGAGCCCTGAACGCAATACACAGGGCCTTAAACGGTGTACACTTCTCAATGGGTAACCAGTGGAGAAGCAGATAGGCAGCTGAAACTGATTCTCTTTTGGGTATGCCAAGTAGAAGGTGAGCAGCTGAATTGTGTAGGATCTGTTGCTTGTTGGGACTTTTCTTTCTAATATTTGCAAAAAGAGCATTTGCGTAGTCTATTTTTGAAAGTACCAGCAGCCAAATTACCATTTTTTGCAGATCTTTCGGAATAAGGGGGAAGATTTTTCTTAGAAGTTTCATGGTAAAAAAGGAAGCAGGTGTGATTTAATTTTTGTGCCCTTCGAAGGTCAGTTTATTATCAAAGATAACTCCAAGGTTTTTTACTTTTGTGACTTGCAATGGAAGTTGGCCAAGTTCAGGTGGCCACCAATCTTGGAACTAAAAAGAGGGATCCTTTCAAAAGAGCAATACCTCAGTCTTGCCTGAATTAAATTTTAAGCAACGTTGGGCCATCCATTTTCCAGTCTCCTGCATACAGCTGTGAAAAAGCTTTGCTGGCTCTGTAAGATTGGAGAATACTGAAACCTTCTGTGTAAGTAACTGTGGACAACCCAAAAGATCTAATAAGTTTGGCCAATAGGGCCACCTAAATGTTAAAAAGGGTTGGGCTAAGAGACGAGCCCTGGGGGACACCACAAGGGAGAGAGAAGGAGAGGTATTTAAAATCATCAGCTGTGACAAACTGAATTATGTCTGTCAGAAATGATTTTTAAAAAGCAAGGGATTTGTCTTTTATCCCAATGTCCTTCAGCCTATTCAGAAGGATTCCATGGATTACAGTGTCAAATGTTGCTGGGTTGGTCTAACAAGACCAGCACTGCACTGCTGCCCTCGTCCAGCGTGAGTTTGATCTGTTCCGAGACACTTATCAAAGCCAATTCGAACTGTGATGATTCCTGAATCCAAATTGGCAGGGTTCTAGGTAGCTCTAGTCCTCAATGAAAGCTGTTAACTGAGAGTTGATGGCTTTTTCGATTATTTTGGTAGGAAGGGGCAGTCTGGAAATAGGACGAAAATTACCAGGATTTGTGGGTTCTAAGTTAGCTGTTTATGCAAAGGAAGGATGCAAGCTGTCTTCCAGACACTGGGAAATTTTCCTGACTTAATCATTAGATTAAAAATTTCCGTTAGGTGACCTGAAATGTTGTCTGCTGCTAAATGAGTGATTTTAGGTTTGCTTAGATCCAATGGGGATCCTGACTTTGTTTGCAGAAGGATAGTTTTGATTCGCACCTGAGAATGTTCAGAGAAAGCAGTTAGAAGTACCTTGCATTCATTACTTTTAGATTGAGGACCATTTTGATCAATCAATGGGTTAGGGGAGTTAGAGGAAAAGAGGTTAAAAACAGACTTAACCTTGTCTTGAAAGAAGGTAGCCACTGAATTGCAGAAGATTTGGTCAATACCCTGATTCAATACTCTGTGTACAATATAAGTTTCAGAAAGTCTGTATAAGTGTTATGACGTGTTTATGTACAAAAAGGCAATGTATTATGCTGTTACTAGTGGTATAACGGGGTAAGTAATAGTAACATTTAGAAAAATGAAATGAAAGAGGGAAATTATAGAATTAATTGATGTATTAGCAATATTATGTGTTTTGAGGAGTTCCTACAAATGTTGGGCCGGTTGCCACTGCATTGCTGCACCGTTCAAATCATGCTTCTAGTCCCGGCAATATAGCTGCATTTGTGCCTGTTTAGTAGTAAAATATAGCAATATTTGGAGTTATGAGAACTTTTGGCTATGGTGCCACTGCACCTGCTGCACCACTTACTCAAATCATGTATCATTGCATGTAAGGTAACTGCACTTGTGACTGCCTGTTTAGTAGTAAAATATAGCAGTATTTGGTGTTTAGTGGAATTGTGACAACTTTAAGCCCCAGTGGGGTGCTAGAGGGAGCACGGTAAGATGGTTGCACCAGTGTGAGACTCTGCCTGGCTCAGCTACAATCCTCCTAGTATCTGCCTGTAATACCAGCCATCCGGTGACATGAAGAGGTAATTTCAGTAGCCTAGACCTCCCTGCATTGATTGGTGGAATCTACTTGGACTTTTAATCTGCTGCGGCGAAATCCTGCTCCACCTCAGCAATCACCCTTCGGCGTCATTCAGCGTCATTCGCGAGGACCTGAGTGCGGGGGCCCCCATGGACTCCTCCTGTGTCAGCCACGGCATGTTCGTTGCCAGTGACATTGTGAGTGTGCGCAGCGGATCGCTGATCCCAGGGCTGGCAGTGAGCGCTGTATTGTTCGGGGCTCCAGCAGCAGAGGGTGTGCTGTAGGCCCTTTGTCATCGAGTGCCCATGAGGCAGAAAAGCAGCGGAGGATGGTGCCTGTGCCCCCAGTGCGGGTGGCGGTGAGTGGTGACGCGGTCTGCGCTGGTCCCGTGCTTGCGGAGGCGGGTGTGGGCCAGACGTGGGCTGCGGCCTGGGTGCTGTTGCTGGGCACTGTGGTGCGCAGGTTGGACCGCTGGCTGGATATGGTGTTTCTTGAGAGCGACGTACCTGCTGCTTTGGTGCTGACTGTCGCGCAATGGAGGTCTGCAGCATTTGTCTGCTTAATGCGCGGGCTGGGAACTAGTAATTGCTGGCAAACGCGCATCGTGCTCATTGCCCGACTTCCTCAGCTGCGGGGGGCTCGGTTGCACAGTGGAACTACAGTTTTGTTACCTACCCTATGACAATCTGACACGCTATCTGGGCATAATCTGTTGCACTGTTTTGGATGCATGACAAACTCCCATGTGATCTTGAACTGGTGATTCAGGCCAAGACTTCTGGGATTTGTGCCTTTGCCCTCACGTTTTTGACATTGCCAGGCCTTGTGGGCTCCAGGCCCACGTGCTCTTGACGCTGGCTTGGAGGCTGGGCGCTCTGGGGTGATGTGGTGCATTCTATTGCTCTAGCTGCTGAGTATGCTTGCGCAATAACTTCCTGTCCTGAGTGGCTCATAACTCTTTAACCTCTGTTTCTAAGCGAAGTGGAGGGCCCGTTATTATTTGACCGGGCGACATGTGGCTCCTTCTAAAGTATACTTGCGGACTCCTACCTGTGGGGCATTTGTCCTCACCCTGTGTGTTGGAGTGCTTCTTCCTGCTACCATTATGGGTCGGACTGATAAGTCGCAACCTTGCCTCATGTTTGAGGCATGTAAAACGTCCAAGCCCTCACAGAAGGCGGCATCGGACTCGTAAGCTTATGCCCACAAGATAGGGAAACCCACATTGGAAACCACTCTTCTTGCCATGCAGCGCAGTCTTCAATCTATAGAGGGTACGATGGCAGCTGTTAACCAACGTTTAGACCATATGTTGTCCCAGCTTGAGAAACAAAATGCTCATATGGGGGAAGTTGAGCAAAGAGTATCTGCCACAGAAGATGAGTTGAGTGATTTTGCAGGGAAAACTTTGAACATGGAAAAAGTCTTCTCTCTTATACAGGCAAAAAATGAGTATTTGGAGGCACGTTCTCGGTGGAACAACATCCGAGTCACAGGGCTGCCGGAGTCTACAAATGTGGGGAGAATGGAAACGTTTATTGAGACATTGACCACAGATATATTTGGCACTGAACAATTGTCACCAATGTTTATTATTGAGCGTGCTCACAGGTCTCCTGCGGCTCGACCGGTCCCTGGCGCCCCGCCTTGACCAATCATTGCTCGAGTGCTTAATTACAGGGACCGGGACGCCATTTTACGCATGGCCAGAGTTAAGGGGACGATCGAGCATCAGGAAACACGCTCTCCTTTTTTTCCAGACTTTACTGAGGCGGTACAGGCGGCGCGCAGAGAGTCCGTAGCTGTAACGAAGTTTTTACAAACTGAAAGAGTCCCGTACACCATGCTTTATCCTGCTTGCTTGAGGATTGGCTCTGACAGCGACTACAAGATTTTCACGAATACTTAGACAGCAATGGAGCATGCTAAACAACTAAAGAGATGACGGCGAGAATCGCAAGCAGCGTTTGAGGATCAGGGTTGACTAGGGGGACGGTTATTTGCCTACTGCTGAATGTTATTTCCAGATGGGAAGAAATATTCCTTATCGTCATCATTCTGTATTTGCTATTGCCATGCATAACCTCCTTTTTTCATTTCAGGTGGCTGGTCCAAGTCATTATATATACAATTACCTCTATATGTCTATATTGTGATGGGTATTGACTTGTGTTCAGGCACAGTGATTGATTTGCTCAGCCACCTCCCTCTAGTCAGGAGGCCTGAATCTCAGAAGCCCCTGATGGGTGTACCCGGTTTGCAATATTAACTCTCTGTTGTGAGTTGGGATTGGGTTCTGGGGTAATGGGATGGCTTTGGCGAGTTGGGGACGATGAAGTGGTTGGAGGGAGGAGGGGCGGGGTTTTTTGGGTGGAAGATGAGGCAGAATTGCATTGTGCTCTTTTTAAGTACGCTGTGGTCCGTAAATACTTGGGTTCATCAATCGAACACCAGGATATCGACGATACTTTACTATTGACGATGGCATGTCAACATGAATAATAATATTAGGTTCCTCACCTGGGACGTGCGGGGTCTCAACACACCGAAAAAGATACAATCAGTGTGTGCATATTTGGATCGTATGGGAGTGCATGTGGCTTTACTACAAGAAACTCATCTCACCACTGAGTCGGTCAAAAAGGTGGGAGCGCGATAGGCGGCTACCAAAGTTGCGTCCTCCTACTCTTCCTACTCTAGAGGGGTGCTAATTCTTATAAAAAAGGGTGTCCCATTTTCTGTTATTAAAATGGAAAGGGATGAGTAGGGACATTTGGGAGGCTTGGCTGTATTGTTGGTGAATGTGTATGCTCCAAACATAGATGACCCCTCGTTCTATTCAGATGTTTGGCACAGAATCTCTACATTTCCCCCAACCGTGCTCATTTGGGGTGGCGATTTTAACATTTGCCTTCATTTAACCCTGGATAGAACTGGAAGTAGCGAGGTGAGACCTAAACAAGTCTTGGAGGTGTTGCTGGGACTTTGTGATGCTGAAAATCTGCATGATATATGGCAACTTCGAAACCCTGCGGGTCAGGAAAGCACATTTGTCTCATCGGTTCATGGCTCGTAGTCCCGTATAGATTTCTGTCTGGTTTTGGAGGAGGTTTGTCTGTAGGTCAGGGAGGTTAAGCACGAGGCGCGTACACTGTTGGACCACTCTCCGGTAGTTCTTGATATGCAGATCCACTGAATTACCAGACCTAGTATTTAAACAGACAATAGCTGAGGTAATCAGGAAATTTTTTAGGGAGAATAAAGGCTTTGTAGACAGCGCGGGAGTGTTTTGGGAGGCTTTTAAAGTCACAATCAGTGGGGCTTGTATTGGGGCACAGTCGGTAGTGCTGCGTGATATCCGGCGCCGCATTAAAACGTTGGCATTGATGTTTCAGCACTTGAAAGAGAGTAGGAGACCAATCCTTCCCCTTGTAACGGAACACAGTTGACCAGGAGCTGCTTCATTGCTCTCACCAGAAGACAGACAGCTATTATGGTGAGGGAGGCCATGCAAGTCACTCCCTAGCACAAAAACTGGCAGCACCGTGCACTCAGGGACACATAACGGAAATGCGTGACGTAGATGGGGTTGCTCATTACTCCACTCCAGAGATCAGTGCTGCAATTGAGCAATTTTACACCAGACTGTACGCAGCTAAAAGTGCTTTGTCGCCTGAAGAAAAAGTGCTTTGTCACCTGGTGAATATCTAGATGATGTTGCATTAGGTTGGCTCTCTAACTCCCACCGAGAATATGTGGTACAACCATTTGACGAAGAGGATGTTAAAATGGCCCAAATGTCGCTACCAACTTGTAAGGCAGCCGGTATGGGTGGCCTACCTAGCGAATTCTATAAGGCATACGCATCGGAACTTGCTCCTCACTTACTAGAAGTATATGCAGAAGCATATGAAATGGGGGAGCTGCCACCGTCTCTGAAGGAGGCTCTGCTGGTGACACTCTTGAAGCCGGATTAATCTCCGACTCAATGTGACTCCTATAGGCCTCTCTCGATTATTAACATCAATGCAAAGATTCTTGCAAAAATGATCGCCACTAGGCTGCAACCACTAGTTCCCCTCTTGGTGTTGCCCGACCAGTCTGGGTTTGTTACTACGCGTTCTACGACACACAATCTCCGCACCATCTTTTCCACTCTGCATTATTTTGACCCCGACATCCAAGCGGTTGTGGTGCTGCTTCATACAGCAAAAGCTTTTAATTCCTTGCAATGGCCATGCATGTTCACTTTTATCGAGGATGGGCTTCCCTCAATTTTTTTTTAAATGGGTTAAGGTGCTGTACGAAAAACCAGAAGCCCGAGTGCGAGTGAATGGCTGGGTGTTGTCTCCAATCCCCATTAAGAGCGGCACACAGCAGGGGTACCCGCTATCACCTATGCTCTTTTCGCTCGCACTTGAACCCTAGCCTGTAAATTTTGGCAACTGCATGGGGCGGCTGCCCGGCGATTCCGACAAAGATCGCTGATCGTCTCTCTATATGCGGATGACATGGATGACATGGATGGAGGTATATTTACCGGAACTGATCCGGGAATATATCAAATTCGAACAGTTTTCGGGTCTCTGAATCAATTGGTCGAAGTCGGTGGTGTTTCCGCTGACAGTGCACACTAAGGAGGTTGAATTGGAATATCTGCTCAACTGGACGTCAGACCCCGTGAAATATTTAGGTTTAGGGATACACAGGGATCCAGAGATCGTGATCTTGGAGAACTATGGCTGCACCGTCACGTGTATTACTGACCAGGCCGAGCGATGGGCACGCCTGCCCCTCTCCTTGGTGGACAGATTACCAGTTGTTAAGATGGCCTTCTTACCTAAACTGCTTTATTTCTTTGTCAATATGCCTATTAAATTGAATAAAGCGCTATTCAAAACTCTTCAATCCTCATTGTTAACATTTGTTTGGGGCGGTAAGAGGCCCAGGTGTAGGTGGGATCTTTTGGTGCAGCTATTTGAACGGGGAGGGTTTGAGGCCCCAGATTTCAGATTGTATTACCCCTGTGCACAGGTGCAATTTGCACATTATTGGCGATTTCCGCAGAGATTTCAGCCGCATGTGGCGGTAGAATCCGATGCGATCCTCCCGATGCCATTGTAGGCGGCAACTCTGTCGGGGCACTGGTGGCCTGCGGACTGAAATAAACCCTGTCCAATGTACAGGGTGGGCCTGGCGTATGCTGGTGGAACAAGCTCAGCTACCCTACCTATATGCTCCATCATTGCCATTGTTATCGCATCCTGATATCTCTGCGGCACGTGAGAGGCAGGCTCGCAATGAACTGGCCAAAGTGGGTATCTTGCGACTGGGGGATCTGTATACAAGTGGTCATTTTAAAATCTTGCAAAAGGCACAGAAGGGCACAGATCGTGGCTTTATGTTTGGCTTTACCTATGTCCGAGTGCGACAAGCTGTTAAGAAGGTATATCTGGACTACCCTGCGGAACCTACTACTCTACGGGCATTGCAGGTGATGCTAGCGGGAGAAGAGCGTCACAGACTCATAACTAAACTCTATAATGCGTCCTTGCGAGAAAGGGAACTGAGTGACCATCCCTCCTGTGTCCTATGGTAACCAGCTCTGGGGGCCGTCCTTACTCCAGAGGTATGGATGGCGTGTTGCACCCTTACAGGTCGCCTCACAGCTAATTGCAACCTCGGAATAATTCATTTTAAATTTTTACACCAACTATATTATACCCCTGCACAGTTACATAGATATGGTTTGCGTGACACTGCTAACTGTGTGCGGTGTGGAATGACAGACGCACATTTTTTGCATGTGGCATGGCAGTGTATTTGCCTTTTGGTCTGACTTGACTAAACTACTTACTGATATAATATTGGAACCCGTGCAGTGCGTACCCGAGATCTGTCTGTTGAGCTATATGTTATGTTATGTTATGTTATGTTATATATTTATTTCTATAGCGCACGGCTACTCCAGAGGAGTGTCCCGGCGCTTTATCGAGGCAGCTCAAAATAAAAAACATAACACCATACAGCGAACAACAGACAAGAAAAAGAAAAAAGAGATCCTAAAGGTTAAAAAGCCAGGTCTTCAGGCTCTTCCTAAACCGGAGCAGATTAGAGGAGGACCGTAAGGCCAGAGGCAGGGTGTTCCACAACTGAGGGGCCCTCAAACTAAGCGAGCGCCCCCCAGTGCGTGCTTCCTTATTCGAAGAACCACAGCCAAGAACAAAGATTCTGATCGCAGAGATCTGGCCGGACGGTAGAATGTAAATGTAAACGTAGTATACTTGTAAAGCGCACAGCTGCCCCAGCAACGGGGCGTCCCGGCGCTGTATAACTCTGGGGAACCCGTCCTGGCTTTCCCTGTGGGATGGTCCCTTGCTGGGAGTCCCCAAGGTGGAGCCAGGCATCCCCGGAATTGGTGGGGCCGTTGTGGAGATTAGGCAAGCTAATGCCCAGAGTTGCCGAGTGGAACCCCTGATTAGAGTAAGCACCGAAGCGAGAATTATCGAGTCCGCTGACCAAGGTCCACAACCCTGCCGCGTCGGGAATTGAACCCTGGTCCCGGGCTGACTTCTGCTCTCAGCCCTGCAGCCTCTAACCAGTGAGCCGCACTACTCCAGAAGGCAAGCCTGCGTTGTAGGTACTTTGCTCCCGCGCCAAAGAGCACTTTATGCGCCAAGGTCAGAACTTTAAACATGATCCGCTTCCGGATGGGCAGCCAATGAAGCGACTGCACCAAACCGGAGGCTCTTACTCGCCTATGAAGGCCAAAAATGGCGCGGGCCGCGGAATTTTGCACAACCTGCAGCCGCTGAACTAGATAATCCGGAAGACCAATATACAGGACGTTCGCATAGTCCAGTCTGGAGCCAACTAAGGCTTGCACAGTAATCTTTCTATGCTCTTCTGTGAGCAAAGGCAAGAACTTCCGGAGCATCTTGAGTATCCCAAAGCAGGTGCCCGTCAGGCCACGAACATGTGATACCAGCGTCAAGCTGTTATCCATCTTTACTCCCAGGTTTTTTGCCACCAACGATGCCAGGGCAGGGGGACACATATCTGAGGGCCACCAGGCCCGCCAATCGGGGTCAAGGGAGCAGCCAAAGAACAACACCTCCGATTTGTTGGAATTGGCCTTGAGGCTGTTCGGCTGAAACCAGCTGAAGACCAACTCCAGGCAGCCCCGGATATTCTCACCATCGAAGGCCTGATCTTTCCCACACGTGAAGAGCAACTGCGTGTCATCAGCGTAGGACACGATCTGGGCCCCAGAAGACTCCACCAGTGCCGCCAAAGGTGTCATAAAGATGTTAAAGAGAGTCGGGCTCAACACAGAGCCCTGCGGAACACCGACTCCCAATGGCGGCATCTCGGCGGAGCTCGGAGAGGCCCAGACCGTTTGTCGGCGGCCCTCAAGAAAAGATGTAAACCAGTTGAACACCGTCCCCCTCAGACCGATGTCGTGAAGTCTGGCGAGGAGCACCTCATGGGGGACGGTGTCAAAGGCCGCCGACAAATCAAGCATGACAAGCATGGCCCTGCCTCCAGAATCCAGTGTCTCCCTAATGATCTCTGACACCTCCATCAGTGCTGTCTCCGTACTTAAATTAGGGCGGAAGCCGGACTGTGAAGGGTGAAGCAGATCACTGGATTCAAGAAAGCTGGAAAGGACGCCATGCACATGCTTCTCCATGATCTTAGCCAACGCCGGGAGGAGGGAAATCGGCCTGTAGTTGGCCAAAACCTCTGGGTCTAACCCAGACTTCTTGAGGAGGGGGATCACCATAGCCCTTTTCCAGGGCGACGGGACCTTCCCCTCCCTCAAAGACAAATTCACAAGTGGGTTGACCAAAGGGTTGACCACGGTCGCCATCTTAGCCAAAAATTTGGCCGGACAGGAATCTAAAGGCGAACCCGATTTAAGATTGGCCAGAAGCGCTAGGGAGGCATTGATGGAAATAGACGGGAACTCTGCGAGAACCACAGCCTGCGTGGACAACCGCGCCGGTCCCGCCACCAAACTAGCACACACCTCGGCCGAGCCCACTGTGAGAGAGTCCTGGATGGACTTGATCTTATCCGTGAAGAATCTGGCCAGATCACAGACCCACAACTCAGATGGAACCCCTTGGGGCAAATTGGATCTGGGGGCCATGAACTCCCTCACTACAGTAAAGATCTCCTTACATGAGTTAGAGGCGGCCTCAATCCTCCTGGCCAAATAATCCTTTTTCTCACGGAGAATATCACAATGGTAGGCTTTAACCATAGACCTATAAGCCAATCTGGCCTCCAGATCATAGTGGAGGCGCCATGCCCTCTCCGCCACCTTACACTGGCGGCGAGTGGTCCACAATGCCTCAGTGAACCACGGGGCCGAAACCCTCTTAACCGTATCCCTCGGGGCCATTGCGGGGGCCAGATCATTCAGCCTCTCCGTCAACCACCCCTGCAAGGACTCAACGTCCTGCTCTAAATCGCCTAAAAGAGGGCTTGGATGGTCCACAGCAACCTGGGCTAACATCTCAGGCGTGACTCTGTGCAGGGCCCTCCGAGCAGGGCCATGCTGTCTGGGCACACTGCAAGGGAGTTTCTCGCTGGCCAAAACAGAAAATCTGGCCAGCCTATGGTCAGTCCAGAGCACCGGAAGAAGCTCGATGTCGACAAGAGGGACCTGTGAGGAAAGGGACAAGGCCCAGAGGAGCCGTAATGTCCAACAGTTTGTTGGCGTCCAAGTCGTCGGCGACATCCATATGAAAATTAAAGTCTCCAGCCAGAAGGCAGTGCTGCGCACTCAAGGCCAGTCCAGCAGTGGCAACCTGGAGGTCGTCGAAAAAAGATCCCACTGGGCCAGGGGGTCTATACACCAACAGCCCTTTCAAGGCTTGTTGCGGGGTCAATCTAATGGTGAATGCAAGGGATTCAGATCCTGCAATGGCGTTAAGAGGGAGAATAGAGCAAGAAGCTGACTTATTCACTACCACCGCCACCCCACCTCCCCTGCCTTTAGCTCTATCTTGCCGGAAGATATTATAATCCGGGGGAATCGCCGCCATAATATCCGGATTAGACAACTCCCCCAACCAGGTTTCGGTCAGCAGAAGGCAAAGTGGTTTTTCTCTCACAAGGAGATCAAAGATCTCCAGGGCATGCTTACCTACCAATCTAGTATTGAGCAGTAGACAAAGATGTCTCACACGATCCTCACCTCACCCTCGTGAAGCGACGGGGGCATAGTTAGGCGCCCAGCCGCAACCAGGGCAAAACCGTTTACCCCTGTAACGGCCCGGGAACACAGATCGGCATGCACAGGAACATTTTTGCAAAACGCAAAGTTCCCTAGCAGAATAATAAATCATCTTACCCAAGGACAGAGTATACCACCAGGCCCTTCCGCCGCTCCGCCGCCTCCGAGACGCTGACGGACGCAGACGGGCAGGACTCTGGCAAGACTCAGGCAAAGCGAAGGCCGACCCGCTACGCGATCCCGCTACGCTCAGAGGACTGGTTTAAGTAGTGCCTCCAGGTGAGGGGCAAAGCGCACCACCAGGACACTCAAGATGGCGCTCAAAGAGCGTCAATGCCCTTCCCAAGATGGCGCCCGTTTGACAGACTCGGGAGACCCCCGACCACCCCGGAACCGGGTCCGCTCGAGCAGCGGTGTTCCACAATTAATGTGCAGGTAAGGGGAGAGCCCAGAAAACACCTCCAATTAAAATCAGGGGCAAGAAAACAAAAAACGAACAAAGATGAAAAACGGGAACTTTAAAACAAAGCACGCTCACCACGCAGCGCAGTAAGCTATAATGAGCTGCCAGCACCTGACCGATGATACCTATCAAGGTACAACACTAGGAGGACCGCCTTAAGTAGTGCCTCCAGGTGAGGGGCAAAGCGCACCACCAGGACACTCAAGATGGCGCTCCAAGAGCGTCAATGCCCTTCCCAAGATGGCGCCCGTTTGACAGACTCGGGAGACCCCCGACCACCCCGGAACCGGGTCCGCTCGAGCAGCGGTGTTCCACAATTAATGTGCAGGTAAGGGGAGAGCCCAGAAAACACCTCCAATTAAAATCAGGGGCAAGAAAACAAAAAACGAACAAAGATGAAAAACGGGAACTTTAAAACAAAGCACGCTCACCACGCAGCGCAGTAAGCTATAATGAGCTGCCAGCACCTGACCGATGATACCTATCTATCATCGGCTATATAAAGCGGCTCAAGCCCTGTAACAGACGCAGAGTTGCTGTGGCGCAATGTTGGGGTGCGAAACACACTCCAACAATAAAGAAATGGCTGCGTGAGTTGTTGTATTGTAAAACTCAATTATTGACATAGGAGGAGGAGTTACCTGATACTTCTTGCCCAAAAGACTTCTGGGCCCCGCTCACAGCACACTTGTTGACCAGGCCAACAAGTATGTAAGTATATAAGCAATGTTCTACCCCTATGTTTTCACAGACCTGCTCCCGATTTGATCTTACTTGCCATCCTGGGTGCATGGCTATTAATGCTGCCGCCTCATGGGTTTTCATCGGTTGCTTATAATAGTAACCCTATTGG
Organism: Lissotriton helveticus; assembly: GCF_964261635.1. NCBI lineage: Eukaryota > Metazoa > Chordata > Amphibia > Caudata > Salamandridae > Lissotriton > Lissotriton helveticus. The sequence continues at coordinate 2,129,738,379 of NC_136061.1, forward strand.
GGGGAATTTGTATAATGCAGTCATTGTTATTATTTTTGCATATGTGTAGCTGTTGAATCACATGTAATTTGTCAATGCACCTGACCTCGGATTCTTCTGCCTAAGGGGTGAGGGGGGGTTGAGGGGTTAGGGAAGGGTTAGTTTACTGTTGTTCCATTGTTATAGAACTTGGATCTTTGATGTCATTGCTTTGACTGAAACTAATAAACAAAAAACTTTAGGCCCCTGTGTCACTGTAACTGATGCACAAGTTACATCAAGTCCCTTTTAACTGCAATGTAAATTCCTGTATTGTGGTAAAGTACAGCAATAATAGATGTTTAGAGGAGTTCTTGCAACTTTTGTATCCAGAGCCACTACCCTGCTTTACCATTCAAATATTGACCCTGTTGTCTGCAAGGTAACTGCACTTTTGGCCACCTGTTTAGTATTAAAATATAGCAATTTTAGGTGTTTAGTGGGGTCCTTGCAGTTTTTAGTCATGAATCGATACCACTGCACCTGCTGCACCATTGAGATCATGACCCTGTTTTCTGCAAGGTAACTGCACTTGTGACTGCCTGTTTAGTTTTTAATTTTTGCAATGATCTGGGTTTGATTGGGTCCCTAGAGCTTTTGTCCCTGGTGCCACTGTACCTCCGCACCCTTCAAATCAAGTTCCTTTTAACTGCAAGATACCTGCATTTGTTACTGTCTTTTGATAGACAAATATAGTAATATTACTATTCTAATCTGTACTTGACGCGGGTGATGCATAGAGATGAAGACCACACTACATACCTAGAAGAAATTGCACATGTATGGCTTGATAAAGTAATGCAGCAGTTTTTGGCAGAGCCTTTCTCCACTGAGGAAATCATCAGTGCCATTGATGCCATAAATGGCTTGACTGCTCCAGGTCTTGACTGCTTCACAGGGAATTTCTATAAGGCCTACAAAACAATATTAGCTCCCTGCCTTCTTGAGTTGTAAAATGAGGCTCTTGAATGGCGAGAACTCCCTCCCACGCTGCTGGAAGCTGTGATCATCTTGCTCCCCAAGCCCAGAAAAGACCCGCTCCTTTGTGGGTTGTTAAGGCCACTGTCCCTGTTAAATCTTGACTACAAGATTCTGGCCAAAGTTATAGCGCTGAGACTGTCTCGGCTGCTGGATAGGATTACTTCACCCACTCAGTCGGGCTTAGTCCTACACAGGTCAACGGCCCTGAACCTCTGTACGCTTTTTGCTGTCATTCATAGGATAGCCCCGGAGGTTCCGGGAGCAGCCGTGCTACTCGAAGCAGAATAATGGTTATGCTCCCCAAATTCTTATACTTGTTTCAAAACATCCCCATTCCACTGCCCAACTGTTTCTTTAATTTTCAATCCCATTTGATCAGATTGGCTTGGGTTGGCGGCAGAGCTACGGTTATCTCGAACACGTTGACACTGCCATATGAGAGGGGAGGGCTGGGGGTCCCCAATTTCCAGATTTACTATTTGGTTGCGCAATGCAGTTTTGTGCACTCCTGGTACCACCCTGGCGCATGAATACCTTACTCCAAACTTGAGGCTGACCTAGTGCTTCCTGCCCCACTGAGAATGATATTACCAAAGGGATTTCCCAGGGATCCCCGTGATATACAGAATGTGTCAACTACCAGCTGGGCCTGGAAGAAACTAGCACGAGTGACTGGAAATCAGACATTATACTCCTCAGCCTTATCGGTAGTCAATAACCCATGGCTGCCCATTACAGAAGAAAAGCTAGTACAGCGTACACTCAGTACATAGTCGTTAGACATAATTGGGGATTTATTTCCTGGTGGACATGTTTTTTCCAGCTCTGAGGAAGGAAGGTTTAGTGAGGCATCCTTTATGCACCATCGCATATTCAGCAGGCTCCGCAGTGCACTCAGAGCACGGATCACTGATTACCCCCAGACCACTGACCCTACTGATCACAAACAAAAAGGGGGATCACCTCATCTCTAAATTATACAAATCCTCCATGACATTAATCCACAGCAGAGACACCAAGATACGTGAGACCTTGGAACGAGACCTGGGGAACCCTATAGAAGATGCCCACTGGGCCTTTTGCTGTAACCAGACCAAAGAAGTCTCCTTGAACAGTAGACATAAACTAATTCACTTTAAATCCCTATAGAGGGCATACATGTCCTCGGCAAAACTCAACTCCATAGATCCCTGGGCTCACACTCATGCCCTAAGTGTGGAGCATAATGGGTAGACTTCGCTCACATGATCTGGAATTGTGTGAATATTGGGGGTCTTGGAGGGGCTGTCTACACAATCCTGTCACGTATGACACACCTTGACATTAACCCCATGCCTGAGGTAGCTCTGTTGGGATACGTGCAGAACTTCCCTAAACGGTTGCGCAGATTTGTTTCCATTGCCTTATTACTAGCCAAAGACGAGATAGCGCTACACTGGGGCAATAAATTCACCCCTCAACAAAAGCCTGGCTTAATAGCCTTATCTATTGCAACACAAATTGTGAGCTGTTTGCTACCATCTTACCAATGATGTCAAGGCCCAAAGACATATGGAACCTTATAAAAAGCAATTTATCGGAGGATGAGTCAGCCTCATCATTGCAGCTCCCTGCTGGGATTGTTCCCACCTGGGTAAATTGAGCCACAGTTTCCACACAATGTATTGATATATGCTACATTTAGATGGAGTAAATATGTAAATTGCACAATGTGAATGATGTTAGAATCAAGGTGTTCCGTATACATATCGCCCTAGGCAAATTGTATTTTGTGCTTGGTACTCATGAAAATGGTAAATAAACTTTAAAAACAAATATATATATCTTGTAATATTATATGTTTAAAGGAGTTCTGACAACTTTTGGGCCCCGTGTTACTGCACCTGCTGCACCAATCAAATCATGACCCTGTTGTCTGCAAGGTAACTGCACTTGTGGCTGCCTGTTTAGTAGTCAAATATAGCATGGCTCTTGTATATTAACTTTATTTTTAAAGCGCAATGTTTATTACAACATTTAGAATATGGACGTAATGACCAAATAGATTAAGTTGAAAAAATCAATCCGATAATGTCTACAAAGTCAAAAAAAGGTACTGAGGCATGAATAGGAAATGCCACAAATATTCTAAGGCTAAAGCAGCTGCTTTGCACACCAAGTATCACAAAGCAAGCATTCCAGCATACTGTTAGAAGCTGTCTGCCTTTTACATGGGAAGAGATCTTATCTTGACAGTCAATGGGGCTTAAACAGTGTGAACAGCTTTAGTAATAATAATAATAATAATAAAGGGGTCTTATCGTGCGCAAACTTAGCCCAATGGGCGTCAAGGCGCCTAATTCCAGAACCAGCTCATAGCAAAAACCCTGCGGTTCAGCCTGTGTAGGCTCTTGAAAAACACCACGTTTTTAAGGCCTTTTTAAACAACACTAGAGAGGGTAGGGTCTTGATCTCCATAGGCAAGATGTTCCAGAGCTGGGGGGCAACGACAGAGAAGGCCCTGGCTCCCCATCTGGTGAGCTTGAAACGAGGGACAACAAGCTGGAATAGTCCCGAAGAGCGAAGACACCTTGTAGGATGGTAGCGGGTAAGCAGGGAGCTGATAGCGCCTTTAGGTCCATCCTCGAGAGCTCTGTAGGTCAAACACAGAATTTTAAAGTAAATTCTGTGCTGAATAGGCAGCCAGTGGAGGTCTCTCCTCGCGGTAGTAGCAGAAGAAGACCTAGAAAGGTCTAGGACAAAACGTGCAGCAGCATTCTGCACGATTTGCAGCCGATGTATAAGGCCCTTGTTGGACTCCATGTAGAGAGAGTTGCAATAATCTAACCTGGAACCAACAAGGGCGACTGCAATCTGCTTACGTGCTTGAAGAGACAAATAGCTGCGAATTCTATTGAGCGTCCTGATCACACCCCAACAGGTTGCAACAGTCCGATTCACCTGAAGAGACATCGAGAGTGAAGTATCAAACACCACACCCAGATTTCTGGCAGATTGAGAGGGAGTGGGGCAGATGCCGAGAGAGGAAGGCCACCACTCACTCGATCAGACATCTTGGTCCTTCCCAAAGACCAAGACCTCAGTCTTGTCGCCATTTAGCTTCAGGGAGTTGATAACCATCCAGTCTGCAACATGTAGCATACAGGACCTGAAGCTAGAGGCAGATGTTATGACAGAGGACTGAGTGAGTGACACCATAATCTGGGTGTCATCGGCGTATGATACCACCTCCATCCCCTGCGATCTTACAAGCCTAGCAAGGGGGGCCACGTAGATGTTAAACAGGGTCGGACTTAATGCCGACCCCTGTGGCACCCCACATTGCAAAGACTTCGCTGGGGAGAGGTGGTTGCCGAGCATCACTCTCTGTTCCCTATCAAGGAGAAAGGAGTTGAGGAGGCTCAGGGCCGAACCAGTGACACCTGCCTCCCTAAGCCGAGATGTTAAAATGGCAGGAGACAAGGTGTCAAATGCGGCCGTGAGGTCCAATAACACTAGAACAGTAGTTTGTCCAGCATCAACTTTGCGTCGGATGTTATCGACTACAAAGGTGAGAGCAGATTCTGTGTTATGATGTTTTCGAAATCCATGTTGGGTGATGTCTAGATACTCAGAGGCCTCAAGGAAAGAAGATAAATGGCGATTCAAATGTGCTTCTAGAATTTTTGCAGGTGCAGGGAGCAGGGAAATGGGTCTAAAATTTTTCAGGAGGCCGGGGTCAAGTGAAGGCTTCTTAAGGAGCGGTTTCACGATGGCCTTCTTCCATACCGATGGAAAAGAGCCTTGGGCAATCGCCTTATTCATCACCTCAAGCAAGGAGGGAAGGAGACTACTCCTACACTCTTTTAGCTTTTTAAGAGGCAATGGGTCCAATGGAGAGGAGGATTTCATCCTGTCGAGAAGAAGATTCAATCCTTCCAGAGACAGAGATGTTATATTATGTTATGTTACTTTATTTCTTTTATAGCGCACGGCAACTCCAGAGGAGCATCCCGGCGCTTTGGCAAAGAAAGGAACAGCATGAAAAGCAACCACACAACAGAAAAAGAGATAAAAGGACTAATTCCTAAAAAGCCATGTCTTCAAGTCCTTTCTAAAAGCAAGAAGACAGGGGGCCGATCTCAGGGACAGTGGCAGTTCATTCCAAGCCTTGGGAGTCAAATAACGAAAAGATCGACCTCCCAAGCGTACACGACGGATTGCAGGGACAGTCAGTAAAGACAGACCCGATGACCTGAGAGTCCTGCCTGGCACATACCGAGAAAAACGTTTCCCAAGGTATTTGGGGCCAATACCATGTAGGGCCTTAAAGGCCACCGTCAGGCATTTAAAAAGGACTCGCTTGGAGATAGGCAGCCAATGAAGGGTGTTCAATAAGGCAGTGGCACCAGCTCTCCTCGGGAGTCCAAAGATGGCGCGGGCTGCCGAATTTTGGACCACTTGCAAACGGGTCACAAGGTATTTCGGTAGACCCAAAAACAGCGCGTTTGCGTAGTCCAAACGCGACCCGATTAGTGCCTGAACAACTGTCTTCCTGTGGTTGAGTGATAGTAGAGGAAGAAATTTCCTCAGCATCCGTAAGATGCCGAAGCATTTCCCAACAGTGGACGAGATGTGGGGTCCAAAGGATAGGTCACAATCTACTATCACTCCCAAATTCTTGGCCTGGACAGCGACCTTGTCAGGAGGAAACATATCCTGCGGCCACCAGGATTTCCAGTCTTGTTCCGGTGCGCAACCGAAAAAGAGCAACTCTGACTTATCAGAGTTGCATTTTAAGCCATGACCTCTAAACCACTCAAACACCGCACCCAGGCAGTCCCTGATCTGTGTGCCATCAAACGACCCACCCCTGTCACATGTGAACAGGAGTTGGGTGTCATCGGCATAGGACACGATCTGGGCGCCAAAGGATTCCGCGACTTCCGCCAGAGGGGCCATAAAGATGTTAAACAGCATAGGGCTGAGAATGGAACCCTGCGGGACTCCCACCTCTAGCGGAGCCATGTCAGCGGAAAAAGGAGGCGCCCAGATCGTCTGTCGGCGGTCGGCCAGAAATGATTTTAGCCAGTTCCACACCGTTCCACGCAGGCCACACTCCCAGAGTCTTACAAGGAGGGCATCATGAGGAACGGTGTCGAAAGCCGCCGACAGGTCAAGCATGACCAACACGGCCTTTCCCCCCAGATCGAGTACTTCCCTGATGGCATCAGTGACCTCCAGCAGAGCCGACTCCGTGCTAAAATTTGCACGGAAGCCGGACTGCGAAGTGTGCAACAGGTCGTTTCCTTCGATGAAACTGGAAATTATCCCGTGCACATAACGCTCGGCCACTTTAGCCAGAGCAGGGAGAAGGGAGATTGGCCTGTAGTTGGCATGTATCAAGGGGTCCAAGGTGGGTTTTTTGAGCAGCGGAAGGATCATGGCTCGCTTCCAAGCCTGAGGCACCTCCCCTGTCGACAAAGATGTATTCAGCAGGGGGTTCACCAGGATGTTAATGGCGGAAGCCACTTTCCCCAAGCATTTGGCCGGACATGGATCTAATGGAGAACCAGATTTCAGGCTGGACAAAAGCTCCAAAGATGTACTAAGATCCATAGAAGGGAATACAGTGAGGAAAGGGCCATGGTCTTCCTCAGAACAGGGTAGCGTTAGATGGCTCAAATCAGATGGAAAATCCGAAAGAAGGCTAGAAGGGGCTATATCCAATTACTCAAGAGAGCTTATGCCTGAAGGAATATTTTCGCCCAGGGAGAGACGTTGTACTTCTAAAGAAGTATGAATATCAAAAATAAAATTGTGAAAAAAGTCTGCAATGTCATCACAGAGACGTTGAGATCTGACTACGGGATCTGGGAGTTGAAGGGAGCATAGCGAGTCCGCAATTTTAAAAAGCTCCCTAGAGGAAGTGAGTGAGCTAGTAAGATTGGAAAAATATTCCTGCTTCTCCATTATCACTTTCTGCTTATACTCCCGTAGAGCAGACTTATGATCCTCCCGGTCCATAGGATCCCAAGATTTCCTCCATCTCCTCTCACTGCTTCTGCAACCCTGTCTTAATAATCTAAGATGGTCCGAAAACCATGGTGCTGATGGTTTGCGTCAGGCTACATATCGCAGGGATACTGGGACAAGTTTTTCTACTGCATTGGTGATAGAATCCTTCAGATCTTGGGCTGCTTTGTCCGCGTCTTTTGGGAAGAGAGCCTCGGGTGAAGGAACAAAAGGGGCAAGGGTCACATCCGTGAGGTTTCTAAGATTTCTTCTAGAAACGAAAGGGGTAGTCCCCTTCTTAGTGGAATATGAAGTGGAAAAGGCTGGATGAAGAGGAACTGCAAGATGATCTGTCCAGACCAACGGCAGAGGTGATCCGCTGGAAAGTCTCAGATCATTAGAAAATACCCTGTCGAGGATGTGACCTGCCGTATGAGTGGAACTAGTAACAAGCTGAGCAAGATCACATGCTCCGAGAGATTCGACTAATGATAAAGTGTCCTTAGAATTGGCCTCATCAAGATGGAAATTGAGGTCGCCCAAAATGGTAAGACAGGGCTTTCCAAAGTAAGGTTCGAGAATTCTCAGTATGTCCGAGGCAAAATTAGCTCTGTGACCAGGCGGCCTGTAGATCAATATCCCCGTAAAAGAGACCGATGGAGCACATGTAATACAAAAGTATAAGGCTTCAAAACGATCTTGAGGCGAGGAAAGTGGGTTAACCGTACATTGAAAGGAGGATTTAAAAAGAATGGCAATACCTCCTCCTCTACGTTTAGGTCTATCGAGCCTATGTAGAGAATAGCCCTCTGGGATGGCTAGAAGAAGGTCATGACCGGAGGAGTCAGTAGCCCAGGTCTCTGTAATGAAGACCCAGTCCGGCTGTCTTTCATCAACAAAGTCATGGAAGGCTAGGTTATGTTTAATTAGCGAACGCACATTTAATAGAAACCCATTTTTGTACGAGATGGTGGGCATTGGGGAGGAAGGACAGAGACTAATAGGGCAGGAGACACAAGGGTGGAAGGAGGAAAAACAAGCCATACAGCAGTGAGACTGTAATAGCCCTAGCGGTGTGAAACAATGTAAACAAGGGCATGCGGGAGGTCTAAGAGCCAGAAGCGCAGATGGAGCATAGCGCCTAATTGTCTTACCAGATAGCAAGGGTGCAGAAACCAGGTCCAGCCCGTCCTCAGCGCGGACGGGCGCAGACGGGCTGAACTCTGGCATAACTCCGGCGTCAATCCGGCGTCCCCGCAGCGCGTCACCGCTGCGCGTAAGCATGGCTATAATTTATGCACTGCTCGCCTCCTAGAGAGAGGACTAGAGCGTGCAAGCTACCCCCCAAGCAAAGATGGCCGCCAACGAGACGTGTAGAAGTAGAAGTATCATAAATGTGTGCAGCCAGGGGAAGTTAAAAAAAAGAGTCACACAAACGCGAATGAACACTTTAATTTGGCCATGGGAACAGATAAGAGCCCCCTTTTAAGATATATTAAATGCAAGAGATTTCACAAGCACGGCGCAAGTTCTGTGCAGGCGAAAGCTAAAAACATCAACTCTCTCCAATCCTCTACTCAGTTTCATCGTATACTTCTTTCTATATATCCTCTCCCTTCACTCTCTGACTCATCCCAAACCTTATTGTACTACTATGACCTCCCAAATTAACCCTTTCTAGACTCTTCCCTCCTCCATCCCTCCTTTGACTCATCCAAAACCTCATTTTATTACTATGATATCCCAAATAACACTTCCTAGAATCTATCCTCTTCTATCCCTCCTTTATTGTATTGTATTGTATTGTATTTATTATTTGTAACGCGCAACTGTCACCCTACGGGTATCCTGGCGCCAACAGGAAATAGTCAGATGGAAACAAACAATACACTGGCTGTCATGTCATACAAAGACAAACCGCCTGGACTGTTAGATGGACTCAAGTAAAAATCAAACTTTGACGAACAGCCATGTTTTCAGGCTCTTTCTGAACCCCAGCAAGGTGTCCATTTGCCTGATATTCTGGGGGAGCTCATTCCACAGCCTAGATGCAGAAGTGCAGAAAGCTCTGCCTCCCATCCTTGATCTCCTAATCCTGGTAGTTGCTGCCAGACCCAGGCTGGAGGAGCGCAGGGACCTTGTAGGCTTATACCAGGTGAGCCTTTCCTGTAAGGGAATAGGTCCCATGTTGTGCAGGGCTCTATACACAATACATAGGGACTTAAAAGCGATTCTGCTCCCGATTGGCAGCCAATGTAAATCTCTAAGCGCCAACGTAGTGGAAGAGCTACAAGGTCTATTGAGAGCCAGCTTAGCCGCTATAGACTGGACCCTCTGGAGCCCCTGTAATATGTATAAGGGGGCCCCTAGATATAGAGAGTTACAATAGTCCAGTCTGGCCAGGATCACACTCCTGACCACTAGCGGTCTAGACTCATCAGGCAAAAGGGGCAAAATCTGTCTGAGTGCTTTCAACAATCCAAAACAGACACTGATGGTTTTATTGGTCTGGGAGGTCATTTGGAGATCCGCATCAAACAGTACCCCTAAGTTACGCACGGTCTTCACTGGGATGCAAGAATCAGCTCCCGGCGCAAGCCTGATCTCGCAAGAAGGTTGGTGACTCAGTTTGGCTGACGAACAATAAACCACCTCCGTCTTCCCTTCGTTAAATTGGAGGGAGTTTATTTTCAGCCACCTGGAGACCCTACTCATGCAGTCCTGAAAGGTCTCCATGGTCACTGCCTGTTTTCCTTCTAGGGAGAACACCAATTGGGTGTCATCGGCATAGTTTATTAAATCAATTCCATAGGATTTGATCATGGGGATCAGAGGCTGCAAATAAAGATTAAAAAGAATAGGGCTGATCGAGGAGCCCTGAGGAACTCCATGACAGACCTTGGACTTGGAAGATGAGAAGGGTGCTAAGGTCACCACCTGTTGTCTGTCTGTTAGGTAAGATTGTATCCACCTCAGGGCCTTGCCCTTCACGCCCAGTTTTTCCAATCTACTTAACAGAACCGCATGGCTAACCGTATCGAATGCGGCCGACATATCCAACAGCACCAGGACTGAGGAATTGCCATTGTCGGCTCGCATTCGAAGGGTATCCAGCATGGTTGCCAATGCAGTTTCTGTTCCGTGGCCTGGGCGGAAGCCGAATTGGTCCCTGTCCAATAAGCCATTGTCTTCCAGATATCCTGACAGGGACTTACTGACCACCTTTTCCACTATTTTTATCGGGTAGGGCAGGAGGGATATAGGCCTAAAGTGCGCCGGAATAGTAGGGTCCAACGAAGGCTTTTTAAGCAGGGGGGTAACCATTGCCTGCTTCCATGCTTCCGGCACTATGCCTTCCTCGAGGGATTGGCGACAAATCCGATGCATCCAAGGAAACAACTCTGGCCCATATTCCTTCCAGATCCTGTGCGGGAGGGGGTCTAGAGGCGACCCTGATGCCACATTGTGGGCCAGACTATAAAAGAGCTCCTCTGTAAGAGGGGTGAAGTCTTCCAATGATGACAATATTGGTGGCGATTCCTCTTCTTCTGTCTGCGCCACTACATCTTTACAGCTGGTCCTTTCCTCCTTCAGCCTCCCCACAATTTTGGCAATCTTTTCCTCAAAATAGATCGCAATCTCATCGCATAGTTCTTGAGTTGCAACCACCTTATTACCCATACAGGTGGGATGCGAGAGATCCCTTATGATATTAAAAAGGGTTTTAGTGCTGTTAGGGGACTGAAGAATAGTAGTGGCATAGAAGAGTGCCTTAGCTTTGGCAATGGCTCCTTTATATTTTGCCTGTTCCACTTTAAGTGATATTTTATCCGGCTCTAAATAGCCTCTACGCCATTTCCTTTCTGCCTCCCGGCGTGCATTACGTAGGGATTTCAGCTCCTCATTAAACCAGGGGGCTGATGGTTTCCTTTTATTCTTTATATTTGTCAAAGGGGCAAATCTATCCAGGGTATTTATGATGTGATCACAATACTTGTGATAGTTCACGTCAACCGATTCCACCGGATCATAGGAAATGTTGCCAGTAAAAGTAGGCTTTGTTTTATCCTTTGGTAATTTGGACCAAGTCCGTCCCTTCCTATAAGTCACCGGGCACTCACTTCCATTGCCCTCCATGGGTAAGGAGATCTGGAAGTGGATTAAGGAGTGGTCGGTCCAGCACTGAGGTAAGATTTCAATCATCTTAGTCTCAGTCTTTTTGGCGAAGACCATATCAAGAATGTGTCCCCCTGAGTGAGTTGGTTTCAGTACCAGCTGATCCAAACCCCAGTTTCCACATATGTCCTTCAGATCCCTCAGATGACTTCCCAGGGACCCATTGTCCCATAGGTTAAAATCTCCCAGAATCAGCAGTCTGGAGTGGGTCAGGGCAAGAGCAGCAATGATGTCAAACAGTGCCTGGTATTGTGTATCCGCACTGGGTGGTCTATAACATACCAATCCAGTCATGATCCTACCTTTAGGTACTTGCAAAGAGAACCCCAGTAGTTCCACCCCTGCCACCTCATCGATCTTCAGGGTGGAAAAGTCCCACTTGTCTTTATGAATCACTCCAAGCCCCCCACCTCATCCTACTGGCCTAGGTTTATGGAATAGCTTATACCCTTCCGGGCACGAAAAACCCAACTCTACAGAGGTGTCCACACTGGTCCACGTCTCCGTAATGAATAGGGCATCTAGGTCCATATCATTTAGTAGCTCAAATACTTCCTGGTGATGTTTCACCAGGGATCTGCTATTGATCAGCCCACAATCCAACAATACAGGGGGCTGTGGTAGGGCATTTTGAGATGTTCCCTCTATCCTCTTACCTATGGCCAATAGCTCGTCCTTGGAGTACATGCAACCTGCAGCGGTATTAGCCCTGAGCCCGTCCGAGGCCCGGACGGGCACAGATGGGCTTTCCTCTGGCGCTCCTCCGGCGCGACGCTGCGCACGAGCGCTGCGCGTTAGCATACTGATCTTTTAATAGTGTGTGGCAAAAAGGTATTTGCAAACACTAGAGCGCTAGCCCCTGAAGCGCTTCTGAGCCCACACCCAAAATGGCGGTCGGGAGTGAGGCGGCGCCGAGTTTACTCTAAATGGTGAGTCCTGTCGGGTCTTATCAATTTCTGAGCAGTACAAACATAGGGGGAGCGTGGGGCACAATTGTAGGTTATCCCAGCATACAATATGTCACAAAAATACAATTAATGTTAAAAACGAACAAAATTTTAAAAACGAGCAAAATGCTCCTAAAATTGTTAGCAGGCAGCAGAGGTTCTAGAACAGCATCAACAGCGTGACAATCCTATTCAATCCAACTAACAAACTCGCATGTTCACTGCTCCAAATAACAATTTATATTTCCCTATACTAACCCACCTTTAATACACTTTTGGTTCCAGAGAATAGTGCTACTCACCAAAAAGCGCTGCAACGTCTCTTTAGGGGAAGTCAGTGCTATTTAAATGCAATTACAATTGCGTTGACATTCATGAAGTGAGCAATCATAAGAAATATTTCATTTGTCTGTGCAGTGTAGGACTTTACCCAAGGGTGATATGAAAACAAAATAGAAGCTAGGGGTAAAAATAAATCATGGCTATTTCTAAGATACAGTCAGTGCTTAATTTGAGCCAGTGGTGGTTGCAGGTGGGGCCCACTGACACTCATATTTTGGGACTGGCACCTATGTTTCCTCAACAGACTTTGACCACAGTAAGAGAAAGAAAAAGACAAGGAGGGTTGAAGTATGAAGAGCAAAACAGGAAACAACAGTGACAATAGGAGACGTCAGGGATGAAAAAAATACAAGAGCGACATAAAGAGGCAGCGAGTGTCTGATGGTGCATTAAAGAGACATGAGGTGGAATCAAAACTATGCAGCTTAGTATTCAGCACCTCGACCTTCCATCGCACCAGCCACGGCCTTCTGAGGAAAACTTCGGGATCCAGCACGTATTCTTTTACAAACTAAGCACTGGATACAGTGATATATGACCCTGTAACACAGATCAGATACATGGATTTTTGTAAGACTTGAATACTACAGGGTGTGTTCTCGTTTCCTAAGCAGGAATGCATTTCAAAATTGAAACCACATGTGTTCTTTGAGCTCTTAATACAAAAAAGAACGCACTATTTACATTGGTGAAGGGCTGTACAAGCCTTCAACATTTTTAGGGCTAACGTCTTCCACATGCAAATGGAAACTAGATTATAGTTTTGCACAGAACCTCGCTGGGCCTAATGGACAGCTCTGTGGTGTGTGTAACTGATAAGCCACTGCTACACGTCATATCAATGGCGAGAAGGTTTTTTCTCCCCAAAGCTCATAACATAGTAAGTTTTACAAAGTGGCATTCATTCGTTGATGGCCTTGTCATGGTCCCACTACTGTCTTCATTGTATGTCCCGTTCATTACTCTAATATAACTGCGCAGCAAAATATTTCACGTCAATCTGGAGTTCTGAGGCCATGCAAAGGACAAAGTTCATGCTGAGTGCCTTGAAGAGGTATGGAAACTGTAAGATGACTTCCAATATTCTTTTCATGGACAGCTGGGATCATGTTACACCTTTTAATATAAAGCCCCATTGTTTTACTGGCTGTACCCCCAGCCCCCACTGCTACAACCACAATTCACAGATGGGACATGGCAGGTTTTTCACCTTAATCCTAGTAATGGCTTTTAGCCAAGAGCCCTAGGCATTTGTAAACTTCTATTGAACAAGTGATCGGCCACACATTTGTTGGCTAAAATGCCAAGACTTTCTAAGGGATCATTTTCACATAGGTTTCCACAGGGCTGCAGAACAAAGGCTTCGAATATAAGCCAGTATATAAATTACTTGTAAACCATATTAAGTATGTGTTTGAGAAGAAATACTGCAGTTGACTGTCTTTTCATTCCTGATCATTTTTGGGGCGGTACCTGAAAATCGTAGCCATAAAAGCATCTGATGATAAAAGCTAGTGCATACTGCAGAACGATTCTAGTGCTTCCAGCAGCATCTCTGCTCGGTGTGTTGCTGATTTTGTCTGTCCAGCAAGGAAGGACTGTGCTAATACACCCAATTTCCTGTGAAGTTGTAAGGGACACAGAGGGGCTTAATTACAAGCCCCTTGCGCCGCCGGTTAGCTTGTAAATAAGCCCCAGAGTGCGCAGACAGCCACGCTCATTCTTTATGTCAGAAGAGGCAGGACCAGGGCTTTAAGTGGGATGAAAAAACTGGGGAGTCTCACAAAGGGGCGTGGCACTGTAGTTAAGGGCGTGGTTTAAAACACCTAAGCTAAAAACCCGTGTTTAGCATACTGTGTGCTGCCGGACTTGTATTTTGCTGTTTCTGTCATTGCATCCAGCTTTGATACAACAAGTAACATACCTACAACAAGGCAGGACTATTGGCTATTTCAATGGTGTTAGTTGCATAATATAAATAAGCAGCAACTATGGCTTGTATGTAATAATGAAAAAGCTTCCACTTACATCCCTGGTGACACCAGGACAATGTTGCTGCTCCTGTGTTTCAAAAAGAGAAGGGAAATCCAGAGAGAAAGTGGCTCTCTTTAAAGGATTTCCCTTCCCTTAGGACGCCCACCTGGCATGATATGTCATGCCATAACGTCTCCAGTAGTGAAAAGTGAGCAGTGTGAGCACGCGCACATCGATGTGCCTGCTGTCACTGCAGTCCGGAAAAAAATGAGCCGCCTGTGTCAGGGCACAAAACAGAGCCCGATCGAGGCCCCCTTTAAAAAACTGCCGGTGAGACCCGGCCCACTTAAAGCATTTGGTAGGACCTTGCATTTATCTCTCTGAATCTGGCCTCATCTTTTTATAATGTCTCACGTAATTCTGCATTGCACATCGTTGTATGAGAATGCCTTGTGCCTACGTCATGGAGGCACCGTATTTACCATACATGATGCAAAGAAGTTGTTTTTGGCACAATGCGTCTTAACACAACTACATCCTACATGAGGCAAAGATGAATTGTATGCCATAAGACATCTTTACGTGCCACAAGTCAGCATTGTGTCATGCAGGAGTGCAAAGAGTCGCAGAAAGGTTTTATAAGTGACACTGTGCGACCCACATCTCTGGAGCACTTCACAACATTTTGCACCCTGGAAGGCACACAGGAAGCCATAAGTCTACCAATTCCCAAGAAGTCCCAGTCTCATTTTGCAAACGGAAGAGGAAGTCAAACTTCACTGAGGTAGAAAGTGAAATACTTATAGTTGAGGTAAGGCTCAATGAGCATTTATTATTTGTCGGCTCAAACTTGCCATTAGCAAAGAAGGATGGTTAATCGCTAACAGGAGTGGACAAGATCAGCTGTGTGACACAAACCAGAAGGACTGTTGTGGAGTGCAAAAAGCATCGCCATAACTCCATATGTGGGACAAATGAAAAACTGTCCAGAAACCAAAAGGCTGCAATGAGGACTAGAGTAGGACCGATGTCCAGGAGGAGTAGAACCGATTGGAGGAGCAGGTGGCATCATTCATTCCATTTGAGTTGGTTGCTGGAGTCCAGGGCCAGGACAGTGCCGACTTAGATGCTCAACAAGACATACAGGGTGAGTCTTACCATATTAAGGGTCATGTTTATCATTTTTTCATGCAATGCAATGCAGCAAGACAATTTATTTATTTATTTATTTTTGACATTTATAGAGCGCAACGAATACCCGCAGGCGTCTCGGCGCTAGCAATTCGCATACTTGAAGTCAGTGTGAAAAACTAGTGAAAGAATAGATAGTCTTATTGGTCAAACAGCCATGTCTTTAAAAGTTTGCGGAACTGAAAAAGTGAAAGGCTCGTCCTGATGTTTTGAGGGAGAGTATTCCATAGTTTGGGTGCTGCCACTAAAAAGCGGCGATCACCCCAAGACACTGTTTTGGATCACTAGTTGGTTTGAGGTAGAGGAATGAAGCTGTCTACAGGGTGTATAGGGTTTCAATTGATCCTTGAGAAAGTTAAGTCCTTGATTGTTGAGTGCCTTATAGACTATACATAAGGATTTGAACTTTATTCTATTTTGAATCGTCAGCCAATGGCAGTCCTTTATGATTTCGGATATGGCCTCAAATTTGGGCGTCCCAGAGAGCAGACGTGCTGCAGCGTTCTGTATTGACTGTAACTTCCTTGTGACCCTGACCTGGGCATTTAGGAACAGACCGTTACAGTAGTCGAGGGACGACAAAACTAGGGAGCTGACCAGTGTTTTAGTCGCTGCCTCCGGAAGAAAGGGGCACATTTTTCTGATCATTCTGAGTTTGTAATGGGCCGTGGTTGCAACTTTATTTGCATGGTCCATGAAGTTGAGTCCATCGTCGAAAATAACTCCCAAGTTCCTGACTTTGGCTGTTGGACTGGGAGGTATACCGAAGGCTGTTGGCCACCAGCTTGATGGCCAAGCTGGTAGAAGAGGTCCAAAAATAACTACCTCAGTTTTTTCTGAGTTGAGCTTGAGGCAGTTTGTAGCCATCCATTCTCCTATTTCAAGCAATCCATTTTTAAAATTTTGTGCAACCTGTCCTCCATCCCCTTTGATGGCCAATACAACATGATGCACTGCGTAAATGGGAAAGGGCAGGAAAACGTCATTTATTCTATTCTATTTTAGTCTATTCGTGTAGCTTTCTAAAGTGTATGGCTACCCAGAAGGGCCTCCCATCGCAGGGACATTAATTTGGTAACATACACTTGAGTTTACATATTCACTGAAAGAGCAGTCTTGCAAAGTTTAGCTAAACAGGGCAGTCTTCAAAACTTTTCTAAATCTTAATTCAGACTTGGTGTTTCTTATTCCCAGTGGAACAGCATTCTAGAGTTTAGTAGCAAGGAAAGTCACCCACCCCAGACTTTTTATTCTTGGTGATTTCAAACAATTGCTGGTTTGTAGAACAAAGAGATCTTGTAGGATTGAAGGGTCCTACCAGTCTTTGTATCAGCCAAGACCCCTCGTGTACATGGCTCGATGAACAGAACAAAGGGGCATATAGAACATGGGCTTCTACTGGAATTCTCAAATGCGTATTATCAAGCCCATTATCGCTGCTTTAGCGGCAGTTTCATGCCGCTAAAGCGTCAATAATTTTAACGCCGTTCCTTGATAATATGCCCCAGAGTGCCTTGAACTGAATTCTTTTGAACACAGGAAGCCAGTGCAAGGTCGACAAGGCTGTTGTGACTGATTGATGTTTAGGGATTTTTAGGAGAATCTGGGGTGCAGCATTTTGGATCACATGGATTCTTTTTATGACAGATTTTAGACTTCCCCGGGTAGAGAGATGTACTATAATCCAGTCTTGATATTACTAGACCTTGTACAACTACTCTACGTGAGGGTTCAGGCAGCCATCTTAAGAGTTTTCTCAGTGCCCTAAGTAGGCCAAAACAATTTGATGCAAATTTCTTGGCCTGTACCTCTATAGAAAGCTTGCTGTTGATCCAAAGGCCCAAACGCTTGACCTCAGGTTCAAGGTTGGGCAGGGTGCTGAGAAAATCTGGGCAAATAAACTCTACCACTAGGACTTCCGACTTGTCTCCATTTAATTTCAGACTGCTTGCGGACATCCAGTATACTACAAGCTTTAAGCAGTTGTTGAGTTGATTGGAGATCCTTTTTGTGTGTGGGGACAGGGAGATGACAATTTGAGTGTCACCTGCATAAGATATGATTAAGAAGCCACAAGTCTTCACAATCTAGGCAATTGAGTGAACATGGTGATGACTTAGTGATAAGCCCGGGAGAACCACCCATTTAAGGGGGTGTGTTATGGGCAGGTCTGCATCTTCACACACTTTAAAAGTTCTATTTTCAAGAAAGGAGGCAAGCCATTTTAGCACTATCCAAGGGATACCTGCTTCTTCCAGGCTTTGAAACAGAAAGGGATGTGAATCTGTATCAAAAGCAGCGTTGAGATCTAGTAGAATTAAAACTGTATAGTCACCTTGATCAAGGACGGCTCTAAGTTCTTCCGTGGCTGCAATATGATCAATTCTGTAATTCTTCCTGGTCTACTGCCAGTCTGTGATTGAATTAAGTAAAGAGGAGAGACTCTTATATACAAACTTCACCAGGAGTTTACTAGGTACTGGCAAGAGGGAGATAGGTCTGTAATTTTTACATTTTAGTGGGTCAGCAGAGGGTTTTTTCAGCAAAGGCTTGACAATTGAATGTTTCCATGCAGGAGAGGCCACCCAGACTGTAATGAGTGGTTGAACATGTCAGTCCAAGCAGATAGCATTACTTTACCCCTTTTAGCATTATATCACGGGGGTTGGATCTTCTGGGGAGACGGATTTAACAGTTTTTAAAATTTCTTCTGTGCCCTGGAGATTACTAACCGGAAAGGCTGTTAGATTTTCCTTCCCTGCTTTGCTTTCATGCAGCATCTGTAAAGGCTGAATTACTACAACCCTCTACTAGCATGAGGAGGATGTTGTTAACCTTTTCAAGGAAAAAGTCATAAAGCATGTTGTATGGAACCTCTGGACCAGATTGTTTTTGGCCAATTTCATCAGGCTGTTTACCGGATTGAAAACTTCTTTAGATACATTTGAGACACTATCAATCTTGGTGGAGACATTTCTAACTCTGGCTTTCCTGACTGCGTAATGACATTTTTACATGTTTCATACTATTTTTTTTATCCATACGCTGTCCATTTTTTGTGATTCTTTTTTTACGTGTTCTGTTGAGAACTATTGGGCTTGAACTCCAGAATGCCTGGCCTTCTGCTGTGTCAAAGGGACTAGATAGTCCAGGGTGTTTTGCATCCACGCCTCAACTCTAGCGTACCTATCAGCAATATCCCTGCCGTTTTGGGCATGGGGTTGATAAGTATGCTTTCCTAAGCTGCTGTGCCCAACTTTGACTAGCACCGTCTCAGTCTGGTTTGGTGAGGTGTGGTGACTTTACTCTCTATTGTACAGAGTTGAAAAAGCATAATCCTATGCTCAGGCCAGTAAATATATATAGGGTAATCTGTAGTCATTCCCTGTATATTTGTAAATATAAGGTATAATAGGTGATCTAACTCATGGGTGGGGACTGTGACTCGTATCAATTGTATTGCCACAAGGTCTAGTAAAAGGTTGTTCGCAGTTACACCGTTTTGATTGTTTAGATGTAAATTTAAGTCTCTTAATACTGTAAAATTAGCTTTAGGAAGACTGTGTTCTGCCACCATATCAGGGAAGGCTTGCATGAATTGGGTGGCCGAGCCAGTTGGGTGGGATATTAATAAACCAGAAAGTGTGAAGGTTGAAGATTGTTCTATTGAGAACTGCAAACATTCACATCCAGGGTTAGAAAGAATATCAAATTTCCCTTTTAGTTCTTATTTGTAAATGATCGCTACCCACACCCCCTACTATTTTTCCTTCACGGTCACACCTGCGGGAGGTTCACAGCAATTTCACACATGGAATCCATTCCAAGCCAGGTTTCTGTGAGGAACATGGCCACTGGTTCCTTCTCCTATAGGAAGGAAAACAGCTCAAGGCAATGTTTAGATAGTGACCTACAATTGAGTAGGTACATTTGGCACTTTTGGTTGTTTAGATTTCCTCTGTCTTACGCTTAATATTACATGATTTTGATTTCTTCACAATGAATTTACATTCCCCACAGTTCTGGTGGGCATTGCTTGGCTCAATTGTGTGCAGGCAGACCTTGTGTATTGCATTATTTAGAGAGTGAAGTTCATCTGCTGTGTAGTTTTTCCCTCTCTCTATTGGCATGAGCAAAGGTCCTGGCCCTTGGTTCTGGCCGTGCGCGGTTGGCTCAGACGGGTTTGCCTTTGG
This sequence comes from Lissotriton helveticus, assembly GCF_964261635.1. Taxonomy (NCBI): domain Eukaryota; kingdom Metazoa; phylum Chordata; class Amphibia; order Caudata; family Salamandridae; genus Lissotriton; species Lissotriton helveticus. The sequence continues at coordinate 2,129,758,195 of NC_136061.1, forward strand.
TCGCCAGCAGTGTGCTAGCAGTGCGTCCTCGTCCTGGTGCACATTAAATAGCCGGGCCGGATGAAACACTAGAGCACTGACCAAGATGGCACCCTTAACTTTATATAGCAGATTTGCCACTGAACATGGCCAAAACCTGTTTCTGAGCCTTTTAAGTAATAATTATAGCCCCTCATCGTCCACCAATTTAAAGTGCATAGATACGATTAAAATGCTAACATTAAAAACAATTAAAAAAACACACACCAATAACGTTTTAGCAGGTAATAAGTTGTAATTTTTATGTGAACACGTGAAATTTCCTGTGTTTTACATCATGGCATGTTCATTGCAATTAACGTCAGTGCTTTATTAGTGACATGTAGTTGATCATCGTCATCTGTGCTTTTTGCCAAAACCAACCTTTGTTCCCAATGGCAATTTTGGAAAACACTTGTCATAGGCTGAGCTGTATGTCTGAGCATTTTTCCTTGTATTATGTAAATACTCTATCAATATTCCTTTGAACCCAGTTCTAATAAAGGTACTGATGTACAGTGTGTAATGGAACCGACATAAAGAATGTATTTGTGTTTTGAATAAAATAATATATGTTTCAAAGATCACTAAAGTGTGCATGTATGTTGTTAGGACTAAAATGTGTAAAATATCTGTCCCTCATAAGAAGTATTAATGCCTCACTAAAGCTTACAGGCATCTGTCTGTAAATATACCCATGACTCCCAAAGAACACACTAGATTTTAGTAATATTTCATGTCTAGGGTTAACTTCTTCTATGTCAGAGAATCAATAGTCAATGAAAAACATATGTCATATCAATGTGACCTACTATATTTTTTCAGCTCAACCTTAAGATACTGTTGAATATTTACACACATGCCAAATGTCTATAACAATCTGTGGTGATGCTCATGTGCTACTATGATGGCCAACAGCCATAACTTTGTGTAAGCTGCATAACACACTCTGCATCTTCTACTCCTGGACACACATGTCTTAATCATAGTCCTAACATATGTGAGCAGCCTAAATCGCTGAATAAAACACTTTGCCAGTGCACCACGCAAAGGAGCACATGGCAACTCAAAAACTAGGATGAAATTTACCAAGACAAGCATAACCACCCTATGCGGCTTCGAAATCTACAGAAATGCAATGCAACACAAAGCAAGTAGCTGCCTTGCCTTACTCTGCATGTCGGTGGCATTACATTTGTGGAGCGTGGGGATTCCTGGCCATCCATCCATTTATTCAGAGTGATTTCCATATTTACAAACACTGTTAGACCTGGGAATGGATCACAAATCTATTCTCCCCCCATCAGATGTCCAACGAGGATAAACATATATATTTCTCCTTGTCGTTTCCTCTTTCTAAGTATGCAGCATACTGCGCCACTCTTAGAAAGAGGAGAATGCCTTTAAGGAATGATTTTGGGTAGGAAGGTGTGTCCCTTGCTGCACAGGAACAATCCTGCTGCATTGTGTTGTGTAAAGAACGTAAAAATATGGGACTTGATCTATAGTGGAGAAATTTAGATAGCACAATGTGTCATTAAGTTCTCACTGGTGAGAACATTGTTGATAAAAGGATACACATAACTAGAATTTATGTTTCTGTATACATGGATACAATTTAGTGGAACGCACATAATACACATTTGAGCCCTAAAGCACTTCAGAATAAATCAATAATTTACTTAATTTAGATTGACATGTAGATAGTTGTTCCAAACTGCAAAACTGATCAACAGCTCAAATACTAATGTGTGAGGTATGTTTATCCTACACACAGTGCAGCGGTGCCATACCTATGTTGTTAAGTACTTACCTCATAATGAAAACATAAGTAATTTTCTCAATTGGTCACACACACGTCAAGAATAACAAGATGAATCAGGCTGTGTTGCTACATGATATCCCAAAACTACACGTGTTGTATGTCTGAATATGTGTTAACATTTAAAACCAAACTACAGATGATGTGCATTAGTGAAGTCATTTGTGACACAGCAACATTTCATAGCAATAACTTTCTTATCGCAAGCACTTAAAGTTACTTGTAAAACATTCATATTCAAATTGAAAGGCATAAAAAAACATAAATAACATGAATATGAAAACTTTCTTACAAATACAATATTCTTACACAAAATACCTTACTACCATTATCTAATCTAAACTACCTATAATAAAAACAACCATACCTAATCTAAAACTTAACCTATTTTGCCTATCAATGACACATGTCATCATAAACAGGCGACAGGTGCAGGAAACTCTGTCCATTCCTCCACGCACATCAGGTACCTGCCTAGCACCCTCCACACACTGCGGGGTAACAACTACTGCTCGTGCAAATTTGACTTGCCCAATGTCTCCGGCTCGGTTAGCTGCAAGAACTGCCGTTGGTCCTTCACTTTTAACCCAGTCCACTCCCCCACCCCCCTATCCCTTCCCAAAGATCCCTTGCCGCCCTTTAAAGGAGGTTTGATTAACGCCCGGTCTATGTGCAAGCATAGCCAAGACATCCACGACCTCATCCTAGACTCTGATCTTGACTGTCTTCTAATCACTGAAACCTGGCTAACGGAAGACAGCAATCCAGACATAGCCAATACCCTACCCCAGGGTTACTCCTTTTTTAGACAAAATAGACTGAAAGGAAGAGGGGGTGGTGTCGCAATTATACTGAAAAAGACCTTCACCTGTCACACGTTCAATTTAGACCCCTTAACTAACACAGAAGGCTTGGGTTTCTCTATCAAACTCAGCCAATCCTCCTCTTTCTCAGGTGATTTGATCTACCGGCCCCCTGGAAACGCCTCTAAATTCCTAGACTCCCTGACCGACTCTCTGGGACACTTTTTACTCCGTTACCCACATTTTACTCTTCTTGGGGACTTCAATTTACACCTTGAGTCCTCATCTGACCCACAAACTAATAGCTTCTTACAGACCCTTGAAATCTTCAATCTTCAACAAAGTGTCACTTTACCGACTCATCTACTAGGACATACCCTCGACGGTATTTGCTCCAACTTCCCTTCACTCATCACCTCACCCCCTCTCCCCCAGATATGGACAGATCACAGTCTGATCCCATTCCATATTACCAATGCACACCCTCAAACCATCAATAGAACTCATCCTCATAGAGTCAATTCCGTCAACTGGAAAACAGTCCAAGAAAACCTTACCCTTAACCCCATTCTGCGATCCGAGTCCCCCGTTTTATCCGGTAACATCGAACTAGACGCAAACCTCTTCCAGAATCGGATCTCGCAGGAAATCAAAAACCGGAACCCAACAAATCGCCCCTGTAGAACTCAAAAAACAACAAAATCCAACGCCCCTTGGTTTACCCCTGCCCTCGCCACCGCTCACCTACTTTGCAGGAAAGCTGAGCGTAAATGGCGCAGAACATACGAAAATGACGACCGCCTCTCCTTTATCCAACAAAGGAAAAACTATCTTTCCAACATTAAATCGGCTAAGAAGATCTTTTACGTCAATGCCATCAATAAAGCTAGTCAGAAACAAAAAACACTGTTCTCAATAGTTAAATCATTTACCCAGCCCAAAGCACTTCAACCGGAAATCCCCCATCACAAGACTTTTGCGACAAAATATCAGACTACTTTGACGAAAAAATCGCCTCCATCCAAAAGAACTTCCCCCCTCCACATATTTCTCTAAGGCCTTCCTTTCAGGACCAACCAGTGTCCTCAGCTGGTGGACTCAAAAACTTCACCCCTGTCACTCCAGCTCAAACTAGAGAAGCTATCCTTTTATGTAAGTCAGGTTCCCCCTCTGACCCCTGCCCTCCCAAGATCCTCCAACATCTTATTGACGTGGTGAACCCTATCATCAATGACATAGTCAATTCGTCACTTAGTTCCGGATTGGTCCCCCAACTATGGAAAATGGGCGTAGTCAAACCTCTCATGAAGAAGGCTAATAAATCCCCGGTAGACCTGACCAATCTCCGCCCTATCACTCTTCTCCCGGCTTTGGGAAAAATAACCGAACAGTTGGTCTACAAAGAACTCAAAATCTACCTGGAAGCTCACAATATACTTCACCCGCAACAATCAGGTTTTCGTCCCAAACACTCAACCGAAACTGCCCTGATTGAATTATCAGACACAATAAAAATGCTGCAAGATCAGAGGAAGAAGGCCATTCTTATCCTTCTCGACCTCACAGCAGCGTTCGATACCATATCCCACGCAATCTTGATCAATAGATTGAAGGACATAGGGATCTCAGATACTGCCCTTTCATGGATTAAGTCATTCCTCACCGACAGGTTCCAAACTGTCGCTCTCGGCCCCTTTCAATCCAAAGAGAAAAAGGTCCCCTCTGGAGTGACCCAAGGCTCCATCCTGAGTCCCCTTCTCTTTAATATTTACCTCATCCCTCTCCTATCCCTGATTGAATCATTCGGCATACCGGTAACCTCGTATGCCGTTGATACGCAGCTGATTGTCCCCCTAGAGGACAACTCAACCAAAACTGAGCTCAATCTTAAAAACTGTCTAACAGCGGTCTTCCATTGGATGGACACCAACCATCTTAGATGTAACTCTAGCAAAACAGAGATCCTCCCCATCGGAAAGAACACCTCCTTCTGCCCAGCCCTCTGGTGGCCAGATAACTCTGTTGCCCCTCCCCAGACCGTAACAACAGCTAGAAACCTTGGCGTACTATTCGATTCAGACCTATCATTCGACCAGCACGCCAGGAACGTTGCCGGCAGATGCTTCGGTATAATAAAATCTCTAAGAAAGTTTTTCGACTTCCTTCCACTTGACGCCAGAAAAACAGTAACAGTAGCCCTCATAATCTCACGCCTAGATTATTGTAACGGCCTCCTAGCAGGGACAAATAAGTCTACTCTGACCAAACTTCAAAGCGTTCTTCACACTGCTGCCCGTCTGGTTCTAAAACTACCCCGTAAATCATCTGCCTCCGCAGCCCTTAGATCCCTGCATTGGCTCCCGCTTCATAAAAGAATACTTTTCAAAATACTCATCATCGCCTTTCGGGCGTTCACTGCTATCGGTCCCAAATATTTAACCAGACGTTTCCCCCACTACATCCCCACTCGCTCCCTCCGTTCTGCTCAAGACAACCTCATGTCCCCCGCCAGGTACAACTTGAAGACGAAAGGTGGAAAAACTTTAAGCTTCTTGGCCATTAAAGCCTGGAATAATATGCCCAAATACCTGAGACAACAGACCCACGAGAAACCCTTCAGAAAGCTCCTTAAAACTTGGATTTTTAACCTCCCCGATGACTGGACCAAAAGTGCCATCTAGCCTCCGTCAGACTTCAATACTGGAACTTTAGGTTTCTGAGCGCCATGATGCTCCCTCCGGAGCGAACGCTGCGCTTTAGAAATACCCCCTCAAATATCAAATATCAAATAAACATTAACCCCAAGTCCCCTTTTTACACATGAATAGACACAAGACCTAAACAAACTCTCTCCTAAACGTAGATTAACTGCACATATAATTGATTAAACAAATATATATTTTTTGTAACATTTTTAAAAGATTTCTTGAAATTTGTGTTTTTGCACACACACACACCAGGATACAAGTAAGAGGAAAGGGGGAGGGAGAGTCAATATATAGCACCAGATATGTTGTGTTATTTTATAAAGTGCCTCCTGACACCCGTGTAGGAACTTAATTGTTTGCATTTGGAATCTATTGCTCCTGTCCACTTTTTTGCACAACAGTTCCATGGAGCGTGGCTGCTTCGTGATCAGCATATACATGCTAAGGTTGAGATTCTTCTTGTGTTGCATTGGTGCCAGTATCCTTGTCCTGGATGCTGAAGTCCTTTTTTTCTTGCTCTTCTTCGAGCTGCCATGAGGGATGGATCTCCCGTTGACGTCCCCAGCTGCTGTTGATTGCCAAACTGGGCCCATGTTCCTGCCGCCATCTGCTGCTCGTCCTTGTGGCCAAACCCTTTAGCGAAGTTTGAAATTTTCTGAAACAGAGTCTACCTCGCAGCAGAGATGTGTTTTTTTTCTTCTGCATTTTATTTTGCTACATAGAGGTAAAAGAAAACTATATGTGTTATAATGATACACAAAGAGATGTTTACTTCAAAGATGTAAAAATTATATATTTCAGACAACTTCTCCAGAAGATAAATACCCGATCTTCACATTGAACTCAAGATAAGAACCCTAATGTTTGAGAATATGTCAAGGAAATAAGTTATCAAATAAAGATATTACATGTTGTATGACACTTTACATGCCACTTACAAGGACATACTAATAATGTGGCCCATCATAAAAATAAGGCAAGACATGGCTGTTGAACGCCGTCTCTAGTCAATATGTCTCTGGTACTACAACATATACAAAACAATGTGATAGAGTTATGTGGGGATTGGGTTTTCCTTCCATCATACTAGGCGATGGAATTACAATATCATCATTAAGTCTGATATGATACGCCTCGCAAGATCACGTGGTTCGGCCTTGTGTGACATGGTACATCTTGAGTATCACAATATCAGGCGGCAGTGAAAGTAACTGTGTACAGCAAAGACATTGCATGAGTGCAGCCTGTGTGCCCATACTCGTATACCCATGGTTTTAGGTGCATTTCCAAATTTAGCAACATTCTTAAATTTGGTATTTCCTCAAAATGCTACAGCTTGGTAGGGGAGGCAGAACATGGAGAACATTCTTTAGTTGGTGTAATATGTTACCTCTTTGTAAGTGTGCTGGGTAATGCAGCACACTTAGACAGATAAAACAATGTAGAGAAAGAAGCATAACTATCACTGACAGCGGCCCTTGATCCTGTCCCAGGCAGGTCGCTAACCACGCCGCACAGCACCACCGGTGTGTCCTTGTCACTACTGCCGAATCGCTGCTGCCGCAAGTTGAGGCCCTCCTCCACTCGCAGGCTGCCACCTGCGCCTCATCCCTGGCAGCCCAGTGGTGATCCATGAGTATCTGTCTGCTTGCTCTGTCCCTTTGCCATCTGCCTGTTTTTTACTTCTGTCAGCCGTTTTATTCCTTGTGTACCGTTTTGTCTTCTGTACTGTACTCTGTGCCCTTTTCTGCATTCTGTATCCCCACCCGTTTTGTGCCTTGTACCCTTGTATTATGTTCCTGCCGTCCCGCCTTCCTTTCCTGCTGCTGCATTCCCCTACTGCCCACCCCCGTTCGCCCATTTGTTCCGCTCCCGCCTCCCAACTGCTCCTCCCTCCCACCTTCCTTTCTTATGGCGGCCGCGCCATAGGCAAGCCAATCTGCGCATGTCTGCGCCTGGACCGCACCCAGCACCAGACCCCCTGGCCCCGTGAACGTCACGACGACCGACACCGCCATGACACCTGCACCCTCCATGCACTCAATGCTGGCCGATCCCACACCTCCGTCCGGGCCACCCCAAAGCTCACCCAAGGACCCTTTTCCTACTGGAACTGCTGTTACACCAGCCTCCAAACCACCACCACGCCCACCGGGGTAGGTGGCAACAGACTCCGATGCCTTCTTCTCAACACCCGCTCCGCCTGCAAACAAGCAATCGAACTCTGGCACCTACTCAACTCCACCTCCCCAGACGTCGCCTTCCTGACGGAGACCTGGATGAACACCTCCTTGGCACCCGACATTGCCATAGCCAACCCTGACGGCTACAAGATCACCCGCAGGGACCGCACCAACAGCATAGGAGGAGGAATCGCCATTGTCCACAGAAATACTGTTGTGTGTCGATTTAAATATCGTATCTAGATTTCCTGATTCATGCCCTTATATTGGTATGATTCACATTGCCTTTATTTAGGCATAGAAAGCCAGCCCTTATTTGGCATTGCTCATGCTAACCAAATACAGGCATGGTCAACTACATCCGATCCTCTTCGTCACAAAAAGTTCTTGGAAAACCAGACTCTTAAGCCTTTAGGACTTCCCCTTGCTTGGATATTGATTTCTCCAATAACTCATTTATTATGCATGAACATCTATTCTTTAGGGGTTCATTCATGATGTTCTGATGCACGACTTTTAAGTCAATACTGGCATTCCTAAACACCTTCAAGGTATAAATATGCCTTCACTTGCTATGGCAAGGCACGGTGCAGTCTGACTACCTACTTGCACGACGCGGCTCACCACAGCAAGTCCCGAAGTAAGTCAAGTCCCCAACTGATACACTGACCAGTGGCTGCCATCTTCCTCACAGAGAATCCAGCTCCAGTGCTTCTGACTCCACTTGCGGGGTGTTAGAGATCGAGTCCCACGAAAGAGATACCAACCTCTCTCATTCTAAGGTATGGAGTTGATTGGAACCTAGAGAAACTTTTAGCAAAGCTTGGCATAACTAAACCAGCCTAAGACAGCACCTACTTCTTCCCTCGTACTACACTTAGGTTAGGTATACTGGGGTAGGATTATTTTAGAAGCACCAGTTGAGTATTTTGGCCTGTTTTATTTATGTATGTATTTTAATGAATATATGTCATAGCTAAAAGACATGCTTTTACAGTATTATTTTATCTTACTGCTAACGCTGTACATTTTATACTTCGCATTCTGTCTTACGATTGTAGCAGTTCATATCTCTTGCATGAGAAATAAGACTGTTCAATAAACCCTTTTTATTCAAAGGCCCGTCTCTATATTTCTGTGCAACTCTGTAGAAACGAAGCATGCACAACTGACAGAGTGAAACGGTTATCTATTGTTTTCACGACTCTAAAGATATTGTTCCGATTCTAAGGGAAACAAAGTTGTCATGTTTATGCGGTTGTCAGAAACGAATCCCTTCTTGTTCATTTGAGAAAGTTTCTAGTGACCTCTGAGTTAGCTGGCACACACAAGTAATTACGTTTAATGTACTCGATAGAGACATACTGACCTCAGTCCTATGTCAAAACTATAGTGTATAGTGTATATTATTCCAATGCGCAGAGCCTATTAGGGATATAGGAACTACACTACAACACCCTCAGAATCTCGACCAACACCGTCAACACGCTTATCACCGCCGAACACCTGCATTTCCAGATCCACCCCGACCCCAACACCACCCTCAGAAGAACCCTCATCTACAGACCACCCAGCCACAGTTCAGTGACTCCATCGCCGACTTCGTCAGCATGCAGGCCCTTGCGTCCACGGACTACATCCTCCTCAGAGATATGAAATGAAATGAAATGAAATGAAAAAGGGACTTCTAAAGCGCGCTGTGGCCAAGCGGCTTCCTGGCGCTGGGGATCACCTCGATGTCTAACCAGAGTGCACGAGAAAGAGGGGTTTATTCAGGAAAAGCCTGGAGAAAAAAGAAAGTTTTAAGGGCTTTGCGAAAATGGGAGAAGATAGGAATAGAGCGGATAGAGAGAGGGAGAGAGTTCCAAATCTGAGGAGCCCGCACAGAGAAGCGTGTGCCACCTGTGCGGGATTTACGGAAGCGGGGGACGTGAAGAAGAGAAAGGGATGAGGACCGAAGAGTGCGGGTGGGAGCGTGAGAAGAAATCAGAGAGTTAAAGAAGTGAGGAGCAGAACGGGCATGAGCCCGAAAGGCCAAGCAGGCGAGTTTGAAGTGGGACCTGAAATGAACGGGGAGCCAGTGGAGGGTTTTAAGGGCAGGGGTGATGTGGGAGAACTTAGGAAGACGAAGGACCAGACGGGCCGCCTGGCTCTGGATGGCCTGGAGACGGCGAGTCTCGTAGGCTGGGATGCCGACATACAGGCCATTGCCATAATCCAGGCGGGAAGTGATGAGGGCAGTGATGATGAGTTTGAGGGCATCAACAGAAAAAAACCGGGAGATTTTGCGAATGAGGCGGAGGGAAAGAAAACAAGAGGATACAACAGAACTGATGTGTGCGTGCATGGAAAGATCATTGCTGATCTTGATGCCCAAGGTCCGGACAGCGGAAACAGGAGAAGGAGGGGAACCAAAGGAAAGGGGCCAGTGGGCTGAAGACCAGGGATTAGAAGGACCACCCGTGAGAACAAGCTCAGTCTTGTCAGGGTTGAGCTTCAGATGGTTGAAGCTCATCCACTGAGAAATAAAGACAAGGGTAGAGCTGAGCTTAGAAAGGGAGTGAGGGGGGGAAGAAAGGTCAAAGACGAGCTGGAGGTCGTCCGCGTAATTGTACACCGAGACCCCCAGCTCAAGAAGCGAGGAAATGAGAGGGCGGATGTAAAGATTAAAAAGAAGAGGAGACAAAGAAGAACCTTGAGGTACACCACAAGTGACGGGAAGGGAGGGCGCCGAAAAGTGAGAAAGATGAACAGCCTGTGACCGTCCCTGAAGGAAGGAGGAGATCCAGGAGAGGGCAGAGCCCTGTATGCCCGCTGCGCTGACACGGTCAAGAAGGATGGCATGATCGACCGTGTCAAACGCAGCGGACAGATCCAGCAGGACTAAGGCCTGGGGAAGATTACTGTCGGCCTTGAAGAATACATTAAAGAAAACAATCAAAAAGAGAATAAATGTAATGAAATGTGTACTTCCACCTACCCAAATTTTAAAACAATACTTGGTTCTTCCTAAATTTTGGTGCAACCAATCTGGAAACAAACATTGAAACTCATTGGTTAAGGATATGAACTTCTATCTCGAGAACACCGACAACAGCAATTCCACCACCTTGCTAGACAACCTTGCCAACCTCGGACTTAAACAGCTCGTCACGACTCCCATCCACTCCGCTGGACAAACACTCTACCTCTTCTTCTCAGCCAGCAACCACGTCACCTTCAGCCACACCACCTAATTCCACTGGATCGACCACCGCTACGTCCACTTCACCTTTGAGAAACCCACCATGCACCAACTCACCCAATGGGTCCCCCACCGCACCTTGAGCAAAGTCACTGAAGACCAGCGAGTCACCACCCTCGCCCCCGAAACCCACCAACAGACACTTGTGACACCGACTCCGCTGCCCTCATCCTCAGGTAATGGATCGACGACTGCACCAACACTCTAGCCCTGATCAAAAAACCCTCGAACAGACGCACCGACTGAAAAGCCAACTGGTTCACATCTGACCTCCAGGCATCCATGCAGGCCTGTCGTAGGCTCGAGAAGAAGTGGCGCCACAAACAAACCCCAGACAGTAACACAGCTTACAAGAGCGCCATCCACAGCCACCGCCAACTCATCCGAACCGCCAAAAGCAAAAGGACCTCCTTCAAAGAGCACATTGACAACAACGCACACAACAGCAAAGAGCTCTTCAACATCGTGAAGGAACTCTCCAACCCCAGCTCCAACTCCAACGACGTCCCTCCATCACAAGACCTCCGTGACTCCCTAGCCAACTACTTCCACCCCAAGATCATAGACATCCACGACAGCTTCAGCAACCAGGCCCCCCCAACTGACACAGACATCTCAGACTCACTGCCCCAAAGCCTTATCAACATCGACCCCCTGCTGTCCTGGACCGACATCAACGACGAAAACACCATCAAAATCATGAACACCATCCACTCCGGTACACCAGTCGACCCCTGCCCGCACCACATCTTCAACAAAGCAAGCTCCACCATTGCACCCCATCTCCGCAAGATCATCAACAGCTCCGTCGAGACCGCCACCTTCCCGGAGAGCTGGAAGAACGCCGAGGTCTACTCCCTACTCAAGAAACCCAAAGTTGCCCCCAAGGACCTCAAGAACTTCTGGCCCATCTTCCTTCTCCCGTTCCCGGCAAAAGTAATGGAAAAGATCGTCAACCAGCAACTATCCCCCTTCCTTAAAGAGAACAACATCCTGGGCCCACCTTGGGGATTGGACCACCTCCTTCCTCACCGGCAAAACCCAGAGTGTCTGCCTCCCCCTTTATGCTTTAAAGACACTAAGTTCATCTGCGGTGTACCCCAAGGATCGTCCCTCAGCCCAACACTCTTCAATATCTACATGACACCGCTCGCCAACATCACCAGATAGCACGACCTCAACATCGTCTCATACGCTGACAACACCCAGCGGATCCTCTCCCTCACCAAGGCCCCTACCACCACCAAATCCAACGTCCACGAATGAATGAAGGTCATCACCGAATGGATGGCAATCAGCCTCCTGTAACTGAACTCGGACAAGACGGAGGTCCTCATCATTGGATCCACCCCCTCTGCCTGGGACGACTCATGGTGGCCGGCCACATTGGGAGCTGCACCAACGCCCACTAACCACACACGCAACCCTGGAGTGACCCTGGACTCCGCATTGTCAATGACCCAGCAAATGAATGCCGTCTCCTCCTCCTGCTTCAACACCCTCCGCAAGCTCGGCAAGATCTAAAGATGGATCCCCACTGGTACCAGAAGGACAGTCACCCAGGCCCTCGTTAGAAGCACACTGGACTACAGCAACGCTCTCTATGCAGGAACATCAGCCAAACTCCAGAAACAGCAACAACGCACACAGAACACCTCAGCACGCCTCATCCTCAACATCCCCCACCACAGCCATATCACAGCCCACTTGAAAGATCTACACTGGCTCCCCGTCAACAAGAGGATCACCTTCAAGCTCCTCACACATGCTCACAAAGCTCTCCACAACACCGAACTAACGTACCTCATCGAACAACTCACCTTCTACACCCCGAACCGCCAGCTTCGCTCCACTGACCTTCCCTCACCACCATCCCCCGCATCCGTTGAGCGACCGCCGGCGGCAGATCATTCTCTCACCTCGCCGCAAAAACCTTGAACACCCATCCCATCCACCTACGAAAGACCCAGGACCTGCTGGCCTTCAGGAGACTCCTCAAGACCTGGCTGTTCGAGCAGTAGCAGCACCTCCCCCCCTAGTGCCTTGAGACCCTCATGGGTGAGTTGTGCCCTCTACAAATGTATTAAACGATTGATTGATTGAGTGATGGTATTCCCCTATGTTAGTATAGCATTGTGACACATTCGCAGGTTTCCAAGTCTTGAAAAGGTTGGGAATGCACAAATTGCGATGGGCGGATGAGTGGAACACCTACGCTCCACCCATGGAACACCTTCCCCAGACAGAGAAACACAAGGCAGCAACTTTCACAGCCTTGTGTTACTCTAGATTTATTAAGCTAGGCTGGGCTATGAAAAGTGGCCTTGTGTTGCTTGTTATGTCATTCTAGGTTTTATCACGCCCTTGTGGCCCATTACACATTGTGCTAGGTCAATGCAAAACCTTCACAAATCAGTGCCCAATATTCTTATTAAGACACATTATTATCACTGTTTGCAGCATGCGGTACCACATATATTATTTAGAAAAATGTACTAGCCAGTCATCTTAGCCATACAAACAGAGCTATTGATGTCAAACATGTACACAATTTGCTGTGTAAATCTATGAATGATTTCACACCAGGAAGCATTAACTGCTTAAGTGCTAACAATCTGCACTACTGGTGATTAATTTGTTGTAATCTTTCTCCACTAATTCGATTTGAACATTGGAGAGGGGCGTGGCTAGCCGGGCTGCGACATGGCCGCTTTCTAGGCAAGCGCCGCCGGCCGAGGGCTTAATCCTACAAAAATCCTGATTAAATTGCAGGCGAGAGGAGCGGAATACGCCACATTGAGGTGCAGAACTGCTGAGGCACCGGTGGAACTAAGTCTCCCGAGCGGCGGGAGTGATTTGACCTTCCTTCTCCGGAGTTCGCGGCGGCCGACGAAACTCGCAGTCATGGGTCGGATGCTGTGGGGCTCTTGCCGGCTGGCAGCTGAACTCGAAGCCGAGGACGTGAGGGCCCAGCTGCGTCATACCGGGTGACTGGCGGAAGTTGCCTGCGGAGCGCTGAGCTCAGCGCATAACACACACGCTACTGGCCGACCCTGCAGACGGAGCCGAACCAAGAGCCAACGAGCAGCTGAAGAGCAGCTGTAATCCAAGGTACCGTGGGGAAAACCTGAGGCCTAGCCGGAGGCGCCATCTTGTGCGCCCGACTCGCGGCTGCTTACTGCGGCAGTCCCAGCGGGTGGCGGCGGAGCAGAGGCGACTCAGCCCTGTAGGTACAACTGACATAGGAGCACAAGTTTCTTCTAACCCGACCTGTTTGAAGACGTCGATGTAGGTGGGAGCGCGGTGAGCTGCCCGGTCAACAATTTGTGCCTTACACATAGAGACTAATCCTTAAACACCCACACGGAGGTGGAGGTAGAGCTACAAGTGGCTGCTGTACTGTCATATATTGCCACAGGAATACGTTGAGCAGATTAAGGAGTGGGTGACCAGCATGTGGTAGTGCCACGGTTTCATCCTGGACATAGCCACGACTGACAGGCCCCGCTTGAGGGTGTTGTTACGAGGAAAGGCCCGCATTGTTTCGTGACCTTATGAGGGGGCAACAAACATTGGAGCTCAAAGAGGAATTGTGACACTATACAGCTTCAGGGCAGTAACGGTGTCCTCTCAGTTGCAGCCTCTGTGACCCACGTCGTGGGGACCTGGGTGCTACTGTACACGCTTCCAAAACTAAAATAAATGAGGAGGTGCTGCTGACCGTGCCGGCTTGTGCTGGCGGTGATACGTAAAGTCCTCACCCGTCCTGAAGAAGACCCCATCGCAAGGGTACAATAAGTCCTGCTTCGTTTGAGGGTCGAAACGTCGACAACACTTTCCTGCTCCGCAGCCCCATCTAAAAATATGACATAACAATTATTTGTGGGGCATGTGTTTTGAATGATTTTTGTGATTTATTATCTCTTCATTATTTTCACACATATGCAAATGTATCAGATCTTGTTCTGATTTTTATGTCACCTTCCCAACTTGCACTATCCTCACCTATCACTTACCCTTGTTCTTGGGCACTATCCAACCACTTAAGATTCAAGAATTTGATAAATTGTTTGATACCATATCCTGGCTTCATCTACCGTGTGATTAAAACATCGTAGATTCATTTAGTGCATTATTATTTGTGTGTATTTTCTGATAAAAAATTTTTTTTGATTCATTAGCATAATTTCACTGGGACCCCCCTCTTTCATTACCTCATACAACCCAGGTCCCAGCGACTCTATTGGGTAAACCCCCTTGCTATACCCCACTTCGTGCAGACGCTGGTCTGCGAGGTTCCTTCTCTAAGGCTGAACTAATCTCAGCATTCTGCACACTATGGTCGAACGTGAACTACTTTCTTACTCTGAAGAGTACATTGATAGATTGCTGGGAAATCCAGACAACATCTTCCTATCCACCACTGTTCCCACTTTAGACTTCACTTTGAAGGACAAAATATCACGTCTTGAAAGGCTTGAAAAGAAACTGGTTCGTACCCGGTGGCATGGGCACCTGCTAACACGATATCTTAAGGAAAATATCATCCCTATTGGTCTACAGATAAAAATAGAGCCAGCCATCTTTGTGGAGGTACCCAAGTTTAAGGAAGGTTTCAGCTACATAGCGAACAATTGCTCACGCCACTGGATGGTCTTAGGGGTTGAAACGGCCGCTGAACAAATCCAACTGATCTCCACAGAAATCAGGACACTCAAAGCTGAAATTGAAGCGGATGCTAATTTCACAAGCGCGAAAGAAACTCTGGACAATCTAGAGGCCTCCCTCAAAGACTTTGACCTCACAACACAAAACCGTAAACTTGAGAAACTTGCGCGAGACTTAAGACTTTATGATAAGAAAAAAACATATCCCTATCTTCAAGAAGATTACTATCGTCAAGACGCACAAGGTCGGTTCACTAACAGAGGACAAGGTAGTTACCGCGGAAGACGGAATTTCTACACCTTCTCGGATTCCTCCTACAGTTCTGAGGGAGAACAAGAGCAGGCTGGGCCCAGCCACTTGTACAACTATCCAGAACAAGGGTATCAACAACAACCCCAATACAATCCTTTTTTAGGACAACGCCGTGGGACATGGAGACCCACGAGAGGCAGAGGCAACTATACGACAAGGGGACAACAACGTGGTCAAACCCAGAATTCAAGCAACCGGGAGGGAGGCCGAGGCCAAGCTCCCAAACAGGTCCACTTTCAACAGGATCAGCACGGCGAGAGAGTGACCCGGAACAAGACCTACCGATGGTAATTCCTCCTACTACTACCAACACTGTAGTCAACATCTCCCAATATGTCTTGAGCGAACATGAAATGCAAGTACTCAGTAAAGGATTATCCTACGTCCCCACTAGCAATCCTGATCCATTTACGGTACGCACTGAACTCTTTAAATTCTTCCGTAAAATCAGATTAAAATATTTTTTTAGGGACGCTGGTCCTTTTTCGGATCGTTCGCACACAGGCCTGAGAATACCTTCCACCTTTGTTCCCGCATCTTGCACCATGTCACACAAAATTCTGGCCTATGAAGCAGTGGTATGGAGAGATGTCAACAAAGTATTACTTGAGAAAACCTTTGTCAAATACAACACCAATCGGTCCGAAAGATGTGCCCTACAATCACTTGCGAAAAATACCCAGGTCGTCATCAAACTGGCTGACAAAGGTGGGGCCATTGTGGTCCAAGATGTCTCAAAGTATGAATCTGAGATCAACCGACAATTGATGGATGATGCCAGCTACCATAAACTGAGATCTGACCCTACACAAGCCATTGCCTCTGACATTTTGGTACTGACTAAGGAAGGATTTGACCAAGGTTTCCTATCAAAAAATGAGTTTGATTACCTCAACCAACAACATCCACGCCTAGCGACGATCTATACACTTCCCAAGATCCACAAGAACACTATGGACCCACCCGGACGCCCCATCGTATCAGGATGTGGTTCGATTTTGGAACCCCTTGGTAGATATATAGACTTCTTCTTAAAACCTTTGGCCGAAGCTACCCCAACTTATTTGAGAGACACACTTCATACGATTAATATCATTGAGAACCTACCCTTCAACCCAGAGCACCAAATTCTTGCCACTTGCGATGTGGTTTCCCTCTATACCTGCATTCCTCAAGAGGAAGCATTGGCAGTCATCACCAAACACCTACAGCTAAGACCAGCTCCCATGCAAGTACCAACTGATTTCATCACGGGATTGTGCACGCACGGAAAGCACGGAAGCACTTTGAAGCACTTGCCTTTTGTTTTTCTGTTCCTGGACCTGCACCTCGCCGCACCCGCTTCGCGGGTGCCGCAGCGCCTGCAAGTGAGAGGCGCTTGCCACCAGACCGCGGCAGAGGAGGCAGCGGTAGTACCTGCGGTCAGGGCTGTGTGTACCAGCGGGGCTGCGAGCGTAGCAGGGACTCCAGTGACCAGGAGTCCCTGCGTGACCTCCTGACATCTTCCGGTCCGCTCTCCCTGCTGGCACGCCCACCGCTCTGACGCCACCTATATCCAGGGCTCACACTCCCGCAGCGCGGGACGCAGCTCGGGGCGAAGACCGGGCAAAGAGCGGGCCGTTTGAGGCCGTTCGAGGACTTGAGAGACTGGACTGGGCCACCCTTTTGGACCAATCTGTGAGCACAAGTACTGGTTTTAATCACTTTTATCTTATATATATTCTAACATGTGTTCACGGGGTACCCGTAGCAAAACTGCAAAGGGTGGGCTAAAACCAAACGGGACACTCGATGATTTCATCGTCAAGACCAATATAGCCATTGACAACGAAATCACTAAAATGCAGCATAGAGTGTCACTCGAGCTCGAGGCACCGCGAAGACTATCCCAGGACATGGCATTTACCAAAAAATCATCCTTAGGCAATATTGCCTCGGCTAAAACCCCTGAACGCCTGTCTGGCCCACGGCCCTTGATAGTACAGGCAGTTGTTCATCCCCCACCATCAACCCCTCCACCAGACCCCCAACCAATTCCATTGCCGACATCTCCTAAGCCCCCGCAGACTTTGATGTTAAAAACCCAATGTTTAAATCTAGGAATTTCCAAACAATTAGATACGTCAAAGCAGCAAGCTAGTGTTAACAAAAAGGATGCTGCACTTATAAGAAAACGTCTTGCCAGATCAGTTTATGCTCGTAAAAAGGCCAAAATTGCGAGGGCACACTTCTTTAATAATCGCCGCCTCTTGGCCTTAAATAGAGTAGGTACTAGTGCCCCGCTGGCTAAAGTTTGCCCTACTGGTGCGGTCACTGGTACCAGTATAGATAGCACAGACCCAGACACAACAATGGGGGAATCACTCCCGATCTTAGTAGAAGGAGCCCCTGAGGAAGTGCTAGGCGAGTCTGGTAAGCTACAGGGGGGGTGATGAAGATTTCCTTAAAATTGTATGGGATACTTTGAAAAGGCTTCTTTCCCCCCTGGAACTCCGACTCTCACGAATTGAGAATAATCTACTAGAAATGGACAAGACCATTGTAACTCTAGCTAGTCTTGGCTTAAAGCAGATGGAGGCAACTACCCTATTGGGTGTTGAGAGCATCCCACAGGCCCCAGCGGAACTTACATCGGCCTTACCCCCGCTCAACCCTAAACCCATACCAAAACCTCGCACAAAGGTTCGCAACCCATCGGTCACTAACCCCCACCCTATCGCCCCAACCCCTGGCCCCTTACAAAACAAAGCACCCATTAAAATGAGCCACCAGGCTAGTGCCCAGCATGCAAACAAGAGCGTAAATCCACGCACCTACTCCAATGGATTTAGAGATGGTAATAGATTTAATTTTCGAGGAGTCTATATTGATTTACCACCTGATGCCAGGTCTTATGTAGTTGTGTTGGCAGGCGTCCCTGCTTTGGAGCCTTGGTCTCAAGAGGATCATTGTTCGTTAAAGAACAAGGCTATTCATTGGCTTAACATAAATAGACAACTACCGAACAATCTTAGAAGTAACATCTTAATGGTTCGCAGGGTTCCCTGGGTAGGCCTGTCATTCAAGTCTATCCCGGGTGACTGCATTGTTATTTCCTTTGCAGATCCAAAGACAGCCCACCACCTATGTTCTTGGAAAGTACGGGGCGATAACTCTGGTATTACTGTTAAGCCACTCACCTTCTTTTACCCCCCACGACCACACATAAACCCAGGAGGGAATTGGTCTACAGTCCACAATACTACATGGGGTGGACGAAGGGATGGTTGGCAGGGTCAAAATGGTTGGTGGGAAGGGGTCCCCACCTCAAATAGATTTGGTTGCCTCAACGAGGTCGATTGACTTCGGAGGGACAATGCGCCAGCTAATTATCCTGAATCAACCTGTTTGCCTGTGTTTTCTGCCCCTACCTCTTTAGAAATTTGTGTAGAAAATGTTGTCCCTTCTGAACTAACAGGCCATGTTTTAAGACATTTAACCAAGCTTCCCATTATTAATTTACATGCAACTCACGTTGTTGCTGATACACCCTTGGAGGGCCCACTACCCGTTCTGAAACCTGTACTCGGCTCTATTGAGTTCAGAGCCGAAGAGGCAGGTTCATCGGAGGTGATGCCAACTAGAGCTTTGGTGAGTCCCCCAGGGGTGGTTTCATGCAACACAGCTGGGCCAAGGGGAGGTATAGTACTGTCCCCCGTTGTGCCAGTACGATTGATTTCTTCAGTAGTCCTCCCATTTGATACACTTAATATACTGTCTTGGAATGTTGCAGGGGTTAGGGGCAGCCTGAAATCAGAAGATTGGTTGGACTTTGTGGACAGTTTTGATATCATTCTGCTGCAGGAAACCTGGGCACCTGATCCAGTACATAGAGTAGGTTTTGTAAATTTTTTCAAACCAGCCATAAAGGGTGCCAAAGGGCGTGCATCTGGGGGTCTGTTGATCTGAGTGAAACAGTCATCTGGATTTCATGCATCTGAGATATCTGTAAATAATCCGGACCTCCTGGTAATTAAATTGAGCAAAGAGGGCCACCGGGACATGCATATTATTAGTGTATACGCACGTGGGCTTCCAGGGGGCCGTTGCCCTGCTGTGTTGGACGTATTGGACTATCTTCTCGCAGGACAGGCTAGAGAAGATTTTGTCCTCCTAGCAGGAGATTTTAACTGCACCTTTGAGCCGTTATATGTAGCCGGTGACAGCTGGGGCTCTGCAGAAGACGCAGCCTGGAACATCCCAGATTTATTGGCAAACAAAACTGTTAAAGCTACTGAGGCCGCGTTGAATTGGATGGCTCTGTGCCTTACCTGGGGGTTCAGGGCTATAAAAGGCCGGTCAAAATCCGATCTGGGTGCTAACTATACCTTTGATAATGGTTTGAGGAAAAGCAGGATTGATTATTTCCTGCTGAAGTTGGAATTTTGGCCGCAGCTGGTGGATATGGAAGTTGTACTTCGCCCAGAAAGCGACCATAACCCCCTTTCACTTAAACTGGATGGTCTTAGGGGTTGAAACGGCCGCTGAACAAATCCAACTGATCTCCACAGAAATCAGGACACTCAAAGCTGAAATTGAAGCGGATGCTAATTTCACAAGCGCGAAAGAAACTCTGGACAATCTAGAGGCCTCCCTCAAAGACTTTGACCTCACAACACAAAACCGTAAACTTGAGAAACTTGCGCGAGACTTAAGACTTTATGATAAGAAAAAAACATATCCCTATCTTCAAGAAGATTACTATCGTCAAGACGCACAAGGTCGGTTCACTAACAGAGGACGAGGTAGTTACCGCGGAAGACGGAATTTCTACACCTTCTCGGATTCCTCCTACAGTTCTGAGGGAGAACAAGAGCAGGCTGGGCCCAGCCACTTGTACAACTATCCAGAACAAGGGTATCAACAACAACCCCAATACAATCCTTTTTTAGGACAACGCCGTGGGACATGGAGACCCACGAGAGGCAGAGGCAACTATACGACAAGGGGACAACAACGTGGTCAAACCCAGAATTCAAGCAACCGGGAGGGAGGCCGAGGCCAAGCTCCCAAACAGGTCCACTTTCAACAGGATCAGCACGGCGAGAGAGTGACCCGGAACAAGACCTACCGATGGTAATTCCTCCTACTACTACCAACACTGTAGTCAACATCTCCCAATATGTCTTGAGCGAACATGAAATGCAAGTACTCAGTAAAGGATTATCCTACGTCCCCACTAGCAATCCTGATCCATTTACGGTACGCACTGAACTCTTTAAATTCTTCCGTAAAATCAGATTAAAATATTTTTTTAGGGACGCTGGTCCTTTTTCGGATCGTTCGCACACAGGCCTGAGAATACCTTCCACCTTTGTTCCCGCATCTTGCACCATGTCACACAAAATTCTGGCCTATGAAGCAGTGGTATGGAGAGATGTCAACAAAGTATTACTTGAGAAAACCTTTGTCAAATACAACACCAATCGGTCCGAAAGATGTGCCCTACAATCACTTGCGAAAAATACCCAGGTCGTCATCAAACTGGCTGACAAAGGTGGGGCCATTGTGGTCCAAGATGTCTCAAAGTATGAATCTGAGATCAACCGACAATTGATGGATGATGCCAGCTACCATAAACTGAGATCTGACCCTACACAAGCCATTGCCTCTGACATTTTGGTACTGACTAAGGAAGGATTTGACCAAGGTTTCCTATCAAAAAATGAGTTTGATTACCTCAACCAACAACATCCACGCCTAGCGACGATCTATACACTTCCCAAGATCCACAAGAACACTATGGACCCACCCGGACGCCCCATCGTATCAGGATGTGGTTCGATTTTGGAACCCCTTGGTAGATATATAGACTTCTTCTTAAAACCTTTGGCCGAAGCTACCCCAACTTATTTGAGAGACACACTTCATACGATTAATATCATTGAGAACCTACCCTTCAACCCAGAGCACCAAATTCTTGCCACTTGCGATGTGGTTTCCCTCTATACCTGCATTCCTCAAGAGGAAGCATTGGCAGTCATCACCAAACACCTACAGCTAAGACCAGCTCCCATGCAAGTACCAACTGATTTCATCACGGGATTGTGCACGCACGGAAAGCACGGAAGCACTTTGAAGCACTTGCCTTTTGTTTTTCTGTTCCTGGACCTGCACCTCGCCGCACCCGCTTCGCGGGTGCCGCAGCGCCTGCAAGTGAGAGGCGCTTGCCACCAGACCGCGGCAGAGGAGGCAGCGGTAGTACCTGCGGTCAGGGCTGTGTGTACCAGCGGGGCTGCGAGCGTAGCAGGGACTCCAGTGACCAGGAGTCCCTGCGTGACCTCCTGACATCTTCCGGTCCGCTCTCCCTGCTGGCACGCCCACCGCTCTGACGCCACCTATATCCAGGGCTCACACTCCCGCAGCGCGGGACGCAGCTCGGGGCGAAGACCGGGCAAAGAGCGGGCCGTTTGAGGCCGTTCGAGGACTTGAGAGACTGGACTGGGCCACCCTTTTGGACCAATCTGTGAGCACAAGTACTGGTTTTAATCACTTTTATCTTATATATATTCTAACATGTGTTCACGGGGTACCCGTAGCAAAACTGCAAAGGGTGGGCTAAAACCAAACGGGACACTCGATGATTTCATCGTCAAGACCAATATAGCCATTGACAACGAAATCACTAAAATGCAGCATAGAGTGTCACTCGAGCTCGAGGCACCGCGAAGACTATCCCAGGACATGGCATTTACCAAAAAATCATCCTTAGGCAATATTGCCTCGGCTAAAACCCCTGAACGCCTGTCTGGCCCACGGCCCTTGATAGTACAGGCAGTTGTTCATCCCCCACCATCAACCCCTCCACCAGACCCCCAACCAATTCCATTGCCGACATCTCCTAAGCCCCCGCAGACTTTGATGTTAAAAACCCAATGTTTAAATCTAGGAATTTCCAAACAATTAGATACGTCAAAGCAGCAAGCTAGTGTTAACAAAAAGGATGCTGCACTTATAAGAAAACGTCTTGCCAGATCAGTTTATGCTCGTAAAAAGGCCAAAATTGCGAGGGCACACTTCTTTAATAATCGCCGCCTCTTGGCCTTAAATAGAGTAGGTACTAGTGCCCCGCTGGCTAAAGTTTGCCCTACTGGTGCGGTCACTGGTACCAGTATAGATAGCACAGACCCAGACACAACAATGGGGGAATCACTCCCGATCTTAGTAGAAGGAGCCCCTGAGGAAGTGCTAGGCGAGTCTGGTAAGCTACAGGGGGGGTGATGAAGATTTCCTTAAAATTGTATGGGATACTTTGAAAAGGCTTCTTTCCCCCCTGGAACTCCGACTCTCACGAATTGAGAATAATCTACTAGAAATGGACAAGACCATTGTAACTCTAGCTAGTCTTGGCTTAAAGCAGATGGAGGCAACTACCCTATTGGGTGTTGAGAGCATCCCACAGGCCCCAGCGGAACTTACATCGGCCTTACCCCCGCTCAACCCTAAACCCATACCAAAACCTCGCACAAAGGTTCGCAACCCATCGGTCACTAACCCCCACCCTATCGCCCCAACCCCTGGCCCCTTACAAAACAAAGCACCCATTAAAATGAGCCACCAGGCTAGTGCCCAGCATGCAAACAAGAGCGTAAATCCACGCACCTACTCCAATGGATTTAGAGATGGTAATAGATTTAATTTTCGAGGAGTCTATATTGATTTACCACCTGATGCCAGGTCTTATGTAGTTGTGTTGGCAGGCGTCCCTGCTTTGGAGCCTTGGTCTCAAGAGGATCATTGTTCGTTAAAGAACAAGGCTATTCATTGGCTTAACATAAATAGACAACTACCGAACAATCTTAGAAGTAACATCTTAATGGTTCGCAGGGTTCCCTGGGTAGGCCTGTCATTCAAGTCTATCCCGGGTGACTGCATTGTTATTTCCTTTGCAGATCCAAAGACAGCCCACCACCTATGTTCTTGGAAAGTACGGGGCGATAACTCTGGTATTACTGTTAAGCCACTCACCTTCTTTTACCCCCCACGACCACACATAAACCCAGGAGGGAATTGGTCTACAGTCCACAATACTACATGGGGTGGACGAAGGGATGGTTGGCAGGGTCAAAATGGTTGGTGGGAAGGGGTCCCCACCTCAAATAGATTTGGTTGCCTCAACGAGGTCGATTGACTTCGGAGGGACAATGCGCCAGCTAATTATCCTGAATCAACCTGTTTGCCTGTGTTTTCTGCCCCTACCTCTTTAGAAGTTTGTGTAGAAAATGTTGTCCCTTCTGAACTAACAGGCCATGTTTTAAGACATTTAACCAAGCTTCCCATTATTAATTTACATGCAACTCACGTTGTTGCTGATACACCCTTGGAGGGCCCACTACCCGTTCTGAAACCTGTACTCAGCTCTATTGAGTTCAGAGCCGAAGAGGCAGGTTCATCGGAGGTGATGCCAACTAGAGCTTTGGTGAGTCCCCCAGGGGTGGTTTCATGCAACACAGCTGGGCCAAGGGGAGGTATAGTACTGTCCCCCGTTGTGCCAGTACGATTGATTTCTTCAGTAGTCCTCCCATTTGATACACTTAATATACTGTCTTGGAATGTTGCAGGGGTTAGGGGCAGCCTGAAATCAGAAGATTGGTTGGACTTTGTGGACAGTTTTGATATCATTCTGCTGCAGGAAACCTGGGCACCTGATCCAGTACATAGAGTAGGTTTTGTACATTTTTTCAAACCAGCCATAAAGGGTGCCAAAGGGCGTGCATCTGGGGGTCTGTTGATCTGAGTGAAACAGTCATCTGGATTTCATGCATCTGAGATATCTGTAAATAATCCGGACCTCCTGGTAATTAAATTGAGCAAAGAGGGCCACCGGGACATGCATATTATTAGTGTATACGCACGTGGGCTTCCAGGGGGCCGTTGCCCTGCTGTGTTGGACGTATTGGACCATCTTCTCGCAGGACAGGCTAGAGAAGATTTTGTCCTCCTAGCAGGAGATTTTAACTGCACCTTTGAGCCGTTATATGTAGCCGGTGACAGCTGGGGCTCTGCAGAAGACGCAGCCTGGAACATCCCAGATTTATTGGCAAACAAAACTGTTAAAGCTACTGAGGCCGCGTTGAATTGGATGGCTCTGTGCCTTACCTGGGGGTTCAGGGCTATAAAAGGCCGGTCAAAATCCGATCTGGGTGCTAACTATACCTTTGATAATGGTTTGAGGAAAAGCAGGATTGATTATTTCCTGCTGAAGTTGGAATTTTGGCCGCAGCTGGTGGATATGGAAGTTGTACTTCGCCCAGAAAGCGACCATAACCCCCTTTCACTTAAATTAATGCTTCCAGGGATGCAGAGATTAAAAGATCCCGAGACAACCCGGACAGGGGACGTTTTCTTGACCAATGACCGCAGAAGGTTAAAATGGTCTAGGCTAGCGGGGGATGCGACCATTCAGAATTGTGTTGAGATTGTGGTTTCTAACTCGTTAGGCGACATTATGCGTGAGGACTTGCAGGGGGGCGGATCTGCAAATACTGTTATCGACCTCTATGAGCGCTGTTTTCACGAGCTCAAACTCCTTCTTTCCCTACCAGGTCAGAGGGGTATTGTTAAACAGAATGCAACTCGCCAGAAATGGTATAACAAAAAGTGCAGGGAGGCCCACAACCATCTTGTTAGAGAGGTTAAGTCCCGTAATATTTGTGCGGTTAAGGCAGCAAGGGTGCAATACAAGAAAGCCCAATGGGAAGCCAAACGTGAGTGGGAGGATATGCATTGGTCTGATCTCCTGGATGCCTCTACCTCAAATAACCAGCTTAAGTTCTGGAATTTAGTGAAATGGGGTAGGGATTCCGACTCACGTACCCCCACAAACCATGTCTCCCCAGAAGCCTGGGTGAGCCACTATTCGGCCCAATTCCGTGCGGAAACATCCGAATCCCCTTTTAATTTGAATGAGGTACTATTGCAACCCATTCGCGGAGAGAGACTTATATTCACAGAAACCGAGGTAGAGTTAGCACTTGGTTTGTCCCAGCGGGGAAAAGCACCTGGTATGGACTTAATCCCTGTAGACCTGTTTAAAGCCAACCCCACTCTTTGGGTGCCCTTCATAACAAAGATCGCCAATGCCATAGCTAATGGGGCAAGAATCCCTAGGTCGTGGAAGGGCGCGGAGATACTCCCTATCCACAAAAAAGGCGATTGGTCTAATCCGGGCAATTATCGCCCGATTAGCCTTATCGACTCCTTCCAAAAAATTATTGCACGCATGGTTCTAAGCAGGGTGCAAGGTTGGATTGAACTAGAGGACATCCTTTCTCCCATGCAGGCAGGCTTCAGATCTGGAACGAGCACCATTGATCAGGTGTTCAGATTTTGTCTGATCTACTGAAAGGTGGTTTTGCTCGGCGGTGGTACCATCTTCGCCGCTTTTATTGATCTGAAGTCTGCTTTCGATCTTGTGCCGAGGGTTAAACTGTGGTGCGTCCTGAGGGACTTGGGCCTACCAAGGGAACTTCTTGAACTGATAGTTAAAATGCATGAGGATAATTATGCTAGGGTGAGATGGGGAGGCCAGGGACAAGTATCTAAATCTTTTCCCGTGACCCGTGGTGTCCGCCAGGGCTGCGTCCTGGCCCCAACACTCTTCCTGCTGTTTATTGATCAAGTGGTCAAGTTCTTTGCTGACACCCCAACAGACGCCCCTTCGTTGGCAGGGCTGAAGTTTCCAATGCTTATCTTTGCTGATGACACTCTGCTCCTCTCGAAAACACGTAGCAGACTCCAGCGGGCGCTGGACCGCTTTGAGGAGTTCTGTGCCATTAATGACCTCAAGGTAAACGTTGGCAAAACTAAGTTTATGGTCCTCAACAGGAGGCATTTTGTCCGGAGCTCCGTAAGTCTGAGTGGAGTTAATCTGGAACAAGTCGAAACCATGACGTATTTGGGGGTCACTCTGGACCGCCGCTTGGGTTGGAAAGATCAGGTTGACGCTCAACAGCTTAAGTTTGCTCGACTCACTGGTTGTCTTCTGAGTGAGCAAAGGAGATCAATCACCAAACGGGTCTCCCCAGTGTTAAAAATCTATGAGACTAAGATCAACACCGCAATTTTATATGGTGCTGACCTCTGGGGTTATACCGATCTCTCCAGCCTATTCAGAACCCAGTGTATGTTCCTAAGGGGCTTGATTGGGTTACCCCAATCTTCACCTTCAATACCCTTATGTTTGGATATGGGATGTAACCCTATCAATGAGATGGCTAGATTTAGATTGGTGGCCTTTTGGAGGCGCATATGGACATCCCCTGACCTTACCCTTTTTGCTAGGGAACTGGCCGAAATCAGGTCAATTGGGGGATCGGGGAGAATCCCCTGGCTAAAAAGTGTAAGAACCATCTTGAGGGAAATGGGTTTAGAACAACTGTGGATCTCCCCGAGCACTAATGCTTTCCCATCCAAACAGGATTTTAAGGCACTGTACTGGGCTTCGGCCCGTTCATCATTAATTACTGCCTCCAGCTCCGCGGGTCTCACGGGGAGGTTCTTGACTCATAAGCTGGATCCCTCCCGTGAGATCTACTGGGATATTATTACCAAACAGCTGGACAAGAAGCTTTACCATCAGTTTCGGGTAGGATCATTGCCATTGAACTCTTTTACTAAAAAATGGGCTAACGGAACAACTGAATTTTGTAGTTGCTGTACAAGCTACAAAGAAACTGAGGGTCATTTCCTGTTTGCTTGCTCGCTCTATTCTGTGCCCCGTACAAAATGGCTAAAACCTCTGTTCCAGCATCTCCCTTGTAGAAGGTCCTCTGAGGCTATTCAGGTTTTAAAAACCAATACCTCAGAGAAGTTCGTGGTGAGTGTTGCCAAGTTCCTAGGGTGGGCTTGGGTTATCAGGGCAAGAAGCAGACAAACTAATAGGGCCTCCTAATTCTTATGTAAAGGATCATTTACATCAATCTAACTAATTTTGTAATATTGTATATAGTCCGAGGTATGTCTCCTGTATTTTTCGTCTGTTCTATAAATTTTAATATGCTATGGTCAGGTTTGTCTTGTATTTCTGTATGTTTAATAACTTTTAAAACAATGGCGTTAGTGTATTTTTAAAGGAATAATGTAATTACAATGAAATGTGTTTTAAATATTGTCTTTTATGATTTTGATATCGAAATAAAGACTTTAAAACCTGAACCTGATTTCATCATCGCACTACTCCGGATAGCGATGACCAAAAATGTCTTTATGTTTAAAAATCAATTCTTTTTGCAAACTCAAGGAGTAGCCATGGGGGCACCGTTCGCACCGGATGTGGCCATTCTATACATGGCATCATTTGAGGAAGACACTGTGCTAGGCTTACATAATCCATTCAGAGGTAACCTACATCTATGGATGAGGTACATTGATGACATTTTACTGATCTGGAATGGAGATCAATTGGAATTGTCAGCTTTCCATACATGGTTAAATCAACAACTACCACATCTTCAATTTACGATTGAATCCAATACTCATAATGTGAACTTCCTTGACATCACCATCTACGAGGAACAAGGACATCTACTGACAACCCTATATCGCAAACCTACGGAGAGAAACTCTTTACTGCAGTACAATAGCCATCATCCCCGGGCCCTTCGTGACAACCTGCCCTTTGGCCAATTTTTAAGGATTCGTCGCAACTGCTCTAACAAAGAGCACTATTTTCAACAATCAGATGACCTGTCCAATCGCCTGAAACAGCGTGGATACCCCAGAAGACTGATCACAAAAGCTCGCAAAAGAGCCTGGTTTTATCCCCGAGAAGAACTATTGGCTCTAAAGGACCAGCCTAGCCAGGCACAAGATCGCATAGTCTGTGTCACCACTTACTCGACCAAAAGCAACAAAATCAAAAACATTGTGAATCAACACTGGAAACTTGTCTCAGATGACATCAACCACTCTGGGACTCCATTACACGTCTTCAAACGAGCGAAGAGTGTCAAAGACTTTGTGGTACGATCTCTGCTACCGACCCCTGCTCAACCCACCTTAACAACATTATGGAATCTGCCACCAGTAATCGGTCATTTTAGGTGTGGCAATTGCAAAGCTTGTGACTCCACAATGCAAATCAAAGTATTCGAACATAACCAACGTAAGATCACTCTAAAGACCTTCAGCAATTGCAATACCTCCAACATCATTTACGCAATAGTCTGCCCCTGTAATCTAATTTACATTGGGCAAACCCAGCAGAAGGCTAAACTACGTATTCTCCAACATATGAGCAGAGTCCGCTGTGAAGTACAGGGCGCACCTCTTGTTGACCATTTCAGATTGGCTGCCCACCCTCCAGAAAGTCTTAAGTGGGTTATAATTGAACAAGCAAGACTTGGACCCCGGGGGGGTAACATTGCCACCATATTGAACACTTGTGAGCTAAAATGGATGTTTTTCTTTAATTCCATACAAACAGGTCTTAACGAACATGATAGTTCATTTTCTCAGTTAACGACATTGCCCTAATACATCTGTGGCATGTTTCCAGACTTTGTTATTCTTCTCATGTGACACTGTACCAGTACTTCACAACCAGTTTATCTAATGCCACTTCTGAATTGGTTTATTTAACATATGTTGATGCACCTATTTTGACATGTAAATTGGTCTTTACTATAATGTGGCAGGGTGGGAATAATGACAGTATTTGACTGTGAACCTTCAAGAGTTTGTTTGTTTGGTTTTGAGCTATGAAGGTCTATACCGTCTTGTGACAGGTACACCTTCACCTATACAAGCCATTAAATGCCAAGGTGGGGGCTTGTTAAGGATTTGACACGGCCAACTCTATTCCAAGCAGCTTGAAACCATATCCCTGGGCTGCATTTAGCCTTATACACATGTATATAATGTTGGGTGCACTATACCCACATTTCAATAATGAATGACATGCCCGTCCGTCTGACGATATTACATTTTAAAATAAGCTTTTAATTTCCATCTGTGTATAGTTCTTTGACTAATTCCATTGTCATCCCAAACTAATAATAATGCTTCAGTGCAGTACTAACCCAAATTGAAACGAAATCTGTCTTCCGTTTAAGCCATGTGGCATGCTTGCTGCCTAGTCTTTCCACCATATCGACCATCTTGTTTGGTCACCTGGTCTGATTACCATGGTAACAACTTCAAAAGGAAGCGGGCTAGTCAGCTTCCAGCTTTCTGTGAAGACGCCGCGCTCGACTATTCACTAGGTACTCCTGACGGCTGCTCTGACCGTTTTTCCGTACTGTAATGGTACCAAGACCCCGCCAATGCCGTGGATACTCATTTATCCTTGCTTTCTTTCAGCGGGTTATCACCGATTTATTCACAGCGCTCGGTGATTTATGGGGACGTCAGCACCATCGACTTTGAATCACGGTAAGCCATGGTCCTGGAACCAGCCTTTATCTCTTACCGTGTCTCGGGGCTCGTCCTCCCCTGACGCAATCTCCCCATTTATTTAATCTTTCAGATCCATTTGTGCAACTTCGTGCCTGCCGTCCCCGGGCTGCATCAGACCCGACCTCCACGTGTGAGGCTCCTCCTCCCCCCTGTAAACTTAGTGAGATATCGTTTACACAAATGGGGACTACCGCGCATTTTGCCTAACAATACGGTAAGCCCTATTAACTGTCACATGACTCTTTTCCTAGCCACATTCAAGGTCGGCACCTGAATCAGTCTTCTTATTGCCTTAGATTGAACCAGGATAACCATTGCCCAACGTCCCCGGGCTGCGCATGACCTACGCCTCGACGCTCGCCTCTTATATGTACTCACTCATATGTAAGTCTCATGGGGCATACATCTATCATTTATGTTGCAGCTTTTTCCTCTTCTATCAAACTAGTATTAAATACCTCTGCCATGTATGTTTACTCTATTTAGATTAATTTCGTCTCCATGGAGGGTTTCCCTATGCGATGATAAGATGATGAGCCTCGAACTAATTGGTATGCTCTCTTCTTTCTAGTGTGTGCCAGATAATAACACTGTCTTAATGATTATGCTAGTTTCATATTGGGGTCACTAATTTTGACTCCTCTATTCTTAACAATAATAGGTTGCTAGTCCCAACCCCCGTCCTGAAGAAGACCCCATCGCAAGGGTACAATAAGTCCTGCTTCGTTTGAGGGTCGAAACGTCGACAACACTTTCCTGCTCCGCAGCCCCATCTAAAAATATGACATAACATGTATTTGTGGGGCATGTGTTTTGAATGATTTTTGTGATTTATTATCTCTTCATTATTTTCACACATATGCAAATGTATCAGATCTTGTTCTGATTTTTATGTCACCTTCCCAACTTGCACTATCCTCACCTATCACTTACCCTTGTTCTTGGGCACTATCCAACCACTTAAGATTCAAGAATTTGATAAATTGTTTGATACCATATCCTGGCTTCATCTACCGTGTGATTAAAACATCGTAGATTCATTTAGTGCATTATTATTTGTGTGTATTTTCTGCTAAAATTTTTTTTTTGATTCATTAGCATAATTTCACTGGGACCCCCCTCTTTCATTACCTCATACAACCCAGGTCCCAGCGACTCTATTGGGTAAACCCCCTTGCTATACCCCCCTGCGGGTAGGCCAGCATCTCCCTCCCTAGCGCCTGGGGTGCCCCACTGAACTGGGATCTGGCCGGACAGGCACTACAGCAAAGTGAGTAATATTCTTCTCGACCTAAGACCCCCTGGAACGCAAGTGACACGGGCAAAAACGACACGAAGCAGGCCAAAATAAACTTTGAGGCCAAACGCACGGGCAAACCTCCAGGACCTGATACAGACGCACAAGGAGCCACAGGCGGAGACGCAGTGACGGAAAGCCAAGAAGAAGATCTACGATCGCTGATGCTGGAAATTCGCTCCAGCTTACGTAATATAGACACTAAATTGGATAACCTCACCTCCCAGCTGAACTCGGTCAAAACCCAAGTATCCACGCACGAAACAAGATTGGACTGCTTGGAAAAAAGACACACTGAAACACACAAATTCCAACAAGAAACGAAAGAACAACTCCTACACATGGACAAGCTGCTGACGGTTATAAGGGACAAGAATGATGACTTGGAAGCGCGCTCGAGAAGGAACAACCTTTGAGTCCTTGTGTTTTTCCCACTAACGGACAGCACACCCGAGGTCAGGTCGGAATTCCCTCTACGCTGGGAGGCCAAAGAGGTTAAGTACCTGGGTATTTGGATCAGTCGTAATATGCAAGACATTTGGAACTTGAATTTCGGGCGAGCTGTGGACTGGGTGGAAGGCAAAGTAGCAATCTGGTCCAAGCTACCGCTGTCCATTGCAGGAAAAGTGGCGCTGTCAAAGATGGTAGTATTGCCCAAATTTTTATATCTATTTGCGAATGTGCCTATCCCTCTCACGAGGCATTTCTTCCAGCGTCTCTGCTCCCAGCTGCTATCGCTTGGCAGGGCGGGAGGCCAGGCCAGAGTGTCGTGGGACCACCTAACTTTGCCACTGAGACAGGGGGGCCTTGGTGCCCCAGACATGCAGCTATGTGCACAGGCCCAATACTTACATTTTTGGGTATATCCAACCCCGTATCAGCCACATGTGGCAGTGGAACTGGACTCCGTGCAGCCAACGCCACTCTCTGTAGCACTATATAAAAAAATCCCCTCGACCTAGGCTAGAGGTGGACACAGCGGATACCCTGAGATGGGCTTGGCGGGAACTGCAAAGACGTGCTCGACTTCCGCTGCTGTATGCGCCTGCTATCATTTTACAGAACAATCCTATGTTGGCTTGCTTGGAAGAAAGTGGTGGGGAGGTGATGCTGGTAGGGACGAGGTTACATACATTTGCAGACTTATACCCGGATGGCATATTTAAGCTCCCACCAGTTGAGGGAGAGGGTCGAGAAATCTCTTTTCAAGAGAGGTTTTCCTATCATAAATTGAAAATTGCTTGTCGTTCATTGTGGGATGGACTTCCTGATGCCCCCCAACATTGTAGGCACTGCAGAATATTCTTGCCAGGGCCTCACCGCGAAAGTTGGTGACTCGCTTATATACAGCTATGCAAGATCAGGCACCGGTTGTAATCCCCAGGTCCATGCAGGTTTGGAATGCGGAGCTAAACCCCCAGTTGACGGATGAACAATGGTCCTTCTGCTGCAAGCAATTTCTGGAATTGTCCCACAATTATAGGCTGAGACTTATACACTTTAAATTCCTTCACAGGTTTTACCGCACTCCAGTTAGCCTGCACAGAATGCATCTTAGGGAGGATGAGAGGTGCTGAAGATGTGGGTTTGAATCGGCTTCCTTTCTACATACGTCGTGGCAATGTCCGAGGCTGGCTGAGTTCTGTGTTAGGATATTTGAAGCCGTAAACCAAATACTTGGACGGAATGATCCCCCATCACCGCACCTAGGCTTGCTCGGTCTTGTATGTGAAACTGTACCCCAAAGCAGGAAGCTGCACGCTCTTTTATTGCTTTATGCGCGCAGACAAATAGCAATTCGTTGGGGTAGATCAAAAGTACCTAAATTTGATGCATGGCTAGCAGACGTTACATACGGACACACACAGTTGGGAACATACTGGGAGCTAATGTCAGCTGCGTCTAGACCTCGTAACATCTGGGAACCGTTTTTGCAATGGGCAAGGGCCAGGGCAAACTCCCCCGCACCAAGTGACACAGAGGGAACTCAGCTTGGGATGTAGAATTCAAGTGAAATATATATGAACAGAGGGATGTAGAGGCTGTTTGTCGATTCTATATGCCTCTGTGAATGTGGGACAACTGCTGTACAAATTGTCCAGAACTGACAATCCCGCACTTCAATAAGTGAGTCCCCATGGTATGACCGCACAGCAAATTTAAAAATTTCATGTACCTAGCTAACACTCACCCAATATCATATGACATAGATAATGTTAAGATGCAACTTTATATTGAATGTACTCCTGCAAAGTCTCAAGACAAAATGTTGGCACAGAGCCAGATACCTGATAGACTTCTTTTGTTACCAATTGATTTTATTTGTATTTTTCTCAAACATCCTTCTAGAAATTCCGAATATGATGCCGCGACATCCGTAATATTCATTGTTTTTCTCTTTTTGCATTGTTGAAAATCTCAATAAATAAATTATTTTAAAAAATGAGATTTGAACATTAATGCACCATTCTACAAAACTTCAGTTTTAGGAAAAAAAGTGATACATGATGTCAAATAGTTGTGAGTGTGACAATTAACATGTGACATGCAACAAACATTTTAAGAAACTTAGATACATGTGTCTATGACATTGTTCTGCATTCTGTCCATCAACTGTTGTTTTTGCATTTGTCACCCCGAGTGGGATGGGTATGCTCAGACGTGAGTCCCATGCACTCCACACCACTGGAGTCAAGCTATCCTGGCTGAAGACGGCGGATAGCCAGAATCCGGTCCTAGGATGCTTGATTCTGTTCCTTGAAAGACATGGTTTGGCAGTTCGGGCTGGACTGTTCCCATGAGGCACAGGGTCAAGGCTGATTTGCATATGACCATGTCTGAATTGGGGTCGTGTGGAGTGTGAAAAAACAATGGATTTAGGCCCAGATCTCTGTACTGGGGTGAATGTATGACATTGTTCTGCATTCTGTCCATCAACTGTTGTTTTTGCATTGGTGATGAAGGCTTGGCTGACGGTGCGTCTGTTGCTTTGGGGAAGCAATTTGAAGATCAGAGTTTACCTGTTGGGTCATCACAAGTTTGTGGTCCTGTATGAGTCTGAGGTTTCTGGCGTGGTCTGCAGGTGTCAGGGTGAGTCTTATTTAAGCTGGCCATCAGGAGGAGTCCCACGGACAGTTATTGTTTCCGAAGAGCAGGACTTTCATTTTGTCAATGTTGAGCTTTAGGAAGTTCTGTTTCATTCAGTATGCCACGCTGGACATGCAGGTTGTGAAGTTGGTCCTTGTGGTGTTGCCGTTGGCCGTGAGGGAGAGGAGGAACTGTGTGTCATCTGTGTATCAAACAACGTTGTTTCTGTCAAATCATATGACGTTAGCAAGAGATGCCTTGTAAATGTTGAAGAGGGTAGGGCTAAACGATGATCCTTATGGGACTCAGCAGATTAAGTGTTTTTGTTAGGAGGTGTACGGTGGGATGTCTGACTAATTGAGTTCTGTCATAGAGAAAAATGAGGCTATCCTACTGAGGGCAGGTCCTTGTATTCCAGTGTGGTGAGGTTTTGAGACAAGGGTACCGTGTCAAAAGCTGCGGTCGAGTAGGATGAGTGCTGCAGTCTCCCCTCTGGGACTGTGATGGGTGTGGTTGCAGTGCTTGCTAAGGAATCCTGACTGAGTGCTGTCCAGGAGATGGCGATGGTGATATTGTAGATGGTTAGAGAGATGTCTGTTGATGGCTTTTTCTATGACTTTGGCTGAAAAGGGTTGAAATGAAATGGGTCTGTAGTTGAAGAGTTCTTCAGGGTCTGCCAAAGGCTTTTTCAGGAAAGCTTTGACCTCTGCGAGATTCCGGTTTTGTGGGAAGGTCATGTTTGGAAGGAGGTGTAGATGATAAGTTCAGAGCTGATCAGGGTTCTTCCTATGTTGCAGTTATGGTGAGGGCAGAGGTCGGTGGGGGCCCTAAGTGGACTGATTTCATGATTTTGTCAGTGTCCTACCTGGTGAGGGGGTTCCAGCCCATCAGATGATGGTCCTCTTTACTGGTGGTAGGTAATTGGTCAATGATAACTTTAGTATTGTGCAGGGGGTCAACGATGTTGTATATCTTCCTTCTTTTATTGCTGCTGCTCACAAGATAAGTAGTCTCTATTTTCTCTCCTAAAATTACCTGCATAGCTGTTCTTAACGCGTGCTACGATTGACTATATACGTATTTATATCCCCTTACATTATTTCCGTCTTGTTTGTGTTAATATATGCCTGCAACATGCAAACGAATTGCCCTTTAAGGTGTTAAGACTCTTGCGCTTATTTTACCCAGTCGGCTTTGGGCTGGCTCGTCCCCCCTTTTAAACGTAATTACCCTTGTCTCGCAACCCGGACTCTTTTCCTAGGACTCTCAGAGACCGCAAAATCCTCCCCGTCACCGCCAAGCGGCCCAGATTCAAACAACTAAAGGGTACCCTGGAGCCAAAATTGGACTCTGTCACGGAGGAGGTGAACCTTCTGCGAGCAGGCTTTCGCAAGATGTCTGGTAAGGTGGCCAAGGCGGAGGTGGACATTGGGGCGTCCAGTCGAAAACGAAATATCTTGAGGATTCGGTGGCGACCGCACAAAAAATCATGCAGACTTCTATGCAAGGCTTGAACACCAGGAAGGGAGGGCCCGGCGCAACAAGAAGTGGGAGTACTGGAGGGAATGGAGGGGCCTGCCGGCGACCTCTTCATGGAAGACTTCATTTTGAACCACATAAAGCCGAAACGATTATCGCAGTTTTTTTCGGTAGAGCAGGCCCACAAAGCACTGGGGGCTAGCCTCGCCCTGGAGCGCACCCGGGTACCATCATTGCCCATATCTTGAATCTTAGAGATAGAGACGCCATTTTGCAGGCTGCTCATATGCAGGGAGATCTCCGCCATGAAAAGGCAACCATCAGGTTTTTTCCAGGCTTCACGCTTCATGTTCAACGGCAGCGGCGCTCCTTTGATGGGGTCAAGAGGGCTCTTGGAGAGAAGAACGTGAAGTACATGATTCTCTTTCCAGCTCGCCTGAAAATCCTAGACAATAGGAAAGCATACTTTTTTGACAAACCAAATGAAGCGAGTGACTGATTGGAAGGCTGGGGAACTGTACGCTGCTGAGGAGGGCAACGGTGGTCTGCGACGGATCCGGGACAGGAGGACCATGATCTTGCGGCCCGGGGATCGCCCAGTAGCTAGATGAACTGATGGAGAGGCAGATGAGTATTGTGTGAGACGTTCCTTGGTCAGATGCCGCTTGGATGCGCCCCCTGGCAGGGCGCAATGTGGAGGGTTGGGATTGCATGGGAGGGTGTTTGAAAGTTAAGTAGCCCTCCAGAGGCTTAAACCTGGACCTTTCGAATGTCTGTTGATTACTGTATTGTGGCCGGGTACTGATATAACTGCCTGCTTTCATGCAGGGGTCACTGATACGAGGCAAGGGGCCTCTCTGGTGGGGGGCTTGGCTGGGGGAATTAGATAATGGGCTGACAATCCCAGGCAGCAGTCAGATCTCACTTCGCACTGGAGGCTAGACCATGACCCTTAGAAATTGGTTTTCTATGTTATTGAGGGCGACAGGCACTCTGCAGGTTTGGGTAGTGGGAGGTTGGGGACTCACCAAGCAGGGAGATGGATGTTGAGGTTGTTATTTGTTTTGTTTGCTGGGGGAGATGCTTGACACATTGTGATTGATACAGAGGATACGAAGACTTATTCTAGATTCCATGAGTGCACAGTGGGGCAAACGTGCTAAAATACTGAGCTGGAATGTTAACAGGCTTAGGGATTAGGTCAAAAGCAGTGTTGTCCTGTAGTGTATCAAATGGCAGGCCCCTGACACTATCATGCTTCAGGAAACGCACCTGGTGGGAAACTCCTGTAATGCGCTGCATAGATGGGGATACAAAATGGTGGCACAAGCGGGTTTCACGACCAGTTTACGAGGTGTTGGTATTATGATGAGAAAC
Source organism: Lissotriton helveticus (assembly GCF_964261635.1). Lineage (NCBI taxonomy): Eukaryota > Metazoa > Chordata > Amphibia > Caudata > Salamandridae > Lissotriton > Lissotriton helveticus. The sequence continues at coordinate 2,129,795,629 of NC_136061.1, forward strand.
TCCTTTCCCCTCGCAGTGAGTTCCACATGGACAGACGATCAGTTCAGATATATAGGAGTCACGGGTATGTGGGAAGGACACATCATACCACTCATGTCAGTGTTCATACCACCTGGCCTGCAGAATACCACATTGACCTGGCACTATTTTATTCTCTCTACCAGAAGGTCTTCTAGTGATTGGAGGCGATTTCAAATCAGTGGCCTCGGGCACATTAGACCGCCACCCTCCATGTGAGATAGGACCATCTTCTCGATGGCTGCATGACTTCCTTGAGGCTTTGGGGCAAGGGTCGAGAACATAAAACCCAGACAAAATCAAACACACTTTCCACTCCGGGGCCCACCGCAGCCTCTCCCGCATAGACTACATCTTAGTCCCCGCCTCACAAGTTGCTCACATCCATGAAATAAAACATTTAGCTAGGGGCATCTCTGATTATTCCCTGGTGTGGGCGCAAATAGTCCTTAGCCAGGCAAGGGTGGGGAAAATTACCCCGTTAACCGTGGTATCTCTGGGACCCTATAAGACCTCGTCAAAGCCATAGATAATTACTTTCAAGAAAATGAGGGGACAATGGACTCCTCCTAGAACCTGTGGGAAGCTTTAAGTCCTGTCACTCATAGCTGGGATGAAGAAAGATACACAGAAAGAGATCTCAGAAGCCGAGGCAGAGACCTACCGGCTAGAAAGGGAAATGGAAACTGAGATTACTCCAGAGAAACTACATCTGCTTTGCCTCAAACAAGACAATTACAAGGCTCTGGTGACTGATAGGGTCAAAAGTCTGGGGAGGGAAAAATTGGGCAGAATATACGACCTGGGAGACAAAGTAGGGAAGCTAATCGCTTGGCTAGATAAGAAGGAGTGGGCAAGTAGACTGGTTCCGGAAATCAGGGGTACGGATAGTATTTCCATAACCAACCCACAAGATATCGCAAATCAGTTTGCCAGCCACTTCGGTGCTGTGTACCCGACCGGTGCACCCTATACTGAGGACAACTCTCATGAGTTACTGCACGACATAGAGTTTGCCACATTGTCTGAAGAAGAACGTAACTTTTTAGGAAGTGATTTGACAACAGACGAAATAGCGCAGGCCTGGTTTCATTACTCGCTCATCTGGAGCATAGTGACGTCACTCAACGACTGGCGCAGGGGTAGTTTGCACAGTGACCATACATATAGGAACTGGCACGAGGTGCGGCATAGGAGGTCCGTTGTTGTTGCTTTATGAAATAGCGCAGGTCATTGGATCGCTAAACTCAGGGAAGGCCCTTGGTCCCAATGGTATACCCATTGAACTGTACAAACTCAGGCCTGACAAATTAGCCCCATACTTAAGTGCCATGTTTGATGAAAGCAAGGAGCTGGGGATATTACCAGTGGACCAAAGGGTGACTACATTAGTCACCATCCATAAGGAGGGTAAACCCAAGACTGACTGCGCCTCATACAGACCGATTTCGCTACTAAACACATAGCCCAAAATTCTAGCCAAGCGCCTTGTCAATTCGCTTACTCAAAATAATAGTGGGTGTTGTACATCTTGATCAGTCAGGCTTCATGCCACACAGCAATACGGTGCTGAACTTGCGCAGAGTGCATGGGGTTCTGGGGAGAGTAGCCACGATCCAAGAACCAGCTATATTTGTGTCATTAGATGCGACCATGGCATTTGATACCATCGAATGGCCATATCTTTTGGCAGTGCTTGCGTAAATGGCGACTAATAAGGCGATGAATGTAAATTGTGGCTGTCTTACAAATGTCTAACCTCTGTGGAATTAATCCAAACAAGGCACAACATGGATCTCAATGTACATTTATCTGCAGCTCCTGACTTAAAAGTTTAAAAATCTGCTCCCAGAACTGATGAAGATGTGTACAGCTAAAACACAAATGAACCCAATCACCCTTTGGATTTGCTAGCTGAAGCCACTGAGTACATCTTGTGAACGCTTTCTGGCATACAGTAAAGCATCCACTTACTGAGGAACGTCATTCTTTTAAAGTTTGCAGCATGAATTGCTCTACAACTGACTTTATTCTAAAATCCCCAACAACTCTGTTTGTTAGTTAAGACAGTGATGACATTAAGTAATGGTGGCATAGTTTTCTCCGCCAATTTAGAATGAAGCAGGCGATGCCAATTGCCTATACCTTTAGGATAGATTAAAAAAACTGCCTTGTTAATGTCTTGGGCTAGTCAAGGCGAGTCCTGAAGGCTCTTGCCAGTGAAACTCCTAATTTGAATATAACCAAACCACAAATTGGGAATTATATTAAGGAAATTTACAGCTAGGTGTTCCCATGGTTTCACAGATCCAGCTTGAGCAAAATTTTCCAACAAAGGGCAACCAGCCTCTTCCCGTCTTTAAGTTACGGATTATTCTAATGGTGAGCCTATCAACAACAATACAATTGTTTATTATTAAATTCAACCAAACCAGGACAAAGGCTACTCCGTGATCCTGGTATTATTGGATCTGTCGGCAGGGTTCGACACCGTGTCTCATACCATCCTGATTGACCGGTTGGCGAACGTGGGAATCAAGAACAAACCCCTTGCCTGGCTAAGGAGCTTTTTATCCAATCGCACCCAGACTGTCACCATGGGTGCATATCGTTCAGCGGAGGTAGAGATTTCAAAAGGGGTGCCACAGGGCTCATGTCTGAGCCCAACCCTCTTTAACATCTATGTGGCACCCCTGGCAAGAGTGATGCGCAAATTTGGCTTCATTCCGTGTCATATGCTGATGACACGCAGCTCCTCTTCCCCTTTAAGACTCTCTCCGCTGAAGGAAAGAGCTCCTTCTCATCAGGCATGAAGGCAGTAGCACGATGGAAGTCCACTAACTACCTACAGTGCAACGTCAGTAAGACAGAGGTCATGCTGTTCGGGGAGGCAAAAATATTATGGACCCCAGACTGGTGGCCGCATGACCTTAGAACTGTCCCAGAACCTAAACAGGTCGTCAAAAATCTGGGGATCCGACTTGACCAGGAACTATCGCTAAAACAACACAGTAATTTCGTTACAGGCTCATGTTTCCACACCATCAGCCTGTTACGTGAAGTCTTCCCCCTGCTGCCAGACTCCTTCAGAAAAACCTTAGTCCAAGCCCTTGTCTTAAGTCGAATCGACTACTGCAATGGCCTGTTTCTCTCCGCCAATGAGGGAGTGCTGGTCAGACTCCAGGTAATTCAAAACACGGCTGCCCGCCTAGTCCTCAAGGCCCCCCCAAGAACTGCATCTAAGCCCCTCCTTGACAAACTGCACTGGCTCTCAATTCGACAGAGGACTAAATTCAAAATATGCTGTCTGATACATAAGAGCGTTAATGGACAAGGCCCCACGTACCTGGAAAAGAAATTCAGTCCATATATTCCCCCCCGCATCTCTCAGATCCAGTAACAGTCATCTACTGGTAGTGCCTCGTGTCAAGAAGGCTAGACACGGAGGTAAGGCACTCTCAGTAGTTGGACCCACACTATGGAATAAACTACCTCTGACTCTCAGATTGTGTTCTGAACATCTGAAATTCAAGAAACAACTTAAAACTCTTCTGTTTAAAAATGAGATCTAGTCCCAGCCAATACCGCATCCTCTGTTTATGCTAACTGGCCCAAAAGCGCAGAGATACTCCAGTTGGAGTCGATTCAAGCGCTATAAAAACCCATAAATAAATAAATAAATAAACATCATCATACAGTACATAAGGTTTAAAAATACATACAAAAAAGATTTTTAAAAAAGAGATTTGTCATACATCTCATACGGCCACTGAGCATTGTGTCACTAATCCTTCACTTTCTTTGACTTTCCTTCCTAAGTATTTAAGTAGAGGTGCCAAATACAGATATTAGGTGGCTAAATGTGGCTGATCGGGGACTGTTTTTTCCCTAGTGTATAAAGTACAAGATTGCCATACAGGCGCCTGGAGTTCACATAAATAGATCACTATTGATAATAGGTGAGCCTATCTGTGTGGCAGGTTTTAGATGTAACAATAAATGGATCCAAGGTACCTTATCATGAGGAGTCTTATACCTAGTGTGCCTAGGGAGCCTAGGTATTTTCAGAAACATCACAATCTCAATACCAGCTTCTCCCAAAATCTTACTGAGATAGATGCAGCTTGAATAATCACTGGAAAAGGTAGTACGATGTATCCAATTGAGTAAAGCAGCTTGATAATATATTTTAATTCTAGGTAGTGCCTGTCCCCCTTCTTCTATATCTAATTGCAATACCTTTACATTTTTCTGTTTTTTTCCCCTACCATAAGAAGCATCTCAAGGTGTGATCAATTTGTCAAAATAGGATTGTGGAACCTTAATTAGGGCATTAGTGAATACAAAAATAAACAATGGGGGTGTGACCATTTTAACAATCGCAACTCGATCAACAATAGTTAATGTTAGAGACCACTGCTGTAATAACCCACAAGCTTTACTCTTACTAGATATAACATTCAATCAGTACAGCTCAGAAGGACTGAACGTAACATAAATCTCTGATAGGATGGCCAAGCGTGAACTGAGCCCGCATTTCAAATGGTAGAACCGAGGAGAGCGAGTTAAACAATGAAGCTTCAGATTTGGAATAATTAGCCTTATAACACATTCTGGCTATTGTCTTCTTCGCAGCCAAATACAGGATCATATTGTCAGCAAACAGCTTTCACTTTGTTACATTCTCAATTGGGGGGTTGGATCATTGGATCTCATCTCAGCAAGCAAGCTAAAGGCTCGACAAGCAGTGAAAAAAGCACCAGGGATGTAGGGCATCCCTGTCTTGTGTTTTGCCTGGCAATAACATGGCCCACAGACCTACGATTGATGACAATTTTTGCCTCACCTGCGCTGTAAAGAACACACTATTGACTGACAAAATGCAACGGAAATCCAAATTTGGACAAGATCATAAATAAAACGTCCAATTGCACAAGATCAAATGCTTTCTCAGCATCAAACATGATAGGAGTATTATTTTGATTAAATGAGGAATATTCAACTGCCTGAATCAGATAGATTGTATTGATTGACATTAATCGGGTGGGTAGAAAGCCATTGTGATCAGAATGGACCATGCTTAGCACTAACAGGGCTACTCTAGATGTCAAAATGTTCATAAACATCTTATAGTCACAATTTAGCAGGCTAATGGGAGAAATTAACCTGGATTTTCTGGAGGCTTTCCCTTTTCTTCAAAAAGCTAGTGACCATTGACTCGGTGGATGTCTTGAGGGGTAACTTACCTCTCAATATCTCATTATAATTGATAGGTAATATACTACAAGTCGTTGACTAAATATTTTATAAACCTTTGCCAGCACCCCATCACACCTGGATGCTTTGCCGTTCAGGATACATTATTTACAATAAACTTGAGAGTGTTAGGAAATTTGCATTATAGATATCCCTACAAAGTTTGATTTATTCAACATGTCTCACACACTAATTTATAACATAGCCACATACATGGAGTCATGACACTTATCTTCTGCATGTGGATCTGCAAAGAATAGAACTCTTCCTCGAGATAATGGAATATATTGGGTTGCTCTTACACCACTCAAAGTGATGCAGGGCGATGCTAAACCTAAAATGAGATTTTCCACGCAAAGCCTCCTTGCATGTCCCTGCATGGCGTGGTATATCAGGAGTTGTGCAAGGCAGTGCAAGTTGCAGCCTTGCATTACTCTGCACAGGCATTCTATGAGTGGGATGTGGGTGTACCCACGTATCCACCCATGAATTTTGTCGCATTCCCAGATTTACAGCAAATGGTAAAGCTAGGAAGGCATCAATATGCTACAATTTCCCCATGCAACAAGGGGAACTATGTTTATTTCTCAGTGTTTGGTCCTCATTATAAGTGTGCTGTATTCTGCAGCACACCTAGAAAGAGGGAAAGGCCTCTAAGGATTGATTTTTGTGCAGGAAGGTGCTTTAGACCAAAACTACCCCGCCTGTGATGCTGATAATTTTGCACAATGAGTTAAGAGTGCCTGCGTTGACAGTATCCTGCAGATTACGCACCACACACAGAGAGTACATGAATGGCCATATCTTGATACAAATGCAGCATTAATGTCCAATCTCTATAACACAGCAATCTGCGTTGCAGCATTGCAGTGCGTGAAATTAAGATAAATCTGGGCCCTTGTTTTTTTCGTAAAAGTATCCCAACGTAGTTTATTATCTACCTGCATTTTGCTCCACCAAAACCAAAGCAATTTGCAACCAACTGCTCAGATGTCGATAATATAATTACATTTAACAGGCCTTCTCACACAGTTGCATACTCTGCTCCAAATACATGTATGTCATAAAGTCTTAGAAAAGCATATTGTAAATATTGCATTTCAACATAGGCAGCAATTAAAATATATTCACTACAAGTAGCATTTGATTAATGTACATGAATGTACGATGTAACTATATGGATACATATGTACAGGCCCTGCAACCTCCAGCCCCAGTAGATCCAGCACATCAGCTTCCCATGACGCCACAGTCGCCCAAGGATGTTTCAGAAACGGGATGCATGTTTTAGAAAACACACTTCTATCTCGTATTCCTCTCCTGTATGGGTAGCTTTGGCTTACCCTCTCTCCAGCAGCAAGCATACAATCAACCATATCAATGCTTCTATCTCCCCGCCTCAAAATTACGTTATTTCCCTATCCATGACATTCTGCTATAAATCACTCTTCCTATCTACTATAACAAAACAGTAAATTCCCCCTGAAGCCCCTAACTATCTAGTATCCTTAAAATAACCTTAATTAACGGACACATAACAATGTTCAGAAAAAGAACACATTAAATTACACTAAATAGACACGGAAACAACACACTGACAAACTTTGGACAGACCAAAGGTCAAAAACACGAAAAACATTCTACACATCTCAAATAACTCTCTCCATACGTTTCTTCACACTGCACCAACCATCAGCCACAAACAGAAAGTGGAAGCAAAGTGCACACTTTCTGGTATACAGCCACACCTAATGCATAATTTCTTGGGTGTGACCAGGTGATTTGCAATGTTTTGTGTTTCGACGAAAGACGTGTTTGCTCTACGCAATCACCAATGTTACCATGCAAGAGCTACGCAATACAGATCTATCCTACGCAGTGTCCTATATCTACCAAAGCTTGGCCTCATACAGATCTGTCCTACGAAGTGTCCTTTATCTACCAAAGCAGGGTCTCATACAATACAGATTTATACTGCGAACTGTCCTATATCTACCAAGGCTGAGACTCATACAATATGTAACTTCGCAGGGGCCCACGCAATACAGAACTGTTCTACTCAGTGTCCTAGACGTAGTTATGCAGGGGTGAACCTATACATATATGTCCAAAGCAGTGTCCTATATCTACCATTGCAGGGGGAACCTATACATATATATCCTACACAGTGTTTTATATACCTAACCATGGGCCACTAAATACATATATGATGGATCCAGTCCCCTATATAATTAACCAAGGACAACTCAATACATATGTACCTGTAACTGATGCGCCTGTAACACAACACAGGTATGCACACACAGTTTGAACAAAGGTTTTCACAATTGAAGTTACACTGCACAGCAGTGCATGTTGCTGCAATAAGTTGCGCATAATGGGGACTGCAGAGGAGGACAATATGTTCCGAGTAATGCTACCAGGGGCAGCTCCTCCGTTTGAACGGACGAGCGTCGCCTCACTTAAAAATCCACAGAGATAACATTAAAAGGGTAAATAATTACCATTTTATTTTTCATCCCCCGTCCCAAGCCGAGCGTCAGGATGGGAGCTGCGATGGCCAGCCACACATGCACACTTTAAACAGCTCTAACCCAGCTGTCTTAAGACACAGCCACACAAGCCAAAACCTCCAGAGTGCTGTGGAGTGCTGAGTGAGGCCACTCCCACCAATCCTAGGGCTGCTCAAATGCTAGTGTACCCAAAAACAAAAAGAGAGGTAGGGAGAATGAGGAACCACTCTTTGTCCCCAGTTAAGTTTTGGCAAACAAGAAAAGAGTGTTCTATGGTACACAAAGAACCACACTTGGAGCAAAAAAAAATGCCACTGGCCTCACTCAGGTCAGTTAAGAAAGCCCTCACTCACCAACCTGGTTGATGACATGCTTCTTCATCGGGCCCCACTGAAGAGGCCGAGTGCCTCTCCAGTGTGCTGCGACGCCAGGTCTACTGCGGAGCAGGTTTTTTTGTGATTTTAGGCGTGAAGTGAAACTAATTAGTGGTGGTGAGAGATAAAAATGTCTTAAGTGTTTCAAAAAGTATTTATTATTTGATCACTGGGACATAGATAAAATGGTGTTGGAAAATAGTCAAAAATTAATTGTTTGGTTATTTCCAAAAACTTTTAATATCAGTCAACATGTTTCTGCCTTAAAACGGTGTAAGTTTACCAGGCATTCATCAAGACGTATGAGTGGACTAAACCCTGGCGGTATGAGAACCCTAAGGCTCACCCTGACCTAGGGATGTGAATGTGAAAAGTAAACATAAAAAAGTGAAAAAAGTGCAAAGGAAAGACCTTGCTCCTTCCCGGTTACTCCTGGTTTAAGGTTACTGCACTTGTATGGTGAATGCGATCGATGGTGTTTCAGGTTCCGAGAGGGTGCCTGGCGTCAAGGGCGGTGTGCCAAATACGCTACCACCCCCCTCCCATGACCCATGGTGTCGATCGCATTCACCACACAAGTGGTTTAGTCCACTCATACATCATACGTTTTTGAAACACTTAAGACATTATTATCTCTCACCACCACTAATTAGTTTCACTTCACGCCTAAACTCACAAAAAAACCTGCTCCGCAGTAGACCTGGCATCGCAGCACACTGGAGAGGCACTCGGCCTCTTCAGTGGGGCCCGATGATGAAGCATGTCATCAACCAGGTTGGTGAGTTAGGGCTTTCTTAACTGACCTGAGTGAGGCCAGTGGCATTTTTCTTTGCTCCAAGTGTGGTTCTTTGTGTACCATAGAACACTCTTTTCTCAAATGCTAGTGTAAACAGCCCGAGGATTGGTCAAGGGAATTGCTGCATCCGGTTCCTGTGTCAAAAGAAGAGGTCCGAAGTGAGGATGTCACCGAGTTCAGGTAAATTTTTTGTATATAATATTTTAAGCGCACGCCTGCCCCCCCTTCCTCATAGATGAGAGCCGCCACTGAATGCTACATATGTATCTCATCTTTGTGGTGTACCACTATGTGCTGCATTGGTACAATACATTAAACATTGTCCCATTGTGTTGATGTGGATGGGTTTGAAACATGTTTAATGTTTACCACCCAGAGATACCTTCCAAAACTACATTTTGTACATCTAATTACATCGCAATATCTATGTGTGTAACCTTTTACATTACATTAGGAAATGGTTCATTGAGAAGCTATATACAAAGTACTCTGGGTCCTATTTTGCAAGTTTTCACACAACGCAATGCAGAACGACCACATGCTACACTGCATGAAAGGGAGACAGCAGGAATGCACCATATTTAAGAATATATGGTGTGTTGCTGTACCCTCCTTCCACTGACACACAATGGTCTGCCGGCGCCGTTTTCAAAGGGTGTCTGCTTTGTAGGCAGAATAGTTTGTGTGCAGGTAGAGCAACCTCCCTGGACAAAAGTAATCATCAGAGGCATTTTCCCCATTCTACATGTGCTGCAGACAACAAGGAGAAATATTGATATTTGTCCTTATTGCACCTTCGCCTGGAAAGGCGTCATATTTTTGCACATTCCCAGGTTTACCAGTCTTGGTAAATGTGGGAAAGCATCAAATCCATGGGTGGATGCAGCGACTTGCACAGCATTGCGTTAGTTCAGAATTAATAGGCCATACAGGGACAAGCGAAGTGACCTTGCGTCGTTTGGGAAATCTCATTCTAGGTTTGGTATCACCATGCATCATCTTGTATGGCATAATGGTAATGACAAACATTAATAAATATATACCTATGTACATTAATCAATAACTGCTTACTCACTTAGGATATCAGCACTGTCCCTGTGTTACAAGTATGTGTAAATAGCCACAACTGAGAGTAATGTAACGTAACATGAGTTAAGAGATTTTGCAGTGACTCACATGCATTAACCTATGAACAGAAAGCACTATTGTAAACACCTTGTAAATACCTTGAACATAAATGGGGCCTATCCTACTGCATGGGCGATTTGCTCCCTTTTAGAGAGGTGCAGAACACATATCACAAACTAATTAAAACAACAAAAAAATTGTATTTCATCCCAAATATTGAAGAGGCCAACCAAGGCCCAAAAACTATCCTCATTATTTCTAAAATATTTATGCAGCCCAATACGCTTTCAAGAGAGATCCCCCTCCCAAACCCTTTGTGACTAGATCTCAACATTTTTTGCAGAAAAGATTCTGGCTATACAGTACGGATTCACCTTTACTCCCATCACCGACCCCTTAAGGGATGCAGTGTTGAGCAACCCTGACAATAAGACTAAGGCTAGTATTACCACAATTGCAGATCATTATCCAGTCAAACTGTTGTTTCATGTAAGTTAGTCTCACCCACGATCCATGTCCACCAGTGATCCTTCATGAGGCTATCGACATGGTAAATCCGCTCATCAACTACATTTTGAACAACTCTTTAGCTACTGCTTAAGTACCTCATGACTGGAAATTGACTATTGTTGTTAGACTGCTACAAAAAAGTACCTAGCAGATCCTGCAATTTTGTCCAATCTTAGGCCTATCTCTTAGCTGCCTGCACTGTCCAAAATATTTATTTTTTAAAGTGAATCAGCAATTCATTATTTTTTGGGGGAAAGCTCCACCTCCCTTCACACATGCCAATAGGGCTTTAGGCCTAAACATTCTATAGAGTCTGCCTTACTTGGGGTCACAGAGACCATTAAAATGTCCCTGGGTGCTGGGAATGATGCAGTATTGATACATGAGACATAGAGATCTCTCAAAAAGATTTTACCTGGCTTAGATCATTTCTAATAGGAGACAAACGTTTGTTCTAAGGGAATTTTCCTCCAAAGAGAAACTGATTACTAGGGGCATTCTACAGGGATCATCCTTCAGCCTTTCCCTTTTTAATATCTATTTTGCCCATCTTATCTCGCTAATTAACTCCTATGGAGTTGCAACTACATCTTACGCAAATGACACCCAGTCCTTTCTTTAGATCAGGGGTCAACTAGTCCAGAACTGAACTTTCAAAGATTTCTCGCTAACATGATTTTTGGATGCAAAACAATCACCTGCAATGCAACTCTGAACAAATGGAAATTCTCCTCTTTAGAAAATCTAATCTCTTTTCTCCTACAAGCTGGTGGCCAAACTCAGTCCCTACTCTACCAGATACAGTAAAGCTGCCAAGAATGTGTGGGTCAAATTTGACACCAAACTATCCTTTCAATCTCAAGCAGCGGCAGTAGACAGGATGTGTTTTAACCTGATCAAATCCCTTAAGAAGTGTCTTCATTTTCTTCCCCTGAATGCCAGGATGACTGTAGCATTTGCACTTGTCATGTTGGATTATTGTAACAGCTTGCATGTGGGATGTGTAAAACAGCTAATACATACACTTCAGATGTTCCAACATGCAGGAGCCAGAATGGTGCTACAGCTCCCTAAATGGGGCTCGGTATCATATGCATTATAAACACTTCACTGGCTACACATACATAAAATAATTTTGTTTAAGACACTGCTACCAGTCTTTAGGGCATTCAATGCCATGGGACTGAAATATCTCACTGCCAGATTCAGCCACTACAAAACCCTGAGAACACTGAGATCCTCAAACTCAAATCTGTTGAAGCCCCCTCTATTAGATTAAAACCTTCGAGGTGGAAAACCCACAAATGCATGGAATCAACTGACAATCCATCTCTAATTTATACATACAGATGATGCTTTTAAAAAGACCCTGAAGACGTGGCTGTTTCATGTCTCGGACGCACTCTGTCACTTCCTCATTAAAACCACCCCTCTTAGGCTAAGGTAAAGGGCTCACACTGCAGTTTTAATATTAGCGCCAGGATGCTCATTTGTTTGAGTGACAGTGCGCTTTATAATTGGACAGTACATACCATTTGTACCTTACTGGTGTGTTCATACAATTCACTTCCTCAACTACTATGTGTATTATTTCCTACAGACAAGATACAATTAGCTGTATCTAAGTTCCTGTATTTACTCTTCATCATACATCCGCAAATGCATATTATTTTGCCTATTTGTGATTCTGATGGCTGACATGCAATGTAACCACGCAACACATTTTCAATATGATAAAATTATTCCTAAATATTTTCCAAACCTTTGTATCGACATAGACGACAAAGAAACACCATGACTTTATATATCTTGATGTTCTCTTACTTATTTATTGACACTGCACAATTATCAAAATGAGTTTGAATACGTTTTATTGCATTCAGGAAAATACATTTTCAACTATATTGTCTCGTAAGCCACGGCTTGCCATTTAGTGCACTATTTCATAATTTGAATCTTCATCTTCATCAACCTCTGGTGTGATAGTACATTCATAGTCCATTGACCATTAGTCTTTAGACATATGCTCTGCAATTTTGTGCACACTAAAACAAATTTCACACCATTGCCTGTGACTAATGTTGTTTTCTGACTGATTGACAGAGGCATCGAAACCAAGATTTAAGTACCAAAAGCATGTGCTCAACAAAATAGTGTGCTTTTCTCAATGATGGATTATATCTCTTCTGACCGTCATTCTGTGAATGTGTGAAGGGGGTCATAATCCATGGCTGCAGTCAATAGCCTTGATCATCTGAAATATGTTTTATAATTATATATTAGGATTAGATGTGAACTTAACATCACATGCCGTGTTTAACATGTATGTTTAACAACTATCAAGCAAGTGTACATTTGATGACAAACAACTCATGAGTTGCAGTACAAAATAATTGTAAACATTCATTTTCATTTAGGGTACTGTTGACATATTTTTCTCAGTGTAAGGTCTACTGCTAATCAGCATACAAACTATAATTTGACATATACAGTTGATAATTGTTTGTATACTCAAACATTTACTTCAGTTATTCAAGTAACTTTACACAATAGTGATGACATGATGCCCACTGATGGAAATACACTATGACATAAGACAACCTTTTATTGAAGTGTAGTGTAGTTCCTATATTCCCAATAGGCTCTGTGTATTGGAATAATATACACTATAGATTTGACATAGGACTGAGGTCAGTATGTCTCGGTCGAGTATACTAAACTGAATTGTATGTGTGCCAGCTAACTCAGAGGTCACTAGAAACTTTTTTGAATAAACAGGAAGGGATTAGTCTCTGACAACCGCATAAACATGACAACTTTGTTTCCCCTAAAACCGAAACAATATCTTCAGACTCATGGAAACAATAGATAACTAGTTCACTCAGTCAATCATGCATGCATCGTTTCTACAGAGTTGCATAAAAATAGAGAGACGGGTGTTTCAATAAAAGGGGTTTATTGAACAGTCTTATTTCTCTTGCAAGAGATATGAACTACTACAATCGTTACACAGAATACAAAGCAAAATGCGTACAGCGCAAACAGTAATTTAATATAATACTGTAATAACATTGTCTGTTGCTATGACATATATAAAAATACATATATAAATAATAGGCTAAAATACTCAACAGGTGCTTCTAAAATACACCTACCCCAATGTACCTAACCTAGGTCTAGTACCAGGGAAGAAGTAGGTGTTATCTTTAGCATAGGTTTAGTTTTGCCAAGAATTGCCAAAGTTTCCCTCGGTTCTAATCAGCTCCATACCTTTAGAATGAGAGAGGTTAGTATCTCTTTCACAGGACTCCATTTCCCAACACCCCGCAAGAGGAGTCAGAAACACTGGAGCTGGATTCTCGGCAGGAGGATGACAGCTTCTGGTCAGTGCATCAGCTGGAGAGTTGGCTTCCTTCGGCACTTGCTGTAGCGAGCTACGTCGTGCAAGTAGGTAGTCGAACTGCACCGAACCCCACCGTGCTTAGCTATAGCAAGTGAAGGTATATTTATACCTTGAAGGTGTTTAGGAATGCCAGTATTGACGTAAAAGTTAGGCATATGAACGTCATGAATGAACTCCTAAGGAATAGATGTTCATGCATAATAATGAGTTCTTGGAGAAATCAATATCCAGGCTAGGGGAACTCCCTTCTGCTTAAGAGTCTGGTTTTCCAAGAAATCGTTGTGACGTAGATGAATGGATGGAAGTAGCCATGCCTGTATTTGGGTAGTATGGGTTATGCCTAAATAAGGACTGGTTTTCTATGCCTATATAAGGGCAATGTGAATTGTACCTATATAAGGGCATGAATTGGGAAATTCATTCGGAATCTAAATCGACATACAACACCCACTCCACTTTCTTATGTACAACGTTACAAAATTATAAACATGTTTAAACATATCTAAAACATATCTACACATGAAGTGTGAAAACCCATCCAAAATACATGCATTAGAACTGGTTGTAAACATAAAAGATGTATAGGTGCTGTACGCATTAAAGCAATGTTTCATTTTAAGCATATATTTACATTCTGATGCTAACAGAATGAATCATGAAAATATACATTTATGAAATACAGAAGAAAAATGGCCGAAACCATTTCATGGCTGATTACATAAAACTGTTTGTATGTGGACAAGGTCAAATATTGTCTCTGGAAGTAATCAAAGAATTCTTGTTCTCCATGAATAGTTCTACTTTAAGCAGATCACTTGTGCCAAAAAATGAAAAATACAAATTTGGGAGAAAAAAAATTAATCATAGGAAAAAGTTCTTTGTTTTTCAAAGAATGAAGGTACAATTCAAAGTCTCCCAGAACACTGTGTGCCAAATTCAAAAGTCAGTGCTAGCGCTTGGAGAAAACATGAAATCTTCTATGTCTTTAAAAAAATCATCTATCATTGTAGGTGATAGTTGGATTACCTCGTTTAGAAGATTAACCGCACATAGATGTGAAGCATCGCTTTCAACAGTGGTCACATTAGCAATGTTCGAATCGGATGTTACCTGTGCGCCTGAAGTTTCCACTCGTACCTCAGCATCAGGATTTTGCGTCTGTAAGATCTCAATGAATGCCGTCATCAGAATTGGTAGCAGCTGGGGACAACATTGCGCATGGGCCGCTACCGGGTCCAACAAACTATCAACATCCGTTGGCATGACTGATGGGAGTGTCAGACAGATGTCTAGCACGCATTCTTCTCCACATAGCAGGCAGGGTAGAACAGGTAAAATGCAATCTGCCAGATTGGTCCGAATGACAGACGTAGACGAGTTAATCCCAAAATTTGGACGATGCGCTCACGACACTTCATCTCCAATAGACCTCTCTCTATGGTGCTTGGAGTGGCGCTGGTGATTTGGCTTGCCATATCGTAGCAGTAGCAGCAAAAAAAGTATCCCTGCAATGAGTCCCAAACGAAGGGCAGGCCGCCAAACACAGAATGCGCGAAGTTTGGAAATATTCCTAGGACTGCTTGAAAGGGTGCTAACAGTCCAGAAAATGAGGTCCTAAATATACTTACAGTACCGCTGGTTTCAGACATGTTTAAGATATGACTTAACATTTCTGAGAAATGTATAGGGCAGTTTGTAGTTTAAAGGGCATGTATCTAGGCAGAAGTTCTTGTGACTTGCAGATCATAGGTTTCTTTGGCCGAGGTCAGTGGCACAGTTTTTTGCAAAAGAATGACTTTCATTCTGCTTAGAGTATCAATTTGTATAGAAGAGATGTTCAGTGAAGGCCAAAGTGGCGACTCCCTGACTAACTTGGCTTTTGGAAACGATACTTGCATACAGCAAGTGACCCTGGATGACACAGTTACTAGATATGGTATTCCTGGCAATGTGCCACAGCAGCAGTGATCGTTCAACACGAGTTAACTTCCATTTGAAAGTTGTCCAAAAATTGGATCAATCACTGCAGCTGGGGATAGATTCAAATCCTGTGCACACGTTGCAGAGTAATAGGTCCTGGTGTCAAAACCCAACAATTGAGACAATGTTCATGAGAATAGAAGTAATGAAGGTCAAACTCCAAATTTGCGTGAAGATAAGGTTTATACATCAATCTTGATCAGTAAATTTGACACCAGGACCTATTACTCTGCAACATGTGCACAGGATTTGAATCTATCTGTTTGGTGTAGGCTTGTCCCACACTACTGCAGGGGTTGTTTTGTTGTCTGGGTTTGTTGCCCCTGACCTGTTGGCATCGTGTAACTTTGAATCAGAAGTCTCACTCAGAATCGCACACGCTTGAGCACCAGATCTTCCTGACCATTAACTCAAACCCATCCTCCTCACTCATACTGCAGCTGGAGAACCTTGAAGATGACAGGATAAGTTGTAAGAGGAACCATCACATGCCCTGTGTAAGTTTATACCCTGACAAAGGAGAGAACCGCTTAGTGCGTTTTCACAGTTTTTACCGCTAAGAAACACGTAACGTCCCCCACTCCAACATCTATGTGTGTATGGTAATTCCCAGGATGTCTTGATGTATTCTTTGCCCAACCTTTCATATGTGCCTGCTGGTATGTGTTTTAGGCAATACTCAAAATGGAAAATTGTAACAGGCAGAGTGATTGTTCCATGTATAATCCATTCAGTAGCTGGTTTCTCAGCTACCGTAAATGGCAATCTTTCCAGTTTTTCAATGCTCAGTACCGTATAGTCTGCTCCCCTTTGTGCCAATTTGATCTGTTTATCAGTGAGATTGAATTCTGAAAACAGTGACGTAGTATTGATTAAACACCAAGGCACATAGTCTGAATGAAGGTTTTGCAACGCCCAGCCTAATAGCATGATAGAACGTAATTACGACTGACCATGTTGCAACATGACCAAGTCCTGTTCCATGATGTCTATGGCAGAAGATACTATGCTGTCCAATGAATATATTCTTTCTGCAGTCTCTGCTTGCGTAATCTTCCATGCTTCATTATAAGCAGCATAGATACTGGCATATATAAAACGTTTATGATGCTGTTTCCTTGGTTCTAGCAAGAATTCCCTAACATCAGCGTTATCTTTAAGTAAAGATAAGTGTTGCTTTACATCCTTAAGTGTAGATCTTTGTAGCCAATTAAGGCAGAGCTTCCCTACACTGTATGTTGTTACTATTCCTGGATGCTGCCTCTGAACGTATTTTAGGTCTGACCTATTGCATGTGAAACCCTGTGTTTTGTTCAGGAATCTATCTTGACAGTTGTTTGTGTCTGTGGGCCAGATAAACCATGTATTCCAATCTGTATCTGTTCTGTTGTGATGCAATATAATAGTATGTATGTCGACCTCCCCCTCTGAAGTGTTATTACTATCAGGTGTAGGTATGGACGGATGTCTTAGATCTTGGCTAGCCCAAGGCAAGACGTCTGTTCGACAGTGTCATTCAAAAACATATTTTGCTCAGGGATGATGCAGGCTCTAAATAAAGCTTCTACGCCCTGTACTTGCCAATCTTTTGTACCCCAGACAGTTTTTCTCTCAATGTTGTCTTTCCAAAAGTCGAACCCTAGTTTAGACAGTTGGGCATAAAAGGCTGCAGAATAAATCTGTTTTGTATTGGTCAACATACTTTTCATTCCTGTTTTGTTTACATTCTTATAGTAAAATGATTCTGCATTTGATACATTGAACCCTGAAAAGTATGGCAAATTCGTAGCAAATGTTTTTTGAGCTACCCTTTGGGGGCGTAGGACAATGTTCCCATTGGTTATACATCAATACATTTCTAGGATTTCTAGATTTATGGAAGAAATGATGACCATAATGATTATAACAATGCATTTGTTCACAGTCTGATGAACCTTCTAAATATTCATGATTTGTGAATACTGCAGACATTTCTAAGTCTGACATCATATTATTAACAGTCTCGAAGTCCCAATCATCAGAAAAGGTATTAAATGAAACAAAGGCACTTAATGAAATCTTGAATAAGTGTGGAATCTTTAACAGCTCCGACGGGCTAAAAATGTCATATTCTGTTCTGTCCCAAACTATACCACCTGGTATAGGAACGGCTGTGATGTTCACTGATGACAAGTCTCTTTGTTCACAATGGGATGATTTGTGTGGTTTGAGGAGTAAGTTGATGTTCTTACTTGCTGTGTCCATTTTGATATATCTTCCATTTATCAGCATACCCAGAGTTATTACCAGAGCTAACCAAAGTAGAAGAAAAAATGTTCCAAACACAATCCAAAGTTCAATCCATGGTGAAACCAGATAAGTCTTTTCCAGGTCATGAAAAAGGTCTGTTGCTTGTTCTTTGAAACTTCTTTTTGCTGGTGTTGTTTCAGGTTAGCTGGGATCCTCAGAAAATGTATCAAAGTTAATGAAATAGCCAGAGGCAGTTCTGTCAATTGTTGGGATTGCATCAGGATTCGTTGAAATCACTGGAACCACTTGATCACTTGTTACTTCGCTGTAGACAGGTGTTTCTTGACGAACTTTTATTTGGGTTCCAAGCGGTACAAGTTCCATGGCTTTGTTGCATAGTCCTTCTATTCGCACTGCAGATTCCTCAAACGTGATGAGTCTCTCAGTTTGAACCTCTTGGATTGTAGCTAGAGCTGGGCATCTGCTACTTGGTCGGAGTCCACTTGGCCTACTGCTTAGTATCGGCCACATAGTGTGCTTTTATCAGGTCGATTGACACAAACCTGTTCTCCTTTTTACCAGCAAGGGGCTGCAGTAAATCTGTTCTTGATCCATGGATTGCTAGGACAGGTACTGGTTGTCTGTAAGAAGGCCCAAATTCCTTATTGTCCGCAATCTTTTCTCTGACTAGATCACCAAGCTTTGAGATCCAGAGAGGCCTTGCTGGGATGGTCGGTTTTTCCTCAGTGGTAGTTGGCTTCAGGAACACGTTGCTTTGTTTCGTTCTTGGTTCATTTAAGTCCTGTAAAACAGCCAAATGTTCTTTTATATCAAATGTTTTTTGTTCCACCACTGATGTCTGACAATCAAGGTCCACGACCAACATTCTTGTCCCAAAAAGGACGTCATATGGAGAGATACCCCCTAGAGAACTTCTTGGCAAGTTGTTAAGACTATGTTGGACACTTAGATGTTTGACCCACCCGTCACCCCAACCTAATACCCTAGCTGGTATAGATTGCGTTATGTCCCGTTTTTTTCTCTCCACAACCGAATTTTCCTCAGGATGGAATGGACTAGAATACTGCATTGCAACGCCCACATTGGCCATGGCCTCCTTGAAAGCTCGAGAGCTAAACGCAGGACCCTGGTCAGAATGTAGCGTGCCAATTGCATATGTGCCGATAAAGACTTGCTTATCTTTTATAACAGTTCAAGTGTCAGCCGAGCGCTGAGGCCACATCCAAATGAACCTTGAATGCAAATCCACTGCGACCATGATATATTTATAGTTGCCATCCCTCTGTAGATTGCTTAAGGGAGGAAAGAAGGTGCCCCGGCCCCAAATGGCATACCACCAGCACTGTTTAAAGCTAAGAGCAAAGAATGGACAGATATTTTACAACCACTGTTTTTGGAAATTAGATTGCAAAACAGAATACCAGAAGCCTGGAAGGGCTCAACAATAGTTCCATTACATAAAAAGGAGACAAGGGCGAGCCTAACAACTACCGCCTAGTTGCGCTAATTGACAACGAAGCAAAGTATTTTGCGGGAACTATTCTAGAGGAGCTCACATTCTGGGCAGAGATGATTCATATGATACCACTGAATCAGACTGGTTTCCATAAAGCAACCAGCACAGCTACAAACATCCTCGCAATTTCTCTAGCAATTGGCGCGGCAAAAACTTCCAATTTACCATTACATCTATGTTATATTGATTTTAGTGCTGCTTTTGACAACATCGAGAGAGGCAGACTATGGGAGAAATTGACACGATGGGGCATTCCTCAGTCTACTCTAAACATCTTAGTGCTCCTACACAAGGACACCTGGGTGAAGGTAAAACTAGGCGGAGGGACTCATCTCTCCTCGAAAGTACCAACCACAAAGGGACTGAAGCAAGGTTGTGTGCTTGCTCCAACCTTGTTCAATCTATTCATGGCTGACCTTCCTAATCGGCTGGATGCTTGTAACTCCCACGCCCCCAGGTTGGGAGAGAAAACTATAACCAACCTCATGTACGCTGATGACGTAGTTTTGCTAAGTCATACTTACGTTGGCCTGCAACATCTACTAACTGAAATGCAAAACTACGCAAAAGAAAACAACTTAAAAATAAACTTGTCCAAAACAAAGACAATGTCAATTAACAGCAAAAAGAGCTTACAGAAACACTGGTTCCTTGGTGGCATCAAAATCGAACACGTAAGCGAGTACAAGTACTTAGGGGTTGTATTCGACAAAGGAGGCACATACTGGCGCCAAAAAGAGGAAATAAAAAGGAAAGGTCTGCTAACTGCCTTAACGATGAAAAATCTTGCAAACAAACTGATGGGACCGACATTGACCCCACTATTGAAGGCAGTTCAGGCTAAACTTATACCCTCGCTAACTTATGGTAGTGAGGCAATGAGGGGAAGAGATGCTAAAGAGCTGGAGAGGACGTTGGTCAAAGCCTATCGAACTATGTTTTGTCTTCCGTCTTATACGTCAGCAGCACAAGTAAGGCTGAAGTTTGGCCTTCAACAACAAGTCTTGGCTAGATAAGGGGCTTACATCATATGCTGGCATAAGATAAGCAAGGCCAATCCAGACACGCTGAATTATCTGCTCTGGCAAGACATACAACAAGCAAGAAACTACCTTAAATTAGCCTTAGATTCCACCAAATTGTCTGGACTATGGGAGGCGCAACTCGGCCAACTTAATTTAAAAAATTGGTCTGGAAAAACATAAAACTATCCTCCTTACTTAAGGACAAGGCAGCCTTCTGGAAAAGATCTCACGCCTGGATGACCCTCAGCTCTTACAAATTGCTCACCCCACAACCATATTTCAATCAGCCTTACTCGAGGGTGACAAAAATGAATTTCCTAAGGTACAGACTGGGGATGCTTCCATGTACCCAACATTTACCACCATGGTTGAGGACCAAAGGCCAAGCTGCCTGCAGACTGTGTAACAACAAGAATGGTAACATTTTGCACGTAATTTGCCTATGTGAAGAACTGCATCAAGTACGGTCTCAATTCTTAAAAGATTTATTTAACCAGAAAGGGATCCGCACCAGAAGGCAAGCAGTGCTGGCCTGCTTTAACCCAGCGAACATCCAATTAAATTGCAGATTCGTAAAATATCTGAGGATGGCCGAACAAAAAAACAGAGCTAAAGTTTCCTCTCTGACTGTGTGTGAAACAGCTACCGGAAGTGGACAAGGAACTATGGCAGGAACTTAACCGAAACAAGCAGGGACAATCTCGCCATGATATCGAGCACGCGTGAACCATTGACTGCTCCAAATATCGTAATTTGACCATGTATTATCACAATGTAGCATTTTATTCTAATTCTTAAAATGTTTTTAACTACGGATTATGAATTTTATAGTGTAACCTCTGCAATGGTTTTAATTAACTATGCTAATAAACTTACTTTACTGTACGGGACCGCAGTGGTCCAGGTAAACACATGCTAATGGTTTATCGGAAATTAACAGGGGCGTCTGCGCAGGACGTTTCACAGTAGAGACTTTCATCTTTTGGCATATTTCACAGTCCAAAACGTAGTTTCTGGTTTGTTTCCTCATGCGTGGCCACCAGTATCTCTGTTTTAATAATGATACTATAGCGGAAACACCTGCATGAGCAGAGGCGAGCCCTTCATGTGCTGCTAGGATTAATCCTAATCTATGTTCCATGTTTGGAATTACCTGATCCCCCACTCTAGGGATTAGAGCAAACGGAATATTGTTCGCATCAGTTATATATGAGTATTTGAGTGGAAACCCTTTCGGTAATGTTTTACCACTGTCTTTGCTTGAAGCATTGACAGCTAGCAATATATTGATGTCTATTTTCGTTTTTGAACGAGTGATTGCAGCTACAGAAGCCGTTTACACAGCTGCCTTCATCAGCCAATAAATTCCCTTCAATGTGAACGCCATCACGTTGATGACTCAGCGTATGTATCACTTGAGTGTTTTGTAGTCCTTCTCGTAACTGAACTACTTGTTCCCAAAGCGTTTTATGCTTGATTGTGCCACCTTTTGCATCTTTGAACCATTTTGAAGCCAGTTTTGCAATTATTCATTGTAAGATTGAACACAATAAAATGAATTGCACAATATTAGTGTGGGGAATTTGCGATCCGTATTCTCAAGTGCCATCTTGAAGGCTTGTAGTTCAGCTCACTGAGTGGTAAAATCTCCTAAGGATTGAGTTTTTGTGACCATTGGTCTAAATTTGCCATCGCGCCAGCGGCAATTAACGATCACGCACGTGGCACTACTGGCTTGTTTACCCCTCATAGCGGGTTGAGCTGATCCGTCACTATAAATTATACATTCATACTGGTCTAGAGGCAGAATTTCAGTAGGCAGAGGACATTCTTGTTCGTATTGTAGAAATGCTTGTGTTTTCAAATAAGGATCAAAAACATATTCAACATCTGTTGCAGTAAGAGAATTAACCCATTGCATCCATCTTGGATGTAAAGCTTTAGCGTTTGGAATGCTCACTTTTGTCACTGCCTCTAAGGCAGGTACAGGAGTTAAGACCATAATGCGTTTCCCCTGTGGGAGGTCTCTTTCTTTTTGTACAGCAGTTTGAACAGCTGTCAGAATTTTTTCTGTAGAAGTGAATTCCATTTCTACTTGTGTGTACAAGTGTGATTTGTAAGCTACTGGCACTTTTTCACCTTCGTTAAAAGTTAAAAAGGTGAATCCACATTGACTCGGAATGATTTGGATCACTACGTTGCCTATGTTTACGCGTGTTTGCAAATGTATAGTTGCTAACATGTCTTTTTGTATTGAACGCACAATTTCTGTGTTTTTGTGCCCAATTTACTCTTTTTAAATCAGGTCTGATTAATTCGTAAAGAGGTTTAACCCTTTCTGCGTAGTTTAGAATGTGAGTTCTTCAGAAATTCAGGAAACCTAGAATCGACTGTAAGTTTTTCAGCATTTTTGGTGGTTGGAGCTGTGCACACTTTTCGAGAAAGTTCGCTGCCAGGCTTTTGCCTTCACTTGAAAGTTCATATCCTAGAAATAGGACGTTTAAATGGGCTATTCTAGATTTTTTAAATAAAATTTATAACCCTCAGAGGCAAATCCAAGTATAATGCTATTCAGCCTATTCAAGTGCCTATCCAAGTCATTGTCTGCCAGATAGATGTCATCGACATATGACAATGCTTCATCATCCTTAATTTGCAGTAACTCTGTTAGTCTTGCTGAGAATAACCCAGGACTGTTCTTGAATCCCTGAGGGAGACGACAGAAGTAACCCTGTGTCCCCATAATTGAGAAAGCGGTCAAATACCTGCATTCAGGTGCAATATTTTGACAAAACAAACTGTTAGAAATATCTAATGTGGCTTTATATTTTTTACGCATAATGTTATTCATTAATGCTGTACTGTGTGCATTTTGCACTGCAAATGTTTTGCAACAAGAGTTTAGATGTCTGGAGGGAAACAACAATTCGAGGAAGATGGCGGCCGGCTAAGACGCTTGGTCGGGAGCTCCGACCTCACCGAAGCATAACTGAAGTTAAAACACACCTTTTCCCTTAATTTTCCCCACAAAAACTGAAAAAATGATTACCGCACAATAGCGATTCTACCTAGCCTCTGCCTGGTATACCTTGGCGTTCGCTGGTAATTCCGGTAAGCAAGTTTGCCATCGCTGGTGCACCTCTGGAGCAAACGAGACGCCGTACACCGGGACCTGGGCGGCGGTGCTAGACGCAAGTAGAAACTGTCGGAGGGCGTTGGGAAGGATCCCTTTCCTGTTCTGGGGGAATCCAGGCAGTAGCAGCAACCTTGGAAACAGATGCAACAACGAAGAGACGGGGAGAACTGACTCGGCAAACTCGCCGCACTTCCGGGTAGTGAAAGGGAGAAGACTTCGAGCCGACAAGAAATTCTCCAACACTCCTAACACTGCTAATAGCAATAGATCTAGCGATCCGGATTCAGAAAAGCCAGCAGCAGCGAGGGAGTCTGACCCAGGGTGGTGCCGAAAATCACTCATTACCCCAGAAGAGACCGAGACCAAGACCAGGCACCAAAGACATTTGGAGAGGGGGATCCAGCGGTCGTCTAACAACAGAGTGAGCCATCAAGAACCTAAGCCGCAGCAGGAATCCGGGAGGACGATCTACACGCCCATGATCAAGGTACAGGGGGGGAAGGAGGTGAGAGGGCTGCAGCTCTGGACTTGATCGTTGGGTGTAAACAATTTAACCTTGCAGAGGGTGGTGAAGAGGTGGTGAGGGAAAGTGAGAGGACAAACAATGAGACAGTAATCAGACCAGATATCCCGGAAACTAGAAAAGCAGAAGGGGGTAAAGACACACAAACCTACAGTGAGAGCAGTGGCAAAACAAAATCCTCCTACTGCCTCAGAAATAGATAATTCTCAAAACAAAACTTCCCGCCAATAAAACAGATTGTAGTCCCTAAGAGCACAAAAAGAAAACAGAAAGGGTCTCCTATCCTCGAAAGCCTATCGCAAAGTATAAAGACCAGAGCAGCAAAAGCGAAAGAGCAAGGAAAACCTCAACAAGAACAGAAGGTTAAAGTAACCCCCTCCTTAAGGTCTTTTTTTAAAGTCCAACAGCTGGTTCAAGTCAGGGGTAGCGGCACTGTCCAGCAAGAAAAGAACGAGCCCCCAAATCTACCCCTGAGCAAAACTGCAAGTCAAACTCCCCTAATGGATGAGGGAGTGGAAATGGCAAATCCAAACAATAAAGCACAGCCCATAAGTAATTCCGCAAGCAGGGGGGAAGCCTCACACGAAGCTCCTCAATTGGAGTCAACATTGAGTCCTATCACTCCTCACAGAACAGAACCTTCTGAAGCGGCTTCAAATGAACCAGGGAATGACTTCCTCACGGTTAATCAGACCGAAAAATTCATGGAAAAATTCATGGATAGAGTGATGAGAGAAATGAAGGAGAGATTTACAGTGTCAGAAACTAACCAGAATAAAATACATGAAATGTGTGAGAATCTAGACCAAAAACTAAACGAACTAGGAGAAAGAGTCACTGCAATTGAATCTACATTAGACATTCTCAGCAAAAAAGTGGACATAAACCATAAAGATATAAGATCGCTAAAAGATAGCAACAGGAATATCAAAGAACAACTAGAATCGCTAGAGAACCAAGCGAGAAAAAACAATTTAAGATTTCTAAAAGGCCCAGAAAATCTGGAAGGGTCGGACATTAAAAAATTCATCGTCTCTCTCTTAGAAGAATTTTTTCCTTGGACCAAGGAGACCAACCTGATGGAAGATATTCAAAGGGTCCACAGAGATCCCTTTGGAAAGAGCAAAGAAAGAAGGACACCACAAAAAATCTTAATTAATTTTAAGACCTACACACTAAAAGAAAAAATTCTAAGTGAAGGCTTAAAAAATGGAACACTGAAAAAAGACAACTGGACTTTTAGAATCCGCTCCGACATGTCCAAAGCCACACAGGACGGACAATGGGAACTGGGGCAGTTCATGCAGGAACTAAAATCCCTCGGGCCACAGTACAAATGAAGTTCCCCGCAGCCCTCCGGATTATGTGGCGGAACAAAATGCACAATATAAGGGACCCCAGAGAGGTAGAAACCTTCATTGAACAGATCAAGGATCAATTACGAACGGAGAAATAAAAGGAAAAAAAAAAGGGAAAAAAAGGGAAAGAGTTATTTTTTTATCTTAGGTGAAAAAGGAGCTCGAAATGGGCGAAAATTACGCCCAAAAAGAAGAAGGGAGGCTTCCTCAGGGTGGGAGAAACTAAACACCACAAAAAACCACTATCACAAAGTAAAACTAGACCACGGGTGGGGAGCAAAATAGGGGGAAAAAAAGAGAAACAAATGTCCTCTTCAACTAATAAAAAAGGAGCTATCGGGAACCACTTATTTCAAACCAACCTAGAACACATAAACAAATGACGACAAACAAGAAAAAAATTAGTGTTCTCTCATGGAATGTCAACGGCCTTAGAACGGTTAATTGGAGGAATAGAATTCTCGAATATTTGAAGGAAGCCGACAGCGAAATAATTATACTGCAAGAGACACATCTCTTAAGCACGGAGTGGGATCAAATAGTGAAAAAACTAAACTGGGTGGATGTATGTGTATGCACCAAACAAAACTGTAATATTAAAGGGGTAGCAATCATCATTAAAAAATCACTTAAAGCTAAGATCGAATACAAGGCAGTAGACAGCAAGGGAAGATGGGCTGTAGCCAAAGTGAGACTAGACAATAATACGTTCTCCATAGTCGGCTACTACGGCCCAAATCTAGACGATCCGATCCCTCTACAAAAACTATACTCGGAGCTTTTATCCACCTCTGCCCCCATAATACTAGGCAGTGATTTTAACATCTTACTTGATCCTAAAACGGACAGATCCCCCCCTAGTAAACATGTAAACCTACCTAAGATGAGGGAGTGGCTAGGAAACTATAAAAAAGACTTAGATTTGATGGACATGTGGAAACAAAAGGGAGACAACAAGCACCCATTTACATACCACAACAAAAACCTGGGCCATAGATCCAGGATTGATTTCTTTCTGTTAAAAAGGAACTTACTAGATAGCGTCAGAAGTATTGAACACATACCAGCTCACCTGTCTGACCACTCCGCAGTTCAATTATCCCTACATATAACGAATAACAATACACCACCGAGGTGGAC
Source organism: Lissotriton helveticus (assembly GCF_964261635.1). Taxonomy (NCBI): domain Eukaryota; kingdom Metazoa; phylum Chordata; class Amphibia; order Caudata; family Salamandridae; genus Lissotriton; species Lissotriton helveticus. The sequence continues at coordinate 2,129,822,555 of NC_136061.1, forward strand.
AGTCGATCGGACTCTACTATCTGATCCGCAATGCATTGACAAATTAACAAAGGTTTCTGAAAACTTCTTTGAGGATAATCAAGTCGGTACCTCAAAACAAATTACCTGGGACACATATAAGGCTGCCGTCAGGGGGAAGCTGATAAATATGGGAGCTTACAAATCTAAAATCAAGAAACAGGAAATTAGAACTATGGAAAATGACATTAAACTAATGGAAGAGCAAACTGCATCAGGAAGCCCCTCAGAACCGAAAGAAACATTAGAAAAAAAAGGTCCTAGACCTTAAGGAGAAATTAACCGACTACCTGGAGAACATAGTGAGAAAAAAATGGGAAGCAAACAAATTCTCAAACCACGAATATGGGGAAGGATGCAGAAAAATGCTGGCGTGGAGAATTAAAACAGACCAAACAAGGAATAAAATATCTTGTATTCAGAACAACCAAATGATATCAAGTTCTGACGACTCCGTAATAATGCAGGAGTTTGCAACGTTTTTCTCCAATCTATACAAAGAAGATATAAACTCAACTGACGATCAAATCAGAAAATATCTAGACACCGTTCCACTTCCATCACTAACGGAGGAGGAGGAGAAAGAGTTAAATAACAAAATCAAAGTCGTAGAAGTAAGAGCTGCTGTAAAAGATTTGAAAAGAGGTAAAGCTGCTGGCCCGGACGTACTGCCAAACGAATTTTATTTAACACTGAAGGATTCAATGGTAGCCCACTTAACAGAACTAATAAATAAAATATATATGGACCAGGAAAATATTCCCGATTCATGGAATGACGCAACTATCAGTATCATCTTAAAACCTGGAAAAAAAACGAAACTCTGTGAATCCTACAGACCCATTTCACTGTTAAACTGTTACTATAAAATCTTCATGCAAGTCATAGCAAAGAGGCTATCCACAGTAATATCAAAACTGATTCATCCTGATCAGAAAGGATTCATAAAAGGCAGACAAATACACGAATTAACACACAAACTATTCGCAACAATTGACATAGCCACCTGCGAAGAAATACCTCTAACCATAATCACGTTCGATGCAGCCGAAGCATTTGCAGAGTCAACTGGGCCTTTTTAAACCAAGTCATCAAAAAATACAATCTAGGGACAAGATTTGGCTACACAATAAAGGAAATAGATGTACATTGTTACGACGCGTGGTATTACCACGCGTACCGTTACAACGCGTATTTTACAACACAAGTCGTTACCACGACTTGCGCTGTAGGGGTGCGGACTTAGGAATAGTTTAATTTACTATTCCAACACCAGCCTACGTACAGTAGGGAAGATGTTGGAATAGTAAATCTACTATTCCTTGTCCTGTAGCGCCCTCCAGCGCAAGTCGTGCTTACGACTTGCGTTCTAAAATCCGCGTTGTAACGGTACTGCGGGGTAACATCCGCATCGTAAAGGATGTTCCTCAAGGAAATATATAAAAAACCAAGAGCAAAAATATTAATCAACGGAACCCTCACCAGCAACATAAAAATACAAAGACGGACAAGACAAGGGTGTCCACTATCCCCCCTACTCTTTAACCTTTACATTGAGCCACTCGCGTGCTCCCTGAGAAACCATACCTCAGTATCTCCTTTCAAACATCAAATATGGTCAATGAAAGTGGCACTCTATGCGGATGACTTGATGATATTTACAGATAACTTTGAAAATTCTACCAACGCAATAGAGGACACGATATCTAAGTTTGGCAACGTATCAGGCTATTTAAAAAATCAAGCAAAAACTGAGGCTATGAGCTGGAATACGCACCCCAATACTCCATACTCCAGAAATAAAATAAAATATTTGGGGATCAACCTGGTCAATGAGTTAGAAAAAATCCCCCAACTGAACCTGAACAGAGTCCTCGTAGAAACAAGGAGACTACTCAAAGTGTGGGACGGACTACCCTAACCTTTCTGGAAAGATCTAACATTATAAAAATGTCAATCCTAACCAAATTCACATATCTTTTCAACACCATCCCCCTGGAATTCCAGAAAGACGCATCAAATAAAATCCAGGGTGAACTAGCCAGCTTCATTTGGTCGTCTAAAAGTACAAGAATTGCATGGAACAAACTAAGGAGGAAGAAAGAACAAGGAGGAATAGCCAGCCCAGATCTATTCGAATACTACAGGGCATTTCAATTCAAGAACATGAGACCCCTGTTAAGGAAGTACCAACCCTACCCAAGCTTTCTACAGAATATGACAGGCAAATTAGACCACTTTTTATTCAAATTTGGCCACCCAAAATTCTTTACAAAAATAAAACTAAAGATCTTATACAATGCTGCAAAAATATGGTAACAAATTAGAAACACAGTAAATATACCGTACTACAGTAATATGGCGCCGATATGGGATTCCCCTGGTACACCAGACTGTTTAAAAGATTCCCTGGCTCTACCTCTAAAAGCAGCTAGGATCGAAACATGGGGGCAACTCCTAATAGACAACTCCATAATCATGATAAAATCCTCATCAATAAAAAAGGAAATATCTAAATGGTACTGGGCTCTCATAGTGGCCGGAGAGGAAGACTGTCCAGTCCCCGAAACAACATGGAAGAAAGATATGCCTGAGCTAGACCTTCAAACTCTCTGGCAAAAATCTCTAGAAAAATGCTGGTCCACCTCAAAACCAGCAACCTTAAAAAGGAACCACTTGCTCACAATTCATAGGGCATACTGGACCCCAAAAAGATTATCGAAATTTAAAGGAACAAACACAAAATCCTGCCCCAAATGTGGATTGGAGAAGGCGAATGACATCCATATGTTCCAGAAATGCCCCCTACTCACCTCCTTTTGGCATGAAGTTGGTAAGACGATAACTAAGGTGTTGGGACACCAAATAGATGTAAGTATTACTCTTATTATTTTTGGCATCTACCTTACAAATGATATGGAGACAAGTAAGTAAACAGGAAAAGCTATTGTTTGTGTTGATGTTGTTAGCAAGGAGAGAGATCTGTATTAACTGGGTTAAACCAGCACCTCCTTTACACGCAAACTGGCTAAACTCCATATTAAAAATGAATAAACTTGATAGGAAAGGGAAAATTAGCAAAATGTCAGACTTCTGGGAACTATGGGAACAGTATTTTCTAATAGTTAACTAACACCTCTGTATAGATCTGGTAACCAAATCCAATGATTAAAGCGATGGCAATAATTCAGGCGGAAATCCTTTCTGCCGAGTAGCCAGGATGGCTAGCTCCCCCCATGTAAGAAATAGAATTATTGAGAATGATAAAGGATAAAGGAGAAACCTGTCTGCAAACAACACCTAAAGAGATACTCCCCAATCAAGTACGAGAAACACGCGGCAGTGACGGCACAGAACGTTGAAACAACAGACTCCCGAAACTCCTTATAAATACAATCGCAAAATGAGGATAACATTTTTTTTTTTTAAAAGAGTTTAGATGTCTGTAATCCAATACTAGATGATATGTATTGTGTGGCATGGAGACTGGAAACAAAGGATTGTTCATTGACAAGGTGCATGTTTCAATCACCCCCTGGTATTCAAGTTGATCTAAGATCTCCCTGACCTGTTTTTTTGCTTCTTGCTTAACTGGGTACTGCCTTTGCGCAGTTGGTTGATTTTTTAGTTGGATTGTATTGTGATGCGATTCCTCATCCCATCCTACATGATTTATGTGTAATGCTGGAGCTTGGGCCACTGGGCATTTCCTGGCATAAGTATATTTTAAATGAATTAGAATATAGTTAGAGAAGGCTGGCATAATGATGTCTTCGCCATGTGGGCAGTATGTCATAACCCTTTGCAAGTCAGTCCCAAAAGAGTGCTTTCACTTTTCTTGGTATGTCTTCCTCCATCCGGAGAGTTATTTCGTATAACCTATGTGGAGAACTAACCCTGGTATCTTGTTTTCTGACCGTCGTCTTCTTTCGGATTTCTGTGATGAAGTCTGAAAGGTACGAGAGGAACGTATATCAGTATCTTGATGTCTATCAGGTTTTCTCAAATTATCCCTATTCCTGGGCTTATACCTCCTTTCAGAGGGTTCCTTTGGAGGAGACCTTCCTCTGGATTGAGAACGCTTCTCTTTGGAAGTTTGTTTGCCATTTTCCCACTATTTTTAGAAGAGGTAGGAGTGTTTTATAGTAAAGACCTTTTCAGGACTTTCAGGCAGTTGTGGTTTTACTGGTTTCCCACCCAAACTGTCTCTGCCTAATTCTTCATAGGATTTTTCAATTATTCTGGCTAGCTCTTGTGGTTGTTCTGTTACATAAAATTCCCTCAACTTCTGGCAGATCGCCACTGATGCTGCTTCTCCTTTAATATTTGCTAATATTATTGCAGAGACCTGTTTGAAATCTTTCAGTAGTTTCATACCCAAATTTAAAGCAGGCTCGACCCGTCTTCATTTTGAATCTGTTTCAGGACGTCTGGTATTACCGCCATGGACGGAACACCATGTGTTTTAGTGTAGATTGCAGCGAAGACTGTACCACAAGTGGTGCAGTCGTCCAGATGTGGTGTGATCCTCATTGGTAAACAGATTGTTAAAATTCTGTGTTTCTCATGAGGGCTAGTATTAGGTAATACTGCTTCAATTTGAGTAATTTTTTTAGGTATCCAGAATGGAATTTGTTCAGTAATTAACCTATGACTGAGTGTAAAGTCTGTGGTATGATTTTCAGGGTATTCCCCCGGTGAGAGGTATGTTGTGGAATAACTACTGGTGATGGACTGTAAAAGTCCGCATGACATATCAAACCAATTGTCTGTAAATCTTGATTAACTCTTTTAGTTGAGTTAGTAACTCTTCATTTAACTTTTCTTCAATGTCAGGATGTGGTGTACAGCTGGCTAAAATCGGCCATGTTGCTCCTGGTCTACCTAATGGATCGTGCCTGGTAATGTGATTCAAATGTTTTAGGGCGCCTTTAAACCAGAGCTCATGCTCCTGGTTTGTGACTGGAATTTCAATATCCTCAAAAGGAATATATTCATCCGGTGGTTCATCGTCTAACCATGAATAGAATACTTCTGTCTGGTGATATTTATGTGCCTCTATCACAAAAACTACCCTACCACCACTTGACATTAGGCCATGTTTTATAAGTTTTATAGTGATGGCTTTCCTAATATTAGGAGGAATGAATATAGCATTCTCATCGGTTTCTTGGAAACCTGTATAGTTAAAAACTGCATCGGCTGGATCAGCCGCAGCTCCACTGATTTTGGTATTGTTGCCGTTTTCGGTCATTGTTTAATGAAAGTTGCAGAGCAAGCTTCAAGGAAACAAAGATAAGGTGTACAATATTTTGGAACACTGTATCCTTCAACGTTGAAAAAAATAAAAACTGATACATAGGATTTTTTGTCCTACTCAGCTATGGCAGATATTATCCCTTTACCCACTCCAGACGTCTATTGGAGTATTACGGGAAAAGAGGTCTCTGAGAAAAGCACAACTGAGTTACTTTAGTATCTAACGTTAAATTAGTGCCTTTCTAAAATGTTGGGCGCCATGTAGTGTAGTTTCTATATTCCCAATAGGCTCTGCGCATTGGAATAATATACACTATAGATTTGACATAGGATTGAGGTCAGTATGTCTCTATCGAGTATACTAAACTTAATTGTGTGCGTGCCAGCTAACTCAGAGGTCACTAGATACTTTCTCGAATAAACAAGAAAGGATTAGTGTCTGACAACTGCATAAACATGACAACTTTGTTTCCCCTAAAACCGAAACAATATCTTCAGGGTCGTGGAAACAATAGATAACTAGTTCACTCAGTCAATCGTGCATGCTTCGTTTCTACAGAGTTGCATAGAAATAGAGAGACGGGCATTTAAATAAAAGGGGTTTATTGAACAGTCCTATTTCTCATGCAAAAGATATGAACTGCTATAATCGTTAGACAGAATGCAAAGTATAATGCGTACAACGCAAACAGTAATATAAAATTACAGTCTAATAGCATTGTCTGTTGCTATGACATATATAAAAATACATACATAAATAACACAGGCTAAAATACTCAACTGGTGCTTCTAAAATGCGCCTACCACAATGTAACTAACCTAGGTCTAGTATCAGGGAAGAAGTAGGTGTTGTCTTTAGCATAGGTTTAGTTTTGCGAAGAATTGCCAAAGGTTTCTCTAGGTTCTAATCAGCTCCATACCTTTAGAATGAGAGAGGTTGGTATCTCTTTCACGGGACTCGATTTCCCAGCACCCCGCAAGGGGAGTCAGAAACACTGGAGCTGGCTTCTTGTCAGAAGGATGACAGCTTCGGGTCAGTGCGTCAGCTGGAGAGTTGTCTTCCTTTGGCACTTGCTGTAGCGAGCTGTGTCATGCAAGTAGGTAGTCGAATTGCACAGAACCACACTGTGCCTTGCTATAGCAAGCGAAGGTTTATTTATACCTTGAAGGGGTTGACGTAAAAGTCGGGCATATGAACATCATGAATGAACCCCTAAGGAATACATGTTCATGCACAAATGAGTTCTTGGAGAAATCAATATCCAATCTAGGGGAAGTCTCTTCTGCTTAAGAGTCTGGTTTTCCAAGAAATCGTTGTCACGTAGATGAACGGATGGAAGTAGCCATGCCTGTATTTGGGTAGCATGGGCTATGCCTAAATAAGGACTGGTTTTCTATGCCTATATAAGGGCAATGTGAATTGTAGCTATATAAGGGCATGAATCTGGAAATTCATTCGGAATCTAAATCGACATACAACAGTAGGATCAGTGACACCCACATTTTCAGTCACACAAATATTACTAAGGTATCTTTACAAAGATTTACTTCAATACCTTAAAGATTGGTGAGGCTTAGATTCAAATTTAGCATTTTATAAATGTTGTTTCTAGGAAAATGTATCCATTACTGTCCATGCATCTTGTACGTTCAAATTTGTTTGGTTATACAGCAGCATTATATTTATGTATTGTATACATTTTGTTGAACACATACTGATTACATTGCTACAACAATGAAGTTTACTTGTTGACATCAATTGATGCTTAATGAACTGCCTATCATCTAAAAACACACTTTGCCTTCACTTTGTGTCTGTATATATGTTTATTTTAAACTTGTTTAATTACATGTATTTCAATGACACACAGGCTGAGATTTCTTCTTACTATGATATTGAACTTATTGTAACCATACAACAAATGTGATGGCTTCAATTTTGATAAATGAACATTGAAGGTTGCCTTGTGCCTCACAAGGTGACATGTGTATGTCAGAAATAGCAATGTGTTCATTTTCACCACTGAGAACCAAATTATTAAGGTGATTTTAGTGCTATTTCACATTCACACAAAGCAGCAATGTCATATTTCTTTACACTACATGTGCATCTTTTAGTATTTCCATAGGTGCATCATGAAAATTTGCATGCATTATCTCTTTATATGTGACAAATTGGCATAGCGTCAGTAGATTTTTACTCTATTACTGCATACCTTTCTGTGCATCAAAGACATTAAAATTTGATCAAGACACAAATTTTGTACTCCTAGTAATTTTGTACGCCCATATATACCACCATCAGCACCACAGATGGTAAAGAGGGGAAACATCCTTTACACCGCGGATGTTTCAACACAGTGCTGTTACGACGCGTCCTTTACAACAGGATTAAGAATAGTATATTTACTATTCCAACACCTTCCCTAGTGTCCTCGGGGACTGGTGTTAGAATAGTAAATTATACTATTCTCGATCTGCGCCCCCAAGGCAAGTCGTTATCATGACTTGCGTTGTAAAAGACGCGTTGTAACAGCACGCGTTGTGACGGTACGCGTCGTACCGTCATACATCCGGTAAAGAGGATCCTTGATTTCTAACCAATTGGACTTATATTTGTAATTTCATACTGTTGGAAAAAGCCTTTTCTGCAGGTTTATCACCAAACCTTTTTGCCTCCCTCCTCCTCTTTTTGCTGAATTCAATTTTGCTGACCTTGGGCTCTGAGTACTTTACCACTGCTAACGAGTGCTAAAGTGCATGTGCTCTCTCCTCTAAACATGGTAACATTTGCTCATATGCAATTAGCATATTTAATTTACTTGTTATGCTAACAGGATTTGTATAGTGCATTACTGCCCAGGGGCATCTAAGCGCTATTCAGTTCAGGCTCAAAGTGTCACAGGGCCACAGAAGTTACCAGGACCTGAACAACCAGGTCGTTACAGTTTTCCTGAAGGCTAGGAGACTAGGTGCTGTTATTATACAGAGAGGCAGTTTGTTCCATGTTTTAGATGCTTCCAGCACTATGTTGTTTCCTCCCCATTGTACTTGTTCGTAACTTGGTAGTATTTCTAGATTAGCATATTCTGATCAGAGATTTCTGACAGGAAGGAACTGTTTGGAACTCTGATTGAGGTATTCAGGACCGAGATCATAGAATGCTTCATAAACTAGACATAGCACCTTAACCCGTTGCGTGCTGCCGTTGGCCGTCGCAAGCACTACCTTCGTAGTGCTGCGCACGTCCAACAGCCGACGAGGCCCCGCCCACGCAAGGAAATGCCCGTTAATGGGTTAAAGGTGATTCTTTGTTAACAGGAAGCCAATGCAAATATTTAAGTTCTTGAGCCACTGAATAATATTTGGGATTTTTTAACAGAAGTCTAGCTGCAGCATTTTGCAGAACCTGACGTTTGTTGATATTATACTTGTGGGTAGTCAGAAGCAGACTTTTACAATAGTCTATCTTAGACAGAATTAACGGGGTGACTAATGTCTTTTGTAGTTTGGGTGGTAGGAAAGGCAGAAACTTTTTAATTATTCTAAGAGTGTTGAAGTTAGATGAAGTGAGCTTATTTATATGATATGTAATGTTATGTTTGTTATCAATGAACACGCCCAGGTTTCAAGCCTATTCCACTGGGGTAGGGGGGTTAGGGCCCATAATAACTGGCCAGACTGCTGGACTCCAAAGGGACAACTGTGGTCCAAAAAGCAGGACTTCTGTTTTTCCTGCATTCAATTTAAGGCTGCCCCTTTCCCTTGATCTAAGATCTGCCTGATCTCTTTGTTTGCCTTGATCAAGGCAGTCTTCGTGCTATGGCCTTTCCGAAATCCAAATTGGATTGTGTCCAGAAGTTTGTTAGACTCAATGAAGGTTATCACCTGGTAATCCAGGAATTGTTCTGCTATTTTGGCCGGTAGTGGAAGACAGGAAATTGGGTGATTGTCATTTTGGTCCAGTAAGGCTAGTTTTTTAAGAGGGGAATCAATGCTGCTTTCTTCCAGATACTTGGAAAAATGCCTGTTTTGCACATGGTTTGAAAAATAAGCATTAGTTTGGGCGCAAAGACTTCTGCTGCCAGTTTAGTTATATTGGGTGGGCAGGGTTCGTATGGGGAACCCTGAGGTAACTTTTTCAGTAGGTTTATCGTATCCTCGTTGATGGAGCAGTAAATTCTGTCAAGATTTATGTTGCCTTTAGAGGCTGGTTACTCCTATTGGCAGATAATAGAATAGGCACTGTTTAGAATTGGCACATTTTTTAAAGATTGTTTCCCCCTTTTCGAAAAAGAGCTTTACCAATTCATCACAAAAAGATTGATTGGCAATCAAAGATTTGTTGTTGACATTGTTAGTTAATTCAGTGGTTGTCCGGAAAAGCTCCTTAGTGGAATATTTAGCTTCCTCAATCTTTTTAGTAAAACATAGTGCCTTACCTTTCAAAACAAGATCTTTATAGATGGCTATAGATTGTTTATATTTGATCTTTTCTTCCTCTTTATAGTTTTCTACAGTCTTGCTTACACTTCCTAATTCCCAATGAAAACCATGGTGCCGAGGAGGGACTGTGTCATTTTATTTTTACTGTTTTGACAGGGGCTACTTGATTTGATGCATTCTCAAGCCATTTATTATATTGTTTAGTTACGCCCGGAGGCGCTATTTGAACAGGACGCTCCCTCGGTGGAGCGGGGGGAATAATCAACAGAGACCAGTTGGAGGGTCTCTCACCTGCTAGGCGGACGCTCTCCAGTTGCTCCTGGGCTCCTGACGCTGTGGTCTCGCCGCTGCCGTACTCCACATAGCGGCTCGAGACTACAGCTCCCAGGGAGCTTTGAGGCCACTTCCACTTCCGGCCACAGCGCGCCCGGAGGCGCTATTTGAACAGGACGCTCCCTCCGCGTCGCGGGACGCGCGCGGGTGGGCCCTCTTTGGCCCTCAGAGGCCAGAGGAGACCGGACCGGGCCTGTCCCCTTGGTTTTGTTTGTAAGGTAAATGTTGACATCGATTTTATGCGTATTAACATTTGATCACTCTAAAAACCCTCGCTAGGAGCGAGGTCACGGGGCCCATGGATTGCTATCTAGAAAGGGTAATTTTACCTATCACTCATGAACTAGATAGTTTAGAACAACGCTTGCCCAGAGATAGCGTGCTCTGCAATCACCCTGTCACACAGACAGCTGCATATGGATCAGCCTTGCTGAAAGAACTGAATGATCTTTGTAAGACCCAGTATGTAGCAGCAGAATATGTAACCGAGCAACTCCATGTTCTGGTCAGTCCCTTAGCAACTCCTAATGCCCCGCCCACTACGCCTTTACTGATAGATGTTAACACACCTGATGCCCTCTTTCCATCTCCACTTGTAAAACTTAACAGCAATCATATAGGGCCCCTTAACATCCCACCCGCCAAAAGGAAGCGACACGGAACAACATGCATGGGGAGTGAAACCAAACAAGGAACTACTATACCTACCCCAATAGCAGCTAAGATACACAAAACTCTGGAATTTCAAGCACCTACCTCCCAGGCAATTTTACTGGACGCCATAGAACGGTTGGTTACTTCTATCATATCCCCACTGATAGTAAGAATAAATAGTTTAGGAGAAAAGCTTAGTGAAATTGAGATGTCAATTAATGCAAGCACGTCAATAATAAAGAACATGGCAGAACTCAGCCAGCAACCTGTTCGAGCTGCCACTGTGGTGCACGAATCACCTACTCAAAGCAATAACTGTGGGAATAAATCAATAGTTGCACATAGGACAGCACGAAAAAATCTAAACGTAGTTAGCCACTCCATTACACCTCAGAGGCCCAACCCCAAAGTAAGGTCGACCCTAGGCCCAACACCTCATAATGTGATAGCTGATAACCAAGGTATCATCCCTGGCAGAAGCGACCACATAAATCTACCCCCCTTTTGTAAGTGTCCTTTCGGGTGTCCCACCACTTAAGAAAGGAATATTTGAAACACAGCACGACTTAAGAAATAAAGTCGTTTTTTGGCTAACAAAAAACAGACCCCTGCCACCTCTTATTGACGGCTCGATAGTAAGTGTCAGAAGGGTGGGTTGGCTGGGATCACTCCCTAAGGATATCAAAGGGGATCTTGTCCTGGTAAGATTTAGAAATGAACGTGTTGTCCCCTATTTACAATCCTGGCAGCCCCAATTAGGAGATGGGCCTATATCTACATGGCAATTATCCCAGGGCGTTTTTCCTCACCCCGTCAAGATCAATAGCAGAGAGCAACCATCACTTGGCCAGAAACGTATATAAAATGCTGACTTCAAATCAATTCTAGATTTTGCCCCGATTCTGGCGTGGATTACCTTACATTAATCCACACAGGGGAAGCACCTGGCTGACTTAATGCTAACTTAACACGCTCTAAATATTAAACTCTGTAAAATGTTGTTTTCTTTTAAACGTGTAAATAACTATTTTAGTGAAATGTAATTATTATGACTGTTCTGAATAATTTGTATGCTTATATGATTTATATTTTTTGAATCGAATAAAGCTTAATTGATTTGATTGATTTGATTAGTTACTGCTTCAACATCTTTTACAAAAACTAGGGGTGTGTTCTCATGTTCTTCATTTAGATAATCAGGCTGCACATTTCGCCAACCTCTTGACAAGAAGGTAGTTGGCATTTTATTTACATTAGTCTTAATTTGTGGAAGGGATAGTTCAAATAAGAGTGCTCTATGGTCATACCATACAACTTTATAAGTCTTTATGTTGATTATGTCAGGAATATTATAAAAAATCCCATCCAGAGTGTGACCCGCCTGGTGCGTTGGTTCTCGAACTACTTGATCTAAACCTAGGGCTGAAAAAAGTTTGCAGTAGTGCTGCAGTTTCAGAGACTGTGTGCTCCTCTAGATGGTAGTTGAAATCGCCCAAAACCATGTAGTTAGTTTCTGAGAAAAAATGTAAGCCCCTAGTAAAGTGCACTGCATGTGCCCAGGGGCTGTCAATTAAATGCTACTAGAGGGCCTCCAGCACGGATTGTGCAAACCCACTTCAGTAGCCCTTTAAACCTCTCAGGCCTGCCATTGCAGAGCCTGTGGTTGCAGTTTATATTGCCATTCATTTTGACCTGGCAAAATAAACCTTTTGCTAGGCCCAAACCTCCCTTATTAATTAATATGTGTCACTCATAAGGTAGGCCCTGGACAGCCCAGAGGGCAGGGTGCATTGTATTTGAAAAGTAGGATATTTACTTTCAAGTTTTACATGTCCTTGTATTGAAAAACGTTTACATTTGTTTTTCACTACTGCAAGGCCAATCTATGACATAGATTAACACTGAGGTTACCTTTTTACATGTTATAAGTGCAAGAGATGACCCATCCAAGTTTGGCAACTCTTGAATCACAATTTAAAATCCTAACTTACGGTGAAGTCGTATTTTAATTTGCAACTCTGAAAATGTCACTTTTAGAAAGTTGTTGTTTTCTTGCTTTAGCCATTTGGTGAATGCAGCCTGTCTCTGGTCACATGACTAGGCGCAGTTGAACTTTGTGTATTTCTCACAGACAGCTACACACAATGGGGGTTGAGGTGAATGAGTGGGGCATCACAGGCAGGAGGGGAGGGAGGAGCTGGGCCCAGTCTCACTTACACCTAAATAGGCAGTGTCCTGTCTCCACACAAAGGGATGCACAGCCCTGTAGTTAGTCTGGAGCCAGGGCAGGCAGGGCATTTGTGCACTTCAAAGGCATGCCTCTAGAAGCTTTTCCCCACTTCAAAGAAACACCTGTGTATAAATACTGAGCCTGACACCAACTCTTCAGTACGCTTTCTGGACCTGTGGATAGTCTGCCATGAAAAAGGACTGCTGCACTGCTAGAAGGACTGCCACTTTGCTGGACTGCAGCTCTGAAGGACTAATGCCCTGCTGTGCTGACCTGTTGCCTGCTGCCCTCTTGCCTGGGTGAGAAAGACTGGACCTTTATTCTTGAACCCAGAGTAACTCTAAGGGCTAGTTGACTAGTCTCTTGATCTGAAGTCTCAGGGCTTCCAACAACCTTGCATCTGCACCTGGACTCTGCCATCTGTGAGTCTATCCTGTCAAGTGGTACCACCCCAATCCTGGACCCCTTTAAAGTATCTCTGCCTTCCTCTGTGGATACAGCAGAACTGACTTATCTTCTCTGCAGCATGGCGCAAATCCAAGCAGAATCAACACATTGCCACTGCTGGGTGGATTGAACCCGTTGCAAAGACCTTTGCATCTCATCACAGCCCCCATAAACTGCCACTGCTTGATGCATCCTCTGTGAAGGCTCTCACATTGCTTGTCTCGATGACAACAACAGACTCTGCATCGCAGACTCGCAGCTCATCTGAACCGACACATGACTGCACATTCTATCCTTGATGCCAGACTTCACATCACAAGCACCATTGACAGGATCCTTGACAATGGCCCTTGCATTGCAGCCACGCCACATCTCAGAACCAATGCATCGCTTCGGCTGCCCAATGCATCTTCGACGCAATTCCTTGCAATGCTCTGCAAACCAGGATTTAAGGTACTGTGTTCAGTACTGCTAATCGAGAAGCACCTACATCCACAGACTTTTTACTTGGATTTACTGCTAATTATTTCCCGTTTCCGTGAAATACTGCCAACTCGACATAGGACACGGTCGGGGTTGACTTAACATTGTTGTGTGGTTTTAAGGCAAATTATTCATTTAACCTCATTTCAGAGATTCCACTTACCTGAGCCTTCCTGACAAGTGCAGATCTTTCTGGTAGTCTCCACTCAGCGAGGGATGCCAAGGGATACTTCCCACTTGCTGGGCTATCTTTTTGTCCTGTAGAAGACCCGCTGTGACAATATACTAATGCATTATCAGGGTTGAAACTTCGACAATAACACGTGGCTCAATCTTAACAAATCTTTCGGTGTATATTATTGAGCCGCCCATCCACAACCAGAGATACTGTCTACATTGTTGTTCTGACCATTCATCAATTTGTACATACTTGTATATAGCTTCACTCTTGTATATATGCACAGCACTACCAGCACTGAGCATCCATTGTCACTTTGAATCACTTGTCACCTTACAATTGCGCCTCACCTAGACAGCCCTTGAAAAATGTGTTTCTAGAAATATTTTTTGAAAACTCAAAATAACAAATAATAATAATTTTTGCAAGCAATTTGGAGTTTCTTGTATTGTTGTGTTCCAATATTCATGTTATTACGTGCTGTGATTTAGCCCACTTGTACTCTCCGGCATATTGGTTACTCAGAGAGTCACATAAAGTATTCGTCACAAGATTCGTCTTTTTTAGCAATATAATTGCTGTCTCCCCGACATAACCATTGTAGCTTTACCTATACTTACCCAGGTACTGAGGGCCACAGGGTTCCCCCATTGTATCTATACAGTGTCGCTATAGCCGGCATGTGCCCCATTGCAGTAAGCCTGAACTAGTGAATTTATCCAGCTCCAGTGCGACCAGACATCCACAGTTCGCACTTTGTGCTTTTTGCTGCTATTTTCACATAAATCTTTAAAACAGCATATCTACTGATTAGATTTTGTTGTTTTTTTGGTCTTTGTTTTATATTAATTAAATAATGTCCAATTTTTCTAACTTGGTCTGGGATCAGTGGTGGCTGGTATTTAATGCAGGTGTGGGGTTGGTCATGGGGGGAGGGAATGAAAATAAAATAAAACACCTGGTGCCGCAACCTCTCAGTCCTCTTCGCCCCCTAGTTGGGCAGAAAGCTCCCGGCTCCCCATAGCAAATCACAATGCTGTAAAGCAGCTTTGTGTTTGGTCTGAGCACCGTGGTTTGGTACTCAGCCAGGGAATGGGAGGCTGGGCCTGTTTTGCAACCAGGCTGTAATGCAGCCTGGTGCAGAACATGCAAAGTGTGCATGACTGTTTGGCCGGCCCGAGACGGCCGGCAGAAGCATCTTGCACACTTGGAGTGGGAAAACAAAAATCTTCCCATCTCTGTGAGCAGAGCAGACCCGCCCCTACCCAACAGAGCAAGGACGGAAAATAAATGATAATAAGAATGAGTTATTATCATTTTCTTTTTTCTTTTTGGCCTGCTCAGTGGGGCTTGTGGTTTCTGCTTTCCCAGGGCTCACATCCAAGTCCACCAAAAACTCAATTTCTGGCAGGCGGCTTCACTGGATCCAACACAAAGTGATGAAGGCGCAAAGAACAATTGATGGACAGAATGCAGAACAATGTCATACATTCACCTCAGTACAAAGGCCTGGGCCGAAATCCATCGTTTTTTTTGCTCACCATGCCATTCCAATTTGAACCTAGCCATATGCAAATCAGTCTTGACCCTGCTCCCCATGGGAACAGTCCATCCCAAACTGCCAGGCCACGTCCTCCCTGGACCAGAAACAAGCATCCTGGGACCGGTTTCAGGGTTGGACCCCTCATCAGCCAGGCAAGCTTAGACTTCAGTGGCATGGAGAGCACGGGACCGACGTCTGGGCAAAGCTGCAGCACAAAGTGATGAAGAGCATTGTACGCAGCACCGTGTGACTTCTGATTGGCAATTTCACGAGATCCGAAGCATGCTGATGTGGAGCATTGCATCACAGCACCACAGAGCCCTGCAACAAGGACAGAATGTACAACTCCCAGCGTCTGAAACTGGTCCCATATCTGTCCCGAGCTCTGTCGTGATTGGCCTGAAATTTTGATTTTGTCCTGGTCCTGCGCAACAAGATACCTGCAGCTGTCGCTTCACACCTGATGGCGTTAAACCTAGTGTCATTAAATTATTAGAATATTCTCTATTTTCCCATACTGGTTTGGAATTGTTTGTGTGTTGGGATTTCACAGTATTATTATGTGAGTGCTGCATAAATACTTTTTGAATTGTCTCTAAGTTAAGCATCACTGCTTTTGTGCCAAGCTGTCAGAGAGTTAAGCACAGGTTTATTTATTGACATTTGTGGCTCATCCTGACAAGGATTATGATTATTTCCTGAAGTGAGTCTTCCTCCCCTTGGAATAAATAGACCAATTTCTTACAAGTGCACTTCAAGGATCCACTGTAGTTTTCAAGGATTTTGGGATTTGAGGAAGTGCTGTAAAATGTACGGATTTTAGGATAAGAGTACCTACTGCTGGATTCAAGGATCCTGTAGTATTTAAAAGCAAACCCAAGCAAACCCACCTTGCAAGGTGTTTGCCTTTGCTCTATGTTGCTGAGAAGAAGATTTTTCTTGCGCTCAGTTCCTCACCTTTGTTCTTGGTATTCTGGTTGAGATTAACTTCGAGCCAGATGTCAAGAACAGCCTTGCTGAGCTTTTGTCTTTGCTGCGCTTCTTACATTCATATCATGCGAACCATAGATTCATACCATACACAGCTTACATGTGGTGAAAAATGTATCTGAAAATTTAGCAAGGGTGTTGTGTCTCATAGGGCATATAACAGCACTTATTACTCGTGCAGAAAAAAATATCTTCACTTTGAGAAATATCAAATTTCTGCATCGTGAAACATTTTCAAAAAGTAAACATACATGGAATGAGAATTGTGCATATACAATTTTAAAATACATGAATATCTACAATTAACGCCATCTCTGAGCAGATGGAATTATCAGCTGAAATTACCAGGAACACTTTTTGGTTCTCTGAAACTTGTAATAAAATAAATGCGTTTTTTCGCGGATTCTTTTAAGAACGAGGAATTAAACCATCATTTTCCAAATGATAAAACCCCACACAATAAACCCGTGTGAAATTCCTCAGGCAAAAAAAATCATATATGGATGAACTTAGGGCACAGCGAAATTAACCGATGAAACAATGCACTAATTTTGCTCATTATGACTCTAAATGAAGGCCTATGAAGCTATAAACTACAGAAAGCAATCTGAGCAGAGTATAAAATAGCAGTACAGACTACTTATACACCACATGAAAAGTACGCCATGCCACCGCTTCTAACATAAAGTGTGTTCTGGATATTTATGTAAGCAAACATAACTGGATTTCATGAGTGAAGTATTTGCTATTACATTTTATAACAAAGTAAACAAACCTTGCTTTATGAAAGAATATCATCAAACAAGAACCCTTATAACAAGTAATCATAAATGAAAGTGTTTAAGAAATTTGATTTTGATTGGTTTGCTAAACCTGGAGTGGACTGCTGTTGTACCTGCTATAGTGGCAGCTGTGATAATTGCTGTCCTTTCAGAAGTGGTTGCTTCCACTGTCCCTGTTGAGTGGCAGTATGCTCCCTGTTGTGTTTACAGCTCTGCTGTGAACTATGGCCAATGCTTTGGTCTCTGCTATGCTTGCAACTATTTTTGCTAGTCTTGCTTCTGTTGTAATGTTGTCCCTGGTGACAGCGTCTGTGGTCACTGCTGCCACTCTTCTTGTTAAAACTGCTGTTATGGCAGTGTGTGCTGTTGTGGTGACAACTGGTTAAGCAGCTTTTGTATCAGTGTTGGAGATCCCTATTATTGCTGCTCTTCTCACTGCTGTGGTTTCTACTGTTTTGACAATTATTTTTACAGATATTGTCTCTATTATGATTGCAGCTGTGGTCACAGCTGTTGCACCTGTCTTGCAGGTTGCTGTTACTGCAATTGCGCTTGTCATTGTGGCAGCTGTGGTTGATGCTGTGGTTCCAGCTGTTCTCACTGCTGTGGTCCCTATTGTGTGGCAGCTGTGTCAGGTGTTGTTCTGATAGGTGTTGTAGCTGTTGTGGTTGCTTCTCTAGAAGCAGATATGATTGTTACCGTCACCCCTGCTGCATACGCCTGTGATTGCTGCTATGGTTGTTGCATTTGCTTCAACTGATTCGATCCCTTCTGTGCTGTCAGCTGTTGTGGTTCCTTCTTTGAAGCTGTCTTTGCTGCCATTATCCATGCCACAGTGACAGGTATGGTCTGTATAGCTGTTGTTGTACAAGTTATCCATCATGTAGTTGCCTTCTATGGTACCTATTATGGTCACGGCTGGTCCCCTGTGATGGAAGATGTAATTACTGTTGTCACTGCTGTGCTTCAAAATATTGTTGCAGCTGTTGTTACTGTCATTGTGGCTGTAGGCACAGCTGCTGTGGCTAGGGCTGGAGTCTGCACTGTGACAGATGTCATTTTTTTCTGCTGTTGCTACTGCTGTGATGGTAGTTGTGGTTTGATGTTGTTTCTAGTGAGGTTGCACCTGTGGTCACTGCTGTTGTCTCTTCCCTTGTGATAGCTGTGATAATTGCTATGGTTGATGCTGTTGTACCTGCTGTGGTGGTGGGTGCTGTCACTGCTGCTGTCACTTTCGAGGTTGAAAATGTGGTAACCACTGTGACCTCACCTTTGGTTGCAGCTGTGCTCCAAGCTTTGGTCACAGTAGTCATTTCAACTGTGGTCTCTGCAGTGCTTGCAACTGTTGGTGTAGCTGTGGGGCAATAGGGGCAGGCCTAAAGCCACTTTCTTTATATTTTCTTTGTTCAGTCCATGAACTCTAGCACACAGCTATAGCTATCTCTAGCTAGAGTTAAATAGAGTGCGACTCTCCTTAGGAGATCTCATTAAATTACTGACTAATCACATACTAATCACATCACCAGGTCCCAAAAGGATGCTAATCAACATTCCAAAGTCCCTCTCTGTAACCTATATCTTTTTTGTATTAGAACAGACACTCTGGCAGACAGCTAAAGCAGCAGTTAAACCTAAAAATAATAAAAACTTATGAAGTGGCTGTCGCTCGTTTGTGTGGAAAGATGTGTTTTGTGAAAGTACCTTCTTGTCATTTAAAAGGGAGAAGTATGTTTAGCAGTCCAATGTGAAGTGTACTTTATACAGAAACACAATTGATTTGGTCAGTCATACCTGCATACATGAACACTGCTTTAACATTACTAAGATCCAGGCAGTTAGAATGGGAAAACAGCATTAACCACGCGGTCTCAACCACACATGCTATTAGAATGCAAGAGTTACGACACTTGCCTGTACTATGCATATGCCTTCTACCATGAAGCATTTATGACGAATACACATTTACCATGCATGCTGCTACTATGAAATCAGGAATACATGGTCTAGGCATGTTCATTGGATGTGTGGTAATGGTCATGGACTGCATTGTACACACAAGGGGTGCGGTTGGAGGTGGTTTTAAAGCTCAGGGCCAGGTAAAGGGATGGTTTTAGGATTCAGGGCAGGGCGGGGGGCTACAGCAGGGAGTTGCTTAGGGCTCAAGGCAGGTAAAGGCATATGTGTGGCAACACACCGTGTTCAACACACCTCTGCCCCACGGTCCGTTTCAGGCTCTCTCTTGGAAACACTCTCTGATCAAGTTCTGGGCTGGTTTTGGTTCTCTCTGTACCGGTTCTGGTTTACCCTCACTGATTCAGTTTATCTGGGTCTGGCCTCTCTGTCCCAGTATTCCATCATAAGATGGAAGTCCGTTCACACTGTCTATTATCCACTGTGAGTGGATCACATGAGGACAAATATTTGAAAACTAGAACATTCAATCAACGCATTTTGATGGGTATCTGATTATTCCAATTCACAAAAAAGGGGGAGATAGAGGTATAGAACTAGGTCCGCCCTCCACGGTTATATGCTTAAAAAAAAAACTTGTTGTGTTTGAGGACCTAGTCAAAGGTATGGGTATGGTATCTGATCAATTTGATCAATGATTGCCTTCAGGAACGAAAAATGTCTTTCTTGAGTCCCTTCACTCACCAGGTTTCCCCGCGATGACATGCTTCATCATTGGGTCCATCCCAGTTCTCTACGAACTGGGGCGTTCTGCGATTTGCGGAAAATACATAGGAGCACTTATAATGGAAGATTATGTGTAGTGCAATATGTGGTGGAGTGGTTAAGTGATTAAAAATACCTTGCTAGTGTATGTATAACACGCATGCTTTTATTAGTTGCAGCGTTTTTTTCATTTGAATTTATTAATTCCTTATTTCCATATTTAGGATTATTAGGAGTTGCATACACAGGGCTGGTCCCTGTGTGGTCCTGACGAAGAGCTAGGGGTCGGCTCGAAACATGTTGATCTCACACTGAATTGCTAACCCATTAATAGTTAGTCTTTTGTGTAACACCCCATTTTAGACATACCAACCTAGGAGCTATAATAAAGTATTTCAGCCCACTAGCAAGGTATTTTTAATCATTTAACCACTTCACCTCACATTGCACTACATATAGTCTTCCATTATAAGTGTTCCCACGCATCTGATTATTCCATCTTTATCAAGACAGTCATTACGTTCACTTTTCTTTGTGGTACATTTGATTGTTATACCCTGAATGAAAGAGAGTTGATATTTGCACTTATTCTTGTACTTCTTTTGCAGACTCAAAGAATGGTTTATTACTGGACCCCCTTCTTAAACAGACTTGAATAATTGCCGGTTCCTAACTGCCGTATATTCTTGAACGGTTCAATCCGGAACCCCAGATTTCTAGTTCTGTGTCCAAAAAATCTGCCTATGAAGTCCAAGGTAGAGGGGCTTTAATACATACACCTCCTCACCTGCCGATGGACTTACGTTGCGCTTATTAGCTCATGGATTCCCTACTTCGTCCTTTTGGAAAATGTAAAGGTCATCGGCAGGTGAGGAGGTGTATTGTGGAACAGAATTCCTTTTTCTGGAATTGCTAACATTATAATTGTTAGCATGATGTAGCTGCATATATGTATATTCATAGTTTATGTATCATTTGATGTTAGTAATGGAAAGTAGCTTTTGTTTCTTACATATAGGTTAAGTTGTACAGTAGTTAGAGAAACCACACTAACGCCATTTTGTATTTGTCGACTCGGTCCTGGGTAGTGATCCTGTGTTGTTTTTCTGTTACCGAGCAAGCCCCAATTAGTTGAGTTGCAAGACAGCTGAATCCATGATGTTCTCTCTGCTCTAAGGCCCAAGGTCACATCTGGCTTTAAAGGTGATACGCACATTCTTGCCGGCGCTGGGCTGTTACTCCCATGTACCGAGACGAAAGGGGGTTACCCTTTCTGACCTTCCCATAATAGCAGAAACAGTCTTCAGAGCAGGATTTGTGTGCCATATATGGTTCTTCCTTGAGATCTCGGACCTATTGGTAGGTTGCCAAATATGATTATTTCATGTAATGTAACTAAGGTATAAAACATTTGTCTCATGTGTAAATCGCCAGTCTTCTCGGCGCACTGATTGGGTGTGGACGAGGGGGCTCCTCTGCGAAGAGCCTTTTTGTTAATAAACGATTGCCTTTTCTTCACTGCCAACTGACTGGTTATTTGGTAATAGTGGTTGGGCTATTGGTAAGTGTGGCCCCTAGGATATTTTTCCAGTACTACAGTTGGCGACTCTGCCGGGACTCCGCGTTTGGGGTCGTCCTCCCCTAATACGTGGTGAAATAAGGACATTAGGGGGAGTGTTCTGGTCGAGGGGGTGGACTGACAAATGATTTTTGCTGAACTCCGCTCTAGCGATCAGAGAACCCCAAGCTGCTAGTGACCCCTCGCCGGAGTCCTACGGGTGTAACCCAGGAACTGATCAGAGTTGATCTTCAGGAGTGGGCAGTGGAGAACTCGCAATCCTACCTGAGTGCACCAGGTGAGTGTATTAGTTCATTGTTTATGGATTGTGCCATTAAGCGACGTTTTGGAAACAATTAACTGAATTTTGTGGGTTGGTGGTCAGCGTACCACGAGGAGTTTTGGAGATCTGACGGGGCAGCATTGAGTCTGCACGGGCAGAGGCTCCATGGACTTGTTTGGTGAATAATAGAGTTTATAATCAGACGCCTTGGTGTGGCATTTTTGGTTGTGCACACCCGGCCGGACTGCCCTCGGAAAAGCCTGTAGTTGTGCCTGGGTGACTTCTGGACACATCTGAAGCAGCGCTAAGGTAGCGGGCTCAGTCAGAATAGTCCTGAAGGTGAACCGGGAAGATTGCAGGATGGTCTGTAGGCCGGTCTGTGGTTAATTCCTCTTGCTAGTCTCCAGACTGCCTGTTTTCCTTGTTTCTGTTTGGTCCGGTGGCTGGAGGTTCACAACTTCTCTATGAACGGGAGTCGATGGGCTCCGTTCTTTGGTAGTTTCATATTGATTGAGAATTGAAAAAGAAAAATGTTTTCCTTTTTTATGTGACAGGTTGTGTGCTTAAACTTGTGGGGTTGGTGGGTGTGAAGTCGACGAAGATTGAGGGTGAATGAAACATGGCCATGTTCTGATTGTTTGTGACGAAGTGTGAAGAGTGATCACTTCCAAATGTCGTGTTTTAGTAAAATATGTTTTGGATGTTGTTGTCGGCGGAAAAATACCCGATTAGATGAAAGTAAGCCTGCCCCACCAGAAGGCAGTCCAAATTTTGATATGTATGTAAAACATGGCCTTACGCCCATTTTATTTAGCAATCTATGGCACAAATATACCAAGGATAATGAAGAATTGCAATGGCACGTAGCTGGGTCTTTTGATGAAAAGAAAATACAGTATTTACAGGATCATTGGTTCTCTAAAAGAAGTCAGCAGGGAATGTTTGATTCCTTGCGATTATGGCAAAAAGAGGCAAAATGTCACCGAATTAGGGAAGAGAAATTATTAAAAATACAGAATGGTCAGACCATTACTGAAAAGGCTATGGCATATGATAAAGAACAAACTCAGAAAAAGATAGAATGTTTAGATAGACAGTTTAGATTACAGGCCGATAAAAGTTACATAGCTCGACCTGAGGCGGAGGATGAAATAGAAGACTTATTAGATACGTGTCCCCCACCCCCTTATGCTCCACAACGGGTGTATCCTGCGATACCTCTGGCCAGTGCCCCCGGTGCACCTGTCGTGTTATCGACGGCCCCTGTGACCTCTGCCACTACTATGGCGACAGGGACCATTTTTACTCCTTCCTCTACGATGGCTACATTATTGACAGACGACTCATTGACCCCTGTCCCCAATGTCATTGACCTCTCCTTCGTCTTCCATGGCTTGGCCTTCCCAGTCAGCCAATTCAACTCCTGCCAGGATAGATTCGACCCCCTCCCATGCTCCCGGGATAGGGAGCGTTCGACGATTATATATACATGCTGTTGTAGGATGTAAGGAAAAGCACATGATGATAGATCAGGTGTCCCAGTGGGTACGGAATTCTATTTACACTATTGAGGATATTTGGGGAACTATGAAGGATTACAAACCGGTTATGCAGCAATATGCGCTAGAAACTATGGCTAATCGGCTGATTTCTTTATGGGAACAATGTTTGAGGATGGAAGGGCTCCGCAGGTCATATATGATATAGTGGACCAGGCCCATAAGTTTGAACTAGGACAGGAACATGTATATGGGAACCTGGTCACCATTATGCGATATCGGCTAAGATTGTTTACAAAATGTCCAACATGGGATTCTCAGCATCCCATGCGAGAAGTTCATCCCATTTACCATCCCGAAATTCCGGAACTTGAAGATAATGCCAATCAGGTCATCCAGGCCCATCTTGAAGCCCGTTTTCAAGAACAGTGGATATATACTCCTTGGAAGAGAAGTGAGGTCCTTTCCTTAAAGTCTCATTTACCTGACCCACGTAAAAATCCCACCGCCTATTACAAAGAACTCACTGAAGCAGCTTCTTAAGCTGTGATGACTTTGGATGACACAGAATTATTTTTGGGACTGTTGGCTCCAGTTGATGTGTGGCGCCAGGTACATGACCAACCTCACGCTAACGAGCTAGGGGGAACGTGGGAGCAATTTAAGGTCTGGGATGGGTAAAGGAAACCTGGAGATAAACCTAGAGCTGAGATTTTGGCCCTTCCGGGCCGAATAATTACATATATGCACACCCTAATCCCACCCCGAAAGGTGGATTGGGATAAATTGACTGCTTGTAAACAGAAAAAGGATGAAAGTGTATCGGATTTCTTGACTCGATTTGAAGGCGTGTTTATTGATTTCAGTGGACAGGATTTATCGGTAGAAGGGGGAATAAGATTGTTTGTTAATTATTTTGTGACTAACTTGTTGCCGGAAATATCAGCACAGTTCCAGGCTGCAGAAAGTACTTGGACCACCTCTGCTCCTTCAGTCATATTAAGTATGGCTCAATATTATGAGCATAGGGAGAATGAGAGTAAAGACAAATCCGATAAAAAGACTAAGGATCTCAAAACTCGTGTATTATTACAACAAGTGGCATGGGGACGTGGAAGGAGCCCAGGGGGAGTGAGGGAGTTTATTCCAAGAGGGGCAGGGACAGGACGAGGAGGAGGAGGTCCGGCTGTTCCTTTGGGTCAGAATCAGTGTGTTCATTGTAAGCAGGAAGGGCACTGGCGAGCTCAGTGTGCTTTCCTTTTAGCACAGAACGGAGCAGTAAGAGGCAGAGGTAGAGGCAGAGGACAGGGTGGCGTTGATCGTGGCGACATGAAAAGGGACGAAGTGATACGAGGTGAGTCCAGAGGGAATTATTTTGATAATCCTAATGGGAGGCAGTATTACAACGAAGATTATGGAATGGATGAATCAGATAGATGTTTTTGTGCATAGGACAGCCACGGACTGGGAACGTCCTTTACAACAGAACTTTTACAACGAAGTACCGTTACGACGCAGGTTTAACAACGAAAGTCATTACAACGACTTTCGCTGGAGGGCGCTCTAGGATAGGTAATAGTTTAATTTAATATCCAACACCTTCCCTACTATCCACGGGGACTGGAGTTGGAATAGTTAATTAAACTATTCACTATCCAGCACCCCCAACGCAAGTCGTTGTAACGACTTGCGTTGTAAAATCTGCGTCGTAACGGTACGCGTTGTAAAAGCACGCATTGTACCATCATACATCCCCACGGACAGAGGAGGGGCCAAGTGTCAGTACCCGTTGACCAGAAGGGGCCTTATGTTACAGAACAAATAATGGGAATTTCTGAAAACTTTTTAGTGGACACGGGTGCAATGAATAGTTCGATCGCTCGTTCATTGGTCCCAGGGGCTGCTCTGTCCGGGCATAATAATGTTTCAGTTGGATTTTCTGGTATTCCAGTGGTAAGACCCATTTCAAAGCCACTCTCATTTATGATAGGTCCAGTTACAGTAGATTCTCCATTTTTCTTGACGTCGCAATGTGGGGAAATGTATTGGGATTGGATCTGTTAAAAAAGATGCATGCCAAAATGTATTGTTCTCCGGATGGAGTATATTTGACGATTCAATCGCCAGAACAATGTATTAAACAGAATTTTATGAAAAACGGCCAGCTCCCTCCGGAGCTGGCGGCCATTCCTTCCACGTTGTGGGCAACTGGTGATACTGATGTAGGTTTATTGAATATTTCACCAGTTTCTTTTACGTTAAAAGCGAATGCTCGGTTGCCTCGTATTCCATAGTATAAAATCTCCCCAGCAGGTGAAAAGGCATTAATGTTAATAATACAGGATTTGATAGACAAGGGTGTGGTGGAAGAGACAGCTTCTAACACCTGTAACAGCCCTATTTTACCGATTCTGAAGAAGGCTCCTATAGGGAGCAGTCCTGATTACGCGGATACGTACCGCTTTGTAATTGACCTCCGAGGGGTTAATAAAGTAGTAGTACCACAATATCTAGTGGTCTCGGATACTACAACGATACTTACTATGATTCCCCCACTGCTAAATTTTTCTCAGTTATTGATTTAAAGAATGCTTTCTTTAGCATTCCCATACATCCTGAGAGCAGACATATTTTCGGCTTCTCGTTATTAGGCCACAGCTTTAGATTTTGCCATGTTCCCCAGGGCTACACAGAAAGCCCTAGCATTTATAGTCAGGCTTTGAAGGTAATTTTGGATGAATTGACCATGCCTCCCAGAAACGTTCTCCTCCAGTATGTTGATGATCTCTTGGTGGCGTCTGATACGGAGGAGGGCTGCAAAGAGGCTACTGTTAAATTATTGTCCCATCTGGTGGCCCATAGAAATAAAGTATCTCTTTCTAAATTTCAATATTGTCGACAGGAGGTGACCTACCTTGGTCATCTACTGCCGAAAGAGGGGAGGAAGTTGACTCCCGAACGTGTGTCTGCTATTTTTAACATGCCTGTTCCTCGTACTCAATGAGATGTTCGTGCATTTCTTGGCATAACCTCTTACTGTCGCCAGCGGATTCCTAATTCTTCTCGTCTTACTAAACCACTGTTATATTTGATGACGAAAGAAGTGCATGAACCCTTACCTTGGACGGATGAGTGTCAGAAAGCTTTTGATTCTTTGAAAACTGCTCTTTGTTCTACACCTGTCTTAGGAACTCCTGACTACCAAAAACCTTTTGTACTTTACGTGCATGAGGTGGACGGTTGTTCGCTTTCAGTGTTAACGCAAGGATTTGGTGGTAAGCAAAGACCTTGTGCTTATTTTTCGGCAGTATTGGATCATGTCGCCAGAGCACTTCTTAGCTGTCTGGTGGCTAATGCCGCAGTGGCGGTGGCCATTAGGCAGTCGGAAGGACTCGTGCTAAATTCTGACCTCAGAGTGATGGTACCGCATGCTGTGGACATGCTTTTGAATAAAACAAAGACACAGCACCTTACTAGTGCATGTCTTACTGGATATGAATTGACTTTGTTTGCCCCCCATTTCACAATAAAAAGGTGTGCCACTTTGAACCCAGCCACGTTACTACCCCTCCCTTCGGATGAACCAAATAATGACATACATGATTGCATATTTCGGACACAAGAAGAAACGAAGGGACAGGTGGACCTCACCGACACGCCCCTATCTGAAACCCAAGGGGAGTTGTTTGTGGATGGCTCTTGTTTTAAGTTGCCAAATGGCACCACGACAGCTGCATACGCAATTACCACGCTGCGTACAGTAGTTGAAATGTCTCGAGTTTTCTATCATTCTGCACAGGCAGCTGAGCTAATAGCAGTTTCCTGTCATTCTAATAGCCCTGTTACAAGCATGGGAGCTAAGTGAGGGACTGGTGGTAAATATTTATACTGATAGCCAATTTGCCTTTGGCTTGGCTCATAGTTTTGGGAAGTTGTGGGCTGAAAGAGGATTCTTTACTACGCATGGTCAACTAATACAACATGGCCCCCTGATATTAAGGTTGTTGAATGTGTTGACTTTGCCATGCAAGGTGGCAACTGTTCAGTGTAGTGCCCATAAAACCATAGTGGATACTGTGGGAGAAGGGAATGCTTTCGCTGACCAAATAGCGAAAGATACTGCCAAATCTAAAATGTCCACGATGTATGTACATTCAGCCAGATGGGTGGAGGAGTCTGATATATTTGATAACACCATGGAAAGTGTCCGAGAAATACAGAAGGAAGCTACCCCTGCTGAATTGGCCCGATGGGAGAATGAAGTAGGGAGGTTGGATGATAATGGTTGTTGGATTGATTTAAGTGAAAAACAGCGATGAATGCTTCCTAATGCTTTTGTTAATGCTGTAGTGACTATGGCCCATCGGACTGCACATATAGGAGCAAAGGGGATTTGTCAATCATTGGACCCAGTTTGGAATAATCCCAATATTTCTAAAACGGCCATTCATCTGGTTCAACACTGTATGGTTTGTCTACGACATAATCCTGGAGGAAGAGAACCTGTTCTTAGTGGGAATTTTGCACCACCCTCTTTACCTTTTGAGGTGCTCCAAATGGATTATATCCAACTGGAGAGAGTGAATAACCTGGAGTATGTCCTGGTAGTGGTCTGTGTGTTCAGTAAATGGGTAGAACTTACCCTACCAAGGAAAACGCTGCACTAGCAACTGATAAAGTTCTATTCAAAGAATATTTCTCTAGATATGGGGTCCCTCGGGTCATATGGTCAGACAACGGGACCCAATTTAATGCTGATATTATTGGGCATATTTGTAATGGATTACATATAAAACAGAAATTTCATGCTGCTCGACACCCTCAGTCTGCTGGATTGGTTGAAAAATATAATGGGATTCTGAAGTTAAAGATGGCTAAAATTCAGGAGAGTACGGGGTTGTGGTGGCCGGACACGTTGCCTCTTGCTTTAATGTCCTTACGCATGACCCCCCATTCCTGTTTAGGTCCGTCCCCGTACGAGGTTATTTTTGGACGACCAGCTAATGTATGGGGTGTTCCTCGTCCGAGAAGTTTTAGAGAAATAGATTATCCAATGATGACAGATTATTTGTATATATTGACTAAAGACCTTCGTTCTATCCACCAACAGGTATCTGAAGTATTGCAGTCCCTGCCGGAGGGTTCGGGACATCGTTTGGAGCCCGGCCAGTGGTTAATGGTAAAGAATTATCAGCGAAAATCAAGCCTTGAGCCCAGGTGGACGGAACCGGTGCAAGTTTTATTGGCCAGCCGAACAGCAGTGAAGGTGACTGGACGGAAGCACTGGATCCATGTTGCTCATGTAAAAAAGGTGCCTCTTCCCCTTCCTTTTGATTGCCTGAATTCAGAAGGAATATTGACCCAGGAAAGTGAGAAGGCTCCTTGCGTGGTTCCTTTTCCTGACGCCCAGGAAATTGAAGGGCAAGAAAGGGGAGCTGAGGGCACGAGAGAAGCCGCGTCACCAAGTGCGGAATTGGCCTCTGAATCTCTTGCTCCAGTTGTTGAACGAGAAGTACATGGAAAATTTGGCACCTCGGATGCTTCCTCATCTGCTTTGTTTAATGATCAGGAATTGCCAGGTCAGGCTCGATACAACCTACGGCCCAGAAATCGACAATGTACCCCCAATGATTGCAGGAGATAGGGAAAGACTTTAGTAACAAGGGTTTGCTAGAGAAGTTTGGGGGTACTGAGCGAGACACTGGACTGAACCCGTTGAGAGCTGGAACTTTGTGTTGCTCTGTTCAGAAAGAAAGACTGAGAAGCTAAGAAACGGGCCTAGGTTGTAATTAGAGAAGATAACCGACAAAAGGATTTGTTCTTTTGATGAACGATAAGAGCCTACCTGTGAGGCTCTAGACGGACACAGGAAAGAAGCACCATCTGGCAGGACAGACTGCACCTTTTTAGAATAGTTTTGACACAAGTTAGAATGTATCCCTTTGGTCGATTTATTCCTGAGGAGGAGCGTCCCCTTGCTCCTCAATATTTGCCCATTTATGTACCTATGTTTTCATCATGGACAACCAGAGTGAAGGTTGCTTTCGTGATAACCATTGCAATGTTGTTTATCAGAATAATGAGTGTATTTTTCTATTTGGAATGTCATCACCCCATGCATACTATGATAGGGACCCCTACCCCGCCAATAGAGCACCATTTCTTTACGTTAGCACCTCACAAAGAAAGACATCATCAGACCTACGATAAGAATGTATTTGTAGAAATGTTGTATCAGACTTACAGTGCTACTAATATGACAAATTGTTGGGTTTGCGGTCTATTACCCTCTGAAATGCATCAACATGATCTCTTTATCTCATTGCCGTTATCCTATTTAGGAAGCTGTGAAGCTTGGTTCAAAATATTAAGTATGATGTACTTACATTACACTGTAGATACCTCTCGATATACTGAGAGGGATTATGAGATGATTCTGAATTATATAGAAATACATCAAGATTTTGACCCACAGGGAAACAATAGACAAGGGTCTCTTGACCCCAAGGCTTGCATGAATATGTAAACTGACTATGAGAATGTTACATGGTTGAAAACGGAGATACTGGACTTTGCTGAATTTTATTTCACCCAGTCTTTCCAACATTTTCAAGATCGAAATGTTACCAATGACAAGCCAATCCCTGTGCCCATATTAAATAGCATTGTGTACAGGGAACAGGACATATCTCTGTAGGAGACAGTCAGTGCAATTACACCTTTCGATTACGTACCTTTAGTAGTCCACCATTGATAACACCCCTGAATGTTTATTTCGTTTGTGGAAAGAATGCCTATACTTGGCTTCCTTGGGGGTGGATGGGCCGTTGTTATTTATCCTTCTTGTATCCTCCTGTTAATATAGCCCCTCTGTTTATCATAAGGATCATCGGTTAGATGGACAAAGGACCCTAATAACACGTGATAAAAGAGAATTGGACATGTCTGAAGTAGATCAAACTGATACTCCTGAGCAGCATTTAGTTGATATAGTAAAAGGAGTGTTTCCTATTTGGGGACCTATAATAACTAGTAAGGCGGTGAGGCGATTATCCAGAGTGGTGTAAAGAGTCATTAATACCACTGCTGGTATATTGACGAATCTGACTGTGGAGCTTCAGGCTAAGTGACTCGTCTCTCTCCAAAATCGTATGGTGTTAAACGTCATACTAGCAGAGCGAGGAGGAGCTTGCCGCATCATCGGCAGCTCCTGTTGCGTATATATCCCTGACTCCGCCCCCTCTGTCCATTTAGCTATTCAAAAGTTACACCGATTGGCAGCAGAAATGCATACTGATACAGGAGGATGGTCCGATACCAGCTGGTTTGGGGGCCTTCTGTCAGCCTGGGGATGGAAGATCCTAATGGTCTTAGTGGGTATAGCGGGTATCATTTTCACATGCTGCTTATGTATACATTGTGGGCCTACCTGTTGTTCCTATTGTGTCAGGAGGGTATCCTCTGCCCTGGTACCATCACCCTCAACAAGGGAAAAATCTCAGATGGTGCAACAGGAAATTCGAGATTTGATGCAGCTAGATGAGGGTATCTTTGAGGATTGAGTTAGTTACATCACGCTAAAAGGGCAGTTCTGTGGAACAGAATTCCTTTTTCTAAAAATTGCTAACATTATAATAGTTAGCATGATGTAGCTGCATATACGTATATTCATAGTTTATGTATCATTTGATGTTAGTAATGGAAAGTAGCTTTTGTTTCCTACATATAGGTTAAGTTTGTTCAGTAGTTAGAGAAACCACACTAACGCCATTTTGTATTTGTCGAATCTGGCCTGGGTAGTGATCACATGTTGTTTTTCTGTTACCGAGCAAGCCCCAATTAGTTGAGTTGCAAGACAGCTGAATCCATGATGTTCTCTCTGCTCTAAGACCCAAGGTCGCATCTGGCTTTAAAGGTGATAAGCACATTCTTGCCGGCGCCGCGCTGTTACTCCCATGTACCGAGACGAAAGGGAGTTACCCTTTCTGACCTTCCCATAATAGCAAAAACAGACTTCAGAGCAGGCTTTGTGTGCCATGTATGGTTCTTCCTTGAGATCTCGGACCTACTGGTAGGTTGCCAAATACGGTTATTTCGTGTAATGTAACTAAGTTATAAAGAATTTGTCTCATGTGTAAATCGCCAGTCTTCTCAGCGCACTGATTGGGTGTGGACGAGGGGGCTCCTCTGCGCAGAGCCTTTTTGTTAATAAACGATTGCCTTTTCTTCACTGCCAACTGACTGGTTATTTGGTAATAGTGGTTGGGCTATTGGTAAGTGTGGCCCTTAGGATATTTTTCCAGTACTACAGTATGTATTAAAGCCCCTCTACCTTGGGTTTCCTATGTGGATTTTTTGTCCGATTAAGAAGGGGGTCCAGTAATAGACCATTCTTCGAGTCTGCAAAAGAAGTACACAAATAAGTGCATATATCAACTCTCTTTCATTCAGGGTATAACAATCAAATATACCACAAAGAAAAGTGAACATAATGACTTTCTTGATAAA
Organism: Lissotriton helveticus; assembly: GCF_964261635.1. Lineage (NCBI taxonomy): Eukaryota > Metazoa > Chordata > Amphibia > Caudata > Salamandridae > Lissotriton > Lissotriton helveticus. The sequence goes on from NC_136061.1 coordinate 2,129,854,442, forward strand.
GATGGAATAATCAGATACCCATCGAAACGCGTCGATGCATTTCTGTACATTATCCCGAGGACAAGTTGGACCTGTAGATACAAAATAGAATATATGTATCCAGACTAATCTTGCTAAAATTATTCCTAGGGAACTGTCGAGCTAAAAGACAAAGTATACCGTCTTTCATTGTTCTTTTCCCTATTTTTTTAGGATTCTCTGTGGTAAAAGTGTTATAAGATGTTCTGTTATGTCCTGACTTGATGAATTTTATTGTTTTTAATTATGTTGAACTAATGCATTGTGTTTGATTATAGAAATTGTGTTTGAATAATACTCACATGTACTAAAAATACATTGACCTTTTTGCACTGTATGTTATAGTGGGAACATTGTTTGAGTGGTTCAGGGATTTAAGTACATTTTTTAAAAAAGTTTATCTATATGCTGTATATGAATTAAGAAATCCACTATTGATAGGGTGTTCTTGCTGATTGAGTGAATCAAGGGACAATTTGTTTTTTGGTACTAATAGTACTTCACTCCCTTGTTTGATGACAAGGGGTCTCTCTCTGTTTAAACACCTTCATCAAGCATGCTTTTCCAACAACATTTTCGTGGTAAAGGCATAAAAGTTGTAAAAAAATCAGTAAAAAGTGCATGCGTGGTAATGACTAGGCTTTGTATTGATGGCGTTGTAAAGGCACGCATGGTAATTGCATTCGTGGTTCCATCATACAAAAAGTTAGAATGCATACATAATGCAATGCCTTTAATCGAGGATTCAAGAGAGAAGCCTTTATTGAATATAATCAGTTAAAAAACTCAGCATCACCTATGTACAAATGAAAGCAAAGAATGACTGAGGATGATATATGAGTTAAGACACCTTGTTATGTGGTATGTAAAATGTTCATTACCACAGAAATGGCTCCTGCTTTATTGTGCTGCAACAAACTATTTGGAGATAGAGGAGGGGCTGATGCCAATATCCTTTCGAAAAGGAATTTTAAAAAAATCAGACATAGCCAGCTCATGATGTATGCCAACCTTTTTTATATAATGCCAAAATATGTTAGGTGAAATTGTGATTAAATCAAATAGCAGGAATATCACAGCTTGTTAATCACGTGCAGATCCACTGGAATAATGTATTTGTGCAGCTGCTGTGTTGTTCGCATGATTATAGATTTGCCACCTTAGCAACATAAGCCATCATCTGCTACATGATCTGCAGATTTGAACAAAAACGAATTTTGCTTCTAGCTCAAATGGTTCAAAGGGTACTAAAAACAGAGATGCATATGTTGCTGTGCAATTAAAGGCTCTCAGCAAAGCCTGACTGGTCACCTTTTGTTGCTTGTTGTTAAAATTGGGTGTTGAACTGTTACTAATGACGTACAACCAATGCCCAGGCAGTCGTAACAAGTGTAAAAATGCCAAAATAATGAAGTATTGGTATCATAAAATGTGCATCATTACGCCACATAATTTTCTTCTTTTAGCAGCATAATTTACTCCACCCTGCCTCCCATACTGCACAATTCCAGTGGCCCTGGTCATGTGAAAGCCCCAGGGCGTCTTACAGGAAGTACAAATTGGTGGTACAATGATTGATAGAAATACAGATTAGGAGTCATTGAGAAAATCGTCTGTTTTAAAAGAGGTAACAGTTGTTAGGAGACCCCTCAATCTAACCCAAAATATATGGGGCCTAGAAAATAAATGAGAATGTTACCGAGTGATATACAAAAAACATACAATATATAAAACCAACAATATAACATACCTTGTATGTTGGTATATGATTGTCATATTTCCATGTTTCCCTAATGATATGTTAGAAAAGTGTGAGTACCTAGCTCACAATACCCCAAATGTGGTGGCTAAAGGGGGACTTATCCTCATTTATCAGCAAGATAACTCTCTTTATAAAGCAATGATCACTCTAGAAGTTAGACTGCATTAAACATGCATTTGTGTGTTATAGACAAGGAATGTCACAATTACGGCTACTTTCTGTTGCAACTGTCTCCTTCAACTAGAGAATAGACACTGAATTATTTCATAGAATATGATAAAACTTCACAGGGGTCACACATTTGGGATTCAACTCATTCTTGAAACTTCTAGTCACACAATTTTAACCATCTTTCCAGAGGCTATAGGGCGAGGTGCAATAATATAGCTCCAGTTCTTCCTCACACAGTACATGGAGGTAAGACTCAAACAAAAAAAACTCTGACCATATCACGATCAGAGCACTGGGGAGGTTTTGCTCGAATGAAGTGTGAACTAACCTCATCCCTTTCCTATGCCAGGCGATGGAGTGAGACAAGTTAAACAACAAATCACTCTGAGAACTGGAGGGAGGAACGAGTAAATACTTCATGATCTGATCTGGATCCCAAGTATAGCAGACCTATGTTGTGGTCAACTCTGTCTGGATCCCTCAAAGGAGAGAAGTAAACTGATGTTTAGATAGCAGTGCTCACCGCCTACCCACCTGGAGCCATCCTGAAGCTCAGGTTGTCACCACATTTCCTGTAAGAAACCAAGCTTTAGTGTGAAGCCCATCCATATGTATGGTGCTGCCCCCATGGTTTGAGGCCCCAACTCACTGTGTTATTGTCCCCTCTGCTTATTGTTGTTTTCTCACTGTCCCCAGACCTTCCATCATAATGACTTTCCTGCTTCCAATGGCTGACTGAAGCATTAATTTTCCCTGTTTTTAGATGTCGAAAAGTGTTCCTAGTGTGATGGCCTCATACCTGTTATCGACATTACTATTTCTGCTACGTCTATGGACGAGTACCTTACTAAAATCACCTCACCTCAGACTTTCAAAAGAAAATTGACTATAATCTTCCCAATCCCAGCCCCTTAAACACTTTCCTAAGACATTCTGGTCAATCACTGAACAAAACACCTGAGGAACATGGTTTCATGACTACACAAGGGCACGCACAGACAGAAAGCAAGTTCTTTCCATTCGGGTTCTCAATATATTTTTACTTTTGTTAGGACTCTTAAATGTCTGTTGACAGAATCTCATTCCCAATCCTACCATCTCCGAATCTGGAGCAATAGCAATCACATCACAGGACTATGTCCAAAACCCTCAAGATTTTAGTCTGTTCTCTCGCCACTAAGATGTGTCTTTTCAATAAAATGTTAAATGGTACTATTCTTTGCTATTTCTTCAAAGATCAAAGAAACTACTAACCTGTGAAGCCATTTTTTACTTTTCACAACTACCTTCTGGTCACTGGGTGCACTATGTACTAACCATGTATTTAGTAACAGTGGTTGTCATTTTACTGAATGCATGGGCATTTTCCGATCCAGCCCATGTACCAACAGGTCAGTTTGCAAAATACTGAACCTTTGTGGGTCACAATTTGTCCTACCTCATGAATATTAGTAATGAAGGTCGCATACTGCAACCCACTACAATTTGCTGCCACCACAGATATGGTGACCTGCTGGAGTCAGCAGACCACCTTGTCTGTGATTGCTTTTAAATAAAGTTTTAAATAAAGTGCTTTTAAATAAAGTAATACAGCTCACTTTCCTTAAAAGAAAACGGGAAGCGTTTAGAAATAAAAGGACACACACTTACAAAGTCTTTTTAGGAATAAGCGGTAGTCCATGGTCAACGTTCAAAAAGAGCAAGGGGTCCATTGTGGACTATTTTCCCTTTGTAAATGATTTCTGACCTCCTTTGAGGTGTCAGTAATCTATCAATGGTTTGCATCTGTAATTGTGGTTGCAAAACATTGCTACATACCTTAATAAATCGCAGACAGGAAGGAATGCCATAAACAAGCCACTTCCAATTTGTGATTCCGTATCAACCCAGAAACCAATTTTGCAATTTGGTAACGTTTCACAGAATCCCTACTTGGGTTTTCTATATTCTCAAATGCTATTTTGCTGTTGCGCAGGCTCCGTTTTTGTGAATCAAACTAAACTAAGACCCTTAGTTATCTATACAGGTTTAACATCTGTCAGGTGATAGTCCCTGTCTGTACAATGTGAGTTATCAGACTGCGATGCTTGGAATTCTTGTCGAACCCACTGAGGACCTCAACTATGAGAAGTGTTGCATCGCTGCGTGAAAGCAGCGATGCAACACTTCTCAGTGCGCCTTCCTGGCGACACAAATTATGCATCATATTTACTGTATGATTCATGATGTCGCAAGGAAAGACAGATACGTCAGTATTACTGGCGTATCTGTCAGCGCAAAAGTGGCGCATTGCTGGAGTTGTGTCAGAAGCATGACGCAACTTCAACAATGATCCTTTCATATGGGGTAATCCCCCATGTGAAAGTGCCTATGTCACCCTTACACCTGCCACGAGGCAGGCGTAAGGTTTTGATGCAGTGGTGTCCTAGCAGTGGCGCAGCAAAATCTCATAGATTTCATTGCACCACTCCTACGACCCTTTCTTATGGGGGAACGCCCACCCTGTATACATTATACCTGACGCAGGTATAATGTTGTAGCGCAGGGGTTTACGTAGTGACGCATCTGCCTAGATGCGTCACTTCTCACTTCATAAATATGGTGCAACATGGTGCATTATTTACGCCACCGCTGCATCACTAAAACGGCTGCTCAAAAGTGACGCAGGCCTTCATAAATAAAGCTGTGAATGTTTTACTATTTTTCTCCTCCACACGTTTTTCTTTGTCTTGGTGAATGCAGCTACACCTCGTACACGTATGCCCTGCAAAGCAAGCAGATGCGGCCAGACTGATGCAGTTTGAAAGGGGCGCAAATTGATTTTACCCTCAACCAGAGCTTCCCAGAGGGAACACAGAAAAACCCACAACTCGATCTTTATGGTCCCTGATTGCATTTGAGCCTCGTACTGAACATTTTAAAGGTAGTTTTGTGCTCTCTCGGTCGTACTTTCACCTCACTAAATTCCTTCATCCGGCCACCTCTGCGGTAGAGAGGTTAGGCTGCGGGGTCAATTAAGGATGCCATTTGTTGGCTGTTTGTTAGAGCCAAATAGGCATTGACACCAGAGCCCCTGGAGGAATACAGCTACTCCCTCTAGTCTCTGATCAATATTTCTGTCCTGATCCCAGCTCAAGGGCCGTAGGCAGGAGTGTGGAAGAAAGCCAGGGCCTCCTCAGGGACCGCATAATTATCTAGTCAATCCTTCAGATGCAAAAGCACTCTGCTGCGAGAGAACAATTTTCCTGAGTATGCACTACACACATTGACAACAGCATCCCATAACCACTGCGGCATGTCTACTTACTGCATTAGGAATGCTGCCTGTCACTTCTAAGTGCTAATCGCTTTCGGAATGACGTATGTAGAAATGTTGATCTCATTGCTGCTGGAGCCTGCAGACTGAACATTTGTGAAGAAGGATGCTTAAACGGGTTACTGTCAACTGATGTACCTATTTAGTTCTTGTAAAAAGAAAATATCAACTGGAATCCATGCAAAAGAACAAATGGAATATTATCAATGGCTACTAAAGAAAACTACAAGAAACATGCCTTTAATCCCATCTCCATTCCTCACACCTGCAGAGCAATGAAAAACAGTAACACAAATGTATATCTTGTAATGTATATTATTATGTATACTGTTGTTATTTTATGTCCCGGCCTCGAATCTGAAAGGTTTAAAAAACTGCTGAAAGATTGGCTTTTCTACATTTCTTTTATTACTTTTCTAGCTTCCCTTATTCCAGCGCCGGTATACTCCTTCGGGAGTAAGTGCATTATGTTTTAGAGAAGAAATATATTCTTATAAATAAAGCTTTTTACTTCAAAGAATATGTTTCTCAAATAAAGAGACCATATAGTGTTGTGCGTAAAAAGTATACACAACCCAGTTATTCTTGGGAGCCACACGTTCAAATAGGCTGAAACTCAGGGGAGCAGACTATGATTTTAAATGTGCACACAATACCTGTCTTTCCAAATTGCTGGGTCAGTGTAGTTGCCTTTATTCAAATATGTTTCTTAACAAGTGTTGCTCAAGCCAGTAGGTCTGGCTTTAACATGTTTATGCATACAAACCCAGTCATGTACACAGACTATTTGTGGTGTGTTTCTATGCAACCAGTGTCTCCTATATCTGTGCCCTATTTTATCTCCCCCTAAGCTTGCAGTGCTGCACCGCACACGCAACCCAAGTCTATGCAATAATAAATTGCTGAGGCACTGCAAGGCTGGGAATAACAAGCATTGAAAATGCAATAGGTCTCACTTTTGATTAAGTTAAAGCCATTTGCTTTGCTAATTGTATTGTGTAGCAAAGCAAATGGCTTTAACTTAATGAAAGGCTTACTCTATAGCCCGGCACTGGTGCCACAAACAGGTCAGCCAAACGTTGGAGTCAGTAACAGCGTAGCACAGTGGATGATTGGTGGTTTCACATCAGACTCTGTATAGCAATTAATACAGTCTCACAGATATCATCACAAGATAAGAGCAGTGGTTAAATGGGATGTGCCTGAGCATGTACAAATGGATTCAGCTATACCAAGACATTGCCTAACACTTATTTCCCATGGCCTATACCTCTTTGGATAAACTGCCGAAAGCCCAGACGGGTCACACAACTACTGTAACATCTGTAAACATGTGTTTCAATATACATTTATATGTGTCGTACACAAACATGTTGTCACATTGCAATCTATTCTGGTTTGGCACTTAGCATCAGGGGTTTACTTCAATCCATCCCCCTGACAGAGGGCAGCAGTGAGGCCTGGAGCCCCTTTTGAGGGTGTGGTCACGCTCACTGTGGTCTGGATAATAGTTTCAATCAGGCACTGGTAAAAGAAAGAGCAATAACGTGAAATGACGATTGTTCAAGTTGGAGTGGCACGTTTTATTTATCACAAACACATGTGTATCAATAAGGCATAATGCTAGAAGTCACTCTTAAAAAGCTCTGGCTTCACTCTGCCAGGAAGTATGCTAAGAATCAATTATTTCTAAAAGTTATTGCGATGCAAACAGAAGTGGCTATCTATTAAAAGACGACTTTCTGTGTAAGCAGGAAACGTTTGAGAAAGCATTTAAACTGTTCGAGGAAGTACGTTGCCTTTACACAATGTCTCCGCCTAAAACTATCATTGCAGGTTTAAAGATCTCAGCAAGAACAAAGTAACAGTGGTTCAGATTCTTCAAAGGCATCCTAGAATTTCAGCTTGATTATTCAAAGTACATTTCTATCAGGCCTAGTGCCTTAAAGCATCTGCCTAGGGGAGAGGTCTCTAGCAGATCTAATGCTGAAAGATACCTATAACTATTGCAAGGAATTGGGTATGGATGAAAAAGCATTTAGCAAATTGAGATATTACAAAGAGCTTAAGCTGCTATCTCATTCGGGAAGGCATCACCTGGTGTAATAGGTTTGCGTGTTCCCAAATCAGGTAGCTCAGTCGACTGGAGAACCGGCCAAAAGTCAGCTTGGAAAGTTCTGCCTTCTAAATGTGATGGTGGATCTCTTATACCTCAAAATAAGGAACTAACACTGTCCTGACGTATTTTCTGACGCAGGTGGCTGTGACCGCATTGTCCTAGGACAGTGGGGACGGTCAGGTGTCCTAACAGTTGGTTGGCCATGCGAGAACATTTTGTTCTGTACATTATGGGCGAGAACATCTTGTTCTGTACATATTTCTAAAAATGTATGTGTGACCGGAAACTTACGCTAGGCGCTAGTTTTGCAAGAAGCTTGTGGCTTATTTCGACAAGCTAAGTTTCAAAACAAGGCTTCAGTGGAAAGTCCCTGAAATGTGTCAATCTGCCTCTGCGCCAGCTGAGTTTGGTGTACGTGTGTGTGTGTGGGCGTTGGCCTCGATTCTGTGGAAAATTACTACTTCATATTAGGACAATTTACCACGTTATTTTTCAGTACAGCAGAGAAATGCATCTTTAACATTATTGTGGCCTAGTGCATTTTGTTAGCCCAAGACATGTCTTTTTGGCCTATGCCTTGGGTCTATAACCCCAGGATTCAGAGAGTTAGTGGGATTTAATATGCTGATCATGCATAGCAAAAATTGAGGGGTTTTAAGCATATTTCAGGGTCTCTCTGGCAGGGCCATATGTGACATTTTGCTATCAAGACAGCTAAGAGGTGCTCTTTCTGGTGATCAGATGGTAGAGCGTGATTTTAACCCTTCATCATCACCCCCGTCTTGTTCATTTATGAACACACTCTTTACTGAGTATCTTGGCGACCCTACAGCCAGTGGGGGTATCCAGGGCATGTCGTTAACATAACACTTGAAGGTGCCTTGGATCTGCTCTTTCTACTTCGCTGTTTCTCCGTCTGACCTAAGGAGTATTTTGACATATTCTGCATCTCGGTCATTAAGCAGACGCTCATACTGGGCGGCTGTAGGGCTCTTGCTCAAGGTGTCTCTGCCTGGGGGAAGAGGTGGAGCAGTGGGTATGTCATAGTGGGTGCCAGGTGCTGTTATCTCGCCCATTTCTAATTGTACTCCCATCCCATTCCCGGGAACCCTATCCATGTATTCATACTTCGCTATCTGGTAGATCCCTGTTCTTGCATAATTCATCCCAACTGCCTTAGTACTTAATCTTTTAATGCAATGGCTCCCTATCTGAAAAGCGCAACATGAAGGCATCCAGTCAAGATTGAACCAGTCTGTTGGAATAATGTCCGCAGGGGCACCTCCTTCATCGACCATTTCTTTTCCCAAGTTGGTCAACTCCTCAATGGCTCTTGCGATCGATCCGTTATCCTCGTCGTTTCCTGGTATGAAAGTGCAGCAACATTTTCCGATTTGGTGACACAGACCACCGTCTTTGGCAGTCAGCATGTCAAGGAAGTAGCGATGTTCCAGGACCATTAGTCTCAATGGGCGCAGTTCTTCCCTTATTGCATTTAGTCCATCTCTGGTGCTGTTGATGGCTTTCATGACCTCATAGCGCGTCACTTCCAGCCAGCGAGCATTAGCCTGAGTTTGGAACATTGGGACTGCTCATCCGAAGAAAAGTTGGGCCTCGTTGAAGAGGCGGAGTTCTTCTGGAACTTTACCAAGAGGCTCACTTGCAAAGTACTCCGCTGTTCACCGGTGGCGGTGGAGGAATGTCACGTCGCCTGACATGGGGTGTGTCAGTATGTGAGAGGCATTCGATGCCGGCACAACCAGATGTACTTCATGCAAAGTCACCAAAGAGCACAGTCCGAGCCACTGAGGAGGTAGGTGGAGATATAGGCGTTCTCCACAAGCCCAGTAGTAGTCCGTTAATGCGGAGGTGCCAAACTGCATATCGAAGTTGAAGACAGTTTTGTTACAGTCTGTGTTACGCCCAACAGAGATGGAGCCATTACCTAGGAAACAAAGAGAGGGATTTTTTAGTTTAAATGCTTTTTTGGTTTCGGACATTCCTTCCCCACCCCAGGTGTATCTTTTCCCTTCCTTATTCCAAATGTCCTCGCAGCTTTCCTCAATATCCCAGTCAATGTCTCCCACCCAGTCCGTTTTGCCAGCCCAAGGAGGGCCTAAGGAAGCTGCTCTGCAATATAGGGTATGGACAGGGACCCATTTATCCTTTACATAAAGCTGTGCTCGTATGTTCAGCACAGTTCTATTGTTGCATGGACAGGAACTTTCATTGTGTGGTATAGTCGGATCACAATCGGCTAGGGGTACTGTCACTGCCGTAAATCCTTGTCTCCTAATTACTGACTCGTAATAATGTGCCCTTGTGTGTCTCATTCGATGCAGGTTCTTTATTTCTTTAGGCAGGGCGGCTGTCCCAGTGACAATCTTGTATACGATGGGGGTATAGTCCCACACTGTTGTATTGACACCTTCAATGTCTAATTCCACCGTATTGATATGGATCTGTCCCTCTAAGCGGCAAAGATACAAGTGCAGAAGGCACATAGTGATGTGTGGAGGGACCTCTTTAGGAAATAGTAGTCTGTCAGCCCCTACTGCATGCGGGATGTATGAACATACATAACAGGAGTCGTTTGTTCTTAATTTCCCTACTGCTGTCATGTCCCTATACCAGGAGTTGTCTACTAGGGAAGAGTGGACCGAATGATCTCTCACTGATAGTTGTAGGCCTAGTATGGGCCCTAGGCCCTCTTGTATCTTCACAAGATGATCAAATGTTTTGTGCCCTGCCTTCTGGTTATTTGCATTCTTGCGGGGGACAAGGGGTTTTGTTCTATAAGGGGCAATAGCAAATCGGCGTGTTCTGTGGTGACGGGAAAGGCGTTGCCGGGACACTTGTTGTCGTTCTGTGATGTTGGCAGACCTATCCCATGAACTATTTCTTTCCCCTGGGGTGACGGGTAAGTGTTCAGAATGCACACTGGTGGGTGCGCTGCTGGCAGTACTATTTTCTGGGAGTTCAGGACCTAGTGTGTGTTGTGTTGCTGTCTGCTGTTTGAGTGTGACTGTTGGTACAGATGCTGAAACGGTGGATGCTATGGTATTTCTGGTACTTATGTCATTAAAACTCTTTACAGCAAGAAAATAGACGCACCAATTAAAAGTTATTAGTGCCACTCCAACAATGATACAAAACATAAATGTGACAAGAGTACATAACTTCCCATTGTGGCTGCTGTATTCCTAGACCAGCACGGGTGTGCCTTCTTCTTCTTCTTCTTCTTCTTCGTCTTCTTCTTCGGCAGTGGACGGGAAACCGCTGTCCTCATTCAGGGGGACCATGGGCATGTCTCTTTCCTCTCTCAGTCCATTGTCTATTGCTGCGGAGGCACAGGAGCGAGCCGAACGTCTCGCCGGTGGATCCATGCTTTGCGCTCCGCTATCCGGACGGCAGTTGGAGAGGAATCAGTCACTGCAAAGGGGCCATCGAATTTGGGGTCTTTCCACTTCCTGACGTGCCTCCGGAGGAAGATCAGAGTCCCAGGGCGAATAGGTGGCAGTTCTGGATCGTTGGAGCTCTTCTCCTTCCTTTTGGATACCTGGGCAGAAAGGAACTGCGTAGCGCGGGTTAGTGTGCAGACAAAATCGTACAGTTCAGCTTTCACAATCTCATAGGATGATTTACTGTCAGTTTTGGGCCTGGTGGAGGGGACAGCTAAATTTATGGATAGTCCAGTGACAAGTTGGTGGGGCGTGAGGTGGTGATCCGAGCTTGGGGAGTTTCTTAATGAGTAGAGGGCAAGTGGAAGGCAGTAGAGCCATTTCTTACCGATGGTGGCGCTGATTTTGCTTATTTTATTTTTGAGCAAGCCGTTGAGGCGCTCACAAATACCATTACTTTGGGGATGGTAGGCAGATGTTAGTTTGTGTCTGATGCCTAGCATCGTGGTCAGGGAGGAGAAGATGGCGTTTGAAAAATGACTTCCATTGTCCGTTCTTATGGCGGCAGGAATTCCAAAGCGTGAGATGACCTCACGTAGTAGGAATGTGGCTGCTGCTTTGGCATCGCAGTGGACGCAAGGTCCAGCTTCGATCCATCGCGAGAAGGGGCATACCACCACAATGAGATATCTGTAATTTTGGCACCGATCGATCATGTCTACATAGTCGAGGTGGAGTTCTTTGAAGGGGCCAGAGGGTTTGGGAATGGTGGAAGTGACTGTTTTGAGCGTTGGATTTGGTGAATACTGTTGACAGATGAGGCAATTATTAACAAAGAGTTGTATTAGTTCGTGGGCATTGGGAATGAACCAATCTGCTTGCAGTGTTGTGGACATGTTATCTCGGGAGACATGTGCGGGATGGTGGAGTTGGTCCAGTGCCACTTGCAGTAAGGCTTGTGGCATGACGGGTTTCCCTGATATGGTCTGTCTGTAGATAAAATCAGCAGTGTCCTGCTGTACTCCCCTCTTCTTCCATAGCTCTTTCTCTTGTTGTGGTGCACTTTCTTGTACTTCCCTAAGATGTAGTTGAGCAATGTGATCGTATTGTTGTGTGTCATCAAGAGGGCAGAAACCAGGTGCGTCAGAATTGTCATTATTTGTGTCTGAGTGGTGAGCTGGAGCTACACCATCGTCATTCCTTTGTACTTGTTCCTCTAGTGTAATTGTTTGTTCTGTCTGTTGTGACGGAGCAATAGCCTGAGCAAGTAAGATAGGGTGATATGGTGCAGGTACGGGTAAGGGGCCCCTGGCCGCAGCTTTAGCTGCCCAATCTGCCAGGGCGTTACCTCTGGAAACAAAGTCCTGTCCATTTGTGTGTGCTGCGCATTTAACAACGGCTACTTCAGTTGGAAGTGTGAGTGCTTCAATCAAGTCTTCCAGCAAATCTTTGTGGCACACGGGTGTTCCATCTGATTTGAGGAACCCGCGCCTTTTCCAGTGCAGGATGCTTGAGTGTGTCGTTGTTGTGACATATGCAGAGTCTGAGTAGACTGTGATGCGGTCGTCGGCCCCGCAATTTAAAGCGGCAATTAGTGCCACTAATTCAGCAGCTTGGGCTGAGTAATGTGGGGGCAGTGTGAGGTGCTGTACAATGTCAAAGCAATCGGCGGACTTGTGCTGCTGGGCTCTAACTACTGTGGCTCCTGTGTACCTGATCCCTGTTTCCTGGTCAATGGTGGAGGAGCCGTCAACAAAGTATACTGTGCTGTTAGGCAGGGGGTCCTCTTTTGCTGCTCCTGATTCATCTGGGGAGTATGTGGGACAGTCATGAGTGTCATCGTCTGATGCTGCAATGGGATGGGCAAAGAAGGTGGCAGGATTGACTGTGTGACATTTGACAACCTTCAGGGAGGGCAGTGACAGGATGACTTCGTAACCTGAAACTCTCTGTGTAGTCAATGTTGTCTTGGCTTTCTGAATTATAGCAAAGACAGCGTGCTCTGTGTACAGTGTTAGCGAGGATCCCATGACAATGGAGGTGCTTTTCTCTACAGCAAAGGCTGCAGCTGCCAGGGCTTGTTCGCAGGGATAATGACCTTTCATGACTGAGTCTAGCATCCCGCAGAAGTAGGCAATTGGCTTATGGCCCATGGGGTATTTCTGAGTAAGGACTGCAGTCATGACCTGACCATTGCAGTGAGTGAACAGGTAAAATTCCTTTGTGTAATCGGGTGTGCCTAACACTGGTGCGTTTGTTATCTCATCTTTGAGTTGTTTGAAGGAAGCTGTCATTTCAGGTGTCCAATCTAATTTGTTTTGCTTGTCTTTTGCACTTTTAACGGCTTTCAACAAGGGGGCTGTTATGGTGGAGAAATCAAAGACCCACTGACGAACATAATTGACTAGTCCAAGGAATTTCTGCATGTCTTTTACAGTTAGTGGCTCAGGTGTCATTTTTATGGCTTCAACTCTGTCTGGCGTGACTCGTCTCCCTAATGCTGAGAGTATCTGGCCTAGATATTGTACCTCTCTTTGGCAGTACTGGAGTTTGTTTTTGTCCACTTTATAGCCTCTGTGGGCTAGCGTGGTGAGCAGAGAGACTGTATCAGTTCTGCACTGTCGTTCTGTAGTGCTGAAGAGCAAAATGTCATCGACATATTGCAGCAGTGTGCTGTGACATTGGAAGTTCGATAGGTCCTCTTTGACGACTCTGTTGAAGACGCTGGGAGACTCACAGTACCCTTGTGGGAGTCGTCTGTAAGTCATTTGCACCCCGCCGAACGAGAAAGCCAATAGGTACTGACTGTCTGGGTGAAGGGGGACGCTGAAAAACGCATTTTTCAGGTCGATCACCGAAAAGTATTGCGCATTCGGGGGAACATTGGTGAGGATGACTGAAGGGTCTGGGACGATGGGAAACTCTAGTACCACTATGTTATTGATCGAACGCAAATCATGAACTAAACGCCAGTGATTGGTCTTGCCTTTTCGAACAGGAAAAAGACAGGTGTTAACTGGAGATACACAGGGGTATATGACTCCTTGATCTAGCAGGGCTTGTATTGTTGGGGCAATGCCTTCCTCTGCTTCCTTGGAAAGTGGATACTGTTTAATTCTGCGTAGAATGGCGCCTTGTTTCAGTGTTATTTTAAAAGGAGTGGCTGAAAGGATGAGGCCTACATCATTTGGACCAGTGGTCCACAGATGCGGCGGGACTTGTGCCAAGTCTGCCTCACGCACTGAATCAAATTTTGGTGGGGCACCGGGTATTCTGTTTTCCACTGTCACTGAGAGGGGTACCTCATACTGATAGATGATCTCTGTTATGGGGTATTTGTCAGGATCACCAAAGAGCTGGTCGTCTGCAATGTCTCTCACTTGGTGTCCGGGTTCGATGAAAATTACACAGGCCCAGGAGCGCATATCGTCGTCTCCTGTTAGGAATGCCCCATAAGTAGGTGTAATGTGAAGGGCGAGTATGCCTAGGATCATACTTTTGTCCGATATTTGGTAGTGCTGGGACTGTGGGCGAAAGAGAAATTCCTTTGGGAGTTGGACAGTGCGCTGGTGTAGTTCAGGGGTGTTGGCTATAATGATGTGCACTGCGGTGGAGAACGCTTGCTCATCCACAGGGCGAGCCCTCATTTGATCTGAGGCGTCCACAGTGAGTGCCATCATCCGTGCTAGGGGTGTACCTGGCATAGAACAAACCATTGTTCCGTTCTCATGGAAGTGAATGGTCATGTTCAATTTTGCCATGAGATCTCTCCCTAACAAGTTGACTGGAGAGTGCGGTGAATAAAGCAGCTGTTGCTCCAGCACCCGGTCTCCTATTTGTAGGGGTACTGGCTTCGTAAAGGGGACCCTTGCTATTGCCCCAGAGAATCCTTGTGTGTCCGCTACTTGATCAGAAATAGGCAGGTGTCCGCCTGTAATGCAGGAGTACGTGGCGCCTGTGTCAATGAGGAAGCTGTACGTTTTGTTATTTATCGTGACCAGGACGGTGGGGTCATCTTCACCGCTCATGATGCATGATAAAACTGGGCACACAAGAGTTGTCTGTGGGCTGTCCTAGCGAGCGTATCCTCCAGCTTGGTACTGCTGGATTGTGCCCTGTGTGAAGGAGTTGTTAGGAGTCATCACCACTCCTCCTTGGGGTGTTGTGTTTTGGGCTTGGGACATCATTTGGTACGTGGATACTTGCTGTTGCGGCTGTATGGGAGCTTGCATTTGCTGGGGCTGCATGGGGACTTGCATCTGCTGTGGCTGCATGGGGACTTGCATCTGCTGTGGCTGCATGGGGACTTGCATCTGCTGTGGCTGCATGGGGAATTGCATTTGCTGTGGGGCTGGCTGCATGGGGACTTGCATTTGCTGTGGGGCTGGCTGCATGGGGACTTGCATTTGCTGTGGGGCTGGCTGGGCATAAGCATACAACATCTGGGGCGGTTGTGAAAACGTCTGTTGTTGTTGTAATTGTGGTAATACTTGTTGGATGGAGACTTGGTGGATGGGGCCCATGAGTTGCTGGGGGAAACATCCATTACAACGAAACTTTTACAACGCACTACCATTACGACGCAACTTTTACAACGCAAACCATTACAACGCATAGCGCTGGGGGGCGCTCTAGGATAGGGAATGTATTTAATATACTATCCAACACCTTCCCTACTATCCACGGGGACTGGAGTTGGAATAGTAAATTAAATAAATCACTATCCAGCGCCTAAAAGTATTATGCGTTGTAATGGTATGTGATGTAAAAACCGCGTTGTAAAGGCATGCGATGTAAAAGTATGCGTTGTAACGTCATACATCCGTTGCTGGCCTTGCTCTCGAAGTCTAGTGCGACATTCCCTCATCATGTGGCCTGGTTTGTGACAATAAAAACAAGTGCGTGTCCCTGCCTGTTGTTGGGCCCTCTGTTGCCCCATTCCATTTCCTCGTCCCTGCATGCCCATGTTTCTGTTGGAGTAGTTTCTGTCATTGCTGTAGTACTGTTGTTGGTCATTCCCATAAGCAGGCAGTGGTGCCACGTATTGTACAGGGGGCTGTTGTTGTACATACTGCACTGCTTGTTGTGGTGGGGTCTGCAAGTACTGTATGGTGGGCTGTTGTTGCTGTTGTGTCTGTACTTGCCCATATTGCATGGCAGGCTGTATGGCAGGATGCTGCACTGGTTGTGGGGACTGGGCATTTGTAGTAAGCGTGGAAAGGTAGTAACTGCTGTCATTTGGCTGACAGGTCCAGCCAACATGACCGTATCTAGGGCGTCTTTTTTCTTAAGCTTCTGCTGCACCAATTTTGCAGCTGCATTTTCTATAGCTAGCTGCCTACTTTTTTCCTGTTCTATTTTCTTTTTGCAGAAATGTATAATGTGGTCTTGTATTTCAGGCCATGGTTTTCCTTCCATTGCGACTACTCCATCTAATTTTTCCTGCACGTCGTCTGGCAGTCCTCTTTTAACCATGTGGTAAAAGAGTCTGCTATTACCTCCAGTTGTATTCCAGGAGTCACCTAACTCCTGGTGCCACTTTTCTTTCATCCTGGAAATGAAGTTAATCGGATCTTCATTTGTTTGCATAGTCAGTGACATGAGAGACCCAATATCTGGAACGTCAGGGTATTTCAAGCGCAATTTTGTCCAGACTGCCGCCCTAATTTTATCAAATAGTTCTCCATCGTATGTTGTGTCGTTCATAGTTATCAGTCCTCTACTGATGCTTGTGAAAATTTCTTCTGCTTCCCCTCCCATTAGGGAAATTAGCAAACTTTTCATATCGCCAACCCCTGGTTTTGTGCCTGTAGTATTTTTCTATAGGGCCACTATCCATTTGCTGGCACCCTCAGTGAGGGGCGGGAGATTCTTTTTAATGGCCTCCTTCTCCGCATAAGACCAGCAGTTGTATATCGGGGGGGCCTTTGCTGTTTTGTATATTAGCGGCATCTGGCGGCTAATTCGTACACCTGGGAGCTTCGGTCTTGTGGTGTCATATCTTATAGCATATTTCTGCCAAATTTTGAGACTGGCTTCCATATAATCATAGTCCCAATCCTCATCCCCTGCACCCTGCACTATACATTCTACTGCAGTGGCCATATGCTGAGGGTCGAAAGACCCTTCTCTTGGCCAGGGGATCATCTGCGGGGCCAGGGATTCTGTCCATCCAGCCAGATTGTCTGTGAAGGGGATGACAGCGTAATCTGAATTCTCGCCTACTGTCACTATTTGGTTGGGAGTTAAGTCCTTGTCCAGCAGGGCACATTGCCTGTTGAGGAACATGCCATTAGTTGGTCTAGTTCGAGTGTTTCGCATGGAGGCGGTGCCAGTGACCTGGTAGTTAATGTGAGCGTTCGTGCCAGGGACATCGTATGCAATGTCCTCTGGTCGTCCGTGTGTTCCCAATACTGTAAGTCTTTCTACCTCTGTTTTTCTCTTCTTCCTGGTCCCGCCAACAACCCCCGAGTTTTGGAATTCCTGATGTTGGTAGAACGGGTTTGTTGATGTGTTTGTCCCACTGATGGCGTGTGGCTGGCTGGAGGAATTTGTCACGTCTGTGGCGGAAGGTGGGGCAAACGGGTCTGCTACAGGTGTGGGGCACCGTGGGGGTATGTCTGGGGGTGTAGGCTGGACCTGAGTTGTCTCAGTCGTCGTATGTGTGTGGTCTGGCGCAGCTGTCTGGCGGCAAGGGGAGGGGGACCTATGGTACTGCACTTCCGGCCGTCCTTCATTATCTCTTATGTCCCGAGAGGGACCCGCACTCGGCAAAGGTGTGGATGGAAAATGGGTTGTCTGCTGTTTACTATGGCCTAGTTCCCCAATCCCTCCCGTGCTTTCAAAGATGTCTGCCTGTCCAGTGAGTTGTCGCGAAGTGTTCATTGTTGCTTGGGTATTTGGTGAGTTAAAGTGGGCAAGCTTGAGGGTCTCAGACAATCTGTCACTTATTTGTTCTAGCTTTAATGAGGCGCGTCGGACTACCTGGGATATGTAGTCGCGTTCAGGGCTGTGTGGCCTTTCTCGGATGAACATGTCAGTTCGGGCTTTCTCACTGGGACTGCACTCTAAGCTTTTATTGAATTCTGTGGCTGTCCTCCAGTTGTCATAACGGACTAGATATGGTTCCGGCGGGCCCTGTACTTCTCTATCCTTATTCTGTTGTTGGACAGTGGTGAATGTGATCAGTGGTTCGCCTGTGTTTGGACCTCATAATGGCATGTGGTCTCGTGAGGTGGCCTCCTGCTCCGGGAGTTGTGGAGCATTGGTGTCACGGAGGCTGTTCAGATCGGGGTTATGGGGGAGTGCTTGGCGAGGCGAGTCGGATGGGTGGTGAAATGACGTGCGCGAGTGGTTTGATGAGGCGATGGACACATTGTCGGACACCTCCTCTTCCTCCTCAACAGGCAGGACTGAGACAGAAGTGGGGTTCAGTTGTAGCGAAAACTGCGCATTTATTTGCCCTGGTAATCCTGGCACTGTGGCGTGCAAAGTTGGACTGTCACTGGTGAGAGGTGTAACAGGTGGGGAATTGACTGGGGCTGGTACTGACGTGGGTATTGTGGCTGGCACTGTGACAGGGAGTGTTGGGCCACTGCTGGTGCCGGGTGATGTTGATGGGGCAGCACTGCCTTCAGGGACAGGTTGAGGGTGTTCGGGTGTGGTAAAGAGATCACTTGGGAGTTGACCATACCCTACAGTTGGCATATTATTAGTTGTACACTGTAAGTCCAGTTCTTTATTTTCGGCGGATGCTATTGCGGGATACATGCCATTGGCTTGGTACGGTGGGGGCGCCGGAGGGGCAGTGGGTCGGGTGGCAGTGTGTTCTGGCGTATTGTCCTCTTTAAAGATACGCCAGAGACTTAAGGTGGCCTTCCTTTTTTGTAATTTGGTGCCAGAGTATTTGGTGTCTAGGAAGGTGGTGGCGTGCTCAAGGACATTTACGTCAAAAGTTCCTTTTGAGGGCCATGGAAAGTTCATATTTCTAGTTAACTTGTGAAGCTCCCTACAATGTTTGAGTATGCGCTGTTCCTGGCTACTAAACATTTTCAGGACATGTTGGAGTGGTGTTGCCATAATGAGATATTTGTGTAGAAGCAAATTAGGCTCTGCAATGGGGGCGGTGCGGTCTGTGCGGTCCTAGAGGTCACGTATGAGTTCACCTGCTACTGCCTCAAGGATGCAGTCATATATGGCTCTTTGTAATTCAATATTCTGGAAGGGAGTGCACCCGGGGAAAAGAAGTTGGCCTCCAAAGCAAGCGTCAGCTATTTTAGATTGATGTGGGTGTCTGGGGAAAACGCTTGATAGGACTGTCGGTCCTTCCCAACTTGCAAGGCGCAAAATAAAATATATATAAGAGCCAGTAGGTGTCTTATACACAGTGGAATTCAGTATCCTATTCATAAGGTTACTCACTGCATATGCTGTTGCTGGGCAACACTGTGTGGGATACAGTCTGATGATGGAATGGAGGGACAGACAAACCCTGCCTGGGTATTTTCAGGGCTACAGACGTGAGGATGCAGATCTCTGATAAGTTCCTCTCCTATTTCATTACAGACAATATTGTAGAGTATGAATCTTAAATCTAATTCGTCAGGTCCCCTGTATCTTCCTTCTGGGGATAAGTCAGGGAATTCAAGATTGTGACGAGCAAAGGTATTGCGAATTTTGTTTTGCAGTGGGTTCCGTGGCCAGGAGGACGTGAATACGGTGGGTAGCTCTAGGCCTGGGGATAGTAGGCGGATCCGTATGTAGATCCACTCTGGTGTTTTATGCACTGAAGTGCCAAATATTAGTTTCTCGTATACTGCCTGAAGAGCCTGCATGGGGCTTGTCTCCTGTGAGCGACAGGCAGGTGGTGCAGAGGTGTGGTGAGAAGTGCTATGAGCCTTTACTATATTTTCGGTGGGGCATGAAAATGCTGGTGCGAGAGAGCCTTCACTGTAGGCTTGGCGGGGCGTACAAATGCTGGTGCGATAGATAGGGTAACTTGGCGAGGGTAGGCGTAGTCAATATTGAGTGCCTGAAATATTGTGAGAAGGACAGAGCTACTGAGGGGTGTGACGTGGATGAAGCAAGATGGTTGGCCGTCGGAAATGCCTACAACGTTATTGTTGATGAGGAATATTGTGATATTGTCAGTGGTATTATTACTCATTCCCTTATGTGAAGTTGGAACGGTGAGATGGGTTCTGCAGGTGTGGCAGAACACAGGGCCCACAGTATTTTATGGGTAATCGGTCAGTAGTGCTCTTAAAAGGGGTGCTGTATCGTTTTGAAGGTGTGGGTGATAGGAGTAGGAGTTGGAGGCGGATGCCGGGGGTGAGTCTGGGCCCTTCCCTTCTGGCGGTGGGATGAACGCTACTTCAGATGTTGCACCTGACTGTATGGAGTCTACTGAAAACTCGTCGTCAGTGATGAGGATGGGTGAGGTAGCAGGGTTGTTTGGGTACCCTGGGTATCCAAGGGGAAGAGAGTGGGGGGCAGACAGGGTGGAAGAATCAGAGGCCTCTTCTGTATACAGCAGCTGAGGGTCTGTAGTGTCTGGGGATGGTGGGGTAAGAAATATGTCTGGGAGGATGTCAAGAGATTGGGTAGAGATGTTAAGCTGGGTGCCTGGCGTAGGGGTAATTCCTAAAATTGCCCAGGCGTGTGTGAGTATAGTGCGGAGTTCGTCGCCAAGGGAAATGAATACGTTGGTAGCGGTATTGTGAATTAATTCGGGCCTGCTGTGTAAGAACTGAATAGTGCAATGAAGAATATGTGGGGGGGTGCTGCACATTACTGAAATAAGGAGAGGCGGAGCATGACCGGTGTGGGGGGGGGGGCAGAAACCGGGAGGCAAGGGCCAAGACGAAAGATAGGTCTTAGCCCTCCTCTTTTGGCACTCAGTTGCATGCGCAAGTGAGAGGCAAAAGAATGTACTGGGAGTGGGGGAAGGGCGAGGCACGGGTAGTCAGTTTGTAGATGAGAAGGCGAGACTACCTAGCGAGAGTGCAATAAGGGCAATGTCAGTGAGGATGCACCCCAGACATCGGGAGGGCTGGAGAGAGGTGCGGGGCAAGGAGGGCAATGGGGCCAATATCACGAGCACAGCTGCAGAGCCTGTTGACATAAAGCACGGCACAGAAGCAGCAACGGTACCGTGAGCACAAGCAGTGAGACTTATGACCTGAAGCATCAGACATATACATGAAGCACAACACATAAACAGGAGACAGAAGGCAAAAACAATGAAAAAGGTATTTTTAGATGGAGCAAAAAAATGCTTATGAAAAAAAAAATGATGTAGTCAGAAAATGTCGTAGGTGAAAAATTGGAGTGAAAGTGTGTGCATGCGTCAGTATATGCAAGGGAAGGGAGGAAATGAAGCCACGGGTAAGGCAGCGTTCGCAGAAGGCAGAAAAAAAGAAGTAGGACATGAGGCAGTGTGCTGAAGCAGAGGGTAGAGGAGAGGGGGGCTGGGGGATGAGAGAGAGAGAGATGTAGAGATGGACGAAGGAGTAGCGAAGGAGAGAGGAAAGGGTTTGGGGGGGTCAGTAGATGGGGGCTGTGGGAGACAGGTGCTCAGGGTCGTCTGGTGTGACGTGCCATGCGATTAAGTGAGCGACCGCAGCAGGGTGTTGTCTACAAAGAGCACAGAGCCCTTCCTCTTTCTGTGCGCGTAAAGGAGAAGCTGACAAAGGCAATAAGTCTTGCCGTCTCTGCCTTCTGACAATGTGAAGTGTGAGATATACAACAATACCTACTCCGTGAACAAGAATACCCAATCCTTGCAGAAACAAATCAGGAGAAGAAAGAAGGGGGGAAATGAAATTGGGAAAGGCCGTGTGCATAAAGGACACAGGTAATTTTGAAAGCATGAGAAAAACCATTAAATGATGTCTGTATATACTACAGCATAATGAAGAGTAAATGACATTGTTATCAAATATAAAACGGAAGCGAAACTAGAATGTAAGACAGGGAAATGCAGTGAGACACACCAGTCGTATTATTGTACAAGGAAATCACACTGAGTATAGGCACATGAAATCATCTGTCCAGGAATTAAAACCCTGGACCCCATACATACCCCGAGCTGCTGGGGGAGTATAAACCTAGAATTTGTCGAGGAATACCACCTCGACGCCATGCATGCGTAGGACCCAGAACTAGGCTTAGTCGGAAACCAAAAACCGACCCCATGCAGTAACAGGTAAGCCGAGGGTGCGTAAATATATAACCGTAGGAGTACACCACAAAATCTCTCAATCCCCTCCGGGCTTTAGAACCGGCAGGGGTAAGGCCAACAGGAGAAAGCCACAAAGTAACAGCGTTGGAAGGCAAATTTCTAAAACCACAGGAAACACTGAACCACATGCGAGAAACGGGTACTTTAAATTATAACTGGTATTTGCGAAAAAGCTACAAATTGTGACCACACAAAGATAGAGATATCAGCTACAAATTGGGACCACACAAAGATAGAGATATAGAGGGTAGAGGGTACTATTCCTGGCCAGACAGAGTGCCGACAGCAGGGCAAGAGGCAGCAGAGAGGCCCCAGAGAACCTGCCCCCTCCAATCAGACCCCAAGGGCAACTCAAGGGAAAAACTAAATATCCTTGACTTACCCCCAGGTCAGCAGAGGAGACCGGACCCCGTGGCACAATCCGCTGTTGCACTCCAGACCCAAATGGCGGCAAAATCTTTGCAGGATCTATTTCGTGGTACGCCAGCTAACAGAGGGCAGCAGCGAGGCCTGGAGCCCCTTTTGAGGGTGTGGTCACGCTCACTGTGGTCTGGATAATAGTTTCAATCAGGCACTGGTAAAAGGAAGAGCAATAACGTGAAATGACGATTGTTCAAGTTGGAGTGGCACGTTTTATTTATCACAAACACATGTGTATCAATAAGGCATAATGCTAGAAGTCACTCTTAAAAAGCTCTGGCTTCACTCTGCCAGGAAGTATGCTAAGAATCAATTATTTCTAAAAGTTATTGCGATGCAAACAGAAGTGGCTATCTATTAAAAGACGACTTTCTGTGTAAGCAGGAAACGTTTGAGAAAGCATTTAAACTGTTCGAGGAAGTACGTTGCCTTTACACAATGTCTCCGCCGAAAACTATCATTGCAGGTTTAAAGATCTCAGCAAGAACAAAGTAACAGTGGTTCAGATTCTTCAAAGGCATCCTAGAATTTCAGCTTGATTATTTAAAGTACATTTCTATCAGGCCTAGTGCCTTAAAGCATCTGCCTAGGGGAGAGGTCCCTAGCAGATCTAATGCTGAAAGATACCTATAACTATTGCAAGGAATTGGGTATGGATGAAAAAGCATTTAGCAAA
The DNA here is from genome assembly GCF_964261635.1 of Lissotriton helveticus. Lineage (NCBI taxonomy): Eukaryota > Metazoa > Chordata > Amphibia > Caudata > Salamandridae > Lissotriton > Lissotriton helveticus. The sequence continues at coordinate 2,129,877,567 of NC_136061.1, forward strand.
TTGAGATATTACAAAGAGCTTAAGCTGCTATCTCATTCGGGAAGGCATCACCTGGTGTAATAGGTTTGCGTGTTCCCAAATCAGGTAGCTCAGTCGACTGGAGAACCGACCAAAAGTCAGCTTGGAAAGTTCTGCCTTCTAAATGTGATGGTGGATCTCTTATACCTCAAAATAAGGAACTAACACTGTCCTGACGTATTTTCTGACGCAGGTGGCTGTGACCGAATTGTCCTAGGACAGTGGGGACGGCCAGGTGTCCTAACAGTTGGTTGGCCATGCGAGAACATTTTGTTCTGTACATTATGGGCGAGAACATCTTGTTCTGTACATATTTCTAAAAATGTATGTGTGACCGGAAACTTACGCTAGGCGCTAGTTTTGCAAGAAGCTTGTGGCTTATTTCGACAAGCTAAGTTTCAAAACAAGGCTTCAGTGGAAAGTCCCTGAAATGTGTCAATCTGCCTCTGCGCCAGCTGAGTTTGGTGTACGTGTGTGTGTGTGGGCGTTGGCCTCGATTCTGTGGAAAATTACTACTTCATATTAGGCCAATTTACCTCGTTATTTTTCAGTACAGCAGAGAAATGCATCTTTAACATTATTGTGGCCTAGTGCATGTTTTTTAGCCCGAGACATGTCTTTTTGGCCTATGCCTTGGGTCTATAACCCCAGGATTCCGAGAGTTAGTGGGATTTAATATGCTGATCATGCATAGCAAAAATTGAGGGTTTTTAAGCATATTTCAGGTTCTCTCTGGCAGGGCCATATGTGACATTTTGCTATCAAAACAGCTAAGAGGTGCTCTTTCTGGTGATCAGATGGTAGAGCGTGATTTTAACCCTTCATCACCCCTAACTGTAAAAATAAATAATCTGGAAAGGGTGAAAGTCCAGTTGTCCATCACAATACAAATCTGGCGCATCTACTACCAGTAAAAAGTCAGACTAGAAAAATACAACCCATCCCGCTGGTTATCAAAGAAGAGAACAGCCACTTATAGACTGCCTCAATGCCGATATATTACAGATAATGACAGCACAGACCTTCCTCAGTAATACTGCGAAAATGAAAATTTGCGTGAAAAGCATGGTCTCACTCTGTCCAAATCTCATGGAAACGTGCTGTCGATAAATGCTCATAAAGCAATCTCCCTTACCAATCAACAACAACGTAGAGCGCGATGTTCAAATTCAGAGATCGACGCTGAAAGCACAACGTGTAATGCCATGATTACAGTGCCTCACCCTGTTGTTAATAAACAGTGAAAGCTTTAGTTAATCCTTGAAGCTGACAGTTCTAAAGAGTGAATACGCACAAAAATATCTTGAAATTACCTCATATCCACATCTCAATGTAGCTGGAACAATGAGATGGACCGTGTTATCTCTGATTCAAAGTGTTCTCTGTACCAATCTGGAATGTAAAACGGCACATGAAACCCTCTATTAACCCAACTGTACGTGTATTGAATCTAGCAAGTCCTACAACCAAGTAAATGCTAACCTTCTTACCTTCAACCTCGATAATGTCCTGCGACCGACTCGCACCGTGAAAGATCTTGAAACAAACGGAAACTCGTGTGCCGGGAGATTTAAAGTGTAATCAACATAGAAGGAGAACTACGAATGGGTGTCCGCATCGAGGGCCATATTAACATGGCGTAATTACAAGTAACATTGCAAAATGCAGACTCACACAATGGACACTACTACGAAGCATACTGCGTGAATGAATGTTACCTACAAATTCTATCAAAAAATACGATATGAACAGGGGTGTCCGAATGGTGAAGAATCTATACATCAAAGCCCTGACTGATGCTGGCCAAATAGAATGTACCTACATAATCTCCAAAAAGAAACGCAGTTCCCAAGTGCAGGGGAAACAGCCTTGAAAACAACTTTGTTTGGCAGCTTGCCAAAAATATAGTGCGTCCGTGTCTCCCGCCGCGAGTAAAGCATCCAGTCCCCGCGTGCACATCTTCTGTCCCACCGCGTGGATGCTTGGAATCTGTATTGATTCCAAAAGGCCATCGCCATGGCGAGACAGCGCATGCGCGCTGCTAACGCCAGGCGAGACCTACAAAAAGAGTATACACAGATTATGCACAGAACAATTGGCCATTGTGTTTAGGCAGATTGATGAGTGATTTGATTTTGGAGATGTAGCTCTGGGGTTTGTGTTAACAGGTTTTGTTGTGGATCTGAGATCACAGAGCATTTGGGTGTGCGGGGTTCATAGAGGTAATTTCTGAATGGAGGAAGAGTCCAAATCATTGGGGTTGGTGTGTGTTGGGATCTTCAATAGAAGGTGTGTGATGTGAGTTGTAATGGTTGAGGGTTTGGAAAGTGTTCCCTGGGAGAGCAGTATTTGTGGGAGAGATATTAGAGTGTGGTTTGCAGATTTCTTAACATTTCACACAGTTGATCTAGCTTCAGTTTGATGTTAAGCAATTAATTTTGAGGATTCATAAGAGATCTGTGTGCTTATCATTAGTAAGAGGTTATATTGACGTATAAAGCATGTGATAACACCTTTAATGTGATTCAACTCCTATGGGTGATCAAATATTTGCATGGAGAGTCAATCGGTGTACTGTTGTTTTGCTTTAGGTGGGTGGAGCCGAAGGTTAGTTGCCACATGGCAGTGGAATACAGGGCTGGTGGTGGCTACCAAAAGGATGGTAGTATTGACTATTTCGTTTTCAATAGTATTTCGATCTTTCGATCTTCGATCTTTGTCAGGGTAGGAGTAGCTTTGTTCCAGGTTATGCCCAAACTCTCTTGATTTATGCAGTTATTATGTAGTCTGGCTACATTCCCAGAGAGATGTTTAGGTGATAATAGGTAGATGGCGGTATGGAGGTGGGTGAGCTGGGGATGTTGTATTTAGTAGAGATGGACTCATGGTATCTGTGTGAATATCCTTAGCTCTGGTAGAAGCTTGAAGGGCATTTTGGCATCAAGCAATGTGCACACCGTATGGAAGATATTATCTGAGTTTTGTATCATGACCTTCCCATTTTCAATCAGAGTGATATGAATCTTGCATTAGTGGCTGTGGTATTCTCAGATAGTAAGTTAGTTCCTGTAAGGGATTTGTGTGATCTTTGTGTGTTTAGGAGGAAAACGCAAAATACTTTGGTCTAGTAAAAATTAGTAATTAAAAAAAGGTTTAATGGTGCCCAGCCTGAGACTATGGTGATTGTCATGGATTAAGGTTCCTGATTTGGCCACATGGGCTCTATGTTTGTGGTATTTGAAGGTACCTTTAGAGGATATAGAGAAATAGGATCTCTTGTGTGTTCTTGTGGAGCCTGAGCTGATCTGATATGAATATCTGTTTTTTTTAATGTGGTGGCCATAATAAGATCACAAAAAGAATATAAGTTAGTTATATTCAGAAGCGGTGTGGTATTAAACAGTAGCAACAGGAATCCATAGGTTGTCAGTACAGAGAAAAGGTTCAGTAATAAGATGCAACATTAGGTGTGAAAGGTGTGCATTAGTATGACCTAGAGGTTAGTTGACAGCACACTGGGGTGAAAACTTACACCTATGTGAGTATGGAAAATGTTTAGAAGCACAAATGTCACTTATGTGCAATCATCACTTTTAGGTGCAAAATACCACTAGTGCAACATCAGTGGTAGAATGGAAACACTTATATATGAAAAACCCACATTTCAGTTTAAAAACATATTTATGTGCAAAATCATTCTTTTTAAAATTATTTTTTATTGATTTTAATATTGAAGGGAACATTGTACAAATTGCAGTCCAACAAGACTATGGACAAAGTCGCACAGCAGGTATAAAGCTAACACATATAATATCACCTAGCATATCAGTACATTCACATTTTCCAATGGTTATCTCTACAAAATGTGGGTTTCAGAGCTCATGACAGCAATCAACGGGTGAACAGGCAGCACAAGAGCCAGTTCAGAGAGACATGGTGTTCAGCAGGGCACAATGGTTGATGCTATCAAAAAAGTGCAGAGCGGCTGCGTAGGATTAGGAGAAAAGTGTTACTGTTGTCAGTGATCTACAATTCTTCATCACACACTTGAGTCATTGCTATTTTTGGTTGTATTTAACCCTGGGCGTAGTAGGCATAGTAGGGCTAAGCGAAGCTACGCGAAGTGGACCAGAAACTACGTCCACCTACGCACTTCACGTAGCCCCACTACGCGCCACCCGCCTCCCTCCCACCCTCGCTAAATACTACCCGCCTACCTCCCGCCCTCCCTAAATACTTAAATAATGGATTTAAAAAGAATAAACAGCACTTACCTTGTCGGCTGCATCTCCGGGGCTCCCTCTGGTAACCGCGCCGCCATGTTGGATACTAATGCGCATGCGCGGCCGCCCGCGCATGAGCATTTCTCGACAAGGTAAGTGCTGTTTATTCTTTTTAAAACCATTATTTAAGTATTTAGGGAGGGTGGGAGGGAGGCGGGTAGCGGGCAACTTCACTACGCCCACGGAGTGGGCGTAGTGTTGCCTGCTATGCCTACTTCGCAAATGGCGAAGTAGGCAACACTACGCCCACTCTGTGGGCGTAGCGAAGTACTACGCCCAGGGTTAGTTGTATTGTGGGCTGAACAGAGAACCGTAATGTGTGACTTTGATAGTCCCATGTAGCGGGTTGGAGACAGCCTTCTGAATGATCCACCCTAAAACCAGCAGGTGAGTGATTGGTTGGTAATATGTGATATTCTCTGTGTCTATGTTATGCTTATTTAGAAGAAGCAGGAAAATCTATACTATCTTGAGGCAATCCAAAAAGGTGGTCTTAGTTTGAAAGGAGCTGTTGTCCTTGAGTAACTCTTGGTGTTCTGCTGGCGATGTTCTTTATTATTGTTTTGGGAGGATGCTACCTAGCTATGTGATGGCCTTCATTGAGTCACAGAGACTTCTGAAGTCATTGGTGTAGAAGGTGCTCAAGGAGGTGTATTTGAGTGTTCTGCTTACTTGTGGTTTCATGGAAATGTCCGTGGGGGGTTGCTTTACGGAGATTTCTGTGTTACCTAAGTATAGTTGCATTTCTTCAGTCTTGTTTTTTTTTGGACTCCACTAACCACCCTATCATGGCCTGAGAGTCAGGCGGTAATTTCACCAGGGAGGGAGATAGGGGGCTTGAGGGTCCACACAAGCACACATACACATCAACCACACCCATGCATTCACACACGCACACACGCACACCCATTCACAACATCATCTAACAAAAATACACATACATACACAGACATGTGCCAAACATAAAAAAAATACATGAAAAGGACCTTACATGCAGATCTCTGAGTAGAAAGCCTCTGCAGTCCCAGGAGGGAATGAGGGAAGGCAGCAGTCCCAACCTCATCACAGAGTGGGATAGGGTCAGTGAGACTGCTGACCCTGTCACACTCTGTGATGAGGTGTCACTGATTGACACTCAGCCCTGGGCACTTGAGGGGTTAAAACTGTAGCGCCCAGGTCTGAGGCAATGGGTGAATGCATCCCTCTTCACGTGGAGGAGGGCCTCGAGGCATTTTTACCAGGCTGAGGAGGTCACGCCCACAGGGCTGTGAAATCCTCAACCTGACAAAGTTCAGCCCAGGCATCCAGGAGCATGCCCATTTTGCACATGCCCAGCTCCTGGCTGACTGACTTCAAAAAAGTAGAGTGTCTGCCTAGCTGACCTTTGTTCAGCTTGACACACTCTTCTTTTTGGGAAAAGGTGGGGGGCAAGGTTCCTTTTCCCCTACAGACAGGCCGCTGCTGCTGAGAGTTCTTAGGGTAGGCTTCATATAGGAAGGAGTGGTGAGATGCAGCTTAGTACATATGAAAGTTTCCAGTGGTGGAGAACTAGTAAATCCCTAGTTCTCCACCATCCCTTCTGAAGGGATGGATTGTGCCTGAAGATACCAACACGATTCAAAAGGGGGCGGTGATGAACAGAGTATCTGAATTAAGCAGAACACTCCTACCCAGTCAAAAGATCAGGGCTTGATCCATCACCGTTTGTTAGCTCACTGCACCATCCCAGTTCAGAACCTGGCTACATGCAAATTAGTCTGACCCTGGCCCAGTGCATCATGGGAACAGGGCAGACCAAACTACAAAGCCAATTCTTTACTGGAAAGGAAACAAGCTTCCGGGGACCGGTTTCTGGCATTACAGCCGTCTTCGGCCCGGCTTGCTTGAATCCTGATGGTGCAGTGAGCAAGGGACTCACATCTGAGCATACCCTTCCACACTTGTGGTGGCCAAAACGATTCAAAAGGGGGTGGTGATGGACAGAGTATCTGAATTAAGCAGAACACTCCTACCCAGTCAAAAGATCAGGGCTTGATCCATCACCGTTTTTTAGCTCACTGCACCACTCCAGTTCAGAACCTGGCTACATGCAAATTAGTCTGACCCTGGCCCAGTGCATCATGGGAACAGGGCAGACCAAACTACCAAGCCAATTCTTTACTGAAAAGGAAACAAGCTTCCGGGGACCGGTTTCTGGCATTACAGCCGTCTTCGGCCCGGCTTGCTTGAATCCTGATGGTGCAGTGAGCAAGGGACTCAAATCTGAGCATACCCTTCCACACTTGTGGTGGCCAAAACGATTTAAAAGGGGGTGGTGATGGACAGAGTATCTGAATTAAGCAGAACACTCCTACCCAGTCAAAAGATCAGGGCTTGATCAGTCACCGTTTTTAGCTCACTGCACCATCCCAGTTCAGAACCTAGCTACATGCAAATTAGTCTGACCCTGGCCCAGTGCATCATGGGAACAGGGCAGACCAAACTACCAAGCCAATTCTTTACTGGAAAGGAAACAAGCTTCCGGGGACCGGTTTCTGGCATTACAGCCGTCTTCGGCCCGGCTTGCTTGAATCCTGATGGTGCAGTGAGCAACGGACTCACATCTGAGCATACCCTTCCACACTTGTGGTGGCCAAAACGATTCAAAAGGGGGTGGTGATGGACAGAGTATCTGAATTAAGCAGAACACTCCTACCCAGTCAAAAGATCAGGGCTTGATCCATCACCGTATTTTAGCTCACTGCACCATCCCAGTTCAGAACCTGGCTACATGCAAATTAGTCTGACCCTGGCCCAGTGCATCATGGGAACAGGGCAGACCAAACTACCAAGTCAATTCTTTACTGGAAAGGAAACAAGCTTCCGGGGACCGGTTTCTGAGATTACAGCCGTCTTCGACTCTGTCCATCACCACCCCCTTTTTGAAATTATTTTGGCCACCATGAGTATGGAAGGGTATGCTCAGACATGAGTCCTTTGCTCACTGCACCATCAGGATTCAAGCAAGCCGGGCCGAAGACGGCTGTAATGCCAGCAACCGGTCCCCGGAAGCTTGTTTCCTTTCCAGTGAAGAATTGGCTTGGTAGTTTGGTATGTCCTGTTCCCATGATGCACTGGGCCAGGGACAGACTAATTTGCATATAGCCAGGTTCTGAACTGGGATGGTGCAGTGAGCTAAAAAACGGTGATGGATCAAGCCCTGATCTGTTGACTGGGTAGGAGTGTTCTGATTAACTCAGATACTCTGTCCATCACCACCCCCTTTTTGAAATTATTTTGGCCACCATGAGTGTGGAAGGGTATGCTCAGACATGAGTCCCTTGCTCACTGCACCATCAGGATTCAAGCAAGCCGGGCCGAAGACGGCTGTAATGCCAGAAACCGGTCCCCGGAAGCTTGTTTCCTTTCCAGTGAAGAATTGGCTTGGTAGTTTGGTCTGCCCTGTTCCCATGATGCACTGGGCCAGGGACAGACTAATTTGCATATAGCCAGGTTCTGAACTGGGATGGTGCAGTGAGCTAAAAAACAGTGATGGATCAAGCCCTGATCTGTTGACTGGGTAGGAGTGCTCTGATTAACTCAGATAATCTGTCCATCACCACCCCCTTTTTGAAATTATTTTGGCCACCATGAGTGTGGAAGGGTATGCTCAGACATGAGTCCCTTGCTCACTGCACCATCAGGATTCAAGCAAGCCGGGCCGAAGACGGCTGTAATGCCAGAAACCGGTCCCCGGAAGCTTGTTTCCTTTCCAGTGAAGAATTGGCTTGGTAGTTTGGTCTGCCCTGTTCCCATGATGCACTGGGCCAGGGACAGACTAATTTGCATATAGCCAGGTTCTGAACTGGGATGGTGCAGTGAGCTAAAAAACGGTGATGGATCAAGCCCTGATCTGTTGACTGGGTAGGAGTGTTCTGATTAACTCAGATACTCTGTCCATCACCACCCCCTTTTTTAAATTATTTTGGCCACCATGAGTGTGGAAGGGTATGCTCAGACATGAGTCCCTTGCTCACTGCACCATCAGGATTCAAGCAAGCCGGGCCGAAGACGGCTTTAATGCCAGAAACTGGTCCCCGGAAGCTTGTTTCCTTTCCAGTGAAGAATTGGCTTGGTAGTTTGGTGTGCCCTGTTCCCATGATGCACTGGGCCAGGGACAGACTAATTTGCATATAGCCAGGTTCTGAACTGGGATGGTGCAGTGAGCTAAAAAACGGTGATGGATCAAGCCCTGATCTGTTGACTGGGTAGGAGTGTTCTGATTAACTCAGATACTCTGTTCATCACCACCCCCTTTTTGAAATTATTTTGGCCACCATGAGTGTGGAAGGGTATGCTCACTGCACCATCAGGATTCAAGCAAGCCGGCCGAAGACGGCTGTAATGCCAGAAACCGGTCCCGGAAGCTTGTTTCCTTTCCAGTGAAGAATTGGATTGGTAGTTTGGTCTGCCCTGTTCCCATGATGCACTGGGCCAGGGACAGACTAATTTGCATATAGCCAGGTTCTGAACTGGGATGGTGCAATGAGCTAAAAAACGGTGATGGATCAATCCCTGATCTGTTGACTGGGTAGGAGTGTTCTGATTAACTCAGATACTCTGTCCATCACCACCCCCTTTTTGAAATTATTTTGGCCACCATGAGTGGGGAAGGGTATGCTCAGACATGAGTCCCTTGCTCACTGCACCATCAGCTGATAACAGTGCCTTGAAGATGAGCAGCAGTCCTGAACGCCAGTGGAGAGTAAGACAAAGTGGGTCTTAGCCATATGAACGGGTAGGACTTATGGGTACAGCTGAGAGGGCTGGCATAAAGAGAAGTTGATTAACCAAATGCCAGAATGAAGAGGCTGGTCTTTAAGGGTCTTTCTGAATTTGGGGGAGTCATTTTCAGTCTTAAACACAAAGATAGGGAGATTCACAGGGCTATGCCTAGGACACACAGACATTGACAACCATATATCTTGAATCTAAATGGTTATGTCAACAATCGGCACTAGTTGGTGCACCAGAAGCCCCTATTCAGTTGGGAAGACACACATAGATTTGCAAAGTGGTGGATCCAACATGGGGTCCACAAAGAGTCCTGCTCCTTTTAAAGGCTTTGCTGATGGAGGTTGTTTAGTGGGTAGCTTTGGCCTCCATAAGCATCCTACTCCAGGCATACAGAGATAGAGATTTAGGGTCGTAAGTCTTGCACCTTCCATTACTGCAACTTCTTTTCCTGTCTTCTGAACTGGTGAGTTTGAAGTTGATGAACACCTGTTCATACCATAATGCAGAGGGTTTGACCTTCCGCAATTGGTCAAGCCGTCTGCATGTCCTTGTCTTTTATCATGTTTGCAATGGGGGCCCCTGGCGAGGAATTTAATAGTAGGCACAAGAAGTCCTTTGAATCACTGTTGCACAGTCTGATTGGAGGGGGTAGAGGACATGCTACTTCCTTGCACTGAAAGTGGGAAAGTGCAAGTTCGGGTTTTTAAAGCCTGTTTTTCAGTTGGAAGAAACCAGCTGGAAAGCCGATCATGTGAACTCTAACCTCGTGCAGAGTTTTTTTGTGCAACTTTATGAAGGTGAAATAATTGAACCTTGGTCAGGCACGAAAGCTGATTTTACCAACTGACTCTATGCCACGTGGACACCTTGCTTCTAGCACCAGGCTTTCATTTACCACATCGGTGCATATTACTGGCCTCTTTCCTTACTTGTTCAAGGAGGGTTCTGTGCTACAGTTATAAACCTGCACCACATGCATGTATGATGGCTCAGACTGTAGCAGCCTAACTGAATGCCCCCTTTAAGAAACAGGACCAAGGGTTTTCTGTTTTGTTATTTTTCTTTTTCTTCATTTTTCATTCACATTATTTTTGTTCCTCCCTCCCTCTGTTGACAAATCCTCTCAGCACCTCTTATTGTTGTTCGCTATTTTTTTCCCGGCAAGACTGGCATTTTGTGTCATTCTCTCTAGTGTTTTCGATTGTTCAGTGGTGAAGAAACAACAGCAAAATATCGGGTGCCAGGAGAGCTGACATTTTGCGTACCAAGACGGTTTTATGTCTGCTCTTCCATGCACTCTCTTGGGAGTGAAAGGTAAAAATAAATACTCAGAAAGAATTGTATTTTTACCTGACATATACATTTGGTATTAGGCAGTCGATGCTTTTACCTATGCCCTGTGCATTGTTTATCCCTGAAGAGACAAACTCAAATGTATTTTCAATCGAGTTTACGATGTAATCAAACTCTACAGCTTTTATTCTTTCACCATGTTGATTCAGAATTGTCTAAGTTGCAGTAAAACTGCAGGAACTGAAAATGGCTATATGCAAAGATTGTGAGTGTCTGAGTGTGACTCGGTGTCACACCTGAGTTCTATCAGTATTCTATGAACTCACTAGAGCAATGAATGGATTCTGAGGACAATTTCAGATATTACTTAGTATCTAACATTGCATGCAATATAGATCACATCTCTGCAGAGGGGTCGGTAGGATTCCAGAGATTTCCTCATCCTGGTAATTCAATCATAGGTTTGAGAATATCAGCTCAGACGTTTTGACAATCATTGTTATGACTGCAGAATGGTCCATAATTCAAGATTTGTGTGAAAGCATATTTCATGATTTTTTAATGCGCAATTTTGTTGTTTTCCGAAAAGTAAAAGTTATTTAAAGAGATCTATAAGATAGAAAAAACCCTGTCTTGCTTCTCTGTATAGATCTCTGGGGTAAGTGAATAATATGGTTCAATGTTGCCAAGGAGTATCGGTGACATCATATATATCACAAGGCCGATATTAGTCCCGGATGTTAGATGTAAATAAGTTACTTTCAAATTTGCAATACGGAGTGTTCGTATGTGGATTATAACATCCGGTACGTCATTATCCACTTTGGTACGCATGACTAAAATAGAGTTTGTCGGCTGGTCGTGTGCAATTTAAAATTGAAAATAGTTCTTTCTTGTGCAATGTTATTATAGTGAACAATGGGGTTTTGGGGGGGGGGGGGGTGCGGCCGACCATCGGGAGGCCTGCCACCCCCGGGGTTCTTTGGGGCCCGGAGGGAGGGGGGGTTTAGGAGACCATGGGGCTTCAGGTTTGGGCTTCTTGGGCTGGCGTCGGGTGCTTCGGCTCCTTTTGGGCTGGGGGCTTGGGCTGGTTGGGCTGTTGGCTATATTACCAGCCATTTTGGGGTTACTGACCACCATTTTTGTGGCAGTGACCCAGAAGTCAGAGGGGGCCCTGATCGTGCGTTTTTGTGGTGTTTTTGAGGTGTTGTGAGGCGTCGGGTGGTGATAAGGCAGGCGCCGGTATGCTATTGCACATACCAGCGGGTGGAAAGCTTTGTGGCGGTGATCGCTGTGGTGACGTGGGAATGGCGCTTGGTGACGATCCCCGGGTCCTGGAGGCTTTGCGGTTGCTCCGGGAGGCAGGGCGGCTGGACCTGGTGACACCGGAGGTGCAGGTGAGACCGCTGCGGCGCGCTGCCAACGGCACCGCGGCGGCTGTGGTGGCGTGTGGGCCCCCGCGGTCTCGGTCGCGGAGGGCTCGCGGTGTTGGTGGAAGGGGTGGGAGCGGCCTGGAGGGCAGGTGGCGTGGGTGGGCGCGCCCGAAGACTCGCGCGAAGGGGAGGAAGGCGGGGGTAAAGAAGGTCGGGCAGGCGAGGTCGGCATTGGAGTTCGTGTAGAGAGCTGGGGGGTGGGAGGTGGGAGGTGGGGGCGGAAGAGGGGAATGGACCAGAGGTGCTTCAGGGCGGGGAGGGGGAGAGGACTTGCTGCAGCAGGAGGGAGGGTGGGAGGGTGATGGGCCAATCGAGGGACAGGGAGCAGGGGAGACAGCAGGGGGGCGTGGGGAGCAAGGGGGGATGGGGGGAGGTTCTTCCCCCTTATTAATTGCGGAGTCAGAGGTGGAGGAGAAGGGGGAGGGGAGGAGATGGGGGGCCGGGGGGAGGGGCCAGATTTGGATGGGGGGTCATCCTCAGGGGAGGAGGGGGACATGGTGGGCCCCAGCAGGCCGCCGTCCCCAGCAGGGGGGAGAGGAGAGAGGAGGAGGGGGAGTGGGGGGAGGGGCTTTGGGGAGGCGGGACGGGGTGAGGGGGAGGGGGGTCCCCTGGGGGAGGGGTGGGACAGGAGTGGGGGGATAGGGGGTCGGGGTGCGCTGGGGTGGGGTTGGGGGGCGGACGCAGAGGGCCAAGTTGGGGGGACCTAGGCTGAGGGGGATGAGGGAACCGTGGCAGGCACCCTGGGAGGGTTGGTGTGGGATGGGTCTGGCAGGATCAAGGGGGGATGGCGGGAGAGGCCGGTGACAAGTGGGGACACACCGCAGGATAGGGAAGGGGGTTGCAGAGGGGTTGGGGCGAGGGGGAGAGTTTGGGGGACAGGGGGGGGCGTTTTTTTCCCGGCATGCTGGACTCCACATTTTTTCTTTGGCAGGAGCAGTGGGAGAGGCGCTCGGTGAGCAGCTTGCGGCTCCAGTCCACCGAGGGGATGGGCCGGCTCTGCCTTGTACGGGTGGTCACGCTCCAACAAGGGACCCGGCGGGAGTGCGTGGCGGATGGCGGGGCGTAAGGTCCCAGCCTGCCCCCCCCCCCAAAGGGTCAAGACGGCCGCCGGGGGTCGGGGAGCGCAAGGCGAAGTGGAAAACACGGAGCACGGGTCATGTTTGGTGGACGGGAGGAGAGTGAGTGTGGAGTTGGGTGCGTTGATGAGGGTGTGTAGGTCGAGTGGAGGTATGGGAGAGTGAGCAGGAATGGCACAGGGATGGGGATGGAGAGTCTGAGGAGGAGGGGGAGATCAGGGACGGGTTGAGTAGTAATGCTGTTGGCAGTGTGTTACAGGTTCGCCGCGGCTGGACGCGCCCAGAGTGACGGCCCCCTCAGCTCCACTGGTTAGGCGGCGGGATCCAGTGCGGATGCCGGCCTTGACACCAGGTAAGGTGGGAGACGGAGCCGGGAGAGGTTTGGGCAGGAAGCGCAGCACACAGGTTTCGGCGGGGATGGAGGCAAGGGGGGAGGACTTGGTGCGACTGGTGAAAGGGCGTTATGTGACGGATGCGGGGATGGGCACGGATGGGGCAGCATCGGGGGTAGCGGTGACATCGATGGGCGCCGGGGCTATCAGCGTTGGGGGCGCAGTGGCGGGGAGCGCGACGACGGAAGGGGCGGTCGCCGGGGGGAAGGAGAGCTGCTTGGTGCCGGTGCGTAAGCTTCCCTACATGGGGGTGACGAAACCGCTGGGGGCACATCTCTCATTGGCAACGAAGGAGAAGATATGGAAGGAGGAGTATGTGGAGATGTTTAATCTCCTGCACAGGGAGCTAACGTCCAAGGAGGGGTCTAAGGAGGAGGAACGGGAGTTGGCCAGGCACCCCAAGGTGCCGCTCAAGATTGACAATCGGTCGGCGGCATTTCTCATATACGCTAGCGTATACTGCGAAAAGTACCGCGACAGGGCGGTAGCGTTGTTTAAATATATGGACGTGGTCCGGAGGGCGCAGGTGACGTATGGCGAGTACGCCTGGTCACATTATAACGAGGAGTTTCGGGCACGGATGGCATCGGACCCGGATGCGAAGTGGGGTGAACTAGACTCTGACTTGTATCAACAGACGATGGGAGGGGCGAAGTTGGTCGCACAGTGTATACGGCGAGCGGCTTGCCGCTCGTGCTGTCCCCCTTTTCAGCTCGCCCCACCCTTGGGGGGGTGGGGCAGGGAGAGAGTGCAGGGTAGATCTCGGTCGGAGCTTGTTGGGATTTCAACAAGGAGGCATGTGGCAGGCAAGTGTGCCGTTTTCGGCACGAATGTTCAAAGTGCGGAAGAAGGCACCCAGTGGTGCACTGCTGGGGAGTCGGAGGTCCGTCGGGGCAGCAGCACACGGCGGGGGGACAACAGCACGCAGCGGCTGGCAACCAAGCTGGGGGACGGGGGGAGCAGCATCTGTGGGTAAAGGCTCTTACACAGGTTAGGCTGGACCAGCTGGAGCCGCTGCTGGCGGCCTACCCGCGGGCGGACGATGCGGTCGTGTTGCGATGGGGCTTCAGTGAGGGTTTCTGACTGGGGTACGAGGGGCCGCAGATTGCAGGCTGGGCGGACAACTTGAAGTCGGTGAATGCGCGGAAAGGGGTGGTGAGGTAGAAGTTGTTCAAGGAGGTGAAGGAGGGCCCTTTCATGGAGCCGCCGTTGCCGAACCTGATTATCTCCCCGATTGTGGTGGTCCCCAAGAAGGAGCCGGGTCATTTCAGGCTGATACAGCACTGGTCGTGGCCGGAGGGGGCGTCGTTGAACGATTTCATATTGCGGATATCACGTTGATTTTGTACTCGTCGGTGGATGTGGCGCGGAAGACCGTGGCAGTGGTGGGGCCGGGGGCACTGATGGCGAAGTGTGACATTAAATCAGCGTTCAGGTTGCTCCCAGTGCACCCGGAGGATCACCAGTTGTTGGGAATCCAATTTGACAGGAGCATTTTTGTGAACAAGGCGCTGCCAATAGGGTGCTCGATTTCATGCGCATTGTTTGAGCGTTTCAGCTCCTTCCTGCAGTGGGCTTTTTCCTGGCGCACAAGCTCTGAGACGGTGACGCACTATTTGGATGATTTATTTCTGGTGGGACGGCCCGGTTCGATGGATTGTCAGCAACAGCTGCACAATTCCCAGGACTTAATGGGTTACCTGGGAGTTCCCCTGGTGCCAGAGAAGACGCACGTTCCCAGTATGGTGCTGTCATTTCTATTCATAGAACTCGACTCGGCAGCCATGGAAGCACGCCTACCGGAAGACAAAAAGGCGACAATGTTGGCGTTGGTGAGCAGCATGTTGGGGAGACGGAAGGTGACGGTGCTGAAAGTGCAGGTGGTGTTGGGACACTTGGATTTTGCGTGTCGGGTGGTCTGAGCGGGGAGGTTCGGCTTGGTGCTGTCAGGTCTGGCATTGCTGCATCATCACCTGAGGCTGTCGGCGGGCTCAAAAGAGGATTTGAGGATGTGGATGGCGTTTCTGGGGCGGTTCAAACGGGTGCCTATGGCGCCCCCGGAGGACAGGGAGTGGGATGTCACAATGTATTCCGACGTGGCGGGTGTTGGTGGTTTCGGTTTGTACTGGGCAGGTCTCTGGTGTGTGGAGCAGTGGCCGCCGCAGTGGCAGGCGGGGGGCCGCAGCATCGCCTTTTTGGAATTGTTCCCGTTGGTGGTGGCGGTGGCAGTTTGGGCTCGGGAGCTGGCCCATAAGCGGGTCTTGTTCCGAGTGGATAACATGTCTGTGGTGCAAGTGGTGAACAGACAGTCGGCCCGGGACCCGCAAGTGCTGAAACTGATGAGAGTGTTCGTCCTTCGCTGCCTAGAGCATGACATCTTATTTCAGGCCAGACATGTACCGGGGGTGGACAATGACATTGCGGATGCTTTGTCTCGTTCACAGTGGCAGAGGTTCCATGGGCTAGCCACGGAGGCGGAGGAGACCAAGACGCCGGTACCAAGGGAGCTGTGGTCGGTGGGAGATGTAGAGTCTTTCAACTGGTGAGGGCGTCGGTGGCGGCACCCACGTGGAAGGCGTATGTAAAGGCTTGGGAGGAGTTCCGTCAGTCTGGAGCGGTAAGGCAAGGGGACCGATGGCAGCGGGAGGAGCAGGTGGTGCGTTTCATGCTGGCTTTGATGGATAAGGGTCTGTCGAAGGTGATGATTGCGGTAAAGTTGTCGGCGGTGGCGTTCATGGGAAAGCTGTGGTGGGGGTATCCGCCGTCGGCGGGGGAGTTGGGGGCGAGGTTGTTGGAAGGCTGGCTGCGAGAGAGAGGCACGCGGGTGAGTCAGCGGTGGCCCATTACGGAGGAGATTCTGGGGAGGGGCCTGCTACGGGCGTTTCCGTCGGTGTGTCGCGGCGGGGGGGAGAGGGTGTTGTTTGCTACGCTCATGTCCTGGCTGTTCTTTGGGGTGTTTCGGATTTCTGAATTAGTGGGTCTGAAAGGGGGGTGGGGATGCTGTGGGAGGACGTTGACATGCAGGCACGGGAGGTGGCGGTATGCTTGCGGCGCTCCAAGAGGGATCAGCGCGGGGCGGGGACCTGGGTAGTGCTGGCACGGGTTGTGCCCTGCGGCGTGGGGCAGGCATTTGGCAGCCGGGCGGAGGACCTCAGGAGGGGAGGATTTTGTCTGTGGTGAGGATGGATGAGTGACGGCGGGTCAGGTGCTGTGGGTCCTGCGGCACACCCTGCGTTCGGGACGCATTCCTTTAGAATAGGGGCGGCGACAGAGGCGGCGCGACAGAGCTGGGGGGAGGAGGACATCAAGCGGCTGGGGAGGTGGAAGTCGGATTGCTACAAGACGTATGTCCGGTTGCGGGGGGTAGGTGGGACGCTATGACGTGGATGTTTTTCCGCTCTCTTACATGTGTGTCTTTGCAGGTGCTGTGGCGGGTCCGGCTGCGGCGGTGTTGGAGATATACATTTTGGGGCATTCATTTGTTAAGAGAGCAGAGAGGGCTGAGTGGGACAGGCATCGGAACTTGAGTTTGGAGCTGGATGACAGATTGTTTAGATGTCATTGGCGGGGCAAAGGGGGGATGCGTTGGCACAAATTGATGCCTATGTTGAACAATGTGGTGCGGGGGGGGGTGTCCGGATGTGGTGCTCATTCATGTGAGGGAAAATGATTTGGTTTTGCGCAAGGGTCTGGCCCTGGTGAAACAAATGAAACGAGACTTGTTGGAGATTCGGAAGAAGTGGGCGGGATGTCATGTGATCAGGTCTGAATTTATTCCCAGGAGGGTCTGGCGGGGGGCAGAGCGCCCAGGGGCTATAGACAGGGCAAGGAGGAAAATCAACAGAGAGATGAAGGAGTTTTTTGCGAAGGAAGGGATAGGGCGCATGGAGCATCCGGAACTGAGGTATGGGGCTGTTTACTTTTTTCAGAGAGGACGGGGTTCACTTGTCCTGTTATGGGATGGAACTGTATATTGTACAGATGAAGGAGGCCCTGGATGTAGCTTTGGGGGTGTGCAGGTATCCAAAGGGGGGTGTCCTATGGGGGTCGAAAGTCACTAAGTGGCTTTCGAGTGGCGCTTTCCTAGAGATAAAGGGGGCTAAGGGTAGGAGGCCTGGGCTTGTTTGACAAGGGGTGGAGATTGCAGAGGTCAAGGAATGTTTATGTCGGTAAGGACATTGTTGTAAGTAAAGGGATGCACACCTTCTCCTTAAACCGCATCAATATTTATCCGTAATTTAATCATGTCTTTGAAACAGTTGCGTGCAGATCGTTTTTTGAGGCATGCCCTGCTGCCACTGGTTAAGATACTAGTGAGATGAGGGACTAAATAGCCCCTGTGCCGAATGCACAGCTTCGTGCCGCGTTTTAGCGTGCACATTTATTCAAAGTTTTTTATCCAAATATCTTCATGTTTTCCAACTTTTAACCTTCTTCAAACTATATTTCTCAAACATAGAATCATTCATTTATCCAAAAATCCACAAACGGGTCAAGTGCTGATTTTCAAGTTTCTTGCATTCAAACAGTGCCAATCCAGGCCTTCATTTTATTGAAAGCATATTGTAACTCTGTTTTTTTTAATATTAGAAGTGTTCATGATTTATTTTTATTATTATAGATTTATAGAGACCCCCGAAGAAGGGCACGGAGAGGCCCGAAATGCATTGGGTTGTTTTATCTGGAAAATAAATAAAACTGCTTGTGATGGACTTCTTGCAACTATCGTATTCTTTCTAGAAGGCCTGGATTGGCACTGTTTGAATGCAAGAAACTTGAAAATCAGCACTTGACCCGTTTGTGGATTTTTGGATAAATGAATGATTCTATGTTTGAGAAATATAGTTTGAAGAAGGTTAAAAGTTGAAAAACATGAAGATATTTGGATAAAAAACTTTGAATAAATGTGCACGCTAAAACGCGGCACGAAGCTGTGCATTCGGCACAGGGGCTATTTAGTCCCTCATCTCACTATGTCGGTAAGGAGGCATGTTGCAGGTGGTATGTTGTGGTTATGTTGTGGGTGTGTTGTGTTATGTGAAATGGGGGGAAAATCATTTAGGGGAGGGGGTGGCGGGGTTGGTTAGGTGCTGCATATTTAGTGAGGTGTAGTTTTGTTCGGCACAGGCCAAGGTTTGTTTATTTAGGATGCACCTGCTTCCAATAAAGCGGCCTTTGTCACACCTTAGTACTTGTCTGTGGTCGTTTCCTCACCCCCTGCCCTCCTGGGTGGGCCCCAATGGGGTTTTGGGGAGGGGCGGCCGACCATCCGGAGGCCTGCCACCACCGGGGGTCTCTGGGACCCGGAGAGAGGGGGGGTTTAGTAGACCACGGGGCTTCAGGTTTGGGCTTCTTGACCTGGCATCGGGTGGTTGGGCTCCTTTTGGGCTGGGGGCTTGGGCTGGTTGGGCTGGTGGCTATATTACCGGCCATTTTGGGGTTACTGACCACCATTTTGGTGGCAGTGACCCACCAGTCAGAGGGGGCCCTGGTCGCGCATTTTTGCCCTCCCTCCCACCCTGTGTTTGTGGTGGGGGTGGTTGGTTCTGGGGGAGCCGGGTTTTTTCAGTATCCTTTTCCTGGGGGGGGGGTGTTTTTTGTCTCTGGGTCATTCCTGGGACAGGCTTGGGGGGGAGGGGTGTTTGTTTCTCAGAAGAGTTTTCTTGGGAGCACGGTGCATCGGGTTCTGAAGTTGTGGGGTTTTCGTGTCGCTGGAGCAGGTGCAGGTGTGCAATACAAGAGGTTGGCGCTTTCCTAGAGATAAAGGGGACTAAGGGTAGGAGACCTGGGCTTGTTTGACAAGGGGTGGGGATTGCAGAGGTCAAGAAATGTTTATGTCGGTAAGGAAGCATGTTGCAGGTGGCATGTTGTGGTTATGTTGTGGGTGTGATGTGTTATGTGAAATGGGGGGAAAATCATTTAGGGGAGGGGGTGGGGGAGTTGGCTAGGTACTGTATATTTAGTGAGGTGTAGTTTTGTTCGACACAGGCCAAGGTTTGTTTATTTAGGATGCACCTGCTTCTAATAAAGCGGCCTTTGTCACACTTTAGTACTTGTCTGTGGTCGTTTCCTCCCCCCTGCCCTCCTGGGTGGGCCCCAAAGAGCAATTAAATGCTGCGTCTATCAATTTTTACATCATATTACGGATGTTCCGGTTTCAGCTTTTCGATGGTTTCTTTACTGCATACCAGAGAAGCCCTGAGGAAATTTAGCAGATGAAACGTGTTGGCTGTTTATTCTAATCGAACATCAAACAGCCTTTTTGTTTGTCATTTAATGTCTGATTTTTGAATCAATTATATATATATATATATATATATATATATATATAGTGCAGACTTTCATATAATATGTGTATTTCTAATATGTATATTGTATCTAGTAGATTGGCTCATTAGTCAATGGCATTCTTACAGTGTATTGAAGGGAAAATATTTTTCTTCGTATTTTAAAATTGTGCTTTGTATTTATACCTAATGTTGAATATTTGTAAGCCATATTTTAATATATCTGAATATTATTGTAAGTTTATTTGAGAGTGAATCTACATAGTGTTCTCCAGGCAATCATGAGGTGACAAATGTTGGTTACACTCACTCCATGACCTCTTACATGCCCTCCTGATGCCTTGGACTCCTACGGATCGAGGTGAAATGCAGCAGTTACCCCACAGGCAGCTAGATTGTGGCTCCTGCTTGGTGAGGCTGTGGAAGAAGGCACGAAGATGCCCTGGACCTGCTAGCTGCCACTGGACCCAGAGGGAGAGGCTCTAGCTGCCCGCAAGACTAGAGACAGCGGACACTTACGACTAATAGCACAGGGCATTTGAACCAAAGCAGCACGCTGCTGGCCTAGCAGTACTGGGAGAGTGTTGGCTTTCATGTAGCAGCTTGCCTGGAGTCTTTAAAGCTCCCTGGAAGCCTTGTCTGGAGGACTGTGGCCCCTCTGGGCCTACTGCCCTGGATTTGAGGGCCTTGAGGCTGTGACTCTATTTGCTTGGATGCCACATCATAGAGAGGGTGGTCAATTGGGCTTGAAGACACTTGCCAGAACCTTGCATGGCCCTGAGGATTTGGACTCTGTCTAACATGGATGCGTTGCTGTGGGGGCCCATGGCTGTAACTTACGCTAGCACTCTTTAACTGATGTAGATAGTATCACTGTCAACATCATCCATCATGGTGCTAGCTGGACCCTTTGGTAGCCGGAGGAGTTGGAGAGGTGAGCTGAGGAAGGGGCCAATCTTGGCACCCTTGATGGAGGGCTACACAAACCATGGACTGCGTCTTTGGCCGGCACCAGGGCTGTGGCATTCTCTCTGCCAGGTCTCAGAGGCTGGGTGGCACTGGTTCTTTCCCTCCTCTGTTGCTTGGTGTCCCACCTGCTATTCTAGGGCTAGAGCTCCTCACCACCTGCTGACGGAGGATGTAATACCTGAAATACACCCTTGTGGAGCTCTGGTCGATGCCGTTTCTTCCAGCATTGGGTAGGACAGAGCAACTAGAATGTCCCAACAGACAAAGATAGATCAACATGTGGGAGGGTCACGGTTTTCGGATGCGCTCTGGTTTCTGAACCTGCCATATTTTGTTGCAATAATCCAGATGCAATAGGCGCCAGAGATGAAAATTGATGCCATCTCTGTAGAGGTCAATTTATTAAGGGCTGTTCTCCATAAAATGAGTGAACAGACAACAGATATGTGGCTGTGTTGAAATCTGACTTGACAGATATCCGACCTCAGCTACGCTGACTGGTACAATACAGCAGCTTGAGGCGCAACTAGAAGATGCAGAGGTCAGGTCCAGCCGCAATAATTTGCACTTTGTGGGGTTTGCTTACCATTCAGAGGGGGGAAGCCTGTAGCATTTCTTGAGGCCTGGATCAAAGACTTTTTACGCCCTGTGGCTCTGTCCCCCCTGCTTATTATCATAAGGGCACCACCTCTGCCACCAGGTGCATCTCCGGGAGCAATGATTGCCAAAACACTTATTTATTGAGATAGACACTGTATCCTGATGAGGGCTCGCCAGAGCAGGGACCTGACCTATGAAGACCATGAGATCAAAACTTTCCCAGATAACACTACAAAGTCAATGGAATACCAGTGTGGATGTCAAACAAAAGCACAGGGTCATGGGACTCTAATACATGCTGCTGTACTCAACGAAACTGCATGTGATTCACAACAGATGAGCACATTTGTTTTCCGACCCAGAATATGTTTAGAAGTGGCTGGAGCTGGCCAGTGGACCTCGGTCACAAATTGGCTCTGACAATTTTCCAACACTGTGTGTGGGATTCCAACATTCAGCGGCCAGAGTAATGGTGGTGGATAACGGTACACTGGATATTCAACTGTAGAAGTTGGCCCGACAACTGACCAGGATCCAGAGTGCACCATCAGTAATACTGCTGCTACAGCTCCGTCTCTGGAAACAAATGAGCCAGACGTTTGTGCAGTGGCCTTCGGGGGCGGATGGTTTCATCTATGGAGTGAGAAAGAGAGAACAGTCCTGAGGATAAGAACCTTGATTAAGGGTCTCCGGAGGTTTAGTGTTCGGAGGCGGAACTTCACAATCTGCATGATTTCTGCTTCCTGTGCATGTTTACAGCATAGACCATGAATGATGTCTCTTTTATGGGAGACTGGAGGATTTGGCCTATATGTAGGAGGTAGCCTGCCTTCGCCCATTCCAGATTGGGTGGGCGCATTGGGGGACAATTTAGGTTTCTCTAGTTACAACTGCTGGGAAGATGGCATTTAGGGCAGGCAGCTCTTCTCACCACAGAGAGTGGGAGCATACTCTGTGCTTTACTCCCCCCATATTGGCTCACTTCCAGATAGTTTTATCGGTTTTTGTTGTATTCACTTGCATAACGAATATCATTATGGGCTTGCTCAGTGTTATAGTAGGGAGTTATGGATACTTGAGTTTTGGTGGTTTTTTCCCAGGGGGTGGGGTGAAGGTAGATTATCAGGTGCAGTTATGGAAGTTTTTATGTGCATCATCACAGAGTGACACTGACAGAGTGCACAGGTAGAGATACTGCAACAATAGCCTACATTCACCATTTTACCTCTGACAGTGTTGAGTCATCTGCAGAGACTGCGTATCTGGAACCAATACTATTGGCACACTGGCAGAGCGTATTACATGGAATGTTATGTTATACGAATTTGTACCGCGCACAGATACTCCGTGGAGTGTCCTGGCGCGAACCTGAAAAGGGGCCAAGGTCAAAAGGCAGAGCTAAAAGAGAAAGGTTTTTAACTTTTTCTTAAAAGCCGCAGGATCTTGCATGCCGCGCAGAGCCAGCTGCAATGCGTTCCATGCTAGAGCAGCTTTTCAGGCATGAGAGCTCCCGCCAAGTCTTTGGCGGTTGAACCGAGGGATCTGAGCCAGAAGCTGAGAGGAAGAACGCAACTGTCTCACAGGGACGTAAAAGGCAAACCTCTTCTGAAGGTAGATTGGTCCCAGGCCATGCAGAGCCCTATGGGCAATAGTCGGAATTTTGAATTTTATTTGAGCCTCTGCCGAAGCCACTGCAGAGAGCACAAATGAGAGCGCACATTACACCTGCTGTAAAGACCTAGCAGGAGTCTGGTGACTGAGTTTTGGACTACCTGCAGTTTGTTCAACAGGTATCCCGGGATACCAGTGTACAGTGCATTGGTGTAATCTAGACAGGAAAGAATCAGAGTGCGGACAACCGTTTCCTTTACGGATCTTGGAAGAAAAGGAAGAAACATTCTCAGAGTGTTCAAAATACTGAAGCAGGTCCCAGCCAGCTTCTTGACCTGGGTTGAAAAAGTCAAGTTCTCACTGAACCAAACCCACAGATTCTTAGCGAAGTTTCCCTTCGAGCTGGGTTGGGAAACCCGGGGTCCACCGCTACTCTCTGAAGTTGGCAGGAAATTTGCCATACAAAAGGATCTCGGATTTCTCCTCATTGCATTTAAGCTGCTCCTGAGTGAGCCAGTGAAAGACAGAGGACAAACAGTGTTGAACAGAAAGGACTGAATCATCGTCACTTTCCCATGAAAACAGAAGCTGGGTGTCATCAGCATAAGCCATCATCTTAGCCCTTAATTTCTCAGCTAAATAAACCAGCGGGGCGACATAGATGTTAAAAAGAAGGGGGCTAAGGGATGACCCCTGCGGGACACCCGTGGCCACTGGCTAAGGTGCGGAGGCACAAGGTGGAAGCCAGACCTGCTGCGAACGACCTTCTACGACGGACCTTGTCCAGCCCCAGACAGACCCAGATAGACCAACCCCGAGAGACGATCAAGAAGCAAGGAGTGGGGCACCGTATTGAATGGTGCTTAGAGGTCCAGCATAACCAGTGCCACTCTCCCGCCGGCATCCAGACACTCGCATATCACCTCTGACACCTCCAACAATGCTGACTCCATGCTTTCTGGAGCCCCGAAGCCAGATTGAGCCGGCCGGAGCAAACCTGTGGCCTCGACATACTAGGTAAGTTGATTTGTAACCACCTTCTTGCATACCTCTGCCAAACTTGGCAGGAGCTAAATAGGACAGTAGTTTCCGGGAGTCGACGGGTCCAAAGATCGCTTCCTAAGAAGGGGGAGGATTTTAGCCTGCTTCCAGGTAAACGGAACAAAAGCATTCCGCAGAAACGTGTTAATGGTCTTCAGGATTGATAATGTCAGCAGCTGAGGCCTGGAGTCTGGCAGCACAAGGTCAGAAGGAGCACCCTTTTCAAACCTTTAAGAATTTTAAGGATGCTGGGCAAATCTACTGGCAAAAAAATTGACAGAGTATGAGTAGGGCCAGCTAAAGGCTGGGCAGTTGGAGAAGCCGTGGGTGGAGTAGCACAGGAGGAAAAAGTAGCTTAAATGCTGCAGATCTTGTCCAGAAAAAACTTGGCAAGAGTATTGCACCAAAGCTCCGAAACTGGAGCAGATCGTACCTGAGCACTGGGAGACATAAAACTTTGAACAATGGAAAAAATGTCCTTCTAATTGTTGCTAGCCTGGTCGATACGCGATGTAAAGTATTGGGGAGACTAATTGCCTTCGCAGGAATCTTTGTGTCCTGACAGACTTTGCCGTGTTCTGGCCTCAGCGCCTTTTTTCCCAGCCAGCATCTCGCCGGACCCGCTGCGCGGGTCCCCAGCGCACCAGACCTTGCGGGAGTTGCCGAGGGGCTGCTCTCACCTGCTGCCAGCGTTGTCACATCGGGGCTGTGAGCCAGGAAGCAGGGACTCCATTGTCCAGGACTCCCTGCGAGCCCAAAGACTAACACCTGGGCTGCTTTCCCTGATTGACACGCCCCCCGCCTACGGAAGTAAAAGTCGACGCTTGGAGCCGACCCGTGGGAGACTAATTGCCTTCGCAGGAATCTTTGTGTCCTGACAGACTTTGCCGTGTTCTGGCCTCAGCGCCTTTTTTCCCAGCCAGCAACTCGCCGGACCCGCTGTGCGGGTCCCGCAGCGCACCAGACCTTGCGGGAGTTGCCGAGGGGCTGCTCTCACCTGCTGCCAGCGTTGTCACATCGGGGCTGCGAGCCAGGAAGCAGGGACTCCATTGTCCAGGAGTCCCTGCGAGCCCAAAGACTAACACCTGGGCTGCTCTCCCTGATCGACACGCCCCCCGCCTACGGAAGTAAAAGTGGACGCTTGGAGCCGACCCGTGGGAGACTAATTGCCTTCGCAGGAATCTTTGTGTCCTGACAGACTTTGCCGTGTTCTGGCCTCAGCGCCTATTTTCCCAGCCAGCAACTCGCCGGACCCGCTGCGCGGGTCCCGCAGCGCCCCAGACCTTGCGGGAGTTGTCGAGGGGCTGCTCTCACCTGCTGCCAGCGTTGTCACATCGGGGCTGCGAGCCAGGAAGCAGGGACTCCATTGTCCAGGAGTCCCTGCGAGCCCAAAGACTAACACCTGGGCTGCTCTCCCTGATCGACACGCCCCCCGCTCAACACCTCCCCTATTTAGGGAAAGTATCATCTCCGCTGATCGGGAGCGCCCGGGAGCGCGCCGGGAGAAGCCCGGAACAAGGGCGGGGCCGTTTTGTGGCCGTTCGGGGGCCGAAGGAGGCCGGGCCGGGCCAGCCCTCTAACTTCTACTGTCCCCTTAACATCGTTCTTTACAAGTAAGCCTGTTATCTTTCTTTTGGCTGTGACTACTCCTGTCACGTGCTTATACTGTTTCCCTTTCAGTGGGATTGTCTACACCCAGATTTGACTTTTATACACTTTTTCTATTAATCCCCATGGCTGCAATGCATGAAAATATCATGTCACCTGACTTTGGGAGAAACAACAAAGGTACTTTGGATAATTATTTCAGAAAACCGGTTGGTGACACAGATAGGGATTGTGAACTGGCGGATCGAAGGGCGGAGCGCCGACGCTCTATTGAATCTATTAAATATAGATTCTCTGGGGTTGTACCCCCCCAGAACAATCATTTGGGAGTGGGATTGTTACAAGGAAATGAGGACCCGCTATCAACACAGGGATACCCCACGCTCCTGCGAGAGACGCCCCTTTCACTGTCTGCCACCAACAGGACGGAAGAAAATAATATCGTGGTTACTAATGACATCACCACTTTAACTGAAACTATACCTGAAAATTCATGAGTACCATTTGGGAAAAAGAAAGTTGGGAAGCGGGGGGCTGTTAAAATTGTCGGACCGCCACCAAATAAGAGACAGAGGAAGGGAGGTGTTCAGCAAAGAGCCAAGATCAGTCATACTGACTTTGGAAAGGGTAGAATGGTTATTGCTACTCCTGTACCCCCAAAAAATGTTATATTACCTCTTGATTTGGATCAGGAAGCACTACATGAAATATCATCCTCCCTAAACACCCCCATATTGACTGTAGTCAGACCCAACTTAACATCTAGCAGTAATTGTCCCCCTAACGATCTTTTGTCTACACTCTCCCTCGACAGCATTGAACACTTACTCAGGGCATTTACATACCCTATTTTAGAGAGGTTGAAGAGGTTAGAGGAACAACTGGGGGCTATAGAAACGGCTATTACCAACAAAGCAGGCCCTTTAGAAGCACCAGCAAAGCCAGCCTTATCTCTCGTAGCCGCAGTCCCTACCTCTACTACTCCTATACAAAAGGCTCCAAACCTATCAAGTATCCTTGCGAGCTGCAATCACCAAGGGGTGAACCCATCCAAGGCAGCTCACCAATCTACTCAATTTATTTATAAGGATAACCAGAAGGGGGCTAGCACAGTGGTTGCTGGAAATAAGCTGGGGGGAGGGGGGAGGGAACACCCAGTTAGAGCAGGAAACCAGAGGGGCCGCCAAGTCGAACTACCACCAGAGGCGGTCCCTTATGTGGTTGTACTTACGGGTGTCCCTACTTTAGCAGACAATAAGAGGGAAGGCTTCAGCCAACTAAAAAATAAAACTATACATTGGCTCGGGCAGCACAGACCGCTCCCATGTACTATCAATAATGAAATCGTTCACGTAAGGCGACTCCCCTGGTTGGGGAGCAGAGTGAAGGATATAGAGGGGGATTTAATAATTATAAATTTTAGAGACCCAGGGGCGGTTACACACATCCTTAATTGGATGCCAAGGATCACTGGTTCACTTATTGTTCCTTGTGATCTAACCTACTTCTATCCCAGATCCCAGGTGTCTGCTATAACGTCTGTTGGGTTACCTTTTGGCCCTATGAATAATCCTCACGGAATGTTTAACAACCAAAATATGTGGCAGGACCCCAATTCTAAAATGTCAAAAAATGCATTCGGATGGAATATTGTACCACATAGGGAGAACAGGAACAATTATAGAGGCCTGGACCATTTGCAAGGTGTTAGGGGAATGAACCATTTGCTGCCATTCACTCCTTTTGAGACATCTAATAGATTTGAAGCATTTTCTGGTCTAGATGACTGCGAATGACGGTTGGGGCCCTCCCTTAATAGGTCTGACTTGAGGCGAGTCTCTAGTACACCCTCTATTACTCCAACCGCCCTCACAACTGGATCTAGACAGGAGGAGGATACAGCCCCATGTAAATTTGTTAGTTGGAATATAGCAGGCCTAAGAGCTAAAAGGGAAGATCCGTTATGGATCAACTTTATTGCTTCTTTTGATGTGATAGCTATTCAAGAATCCTGGGAAACCTCAGTAAATGTTTGGCTAGATGGTTTTGCTACTTTTTTTGTACCAGCGACATTCAGCTCAGCGGGGAGAGCTAAGGGGGGTTTAATTTTCCTTTTTTCCCTTAATCTTGCGGGGTCTTTTAAGCAGCTAGAATCAGGCTCCCCTAATCTTTTGATTGTGGAATGGACTGTTTCCTCGATCTATTCCATTTTATTAGTTAACTTTTATAATTCCTGGGAGAGGGCAATGGACATTGATCACATTGCACACCTAGAGAAATTCTTATATAATGTCAGTCTTAATAAGCACACTGCATTTGAGCTCATCGTGTTAGGCGATTTTAATATTCATTTATGCAATCTCCCCTGTTATTTAGGTGAACAGGGGGGCCCTTCAGGGGTGTCTATACCCCACTTTGAACATACAAAACCAGGCGAAGCGCTGGAAGCTTTATTGGCTAGTTTTAACCTTTATGAGTCTCTAAATATAGACGGGAGGGAAAGAGTGCCCACCTATAAAGGAACGCCGCAAGGGTCTATAATCGACTATATATTTACCACCCCGGTGCTACAAACAAAGGTATTAACTTATAGAACAATTCAGTCACCCTATAGCGATCATAACCCTGTGTTATTGGAGATGCGTTGGGGAGACCTTAAACGCGAGGGCTTGGGCCGCCTACATGCGCAGGCGGTACTTGTGCCCTCTGATCAGGGCAGGCGACTCAAGTGGGGTAAGGTGATCCCAGATGATTTTATGGCAATTTTATTGCCTAAAATTGAGGGAGACATAGAGTTATGTTTAGACCAAGAGGCCTCCAATAGTACAATTGTTCGGGCTTTTGAATCCATATGTGTTCAAATAACGAAGGACCTGACAGTTATGCCCGTAAAGAGACTTCCCAGAACATTAAAGTGGTTCGACGTTGATTGCTCACGAATACACACCCGTTTAATGCATGCATTAAAAGCAATACCAAGGGATAGGTTGCTTATTGCCAATTTGAGGAGGGAATACAAACGGACCTTAAAGGGGAGAAAAGACGAAATTAAAAGTGAAGCGTGGGATAGACTTCTCTCCGTTGACGTGTTGCGTGACAGCAAGAAATTTTGGGAGATTATAAATCACCCTTTTTTTGCGGGAGAACAAAATATAGCCACTGATTGTGTCATCCCAGATGAGAAGTGGGTTCTTCATTTTAAAGACGTCTACGGCGACAAGAATAGCACAGCCCCGTGACGCCAAACGATAGTGTGGGTCTCCCCCCCGATAGTCTTTTTAGAGGAGGAGGTGCTTAAGGCTATTCTGGAGACCTCAAAAAATAAGGCCCCGGGGGCGGATGGAGTACCTGCGGACCTATATAGATATTCTCCGAAAACCTGGTCCCAGGTACTAACTAAAGTCTTCAGGGCAGCAAATGATAAGGTGTTCCCCAATACCTGGGCATCCTCCATTATAGTGCCAATTTTTAAAAAGGGACAACGTGAGGATCCGGGGTGTTATAGACCCATTTCCCTCCTTGATTCGGCCATTAAGATTTTAGGCAGAGTCTTATTGGCTAAACTTAGTGAAAATTTGGAGGCTTGTGGAGGGCTTTCAAACATACAATATGGGTTCAGAGAGAAACGTGGCACCCTGGACCAATGTTTGAATTTGCACCTTTTAATTGCCAAATATGTGGTGGCCGGGGAGGAGTCTCTTTATTTGGCCTTTATGGACCTCTCCTCGGCCTTCGATTTAGTAAACAGGTCAAAACTGTGGTCAATCCTTCTTGAGATGGGGATAGACTCTTCCCTTGTTACTTTTATAGCCTCCTTACACCAGGAGTTATTTGCTAAAGTAAGGGTTACAAATGAGGGGAGGTGCACGGGTACTTTTAGGTCAGAGAAAGGGGTTCGCCAAGGGTGTATCCTGGCCCCCCTCCTTTTCACCATTTATATAAATGGGCTGGAAAAACATCTAGAGGAGGGGGGGGCAGACGTTCCGCGTGTGGGAGGGCAGCAGGTCCCTGCCCTCCTATACGCGGACGATGCAGTACTGATTGCCCGTACGGGCATCGGTCTACAGACACTATTGGATTGTTTTGGCTCCTTCATGGAAAATCTTGACCTAAACGCGAAAAAATCTCATTCAATGATAGTGGGTAAGCAGAGAGGGAAATTAAGATCCAAAACCTTCATATGCAAGGGTGAGGTGGTTTCCAGGGTTTCGGTCTTCCCCTACCTGGGGGTTCTTTTCGATGAAAGGGGGTCCTGGGCCCCCCAGATAAAGGCGAAGAGCTTAGCCTTGGCCCGCTCGACAACTGCCCTGTTGGGTTTCACAAAAAGGCTGGGTGCTAGGCCAATGGAAGCACTTTTGAAGGTTTATAACACCAAGTGTATTCCCATCGCCACCTATGGGGCCGCCTTGTGGGGTCACGTCATTCAAGATAAAATCCAAAGGGTAGAAAATAGGTTAATTAGACTATTGCTCTCAGTTCCAAAATTGACCCCTACGTTTTCCATCCACGAGGAAGTGGGTTTGTGTTACATTACAGATAAGCAGAACCTGGCACCCCTCTTATTTTGGGCAAGGACATGGCTGAACCCAGAATTAACCTTGAAACATCTTATTCTGGAGGACGTCATGTCTTTGGACCATGCCATGGAAATACCTTGGTTGAAGTATTTAAAAAACACATCTTCAGCCTTAGGTAGACCGGAACTTTTTCTATCTCCTTGTAATATTAGGAGAGAGGATGTAAAGTGGATCAAAGTCCATTTTACAGATATGGTCCACCTTAATAGAAAGGGGAAAGAAATAACGAAACCTTCTGTAAGAGCACACTCTATGTTAATCACTACCCAACCCTGGAACCATACCTGAATTTTGTTACAAGACCCCTTCATAGATTCTTATTATCTAGATTCAGGTTTAACTTGATTCAATTTTCTTTGGGTTACTATCCATCTTGGAACCATTCGAAAGATGCCCCCACCTTGTGAATGTGATAACTTTTCTGAGCAAGATACCATGCATTTTATGATGTTTTGTGGGTTTTATACTGCTGCTAGGAAAAAACATCTGTTACCTGTGCTGAGGGAGGCGGGCTTCATTCAAGTGAGACCTGCATTAATCTACCTCCAGATGTTGGGCAATATTCACATTACTTTTAGTGTTGCCAGTTTCCTAGCAGAAGCTTTTCGTACCAGGAATAAATGTGTACCCCTGAACATTTTATTGTAAATAAGGTATCTTTTTAAAACAGTGTCAGACACGATGTAGTTTAATCAAATATTGGCTTGCCTTGCTTTGTATAAAATATGAAATGTGATTTTAACGTATATGTACTGTATGTGCTTTTTATGGTTTTTTTTTAAATCGAATAAAGCGTGCTTTGACTGACTGACTGTATTTGCCTTTGGCTACAGCTATAGCGACATAATAGCTTTTTTGTTTGATTCTGAGTGTATGTTTCGCCAAGGGGCAGTAGCTACTAAAGCGCCACGCCCTCTCCAATATCTTACACTCGTGTTTCAGGACTTTAAACTCATGTGAAAACCAAGGTTTAGAAGGGGATTCCCTCACAAGCCTGGGCAAGCGCGGTGAGGATAGTGCAGCCACTGAATCAGTATTGGAAAACCCAGTCACACTCCCTTCAAGATCTTGCTGAAGGGAGGGCCTAGAAGCAACCAAGATGCTATTGAATCTAAGAGGGTCAATTTACCTAAATGTCGGAGGGTGGTGGCACCGAGCCAGCCAGGCGGACTGGGTGACTTCCCAGGAGAAGCAGATAAAAGAATGATCAGACCAAGAGACGGGAGAGGGCTGGACCACCTGAATAGGAAAGTTGGAGCAAATGGGATCTAAGATGTGGCCCCCTTAATGTGTAGGGTGATTGACCCATTGGGAAAGTTGAGCCAGTTGTAGGGACTCAATGTACTCAATGAATGTTCATGGCCTTAATAGCTATATAAAAAGGTATGACACATTCATTAAGTGAGGCTCTATTGATATTGTGTTTCTTCAAGAGATGCATTTATTGGATGCAGACGCTCCATAAGAAATGGAGGGGCCAAACTTTTGCTGCTCCATACTCATCTTATGCTGGGGTGTGGTCAATGGGTGACCTCGGTTGCTCCTTTTCAGCATTGTTATTCGAGAGCCGATGTCGAGGGCCTCTATGTCCTGGTGTACGGTCTACCTGATGGGACTGGAATTGACCTCTTAAACAATTACGTGCCTAACACTGATTACAAAGCATACTTTCCTGCTCTACTTGATGTGGTTCCTCCTTATGCTGACGTACCTATGGTGGGGGGGGGAGATTTTAACTGTGTGAAAAGCGACAGTCTGGACAGATACCCGTTTCGACCCTGACCCAAGCCAGGTATGCCTGAATCCTTGATAAAAGTGATAGCTACAGCATAATGTAGATATATGGCATGAAATGCACCCTCAAACCTGTGTACAATCAGTGCACTCCTCCATCCATGAAACATAGCAGACTGGAAAGATTCCTGATCACGTTTAATTTAGCCACTAAGATAGAATTGGTGTGTACCTCTGCCTGTTTCTGTCGGACCACTCTCCTCTCTCACTGACTTATCGCATGGTGCCTGAGTTCAAGAAGGTCCCTATATGGCACTTGGTGGAGCAGGCTTAACTGGACCCAGGGTTTACACTTGGCATAAGCTCAACTATTAGCACCTACCTTAAGCACAACTGGACAACGACGATGACTAGAGTCAATGAGAGGGATGATCTGAGGTTTGTACTGGGCAGGGACTGTATGAGCATGATTTATGGTAATGGAAAAACAGCTACAGCATGATCTGAAAACAGGCTGAGGAAACTTTTTCAACTCTTCAAGCGAGCATACTTAACAAATCACTAAGGGGACATGAATTATGGTGTGTGGTAAACAAGTGGGATGCCCTGGATAAAATAACTAAGAAAGATTATAGACAATGACTCTACATAGATAGTGGCAGACCTGGTAATACACTTGTTTGGCTCCTGTACAGGGAGCAGCCTTCTTCCAACATATTGTCTTTGGCCCAGACAGCTCAATGGTGAACACATAGGCAGCTATTAACACTGCACTCTTGCATTATCTGAACACACTATATAAAAAGACCACAAATTTTCCAGAAGATCCAGTAGCTGATTTCCACAATGTCATTCATACGCCCACACTTGTTATGGAGAGCGCTGCCAAGTTGGAACAGCCCCTCACTAAGGAGAACCTCCTGGTGGCTCTTGAGGAGATGCCGGTAAGCATGAATGGTTTCCCTCCCGAGTTTCACTGTTGCTTATGAAGTGACCTCATGCAAAAACTTCTGGAGGGCTTTGAAGAGTCGTTTCGCCAATTTAGGCTCCGAGACTCCATGAGGGAAACCATGGTCCTGATGATGTTAAAGCAGGACAGAGAACCACTGAATCTGGGATCCCAACTAGGCCTCTAAATGACTAACGCAGATTTAAAAATACTAACCAAGGTGTTGGCACATAAATTGATGACAGTGGTAGCCTTTCTTGTCCATCCAGATCAATGTGGATTTATTCCTTGTCATAGTACACAATTAACTGGGGCAAACTGCACTATGTTATCAATATGGTCATGGATTCAGATCCTAAGGCTGCTCTAATTGCATCGGACATCGAAAAAGCCTTTGATACTTTGGCCGGGGACTATATGCATTTGGTGTTCTAGAGCATGGGATCTAAGCCGAAACTCCGAGGCTGGATTAAACTACTTTATTCTGACCCAGTGGTTAAAATTAAATCCGGGAGTTACGTCTTAGAACATTGGATCACTGAGAGAAGCATGAGACAGGGCTGCCCTCTTTCACCATTGCTATTTGATCTGGCAGCAGAAACCTTGGCCATGGGACCTCAGGAGTACATGAGTGAGAGGGGTATAAAGGTGGGAAACATGATTCATGTATTAATTTAAGGGGCAGCTAGTTTCCTTGGTATTAGAGGCTCCGCCCACCAATAATTCCTGGCAAGGTTAACACATTATTTTTCTAATTACTATTATACTTATCACAATAGTAAATAGAACATTAGGATTGCAAGGCTGTTACTGTCTGACACTCTCTGTAGCAAGGGTCTGGCAGTCAGGCACTTGCCAGGTTCGTGCTCTAGCGAGCATGTGCCACCAATGGTAGCTTCACTTGGTTAAGTCAAGGCTTAACTTCTTCCAGCCCTGTCCTCCCAGCTTCAGGGCCTGCTGGTAATGTCACATAGATGACACACATCAAGCGTCACATTGTTAGGTAGCCCGAGTGTTTCTGTCTTGTACTGCTCCGGGCTCCCTATCAATATCTGACTGCTGCAAGAGGCTACTTGTGTGGAGGGACGAGGGCAGGTCAGTCTTTAACCATATGACCTGGGTCACCTAGCGTCATTAGAGTCATGATCTCTGATGACTCTGTGACAGCGGGTCACATGCAATGAGCAGATAGTACATTGCACGCGCTTCAGCTGCGCGTGGTTTATCTGTTTACGGTGGCAAGCCACAAGCTTTTACTTTCGCCTTTAAGCGATGTTGTGCTTCACAGCATCACCTGGAGAACAGCAGCTGTAGAAGCTGACTGGCCTTGCCTCGCCCTCTATCACAGGTCAGTTTCTCGTCCTGTCGGCCTCTCCCCAGTCCTCTACCTTCCTTCAAGCCCTCTCTAATCCAGGACCAGTGGCTAAACCGCCATATATGGAAAGCAATTCAACCCTACATTTGAAACGGGCCCCTCTGCATTTATTCTCTTAACTGTAAAGCAAAAGCACAGAACGATTTCTTGATCATTACAAAAATCCTCAAGTAATCCATGTGAAGAACGCAGTCACTGAGTCACTCTTTCCATTTCACATATTTTAATTCATCGAGCATTCTCCGAGGGAGTGTACTTTTTCTAAATGTTATTTCTGTTGTTTTTCCGGACACCATATGTCTGAGTTGCTTAAGGTGTCTGGGTAATGAAGAGTTTGACTGAGAATAAGAGTGAATGAATGTAAGCGTCTGTGTCAGAGTGAGTGTATTTTGCTTGTCAGTTTCTGGCCCTGACACACTGGAGGTGGTTTGTGGAGACACGCATGGCAAAATCGGGGTAAGTGGAAGGTAAATTGTGGCTTATGCAGGCGCTGACACGTTAGAGGTACTTTTTTGGCATGCTAGACAGTCATGGCAAAATGCTGGCTTTGACATACTGGCGATAATTCTTAGCATTATGGGGCCTTATTTATGAAGGTCTTGCGCCACCGGTGCGTCACTTTTAAAATGGGAAAAAGTGACGCACCGGTGGCGCAAGGCCTTCATAAATAAGGCCCATGGTGCGCAGAGGTTTTAAGAGGGTTGTGGAGAGATGGGCAATCATTGCAAAATTCTGACCGTGGTATACTATTGGTAAACTTTAACATATGGGTCACGAATGGTATAGATGCAGTCAACAGGAAATTTCTGGCCTGGCATATTGTATCTAATTATTGGTATAAGGGGCACATGAGAGGGTTCCATGACAAAATGTTGAGATGGCACAATAAGAGTAACTATTCATATATATTAGCACCCATTGCGCACTTTGAAAAAATGGCATCGACCCCTAGAGAGAGTCCAGCTTTATTGATTTGCCACACCATGAAAGGCTTCAATATTTAATGAATGCCCGTTAAGAGTTTATACTTTGTTTCTGATGTGAAAACTGCGCTTTAAAATACATTACCAGACCACATTTATTTCAATATTTTCTCAGGGGAGAAACCCTCCCCTCTCAGCCCTTCCAGAAGAAATTGGGCTAGCTCTTTTCAATTCACTGCAAGCATAACGCCTCACCAGTTTCAAAGATTACCAGCTGCCACTGCTTAATTTTTCTGTCTCATCCAGAGTCAGCGATCCCAGATCTACTCCTCGAACTACTATTATTCGGAAGATTGTCTAGCCTGCAATTTAATACGCGTAAAACAATCCTATTCCCAATTGCCGTCCACGCCAGACCACCGCAGAAGCTGCCACATATAGGACTGGTATGGAAACCCGACAAATTTCGTTATCTGGGGATACAGACAGCACACATTCATGAGCACCAATCCTCTTACAATACAGGAAGGGTGGTTGAGGGGCTAGACTTTAGAGACATCGGGCGGGTTCTGGAACAAACTCTCAGTCTCCATGATTGGGAGGGTAGCATTGGCAAATAGGATTTTCCTCCCTAGATGTCTTTAGTCTCTCCAGAATTCTATTCATCATTTTCTGCAGGTATGCTTATAGGAATTGGATAAGCTTTTGTCCTCTTCAGTATGCACCAGTAAGAGGAACGGGGTACTGCTCACACACATAAAAAGGGATAAAACAGAGGGCGGCATGGGACTACCGGAGCTGGAGTTATACTACATAGCTACGTAACTTCGCAATGTGGTGCAGTGGTGTGCGGAGGGAGATCACAGGGAGAAGACTCTGCTGAGGTGCATGATAGAGACATAAAGGCAGTCTTATTGTCTGACACAGGGGTCACATCAAATAGCCATGCCCCTTGTGATTGTATACAGGGTACCGGCAGCATTGGGTATTGCGGTTACGAGGGTGCTTTGTAGAGCACGGTTTTCAAGGTCGCTGCAGCCACAGTGGGTTAAACCATTCCAGGACATAGCCCTGGACATGTCTTTAGATAGCTGGAGTGCTAACGGTTGTCTTCGGCTAGAAGATCTATACCTGGCTGATTCATTTAGAACCTTTACAGAAGCCTGTGATACCTTCAGTGTTAGCCTGACAGTTTCTCCAATTTGCTAACCTGTGCATCACTGCTAAGGAAAGCTGGATGGAGCTTCCATCCCAACAGGAGCCTGTTACAATGGCGATGGTATTGGGGTGGGGGCGGGCCGGTGGCAGTCGCAAATATGATATCTAGACTCTATATAGCAATGAAAGACACCACATGAGGCAACATCAAATATTCCTGTGGAGGTCGAAGGCTTGCCCAAAATGTGGGCCAAATAGCGTTACCTTTTTACGCATGCTCTCGGAGCGCAGAATTATATAGGACTACGGGGAAGACATTATTGCAATCCTCAGGCGAGTGACACAATAGACATAGTCCCTACCATAAAACAGTGTGTTTTAGGACTCCTACAAAAGCTAAAAAACTGTAAAATGCCATAAATGTTTGCTGCCTTGGGGATGGTCTTGTGGGAAAATATGCATAGCAATCCAATGGATCACGGCAAAGGTGCTCTTGTGTGAAGCTTGGCTGAAACACATGACTGTGCACTGGAGGAACAGTTGAGGCATCTGAGACAGGTTAGCAATAGGGGCTGTTACCGAATGGGGTGGTGGGGCAGGGGTGAATTAAGAAAAAAACACTTACCTCGGAATGTTCCGGCCCCGTCCTCTTCATCTTCCTTATTCCTGTCTCCAGTCCCGGCAGCAGAAAGCAACAGAAAGCAGCAGGAAGCACCCACGCTCCCCTAAGCCAATCACAACGCTGCTATGCAATATTGTGATTGGTTTGAGCGCAGTGGTTCGGTGATCAGACAGTGAACATGTCCATTCTCCCTACCAGGCTGTGCATTAAAGCCTGGTGGGGAACATGCAAAGTGCGCATGAACTGTTTGGCCAGCACAAGAGGGCCGGCCAAACAGTCATGAGCACATATGGAGTACAAACCACTCCTCCTCTACTCTGGCCAGCCCTCCCTTGCCCCGCCCCACCCCACACTGAGCAAGGCCACTGACTGCAATAGGAAAAATAAAATGATAATACCGATACGTTATTGTCATTTTATTTTTATTTTTGAGCAGTGGAGCGCTGCTCCTCCGCCTTAGTTAGTAAGTTTAGGACTGATAAATAAGCATAAGATGAGGTTAGACGTGGGTGAAAATGATTAACTTGCTCTCTACAGAAATAGAATTAACGAGCAACTGGGGAGAAGACGAATCAGATGGGCCTAGTTAAACCATGAACTGCACTAAAGAGGCTCTGTATGTTGCAGTCATAGCTGGTCTTGATGTGTGGGAGAGAAAGAGTGGCCGGAGTGGGGGAGGGAGAAAATATGCTTGTTGTAATTGGTCCGCTTTCGAGTGCTTCTTATATGTGGGTGTAAATATTGCATTTTTCATCTGGCAGAGCAAAATAGACCTGTTTTGTATGCGCACTTATCTTTATGCCACTGAAGTCACGTAATATGCCACAATTGTGCGTGTTATTCTTGTTTGTTCTTATCTATAAATAATTTAAAAACATACAAATAAATATATATGAAGGTTATACAGAGCACTTCAAAGCAATTTAACGGAGATCACTGTGTAGGCTAGAAAACGAACAGCCTCATTCTGCTAGCCTGCCTCTTTCTCAGCAGTCTGTGGCTACCACTGGTTCACCGATTATGGAAGATAACTCCTTTACCTTTAATCTACACCCGATAAACCTGCAGCTCGAATCCCTTTAATCTTCTCCTCTTCTTTTGCTCTCAATTTAGGTAGTGCAGGAGCTTGTTAGAATTACAGTACCTTTTATAAATCTGAAACTCTACCACTCCCAACTGTACGATCCACAAGCCTCGTGCAGATAGTGGTGGAACATTGTTATTTTAAATACATGAGTTGTAATACTGTGTACTTTAAAATACTTTATTTGCCATCCACTTTCCGAATACTTCTTTCGGGCGGTACACACAAATCCCTGCAAAACTTCATTTGGACCACATTTAATGTTCACAAATGTTACTGGTCTGATGAGCTTGTTTTACATTCCATTTGCAACTAATTTCTCAACAATTCCTTAGGGATAATCCTCGCCATCCTTCAAATAGCCTTTAAATCCCTTGCAATGTTGAGCAAAGTTGCTAGTCTCATGTGGTTGAAATCAGTATTTCTACCTTGCATTTCTTTCCAATTCACCATGTGATACTAATGCTCTTGAATGCTGCAAAAGTACTAAGAGTGCAAAACCACCCCTCTTTCAAGTCCCTCTTTCAAGCTGTTTTTAATGTTGCCCTCAAAACATGCACTTTTTGTCAAGGTGCAAAGAAAACATCATGAGGTTCAAGAACATCACTAAGGCTCAAGTCCATGGGCACTTATGAATAAACGGAATAACCTCTGTCCAAACCGTGCCTAAATAGAGATATTAATAGTGGATGGAGCTCGGAGCACATCTCTTATTTTTAAATTATTACAGTTTGCACAGGTTTACTGACAACTTATAAATGTCTGCAACTGGTCAAAAACTGGAACATTGACTTAGCAGCAATTTAGAAACCAAAACAATATGACACTTGCCTTAAAGCCACCCATTCCTATTCAGTGGTACTGAAACTTGAAGTGCTTGGCCCAGGCTCTACAAGTTCTGCGAATATTACATACTGTGACTCCTCTGCTGCCTATGCTGTCCCAGATATGTGTGCTATAGAACGCTAAACTATTATAGCCTCAGATGTACCTGTTCTCTGCATGAGAAAAGTTTGCACTGCCACTGCCCAGCAGCGTCTCAGGGTGTGGAGAGATATTGCACTGCTGCGGGTCTGGTGTGCTTTTGTGCGTGAGGGCCCTTTTTTACGGATTTGGACATTAGCTGTTTTGGAGGTATCAGAAACAGACTCACGTTTCCTGTAGGTATTTATGATGGTGTGCCAGTGCAGTAAGAAGGCCTCCTGTTCTTTGACAAGTAATAGAGAAATATAGTTAGCATTGTATTGAGAAAGTCTCTTGACGCCGGCCACTTTTTAAAATGCTTTAAGGAGTTTTTGTTGCATAAACCATTAAACATTTATAGTATTAATGAGAGAGAATCACCACCCACCAAGGTAGATCTGTCTTTGTGCACAGTTGTCTATCTAGAAGGAATTATTTTGTCAAAGAACCTAAGAAAAGTAGGTGAACCAGGTTCGAATGAGGGCAGCTCTCTCAAGTTCTATGTCTTGTATCTGACCTGTGAGGACTGCTGAAAGACGGATATCAGATAAAGGTTTCTGAGGTCCTCGTAGTTGTTAAGAGAGGGTTGAGGGTAGTGAGGTTTTTCTGGCTAGCTTGTTGATTTTTCATTGTCTATGTATGTGTAGGAATACGTTGCATAAAAAAGGAGAGGTGTGAAAGCCATGTGTATGGCATACCCCTATAATTGTGTTTGTGGCTGGCTTACGCAATGTGTGGGTAATACCCCTAGAGTTCTGTTTGTGGCTGACTAACCCTATGTGTAGGTCACACCCCTATAGTTATGCTTATGGTTGACTTACCCTATGTGTGTGTCACACCCCTATAGTTCTGCTTGTGTTGGACTTACCCTAGGTGTGGGTCATACCCCTATAGTTCTGTTTGTGGCTGACTTACCCTGCGTGTCAGTCTTACCCCTTTAGTTTTGTTTGCGGCTGACTTACCCTATAAGTGGAATATAGCCTAGTGTAGTTTGTGGCTGACTTACCCTCTGTGTGGGTCATACGTTTCAACTGACTACCCTATAACCTAAAAAAAATGGATAAGAATACGTGATGGGTCATTACATTTAGGTTTTGTGGGATTTGGAAGAAAACGTAAACTATAAACAGGAAAGATTGAAAACAAGTCTCCACTTTATCTTTGGGCAGTATCAGGTGAGCTCTTTCATAGGTTGTCATTCGTAGGGGAAGTCACATCCCTTTGTAACTGTGGTCAGTAGGGAGCAGTGGGGTGGGAATAATCGGGAGGATCACAAAGAATGGCATTGGCTTTAATAGTTGGATGGCTGCTATATCAGTTAGATGATATTTCTTGTTAGAGGCAAGGGAGGATTAGGAGTATCCGAGTGCATTATTTATTTCACAGTATTTATTTTGGGTGGGCATAACAGGGATAATGTTTTGATATGAATCATTAGGGGAGTACCCATTGTTAGCCAGTCTGATGGTCTGATTATAGATGTCTCAGGCAAATCAGCCTTTATTGTTAGTTGAACTTCTGACAGCAGCTCAGAAACAAGTCTGATTTTTTATGATTTTGGGGTGAGACTGATGAACATTGTATCAGGTTGGCTCATAGGGTGCTGCTGATCTGTGGACCACTTTGTAGATTATGATTTATTTCTTACCAAACATTTCTAGTGCGAAATAAACTTGACTTCGAGGAGTTTTTCCACAAGAAAAGACATGGGAGGAAATGTGAAAGGAGGCTATCACGAAAGATTTTCATAGATGAGTCAGTAGTGAAGAGTGATATTAGGCCACAAAGATTATTAATATGCGCACAAATATATATGTTACTGGCACCCAGTGCACGGATGCAACAGTGCTGTCCTGAAAGTACCGATACAGAAAAGGGGGTGGTGATGAACAGAGTGTCTGAATTAAGCAGACCACTCTTACCCAGTCCAAAGATCAGGGCTTGATCCAGTTTGTCCTGTTCCCATCATGCACTGGAACAGGAACGGACTAATTTGCATATAGCCAAGTTCTGAGCTGGGATGGTGCAGTGAGCTAAAAAACGGTGATGGATCAAGCCCTGATCTTTGGACTGGGTAAGAGTGGTCTGCTTAATTCAGGCACTCTGTTCATCACCACCCCCTTTTCTGAATCATTTTGTCCACCATAAGCGTGGAAGGGTATACTCAGATGTGAGTCCCTTGCTCATTGCACCATCAGGATTCAAGCAAACCGGGCCGACGAGGCTGAAATGCCAGAAACCGGTCCCCGGTAGCTTGTTTCCTTCCCAGTATAAGAAGTGGCTTGGTAGTTTGGTTTGTCCTGTTCCCATCATGCACTGGGACAGGAACGGACTAATTTGCATATAGCCAAGTTCTGAGCTGGGATGGTGCAGTGAGCTAAAAAACGGTGATGGATCAAGCCCTGATCTTTGGACTGGGTAAGAGTGGTCTGCTTAATTCAGGCACTCTGTTCATCACCACCCCCTTTTCTGAATCGTCCTGAAAGTACCAGCATTCTGTCGCCGGAATTGGTCAATCTTCAGATTCTCATTTTAGCCCGTAAGTCTAGAAGGACTGTTGTAAAAAGCCAAACCTACTTAGAGAGAGAAGTAAATTGAATTCAAAAATTGACAATATAACATCAGAGCGAGGCAATTAGAGGTAGTAGTTATAACCCTGTAGAGGGAAAGAGGGTGAATGTGATGCAGAGTGATGCTTGGGAAATAGTAGCTGTTTCGAATCGTTAATAATAAAATGCAGGAATTGATTTAAATAAGTTGTAGCATATCTGCCATAAGGTCAAAGATTAAAGATTATGATTGCCTCAAATACATGAAAAAAACGCATCTGTTG
The DNA here is from genome assembly GCF_964261635.1 of Lissotriton helveticus. Classification (NCBI taxonomy): domain Eukaryota; kingdom Metazoa; phylum Chordata; class Amphibia; order Caudata; family Salamandridae; genus Lissotriton; species Lissotriton helveticus. Next base: position 2,129,919,172 of record NC_136061.1, read on the forward strand.
TTTAAAAAAAACCTGAGTGGTTATCCTTGCTGGTTGTGAGAATTATACCACCGGCAACCAAGGGCTTAAAAGACAGATCATACAGAGGTCTAATTACTTGAATATCACACTAGCACCAAAGGCAGGTGGCAATAATTCCTCCTGGACATAGACACACACTGAATAATTTGCCTTGCAGAGTGTGAATTATAATCAATCCAGCAGCCCAGCAATTCAGATGTAGAACCAGAAACAGTGCTGATGATACGGCAACTACAGATGCCATGTTTGATATTATAAATGTGCTCTTTGAAGGAAAAAGGGAAACTGACAAAACAATGGTAATTGTCTATGGCAATTTCAGTGCAGCAAAAGAGGTCAGTGAATTTGATAACAAGGTACTGAAAAAACAAGATGACATTTTGGCAGTCCCTGAATTAGCTTGCCCATGAAGAAGGGGAATCGAGCAGTTGTAAAAAATGTGAGTGGTGAAAAAAATCTGAAAAACACACAAGATGATGGATGGAATGTTGCACAATGGCAAAACATTCACCCCCAGTCACAGATCTGGGTTTAATCCATCGTTATTTTCCTCACCAAGCCACCCCAGTTCAGAAATGGCCATATGCAAATCAGTTTTGACCCTGTGACTCATGTGAACAGTCTAGCCCAAACTGCCAAGCCATGTCTTCCCTGAACCGGAATCAAGCATCCTAGGACCGGTTTCTGGCTATCAGCCTTTATCAGCCAGGATAGCTTGACTCCAGTGGCGTAGTGAGCATGGGACCCATGTCTGGGCATACCCTTCCCACATAGGGTGAACAGCAAAACACACAAGATGATGGACGGAATATTGCACAATGGCAAAACATTCACCCCTAGTCACAGATCTGGGTTTAATCCATCGTTATTTTGCTTACCAAGCCACCCCAGTTCAGACATGGCCATATGCAAATCAGTCTTGACCCTGTGCCTCATGGGAACAGTCCAGCCCGAACTGCCAAGCCATGTCTTCCCTGGACCGGAATCAAGCATCCTAGGACCGGTTTCTGATACACCAGCAAGGTCTACATTTCACTGCAGGGTTACAAAAAGCTGGATAGACGTTTCATGGTTCATTTAAAGGCTTGTCCTCATTTCAGTACTTTGATAATAGGATGCTGGCAGAGAGTGATAATGCATTGCTATTTTGCTCACCAAGCCACCCCAGTTCAGTCAGGCCAAATGCAAATCAGTCTTGACCCTGTGCCTCATGGGAACAGGCCAGCCCGTACTGCCTACCCATGTCTTCCCTGGACCGGAATCAAGCATCCTAGCACTGGTTTCTGGCTATCAGCCTTCATCAGCCAGGATAGCTTGACTCCAGTGGCGTAGTGAGCACGGGGCCCACGTCTGGGCATACCCTTCCCACATGGGGTGAACAGCAAAACACACAAGATGATGTACGGAATATTGCACAATGGCAAAACATTCACCCCCAGTCACAGATCTGGGTTTAATCCATCGTTATTTTGCTTACCAAGCCACCCCAGTTCAGACATGGCCATATGCAAATCAGTCTTGACCCTGTGCCTCATGGGAACAGTCCAGCCCGAACTGCCAAGCCATGTCTTCCCTGGACCGGAATCAAGCATCCTAGGACCGGTTTCTGATACACCAGCAAGGTCTACATTTCACTGCAGGGTTACAAAAAGCTGGATAGACGTTTCATGGTTTATTCAAAGGCTTGTCCTCATTTCAGTACTTTGATAATAGGATGCTGGCAGAGAGTGATCATGACTATGGGACATTTTTAGAGTTCAGTGGACGGGATACTCTGTCACAAACATAAAGGATATCCTGTCCACCGTATTACAAGTGCATTATATCCAATGGCACTTGTCATACAGTGGATGGGATAGCTATCATGTTTGTGACAGAGTAACCCGTCTGCTGATTTCTAAATCAGTCTGAATGACCTGTGGTGAAAAAACAAGCATGGATGAGATGACATCCTGCCTATGGGCTTACACAGGCATCAAATGGTGTAATTTATGTACAGAAGGTATGATTCTTTCATTATGTATTATGTTTTTCTAGAGGTATAATACATACTGATATCACCAACCCCAGAGGCTGGAAAGACTATGGCCTCCATTACGAGTTTGGTGGTGAACCTTCTAAACTTGCACAGAAGGTAAATAATGATTTTACCGGGTTCGATAAATAACGCAAGTGTTAAATAACACTGATTATGAGTTTTTACCAATGGCAATTACCGAATCTGTAAATACTGATTCGGTAATTACCAAATGTTACAGATTCGGTAATAAAATCAGAAAAAATACCTACATAGCATTTACCGATTTGTAAATACCGAAACGGTAAAATTCGGTATTTACGAATCGGTAAATGCCATTTTACCTACATCGGGCCCATAGATGTTTAACACAATTTGTCATATGAATAATGACAATAAATCATGTACGGGCTGCTCAAGCGGAACAACCACTATTGGCTACACCTAGAATGAATCCACTAACAATCAATGCAGTCATGGGTACAATTCCCACCAGGCAGGTACAAATTTTGTTCTGTATCACACATACAACAAACATCTTGAAGCAGTGTTTCCTCATACGTGCCCTCTGAAAAACACAGAATTCTCACAATATGTCTGCCAATGGGGATGGCTCCCCCAGTTAAAGACTGCACCACTTGCGGTATGGTGCTTGCTGCAGTATAAACAAGAACAAACAGTTCACCTAGGACCACGAACAGTTCACCTAGAGGTGAATTCTGGACAGGGCTGTAAAACATTCAGGACAAAGGGTTAAAATTCAGGACACAAATTCAGAATAAAGAGTCCAAATTCAGGACAATAAAATAGGACAAAAGGTCAATTTTACCGACACATCCAAGAAGAGGCCATACCCCACCCTACTTTATCGGTGCATTTATTTTCTATTTTCTGCATAGCACTATTCATTCACTACGGTCTTTATGTGATTGCCTCTAGGAATTCAGGTGGTGCATTATATCTTTGTTCAATCTTAAATTAATGCCCTTGAGCATGGTGTTAAGGACATCACCTCATCCAGATGTACCCAAACTTTAATGGAGATAAAGCAACAGCAATTTTTCTATTATGTTTCTAAACTTTTTAAAACCTATGGCAAACAGTTTGTAAAACATTAAGGTAAGTGACAGTATGCTAGCTTAGACAAGTTGAACAAAAACATCTGGCTTACCTCAACCTCCAGTCAATGTTAAACCTAAAAACAATTAACGAGGTAGAACAGATGGTGAGGGCGGCAGTCTCACATCTAATGGCAGGATGCAAGGTACCCACAACTTGCCCGTAGTCTCACACAGCACTAGAATGTGTTTTGGGACTCTACATTTACCTCAGAACTGACAGCCCAGAATAGCAGACAAATAGAATTTAAGAGTAGGATATAACTGAGATCAGATGGGAGATCCACAACAACTGGTTCACAGGTTTGTTCCTAAGAACCAGACAAATAAGAAAGAAAAGAACAAGGCGGGACAATTCCCAATATCAGACAAGATGGGTCCGCCACGTAAAATCAGAAAGTATTGTATACCTCAGGATTTGTCTCAGCAGGTAGGATAGAAAATGAAGAGGCTCTGTCAAATGGGTGAATAAGCAGCACCAACCCACCCTGGCAAAACCTGATGATACAAGGGTTGTATGGTCGTTTTTGTGAAGGGTGAACGGGGGCCTGGCCCCTTGGATGGTTGCGCTGGGCAATTGCCCACTCTGTCCATGTCTTAAAATGGTACTACAGTCAAACCAAGGCCGAACCAGTGATCTGGCTCATTCCTAAGTACCAAAGTACATGTAGAATCTTCAAAATATTTGGGATGTAAATTACGCAAGCAAAATGTAAGAATATGCAGAAGATTTTATAAAGTAAGAAGTGCTTCTTTAACCATATGGTAGTGTGTTTCCCTGTATATACAATTAGACCCCAGATTGAACTGGAACCCAGTTACCTTTTGATACTAAGGGATTCATATCTACCATTACCCCACTGATTTGCAGGATGGAAATCTGGGCAGAGCAACAGCATCTATGAGTCTGATATGGGGGCTGGGTGCAGTCGGGTAGCTCTTTTCACTCTAAAGCCACCTGTAACAGTGGGTGGATTAGCCTGTCTGGACTTAGAATGTCATTATTTAGCTGCACAGCTCCAATTGGTGTTTCTCTGGATGTCTGGCTGCCCCCTGCATAATGCGAAACCAAAGGAGATGGTGGACGGAGTGTTAAACATTGCAAGCACTCACCCCCAGTCAACTGATCTGGGTTTAATCCATCATCATGCTTTAGCTCACTCCGCCACCCCAGTTCAGACATGGCTATATGCAAATCAGTCTGACCTTGTGCCTCATGGGAACAGTGCAGCCCGAACTGCCAAGCCATGTCTTCCCTGGACCGGAAACATGCATCCTGGGATCAGTTTCGGGCTCACAGCCCTCATCAGCCAGGCTATCTTGAATCCAGTGGCAAGGTGAGCAAGGGACCGACATCTGGGCATACCCTGCCAACTTAGGGCAAACAAAGGAAACCAAATGGGATGGTGGACGGAGTGTTGAACATTGCAAGCACTCACCCCCAGTCAACTGATCTGAACTAGGTGGTGGAGTGAGCTAAATAATGATGATGGATTAAACCAAGATCAGTTGACTGGGGGTGAGTGTTTGATTTGCTCCAACGCTCCGTCCATCATCCCCTTTTGTATCGCTTTGACCCCTGCATAAGACATGGTTTACCCGTAAAGACATTGAGGAGGGCTTACTACACTAATTGTTTCTATCCAACACCACCCAAGGTTAATCCACCTGGCTTTCTCTTACCCTAAAAGAACCTGTAAACTCACTAACATTGAAAACCTCTATGCTCCTGCAATACCTTTCCTAGGCATCCCAACTCGCACAGGATTGTTTTGATCAGGGGACGTTCATCAGGGGCACGTTGAAAGCCTCTCAAAATTGGGGTATTTGTTTGCTAATGGCAAGCTACTAGATTTCCAGACCAATATGGCAGACTAGAGTCTTCACCTCGGTCAATTATTTTATTTCGAACTCCTTAAACAATCATTTATTGCCCTATTTTATGTCCACCACCTAGCACCAACCCCACATGAAGTGTACCAGATGCTCTACACCATAGAACTGGTGGTAAACTGATAAGATGGATGTACACAGTTTTCCTGCAACATAGGGACCACTAAAGGGCTTTTTCCGTGCTAACTGAAAGAACGACATGGCCACACCTCTGCATGATGCAGGCTTGGCTAAACTATTTAAATATCTCCACAAAAGATCCAATGACTGCTGTTTCAAGTATATTCAATGTAATATTCAATTTATATTCCATTTAATATTCTGAACTGAGCCTACTTTACACTGGCCCACAATAACATAATATACCTGGGAGCTGTATCTATATTGTCATCACTGTAAGCAATTAGATGCCGATCTGTTTCATACGCTTTGGTCTTGGCCCACGCTCCTTTCATACTGGCAACCACGATGGGCAGTGTACTAACGAATTCCCCAGAAGTAATCCTATCAAGCATATTCCCCAGTCCTAAGTGCAAGAAACCTTCTACCAAGTTCCTTGACGTGGCTCTTCTTCTAGCAAAACCCAATGGTACACTGCTCTGGAAGGATTCACTTCCTCCTGTTATTGTAGGTTGGACCTAGGTCTCGCACTCTTGGTTTCGATCTGAGAGCACCCTGTTACACAGGGAGGAATGAACTGGTCTGATAAAATATTTGATTGCACAGGAGGGCTTTAAAGACTGCACCAAGGATGATGATGTACCCCCATAATCCACCCCCCAAAACACATGCATTCTTGGTTTCTATATAGTAGTTGTTCTTGCCACATGTAGGCAACTACTCAAGGTAATGGTTTAAGAACACTTATCTTCAACACACTGTAACGATTTTCCATATGAAACACTTTTGTCTTAGCACCACAGGCTTCATTGCTCTGATTCCCTATGCTGATAGGTAAAGCAGCAGCAACTGGGCAGGAGGGATGGAGAGTCACATAGGTCAATTTGTTACATAGAAAAATTTAACAAATGTATGCTAACTCTTCCTAAGTATCCCAGCACTATTCCTCTGTACTTTTATGGAGTCTATTGCCACATACCTGGCTACTATCATGCTATGTAACCTCTTTTGGCATTCAATAATAAAATCTTTAAAAAAACATGTGGTAGTATTTCAGTTTAAAGCATTAGATCACAACACTGCCTTGACATTTATTTGAAGTGAAAGTTTCTAAACATGAACTTTAAAACATTCATTAACCCTGCTCTTAACAACACCAGGAGTGAACAAAGTGAACCAACTGTCTTGTGTCCTTCACATCATATCCATATGATTGTTAAATATGGTGGAACATTATAGTCTAATAAAATATACAAGTCAGATTTTTGTACACAGTCCATCTTAAACTGAATTACTTGAAACTGCTCTCAAATGTCACCATCAAGTATATTAGACGACTGAAGTAAATTGATTTGACTAAGATCACACAATTTAGCCATGCAGGAAATCTGGGGTTTGAACCCATGATTCCCGGTCACATATAGTGCACCAAGATCACTGATTAGATTAATTTCTTTTTCTCATTCCCCTTCAGGACCAGAAGACAGTGTTTTTGTACAACAATGTATGATGAATAGTATAATGTGGTAAATAAATACAGATCACAGGCTAATCTGACACAATATCTAAAAACAAAAGGTCCCCAATGAAGGTAAGGGAATGCAAGTTACCATATGCTAATTATGTAGCTATTCAAGAGGTAAGCGAGCCATGGAAAGCTTGAACCAGACTTGAGGCTGAAGCCTGGCTCTGGCTAAGCTCAAGGTCATGTTGGAACCTTGAATCATATAGCAAGCTGAGCTTTGATGTGGCTTCTGTCTGCCTCCTTCCCTCGACCCAGGATGTAGCATTAGAGACAGGGCTGCTGACTTCAGAATGAGGAAAGCAGGTTCAAGTCTCTGCAGCCGCTCAACATACTGTGATTCTGAGTAAACCACTTAATCTCCCCATGCCTATAAACAATGATGGGGACCTCGGCATTGTAGGTGGTGCAAATGTAAAGTGGTCCAATACCTTTGGGCTGAGTTCACGCTATATAAAAACTTCAGCAAATTGCACATAAATTAAAAACAAAGGCCTTAACATAAGGAAGTACCCACTTTTTGGCTGATTTTTACAAAGTTAAACTATAAAACCGGAAAACATTATGACTTCCCTGCTTAAATTGTATGATCCAAGGCATATGTTTTGCTTCACCAAAACTCTTTTTTTCTTCATTAATGCATATGAAAGACTTTCAAATATGTGAGTTCTGAATACCAGTTTTAGAAAAACCTATTGTATTTGATTTAATAGACTTAAATGTGATGTATAAACGTCAATGCTTCCCTAGTTAAAGAAATAGACTTCTCTTGAATTATATCATATTTTACACAATGTTTGTTTTATGATTGACAGCAAACATGTCATGGCTTAGCTCATGCAGAGGCTCTAAGATCCTAGCCCGACCCTTGGCTCTGCACTCCTTGTTAATTTGTTGGCTCCCCACGTCAAAGCTATTCAATGCAGCAGTAGATGTGCATTAAAAAATATGTATACTGCCCTGGGTACAAAGTCTGTAAGCACAGAGGCGTAATCTAAGTGAGGGCTAAAAAGAGCAAAATATTCTAAAACTAATTGATGATGAATATCACCCTCATAAGACCTGCATGCAGTTACTATGCGATTGCACAGGACAGATGGCAAAACTCAGAGCTCTAATTCTGGCACTGGAGAATATGGATCCCGCATTCCTCACACTTAAAGCGTATGATTCGTATTCAGGGCTGGACTGGCCGAAGCGGGCACCAGACGTTTCCCTGGTGGGCCGCCAGGGTGAGGGCTAGTTTTAGAATTCTGGCCATTTGTGTTATCGGGGGCCAGTTTTGCAGCATAGCTGCAATATTGGCCCTCTGTGACAAAAGCAGCTGCAGTGTTTTGCAGACTCAATTGCCAGGACCAGTTAGTGTTCCACGTCCGGCCCTGTTCGTATTATTGTGTTCAGTCTTACAATGAGTACTTACACTACTGGAGCAAGACATTCTGAGATTCCAAAGGGTACACTGATGAGCATAAAATGCTTTGGGGACACATGGCAAAATTCAAAAACTGTTTGCCACAGACTCATGTAATGCACACACTGAGTCGTCATTGTGTGGGAATACACATTGCAGTGAGTTCCATGGCTTGCGAAGCTGCAAAAACAACAGTGCAAACTGCTGCAGTCGCTGCAATTACTCCTTCAAGCATGAGGATAGATCGAGATATCATGGTGGCTGTCAATGCTGTGCAGAATAGCACCCACCTGCCGAAAGGCTTTCCAACAAAATACTTCTACCAGGTTAAGTGGGCAAAACATTCAATTTTGTCAGATTCCTGAAATGGCAATTGAGTTATACCTAATTCAGATGGAAGGTTAAGTTTAATCTTAGCAGCACACAAGGGCCTAGCATCTGCTCACGCAGGGGTGGCAGCTATAATTTAATTATTGCAGCAATTCTATTGGTGGCCAGGTCTTTACAAACGGACTAGGGATTTTGTCCTGAAACACTTTCGAGAAGCTCAGAGCAACATCCAGCGTAAACATTATGTCACTGGAAAAGTGAAGGAAGCACCAGAAACTCCTGGTTGGATCCTCAAGATTGGTGAACTAGTCCAGAAGAACAGGGTGGACAAGAAGGAATTCATTTCATCTTACAGAGCGGCTGTACCTTCCTGGCCGCTGAAAGTAGGAGAACTGTACTTCTACCACCCTTTGAGGTTGAGAAAACAAGAGATTTGTGTCAATAGATCTCGTCAAACCACATTATGTGGCTAGTTCAACACTGCAGGCCAAGAGGGCTCCTAGCTAGTTATGCAAAAAGCGGGGACCCCCTCTGAGGAAAATACTTTTAGGTCTGGAAGAAGATGGGAAAAAACAGAACATTCAAGAAAGAGCTCCCACGCGACCTATATTTCTTTCATCAAAATGAAGTTAAATTCAGTATGGGCTAAGCAGCAGTATAGTCATAGCAACAAAGATGTACAGAGTTAAATACATTTTGACATGACTTTATTTAGGTTCTTTTATAACATTGAAAGCACAATTCCATTAATTTGTCTCATGTTTTATATAAAACTAAGTGTGATAGAATAATTTTTTCTCCTTTTTTGTAAAACATTTTGGGGATCTAGACATAAATATGTACAAAACTACTACGTAAAACTCTAGAAAATCTAAAGTGCACTGTTAAACCCCCGAATGTAGACGGATAAGCAATCAACAAAATATTCATACATACTCAACCAAAAGCCATCCAGACTCATACATCATTCACACTGGCCTATATATCTGGGTAAAGGGGAGACATAGAGTTGCAGGGTCTCCAGGACCATATAAGATGGATGTGTTGACCTTGTTTGCTGAACACATCCATCTTATATGGTTGGAAAGGGCTCTGGCAGTAGTAGATAATGGTATGACTACTCTTTCCACCAGAATTTACTCTCTGAGTAACATAGTGTCATCTGCAATTGACATAATTCACAGTGACATCTCTTCTTTACAACATGGGCCGTCGCAGCGTAGGGCTATAATGTTACTGAATTGGACTCTGCAGACACCTTGGGCTGGTCACGTTCCATGGAAACAACTTAATGCCATTAGCTTGTTACTGCCATATAACCTCACGAAACAACAAACAATCATGGCCAAAAAGGACGCAGCATATAACATGCTACACATAGAGAAGTTAGAGTAATTGCCATTCACTGTTGCTGAAACACCTTCCGGCGTATTGTATAATTTTGACATTTCACTTCCAATACAACTTACAACACCTTCAAGTGAGCAGACATGAGGCGTTAGAAGAGGGGTATGTACACAAGTTATGGATATTACCTTTCAAATATCGATGTCATAATAGGGAGACAGGTTTTTCTTAGCAGGATTGACTTCAAGGGTACCTTGGATCAATTCCTTAGTGTGCAGGAAAGATTTGCTTCATGGGACATGATGCGTCTAAGGCAAACTTGTCATGCTAGTTGTAGGGTTCTCCAGCTGCTTTGATTTGCCCGGCTTTCAGATTACTCTCAAATAGGAGTTATTTGATGTTAAATGATAATGGCTGCTGTGTGATGAAACCGGGTATTGCCTATCTGGTGGTGGTCTATGCGTTGGTGGCCTATACTCACTAGTATTGTTTCCACATGGCTGCGCAGTTAAGAATGCAACACTTTTGCCTTAGATAAAGCTTACAAATGTGCACTTTGACGCTTTAACTAGACTGAAAGCCTTATTGTTCCACAAAGATATGGCCATAACACCCGCAAGGGAGACATTAGATCTTTAAGTTGCAAGATCCTCTTTTGAGATACATCCGTACTAATTTCCCATATCATTTTGGAGAGCCTGTGCACTACATTATTTAACATGTCTCATACAGCAAAAGTAGCACACTTTTTTAAGACAACTGGCTCTGGGTTATTTAGCACCCTCCAGACAATGTTCGGAGTTATTCCATCATTCACACACTCTGTGATTGGAAGCATCTTACTGCTCAACCTGTTCCTAGATGTCAGGACTTTGCTTTCATTTTTTCTACTCTGCAATGGATGTCAAATGGGAATAGCACTACCATTCCTGCTCGAATGTTGTTAACGCATGATACAGTGCTTTGACGCCCCCTTGCTTCAGGAACTTAATAATCGGGTTCTTGTTCTTTCAGCCTGTTTGGCTCCACTGCATGCAGCCCGTTTTCTGCTATCTGCAGTTCACTTTTGAGTGTGCCTGGGACTTTTGCTTAGAATTTACAACTTGTTCACTCTCCGAACATTGACCTAATTGTGGGTCTGTTAACAATTCTCTTGTACCGTTGTCCTTCTCATTTGCCATTGCTCCTAAATGCTTACTTTGATCCCTCCTGGGATGCTTCGGCTCCTGGAGATCTGGATCCTGGCTTGTCTTTTGTAGAATCAGCACCAGCTGTTCCTTGTTTGGCAGACGCTGAGACCTGATGTGTTGGGTGCCTCTGGGGACATTATCTGCAGTTGCTGGGAACAGCAATGTTTCGTCTACTCCTTGAAACACATAAACAATCTCCTAATGCATGATCCCGTGTGGCTAAGTGACGTAAATGGTGACAATAATTGCCCACTTGCTACTGTATCAACTCAATGCCTCATGCATAATTAATGTGGATGGGATATTATCTCATAACCCGAACAACCTCTGTATTGTATTTTTCCCAGCCCTGATGAAGTCGTGGGTTCCATCCCAATCGACGAAACACGTGTTGGCTGGACTGGAGGAAAACCTCTAAAGATTAAACGAAGTTGAATCTCTATCGAACTTGTATTATATTTATGTGATTGAAATATTGTTGAAAAAAATTTGTTTATTGATAATTCTTGTTGGTGTGACAGGCTTTGTACATTTATATACCTAATCTAAGGATTATTTTGGGGTACGGATGACAACCCATGCCTAGGCACCCAATTACAGATACACTTAGTGGTGTGAATAGCAAGAAGAGCCTACAATTGTAAAGCGCCAATACCACCAAGATTGGTCATCCTTCTATCTCCATAAACAATTCTCTTGTACCGTTGTCCTTCTCATTTGCCATTGCTCCTAAATGCTTACTTTGATCCCTCCTGGGATGCTTCGGCTCCTGGAGATCTGGATCCTGGCTTGTCTTTTGTAGAATCAGCACCAGCTGTTCCTTGTTTGGCAGACGCTGAGACCTGATGTGTTGGGTGCCTCTGGGGACATTATCTGCAGTTGCTGGGAACAGCAATGTTTCGTCTACTCCTTGAAACACATAAACAATCTGGCCGGTGTGAGTTGTGGAAATATATTGAATTCAGACATATTTTTAACATACCAAATCCTTTTTAAGGATCAAACAGTTTTAAACTAGCTTTTAAATGAGCTTATATACACAACACACTCAGTCGTCACAAGCAGAAATATGTCACACTCTTCCATTTTGGGCCCAGCCCGGTAAAGGAAGCACAAAGTTACTGATCCTGAGCTGACACCATGACCATTTAATGTGCTGTCTCATGCTGAAGATGCCATCTAAAACAAATGAAACATGCATGTGGAAGAAATAATTACCAAAATCAATAGTGAGTAAACATATCCAGATGATGTTGAGAACATTGAGAACAGGTTCCAACCCTTGAAATCCCAGGTACTTAAGCCGATTCCCAAGCACAAATGCATGGCAAGTTGTGGTAGTTCTCCACCTCAGCCTGTTGGAAGAAAACATTATGACCATCCTCAAAATGTCTGTAAAGCACGTTAGCTTGGAATGTTAAAAGCAGACAGAGGTGGCATTTGCTAATGTTATGCCAGAGATTGACAGTGGTACCAATTTGCTGTTCATCAAGGGTTATATCACATATGCAAGTGAGAGTAGACGCGAGCCAGCCTTAACCAAAATGTCCCAATGAATACAGATAAATGGGAAGAGACTATGACTTGGTATGCTGAAGCAAAACAGGAACAGGAAATTGTGCAATTCTGTCTTCAAATTATATGTGAGAAGATGGAGGCTATAAAAGGCTGCATTACAAGCCTGGAACAGCAAACTGCAGAAAAGTACAAATGTAATACTTGATTACAGGATGTGATAGCAAAGTAGGAGACTATGCTACACGCAGTAAAGGGCAAAGGAGAGAACTTGGAAAATCACCAGCGGCATAATGTCTATATTTTTTGGTATTTAAGATGACCTGGAGGGAAAAGATGTCCACAGTTTTGTTGTAGAACTGTTTAGAAAGGCTTTTTGTGATCTATCAGACTGGGATTTCGATTCCCAAACACAGCAGGTAAACAGATACCCTTTACAGCAGACATATCAGACACAACAGAATAGTAAACAAAGATCTAAACGGATTTATGTTGATAATGTTATCCTGAGACAGGAAAAATTCTTGAAAGATAAACCTGCCTCCCCTATCATGGTAGGGAATGTATCCTGTTTGTGCGATCTGACTTCTATGTTCAAACTGTGGAAAGACGATGTAAGGTTTGAACATATATATCTCCACTTCAAGAGCTAGGTGCTGCTGTGTATTTGGAAGAACTTAGAAGTCTTCAAATTATAATGAGACACCGGACACACTTTACAAATAATGATACTGAAGTCCAGAATCTCTTAAAGGAGTGATAAGACATGGATACACAACTAAAATACCTCAGTCAGTACCCTGAGTGATACGAGTAGTATGGGCTGTTATTAAATTGAAAGTTTTTTCTCAAGCATAGTGTGTCATAGAATTAAGATGTCTTAATTTCAAACTAGGCAGGGCCAGTCGTCATGTCTATTTAGTGCATTACTAAACAATGCTAAATTGACATATTCATGAACTGGGCTGAGATTAGGAGGGACTTTATCTGGTGCAAGTAGGTGGAGGGTGCTTCCATAGCCATCATTTGGTGTGGGCCCAAGGCAGACATGGGGTTGATTTTGCTTAAAAAAAGTGAAGCATGTTGGACGGGTGGTTGAGGCAGATTGAGAGTGGAGTGGGAAGTTTATTAGGGATAAATATATTACAAATGGAGAGGACAAGGCAGGATTATGACAAGAGATTAAGAACTTTAAAGACAGTCAAGAATATGATTATTAAGGTGCTTTTATGAGATAAAATAGATCACATAAATATAAGTTGTTCAAATCGATCGCAGTGGACTTAAATGTTAATACATGAAGTGTCTTCAGATTTTAAATAACCTGCAGAAGCGTAGGTCAGTGCAACAAAGCCTTTACATGGTTAGCCCCCCACTTTTTGCCTGATGTCTGATGTACTTTCAAACTGTAAGTGCAGTGTGCTGGGTCCCTGCTAATCAGGGCGCCAGTGACAGATCTCTTTCCCCAAAACTGTACCGCGATGGGCACAACTTCAGTTACCACTATAAGCCCTTGGTAAGTGGTACCCTTTTTACCTAGGGCATGGGTACGGAAGAGAGTCCTCTGGGGCTGCAACACTGCTTCTACCATACCAGGGACTCCTCACCAAGGCAATGCACTCTGCCATTGCAGGCTGTGTGTCTCAGTGCAGAGAAATCAGAAGGGTTGACATGGCACACAGCCCTGTGTGCCATGCCTCCCATACACTGCTTGGGATATAGGTAAGTCACCCCTACTGCAGGCCTTTTATCCCTAAGGCAGGCTGCACTATATCCTATGTGTGGGCATATCATCATGAATAGTTTTGCCCCTACAATGTCCAGTTCATACTGAGATGTTGTAAGTGCACAGGGAAGCCATAAAGAGTACATGTGCTAGATGCTTGTCAACACGAGTTTCCTGGCTCCATCATGAGTTCACTAATTTCTAAGGTGTTTGGTACCAAAACATCTTTTCTTAATAAGTCCTCACTGCCAGTGTTGGATTTAATAATAAATTCACACAGAAGACCCTTTCAGAGGGTCCCTCTGAAAACCTGCCAATCACCAGTGTGATTCCTGACCTGTTTTCACCACTTGCCACTACCACACATGTTTCTGACCTCAAGGGGTGAGTGCCAGCACTCTCTGAGGACAAAGAAAAATCCTGCTCTGGGTGGGGGTACTTCACATCTCCCTCAGGCCAGGATGGGCTTCTTGGGCAGGAAGCTTCAAAGTCAATGACCCCTTTGAAATCCAACCCTGGGACCTCCAGATAGAAGGTGGAGGCCAGGCCCCCGTTCCTGCTCTATTTTGACAGGAGGAAAGGCAGGAAAATTAGTTAGTTCAGGATAAGGGTCCCCACTTAGCCTACACCACCGTTAGGTGGGGCAGGCAAGGTGAACCCCTCTCCTGAATTTCCACCATCTTGGGATGTGAGAAAACCTCCTATCAGGGCTAGGGTAGTGCCTCTTCCCACAGGAAGTGGTCACTAGGAGGTGTAGACACCCTAAAGCCCATTGGCTACTACCTGTCCTCCTTGTAATGCCCCTAAATTCAGTATTTAGGTGGCACCTCAAAACCTGAATGTCAGATTCGATGGACAAGAGAAGACCAGGGCAAAGGCGACACACTGCTTGAGAATTGAAGACCTGCTGCAGAGGACAAAGGTGCCAGATACTGCCTGCTGCTCTCAGGACTCAAAATCGTATCTGGTGGGTCGTCCTTAAACCTGAAAGGACTCCAAGAACCCTAGAGCACCTTCAGCCTTCAAAAAATTGCTGTGAAGCTCCTCCCTTGGAGTGAAGGTATCACTCCCCTGCATACAGCAGGCACCAAGCCCATGAAGTCCAGTTTGTTGACTTGACTTGCTGCTCCTCGACGACCTTGATTCAGAACCAAAACAAGAAAAGGTACAACAGCTCCAGATGGTCAGATCTACATTCCCACCACGTTTGGAGGCATCACAATCTACAGTGTACCAATACCCGGGGTACCAGAACCCCAAAAGGAAACACTTCAAAGAAGAGTTCACTTCAAACTCCCTACGTCCAGAAACAAGCACCCAATCAGGGTCGTTGAGGCATCCAAGACCCACTTCCTAAGTTGCCCAGCTGTCCCGATATCGCAACCGTCCAAGTTGTCTGCTCCTGACCGCGAGAACCTCAAGACACACAACACCCGACTGACCTGGTCACTCTACACCAGGCCCCACCGGCCCCAGCACCAACCATCCAGCCCTGCTCTTGTGGTCCCCAGGTCCTAACGAACTCCTCTCTCTAAGGAGGCCCACTGGACTTAACTGTAAGTCCCTCTGTGCAGTGCTTTTTCAAACGACCCCCTTCGTCCAGCTACCAAGATCTTAGCACCTCTGCTCCCGGCAGATCCTGGATGCTCCCGAACTTGTCATGCCTGAACATTGGACCTGGCCCCGACATCTACCTAAAATGAGAAGGTGAACTTTGTGAAAGCGTAGCCTGAATTTCTTTGCATTTTTCTGCTTTTTTCCCATTCTTTCCCATGGTGCGTAATTGCGCATATAAGTGATATATTTTCCGAACTTTGAAAAATCGTAACTCTGAAAATACTTACCTTAGAACTGAGTTTAAGGTCTTAAACATTATATAAAATTCGTATTTGTGCAAATTCGCCTCGGATTTATTTTTGAGCGTGTATCTCATTTATTGCCTCTATAAGTACAGCAAATGCTTAAAACTACCCTCTGATAAGCCTAACTTCTCGCCCATACTACCATAAATAGAGTTAGTATTATCTACTTTTACCTCTACCTGCCTTTTGGGGATTTCTCCCACTCTCTACATAGTGTAGTTCCTTTTAATACACTATGTAAAGAGGTGGCTTTCTACATTCCCGGAGAGTGAGACAAAAGGCAATAGGTGTTGGCTGGATACACCATCTCTTACTTGATGAGGGGAAGGAGCTGTCACCTGCCACACATGCACATCACAATGGCTCTGCCTGGGCACACTCACAAAAGGTTTGACATTAGTCTTTGTGACCCCAGACAAGCTAAGGCGAGGGCAGGGAGGCAAGAAATTCCAAACACCTCTGAGGGTGGTAACCTCCAGAACCTTCCTGTAGTTCAAAGCTGGCATAGTTATAAATAAAGGCCCTTCAGACTCAACTTTTCAGTATACCTCTAGACCTGTGGAAGACTCAGTGGGACTGATGTGCTGCTCTGCAAGAAGGACTACTACTCTGCTGCCCTGCTTCCAAGTTAAAGAACTGGACCAGAATCTTATCTTGAACCCAGGACCACAGTAATGACTCCAAGTGCTAATTAGCTAGCCTCCTGACCAGAACCTCAGGGACAGAAAAGGCTCCAATCACCCTTAACCTGGCACCTGAACTCTAATTTCTGTGAGTCTTGCCCCCAAGTGGTGCCATCCCAGTCCAAGAATCTTGGAAGTGGGCCGAAGGTGTGTGCCAGCCCAGCTGTTGTCCTGTGAGCAGAATTGCTGCAGTGTGAAATAACTCCTCACAGCAACAGTGTGGCACATCCCTGACACCAGACTTTGGATTGCAGCCCACATTCTGATCAGAACAACTGCTGCAGGACGCATCTTCAATGCAGGCATTCTCAACAATGACGCAGACCTTCACATCACACCCCTGCAGCTCCTTCAGATTTGCCGGTACGTGATGCTTCTTTGATTCGGGATCTCGCAAAACTCCGTAACCAGGATTTAAGGTAGTTTGCTTAGCAGGCCTAAACTCGTCCCTGTATCTGACATGCACTCCATCACGTTTGGCCTCAACTTGTGGCTTTTTCCTGTTCCAGCGCAACAAGATAATGACAGCACTTTGTGCTTCTGGCACTATTATCTCTTAAAACTTTTGAAATTTCATATCTCCGGTTCTACTGATTGGATTTTTGTTGTTTTGATCTCAAATTGGTGTGCGATTTTGTTGGTGTTGTGTTGTCACTTTATTATTGTTTGAAGTGCTGCATAAACGCTTTACACATTGTCTGTCTGCTTTTTGCCAAGCTACAAGAGGTTTAAGCACAGGTCAATTTGGAGTGTGCTTGTGTTTCATCCTAACAGGAACTGTGGTTGCTACTTGAGTAGGGTTTCACCCCTTAACCAGTATCCCAATTTCCAACATGATCATTCTCGCTGTAACTCGAGATTCGGCGGATGATGTCCATATGTTTATGCTTACATTTGGTTAATGGATTACTTGAAAAAAAATTGAAAGTATACTGTCAAGGATGTTGGAATTAAATATACGAGTTACAAAACGTGTTAATTTTGGGACAGATTCTACAATCCCAAGAAAAGACAGGGAATTTGTCTATATCAGTATCATCCTATCCAGATTAGGTATTGATCGATATTAGTGGGAAACAAAATCCTTCAAGGGTTGCATAATGGTGGGAACAATTATGGAAATCCTGTCAATCGGAGGTCACCATTAATGATCAGAAGAGTAAAAAGGTGCAAGAAAATCACAATATTTGGTGTGCTCTGGAACGATGGAACCAAGATCAATTGTTATGGTATTAGTGCCAAAACTGAATGCGATACTATGACGGACCTTGGATATTAGTTTTTGAGAACTGTAGGAGGATGTTGATGACAAGTTGTATCTATAGCTCTTCTCCTTGAAGTTCCTACTGTCATAGTCAAATGCTGTAATAATTCCCCTGTGCATAAAAGGGATGAACAATGATCTAGGGATTATAGCGCAATATCTCTCCTGGATTTGTTTGAAAAGATTTGTGATGACGTAATATTGCAAGGAATCAAGAACTGAATTAACAACAAGAGTAGTTCGAGTGGCTGTTAGACTGGCTATGTTAGAGGAATAGGGAACATTAACCAATGCTTTGGGGTATTTGTTATACTGGCTATGTATGTACTGATGAAGAAAATGTGCTTAACTCTACTCATTATACTTTTAAACTAGCATTTGATTCTGTGAATCTCACAAAACTTTGAGCACAGCTACAAAATGGAGGAGCTGGATCCATGACAAAATATACCATGTGTTTGCAAATGATGTGATATTAATAGCCCAAACAAAACGTTCAATTTATAAAGTATTTGAGGGGTACCAAGCTACTGCTCGTTGAAATAGTTAACTACAAGTGAAGCCAAGACTAAGGTTATGATTATTGGGCATTGAGTAAAATTAAATGCCAGTGTAAGATTAAGGCACAAACAATGGAACAAAAAGTTGCGTTTCATTAACTTGTTCTGACGTTTGTCTGATCATTGAAATGGTACCATTAAATGGAGAAATCTGTTACTATATTAGTATGGTTGTTGAAGAATCAAAAGATTTCAAAATAGATATTGTTGTACCTCGATGAAAGTTGTGTCTAATACTCATAAGACTAAAACAATACCTTAAGGGGTGTATGAAAATGAACTTTGGAGCCACATTTAGTAAGAGATGGCTGCCGATAGTTTTTATAGGGATGTTTTTCAGTTAGGTCAATAAACTTCATTATAGCAATTAAGACTGGAATTAGGTGTTAATGTTAGCAAAGAAATTGTAATGCTCTAACCAGTAGATTACTGGCTGAAAATGTGTCTCAGATAGACAACAACTGTATAGACTCAACATGGACTGCCAACATGCAGATTATTTTACTTGCTCTGGGGTTTGACAAATATTAAGCAGATTCAACCACTATACATAAAAAAGTGTTGTACTAAAAATATAAGTAACAAACTACAAGTTCAAGTTAGCAAGTATGTAGTGCTTTCAGGTACAAGATTATATAAGTATTTGGAGAAAAGAGATAATAATGGAATGGCAATGCACCCAGAAAACAAAATGAAAATGAAAATGAAGGTTTAGGGACTGGCATGTGGGTGCACTTGGCCAGGTCGACATGGCAGTGCTAGACTGCACACAGGCCTTGCAATGGCAGGCCTGGGACATACTTTACAAGCTGCTTCTGTGGGTGGCACAACCAGTGCTGCAAGCCCACCAGCAGCATTTGATCTACAAGCCCTGAGCACACAGGGTGCACTGTACTAGGGGCTGATAGTAAATCAAATAACCCAATTGTGGAATAACCAGTTAGTACATCAATTTAACATAGGGAGCACTTGCACTGTGGCACTGATTAGCAGTGGCACTCTGCCCAAAGCATAAATCCAGCAAAAAACATATCAAAACAGAGGAGGCAATCCGTCAAAAATGGAAGGGAGACTCACGCCAATGATGGTCTAACACTGACCTTTTTAGAAAGTATGGTTTGCACTCCTTGCCCTGAAGATGCCATACTATTGTTACCCGACTAAAGCAATTTCAGCATAATATTTTGTCTCTACCTTTAGAAATATTGCATAAAGCAACATAATTGTTGGTTTAAAGTGACAGAAAGGAGTGTTGGAAGCATTTATTAATTTTTACTGATAGATAACTTGTATAAATTATACTGTGAGTTTTTTAAATTTATAGATCAATTGGAATTACTCATTTATTACCATGTTTTTTTAATTCTTTTTATTTAACAAACATTGGTACACCTTTAAATTGTTCTTGACACATGGAAATGCCCATCTGGTGCATAGCAATACAATTGTCCATCACATTGAATTTTATATGTCTTCAGCCTTTCTCGTGGGCTTCCTTTTATGCATCATCCTTCCCTTGGAATGTATTACCATGTTTAAGGGGCAGACCATGGTTACGGGGATTTTTAGCAGTCGCACAGTGTCCTGTCAAACATGGAAATGCATTTAATCAGGTAACCAATCTCTCAGGAGATAATGCAAAAAGTTTAATTTCCTTACCATACATAAATGTTCTCTTTCCACTGACCCAGCCCATTTTAGTAAGAGACAACAGTGACCAACTCTCACAGGAATTTGTCTGTCAACCTGAACCTCAATGGAGTGCCTATATTAAAGGGTATACCAACAATGTGCATTCTTTGCCTGCTTAATTCAGATGGGAGTTTTTTTAATCTAGGCATTAGAAAACTGGTATTTCATTTGTGATTTATCCTTAGGCATATTATTACGAGTGATCATAACATACTGACCAAATCACTAATGTGGAGGAGCATTAGGGGGTGACACATCTAGAAATGAGGAAATTGGACACATTGTCAATGGGTGATAATAAATATCACGGTTTCTATTAAATTCTGAGAATTCTCTCTTGTAACGTCTCCTTTGGATATTGGCTTTTGCCCTACAGGGTTCTACCATAGGCCAATTTCAGCATTTCCTGATTTTTTTTCCTGTCTCAAGGTGTAATGGATGGGATGAGGAAAAGAAGACATAGCAGAAAGGATAACTACTTGTTTGAAATTGGATTTATGAGAAGCTGCGTTTCAGCGCTTGGAGGCTGCAGCAACAGCAGCTGGTTGGCACAAGAAGTTATCTCAGAATTATAAAAAAAGAAGAGATTTTATTGGACTGGCTGTGTACCAAAGGGAGTTTGGCAGGCTAGGTCTCTGGAAGTTTTACTTTGTCAAAGGACATATGAAAACTGTCACGTTGACATTCATTGGATTGTTCTTTCAAAAACAAATGAAAAGTAGATAGATTTTTGAAAAACTATAATAAATGATCGTTGACCTGTATATATGTGTTTCCAAAAGTACTGCATAAACGTATGGAAGACGTGCCCCCCCCCCTGCTCCCATATTGTGGGAATTGCTTCATTTACTTTCATGCATCACTGCGGATTATTGAAGAGTTCAACATGCAGAATTTACAAGCTCGTACAAAATCCAACTGCTGGTATGCCCTGGCACATTATTTCCAGGAGACAGCTTGTAATTTATTTTGAGGCGGCAGTTTTTAAGTCGGCATAAGTAGAAAAGAAATATAAATCTTTGACAGAAACAGGACATTATTTTTACACTGCATTTGTGTCAGATACATCTTGATAAACAGACATTAAACCCCAGATTGTAGAAGTGCTTTTAAAAGGTTGTTGACTTAACTGCAGTGTAAATACTATAAAACAAATACTGGTCTTTTATAAAGCCGGCTGAATCTTTTGTGACATAATAGTGATAGGAATAAAGACCAACTATAAACGTCTACTTGGAACAGGTCGAGGTTGTTACCAGGGCTGTCACACATACAATAAAATATCTGCATGGTACGTGACACATAGAAAGATACAAGCAGTAGCTGTTGTTCATGCTGTATGCCCGTGGAATGCCGAATTTTAAACTAGGAAATCTGTGGCCGTTTAAATAAGTACACATCATTTTGATACAATTTACATTATTCGTGCATACAATTGTTCAAAGTCACTGAGTTAAGTTGTTAATTCCTAAATGGGATCATTGTTCTGATTCAAAATTCAAACGAAGGGGCTACGTAACATGATGAAGACCGACAAAGCGAGGAAATACTTTCCACCAAGAACTGGGAGTCTATTTACGTAATCTCATTGGGTCTAGCTGTGCTCTGTGACTTGCTTGCAAAAAATTGTACATGCTACTAATTCCTATTGTGAATGTTGGCACCTTCTTGTTAACGTGGCCCCTTTGTCCACGCTGTGCATTGTCTTACAGCTACTTCAAAACGCTGTAAAATGTGTTTGTGTAAATTGGAAGGCACATTTGCACAACCTCTGTAAATTTCCCCTTGATATTTGAATGTAGATCATGAATCTCTCACTCCGACCATGTCACCAAAATGGCTACCAATTAAGGAGGAAACATGAAAACTTCTCTGAAATGTCCGGTCTCCTCGCCATACCCAGTCATTCCCTAAAGAGACAGTCCTTAGAGGATAAGAAAGAAACTATGACACGCTTCCCCATCTATTCATCCTTACGCTTTTTGCTGTTCCCTGTGAGCCTAGGGACCAAGTAGGGTCTTTATCATTTGTAATTTTAGTGATAGGGATCATTTGCACAAACATCAATACTTCATGTCGTATATCAGGTGGCATTGGCTAATATATACTGCCATACACTGCAATCAGCAATGGCCTGCCCTGCTCGAAAAAATTATCAACCACCAGCTCACTGAGCATCTTGAAAGAAACAACCTACTTGATGCCTCCCAATCTGGCATCCGCGCCAACCACAGCTTCGAAACCACCCTGATCGGCACAACTAATGATGTTGGATCCATCCTCGACCAAGGTGAAACAGCAGCTCTGATCCTCCATGACCTCTCTGTTGGCTTCGACACTGTATCCCACTACAATCTCATCAAAAGACACTGCCACATCGGCATCTACCCTGAAATAGATCTAATTCTTCTCAACAGGGTGAGGCCAGAGAAACCGACTTCTGCCCTTCACCTCCAATCCCAATTGCATCATCTGCAAGTCTCCCAAGGATCATCGCGCACCTCCACCTCCACCTTCTTCAACACCTACATGACCCCATTGTCCGAGATCGTCCGATCCCATGGATTCAACATCATCTTCTTTGCGGATGACACCCAATTCATCCTCTCACTGACAGAAGACCCCACCACCACCAGAACAAAATTCTGAAATACCTTGAAAGAGGTCACCAAATGGATGAGGACCAACTGCCTGAAGATCAACACAGACAAGACGTTAGTGCTGATCTTCAGAAACAACTCCTCATCGTGGGACGATACCTGGTGGGCCTCAGAGCCTCAGTTGGACCACGTCCACAGCCTCGCAATCATCCTGGCTATGTTAGAGGAATAGGGAACATTAACCAATGCTTTGGGGTATTTGTTATACTGGCTATGTATGTACTGATGAAGAAAATGTGCTTAACTCTACTCATTATACTTTTAAACTAGCATTTGATTCTGTGAATCTCACAAAACTTTGAGCACAGCTACAAAATGGAGGAGCTGGATCCATGACAAAATATACCATGTGTTTGCAAATGATGTGATATTAATAGCCCAAACAAAACGTTCAATTTATAAAGTATTTGAGGGGTACCAAGCTACTGCTCGTTGAAATAGTTAACTACAAGTGAAGCCAAGACTAAGGTTATGATTATTGGGCATTGAGTAAAATTAAATGCCAGTGTAAGATTAAGGCACAAACAATGGAACAAAAAGTTGCGTTTCATTAACTTGTTCTGACGTTTGTCTGATCATTGAAATGGTACCATTAAATGGAGAAATCTGTTACTATATTAGTATGGTTGTTGAAGAATCAAAAGATTTCAAAATAGATATTGTTGTACCTCGATGAAAGTTGTGTCTAATACTCATAAGACTAAAACAATACCTTAAGGGGTGTATGAAAATGAACTTTGGAGCCACATTTAGTAAGAGATGGCTGCCGATAGTTTTTATAGGGATGTTTTTCAGTTAGGTCAATAAACTTCATTATAGCAATTAAGACTGGAATTAGGTGTTAATGTTAGCAAAGAAATTGTAATGCTCTAACCAGTAGATTACTGGCTGAAAATGTGTCTCAGATAGACAACAACTGTATAGACTCAACATGGACTGCCAACATGCAGATTATTTTACTTGCTCTGGGGTTTGACAAATATTAAGCAGATTCAACCACTATACATAAAAAAGTGTTGTACTAAAAATATAAGTAACAAACTACAAGTTCAAGTTAGCAAGTATGTAGTGCTTTCAGGTACAAGATTATATAAGTATTTGGAGAAAAGAGATAATAATGGAATGGCAATGCACCCAGAAAACAAAATGAAAATGAAAATGAAGGTTTAGGGACTGGCATGTGGGTGCACTTGGCCAGGTCGACATGGCAGTGCTAGACTGCACACAGGCCTTGCAATGGCAGGCCTGGGACATACTTTACAAGCTGCTTCTGTGGGTGGCACAACCAGTGCTGCAAGCCCACCAGCAGCATTTGATCTACAAGCCCTGAGCACACAGGGTGCACTGTACTAGGGGCTGATAGTAAATCAAATAACCCAATTGTGGAATAACCAGTTAGTACATCAATTTAACATAGGGAGCACTTGCACTGTGGCACTGATTAGCAGTGGCACTCTGCCCAAAGCATAAATCCAGCAAAAAACATATCAAAACAGAGGAGGCAATCCGTCAAAAATGGAAGGGAGACTCACGCCAATGATGGTCTAACACTGACCTTTTTAGAAAGTATGGTTTGCACTCCTTGCCCTGAAGATGCCATACTATTGTTACCCGACTAAAGCAATTTCAGCATAATATTTTGTCTCTACCTTTAGAAATATTGCATAAAGCAACATAATTGTTGGTTTAAAGTGACAGAAAGGAGTGTTGGAAGCATTTATTAATTTTTACTGATAGATAACTTGTATAAATTATACTGTGAGTTTTTTAAATTTATAGATCAATTGGAATTACTCATTTATTACCATGTTTTTTTAATTCTTTTTATTTAACAAACATTGGTACACCTTTAAATTGTTCTTGACACATGGAAATGCCCATCTGGTGCATAGCAATACAATTGTCCATCACATTGAATTTTATATGTCTTCAGCCTTTCTCGTGGGCTTCCTTTTATGCATCATCCTTCCCTTGGAATGTATTACCATGTTTAAGGGGCAGACCATGTTTACGGGGATTTTTAGCAGTCGCACAGTGTCCTGTCAAACATGGAAATGCATTTAATCAGGTAACCAATCTCTCAGGAGATAATGCAAAAAGTTTAATTTCCTTACCATACATAAATGTTCTCTTTCCACTGACCCAGCCCATTTTAGTAAGAGACAACAGTGACCAACTCTCACAGGAATTTGTCTGTCAACCTGAACCTCAATGGAGTGCCTATATTAAAGGGTATACCAACAATGTGCATTCTTTGCCTGCTTAATTCAGATGGGAGTTTTTTTAATCTAGGCATTAGAAAACTGGTATTTCATTTGTGATTTATCCTTAGGCATATTATTACGAGTGATCATAACATACTGACCAAATCACTAATGTGGAGGAGCATTAGGGGGTGACACATCTAGAAATGAGGAAATTGGACACATTGTCAATGGGTGATAATAAATATCACGGTTTCTATTAAATTCTGAGAATTCTCTCTTGTAACGTCTCCTTTGGATATTGGCTTTTGCCCTACAGGGTTCTACCATAGGCCAATTTCAGCATTTCCTGATTTTTTTTCCTGTCTCAAGGTGTAATGGATGGGATGAGGAAAAGAAGACATAGCAGAAAGGATAACTACTTGTTTGAAATTGGATTTATGA
Source organism: Lissotriton helveticus (assembly GCF_964261635.1). NCBI lineage: Eukaryota > Metazoa > Chordata > Amphibia > Caudata > Salamandridae > Lissotriton > Lissotriton helveticus. The sequence continues at coordinate 2,129,944,751 of NC_136061.1, forward strand.
GAAGCTGCGTTTCAGCGCTTGGAGGCTGCAGCAACAGCAGCTGGTTGGCACAAGAAGTTATCTCAGAATTATAAAAAAAGAAGAGATTTTATTGGACTGGCTGTGTACCAAAGGGAGTTTGGCAGGCTAGGTCTCTGGAAGTTTTACTTTGTCAAAGGACATATGAAAACTGTCACGTTGACATTCATTGGATTGTTCTTTCAAAAACAAATGAAAAGTAGATAGATTTTTGAAAAACTATAATAAATGATCGTTGACCTGTATATATGTGTTTCCAAAAGTACTGCATAAACGTATGGAAGACGTGCCCCCCCCCCTGCTCCCATATTGTGGGAATTGCTTCATTTACTTTCATGCATCACTGCGGATTATTGAAGAGTTCAACATGCAGAATTTACAAGCTCGTACAAAATCCAACTGCTGGTATGCCCTGGCACATTATTTCCAGGAGACAGCTTGTAATTTATTTTGAGGCGGCAGTTTTTAAGTCGGCATAAGTAGAAAAGAAATATAAATCTTTGACAGAAACAGGACATTATTTTTACACTGCATTTGTGTCAGATACATCTTGATAAACAGACATTAAACCCCAGATTGTAGAAGTGCTTTTAAAAGGTTGTTGACTTAACTGCAGTGTAAATACTATAAAACAAATACTGGTCTTTTATAAAGCCGGCTGAATCTTTTGTGACATAATAGTGATAGGAATAAAGACCAACTATAAACGTCTACTTGGAACAGGTCGAGGTTGTTACCAGGGCTGTCACACATACAATAAAATATCTGCATGGTACGTGACACATAGAAAGATACAAGCAGTAGCTGTTGTTCATGCTGTATGCCCGTGGAATGCCGAATTTTAAACTAGGAAATCTGTGGCCGTTTAAATAAGTACACATCATTTTGATACAATTTACATTATTCGTGCATACAATTGTTCAAAGTCACTGAGTTAAGTTGTTAATTCCTAAATGGGATCATTGTTCTGATTCAAAATTCAAACGAAGGGGCTACGTAACATGATGAAGACCGACAAAGCGAGGAAATACTTTCCACCAAGAACTGGGAGTCTATTTACGTAATCTCATTGGGTCTAGCTGTGCTCTGTGACTTGCTTGCAAAAAATTGTACATGCTACTAATTCCTATTGTGAATGTTGGCACCTTCTTGTTAACGTGGCCCCTTTGTCCACGCTGTGCATTGTCTTACAGCTACTTCAAAACGCTGTAAAATGTGTTTGTGTAAATTGGAAGGCACATTTGCACAACCTCTGTAAATTTCCCCTTGATATTTGAATGTAGATCATGAATCTCTCACTCCGACCATGTCACCAAAATGGCTACCAATTAAGGAGGAAACATGAAAACTTCTCTGAAATGTCCGGTCTCCTCGCCATACCCAGTCATTCCCTAAAGAGACAGTCCTTAGAGGATAAGAAAGAAACTATGACACGCTTCCCCATCTATTCATCCTTACGCTTTTTGCTGTTCCCTGTGAGCCTAGGGACCAAGTAGGGTCTTTATCATTTGTAATTTTAGTGATAGGGATCATTTGCACAAACATCAATACTTCATGTCGTATATCAGGTGGCATTGGCTAATATATACTGCCATACACTGCAATCAGCAATGGCCTGCCCTGCTCGAAAAAATTATCAACCACCAGCTCACTGAGCATCTTGAAAGAAACAACCTACTTGATGCCTCCCAATCTGGCATCCGCGCCAACCACAGCTTCGAAACCACCCTGATCGGCACAACTAATGATGTTGGATCCATCCTCGACCAAGGTGAAACAGCAGCTCTGATCCTCCATGACCTCTCTGTTGGCTTCGACACTGTATCCCACTACAATCTCATCAAAAGACACTGCCACATCGGCATCTACCCTGAAATAGATCTAATTCTTCTCAACAGGGTGAGGCCAGAGAAACCGACTTCTGCCCTTCACCTCCAATCCCAATTGCATCATCTGCAAGTCTCCCAAGGATCATCGCGCACCTCCACCTCCACCTTCTTCAACACCTACATGACCCCATTGTCCGAGATCGTCCGATCCCATGGATTCAACATCATCTTCTTTGCGGATGACACCCAATTCATCCTCTCACTGACAGAAGACCCCACCACCACCAGAACAAAATTCTGAAATACCTTGAAAGAGGTCACCAAATGGATGAGGACCAACTGCCTGAAGATCAACACAGACAAGACGTTAGTGCTGATCTTCAGAAACAACTCCTCATCGTGGGACGATACCTGGTGGGCCTCAGAGCCTCAGTTGGACCACGTCCACAGCCTCGCAATCATCCTGGACAACAAACTCACTATGAAACGACAAGTCAATGCAACCACCTCATCCAGATTCCACACCCTCCGCATGCTACGCAAGATCTTCAGATGGATCCCCACCAACATCAGGAAAACAGTCACACAAGCCCTCATCACCAATCGGCTAGACTACAGAAATGCACTCTACACCAGAATCACCACCCAACTCCTAAAGAGGCTCCAGACCATACAGAACGCATTCACCAAACTCATCCTCAACCTCCTCAAATGGACCAACACCACATCCCAACTCATGAACCTCCACTGGCTCCTTGGGCAGAAGAAATGCCCTGCACGACCAGGGCCCAGTCTACATCAACCAGTGTCTGAACTTCTACCAGCCCACCAGACAACTGCGCTCCAGCTACCGAGCCCTCGCTCATGTCCTCCTCATCCAATGGAGCAACAAGGAGGTTGTTCATTCTCCTACCTCACCACCAAGACCTGGAATGATCTCCCCCTCCACCAACGAAAAGTACCAACACTGGCGGACTTCAGGAAGGGATTCAAGACATTGCTCTACAACTAGAGACCCACAAAACATTAGCACCTAGGTACCCTCAGGTGTCGTTAGCCGCACTCTATAAATACTGACTGATTGATTGGAAATTACCTCGGCACATGCCAAACAACTGATGTGCAGCCCATTCCTGCAAAATCAAAGCCAGTTCAGTAACTCGCTTTTTACAAAACAATTATCGGTTGGTTTTAAAGCTTTATTCGAGAAATGTTACTCATAAAAGCACAAACATACAGTTTAAAATACATTAAAATCCATTTTCCATACATTTAATACATGTAAAACAGTTGTGCAAGCTTTAACAAGAATAAAAATAAATTTATATTAGTTAACAATATCAATTCATTTTAGCAGATAAAATCCGGCGCCTAATGGACCATGCCCACCCCAAATACTTAGCAGTTCCAAGCACAATGGGCATATCAGTGGTGGTACAGATAATTCGTAGTCCCTCAACACCACTGAATGTCCCAAGGTTTCTACACACTGGAGTCAGCCATACTCTCCTTGGGATGGCATAGGCCTCACATGAGAATAAAAAGTGGCCTATGCTTTCTTTGCTTACACCACAGACCGGACAACATGAGGTACTCGTACTCCGCCATCTACCCGTCAAGGATCGTAGGGGAAGAGAACCAGACATAAGCTGAAAAAATAACTTCCTATCCATTGGGACAGTAATACTGTCCCAATATTGTTCCAGTATAGGTCTCATTTTAATCTCCAAGAATCTCCCCCCCATTGTTTCAGATTTAGTGTTCCTCCATAGTCTTTCTTCTATGTGGTCCCAATAAAGAGTCTTAATGGTGCATTTACTTGGAAATACTTCCCCTGCTGGGTTATCCCAGAGATTAGGAAGACCAAGCTCACCCAAAACGACCCTTAGTTTCTTCAGCCATGTTATTTTATGGAAGGTATCTGTTTTGATTAAAGCTAAAAACCCGTCAGCATAGTGTCGAATCTCTGGGGTAGTCCATAGCCGTCTCCAGTAAAGAATAGGCCTTAATCTTAGCTCGATCACTAACAGATCTCCTTCCTAAATCAAGGCCAACCGGGACTAATGGCGCACTGTGAGGAAGGCCCGTAATTCCCCTTAGGAACCTATTCTCTGATATTTGTAAAGTGGAGAGCCTCTCAAAGCCCCACACTTCTGCCCCATATAGGGCTGACCCTATGGCTTTAGCATCATAAACAAGAAGAGCTGGTTTTATAGGCTTGGTTTTTGATTTAGCTTGCTCCACCCGAAGTGCCCCTGCAATCTGCTGGTGCCTCAGTATCGCTTTATCTATATGGTGGTCCCAACCTAGCTTACTAGATATCTCAACCCCAAGATAAGTAAAGACACTTACTACCTCGAGCTCAATATTGTTCAGGGATATCCTTGGTCGGGGTCTATGCTTTTGGGAGAAGGCCATCAGTTTAGTCTTACCAACATTAACTTCAAGGCCATGCTCCCCACAAAAAACACCAAATATATTTAAAGCGCGTTGCAGTCCGGCCGGGGTTTTAGACACAATCAAAGTGTCGTCAGCGAACATCAGGATCGGGACCCTGATGCCCGCTAACGAAGGTGCGTCTACACTCGCGCTCATTATCCTACCCACAACTCCATTAATAAATAGTGAAAAGAGCAAGGGTGCCATTGCACATCCCTGTCGCACCCCCCGTTCTACCGGGAAGTCGACAGTGGATTCACCATTCAACCCCCACTGTACTTTGGCAGAGTTGCACTCGTGGAGCCTCATAATCAAAGTGAGCAACTGAGGCGGGACCCCAATTCCATTCAGAACAGTCCAGAGCTTGCTCCTAGGCTCCAGGTCGAAGGCAGCCCGCAAGTCGACAAAAGCGACATACAGGCTGTCCCCACCAAGGAGCACCGTCCCCCATCGTAACATGGTAAAACGGAATATTTGATCTACCGTGCTGGTTGCCCGCCTGAAACCCGCCTGGTAAGGGGAAAGAGCATCATGTTCCTCTACCCAATCCATAAGCTTATTTACCACTATCTTCCCCACAACTTTTTGTACAGTGGCAATCAAACTTATTGGTCTATAATTTGCTGGGAGTGACCGGTCACCTTTCTTATAGATTGGAATTATTTTCGCTCCCTTCCATATTTCTGGGATTGCAGCCCCCTTTGCTATTGCATTTCCCAGTAGGGTCACGTACCTGGCCCACCGTATTTTATCATTTTTGAATATGTCGGAGGGTATTCCATCTAGACCCGGTGCCCTTCCCCTTTGCAAGGAGCAAATTACCAACTCTACTTCTATAGTGGAAAACATACTTTCCGTACAAAATACAACTGGAATTGCTTCTGGCACCACTGCCTCCCTTAACTCCGCATACTGGGGTTTAAAATACTCCACCCAGGATGCCTCATCAACATTATTACCTGGTTTATTTGGGGTACCACCTCTACCCCACTTCACAACTCTCCAAAAAAGCCTAGAATCCCTTGCCCCTGAAACCTCAAGCAATTCTTCCCAATATTCTTCGTCCCATTTTTTCTTGGCCAGGCGAACACTTAATTTGTAGTGTTTCCTGGCTACACCAATAGCAAGCCTATCCCTGTTTCTAATCGCTCTACCCAGTTCTAATCTGACGGTCCTGCACTGCTTATTAAACCACCTAGCCGGTTTGGGTGCAACTTTCCTACTCGCATTAGATGGTCTCATAAAATGTGGTTTTAAGAGTGAAAAAAACTTCTCATGTATGGCAGTGGCAACACTGGAACCAGGAGTTATGGGGCTTATTGTCTCCAAGGCGGCGATTGCAGTATCCAACTCTGAATTTATAGAGTCCATAGATACTACATTCCCCAGCACATTTGGCCATTTAACTCTGCGCATGTCATTGGCCATATCAGGCAATACTCCATCACGAGGTGGTGGACCGCCAAGCATGGCGGTCCACCAAGTGTGGGTAACACAAAGGGGATTATGATCACTTTCCAATCTTTCCATTACTTTCATATCGGATACCCCCTGCCATACATTAAGTCTACAAATGACATAATCTATTCTACTTTTACTGTGGCCGTTGTCGAATGTACAAGCTCCTTCCTGGTCACTCTTGGTCCTTCCATTAAGGGCCCTCAACCCATATTCCAAGCACATTGCATTTAATAGCAAAATATCCTTCGTGCACCGTTTGACATGAACTAGGTTTAGAGGCGAGACACCCCATTGGATATCTTCCTCCTGTCCTAGTGGGTTTCCGTATCGTCCAACGGTTCGAAGGTCCTATTAAAATCACCTGCCACTACCACTCTGTTTCCCAGAGGCAATGATTCAAGGAAAGCGGACAGGGCCCCTAGGGTGGGGGAACTCCCGATGTTAGTACCCCTAGCATAGATGTTATAGATATCCATTGCACCCCACTTATCCGATGTCATTCTTAGCAATTGGATATCCTTAGAACCCAAGTCCAACACTTTCACTTTGATTTGTAGACCTTGCCTGACCCAAACTGTCAACCCACCCTTCGGTCGACCCCTGGCACCTCTGGTCGCTGGAATGGAAAAATTTAAGTAGCCTGGGAGGAAGATAGGGTCGCAGGCCCATGTCTCCTGAAACAGACACACCTCAAACCCACTGACAAAATCTATCCAATGTTGGGACTATAATCTACTAGATAGCCCCGCAATATTGCACGAAAGGAACGTCCCCGGGTTAGAGCCCTCTCCATTTTCCACCCTAACAACTTGGGTGGATATAGGTTTGCCCAAGCACTCAAAATTCACTTCCTGGTCAACAACATTATCCATCAAAATAACATCAGTTTCCTGGATATTAGTAGTGCTTGTTATAAGCGACTCATCATCCCCCAAGCTTTGTAAACAGACGCCACAATCTCCCCTCCAATTCATGGTCTTTCCATCGCTAGTCTCTTCTTGTGGGTGTACTATTGTATCCAAAGTGGGCACTACAGAAATCTCTCGAAAATCCCCCCTTAGCACACTTCCCCTGGTATTCAAGGAAGCACCACACTCTCGTCAGCAACCCCACCCCCCATCATGAGAGTTATAGGTTTGACCATTGCTAAAATTTGGTTGTAACAAGGGGGCAGTAAAGGAGGTGATCCTTGGCAATGATGGATACCTAGGATTGCCTAGATCCCTATTCCCCCCATGTTGGGGTCCACTTAGCTTTGGATAAAAAAAAGTAAGGTCCACAATACCAATCCCACCACTGTTGGTGCCCCAACCCAACCTCGTGATCAAACCCGCCACCCTGGGATCTTGGAAGTTAATAATAATACATTCCCCCCCCAAACTTTTTGGGGTACAACCTATCCAATTGACCCTTCTTACCCCGATAATCAAACCATCTACTTCGCCGGGCAATGGTCTATTAGCCCTTAACCAGTGCATGACCTTGTTTTTTAACATCTGGAAGGTTTCTCTTTGGGCTGACGATAAGGGTGAAACATTAGTAAGGACAGCCACATAACGATGGGAATCCGGAGTAAGATTTATGGGGGGTGTCCTTGGGAGAGGCTTTGTCACGTGGAGTGTGGGGCAACTTGTATCTTGAACAGCAGGGCGGATATTGGAACATTTTGTGGAACCTGGGAGACCTGGGAGTTAGTTGTTGCAGCATTACCTTTTCTAGAGCTATCATTTCCACCAATTACTGGGCCTACATTTTTTGAGGTCTGTTGTGCCTGGGACTTATTCACTACCGCATTATTTATCCTGGGACTGTTATTATTATCACCAGCTACAGTACCTTGGCAGGGTTTCAGGGTACTTGATAGATGTTGAGTGCCATTAATTAAGGTCATAGGGTTTTTAGGGCACTCTTTACTACCCTTAACCACATTATCGGTAAGCTTTAGTTTCCCACCGTTCTTATTGCCTAAGGTTACTGGCGGTTCTATATTGGATTTGCGGCTTTGTCCCTTTCCCTGTGGCACGGTTTCAGTACTAGCCACAGGAGAATGGAGTTCCACCACAGGTACGCTTTCATCACGCCCAGTAGTTTGGTGGAAATTCCTACTCTCTCCCGTCTTAAAATAGGACTTGATTAAAGTTTTTGTGGAGAAAAAATTGTCCAAACTAGCCTGCTCTAGGTGATCTAGCTGGACTGCTAATTTGTTAAGTCGCTCCTCGATAGGAATCAGGAGGGTCCGTAAAAATCTCTCCAACTCCGTGACCAGTGGCGAGATAGGCGATAATGTCGCAGGCGATGTTATCACTATAGGATCCATCACTACGGAATCTGTACCTGTCGAGGCGACTTCCCTCTCTCCCAGTGGTAATCCACCAAAGCTACTCCCAGACGGGTCCCGAGGTCGTGTACATACTCCTACTTTTCTCATTTTTTGGGGAGGTTTTGGAGCATTACATTTCTTTTGCGCTACACTCCTCTTCCTTTTAGGACAGATTTTAAGTTTTTCTACATGTATTGGGGCGCTAGGTTGTGCCGTACACAACTGATTAATAGGAGGATCAATAATGGGACTAGGAGGAGTTACAGGCAGAGTAGAAGATTCGGATTCCGTAGACGGGACTACTAATGGCTCTATAATTTGGGGAAAGGGGTAGGGGGTTTCCAATGCAGCCTGCAATATAATAGATATAATAGATGATAAAGGGGTAACCAATGCTGGGTAACTTTGAGGGTAACGTTTATCAACAGAGGTTTTTAAAAGTTCAATTGACAACCTACGTTCAGCACTATCAACTGCAAAAAAGTGAGACTCAAAGAAAAGCGAACTCACTAATTGCAGCATTTAGAATTGTGCAAAAGTCACTTCCCAGCCTAACATATGGTCCTCTGCTGAATGTAATTGCCGCAAAACTCCTATCGACCATAACATATGGCAGTGAGGTGATAATGGGCAAGGATAGTGAAACCCTGAACAAGATCATAACCAGAACCTATCGAGCCGTATTCCATTTACCAGCAAATGCGTCCCCCGCCCAAGTAAGGCTGGAGTTTGGACTGACCAACCAGCAATATGCAAGGCATGGCCACTTTATAAAAGTATGGAACCAAATAAAAAATGACCACCAAAATGAAATATCGCAACTCTTATGGAGAGAAATAAATAAGGATACAAACTCCACTGCGTGGATCTACCTATCGGAGGCAATAAAGGAATTTGCGATCACGCCAATATGGGAAAACAATATAATCAAGTCATCGTTCAAGAAAATAATTAATAAAACTGCAAGCCATCTATCCATCTTAAACGATAAAGCTATCCTCACCAAAAGAAAACACGCATGGACGATAATTAATGGATACAAAAAGAAGGAAATCCAACAATACCTGGTAACACCATGGACAGAAAAAAACAAACAGGTCCTCCTCAAAGCCAGATTTGGAACTATGCCAGGCCTATGTCACCTGCCCCCGTGGGAGAGACCGAAAACGCAAAAGAAATGCAGACTGTGTGACAACGGTGAGGAAGATATGCTTCATCTTCTCAGTATCTGTCCCACGCTTTTACAGGAGAGGAAATCGATATTAAAGTTTCCCTTCAAAGTACGTGGCATAAGGACATGTAGACAGGCCTTGATCAATTGCATGAACCCGAATGACATTATTTTAAACGCGATCTTTGTAAAGTTTTTAATGATAGTTAAAAGCAAATTAGATGTAATGCCTATTGTAGATATTTAATTATTTACAAAATGACATTTTTATTGTTTTTATTTGAGAACACAGTTTTTAGTCTTTGTCTGAGATGTGTAATATTGTAAGATTTTAAATAATCACCACAATAAACGATTTACTACTTACGTTCAGCACGTTTTTCCGACAGGGCAATTTCTCTATCAATGTCTTGGGGTACTCGTTTAAAATAGGTATCCAGAGGACCCATAATAGCTGGCCCTGCCTCATTCAACGGTGTCAACATAGTAGACATATTTGGAGATAATGACATATTCTAAGGCCCCCCACGCCTTCAGGGACGACAGAACACTTTAAAGTACGATAAACAATTTACGAAAATCAGCGTTGCTGTATCAAGGTTCTTGCCGGTAAATATCAGTGGGGTGGCCCAGCCCGGCCTCCCTCGGCCCCGGACGGCCACAGACGGTCCCGCCCTTGTCCCGGGCTTCTCCCGGCGCACTCCCGCTCGCTCCCGCGAAGCGGAGGCACTGATCTCCTTTTAAACAAATATACAGCAGTCTCTTAGGCTATTAGGCGGGTGGGCGTGGCCAGCGGGGAGAGCAGCCCAGGTGTATTAGATCGGGCGCGCAGTCCCTGCCTATGTGCTCGCAGCCCCGCCGACGCTATCGCCAGCCCGCGTGCCTCCAGAGAATACTCCCACTCCGCCTGCAGCTTCAGCAGATGAAAGCGCTGCGGGACCCGCGAAGCGGGTCCGGCGAGGCGCTGTGGGCTTGCAGGAAGGCGCTGGGAATTTGCAGAAAGTCAAGAGCCAGGTAGAGGGTGTCAGCCAGCAGAATGATGGTGTTTTTAAGCATGTTATTAAATCCCTATATTTCAAAGCTCGGTAACTCCACTTGCTTTCCTCACTGTCCAAAGGGGACAGCTAATTGCAGGTTCCAGCTACTTGAAACATAAATATGCTGCTCTTGCCGAAGAACCTTTTTGTGAAGCAGTTCCTTTGAGACAAGCGTGTCTACAGCTGCAAAGCTACCGGCATTAAACAAAGACATTAATAATTGGTTTCAGTCTGCTTATAAACCTGATTACAGCTTGAAAAGAACAACATCTTTTAGCAATTGATAGCACATGTCCCCTTACGACTTCTCTTTGCCATGAACGGTGTTGATCATTTCAGCCTGAGGATGCCAAAAAAAAAAGGTGTTGCATCTCTTCCAATCAGATAAAACAACACATTTAGCAATCACAGTAATTTAGCAGCTGTGTTTCTAATGCTTGATGCGCCAAAGAAGCCTACCAGCCAGACACACATTGTGTTCATAGGTACAACGGGTGCTCGTTTGCAGCGCACCGGAATCATGCTATGTCAAGACTGGTAGCTGGTAGGCAACACGTTTGCAGACTAGATTGTCAATAACATTTCTAGGTGCTATGATCCTTTGTGTATTTAAAGGTCCAGTTAGTGCATTAAGGGCTGCTCACATACAACAAGATCAATCTTATGTACTCCTCTGCAATGACAGCACACTGGAGAATTGTGACCATAATTCTCACCTTTACATGGCAGGAGGTGTAAATTAAAAACAGGAGGCCCGAGCAAGGGACCCTTCATGGATCTTAAAAATCTATCACTTGAGATAAAGGGCCTTAAAAGCGAACAGCTATACATATTAAACTGTCCCCTTCAAGAGTCCATGAGCAATCATATGAAATGCTGACAAGCGTCAAGAAAGTTCAGTTTAATGGAGACATTCAGGTCAGTCCCTTTGGACTGTCACTTGGGAAGCAGACCATGGAAGTTACAAGAACAGACTGGGGTATTGAGACTTTATGGAGAGTGTCAATAGCCTGTGCTTCATGAGATTCAGCTTGGGATGATTCTATCAAGATAATGGTAGGTTCACCCTAATCCATAGGGTTTATCTGATACTCTGTCCCACAATCAATACAGGCATCTGCTCACAGCTAGGATCAGTGCTATTAGCCTGACCACTCCAGTGTTTGTCGAAAACAACCCCATTCTGCCTCCACTAAAGCTGAGTTGCCCAAAGAGGAATGAACCTGCACTGCAGGTATCGATGTGAGCTGCTCATTACAACATTGCATATGGACTGCTGTGGGATCCGACATTACATTTGGTGCAAATAGCCAACACCAAAGCAGACTATACATGCAAGCCACACATTTTCTTAAAGAGTCCTCCAGGATTAATAAACTATTCCCAGTATCTTTTTTTATAAGCAGGTTAACTACTGTAATTTAGAGATGATGTGCATGCAGACCCATATGCCAATGTTTTTAGATGGTTTTAGGGCTGCCTACTTTGATTTAAGATAATTTGGTTTGGGCTTGATACTTCATAATACGAAACGCAATGCACAAACCTAGAAAATACTCGTGGTCGAATATAAAACTGATATCTAGTGAAATCTGAATCACTCAGTTTTATTTTCAGCTAATTTACGTGAAATGGTTTAAACCACAAATTCAAAGAAAAATATAGGTAGGGTGAAACTAGTCTTGGGTTGCTTGTGTGTGGGCGCAGAGAGTACCTGGCCTGACAGTTCGACTTCTATTGCTCCTACTGGAGGAAGATCAAGACTGACTTGCGTATGGCTGGGACAAAACTGAGATGGCCTGGCGGGCAAAATAACAATGGACTGGGATGTAGCCCGAGTAATTACCAGTATCTGAGATTAATTCAAGCATTCCATCCATCATTTTTTTTTATACTTCAGTGCGACACTCTCGGTGTGTATGTCCAGACCTGGGTCCCGTGCACATTGTGCCACTGGAACCAAGCGATACCGGACAAATGAGCTCCAATAAGAGCAAACATGGTTTGTGTTCTAGTTCAAGGAGACCTGGCCTGGCAGTTCAGGATGCACTGTTTCTACTAGTCCTCAGTCATGACTGATTTGCATATGGCTGGGTCCAAACTGAGGTGGCATGGAGTGTAAATAATGATGGACTCGGATGCAGGCCCAAGTAATTACCAGTGGCTGAGGTTAATTCAAGCACTCCATCCTTCAGTGCAACACACTCAGTGGAATGGGCATGCCCACAGGTCTCATGCACACTGTGACTCTGGAACGAAGCTATATCAGTCTGATAAGCCATAATAATGGCGAAACCAGCCTTGGGTTGCTAGTGTTCCAATTCAGGGACGTCCTGGCCTGGCAGTTAGGATTAGGCTGTTCCTACTGGAGGAGGGTCAAGACTGATTGACATATGGCTGCGTGGTCAAAACTGAGGTAGCATGGAGTGCAAAATAACAATGGACTGGGATGGGCCTCAAGTAATATCCAATGTTTGAGGTTAATTCAAGCATTCTATCCATCACTTTTTGGTACAATTCAATGCGACACATTAAGTTGGGTAGGCAGGCCCAGACATGGGTCCCTTTGTACACTGTGGCACTAGAACCAAGCTATATCTGACTTATGAGCCCTAATAAGGGTGAAACCAGACTTGGGTTGCTTGAATTCCAGTTTAGGGAAGACCTGGCCTAGCGGTTCAGCCTGGCCTGGAGCAGGGTAAAGACTGATTTGCATTTGGCTAGGACCAAACTGGGGTGGCATGGAGTGTGAAATAACAATAATAATAATAATAATGACATTTATAAATCACCTTGTTACGCCTAACGGCACATACCAGCATTATGAGAGAGGGACCAAAAGAGGAATATCATGTAATTCGTCTCTCTACTTCGTGGAGCTGGGTTAAGAGCTAAACTAACACATAGCGGAATAGCCATGTATTTTTAATCTCCTTTGCAACAATAGCTCAGATGGTTCCATATCTGAGCCGTTAGAAAGGCGAAGGAGTGGCCACTCCATCTAATTTTCCTTACCAGAGGGATTACTGCCTGGTTAGTTCCTGAGGATCTGAGATTACGGCTTTGTTTGTGGCAGCCCACCAAGGAGGTGATGTAACCTGGACCCCTGTCATTAAAGATTCGGTGCCAGAAGCACATGGCTTTAAATAAGATCCTCTCTTTAAGTGGCAGCCAGTGCAGACTAATTAGACCAGGCCTGGCAGCAGCATGCCTCAGAAGATTTAGTACAAGGCGGGCCACGGCATTTTGCACTCTGTAGTTTCTGCAATCTCATTTTGGTAGTTCCAAGGTATAATACATTACAGTGGTCTAACAGGGAGGTGACTGATGCCTGTACAATGATTTTTTAGCAGAGAGCGGAAGGACATCAAAGATGTTTTTACATTTTTAATATGTTAAAGCACTTTTCCACTTTCCGGCCAAAGCAGCTATCTGATGTTCTAGGGATAACACTGGGTCCAACCACACTGAAATATTCTTTATTTTTTCCCTTGGGACAGGGGCTGACGACCAGATTGAGGGTCTTTTCCCTACAATGAGGTCCTCAGTTTTATTTTTTCATATAATGGACTGAGATGCCTCCCAAGTAATTACCAGTGACTGAGACTACTTCAATCAATTACTTTTTTGTATAATTCAGAGCAGCATCAAATCATGTGCAGGAAACCTTTAACATCTACTCAGACCCTATGAGCCCATAAAAGCGACTCTTGCTCACCCCAACAACATTGCAAAGAGGTCCTTAAGTTCTTCGAAACTAAGATCACAAACATTTGTGAGTCCATTTCCAACTCCCCAGAAATGCTTTGGTACGTTCTACTACACCTCTCACGCTAAAATCCTCCTTGACCACTTTCACATCAGTGGACAGCAAACCAAAAGCAGCCTATGCTCCTATGGACCCATGCTCCACTGCATTTCTCAAAGAATTCTAACCCAACACTCATAGCGGGCACAACTATGCTGATCAGTGCCTCTCTTATCTTACACATTGTGCTTGTCCCTCCAAAGCATACCTCAATCACCCCTCCTGATCCAAAAATACTGGCTAACCAATCTCCCAATCATCAGTAATTTCTTGTAAAAGGAAGTAACAAGAAAATGCCAAGACTACATCTTCCGCAGCTAACAGTCTTCATTCCCAATGGGGACAGATACCGCCTTGGTTAAAATGAGGGAGGAACTCTTCCTCCACATGGAAAGGAAACTGCCCTAGATCACTCAGCTGCTTTTGACAATGTAGATTACACAATCCTTTTTGAGAGACCCCTAAAGTAAGTAGCCTCATCCAGTCCCAGATTACAATATGCCCATTGCTTACTCACACATTTCACCTACAGGCTTAAGAGTGGATCATTTGAATAATGAAAGTGCTATGTGACCTAAGAAACCCCTCATGAAAACATCCCTTAAATGCCTTCTGATCAACATATACAGAAGCCCCCTAGCGTAGCTCCTTAGGTAGCACCAAATGATTTTCCAAATATGCACTAAAGACACTTAACTTCGCATCCGCTTAGAAAATGGGACACACAACCCATCTACATCACCTCTTGCCTGGACCACATACTTCACAGGATTAAGGATAGTTTCCATTTGAAGAATGTTGTCAAGATTGAGATTTTAGTAATCGGAGCCCCAAGTACTCCTCACTTCACTAGCCCTCAAGCCTTGAAATCCATCCTATTACTTTGCTGACAGCGATGTACCTCTGGATTATCTCTGATGCCAACCTCCCAATTCCTCCCTAAGCCCACAATGTGGAAAAAGGTGGAAACACAGGAGTACTCTGAAGTAACTATTGCTAAAAGAATTTCAGTTTTTATCTGTTCAACTCATACTTATCAGGTAATGCCTTCTCCGTTTCTTTGGAAGGGATCTTCCTTATCATCTACATCTTTATCATACGGCTAATGTTATGCAAAGTTATGTCAAGGCCCAGTTTTTTGTCTTGGTTTCATGGATTGTCTTCATCTTCAAGTAGATTAGTGTTAAGATTAGAGTTATAGAGTTAGTGTTACACAGTAAAGATTATTATCTTTTCATTCCAGATTTGATTTGAAAGAACGGTTTATCATATTTTCTATTAACTTGTTACATGGAAAACATACAAATTGCAAGTCAAATGCACTTTCTATCATGTTCTTTTATCTCGTGTATTTACTTCACGCAAGTCAGTGAAGCTTTTTGGCACTGTACGGATAACTCATACCAAACAACTAAAAACTGCAACAAGGTTGCCACTTAAATATTCTCAAACTAGGAGAGGTGGGGCTTGGTAACTAAGAGGCTGGACATATATTGGCTCTAACGTTCACAATTTACAGTTAAGCAAACATTTCTGAATACAAAGAGAATTCTTTCCTTAGGAAGGAACTTGTTGGTGAAGGAGCCTGGTGTGTGTTGCTTTATTTGAAAGAAGTACTAGGTTCCCTTTGGAATGTTCTTTCAGCACAACTCCATCTTATTCTTGGTATCATGAGCGAACTATAGCAGCCATTTTAAACATACACAGCACATTTTAAGATTACATTTTTTGTTTTTGTGCATTTATTTTGTTTTAGAAAGGTACTATATTCTCCCTTTGTTGTAAAATTATTTGAGTAATGCCTTAACATACTTTTAAACGTCAAGAAAATCCCCTTGGAAATAACATATACAGTTTAGTCACACAAACACACTCAGCATCCTATTAGCACACTAGACTCACTCCGGAGAAAACACACTGTGAACCAGAGAATCAAATCAGTGCAAAAACAGTTTTAAGAAAATTGTTGCTTTCAATTTATTACAAATCACATTACATATATAGCAACTTCACAAGTTAAAAACTTATACAGTTTGACGGTCAAGGTTAAAATACCAACATATATTTAAAAAACACTAATAATAAGTGAGACAAGAAACAGCGAGAAAAATAATTACAATTCAGGGAACACCACGGTAATCAGACATATAGATAAAAATGTATATGCACACAGCTTAGGCAAAAAGAGATTCTTGCTTGATATCAATAAAGCAAATGTTGCATTTGTCATTCATCCATGATGATTTCCATAAAAAAAGGCATTTACGCGTTTTGGTGGTATTGCTAAAAATATTACGGTGGAAACCAAATTCTTTTAAAAGCAAAAGTCCTTCCTCGTATTGCCGGATACACCGAAGAACAAAATACACCCAGTCTGAAGGGATATTGTCAACTGGAACCATTAAGAATTTTTTTTCTATCTATCGAGGTTCCAATGGAGGGAAAAGAATTCTCACTCCTTATATAATTCTGTACAAACGCTATCTTAAATTTCAAAATGGGTGTCTTCTAGCGGGAGTCCGACACAGGGTATTATGCTGTGAACGGAGGCATAATACCCCGTGTCGTACTCCCGCTAGAAGACATGCATTTTGAAATTTCCGGAATTTCCAAGTTACTAGTCAATTAAGTGAGGATGCAAGGAAGCATTAGTGATTTTTTGGTTTGCTAATAATTATGGCGCTGTTGATGAATCCTCATGACATTTTCCAAAAAATGTCATCCACCTCAGCTCCTTCCAGGTACGTTTTGGAGTGATCCAAGAGGCGGGTGTGGAGAAAAAAGGGGGGACCTATGACCAAATTTCTCTTTGCAATTTTCTTAAGGATTTTTGGAGCACACCACAGGCAAAATAACTGAACAGAATTGCATCAATTCGAACAGGAAGCTTGATCATGCTCCAGAAAGCATGGCTCCTTATACTCCGCTATAACTTTGTTCTACAGTATGGTCTCCAAACCTTACATCACTATTTCACAGTTGCGATAGAAATGTAGATTGCAAGGATTCTTGGACCCTGTCTAGGATCACCAATACATCATAGGACAAGGAGAGAAACTAAGTACAGAGCCTGCTTTGAAGACATCTCCAAACCAGACTATGTACTTGCTTTCAGAATATATTTTAATGTCTTTTTATGGAGGACTGTGAGCAGTTTGAATGCATCGGTAGTTGGGTTTAGCAGGTTCTTTAGTCAACCCTCAGTCGGCATGGTCTTAAGCAGTGCCCAGGAGGGGTTGTCTTATGTGTGCTTGAGTGCAGGCCAGGGTAGTCAACAAGGTCCTGCATGCGATCCTTCCGAATACATATCTCTTTAATAGTGGCAGCAAAAACTGAGATCTAAAAACAGGACCAGATTGGGAACCCAAAGCAGCCCTGGTAATTTTCTCAGACCAGCCCCTGGGGAAGCAGTGCCTGGCAACGGGAGGCTGGAAATGCTTGCTTGCTGCTTTTGTTACTGGGAGTTGATTACAGTGCCACTGCAAAACCGACCCCCAATAACAAAACCACCCTGCCACTGCAAAACCCTCCTCCTCACTTCCAGCCTCCCAGGAAATGCTTGATGCACAGTACAGACAGTCTGGCCTTGTCTACAAACACCATAGAATTTACAAAAAATATAAAGTCAAAATCGTTTGGCAGAGGCACCATCACAGGAACATACACTAGCATTCGTTTTATCAAGATGGCTAATCACGGTAGCTTCGAACCTCAATAGCAGGGCCTTCTCCCAGCTGCTGCGTACTTATTTGACTAAGGTCAAATAAGTGCTCTACTGTGAGAAACTTCCAAGTGCTTAATTTGAGCCGGTGGTTTCTGGTGCTCGGCACCAGCACTTTATTGATAAAACTGTCATTTATGACAGCCTGCCACACGGTGGCGAGCTTTGTCTAATTTTGTGATGAGCATAACAACAGTTACTGTATAATTCAATATACATTAAAATTACTAATATCTGCCCTCCAAATCTATGAGAATAGCTTGGGCGGAAGTTTTTAGTCATTTTAAATGTATATCAAAAGTCTTAATTGTCACACTTGTGGGAGAGGGGTGGTTAGTTGTGTTGTTAAAGTCAGTGGCAGCGCTGGCTGGGACAATGGGTGGTGCATGCTGCAGGGACCTCCTGACGAGGGTCCTCACACTTATTGTTTTTCATATTAAGTATTTTTTTAGCCACTTCCTGTAGGTAGTGCTGAGTGAAGTTTTCAGGAAATGTGGTGGAATAAAGGGAGCGGTTGTAGGCCACCACCTCCGCAACAATATCCGCATCGGACGTAGCAGAAGTACCATCAGCATGTTCAATGGACGTGATATGCCCAGCCATTTCGCCAGGAAAGCCAATGTCCTGCCTGGGCGCTCGCCCTCCCCATATCACCGAGCCTGCTGGCATCCCACAGAGTGGAGTAATGAGCCACCGAGCCGGTGCTGAGGTCGAAGTATTCCGTAATAGCAACTTGGACCTCTGAGCGAAAAACCTCGTCCAGCAAAGCTGATGCTGGAAAGGACAATCTATGCTCCCACCTAGCTGAATGCAGGACTCTCAGGTTCACCATCACAGGGGAATGATCGGAGAATGTACGGGGTTTTATGTCCACCCCGTCAACCCAGCGGCACCCAGCAGCTGTGGCAAAAACATAGTCTATGCACCTCTGTGTGGAGTGGGGTGCTGAATAGAACGTGTATCCGGGAGTCTGTAGGTGGTGTCTACGCCAGATGTCGCGCAAGTCCAGAGAGCTGATCAGTTCGCCTAACACTGCATTAGAACGGGCCTTGGGGGTCGCCTGTTGAATAGAAGAGTCAAGGGCATGATTGAGCCAAAGGCTGAGATCTCCTCCTAAAAAGAGAATTTCATACTCATAACGGTTCAACAGGGTATGTAACCCGGCGAAAAAAAACGGGTTGTCTGTGTTTGGTGCATAAACATTGAGGAGAAGGATCATTTGCCCCAGAAGTGTACCGCTAATCAGTAAATGGCATCCTTGAGGATTGTCCATTTTGTCCCCGAGTGTAAAAGGGAGGGAGCTGTGAATCATAGTACAAACCCCCCAGGAATACGTACTACAACTGGCAAAGAACTGGTTGGATCCCCAAGAGGAGGCAAAGGGGAAGACCCGGGGGGGGGGAGGTGGGTTTCTTGTAAAAAGGCTATTTTTAACTCATGTCGTTTCAAATATGCCTTGACTAATTTACACTTCCTCGGGTTGTTAAGCCCTTGGACCTTACACATAGGCAATATGACTTTCACCACAGGGGCTACCAAAGTATCCAAAGGAAATACAGCTTATTAGCGCACAGCCAGCACATCTTATTCCATGCAAAGGCAATCAGAAGGAGGAACTCACATAAAAATGCAAAAAGAAAAGATAATACACAAAGACAATCAATCAAATACAACACATCTCTTAACATATACCACAGCTCTGAGATATTCACCCGCCACCCACACCTGATTCCGAGGGCCCTGAGAAAAGGATGCCTCCCTAAACATCCCAAAAACATAAACACACCGATAGACCCCACAAAAGATAGATTCGGAGTCATCCTAAGGACAGCCGATGCCTACAGTTGAGAAAATTAACCTTGGCAGAGTAATACTAAGAAACAACCGCAAAGTGGCCCTTACAGTGGTGTCATGAATATTCAGAAAAGACAGTGAGTCCACCAGTAAACTGTAACAATTTCACCACTCTAAATGAGAGAAGTTAACTAGACCTCTGTGAAAAGTGTATAAGCAACCTGAAAAAACATTACGGAAACATCCAACACCATCACATGGAACCAACAGCATATGTAGTGTCAAAATCGCTGAAGAACATGGCTCAGTCCGCAGTGAAGATTTCACCGCTGGGGGGTCCAGGTGATGTTCTGGGGAGGAATGCCCAGAGGAGCGTACAGGACTTCGACGGGCCTCCCCACGTGCTGTTTGCAGAAGGCCAGGACATCCGGGAAGTTGTCAAAGAAACGTGGCTTACTGTCCACCATCACCCTAAGCCTGGTAGGGTAGAGCATGGTGTATTTCAACTCAAGACTACGGACTACTTGGGCCACGGGTCAAGGAGAGACTGGGCCGAGCCACAAGTGGGTAAATAAAGGCTCAACTCGCAGTCTCGCCCAAACCCTCTCACCGGGTGTTCCTGCAGGGTGTCTGTTCCTGCTCTCTTCTGCAGCAGGCCCCGTTTGGTAGAGGACGGAGGGCACTCAGCACCACAGCAGGGCAGCGGGACCTAGCGGAGTCAGGTGACTCCAGCCTCAGGCTCACCCATAGACCTTGTCTCTACGGGGCCTCCAAGGTGGGCTGGGCCGCATAGCACACCCTCCACAGCGTCCCTTCCTAGCCAGGTCTGTCAAATGCAGCACTCCACGCCTCGATTCTCGGTGCCGTCCAGGAGCTCGATGGTGCTAGACAGCGAGTGGATGCGGTCTGGTATGGTGCGGTGGACTCAGCATGCCATTTGACAGCGGGTGAGGGCATTGGCGGCCGGAGCTTCAGAGCTGTGTGGCCATGTTGGTCGACGATGTAGCCACGCCCCCATATTAAGCACTTTTCTAACCAGAAATCATACAGAATTCAGAGTGCATGTAAGAAGTACAGTGCTGTCCGTGCCCAGAAGCAGCAATGTAGGAGGGGGGTTAACTAATGCAACATTATGTGTAGCTGCTTTCAGATGGTCATTACGTTTATTAATATATAAGATTAACAAAAGAGGGTCAAGGACACAACCTTGTTGTACTTCTCTAGTCAATTTGACATGGTCCGAGAGTTCCCCATTAGGTCCGAATCCGACTCTAGCTGACTAAATTCTGATGCATGGGAAAACAAATGTACGAGTGTTAGGTCCTACTCCAAATCAAGTAAAAGCAGTCATAATTTAATCTGGTTAACCATGTCAAAGACACATTATAAATCCCTGAAGGCTACGTACAAAGGGCAATGCTTCACTACAATGCTTCTCGGTAATGCAGATGCAAATTTAAGCCCTGTACCATGGTAGCAAGCCTTTACCTAAAGCCATATTGAAAATAACTCAAAACATTGTTTTCTTGTAACCAGTCCCTTATACTATTTAAAATGGCCCTTCCAATAATCTTAGCTGAAGAGTGAATTTATTATATTGACCTGTAACATTTGGGTTTAGTGCAGCTCCCTATCTTAAATATAGAAGCTATATTTAGCTTGACCAAGAGGTTAAATACATTAGTTTGTAAGGATACCCATACATCTACCTTATAACCACTAGGGTCCCTAAAAGAGGCCCAAGCAGTTTATTTAAGGAACTCTTACGGAGGGTGACATTTTGTCTATGTCAAATTGTAACATATTGCCTGAGCCATGATAGTTAAGCATGGGCGGAATTGGCGAATTCGCGATATGTGAATTCGCGTGAATTCGTAATCGCAATTTGCAAAAAGCATTGGTGGAATTGGCGAATTCGCAATATGTGAATTCGCACAAATTCGTAATCGCGATTCGCAAAAATCCGCCAAATTCCGCAAGCTTACGAATTATTTTGTTTTTGCAAGTTTGCGAGATTTTTTTACCAGTTCGTGAACGAGAACTTGCGCATGTGGTCGCAACGGTCGCGAACAGGTTGTTTCCACTTAACTAGCCTGCTCGCGATGCCTTTTTCCTGTTTCAGGTCGCAATGACGTGTTTGCGTTCGCAATTTCCTGTTTTGGGTCACAATGACGTGTTCGTGATCGCGGCGTCGCTCAGCCAGCTACCAAAATCTCGCAGCGCACGCGAACAGGGAGGAAAACTCATCAGCAAATTCGCAAATTCCGCAAGCGGAATGAATTTCTCACCCATACTTAATGATAGTTAGATAGTTAGAAAAATCAATGATAAGGTGACTAACAGGGATTGGACAATATGTTTTAATAAAGTGATGTAACCCATTGTTCTCCTGTGATATGATTACTCATAATGGTGGCTAAGGTCTTTTGCTCTCTAAGGGCCTTATTTATGAGGCTGGGCTTCACTTTTACGCCGCCATGCGTCACTTTTTGTGACGTACCAGCAGCGTAAAAAATGTGCCTTGTTGCACCATATTTACAAAGTGACGCATCTAGGTAGATGCGTCACTATGTAAACCCCTGCGCCACATTATAGCTTTTTTTTTTGCCTCATGGCAACCATGGAGTCGGTCTAGACGGAACTATTGGGGTAGGATGCCCAGAAGCATCCAGAAAAATGTGTTTAAAGGAGATCGGGCACGCCTGTAATATGGTTCGATGTACGAGGCCTTCCCACTAAATCAGAGACGGCGCGATACATATCAGTAAGAAACCCGTCGATCCATTAGACTTTCGAAATTGGTCGGTATAAGAGTGGTCGCGTTTTTAGATATTGCTACATATTGCCGACTATGGTACGACATCTGCTACTCGGAACCCCCCCTTACCCCCACCCCCCCGTTTTTTAACACTTACATCGATCCTGTTGGTAGTATATATGGACCACTTCACAATGACGTTGGACATTTCTTTTTAAATATATTGTGCCCTCATAATCTATTTATGTATGGAGGCCACTATTTCCTAAGCTATCTATAAGAATCCAGAGTAAAACATATAATTGTAGTGCAATGGACGGTCACCTGATGAAGGCAGCAATGCTGAAACACGCGTAGTTTACCTCTACCGCATTGCCCCTATCAACTTTACGTCTGTCGTATTTATCTATCAATTGACTTATGTGTTTGTGTTATACTGATTATGTGTAACAAATGAAATTTTTATATATTGAAAAAAACAAAGAGAATTTGAAAATTTCATATAAAAATAATCTGTTTTGAAGAATAAAAAGTAAATATAATTTTTGGAGATACATTATTGTACTTTCTCTGTATTAGTGGTTACTGTCTATAGAGAGATCTAGATCACAAGGTATCTTTTCGAATGTTTTATGGAAACAAGCTATAAGCTATTGCCACCTTATTCCTGCGCCACGTATAATGTATGCAAGTGGGGGGGGGGGCGTTCTGGCGCAAGAAAGGGTCATTTGAAGTGACGCAGTGAAATCTATAAGATTTCACTGCGCCACTTCTAGGACGCAAATGCGTCAATATCTTATGCCTGCCTCACAGCAGGTGTAAGACTGACGCAGGCCCTTTCACATGAGGCTTTCCCCCATGTGAAAGTACACATTGCTGGAGTTTTATTCACTTTTGTGACACACTCCAGCAATGCGTCACTTTTGCGCCATACAGATACGTCAGAAATACTGACGTATCTGTAACTCTTTGCGACATGATGCGTCATACAGTAAATATGATGCATCAATCATGTCGTAAGGAGGGTGCACTGAGAAGTGACGCATCGCTGCTTTCACGCAGCGATGCCTCACTTCTCATAAATGAGGCCCTCAGTATGTTAACCATGCTCCAAAACAATTTACGATTTCTCAACGTACTATTGGTGGTCAAGCTCAATTACACCATTGGATTTTACTCCCTTTTTGAAAGGGATTTTTTATATGCTACTCGAGCCACCGGATTTCTATGTGCTTAACATAGAGCCTGAAACAGGCATCTTTTAGCATGAGAACGCAAATTATCAAAAGAAAATTGAAGTATTAGGGTAAATTTGAAATCTGATTTAAGTAAGAAGGTTTTATAATGGCACACGATTAGATAGATCTTGGCCCTATATCCTCTTCAAGTATATTGTCTGATAAGCAGACTATAGATTTACTGATGTTAGCTTTTATAAAAATGTTTTACAAATTAATGGGAATGGGTAAATGCCATACTGCCTGAGCCCATTATGTTGTGACTGCGGCTGAAAGTAAGTTTTATCTGGACGATAAAATGTATATACCCAATTAATTGCCTCTGGTTGGCATACAAAGTTTACAGAACAGTAGGAAACAAACTACATAGTAATAGTCACGTCATTGTTACAGTATTTCTGAAAAAACAGAGCATGCATACCACTGTGTCATAATATCTTTTTACATATTGATATATATTAATCTTCTGAAAGCTTACAAGGTAACTTTGAATTGTCTGTTCACTTCTTGATAATGATAGATGTAAAGCGGCCAGCAGAATTATTACTAAAGCACATTGAATGCTACATTGTCAATATAAAATTCTCCTCTGCATAATTGTTCTCAGAATTGTTCAAAAAAGACTGGAAGATGGGAAAATAAAATAGTGACTACTTATGACTTCTGAGGTACTTTGTTACTTAATTCAGTAGGTTATAATAGTTTACACCAATTTCAAGAAAGCCATCCCTCTGTCCATTAGGGAATTTTGTGACAACGTTTATGTCTGTACACAAACCCATTAATAATTCTGACTGAGTTTGCACAAGTGAAGAAAATGTGTAATTTTGAACCCATCCCTTGTAAAGAAATGAGAAATAATGATAGGCAAATTTTTTTCTAGAAAATTAAATGAAATATTTATATATATTTCAATAATAATGAAGCAAGGGTTACACTTTGTATTAGTTATATACTCAGCTTTAAAAAATAGTAGCGTTTAATTATTAAAAAGAAGGAAATCTAGCATCATATTATGTGGCCAGATTCTTACGTCTTCTATGTTTTTAAATGACTATGCTTAAGTGGTGAAACATATATCGAAATAGTAGTAGCAGGCTCCTTCCTGTTGAAATCTGTTCCATATAATTCCCATGAAAGCAGAACAATAAGAGCAGCAATCAAAAAGAAAATCTTTCTTCTAAGAGTCCAGTATCTTGTGATATTACTTATACCAGTTTTACAATCTTACCGAATGCTTTTATTGGAGCACACGGACTTACATTTGAAGCCAAAATGTAGAGAAATGTATAGATAATACATCTTCTGCTATTCTGCATTCCCAAACTTTTCCCAATAAAAATTGTGTTACACATGTCAGAGTGGACTTATTGCATGGGACAGGGAATCCCCAAAAACCTCACCTGGCAACATCAAGATTTTTTGTTTGAATGACATTCATTTTTGAGATGGAGTACTTGTGATACTTGGACATGAAGTTAGGAAGCATCCAAGGTATTCTACCAAACCCTGGCATTTTTTAAAGCTGGACACCTGAAATTCCAGGGTGGTGTGGCTTGCATGGATGCTCCTATATTTTTGCCCAGAATGCCCAGCAAACGTCAAACTCTGGCTAAAATCACAGACTTGTCTTACATTTCTTTGAGGGGAAGTTGTGGGATCTGTGGAATTTTAAAAATGTCCTCCCACCTTGCATTCCCATACCGGGAGCAGAAAGCCCCCAAAATTCAAAAGTACAAATATTAAGATTGTTCCTTTGAATTTCAATCATTCAGAGGTTTCTGTAGCAGTGGCATTTGAGCCCAGGGTTGGGCAACATCCATTGAATCCTACCAACTTCTGATATTTCTGAACAATGTGGAAGATTTTTCCTTTGAATTTCAATTGTTTTGGGAATATGGGAAGCTGTGGTACTTGAGCCGTGGGTTTGCTTACACCCATGGAATCCTACAAATTCCAGACATTTCTGAAAACTAGACAGATGGTTGCTTTAAGGGCGGTGCAACTTGCATGGATCGCACTACCTTATCATACCCCAAATGCACTGCATACATCCATCTTTGGCTAATGTATCATACCTTCCTCACATTTGTAACAGGGAGTGTGAGGATCGACAAAAGGCCTAATGCCCTGCATTCCCACACTTCACTTGATAACAACGGTATCCCACCTTTGTGGTCATTCTGAGGATATTGATAGTGTTAATATTTGGGTACAATGGGACACCTATCAAACCCAAACATTTCTGTAAACTATATACAGAATGGTGTTGGTTACATGAATCCCATCACTTTTTGATACCCAGAATACCCTATAAATTTTAAATTCTAGGAGAAAAAAACGATTTTCTCATGTTTATGTGGTCACCACTTAACATGCTATTTTACTGCATTTCTGCTGATGATACTAGTACCCACATTTGTGGGTGGATCCATTAACATGGACATTATAAACCCAATGTAATGTCAATGTGGTACAAATATACAAAAGAGGTTGAGGCAATTTACAACTGCACACAGCCTTACAGTGGGAAGAATATTAAACACTTATAAAAGGTATAATGGACCGAAACTTCAACCCCTTTCAACTTTCAATGGAAAAAGATTTCTAGCACAAAACAACTGTAATGGTTCAACACTCTTTTTCAATATACAATATTGTTTATTATTCATATATAGTCTGTACCAGATAATGTTCTATGCATAATTTCAATAATTCATCTTCTCAAATAAATGTGTTTTCAGCAAAACACTTTATTCGTGTTCATATTCTTCTTCTTTTAAATTTAATTAATAGCAATAGTAGCCAATGTTGGTCGGGTTCTCAGGGTGCTGGCTGACACCAGGTCCAAATGTTGCACCATCCCCCTTGAAAAGAGAGAGAACATTGTGTTGTTTTTAGTCACAGTTTTGACAGTTGCTGGGAATTTTTGGCTAGACCACTTTGTGGGATCTACACAAACCAACCTTCCCCGGATTACCTTCAGTCTCTAGTTTTCAGAAATACCCATGTTTCCTGGGTATCAGCTGATTTAGAGCCTGGGTACTGCAACCATCCGCCCAAGAAAGTGAGAGTAAATTGGGATTACTTCTGGAGTAGTTTTGATGTACGGGCAGGTACTAAGAGGATGTTCTCCCTATTCTTCCTCAATTTGGTGCAGAAAGATGGCCGGGTGTCCAGAATTGATGCCACCTGCTGGGTTAACATGATATGCAGCAATATGCACAAATTGAGCTACAAATACCAGCTAGCCATAAACTCTAGCGTATTTTGGGGAGGTGCTGGCAATCCTGGTTTTTCGGGCATAACTTCCCTTGTGTTTCATGGCATCTTTGCAAGACGATCTTGAAACAATGTTGTTGAAGCCAGGATCTCACTACACAGTTTGTTTTAGATTTCCTTTGCCAAGACCATGGCTTGACTGGCTGTAGCGGGTACCGAGGGTTTCCCCAGTACCCCATCAGGATGAGGTCTATTTGTGGACCACTGGGGGGGGCTGTTTTTGTTACCGCAATAATTTGTTTTTGTTTCGCAATATCGGCCCTGTTGGACCCGGGGTCACCGGTCTACCTTGGGTAGCCTGGCACAGAGCGATAGACCTATCTCGAAGGCAATTGTGCTATGCTTGCGTCACACTCACCACAGTAACCCAGCGCCCATCCACCAAAAATGACACCACACCTTGTTAGAAAAAAATGAGAAATGCTTTATAAAAATTCCTTAGGTTAACTTATTCCGTTAAGCATGTATCACTTAAACACATCAAGCACTTCCACATTTGATTACCTGCATCATTTAGTACCCAACATTGCCTTTAGTTCAAGAATCTTGTTCGCCAGAGGAAATGAGTTCAGCAAAACCACTTAATACTCTAAATTTCAGGCAGTTACTTTTGCAGTTTAAATCAAATTAAGCAGGAAATAAACACAATACATCTATTCAGGGAAGCAAGATTGTGCATTACTACAGCAAAGAAGCCATATTGTATATCTCTCTTAGTAAAGTTGGTCTACGCATTGATGTAACAGGTGCCAGAATTATATATTCCTGGTAAAACAAGAACGGGCATTAAATTCAGTCAGTATCATGCATTTGATCCAGTAACCTGTAATGCTCTGGCTTCTGTTTAGCTTTAGTGTTGAGCCAGCAACAGTTTTTATGGATGGCAGATCCCTACTTCCAGTAGGGTAGTTTTGTCAGTTTAGGTTCCCATGGCCTACATGACCTCTGTCACCAGGGTTCAAGAGAGTAGGCCATCCACAAGCCCCGTGGAGATTTCTCCAATCTCGTGTCCCGCACCAGCCCCCAGATCCCTGCTTACTTGTGGGCTTGACGGTATTAGTTTCAGATTCAGCCGTCACAGGCAGCTGAGGAAGATTATCAGTACAAGAAGCAGCAGCGGACCCTTTAAAGCCGCACCTAAAATCCAGTTCCAAAGTAAGTCCTATTTATTATATACGTTTTGTGCTGCCAACCCCAACGCCAGCTGCTGTTTGGCGTTGCTGTGCTATCCAGGTCAGTTAGATGGTTTGTTCAATGTTTATGGGGGCACACCAAAAAGAAGTCCAAAGAAACCGTTTTATTTACGTATGGACCAGCCATGCCGCTACGATAAAGACATCAATGCCGAAAGATACAGAATTACAACGACCTTACATAAATACGGCCAGGGAAAAGAAGAACCTAGACTTCATGAACTATTTTTTGGCAACAACTACCAACATTGGGAGCATGGATACTTAAAAGGGAAGATACAAACTACACAGGCAAAAGATCGATTTAAGAATAACTAAGTGGACAGGATTGACACAAAAAAAATAGCCTGGAAAAGGGAATTAATTGACCCCACGCTGCTAGAAAAGATCGCAGTGCCCTGAAGAAACTCTCTGGTAGAGAGTGAAACGCGTTGGCTGACCTTTTTGTATACCATTTGGTGATCTGTATTTTAAGACTGGATAAAGATAAATAAAGAATTTTTCTACATACGTAAATAAAACGGTTTCTTTGGACTTCTTTTTGGTGCGTCCCCATAAACATTGAACAAACCAGCTGAGGAAGATTTTACCAACTCCAGCAGTCTCTTGATTAAGCGTCTCCTCCCTCGCAGGCAAGGCCGACTTACACGCTGGGCCTGCGCTGAGGAGAGGACGCTTCCACTACAATGCACAACTGAAATTGACTTGGTTCAGCCACCTACGAAGGCAGCCACTCCTTTCCTCCAAACAGCCACGCTCCACTGGGCCTGCGCGGTAGAGAGGCGTCTGCGATACGGCGCCGCCCCCTCAGGGAAGCCGTCAAGCACTCCTCTGGGCCTGCGTGTAGGAAGGGACACCTCAATGCCACTCCGCCCCTTAGTGAAGCTGACGAGCCCTCCACTGGGCCTGCGCTAGGGACACAACGCCCCAACGCTGCACCGCCTCCTCAGCAACACCCACCTCAGTGAGAGGCAGCGGCACAGGCGGCGAATCTACCACCGGCTCCTCACCTTCGCAACACCCACATGGGCACCTCCAGCCCCAATATCGCAGGTCAGACGACCTCCGCACCTCAGCGGTTCCCAAGCAGAATCGTCCCAAACAGGGAGGGGACCGTTGCCCAACGCTCCTCGACACAGGTGAGAGGGGGCAGGCCAGCACAGGAGGGGGGATCGCTAGAGAAGAAGGGGTGGTCAAGTTTTCACAGTCTCTTCTTTACCCCCGGAGCTATTTAGCGTCCTCAGGGCAGCTCTCACTCCCACAGATCAAAGGGGCAATACTTTCCACTCAGCACGAGCCCCAACCTTTACCCAAAGCCACTCAGTGAGGGGACAGTTCCTCCTTTTTCGTGGAGACACCAGGGCAGGGTTCAACAGGAAAATCTCTAGGCAGGGCCAGGTCTACGGTAGAGGGGCGATCGGCGCCAAGGAAGCAACCCTCAAGAGAAGTCAACCCTCTCAGTGTCCCATCCCCCCTGACGCCACAGCCTGCACTCCAGCCAGCCCTACGATGCTCAAAATGGCCGCCCAGGTTCTGACCTTATATACCCTAGGCCCAGGTCACTAGAATGGGCCGGAAGGTTCTAGATCCCGCTAATACTAACCTATGGGTCAAGCTCTGAGGTAAAACGTTGACAGTTGGCAGGCCACCATTTTGTGAGGGTACCTGCCCTTTCTCCATTTTACAAGAGCACCTGCGCTGCATTACTAATAAGTAATAATGAGGCGCCCAGAGACCTAGGGTCAACACCAAAAAGAGAAAAAGAAAAATGTAGTGAACACACAAGAAAAATACAGAAGGCAAAAAGGGGATAAAAAAAATTATTAGAAGGGACCACCCAAAGGGCTGACAGGTCTAACAGGCCCCCTGTAACAAAAGAAGCTGCAGTGTTTTCCATGCAATTCCTCCCTCTCACCCTTCCCCCCCTCTCCCCAGCAGCTGGTCCGACTCATTTTCCAGGACCGGTTTGCATTCTCAGTCTACCCTGGCCAAGACCTGTTGCTTCCTAAAGATTTTTTATTAATGGACATTGGGAATACAAAGAGAAGTATTCTGAAAAGTTGCCTTGTTGATTAAACACATTTTTAACTATTTCTTGAACATTTGTTTAACACATTTGTGACTTTGAGTTGTTACATTATTTTTATGGGTTATCGAGTGATGGAACAGGAAGTATTTTTAGACTGGATTATGTTGCACATGACTTTATGAATATTATGCACAAGATATCAGAATTCTACTAATCAAATGCAATTGCTAGGATTCATGAACAACGGAATATTAACTTTGTTGGCTATTTTGCAACTCTACATAAGTCAACTAGAAACTATAACTCACCTTCCATAAGCGAGCTCTTAGTGATGCAGCTTGAGGTAGTTGTACAAAACATAAGCAGAAGTGCTAGTTCAGATATATATTTGAGATAGCGGAACAGCTTCCCTTTCCTCTGTTTCTCTCACATTCAGATCGATGCTCAGGAGGCTGAACTGTGCACTGAAGCACCAATCAAACCAAAGCTGAAAGCTCTGTCTTCTTTCAGTTCCACGGTTGATGAGAGATTTCCACTCCTGGGTTTTTTGAGGGGACACCAACATTAACAGTGGCTGATGGGTTGTGCTGTTGATGGATTAGGCACATCAATACCTTCAATTGTTTAAGAGCACACCACTGTGTTGTACTTGGCCCTTTCTGCAGGATTGTCCCCAATCTTTTTGCAGTCACTCCTCCTATTTTTGCTGAATTCGTTTTTGTTGGCCTTAGGACGCTGTGCACTTTTCCACTGCTAGCCAGTGATAAAGTGCATGTGCTCTCTACTTGAATCATTGTTGTATTGGATTATACCCAATTAACATATTTAATGTACTTGTTACTCCTAGTAATGTGTCACTACCTGTGCCTAGGGCCTGCTAATGAAATACTACTAGAGGGCCTGCAGCACTGATTGTGTCACCCAGTTGAGTAGCCGTTTCAAACATGGTTCAGGTTGTTTTAAACTGCCATTCCGACTGACAAAATAGACCTTTTGCCAGGCCAAAACCTTCCTTTTTAATACACACAATTCACCCCCTGTGGTAGGCCCTGAACAGCCCAGTGGGCAAAGTGCAGTGTATTTAAAAAGTAAGACATATGTTTTCTATGTACTGGTAGTGAAAAACTCTTGCATTTGTTTTTCACTACTTACTTCAAGGCCTACCTCTCCCATAGGACAACATTGGGGTTAACCTATTACATTTAATATGTTGTAATTTCCATGTGAGAACAGGAAACCAGTTTGTGTTTGGTGTCTTTGGAATTGTAATGAAGAACCCTAACTTATGGTGGAGTCAGATTTTAAAGTATCATTTTGAAAATACCACTTTTAGAAGGTTGGCACTTTCCTGCTTAAGCCATTTGGGGCCTGCAGCCTGTGTTTGGTTCAAATGACTGTGTGCGGTTGATAGTTGGGCTTTGTGTTTTCCTCCTAGACAGCCACACACAATAGGGATCTTAGGTGTGCCTGGATGGGCCACCACTGGCAGATGGGAGGGAGGGGCTGAGCCCAGCCCCACTTACACTTGCATATGCTGTGTCCTGCCTTCATACAAAAGGCTGCATATCTCCTGTAGTTAGTCTGGAGCATCATAAACTAAACTCTAAATAAATGTTGCAACAAAACATAAGAAGCATCAAAATTTAAGCTCAAATTTACATTGGGAAATAAACATAACAAACATTAGAACATAAATCAAGAAGAAATTCAGAATCTAATATTCACCAAAAATAAATTAAAACGACGAAATAACATTTGAATCACAGCAAAATATGTATTTGAGCCTTTGCTATGGAAATATTGCAAGTGGCACTATTGAAATAACTTTAACCTTTTTAAAATAGCTTAACGCTCAAGAGATACTTCACTGAAAGGAGATTAATTTCAGACTTTTGAATTAATAGACTTCTCTCACATTAAATGAAGTACATCAAGTAGTATTCATCTGTTCAACAAAGGAAAAAATATTGATTGAATTAGTACAATACCAGATGGAGTATGAATAAAGAGAAATAAACATTTGGGCAAGAACATAAATAGAGAATATAGTGCATTCAAGACTGAAGGATTCTGACACTCATAGACAATGCAGAATCGGTTGACAGCCATGACTCGTATTTGTCTCTCTGACTCTGGCTTCATGTCTCTCTTTCTCTCTCTCTCACTCACACTTGTTCCCTCTGTCCCCGTCTTTTCCCTTCAAACTGTATATGACAAGAGTGGATACATTGTCTAAATGTTGGATGGCCTTCAGGGGAATAGGATGCAAATACATCACTTCTGTCGGATTTGGATTAGAGGTGAGTGACCACGATAAAACCTGAGCTAGGGGACTTGCACTTGATTGTGTATTGCAAGGAGAGTGCATAAAACAGCAGGACCTTGGGCACCCGTCTTTCATCCCAGCAGCCATAGCCTCCAAGGAGCTTCCTGTTCTGATCAAACAGATTTTGAACTGTTTGTGTTTCAAGACATAGGTCCTCACGATTGCCTTGGGTTAAACATTAAACTGCTAAATTGTCATTGACAATGTATTGACATGTTCCAAATACCTCTGAGGCACCTGTTATCTCATCTTAACATATCCCTGGTCACTAGAGATGAGCTACTCTATCCCAACTAACTCACAGAGTTACCTTGAATCCATTGCCACTCACATCTGTCAAGTCGACTCCTTCTAGAAACACTGGCCCTCTAAACCTTCTTAGGTGATTCTAGTATCTATCAATATCCCTCTATTATTGAGGGTTTCTAGTGAGAGAGTTCAAAGCCATGCTGTTCATACTGGGTGACCAGCATTCTACAGTGCATGCATGTCTCCTAAATACATCAGATTTCAAGAGAGACAATTTGTCAGTGATCTCAATTTTGTACTTTTTTGCAAAGCATGTGCAAATATGTATTTCGTCTTAAACAATTTTGGAGAAATGCCCTGAGCAGTAAGGAGCAGCGTTTGAAAGAAAGCATTTGATAGGGTCTCCTGGTCTTATCTATGGGTGATATTGGAGAAGAAGGGTCTAGGCATAGATTTCATAGCCGTACATCAATCCTACGGCTAAAATCTCTCTCATGGGGGAGAGTGGGAGTTGGTTAAGAACCAGAGGGGAACAAGGCAGGGCTGTCTGTGCTCCCCCTTATTATTTGCCTTCCATATAGACCCTTTAATCTCCCAGATTCAAGGTAATGCTTCTAATTCACCAATTGGTACAAGGGGCTGGGAGATTAAACTCCATGCTTATGCAGACAATCTTGCAATTATCACCCCTGCTCCAAGATGCGACACTCAGGGTGATTGAAAAAGAGGCCGACTGCTTTGGGCACATCATGGGATACAGACTTAAAAGGGACAAAACCCAAATACTTATACATGAGTGGGTTAAGTTTGAAGATACACGAGTGGTCCCCAATGCAACATACCTGGGCGTTAGTATTAGTGCTGATCCTGACGATGTGGTCAAGCACAATTTGGGCCCATTAATTACCAAAACCAAAGCCGAGCTCTCAAGATCGAATAATCTTAGACTTTCCCTGATAGGAAGGGACAGTTTGATCAAAATGATGTTCCTTCAAAGAGTTCTGTATTTCTTTAGGGCTATACCCCTTAAAGTAGATAACTCTTGGCTCAAGGCCTTGGATAGTATGATTGGGCGGTTTCTTTGGCCATATGCCAGGCCCCGGAGGGCCCTGACGTTTCTCTCCCTTCCCAGGGAATGGGGAGGGTAGGCCATCCCAAACTTTCGTCTGTATTACTGGGCTGCGGCTCTACAACAATTAACACCACTGCTGGTTGATCCGCCTCATGAAGAGATCAGTCAAAATATGGTCCCCTCTTGTTTCGAACTAACCATTGGAGCTTCAGTTTGTCTCTTATTGTTCAGAAACTAGAAATTGGCTATTTCAAAAAGGTCAGGTTTAAGACTCATATATGTGTTCCGAATATGGACTAAGGTTAGGAAAAAACTCGGGATTGTCCATTTTAGTTTCTATAACCCTTTCTTTGACAACCCTCTCTTACCTGATATATTTCACGACTCGTATATCAAAAAATAGAGTACAAATCTAGGTCCATTTATTTTTGGGGATTTCTTTTTTGACAATAGTTTCACTACTTTCGAAAACCTGAGGTGTAAATTCCCCCTAGGGAATAATGATTTTTTTTTAATTCCTGCAGATTAGGGATTTTATAGGGAAGAAAAGTGGAGGGTTGGAGGGGTTTAACAAGTGTCAACCTGTAGACATACTATCTAGGCACAAAACTAAAATTGGAGACATATATAAACTACTAACTGATAGGATAGGTGATGATATAGATAAACACACTGCTCGATGGGCGAAGTCCTTACAAGCAACAGAAGCGGACACTCATCCTTCCTTAGAATTAGCCTAGGCAACACTTATATCTGCCAACCTCCAGATCCAACATTAGAAAACTTAATTCAATCTATATATTACACCGGCTAAAATCTGTATATGGGTGGGAGTTTCTGGCACAAACTGCCCACGGTGTCAGGAAATAAGGCAGACTTAGTACACAATGCGTATAGGGTGTCCAGGCTTGGCAAATCTGAGAAGAGAGATATCTCAGTTTTTCAAAGCTCCAATAAACTTGCGGATAAAAGTCACCACCCAACTGATTTTGCTAGAAGTTCTGGAGCAAGAAAAAGTGGCTACTCCCACGGCTCTCCCAATAGCTCCATTTTTATTTTTAGCTATGGCAGTGTTAAGATTGTGCCGGGCAACTGCTTGGTTTGACCCGGCACCTCCCCCGTTTAGTCACTGGCTGGCTCGGCTAATCTCTATGTATCAGATTGACAGGGCTGTATAAGCACATAAAGGTGTCCGAGCTAGGAAAAGAGGTCTTCAAAATGGTACCCCTTTGAGGGAATGGTTTCTATCTCAAGGACAGGAATGAAATACATGTTATGTATGTTTGACATGTCTTGGGGCTACTATGATATATGTAAGTTTTGCTATATTTCTGGCTACTTACTCAAATGTATTTGGTTATTTGCTTTTTATATGCTTGGATAGGGGGGTGGGAGGGGGATTTAATGTTTTGGAAAATGCAATAAAGATGGTTTAAAAAAAAATTAGCTGGCCAACACCTTGAAAAACAAAGGGGAGCTTCACTAAGCAAGGGCATATTTACATATAGCTTCACATAATTGTAGGCCTGCAAAGGGGAAGCCTGGGTCAAGGGAAACAATGGTGAAACAAAGTCTGAAAAAGGCTTGAAAGGGCCAACCCGTGTGATAAGTCACTGTGGCATTACAAAAGAAGTTACATTTTTCTATATCCAGGGCTGGACTTCTTCCCAATGCTGGTCAACTGATTGGAAAAAGTAAGCCAGAATGATCCTGGTAGAATTACCAGACGTAAGCCCTCATTACTAGTGGGTCAATGACTTTTTTTTTTTTGGTAACTGCTGTTACCACACGTATTCAAAGTCTACATTTTGTGCACCCAGTATATAATGAGCAATGAAAACTGCATCATCGGAAACAATTTGTCTGACCAAGTGGCCAAATCTACCAAAAGTTATCAGGGGGAAAATGGTTGTGCTGATTCTCATGCACTAAGCCTCAAAATGTGCATGCTATACTCTGGGAAAAAGTGGGGGTGGAGGGTGGATGGGGAAGTGGAGGGAGTCCCCCACTATTTTAAAGATAGGGCTCCGTGCCCCTTATTCTGAGGCCTAGAGAGACTGTGGTGTCTCTTTGTGATCCCCCACCTTGTCTGCTCTGCTCTGCTCTTTGAGCAGTACAAATCATCACAGCGCCCTCTAGCTGTGACAATTGCCCAGCAGGAGTTAAT
Organism: Lissotriton helveticus; assembly: GCF_964261635.1. NCBI lineage: Eukaryota > Metazoa > Chordata > Amphibia > Caudata > Salamandridae > Lissotriton > Lissotriton helveticus. The sequence continues at coordinate 2,129,980,663 of NC_136061.1, forward strand.
CAAACAATCACTTAGCTGACCACCAGTCACCATTATGTGGCTTAACGAGGTGTAAATGTCATTAACAGCATGCAGCTAACTCTTTAAAGCAAGCATTGGAAAGTTTGTAAAACCAGGAGTATATTTTAAGTGCCTGTTTCCAAGGCCAACACCTGAGAAAGCTGAGAAAGCTAATAATAGAATCAATGCTCTTATACTAGTACTAGCTAAAGATGTATAGAAATGAACTGGAATACAGGGTTGGTATCACCGACAGAGAAATCTAAGACCAAGTCTGCAAGTGGACAACGAGTGAGAGCACAGTATTATAACAGAGAGCGATGCGTAGAAGGCCAAAAGTGCACATATGGGAGAGAGTACTCACTATCTTTTAGAGTCCCTAGTGTTATCGAAATGTGTATGTTTGAAGCCCGAGTTATTATTTTGTGCATTACTGGGTTATTGGTGACATGAAAGGAGAATGAACTGGAGGAACAATCAAAGCCACATGGTTTCATAGCTTATTGTAAATATGAATCTGTGAAGTGATAACTCATGATTTCCATTATATGAGAACATGCAGATTGCATAACTAGTATATACTGTATAAAAAACTAAATATACTGTAAAATGTGATAAGACAGCTAATTGTTAGTAAGTAATGAATCGCTGATGGCAGCATACACATCAGTTAAGCATCACCTGGCATCGTAGACAGCGTAGGCTCTGGTGGGGAGTCTGTTGCAGGAATGGTGTTCTGTTTGGTGGGCAAAAAAGTGTCTATGAGGAGTTTGCCAACCGTCATGGCCGTGTGGACGTGATCCACAGAGGTTCTGCGTTACTCTCTGCCGGTCCTTCTAATATTGCCATCATAATCCCACCAAATCAACATGAATGTTGGTTAAGGCTGGCCTGGAAATCAATCCAGACATGACAACATCCAAATCTGAGGCCTGAAAGAGGGAGCAGAGGGCCCGAACCTCGAGACATTCGCTGTGGGCATGTTCTCAAACCTTCTGGGAGATGACCACACTGAGGTGCGACTGGAAAGTGTCCACATGGTCGGTATACAGATGTATGGGGAAGGAAAACATTCTAGGGGCATTCTCACTAAGCTGCACTCCTTCAAGACTAAGGAGTTGGTCCTCTAAGTGGCCTGAAAGGGCAACCCGGTAACCTTTGGAAGTGCTACATACTCCCTTTTTAAAGATAATGCCCCGGCCTCCCAGGCGAAACGTCTTCACCTCAAATCAGTCACTAATCAGCAGTGCAAAGAGCATGCTAAACACTGCTGAACATATCCTTTTGGCATAGCCTTTGAGTATAAGAATAAACTGCACTATTTCACTGACCTGGAGGGACCTGTGGCCCTGTAGGTAGCAGCAACCCAGGGAGACAAAAGCTGGATGGAAGACTCCACTACAGAACGTATGTGCACTAAGCCTGGAGGACAATGGCAGAGATAACGTACATGGAGATGCACTGGCAAGTGAAAAATGGTTGATTGATCTCCATAAATTCCCCTCTTTGCAACCTGAACAAGAGATCCAGATGGGAGGACTTTTACTTGGCTCAGTCGCAAACATGACACCCTGAACTGTTCTATTGCATATTTCCGGAACCCACCGCACAATAGGCCAGAGGAACTGGCAGAATCCGACATGTTTGTGGGCATGCTCACTTGGGAAGCATTAGAAAGCAACCAATCGAAGGGCAGGCCATCAACACTCTAAATCGAATATTATATCCTGCAGAGTATTCTAACAGATATAGACCAAAGATCCCATTTCATAGGCGGTATAAGACAAGTTACATTTACCTTGGGAGCCTAGGCTCCCATGTTTTTATTGTTTGCATGTGTTGTTTTTCATTGCATGTCCAGGGACACAAGAAGGTGGGAGAGGAAAGGGGTGGGGTGCAGAGAAGGGAAGGAGAGGCAGAGGAGATGAGGGAGGACAGAGGCCATTGATAGCAGAAAGGCTGAAATGCACTCACATTCAATGGCCGGGTAGGCCTAAACCTCCAGCGAGGCACTCATACCTACAGTCTCTATGGCTGTGAATGTTAGCTCTTGGAATATTAAAGGCCTTAACTCCCCTGCTAAACAGTGCAAATTTGGAAATATGCACTAGACCGACGTTTGGAGGTAATTGTGTTGCAGGAAACCCAGCTCAAATGTAGTGAAGATTATAGGTTGAAGCACAAATTATACCCGCTGATAACCAATTCTTCTGCAGGCACCAAACACAATGGGGTGGACCTGCTTTTTCACTCATACCTGAAATTCCAACTTACAGGCTGACAAGTAGGGGAGGATGCTTATGGTTAACGGATTCCTCAGGGCCGGACTGGCCATAGCGGGCACCGGGTGTTTCCCCGGTGGGCCGCTATGGTGGAGGCTGGTTTTGTGCCCCTGGGGGGCCGTTTTTCTTACCGGGGGTCGGCAATATAAGCCCCCTGTAACAAAATCGGCCATCGCAAACTGCTCAGCAAACTGCCCAACTCCCACATAAATTATAGACCCTTCCTAAGGAGGCAGGGGGAGGGGGTTTGGCCCTTCCGAGTTTCCCCTTTTACTACAAGGCATCACAACTACAAGTAATAACGGAATGGTCTTTGAGAGACTCTGACAAACACTGGCTACACATGGACAGAGCTAGAGATTTGGGATGTCCTGTGAAAGCCTAAGCCAAATCGCCTACCCAATGCTTATTTTAGCACCTCAACTAGAACTGCTCTGAAGGGAAATTTATGCGCTGCCCGGGGGGTCCCAGGAGGGTCCCAGGAGGGGTACCTGCGTTGTATTTCTTTTCTCTACTCACTCCTAGCCTCCACAGCGGACACCACTGTTCCCAGGCACAGTGCTCTATGGGACCAGATCTGCACATCCCCTTATCCAATCAATCGATGGGTCTTAGAGACGCCCACTATAAAATACTTTACGATTGGTACCTACCTCCTGTTAAACTGCTCAAAATATGCTCAGAGACGTTGGATAGATGTTGAAGAAGTTGTGGACTCTGCTAACTTGAGCAACATCTGGTGGGATTGCCCCATGATTGGGCATATGAGAGAGATATTGAGCTACCCTCTGCCCCACATGCTGGAGTCTGGCCTTCCTCTCGTTTCCTATCCCACAAGCATGAGCGTGCTCCACCTCTTTCAGACCTGACCCCTCACACTCTATGAGCCGCCTCAGATCCTGGCCCCTTGGCAGCTCATCAGAGACCTCCCGACACTCCTACTTCCACAAGTTATTATTTTTTGGGGAGTTTTATATAGCACAAACTCGACCCAAAGGTATCAAAGCGTTTACATGGGCACCAGTTGGGTACAGATTGACACATACATTTTGTTAAGCTTGGGGAGATTAAGTGATTTACCCTGAATCACAGGATGTTGAGCGTCCCTGCCGAGACTCGAACCTGGTACCCCAGCTTCGAGGTCATCCACTCTAGCCCTTAGGTTACATCCTTAGCCACCTATTTAACCACTGTGTACTTGCATGTAATTATGTTCAGTTGTTCCCTTTGATTTAGGGATGTTGGGGGGCATTAGGGATATATTGGGCACTTATGTTGTCTATTGTAGAATGTTATATGACATTATTATAACCAGGTAGCTCGTTAGCATTTTTGTACATTGGCGGACCCCTATGTCTGACAATGTACTGAACTTTCGCATCTGTGTTTAGAATGTGGTCTTATGCATTGTCATTCCCTAATGCATAATTTGTGTGCCCAGAAAATATATAAAAAAGTTTCAGAGAGAAAAAAAGGGTCTATGAGAGGTTAGGCAATAACTACAAATGTTTTTTGTGGGAAGCCATGTTGCAAAATGAGCAAGAAAAGATTAAGATGCAATAGATACGTCAAGAATGCATTGGAAGATTTAGCAGAATATGACTGGACTCTAAGATAAAGTTAGAACATTTCTCTTTTCCCTAAATTCTTGATATATCCTCTCACAGAAAATTAAAATCTCAACAAGTTTTTGTTTTCTAAAGTCTTTAGAAGGAGACCCCAACTTAAGTAAGCTATTGCGCATCTACAGCTGAATGTTCTGCAGGCATGCAAATCATTTACTACTTGATCAAAGTTGTGAGACTAAATAAGATCAGGTAGTATAAAGAAGTAAATGTTTTTAGTGAGAGTAGGTGTGAGGTTTCTTCTTCTCAAACATAATGCGAGTTAAAAAGTGGCAGCATTTGACCAGGTTCTTTGAATGTATGCACTCTTAAGCTACTCTAGTGTGGATCATTCTTGGAAAGTCATTTGGTCCTTGATGCTTGGAACATCTATTTTATGCCTAACAGAAGTGCTAAATTAGCCCTATTAGATGTTCAGTCCATCATCTTTGCATTTTGGACACAGGTTTGTCTATAATGTATATGCTGGTTGATCTCATTCACCTCCCTTAATAGCATTCCCATTCTGTCTCGACTAGGAATGGCAGTGGGATGCGAAAGAAAGACAGATTCTAGTTCAAATCCTTTTTCGTCATTTGCTGGATAGTTGTCTTTCAAAACCTGCACTAGCTACATCTTGAGTTTCAAGGCTGCAATGGGCCCCGTTACAAGCAAGTAAATGGCCCCTTTGGATTTTGCTGGGGTGGTAAAAGCAATTAGCAAGGTCCAATTGTCCCCACGAGGCTATGGGCCAGAGTGCCACTGCACCTGCTGCACCAATCGCTGCGCTTCTGCCACTGATATCACCATTTTACAATGTGTGCCCAGCCTGTCTATCAATTCTTGCTATAAATGTATATTCAATTGGATGACCCCCAAGACATTTCTAAATAATCTTTTGCATTCCTACAAGATATTCCGTCTGTGACAATGATTTCCAAATGGAAATCAGGACAGAAAATCGGTAATTGTAATTTATGTGTATTTATTACAAAATATGTAAGAAAACCCCAGGGGTATAACAAGGGCAAGACACATCATTAAGATAATATGTGCAGTTTACCTTTTGCACTATTGATTTATCTCTGTGCTAGAAGGGTGCAATATACCCTTGCCAACATACATGCTGTACTGGCTCTTTCTCATGTTCAGTCTTCATTTGTTGTTACCCTTCCACTGACTATAGACCATCACTACATGGTTACCTCAGCTCTCCACAACCTGCTCCTCTCACAATCATCATCCAAAACAAGGTGTAGTCTTTCTCTGACCCCTAAAATATGTCAATTTGGAAAAATCCAGGTTTGGCAGATTTAAGCCTTAAAGTTCATAGTATATGGGACAAAGTGTACCCTGGGCCGGTAAAATAAATGTCACAGGTGGACTGCAACACATATTGTCCCACCACAAGAGTAACAAAGCAAAACATGACTGCAAGTCTGCCACCAATAACCTGTCTGTGCAGATTTAGACTGCAAATTTGACCTGTCAAAATAACCCCTTTTGGTAGGCCTAAACCCTCCTTTTAAATATTAATAAGTCATCCCTAAGTAGGCCTTAAATGCCGATCAGTCAGGGTGCATAATATTTAAAATTAGGATATGTAAGGATTTAATGTTGAACATGTTCTTACATTGACAATGCCCTAAAAGTTGTTTTCACTGTAGCACCAATGTGCACTACTTCCATTGGCTAACACTAGGTTGTCTTTTTACTTTAAATAAGAGTTAACGTTATATTGGGAGCAGACAGACATTTGCTGTTTACACTCAAATGAATTGCAATTTAAAATCCCATTTAATGTTAAAGTCAGATTTTATGGTAGGATTCTGAAAATGCCACTTTTAGAAAGTTGGTATTTCCTAGTCCTAACCAACTGTGCCTTTCTGCCAGAGTCCCTCATTACTAGTGGGTCAATGACGTTTCATTTTTTTGGTAACTGCTGTTACCACACGTATTCAAAGTCTACATTTTGTGGTGTTTATTGCACCCAGTATATAATGAGCAATGAAAACTGCATAATCGGAAACAATTTGTCTGACCAAGTGGCCAATTCTACCAAAGTTTATCAGGGGGAAAATGGTTGTGCTGATCCTCATGCACTAAGCCTCAAAATGTGCATGCTATACTCAGGGCAAAAGTGGGGATGGAGGGTGGATGGGGAAGTGGAGGGAGTCCCCCTGTGGAAAAGTCAGCCCATAACGCCCCGAATGCCCAGGCTGCTGGCGCAGGGCGACTCTCAATCAATCAATCAATCAGGTCATTTGTAGAGCGCACTACTCACCCGTAGGGTCTCAAGGCGCTGGGTTGGGGGGGGGGGGGGGGGGGGGGTGCCGTTACTGCTCGAACAGCCAGGTCTTGAGCTTCTTCCTGAAGGAGAGGTGGTCTTGAGTCAGGCGTAGGTCGGTCGGGAGTGAGTTCCAGGTCTTGGCGGCCAGGTAGGAGAAGGACCTTCCTCCTGTTGCCGCTCTTCGGATGCGGGGGACGGCGGCGAGGGCGTGGCTGGTTGATCTGAGGAGGCGCTTGGGAGTGTAGAAGTTGATCCGGTTGTTGAGGTAGCTCGGGCCTTGGTCGTGTATGGCTTTGTGCGCGTGGGTGAGGAGACGGAAGGTGATTCTCTTGTTGACCGGGAGCCAATGCAGATCTCTCAGGTGTCCGGAGATGTGGCTGCGTCGGGGGATGTCGAGGATGAGTCTGGCCGAGGCGTTCTGGATCCGCTGGAGTCTCTTCTGGAGCTTGGCGGTGGTTCCGGCGTAAAGGGCGTTGCCGTAGTCCAGTCGGCTGGTGACGAGGGCCTGGGTGACCGTCTTCCTCGTCTCGGTGGGGATCCACCGGAAGATCTTGCGTAGCATGCGCAGGATGTTGAAGCAAGACGAGGAGACGGCGTTTACTTGTCTGGTCATGGAGAGGGAGGAGTCCAGGATGAAGCCCAGGTTACGTGTGTGGTCCGTCGGTTTGGGTGCGGTGCCCAGGGCGGGGGGCCACCAGGAGTCGTCCCAGGCGGAGGGCGAGGAGCCCAGGATGAGGACCTCCGTCTTGTCCGAGTTCAGTTTCAGGCGGCTGGTCGTCATCCATTCGGCTACCTCTCTCATCCCTTCGTGCAGGTTGGCTCGGGCGGTGGCGGGGTCGTTGGTCAGGGAGAGGATCAGCTGGGTGTCGTCGGCGTAGGAGATTATGTTGAGGTTGTGTTGGCGTGCGATGGCCGCGAGGGGGCTCATGTAGACGTTGAAGAGGGTGGGGCTCAGTGAGGATCCTTGAGGGACGCCGCAGATGACTTTGGTGGCCTCTGACTTGTACGGTGGTAGGCGGACTCTCTGTGTTCTTCCGTCGAGGAAGGAGGTGATCCATTCCAGTGCCTTGTCCTGGATTCCGATGTTGCCAAGGCGCTGTACTAGGGTGCGGTGGCAGACAGTGTCGAAGGCCGCGGAGAGGTCCAGGAGGATGAGGGCCGCTGTTTCTCCGTTGTCCATCAGAGTTCGTATGTCATCGGTGGCAGCGATGAGGGCGGTCTCGGTGCTGTGGTTCGCTCGGAAGCCAGACTGTGAGGGGTCGAGGGATCCATTCGTCTTGAGGAAGGCGGCCAGCTGTTTGTTGACGGTCTTCTCGATGACTTTGGCCGGGAACGGGAGGAGCGAGATGGGACGGTAGTTCCTAGACTCTTCGTTTCCTTCTTGAATAGTTACCAAATAAAGAGACGGGCACTGGAAGTAGGAAAACAAGAACAGGGTTTATTACTCATGAGGAGAGCCTGTCCTTTGGGACACTCGCATAGTGTCTTCGGGAGGTGCTCTAACAAGTTCTCTGAGGTTTCGCCTTTTATACACAAGTTCGTGACACACAGGCATCCTATATTACAATCAATACATTGTATAGTATGAAGGTATTTCAACACGTGGCTACAGTACGGGCCCTTATCCTCCATGCAAGAGGAGGGGCTGTCACGCAGCTGAGTGTTCTGCTGATTCCATTGGAATGTGTGTGTCCGATCGAGTCTCAGGGGGTGGGGTGGCCATGATCAATAGTAGCTTCTTCCAAGAGAGACGAGTGCATAAAGTAGTGGGCAATAAACTGTATCCTCAGGCTAAGGGATGACCAGTGGTCCGTGCAAACATTCAGGCTCAGAGGAAAAGGTCATCAAAAGGAGAGATATTCATGAAAGGGAGGGTCAGTGTGGACAATCGAGTGCTGTGGAAGGGTTGATCACAAGAGGGGTATTCAAGGGCGGGAAGGAGGTGTTGGTCAGGCGCGGGGTGCGATTCTTTAGGGACAGAGTCATGCGGGAGGGGAGGGCTCATGACTTGGGCATGAGAGAGCGGGGGCAGTCAGGGTACACGGGGGGTGCTCGCAGGGTCAGGGAAGGGCGCTGATGAGAGATCGTGAACAGGGAGACCATGGTACCTAAAATGGCTGTCGCGTACGTGTGTGCATGGGTCTATGCTAGGGAGACAACATAGTCAGAGTTTTAGCGATATTTGTTCTGTTTACATCAAGGGGCACTGAGAACACAAATGAACGCCGCTTATGTACATACATATTGCTAATTTTAACAGTCCCCACTTTTTACATAAGCACGTTCAATTTCTACATAGTCGATGTGATAGGCAGAATACAATGCGTGTCAATCTATGTCTGTTGGGCTCCTTTATACAAGCCTAGAAATCGGCATAATATTTAGTCGGTGTAGAATCAAGAAAAATGTTCCGATACATACAAATCAAGTTCACATTTTTCTCTCTAGTGGCATCACGTACAGAAAGAACGTTCTGATACCTTCCGGCTTGTCAGTATTATAGGGAATTTTCTGAAAACCTAACCACATGAGTGACCGATGAAACATTTCCTAAAAGGTAATACAAAATGGTTGAGGGAGGTATTCAATTCGATACAAGTAATTTAGTCAAGGGGCGAGTAGAAAGTTCTGGAAAGGGGGAGGGTCTTTGTCGCAATGTCTTTTAACAGAGTCTGTCTTCTTTTGTTGGCGCTGCTGAGCACCGGCGGTGGAGCTATAAGTCCAGCTCGGAATCGTCCTTACACGTTGCAGGGTGCGATCAGTCCTTTGCTGTTAGATCACAGTCCTGTTTCCTAACTCATTTTCTTAGGGGTGCCCTATGCTGGGTACCTGCGTGTCTTTCTTGTCTTTCGTGGCAAAATCCCAGTCCATAGTCAAAGTTTATATAAAAGAGGTTGTTGAATAATCGAGGGAAGAGAGGGCGGAGTGGGGCCAGATCTTTGAACACACCAAGGGACCAAGGGAGCAAAGGATGATGAGCAGGCAAGCCCAATAATCGGACTAAAAAAGGGGACGGGGACTTCAGGCACAAGAGGGTCAGCGAGTCGAGGGCTTCAAGGCAGCCCTTCATTCCTCCATCTGCTGAGTTTGAAAGTTATGCCTCGTCCCACGTCACGTTGCTCTGCGGCTCCACCTTTGGTCGTCACACGTGCTCCATGATCTGTGGCCAGGCTGTGCGTCACGTCCAGCTCCTCTCCTCCGGTGATTGTATCTTTGAATGGGGGAAAAACAAGTTTTAGAAAACTGGTCGAGAGAACAGATATACATCTCAATTCCTTCCCCATTCCTGAGTAGGTGGGGGATAAGTTCATCGGTCACAGTCAGAGGTCGTCACTTATGGAGTCTGGAGAAGGGCATTGCATATTGATTATAGGCTGGCTTGTTATTCATTCGCGACATATGATAAGAAAAATGTGGCTTTTGTACACAATGTATTACGTTACAAAAAAAAAATCGAGTCCTTATGTAGAGACTCGTTCTTCCCTTTAACCCAAGTATCGACAATACTACATCTTCCTTCGGGGTCGGCTAATTCTTGCAAGCAGGGGTATTATCATCATGAAGAAGGGGGAGTGGTGGATGTAAAACATGGCTTTCCTGGGGAATGACCGTTAATCGAGGTCCTCAAATTACATTTCGTGGGTAGCTGCATGGGTCTGGGGTTGACCGGGGTCGCGTGGGTGCTTTGGACAGGGAGCTGGGGTCGATGGGGAGAAGGGGGGTACTCTGGACGCCCGCACTTAGGTGCGGGGGGTGGGGCAATCGTGGCATTGGAGATCGCATTTCTAAAACAGAAGACCATTGACGTTAGAGTTCACTTTATAACAGGCCAGATTAGGGGACATCCATCGTCTTACCTGTCCTTTCCTTTAGTACCAACTTGGGTTCTATCGTTTGCAGAAAGGGGAGGTAGTAATATGGCGAGTCACAATCGTTTTGGGTTTGGTCAATTTTGTTGAACACCTTTGCGTTCGAGGAAATCCAATTATGTTTTGCGCCGGAGGGGCACAACGTCACTATAAGAAGAGGAAAACAGGGGGGTTTTTGGAGAGAGAGAGAGAGAGAGAGAGAGAGAGAGAGAGAGAGAGTGAGAGAGAGAGAGAGAGAGAGAGAGAGTCGCACTTCTAAACGAACCATTCGGTGCACCGATGTCGCGGAGAGAGAGAGAGACGTGTACAATAATGGTTCATTCAGTGCGCACACAACATAGAACTGCAGGGTTAAATAATGCGTAAACACACGCGGAGAGACGACGTAGATCCATACATCATGTGCACACAAACTCGGACGGGGAAGACAGTACAAATATTACATACAAAGATCCAAGACAAAACATAAAACAGTTATTGGCCACAATTATCTTTTTCTGCATGCTGCGCATACTTATTGTCCTGAGCTCTTTTTACCTGTTTCTTATCCTTTATCCGTTGGCTGCCTTTTACTGATGATTTTGATTGTACACACTTACGCCTTTGGCAACTGGCCATAAACTAACCTGGTCGGGCTAATGCTCACGGAGGTTTATTCGAGTCATTTTAGCAAGTGCGTTTCCAGGCTGAGACAACCGTTGGTGTCAATTGGAGGGCAATGGGGCAGCTTTCAGTTATATGTCTATGAGGATGCGAAAGGAAGGAAAAAAGGGGGCAGTAGGATTTCAAACATTGGTAATATCCCTAGTCCTCTCGGCGGAGGATACTTGTGTAACCCTTACCTCGAAATACCCTAGACCTTTTCCTACTTAGTCGACTGTAAGAATGCTTGATCAAGTGTGTACATTATTCCTTTTCGCTTTATTCGGGGTTTGCCGCGGTTAGATACTATAATTAGACCCTTTTTCCTGTCTCGTCGTCCGCTGGATCACCTTCTTCTTACATTAGTCGGCATTCCGAGGTGACCTGCAGAGAGGAGGGAAAAGAAGGGAGGGGAGAGCAGGAGGCTATATTGATAGACACACTAGCGCGCATAAACCCAGAAAGGCTTTTACTTACTGCGTACTCGGTCTATTTCCACAGGATGCAGTTACTGCCAACTGGGGCGTTTAAGCCCAGGTGGACCCTTAGCGTGACTTTTCTTGTGCAGGTAGCATATAAAGTATAGGCGAAATACCAGGATCTTTAGCTGTTGCCTATGGCTGTATTAAAAGAAAGAAATACACAACTAAAATTTGACCCTTCCTATTTGCAATATTTCTACGTACTATACTTTTCAACCTTTTATCTAATCGAGGTTAGTCATTCCGTCTTTATTCTAGTTATATCGAAAAAATAGGGATCATTCATTCAAAACTTTATCAAGTTACACGGACAACTATAGTTGCTTTCTCAAAACTCTCTAATAAGAATGTCGGTGCATAAATACAGGACTACTCTCCTGTGGACCAGCCACGGAGCAGGCTGAAACTGTAGATGTGAGGATACTTTATTAAAAAAACTTTAATGGAGTCGGTGGTCGTTTATTTCTTACATAAAGTGCGAAAAGCGCAATGAAATCATATTGAATCTTTTAGCGCGAGCGAATATCATAAACATCAAAATTTCGAACTTTCAATAATCATGATGCGCCAAACTCAACAGCAATTCATTGTCCGAATGTTCAATCGGTACCCATCTTACGCAAATTCATGGTCCTTCGTTGTCCGAACACCTAATCGGTACCCATCTCATGTCAATTCATTGTTCGAGCTGACAGTATACATCCTATATCCATCCATTGTTTCGGACTCACAATCAGTACACATCCTATATCAATCTAAAAGTTTAAAAAACTTCATACATATTCTATGACACCAAGGCTGAGCAATCGGGGTACAATAAGGAGTGTGAGAGTTTCATTTGCATCGGCGCCATTTTGGGTGCAGTGAGGCAGAACCAGGCATAGTCTAAATGTCTATTAACTCGTGGTTGGCTCAGAGCTTCTCTTGGCAGTCCAAAAGTTCAGTTAAAGGGCAAAAGAAAGGATCGGTGGTTTGAACCATCAGTCAAAAAGGGGAGGGAGGCAACAACGTTCCTACCGGGTCATACTGTGCTTTCACCGGAACTGATCCGAACTGTGGTCGGCAAGATTCTAGTCATTCAAACTGAGGCTGGCGCCAGTATGGAAGCGCCGACGTCCTGCGGCTACATTTCCATCGTTCCGTGGGCAATCATGGCAGTTATTCCCCATCGGGGGTATTTGCGGGAGTCGGGGACTCCCGCGGCTCCTCTAGAATCTTCAAGGTTGTGGAGAACTACGACGGTGGAGTCAACAAGGGACCAGGCCATACCTGCATGCTGGGCCCACTCTTGCCGGGTCGACCGCCATCTTGGGAGTTCGGCAGCCGCCAGCAATCGCGGGGTCAAACGAGCGGATGGGCTCCAACCTGCTGGATGAGGCGTTGCGGCATCGCCATAGTGGACGAACCCTTTTCCGGGCGCCTGGAGCGTTGAGGGTGCAATTGGGAAACCTCCACCTGAGGAGGAGGGAGAGGCCTGTTCGCACCGTCTCTCCCTCCCAGTGCACCCCACGGCGCCTCGCTTGACATTTGTTATGGCCGGCGGCGATGAGGACGAGGGGGGGGTCGGAGGCGTGTGCAAGACATCCCCCCCCCCCCAGTGTTGTCAAAGCCATTTTTCAAGAAAGAAGTGGTGCCTGGCCTGTGGTCGCTGCTATTACGGAGGAGAAAAGAAAGAAGTGGCGCCTGGCGTGTTTTCGCTGCTATTACGAAGGAGAAAAGGAAAAAATGTCCCGTCTGTCTTTGGGCCGGGCTTCCGGTGGATGTCGGCCGGACGCCCCTTGCTCTGACCCCATGAACGGGTTCCTTGGTTTATCGGCTGTAGCCGGATCTCGTCGGCCCCAGCCCGTTGGTGGCCGGACCGGGGGAGCATGTGGCGGGACTACCTGCAACTCTCAAGGGCCGCTGTGGCCGGACTGGGGGAGAGAGAGGAGGGTCGAGGAGACATTCCCCCCCTACAACTCTCCAGTGTGATCAAGGTGATCCCCTGGCTGGGTCCCGCTGGCCCCTGTCTCTCCTCCGGCTCCACCCTATGTTACGATTTCCTGGCCGACTGTTGGCAGCAGGACCCGCCTTATATGGGTTGCCTTTGGCTGGGCGTGGCCGCAACCCTGCCCCGCTTTGGAAGTTTCCAGAGTGGGGGCGGATGTTCTGCTGACTTGCATTTTCTACAGTTTACCGTTCTTATTTCTAATGTTTTATTGTTTCTAGAGCATTTAATAGGTTTTATTATTACGTATTGTTATCGTTTCTTGTTCGTTATTTTTAAATAAAAAGTTCATGTTCATCAGTGGCCTACTGATTTCGTTTTCCTATTCCTTTCTTTCCAGGTTGTTTCATGCTAAAGCTTCTGTTAACAGGTTACAGTGATCACTTAGTTATTAGTGTATGTGTCCCTTTTCACTAGGGGTGTTCTCTGGTCGGGCCAGATGACGTTCCTCTAGTAAATGGTCCAAGTGAAACTGGCGTATCAACCAGTAGGGAGTAGATAGGTATGACAGATTACAACGGGGACAAAGGTCCGCATTACCTACCCTTCACTACTTGCAAAGACTAGAGTATGGCGACTTCCGTGCTCGTTTGCAAAAATAGAGAATACCTCCAAAAAGAACTTATTCCCAAACAGTCAATGTTCGGGCAAACAATCAATCAATGAGGAACGAAATAGGTACGACGTGTTAAAGGTTTGCGTTGCCTACCCTTCACTCTCTGCAAAAGGGAGAGAGAATGTTGCTGTTCTTCCCCGTTTGCAGGTAGAGAAGATTCCTAAGAGAACCAACTTCGAACAATTCAATGCTCGATTCAATCAATCAATCAATGGGGAGAAAGAGAATAGGCACGACGTGTTAAAGTTTTGCGTTGCCTACCCTTCACTATCTGCAAAGACTAGACAGAGTATGGTGATTCTGTGTTTGTTTGCAAATAGAGAATCTCCCAGAAGCAATCAATAGGTAATACTAGTATTATCAAACAATCAATCAATCAATTTTCGCAATTTGTCGTGTGTCACGACCTTACCCGGACCGGACCATGTGGATAGTTCTTCGCCTTCCTTTTTCCAGCGCCCACTCGTTCTCTTTCTCCATGTTTTTTACTTCCGGCATTCCTGTGGGCTTCCAGTCAGGACAACAGGTCACTTGAGAGAGAGAGGTCCGTTCGGAATCGGTGAAGTTCATTCAATCGGCAGCCGGACGAGGGCCCTCTCAAGGCAGGTATACTCCAATCATTTAGATGTTCACCCCATCGTCTGGACCTCTCTTACCGGACCTGATGTCGCTGATGGGCTCCGCGTTTTGGGCGCCAATTGTGGAAAAGTCAGCCCATAACGCCCCGAATGCCCAGGCTGCTGGCGCAGGGCGACTCTTCGTTTCCTTCTTGAATAGTTACCAAATAAAGAGACGGGCACTGGAAGTAGGAAAACAAGAACAGGGTTTATTACTCATGAGGAGAGCCTGTCCTTTGGGACACTCGCATAGTGTCTTCGGGAGGTCCTCTAACAAGTTCTCTGAGGTTTCGCCTTTTATACACAAGTTCGTGACACACAGGCATCCTATATTACAATCAATACATTGTATAGTATGAAGGTATTTCAACACGTGGCTACAGCACGGGCCCTTATCCTCCATGCAAGAGGAGGGGCTGTCATGCAGCTGAGTGTTCTGCTGATTCCATTGGAATGTGTGTGTCCGATCGAGTCTCAGGGGGTGGGGTGGCCATAATCAATAGTAGCTTCTTCCAAGAGAGACGAGTGCATAAAGTAGTGGGCAATAAACTGTATCCTCAGGCTAAGGGATGACCAGTGGTCCGTGCAAACATTCAGGCTCAGAGGAAAAGGTCATCAAAAGGAGAGATATTCATGAAAGGGAGGGTCAGTGTGGACAATCGAGTGCTGTGGAAGGGTTGATCACAAGAGGGGTATTCAAGGGCGGGAAGGAGGTGTTGGTCAGGCGCGGGGTGCGATTCTTTAGGGACAGAGTCATGCGGGAGGGGAGGGCTCATGACTTGGGCATGAGAGAGCGGGGGCAGTCAGAGTACACGGGGGGTGCTCGCAGGGTCAGGGAAGGGCGCTGATGAGAGATCGTGAACAGGGAGACCATGGTACCTAAAATGGCTGTCGCGTACGTGTGTGCATGGGTCTATGCTAGGGAGACAACATAGTCAGAGTTTTAGTGATATTTGTTCTGTTTACATCAAGGGGCACTGAGAACACAAATGAACGCCGCTTATGTACATACATATTGCTAATTTTAACACCCCACTATTTTAAAGATAGGGCTCCGTGCCACTTATCCTGAGGCCTAGAGAGACTGTGAGGTATCTGTGGTGTCTCTTTGTGATCCCCCACCTTGCCTGCTCTGCTCTGCTCTTTGACGAGTACAAATCATCACAGCGCCCTCTAGCTGTGACAATTGCCCAGCAGGAGTTCATCAAACAATCACTTAGCTGACCACCAGTCACCATTATGTGGCTTAACGAGGTGTAAATGTCATTAACAGCATGCAGCTAACTCTTTAAAGCAAGCATTGGAAAGTTTGTAAAACCAGGAGTATGTTTTAAGTGCCTGTTTCCAAGGCCAACACCTGAGAAAGCTGAGAAAGCTAATAATATAATCAATGCTCTTATACTAGTCCTAGCTAAAGATGTATAGAAATGAACTGGAATACAGGGTTGGTATCACCGACAGAGAAATCTAAGACCAAGTCTGCAAGTGGACAACGAGTGAGAGCACAGTATTATAACAGAGAGCGATGCGTAGAAGGCCAAAAGTGCACATATGGGAGAGAGTACTCACTATCTTTTAGAGTCCCTAGTGTTATCGAAATGTGTATGTTTGTAGCCCGAGTTATTGTTTTGGGCATTACTCGGTTATTGGTGACATGAAAGGAGAATGAACTGGAGCAACAACCAAACCACATGGTTTCATAGCTTATTGTAAATATGAATCTGTGAAGTGATAACTCATGATTTCCATTATATGAGAACATGCAGATTGCATAACTAGTATATACTGTATAAAAAACTAAATATACTGTAAAATGTGATAAGACAGCTAATGGTTAGTAAGTAATGAATCGCTGATGGCAGCATGCACATCAGTTAAGAATCACCTGGCATCGTAGACAGCGTAGGCTCTGGTGGGGAGTCTGTTGCAGGAATGGTGTTCTGTTTGATGGGCAAAAAAGTGTCTATGAGGAGTTTGCCAACCGTCATGGCCGTGTGGACGTGATCCACAGAGGTTCTGCGTTACTCTCTGCCGGTCCTTCTAATATTGCCATCATAATCCCACCAAATCAACATGAATGTTGGTTAAGGCTGGCCTGGAAATCAATCCAGACATGACAACATCCAAATCTGAGGCCTGAAAGAGGGAGCAGAGGGCCCGAACCTCGAGACATTTGCTGTGGCCATGTTCTCAAACCTTCTGGGAGATGACCACACTGAGGTGCGACTGGAAAGGGTCCATATGGTCGGTATACAGATGTATGGGGAAGGAAAACATTCTAGGGGCATTCTCACTAAGCTGCACTCCTTCAAGACTAAGGAGTTGGTCCTCTAAGTGGCCTGAAAGCGCAACCCGGTAACCTTTGGAAGTGCTACATACTCCCTTTTTAAAGATAATGCCCCGGCCTCCCAGGCGAAGCGTCTTCACCTCAAATCAGTCACTAATCAGCAGTGCAAAGAGCATGCTAAACACTGCTGAACATATCCTTTTGGCATAGCCTTTGAGTATAAGAATAAACTGCACTATTTCACTGACCTGGAGGGGCCTGTGGCCCTGTAGGTAGCGGCAACCCAGGGAGACAAAAGCTGGATGGAAGACTCCACTACAGAACGTATGTGCACCAAGCCTGGAGGACAATGGCAGAGATACCTTACATGGAGATGCACTGGCAAGTGAAAAATGGTTGATTGATCTCCATAAATTCCCGTCTTTGGAACCTTAACAAGAGATCCAGATGGGAAGACTTTTACTTGGCTCAGTCGCAAACATGAGACTCTGAACTGTTCTATTGCATATTTCAGGAACCCACCGCACAATAGGCCGGAGGAACTGGCAGAATCCGACATGTTTGTGGGCATGCTCACTTGGGAAGCATTGGAAAGCAACCAATTGAAGGGCAGGCCATCAACACTCTAAATCGAATATTATATCCTGCAGAGTATTCTAACAGATATAGACCAAAGATCCCATTTCATAGGCGGTATAAGACAAGTTACATTTACCTTGGGAGCCTAGGCTCCCATGTTTTTATTGTTTGAATGTGTTGTTTTTCATTGCATGTCCAGGGACACAAGAAGGTGGGAGAGGAAAGGGGTGGGGTGCAGAGAAGGGAAGGAGGGGCAGAGGAGATGAGGGAGGACAGAGGCCACTGATAGCAGGAAGGCTGAAATGCACTCACATTCAATGGCCCGGTAGGCCTAAACCTCCAGCGAGGCACTCATACCTACAGTCTCTATGGCTGTGAATGTTAGCTCTTGGAATATTAAAGGACTTAACTCCCCTGCTAAACAGTGCAAATTTGGAAATATGCACTAGACCGACGTTTGAAGGTAATTGTGTTGCAGGAAACCCAGCTCAAATGTTGTGAAGATTATAGGTTGAAGCACAAATTATACCCGCTGATAACCAATTCTTCTGCAGGCACCAAACACAATGGGGTGGACCTCACTCATACCTGAAATTCCTACTTACAGGCTGACAAGTAGGGGAGAATGCTTATGGTTAACGGATTCCTCAGGGCCGGACTGGCCATAGCGGGCACCGGGTGTTTCCCCGGTGGGCCGCTGTGGTGGAGGCTGGTTTTGGGCCCCTGGGGGGCCGTTTTTGTTACCGGGGGTCAGCAATATAAGCCCCCTGTAACAAAATCGGCCATCGCAAACTGCTCAGCAAACTGCCCAACTCTCACATAAATTATAGACCCTTCCTAAGGAGGCAGGGGGAGGGGAATTTGCCCTTTCAAGTTTCCCCTTTTACTACAAGGCATCACAACTACAAGTAATAACGGAATGGTCTTTGAGAGACTCTGACAAACACTGGCTACACATGGACAGAGCTAGAGATTTGGGATGTCCTGTGAAAGCCTAAGCCAAATCGCCTACCCAATGCTTATTTTAGCACCTCAACTAGAACTGCTCTGAAGGGAAATTTATGCGCTTTATGGGGGGGTCCCAGGAGGGTCCCAGGAGGGGTACCTGCGTTGTATTTCTTTTCTCTACTCACTCCTAGCCTCCACAGCGGACACCACTGTTCCCAGGCACAGTGCTCTATGGTACCAGAGCTGCACATCCCCTTATCCAATCAATCGATGGGTCTTAGAGACGCCCACTATAAAATACTTTACGATTGGTACCTACCTCCTGTTAAACTGCTCAAAATATGCTCAGAGACGTTGGATAGATGTTAGAGAAGTTGTGGACTCTGTTAACTTGAGCAACATCTGGTGGGATTGCCCCATGATTGGGCATATGAGAGAGATATTGAGCTACCCTCTGCCCCACATGCTGGAGTCTGGCCTTCCTCTCGTTTCCTATCCCACAAGCATGAGCGTGCTCCACCTCTTTCAGACCTGACCCCTCACACTCTATGAGCCGCCTCAGATCCTGGCCCCTTGGCAGCTCATCAGAGACCTCCCGACACTCCTACTTCCACAAGTTATTTTTTTTTGGGGAGTTTTATATAGCACAAACTCGACCCAAAGGTATCAAAGCGTTTACATGGGCACCAGTTGGTTACAGATTGACACATACATTTTGTTAAGCTTGGGGAGATTAAGTGATTTACCCTGAATCACAGGATGTTGAGCGTCCCTGCCGAGACTCGAACCTGGTACCCCAGCTTCGAGGTCATCCACTCTAGCCCTTAGGTTACATCCTTAGCCACCTATTTAACCACTGTGTACTTGCATGTAATTATGTTCAGTTGTTCCCTTTGATTTAGGGATGTTGGGGGGCATTAGGGATATATTGGGCACTTATGTTGTCTATTGTAGAATGTTATATGACATTATTATAACCAGGTAGCTCGTTAGCATTTTTGTACATTGGCAGACCCCTATGTCTGACAATGTGCTGAACTTTCGCATCTGTGTTTAGAATGTGCTCTTATGCATTGTCCTTCCCTAATGCATAATTTGTGTGCCCAGAAAATATATAAAAAAGTTTCAGAGAGAATAAAAGTGTCTATGAGAGGTTAGGCAATAACTACAAATGTTTTTTTGTGGGAAGCCATGTTGCAAAATGAGCAAGAAAAGATTAAGATGCAATAGATACGTCAAGAATGCATTGATAGATTTAGCAGAATTTGACTGGACTCTAAGATAAAGTTAGAACATTTTTCTTTTCCCTAAATTCTTGATATATCCTCTCACAGAAAATTAAAATCTCAACAAGTTTTTGTTTTCTAAAGTCTTTAGAAGGAGACCCCAACTTAAGTAAGCTATTGCGCATCTACAGCTGAATGTTCTGCAGGCATGCAAATCATTTACTACTTGATCAAAGTTGTGAGACCAAATAAGATCAGGTAGTATAAAGAAGTAAAAGTTTTTAGTGAGAGTAGGTGTGGGGTTTCTTCTGCTCAAACATAATGCGAGTTAAAAAGTGACAGCATTTGACACAGGTTCTTTGAATGTATGCACTTTTAAGCTACTCTAGTGTGGATCATTCTTGGAAAGTCATTTGGTCCTTGATGCTTGGAACATCTATTTTATGCCTAACAGAAGTGCTAAAATAGCCCTATTAGATGTTCAGTCCATCATCTTTGCATTTCATTTTGGACACAGGTTTGTCTATAATGTATATGCTGGTTGATCTCATTCACCTCCCTTAATAGCATTCCCATTCTGTCTCGACTAGGAATGGCAGTGGGATGCGAAAGAAAGACAGATTCTAGTTCAAATCCTTTTTCGTCATTTGCTGGATAGTTGTCTTTCAAAACCTGCACTAGCTACATCTTGAGTTTCAAGGCTGCAATGGGCCCCGTTACAAGCAAGTAAAGGGCCCCTTTGGATTTTGCTGGGGTGGTAAAAGCAATTAACAAGGCCCAATTGTCCCCACGAGGCTATGGGCCAGAGTGCCACTGCACCTGCTGCACCAATTGCTGTGCTTCTGCCACTGATGTCACCATTTTACAATGTGTGCCCAGCCTGTCTATCAATTCTTGCTATAAATGGATGTTCAATTGGATGACCCCCAAGACATTTCTAAATAATCTGTTGCATTCCTACAAGATATTCCGGCTGTTACAATGATTTCCAAATGGAAATCCGGACAGAAAATCGGTAATTGTAATTTATGTGTATTTATTAAAAAATATGTAAGAAAACCCCAGGGGTATAACAAGGGCAAGACACATCATTAAGATAATATGTGCAGTTTACCTTTTGCACTATTGATTTATCTCTGTGCTAGAAGGGTGCAATATACCCTTGCCAACATACATGCTGTACTGGCTCTTTCTCATGTTCAGTCTTCATTTGTTGTTACCCTTCCACTGACTATAGACCATCACTACATGGTTACCTCAGCTCTCCACAACCTGCTCCTCTCACAATCATCATCCAAAACAAGGTGTAGTCTTTCTCTGACCCCTAAAATATGTCAATTTGGAAAAATCCAGGTATGGCAGATTTAAGTTACCTTAAAGTTCATAGTATATGGGACAAAGTGTACCCTGGGCCCGTAAAATAAATGTCACAGGTGGACTGCAACACATATTGTCCCACCACAAGAGTAACAAAGCAAAACATGACTGCAAGTCTGCCACCAATAACCTGTCTGTGCAGATTTAGACTGCAAATTTGACCTGTCAACATAACCCCTTTTGGCAGGCCTAAACCCTCCTTTTAAATATTAATAAGTCATCCCTAAGTAGGCCTTAAATGCCGATCAGTCAGGGTGCATAATATTTAAAAGTAGGATATGTAAGGATTTAATGTTGAACATGTTCTTACAGTGACAATGCCCTAAAAGTTGTTTTCACTGTAGCACCAATGTGCACTACTTCCATTGGCTAACACTAGGTTGTCTTTTTACTTTAAATAAGAGTTAACGTTATATTGGGAGCAGACAGACATTTGCTATTTACACTCAAATGAATTGCAATTTAAAATCCCAGTTAATGTTAAAGTCAGATTTTATGTTAGGATTCTGAAAATGCCACTTTTAGAAAGTTGGTATTTCCTAGTCCTAACCAACTGTGCCTTTCTGCCAGAGTCCCTCTTCGAATGACTGTGAATTGCTCTGCTGTTGGGGTTTGTGTATTTCTTCCAGATAGTGATACAAATGGGGCTTTGGACAGGATGGCTGGGGAGGAGTGGTGCCCACCCTTACTGATACTTCAAAGGTCTGTGCCTACACACACACGAAAGAACCTGATACGAGGCCTGCTCTGACGTTGGTCCCTGCAGACAGTTTGGAGCCTTTACCAGGGGTAGGGGAAGAACGATTCAGAACCAGTATTGGGAGTAGCAGAGGGATTCCCCCTACACAAAGACTGGCATCCGGCAAAGATATTAGAACTCCAGAGTGAGGTAATGCCATTAGGATAAATCAGCAGACTGCAAGACTTCCAGAAAGGTAAGGTGAAATTGGTTTACTGTACATCCGAGTTAACAAGAGACCTCACCCACAGGGCAGCAAGATTAAACTGACAAATTTCAAGCAACAACAATCTTCCTCCAGTTTAGGATTCTGGAATAATACATCATAACCTGGCAACAGGAGCTGGAGGAAGAAACTTACTACAGAGCACCACATCACCTTCCCCCTAACAACTTACAATAAGCAAAGACATTTTTTGTACAGAAAAGTAACATTTTGTAAGAAAGTTAGCAAACACATTCCTACAAGCCAAGACGAATCCTACTTGTATAGGTAGATCTCCTCTCCCCCTCATGGGTCCCTGGAACCTCCGCACTTTTAGTTTTTAGGTCTTGCTGAGTCAAAGCGGTGATCAGCTTGCCAGAACGCGCACAGGCGCGCGCGACGTGCACAGCACTTTTTCACGCGCGCATCACTGGCTTCACTGTAGTACATTGTTAGTACATTGCTAGTTGTCTTTCTAGTCTTTCTAGTCTACTTACTCCTCATATTCCATATTCTATGTTCTACTCTGTCTTCTCTCTGTATGTTCCACTAAGTGGCAGTTTACCGGTTGCTGCTGCAGTGGATGGTCTGCTCTTACTCTACCTCCTTTCTACAATAAAGAAATCTACATAAAGTCAACTACTGTCTATGGACATCATTTACTACAATATTTTGGCGACGATTCCTCGAACCTGTTGACTTTGCTACCACCTCGTGAGTTAAGAGCAGACCGATTTGAGCTGAATCCGCTTCTATTTGTCGACGCAATCACAACCTGCCTAAGAAGACGTGACGGATTCACACTGGACTTTCCAACGGAATCGGCAAGTTTTTACCTGCTTCCTTCTCCGTTTTTCTTCACTTAGTCCTCCCGCCGTCTCTTCTGTGGCTGTCTCCTACTCCTGCTGCGTCTCTCCACTAATGATGACGCATTAGAACCTCAACAGGAGTTAGCGATTCTGCCTGTGACGTCTGCTTGCGCTCCTCTCTCTCTGCGTGAATCCTTGCAACGCACAGCGTCTCTGAGACAATCAGCGCATAGGAGTATCTACGTCATCAAGTTGGGGGCCATTTTGGGTTACTGTGGTTACCGATTCAACTCCAGCAACGCAACGACGATGCGCTCGTCTTTTGCGCATTCACAACAAGTAAACCTTTATATTGATTGCTGTTTTTAGCGGTTGTTCTGGAATATGTTGCTCTGACTAACTGCTCACTTATTTCTTCAAACATTTTCAATTGGTTTTTTTTACGCAATTAATACGTAACTGATTCTCTGTGTGCTTCTCACCACAACTTACAATATGTCTGAACAGATAGCCTTTCAGACTGGCTCTGTTGTTCTACCACCCAGTTTTCTTCCCTCCCCTGGTCAGCCCAGCATATCATGGCAAGATTGGTTTCCCATGTTTGAGAACTACCTAGATGCATTAGATGCCCAAGAGTTCTCCGCTAAGCGCAAGAAGGCACTTCTTTTGGGTTCCCTTGGTAAGGAAGGACAGCGCGTCTTCAGGTTCTTGCCACAAGTTCTCTTAGCTGGCGCACAAGCTCCTTTGGATGAGTATAAAGAGGCTGTTTCTCGTCTTGAGGTCAGATACGCCAAGGAAGAAAACCTTGTCATGAACAGATATAAATTTTACACCAAAAGTCAGAAAACTGGGGAGAGCATAGATGAGTTTTTTCTAGATTGCGCGAAATGTCAGTGAAGTGCAAATTTGGCAACGTGACTGATGAGCTGATCAGAGATCAGCTTATTGTACAATGCAACAACAAAAAAATACAAGAACGTCTTTGGGCAGCAAAGAATCCCAATCTGCAAACAGCAATTGATTTGGCAAAGGTTGTTGAACAGTCTCAAGGGTGCATGAAGGAACTGGAAAAGAGAGCTACTTCAAATGACGTTGGTGAAGTGTCTTGTCATTCGTACATGTTTCCGAATCAGGAAGATGATGACCAAGACGATGTTGCCCTTCTTAAGCAAAGGAAGTTTTTCAACAAAAAAACAGTTAATGTGAAGAGTAATAGCACCGCTAAACCTCTTTCTTCTAGGCAATGTCTTAGATGTGGCAGTTTTGCTCATGTTTCAGACTCAAAATTTTGCTATGCAGCTAAACAAGAATGCATGAAATGTGGTAAATTGGGGCATTATGCTCGTGTCTGCAGGAGTAAAGCTCGTTCTTCTGTCTCATGTATTAGTGACATCTCAGAGGTTAAGGATGACACAAAAAAAATGTTGGTGGCTGGTAATGACTGTGGCATTCAACGTGAAGACCAAAAACGCAGAAATAGACCTAAGGCTCTTTTCATTATAAATGATAAAAATGTTTACTTGATGGTGGACACTGGCTCGCGTTACACCATTATTCCCAACTCGCTCTTTGTCGACTTGTGGGGTATGGGTCCTCTCTTTCCTAAGGACATTTATCCTGGTGGGTATCAGGGTGAACCACTAAACATACTTGGGTACTTTGAAGCTAACATTGTATTCTCTACTAGGCAAATTGTTGGGAAGGTGTACGTCTCAGAATCTGGTCCTGCTATCCTTGGTTGGATACATCAATACGACCTCTCCATTGTTGTAAATCCTCGAGCTGATCCTCAGGTCATGGTTGTGGAGGACACTGAGTTGTTCTCTTTTCTCTCCAAGTTTAAGAATGTCTTTGGTGAGAGTCTGGGTCGGCTCAAGGGCTATTCACATAAGATAATAATCAAACCCAATTCAATCCCTGTCCAACACAAGGTGAGACGCATTCCTATTATCATAAGGGACGAAGTCAAGGGACTCCTTGACGACATGTTAGGTTCTGGGGTCATTGAACCTGTAGAGGCCTCCCCTTGGGTTTCGCCCATTGTCGTCACCAAGAAGTCGGACAGCAAGCTCCGCTTCTGTGTCGACCTCAGGTCCCTTAACCACTGTGTTATTGCTGACACCTTCCCGCTACCTAACATAGCTGAGTTAGTTACCACTCTCAATGGGGCAACATTTTTCTCTAAATTGGACCTCAGGAGTGCATACCATCAAATTGACTTACACAAGGACTCTAAATGTTTAACTGCTTTCATCACTCCTTGGGGTACCTATCAGTTTACTCGTCTGCCGTTTGGCCTCAAGTCAGCAGCTAGTGTTTTTCAACGCATGGTATCTGGTATCTTTGAAGGTGTCCCGAAGGTGGTCTACTTTCAGGACGACATCCTGATTTATGGCCTTACTGAATCCCAGCACAATTCCACTCTCAGTGTTGTCCTTGAAAAGTTATCTGATGCTGGTCTTACTTTACGCAAGGACAAATGTTTGTTTGGGGTGGGTGAAGTGGACTATTTGGGCTACACTATCACTTCCTCTGGCATAAAGCCCAAAAGAGACTTGTGTGAGGCTATTCGTTCTGCGCCCTCACCTTGTGACAAAGATAAACTACGTTCCTTCATGGGATTAATAGAGTATTACTCTAAGTTTGTACAAACTTTTTCTGATAAGACTGTTTGCATAAGATCTCTACTTAAACGGGGTGTGGGCTTCACTTGGGGACCTGAACAACAAGAATGTTTTGTAAATATCAAAAATGAGATTTGTGATGCCAAAATGTTATCTCCCTTTGATGTACATAATAAGTCAGTTGTCACTGTTGATGCTAGTGCGCATGGTCTGGGGGCTATGCTGTCTCAATTGAAAGGGGGGTCAGAGGTCTCCATTGCTTTCACCTCCAGGACCCTTACTGATACAGAGAAGAACTATTCTGTTATCGAAAGGGAGGCACTAGCGGCCTCTTGGGCTGTTGAATACTTCCGTACATATTTGTGGGGCATGAAGTTCATTCTCCGATCTGACCACAAGCCTCTGATCAAAGTCCTTTCTCCTGGTGGGGCGGGAAAGGGTTCAGCCCGGCTTATGAAGCTGGCGGCCAGATTACAAGAATTTCAATATTCTATGGATTACATTCCAGGTTGGAGAAATGTTCAGGCCGATTGCCTATCGAGACTGTCTATGGACTGGCGTTCTCCTCACAATTGTGTTGTGTCTTTAGACTTGGATGATGTAGCTGTGGCTTCAGTTGAAGATGCTGTTTTTGTGGGTGAAGGTGTTTTTTCTTCTAGTGATTGGTCCAGAGAGATGTCTGTTGATGTCACTCTTCAGGAGGTCATCAAACTTATCAGATTGGGGTCTAGACGTGAGAGCTCAGTTTCTGTTTCTGTTCGGCCTTACATTAAGATCTTAGATGAACTTTCTATTGTTGGAGATATCCTCTTTAAAGGTGAGAAATTTATAACCCCCTTTGGATTGAGGACCAAATTATTGGCTTTGGCACATGAGGGACACATGGGCCAGACTCTCACCCAAAGACGTGTTAAGGAACACTTTTGGTGGCCTGGGGTTGACTCCCAAGTTGTATATTGGGTTGAGAATTGTTCTCTCTGCAGGGAAGGGGAGAAGCGGTTAAAAACTGGTCCTAAAGTGGTTGCTGGTGCACACATTCTTTCTCCAAACTTACCCTGGCATACCATTTCTCTTGACTTCATTGGCCCAATGGGTGAATTAGGTGAAAATGACAGATTTGCCATTGTTGTTGTTGATGTATTCACCAAATGGTTGGTTGTTCATTTCACCAATGATATCACTGCTCCCAATACCATCAGGTTTTTGGGGAATCTTTTTAAGGATGAGGGCTTGCCGTCTGTCTTAATTACAGATAATGGTCCACAACTTACGTCCAAGGATATGCAAATCTTCTTGAAGGAGTGTGGTGTCTCTCATCACCGTACATCCTTATACAACCCTCAGGGCAATGCTGTTTGCGAAAGGGCCAACAAAGTTGTCAAGGGCATTATACAGATGGCATCCAGTGGTGGTCATATTGTTAGGAAGATGGTGAACAAAATGTTATGGGCCTATCGTACCACCCCCTTGGTTTCTTGAGATTTGTCTCCATTTCAGTTGATGAGAGGACGTGATCCTGGTTTGAAGTCGTTTCCGTCCTGGATGAGGGATGTTGTCACTCTGCAGGCTCAGGGTAATGTTCCGGATAATCTCCAAACAAGTATTGCTGAATTTTCTTCCGGTACCATTTCTTCTTCTCCTTTTCTCGTGGGGGATTTGGTCAAGATCAAGTTGGGGAGGTTACAAAAAGGCTTGTCAAAGTTCAAGGGTCCATTTAAGGTCAAGAAGGTGCTCAACCATTGCGTCATTCTCAATAATGGTGAGTGCTGGAACTTCAGGAGAGTTGCCCTTTACAAGAGACAAAAGGCTTCTTTTTCTTTGCCTCCTTTGCCTACCGACAATTCCGTTTCTCCCACTCCTTGTGCTGATGACTCAGTTACTAGTGGTTACTTGTTGGCCAATGACACCGATGGTCACTTGGCTTCCGGTGGAGCGTTCCTTAGTTCTCATGTACAAGATGAAGTCAATGTTTCTGGAGGGGGTGATGCTCCTGCTCTGTTGCAGGGTCACAGCACTTTTTCACGCGCGCATCACTGGCTTCACCACTCACGTTTTTTTTTTAATTAATCTTTGCGTGCAACACAACTCCCGGCAGGGTCGCGCAGCCAATGCTTGTTGGATTTGTATGTCTACAATGCTACAATTTAAATAAACCTATTTGCCAGCCACAACTCTGCACTTACTGTCTCATTGGATCATCATGTTATTAACTTCTTGGGGCTCTATGGAAAGATAATCAGCTATAATAATACCTACGTTTCGAACTGTGTTTGAAGGTACTGGTGGAATACAGTTGGAGAGAAACCATTCATTGTTGTTCCCGATGTAGTAAGTGCTGTCTTTCATTTGTTGGAATTTAGCTTCAGAACGTTTGTTGTCGTTCTCCATGGAACTATGTCGACTGATGAAGTGACATCTGTGAACTAAACAATGGAGTTCTTCAATCCTCAGCACTTCAAGAAAAAAGAGATGATTAAAGTGAAAGTGTGTGATTTTTCAGGACTATTGCCCTGTCTGCTTAGCTGTCCAGAGCATGTTTGATCTTTCAATTTAATTTACTCACCTTATCTACATTGCTTATACTGATGATTGCATTTGACAAAATCAGTAAAAATGAGCTTTGGATAAAACATATCTCACCGCTATGGCAGATTCCTTTTGGCATCTCAGCTGTCCTTTGACCGGCCCTGCACCCAGGTGTGCTGCTTTCCTCCCTCCCTCCCCTGCCTCACTTTAGATCCGCCCCACCTGAAAGACACTCTGTAAACTCACATATCCTTTGCCTCGAGCCTGGAGCACCATCATAACCTCCCCAATGGAGAAACAGAGTGTGCATGCCCTGACACTACTAGTGTTTACAGCAGAGCGGCATGCACATACTTGCCTCCACAAAACATGTCCTTATTATGATGTCATGTGTCGTGTATTCTGTGCTCTGTATGCATGCTGTAAACTGTGTTGTTATGATGTTAGCACTTCTTCCAAGTGTGCTTCCAGTTCTGTGTACCTGCATTGGAGGAAGGTTGGTTCATTAGGCAGTTTACTCTGAACAGCAGAGTTGAATGGATGCTGGTCAGTGGGCTTCATACCTTGGCCTCTTTCTTCATCAATAAAGGAGATTTCTTCAACTTTGCGGCTTGCATTATTGGATGTTGTTATCCTAACATTTACCTCTTCCCCTGTTTCCTTCCCTGAACAACAAACTTGTGAGAACTGCTGTTGCATTTGGTCATTTTAGGAGCATTCTGAGTTACCATGTTCAAGTTTGCTATTTATTCTGATGTGGTTCACAGACACTTGGATGGGATTATATTGTATTTGTGCAATTGGGCTGTCTTCTGTGGTTTGCTCCTTTTGTTTGTAATCCGGTGTGGTGTTTGCTGAAAATAACCCTCTAGTGCAGTACGCAACCTCTGGCTTTGTGGATGGGCTCCTCCCCTTTTTGCACAAGTTAATTGCTGGCCACCATTCATCAGGGGGCCAGTATTTAGGAATATTCTGTTTGGCTATTATTGTCCCATCGTTCACCAGAGCACATTCCTCTCCACATGCATTGTTTCGGATACCTAGGAGTGCACGTGGAGAATACGATCAATCAGTATTCCCTTTATTCGAGTAAGGGTGAGCAATATGTCAGGCCAGTACGTTACCAGGACGGGAAAAGTCCAGACTATATGGAAGAAATCACATTTGTAAGTACTTTATCGGGAGGACAGGGGTGAAACAAGTGTGCCCACCTACAATAGCCTCTCACAAGAAGAGTATGTGGTGTGCAAGTAGTACGGCATAGCCGTGAGAAAATGACCAGCTCACTACAGTCCATCCTAGTATCCTTCCAATCGTTTTTATCTAGAGAGCACACCTAGCCTTCCCATTGTTCCTTAAACACTGCAAACCTGTCGCATTTATGACCAGGATTTATAGATGTATTCCATACCTACTTTCCTAAGGGACACGCATAATTTTGGCTTCTAGCAGGATGGATGGTGAAGTTTCATGCAAGTCACATTTCTGAATAGTTAATGCAATTGCATGTATTTATAGAATTGGGTTTTATGTAGTTCAAATTCTGCTTGAAGAGTCTGGAACAACTTCATTTGCATGCCCTGCCAAACACCCCCCAGCTTCAATATCTTAATTAGATCCAATAGTTCCAACCCCTCCAAACATGCACTATTGAGAAGCCATCTACCCTGCTAGAGAGGCTCCTCCTGTGTGGGTCTCCTGTCCCATTGAATCCTCCAGCATCGAAATGGCACTTTCGTAAACTCAGGCAGAAAGTGGGGAATGGGATTTCTATACCGTAGACCTTGAATGTTGCTATGACAAACCAGGGCAATCTTAACAGGGAATGGTTGGGTACTCATGACCTCCATATAACAAGTTATTAAATACCTGAATCTCACACCCACAAGTGTAAGTGGAGGTCAGCCATATCCAAGCCTCCATTTTGGATAGTTTAGGTACATTTGTTGAATGCAATACTTGGAGTTTGACTCGACCAGAGGAAGGAACAAATGTTGGCTGTCAGGTTTGCAAGCCAAATATGAGGGATTACTAAAGGGAAGTTTTGTAGGACGTTTAGAAATCTCAGCAAGGCCATTTTCTTTTGCAATCTTTATTAAGGTTTTTTAAACATAGGATGGGGTACAGAAAGGAAACAAGGTAAATAACAGCATTGGGAAGATACATTGGGCAATATTGCAATACAACTACAGTCACTACTGCATCTACTGGGGTGGCTCCTTTTAGGTTGTTCAAAGGAAGAGCTGCTGTCACTGAGGTAATTCCATTGTGGGTTGCGTCTAAAAGGAAAATTGCTGATAGTGGTGTGAAATGTACAGGGGCATGAGAAGAGAGAGATGAAGAAGAAGGAGAGAAGGAAGGAGTTGTTCAATGAGAGAAAAGCAGAGAAAAGAACAGTTGTGGGGGTTGGAGACTGGGTCAGAGTCAAGTTACCAAATAAGGGTGTGGGAAACTCCAAGTTTGGAAAGCCCTTGACGATCAATAAGCTGTTTAATAATGGAGTCAAAACCAGTGACCATAAGATATGGAATTTAAATAGGATTGCCAGATGCCAAACTCAAACAAGCATTTTGCTCCACCCAGAGACCACATCATTTCTGTAATGTTAGGGAGAGGGTAGTGATCAACATCCGCCTCTTTTTTCAACTCCCTCAAATCGATGCATAACCTAGCATCACCATTGGCTTTGTGGGCCATGACCACTGGAGAAATCCACTTGGTGGCTCCCACCTCCTGGATTATCCCATTCTTTACACGTTTGTCCAATTTGTTTCTCATACTCTCTTTGACTAGCAAAGGCACACCTCTAACTTTTGCTGTCTTGGGGACAGCCCCTGACTTTAGTCTTATGTGATGGACATCATTTTTGAGACAACCCAATTTTTTTTTAAATACATCTGGGAACTCCCCTCTCTCACCAACTTAACTGTAGGTAATTCCTGTAGACACACTGAGGGAGATTCATTGGCTGTCCAAGCAAACATACAAGTCATGCTGGTGGAACCAACTAATCAGCGAGTTTCCTTTTATTGAGACATAAATCTTCCCAGGGACGATCCTTCCCTTAAATTCAATTGTGCCCCAAAAATATCCTAAGAGATCAATTATTTCTCCTCCATAACCCCTAGGTTTGATGTCAGACGTGGCTATCTTCACTTTACCCAGGAGTTGTTGGTCATAAAATCTTTTGTGAATGAGCGTAATCTTAACCCCTGAGTCAAACAGCATGCTCCCCACCTGGTCTTTAATCAACACTTCTTCAAACAGATCTTCATTCCCTGATTCTTTGACGTGGATAACCTCAATATCCTCACAATCCTGATCATGAATTTACACCTCCCTGACTTTCCTTTGTTCCTTGTTAGATTTACTCCATCTTGAATAATGACTCTTTTTCCCACAATTAGAACACATGATTTTCCACCCCGGACAGTCTTTAAACTTTGCCATATGTCCAGCATTCCCACAACTAAAGCATTTGCCTTGGAACACATTAAAATTGGTAGGTTTAGTTGACACCATGGTCTTGTCAAATGTATTTTTACTAGGCTTATTGAAGGATTTGTTGCTCACTCCTCTGACCAATTACTTTCCATTCTTTTCTACAGTACATTCTTGAGTACATTCTTTACAAATCATATCGATGCAGGCTTTTAAATTCTTATGCATCTTCAAAATAGTGATTACTTCTTGCAACAAAGGATTGTCTTTATGCCACAAGCTGTCTTTTGCTTTGTTAATAAAACATCCCATCATTAACTGATCCCTTAAACTCTCCTCCAAGGTTGCACCAAAACCACATAGGGAAGCCAATTTTCTCAACATCGTAATATATTGCTCTACAGATTCTTCTTGCCTTTGCATTCTCTTCCCAAAATGATAACGCTCCAACACCATACTCACTTTAGGAAGATAATGCAAAACCATTTTTCTGACGCAAATTTCATATTCGTTTAAAGCTGCAGCTTTATTGTCAGGAAATCAGGAAGATGTTCAAACACTTCCTGGCCTTCTGCACCTAGGCAATGCACAAACAAAGACGATTTTCTTGCCACACACCCTGGCAAACCCTTCTTCCACTTCACCCAAGGAATCATCCGGTCCCCTGGAAAAGATAGAAAAAATGGAGGGCAGTAACATTCTGCATATTGACAGACTTACCGAGGTCCTTTAATGGTATAGGTAAACACACACCACTGATGAACCAACTGCCAAAGTAACTGGCAGCATAATATTTAAATAGTCACTGATAAACAAACAGCTAAAGTGGCAGAGCAGTACACTATTCCCTTTTTTTGTTTTTTAAAGAGAAACACCATACAAGCAACTGACAAAATGGGCTGTGTTCAACAGAGAAAAGGTAAATGCCTGTGCCTAGGAGAAAACAAAGTGATTAATAAATATGGAACATTAAAGCTGTGTGCAACAGCGCACAAACTATAGATAAATTGTCCAAAAGCACAAGGGGCAACACAAATGTTATCAAAGCATAAATGCACAACACAAGAATTGATCACGACTCTTCAATGGATTCAACTGGTGATCATTTAATGGCTTCTCAAACCACTGGTGAAAGTAGAATACAGCCGACGTGTTTCGCCCCAAAAGAGCGGGCTTCTTCAGGGCAAATTTTACAGCACACAAATCTTTATATCGCTCATTTTACTCCCAGGATCATCACCACGCTATACTTTATAAAAACCTGTGAGGCAGCAATCCATTGGTGTACACGTATTCACATTGAATGCTTTCAAATAATCTCCCACAGATACAGGTAGATGCCCAGTCTCTTAAAACACGTCAAAATGTCATCAATTCATATAGTATATTCCCAGAATCCAAAGGTTTTCGAGGAGGCAGACAGGCTGAAACGCCATGACCCTGTGACGAGTGTGTGTTACGAAAGACACCTTTCACAGTGATGTGAAGAAACCTTTGGATTCCGGGAATATACTTTATGAATTGATAAAACCATTAAAGGATCACCAGTTGAATCCATTTAAAAGAGTCGTGATCAATTCTTGTGGTGTGCATTTATGCTTTGATAACATTTGTGTTGCCTCTCTGTGCTTTTGGTATTGTTTTGTAATTGTTGGGTCCAGTGGCAGTGGACTACAGAGGTGGGCAACGTAAGTTTGAGCAGATTTACATTTTGTGTATAACGTGGTGGTGCGGCTCTTAAGTATCCCTTTCTGCCATTTCTCTCCTTGTTCTATAGATGAATTGTGTGTACCTGAGTTAACGGAATTGATAAACTTGCAGGAAGAAGCAGTGTGCATCAGCGCATAAACCATAGATGAACCAAATGGTTCTAGAGTTTTAAAGGACAACAACTAACTTGTGGTCCTTAAATTTGTCTTACCATAACCAGTCCCAGCGCGGGAATGCCGGCAAGTGGCTTGCTGTGAGATCAGGCAAGGGCCGGGAAATGTTTAAAATGCCCCAAAACAACAATGTCAAGGCGTATCAACTTACACATGCATGGCGCACTTAATATTGAAAGTCAGGCCATTCAGAGTCAGTGCACCCAATGGACAGGCATGAAGGATTGCATTGAAGTCACAAGAAGGCGGCACCATCCGCGGCTCCTCATGCGTAAGCCCCTGATGTTGAAGATCAGGCAAGACCAGACAGTGTTGCAGAAAATGGCAGCTCCGAACGTGAGGCTTCACACAGCTTGCATCACTGCCTGATGTAGCAGGCAAGGTCAGGCAGCCTTGTAAGTGGGGTGCACGCAGAAACAGCATGCGAGATGGGCCAGCAATGCAATAGACTAACAGTAGCTCAGAGTTGAGGCTCGACCAAAGCCAAAATTGTTGAGATGCTTCACACAATGCTTCACACACCCTTAACTCCTGACATGATGGTGAACCATGGCATATTGCTTCATTGGCACACCGCTACACGGATCAGAAAGTGACAAAGTTCTTTCACCCACAGGGTAGAAGCAGTGACCAGAAGCCGGTGGAGGTGCTCACGCATCAAAAGTGAATGATCCCAAGTTGGCAGAAACTCGAAAACAGTGACAGCTTATTAATAGAAAGGTTGTGTTGCGGTCTCTCGTCCTAGGAACATTACAGTGGAATGTTCTCTCATCACCAAAATGAGGCGATGCCTTCAGAATAAATCAGCAGACTGCAAGACTTCAAGAAAGGTAAGGTGACATTGGTTTATTGTACATCTGAGTTAACAAGAGACCTCACCCACAGGGCAGAAAGATCAAACTGCCAAACTTCAAGCAACAACATTCTTCCTCCAGCTTAGCATTCTGAAATATTACACCATTGCCTGGCAGCTGGAGGAAGAAGCTTACACAGAACACCACACAGAGCCACTCATCAGAACGCTCCTGAACCTGTGGAAGATTCAGAACAAGGACCGCCCTGCTGTCAGAGGACTGCCCTGCTGCTTAAGGGACTGCCTTGCTGTGTGAGAAGGAAGATTAGACCTGCTTGCCTTGCTCCTAGGCTCCCCAGAGTAAATCCAAGGGTCAGCTGGCTGACCTATTGTGTGAGCTACAGGGATATGACAAGCTATGTAGGCCTTGCTGCAACTACCCAGCTGATGTGTTGAAGCTGGACCTGCCTAAGCACTGCTGTCTGCCTCTGCAGAAGTGAGTCATGATCCCCAAGAGCTGCCCCACAGGTCCTGGGCTCTGGGCTGGCCTTAGAGTCTACTCCTCTTGAAGAGGACCTAACAAAAACCCTGGTGTTTGGGCTTCTCGCAACGGTGAACTGTTCACACCAAGAGTCTGCCGCCCGCAACGGCCACCAATGCAAAGCTCCAATGAATTCTCCTTTTTTGATTGTTCGTTTCAACAGGCAATGTGAGACCTGCACTTTGCGCTTTAGGTTCAACAGCAACTGGCTACAGCAACGACCGTTAACAACCCCGATCAGCTCTTTGTGGTACATCGATGACTTTGCACGATGCCCAGCCTGCTATTCACGCTACAGCGACGACCATCCACAACACTGAGCCTCCACATTGCCACCTCCTTCAACGCAAGCAGAACCCTCATGACCGGACTTTTTTAACGGGACTAATCTGGTACCCGTAGCGAGCCCATGCTCCTTCGCGATCATGTTTAACTTGTGACTTTCCCCTGGTCTAGAACGACCAGAAGACCGTTAATGGCTCTTTGTGCTTTTAGACGCAATTTTCACTGAAAACTTTAAAATCAATTGGTTTGGTATTTTTTGTGTTGTGTTTTCACTGTTACTCTTTGTTTGCTTCATAGATACTTGACTCATTGCCAAGATACCAGAGGGTTAACCTCAGGTTAATTTAGTGACTTTTTGTGGTACACACTGAGAGCGGGAGCCGCTCGCATTGCCTGCCTGACCCTCAGCTATTCACGAAGGATTTGCGCTGTGTGTCCTGAGGCTGAAGGCTGCTCCGCCTCGAGGCGCTCTATTGGGACCTGGGAGCTCGCGTGCTCCATACCGGATTTTTGACTGTCTGCAGAGGGAAAGAGGCGTTTGACGACATCTGCGGGAGCGGGACTGCGAGGCCCAGAGGTGCTAGCGCTAGCTGATTGCGCGCACCTGGTGCCTCTTCCCGCCCCCCCCCGAAGGCTTCTTTACTTCTCGCGCCCCCGCTCCGCGGGAGCCGCTCGCATTGCCTGCCTGACCCTCAGCTATTCACTAAGGATTTGCGCTGTGTGTCCTGAGGCTGAAGGCTGCTCCGCCTCGAGGCGCTCTATTGGGAC
This sequence comes from Lissotriton helveticus, assembly GCF_964261635.1. Taxonomy (NCBI): domain Eukaryota; kingdom Metazoa; phylum Chordata; class Amphibia; order Caudata; family Salamandridae; genus Lissotriton; species Lissotriton helveticus. Next base: position 2,130,016,083 of record NC_136061.1, read on the forward strand.
CTGGGAGCTCGTGTGCTCCATACCGGATTTTTGACTGTCTGCAGAGGGAGAGAGGCGTTTGACGACATCTGCGGGAGCGGGACTGCGAGGCCCAGAGGTGCTAGCGCTAGCTGATTGCGCGCACCTGGTGCCTCTTCCCGCCCCCCCCCCCTGAAGGCTTCTTTACTTCTCACGGCCCCCGCTCCGCGGGAGCCGCTCGCATTGCCTGCCTGACCCTCAGCTATTCACAAAGGATTTGCGCTGTGTGTCCTGAGGCTGAAGGCTGCTCCGCCTCGAGGCGCTTTATTGGGACCTGGGAGCTCGTGTGCTCCATACCGGATTTTTGACTGTCTGCAGAGGGAGAGAGGCGTTTGACGACATCTGCGGGAGCGGGACTGCGAGGCCCAGAGGTGCTAGCGCTAGCTGATTGCGCGCACCTGGTGCCTCTTCCCGCCCCCTCCTCCTCCTATTTAGCCTTGCTATCTAACGCGAACGCGGGACGCGCGCGGATAGAAGCGCGGACGAAGACCGGACAAAGAGCGGGCCCTCTGTGGCCCTCAGTGGCTGAAGTAGGCTGGGCTGGGCCCACTTATTAATATCAGGTGATTAGACACTATTTTACTTTGCAACCCATTCATCCTGTATAGACTTTGGATGCTGCTGCATTTTCAGTGACACAGTATAACTCGCCTCATTGGCCTTGCGATTTGTTATTATTTGTCGCATATAATTTTAACCCTGTTCACTGACACGGTATATAGTTTTATTTTCACAATTTGATATTGCCTGCATTATGACCGCAAAAAAGCTTAGATCTGGGAGATTGTTGGGGGGGAGATCTACAGCTAAGACCAGATCCAACCCCCTTCGAAATAAGAATGTTTCGACAATCCAGTTGAAGGGCCAAAACCAGATTTTTCAGCTTTGGGAGAAATCGGGGGATAAGGCACCACTTGAAAATACTGTCTCCCATAAAGGGGTCTCCTTAGTATCAGCACGTATTCCATCGCCCAGTCAATCTTCGAAGGAGGTGGATTTGGGAAAGTTTAATTTAAGCCCTCACTCTTCTGTGGGTGTTTTATCTACTCCTTCGATATCTGCTGTGAATGACAATTGTTCAGCCCCTAAGCCAGATAATTTCCAACATACCAAGGCTCTTTTAACATCTGTAAATGCCTTGCATAATGGCACTCTATACCTCTCCAAGTCAAGGGAGGATATTAATGAAGACTCTCAGCCCCTGGATATTGATCCAGTGTTATTCGAACGCTATCTGGTTGATGAACCTAGGGCACTGCTAGATCCGGTAAATACCCCAATAGGTGCTACCCCTTCTGGACTCCATCTCTATAGTAGTACCCCCTCTCCTAATTCCCAAGACCTTTCCTTTCATACAAGCATGTCAAAAAGTCCAATGCTTAATATAACGGGGATTGAGGTTAATAATGATCCTAGTTTAAGATTATCAGAGAAACCTATATCTGAATTCTTGATTTCCATGGAACATTTGCTGTCCTCAATTCTAACGCTATTGTACAAATTTGTGGGTAGCTCAGATTGCGTACTGGATTCTGTTACCCACATTTTAAAGGCTTTATTGTCAAAAACCACTGAAAGGAGTTGTGGTTCAGACCCCTCCACCACAACACAGCCTCAAACAATTTCTGCTAATTCACCTTGTTTGTTAACTGAGAATATATGTGCTGCACCTGTATTGAAGGATTTATGTCCTACACTTAAAACGTCTGCTTATAACTGTATAAATGATTTAGGTCCAGGTATTGGTTTAGAGGAAAATAGTGTTGTATTGGCTGATGCCACTCCTGAAAAGGCACTATACCCTATTTTTGATCCAGATTTCAAGGGGCCGGAATTGGAGGAAAAAGTGGAAAAACAAGGAAAGCATAAAGGGAAAAAAAAGAGGAAGTCTCTCCGTAGATTTAAAAAGAGGAGGCAGAGACAAATTCTATTTGAGAATTCCAAAGTTTCCTTTTATTCCTCCCCGCTAAGGCTGAGATAGATATTGGATCTTTGAGGCATGATTCTATTAGGTTGCCATCTGAATCCTTGGGGCCTTCCACTAATACAGATGAAACTATTATTAGTTGTTCTAACCTAAATTTGAGAGAACAGGGTGCAGAAAAAGAAAGGCTCATGGTCCACTCCCCAGTGGTGGACGCAAAAATCTCTGTCCCTGTGGCATCCCCCTTCCTCAACCCTACTGCCCCTTCTTTCCATATACGGCCAGAAAGGGTAGTCCCTGGTCAAAACTCTGCTTATAAGATATTGGAATCTCGTACTGACTCATTGATCTTGGACTTTGTCCCACTATTTGACCTTGATTTGGTACTGAATAGATCTTTTTTGCTGAAATGTTGTAAAGACATTGAGGGCTTAAAATTAATCAAATCAAGTGATATTGATTTAGTAACAATATTAGGTACAGGGTCTACGTCATTTATCAGGGTAAGGTTCTACTCAAACTTGATAGTGAATCTTATATTAAATAAAGCAGAAATTTTCCAGAGTCGGGGGATTGATGTGGTTCCCTTTACAGCCACATGTGCTGATAACCACAATGAGAATGGCTACTATAGGGGCCCGGGTCAAGTTGGCTCTTCTCAATCTTTTGATGACTTAAAGATTCGTGTCTCAAAAACTAAAAGGATAGTTACTCATGTTATCCCCCCCCCCATTAACAATAAATAGGGGTATAACTGAGAATGATCAGCAATGGAACTGGTTACCTGGTGCTTTGTCATCCAAGGTGACAGACAACCCAAAATTGTTTTCTCACCTTTAGCAGTGTTTTTTCTGTTATCTCCTGGAATGCAGCTGGCATCAATAACAATCCTGAAAAATTATTGTATCTTTTTTCGTTGAATGCCAATATAATCTGCATCCAGGAAACTTGGTGTATTGATAAATTGATTGTAGGGAAAGATTATTTTGTATTAGAGGTGGCGGCAACCCCCTCTAAAAGAGGTCATGCTAAAGGGGGAATTGCCTGCTTATTGTCCAATAAAATAAAATGGAATGTTTCCCACCATATAGACCCCAGTAACCTTTTCCAGGCAGTGACTCTCTGCAATCTAGATAAAACAGGAGAGAGATACCCCTTAGTGATAATAAATTCATATATTCCGCCAGGTGATTCTTTTAATAACTTGCTGAAACAAGTTTTTCTCTTTATTAGGCAAACTAAAGAAATAGCCCCCTCTCTAATTTTCTGTTAGTAGGTGACTTAAATTGTAAAGTTTCGAACTACAGTTTGGAGCTTTTTAGGAATAAAGTAAAAGAGGAGGTTATGTTGATTCCCCAAGCCCTCTTCCCAGACAACATAAAAACAAATAAACGGGGTAAAATTCTGTTGGAGGAATTATATAGTGCGGAGGGGCTTATAGTGAATGGCAGGCTGCCATCCGATATTCCCGCAAACTATACACATAGTTCCCCCAATAGTAAATCTATTTTGGATTATATAATTGTTGACCACCCTACTTTTTCTCTTTTAAGGGATTTGGTCGTTATAGAATCTACCCTTAGTGACCATAATGTTATTATGTTAACTCTCCTAGTAGATCCCCCTAATTCAGACACCTGGGTGCTTGATAGGGATGTGGTCTCCTTTCAAAAAACAGGAAGATGTTTCTGGGATTATAAAGCTATGAAGGGCCTGGAACCTCTCCTTGTGAAAACCTTATCCAATTTAATCAATTGGCAGGGGGTAGAACAGTCCTCCTTTGAGGCTTTTATGAAGGAGATCATCTCGGCTGTAAAAAAATCGAATTTAATTAAGAAAAAAAAATCCCTCCCTAAAGCAGTTGTTTCCCTTAATAAGGAAATAAATAAATTGGTGAGGGAACAGTACATAAGTGCAGCAGTAGAAAGATCTCAGAAAATATCTCTCCTTAAAAGAAGGAGAAGCAGGATAAAGAAAAAAATGAAAAAGGAAAAAGAGGACTTGTTATGGATTGATTTGCGGGAAGCCGCTGTTTAAGGGAACGCTAGGCAATTCTGGACTCTTATTGGGGAGAGGTGCGGCTCAAGAGTGCGCCCTTTTCCAATCCCTATTCCAGAACAAACCTGGGTCAACTTCATTTTAAGTCTGTATGCTAAGAATGATCTGCATGTGGATCTTAGGGGAATAGGGGAAGATAGTAACTCCACAATTGAATGCCCCTCAGAATTATCCATAGAATCGGCTATTAGGGAGATGCGCCCATCAGGAGCAATGGGACCTGATGAACTCCCGATTTCAGTCTTGAAACAAGATCCTGCGACCTGGAGTAAAATCTTATTTCCTTTCTTCAGGTTTTGCTACATTAAAAAAACTATTCCATCATCTTGGAAGGGGAGTATTCTGGTCCCCATGTTTAAAAAGGGGGATAGAAATTTACCCATTAACTATCGTCAAATAGCCCTCTTGGACGCAATTGGGAAGGTTTTTTCTAAATGCCTTTTATCTCTAATCAACGACTGGGTGGTATTAAAACAAATCTTACCACTAGAACAAGTAGGCTTTCGTAAAGGCCATGGAACTCAGGATAATCTTTCCGCTCTTCAGACTATTACAGATAAATATATAAGGGTACGCGGCGGAAGAGTCTACGTGGCCTTTATAGATTTCTCCACAGCCTTCGACAAGGTTGATCGCCCGTTGCTGTGGAGAAAGCTCTCCGCTTTGGGAATGCCCCCTCAATTGTTGGACATGATCCAGGTGTTACATACAGACACGTGGTGTCAGGTCTTGCAAGGAGGAGATAGGGGCCTTTCCGAGATCATCCCTTCATGTAATGGCCTTAAGCAGGGCTGTCTCCTTGCCCCGTTACTTTTTTCTTTATATATTGCAGACTTACCTGCTTCACTCTCTTCCTGTGATGGTATAGCACCTATATTGGGGGGAAAGCACATTTCATGTATGTTATACGCGGATGATATCATAATAATGGATCTTATGCCTAAAGGCCTCGCCAAACGCCTCCTAGCTCTACATCAGTATGCAGATTCCCATTTTTTAAAAATTAATGCATCTAAGAGCAAAATTATGTGCATCTCAGGCCGGAAAAAACAAAAATTTACGAACTTTACCTGGTCGGTGGGAGATGACAAACTTGAGGTAGTAAAGACTTATGTCTTCTTAGGAAAATTAATCTGTGACAATTTAAGTGCTAAACCCCACACTGATAACAATGCCCGGAAGGCTTTATCCCAAGGCAGAAGCTTAAGTGCATTGTACTCGGCAATGGGAAGAAGGCACTTTTCATATTTACTGGAGGTCTTTAGGGCAAAAGTTCCTTCCACCCTTCTATATGGATTAGAACTAATTGACATTAAACATTGGGATTTTCTAAATAAGGTGGATGGAAAATTGCTAAGAAGCGTAGCCTCTATTAGTTCTGCCTGCTCTGTGGCTGCTTGCAGACTTGAGTTTGGATTGCGCAGCAGTTGGGTGCAGGGCCTGGCAGCTGTAGTACGTTGGGTCGCAAGCATAGCCAGAGGAGAAGAGGGGACTATGAGGTTCCTCTTAAAGACGGAACTATTAGGAAGTTTAAGAGAACACTCCTTAATTATTAATAACTTTAGAAAGGCTGTATCGCTCTTGCAGTTGGAAGAGAATTCTCTCTTTTCTTTATCCGCACCCCAGCTAAAGTCTGTTTTGAAAGAGGCCACTTGGGATCTTAGCTTTAGACTAGACAGTACTTCAATTCTTGCTAAGAAGGGTATTAATCCTCTCACTGATTCATTCGCAAGAAAACTTGTGCAACCTTATGCTACTTGGAACTTACCACATGGTATTCGGAGATTTTGTTTTTTATTGAGACAGGACTTGTTACCTCTAAACAATCTCTTATATAAATGGTATGGAGTCTCTGCTAATTGCAATTTTTGTCATCAATCTATTCAAGATCGAGCGCATGTACTCTTTATATGCCCAGTGCTGCACCCTTATCGTTGCAAATGGTTAAGACAAATATGTTTGCAAATGGGTATTGTAAATGCTAACTCTTTTATGTTCGCTCTATACAACCCTCCTAATGAGAGATTTTGTTTCTGCATTTTTAATTTTTTTAAATGTTTTTTAGATATTTTTTGATGAGTGACATGCGCATTAATGTGACACTTTGTATTGCAGTAAGTGTTATAATTTGTCTTTTTTATATTATGAATGGTATTTTGTATTTTGTTCCTTTTATGTGGACCTCCACGGAGTTCCAAAACATAATAAAGATTGACAAGGATTGTGATTGTTGCCTGAGTGCGACTTTCACCTCTCTCAACTAACAATCTAATTTCTTACTTCCATACTTGCTTTTCTCTCCTTCTGTTCAGAAAATATTCATGCTCCAGAACCATAACTAATCCTTTGCCTTAATATGATACTGTATGAGGATGCTTCTCTCTTAGAAAGTCACCTTCTCATCAGCATGGTGGTTTCTGCTATCAGTGGGGTCCACCTGGGTCTGACTTCTCTCATAAATTCCAGAAAAATTAAGGAGAATTGACAATTTGTAGTAAAGGACTGCAGCGTTGAGTAGTACCAAGGGATGGATCATTGTGGTGTTTAAAGGCATTTGTATAATCCCCTTACATTTATTGCTTTACATCTATATAGTGTTATCATTTTGGATAATACCAGACCTGACAATCTTCAGAAAAAGTTTGCCGTGGGGAGCGTGGCATTGGAGGGGATGCAGCCTTGTTCCCACAAGTATGTAGGAGGAACTTCTGCACTCTCCCGCAGCAAACCCCTCCACCTAAAAACAAGCCTGCTTAGGCTGGTGCCGATGTCCTGGGGTGTTTCATACCCCATAATGGACTTTGGCTTTTAAAAGCCTCCAAAACATTTTTTAGGTCTCGCCTACGCAGCGCGCATGCGCTACTTAGGCAAAAATACCTTTTGCAATTGATTCCCTTTTTGTCCTTAAAACGTGCACGCGTTCCAGTGCCTTCAATGGCAACGTGTGCACATTTGGCGATACCCTTGCGGGAGCGAGCTTGACACCATATGTTTGCAATTAACTTACAAACACATGGTGCCCCTGGCTCACTCCCGCAAGAGAAACACTTTGTGTGCCTCTCACTTTCCCCCACTTGTGAGCACAAGGGGCATGCACTTGTTTTAACAATGCTTTTAACTTTCGCCCAGGTAAATTGATGTTCCCGCCAAATCCCTCATACTAAAGGTTGCGAATGTGGCAGGGATGATTACTCGCAGCCTGTGTTATTAAATATGTTTGTCTGTCTTGGTAGGGGAGTGTTGGACGCTGCATGCCAGCATAATATTGTGACAGTCTGCGTGGGTATCGTTGTTGCCTCAATTAACTGGTAGCGGGAAAAGTCACTTGGGTCTGCCTCTGTAATCCAATTGAGAGGCTGCAGCGCTACCTCCAGTATGTTCTGCCTAACAGCCTTGGCCTTTCCTTGATTTTTCTCTTGTTTTTGTTTGGAAGTGAGTGAGCCCTTTCCATTTTTGAACTGCACAGTCATGTACTTTTAGGTGTAAAAATAACGGTGTTCACCCGGTATCACGAACTTAGACCAGTACCTGGCACACGCAAAAGAAAATCTGTGGGGTGCGAGGCGGCTAAATGTGAACTAAAGGTTGCTGAAAACCCTACAGCAGGTACATTAACCGACAAAGCAATCGTATTGCCATTCAAACCTGTGGCCAGTATATTAGATAAATATTTGCCCAGCAGGTACATTAATTATCTGGTCTAATTTAAAAGTGGTAAAACCAGAGATATATCCGTGGAGTGGCGTCAAATGTCACCAAACTCTCTCATCAGTATAAGTGATGTGGGGAGGAGGGGGGTGTGTGTAGGCAGCATCTATAGCAAGAAAATCACTCTGTCTTTATTCCATTTTTCTGGTGTGATACTCTGAGGGTTGCTTGAAGGTTGCAGGTTTGAATCTCAGTGCTACATGGTCAGCTGTTCATCTTAACGGGCTCGATAAAATCAGCTGAGCTGGAAAATAAGTAGCACCTTTTATTCAAAGTGGGAATAAACTGCATGACTGTGGTAACAAGGACCCGCATAAATACAGCAACTACAAATATTTGTATAAGATTTGGATGAACTTCTATACTGTATGAGGGAAAGAACGTGTTGCTTCAAAATGATGGACTGGGCCAGGAATGGAGATGGCTTTTGTAATCGCAGCTCTGGAAATATCCTGGAACATTGGCACTGGAGAGAGCATCTGCCTCTATGCCTGCCCTTTTCCACTGTGCCATTCTCTCAAAAGCACTTCACACACTATCCGTCATTTCAGGAGAGGAAGACGCAGAAATCCGACAACAGAGGCTGCCCTCTTGTGGCCACTTTTGGTATCGGCATTTTGTGCGATTTCAGAGTTTACACCCTCCCCCCACTTCCCTCTTTTTTAGGTCTCACCTACGCAGCGTGCATGCGCTTCATATGAGACCTTTAGCCATCGTAATGCTCTTTTTCAAAGCACATACTCGTGCTTGTGGCGGCATTGACCTTGCGGGAGTGAGCAGGAGTGCGCCACAAGCACGAGTATGTGCTTCGAAAAAGAGCAGACTGTACGCGCACGTGCACACGACTCCCAGGCTCACCTCCTGCGACCCCCTCTCTCGCGCGCGCAGCTCTTGCTATCACCTGGTCACCTGCTGCCTTTTGTTCTAGTCTGCAAGAGACATTCTCGTTACTCATGGTGGCCTTTATTACTTTACATTGTGATATCCTCGTTACTTTCCTCTTGATGGTCTTATTACTCAACATGGTCCTGTTACTTTCAGTTGTGATATCCTCGTTACATGTTATGGCCTCGTTACTTTCAGGTGTGATAACTGCTATGCATCTTGGTTGTTTGAGTTTTCATCACTTTTTTATTTCATCTCTATATTTTCTGACCTTAGCGCTTCAATGAGATTTCAATGCATCAGATTTAAAGAATTTTACTTCGGGGCAGAAGTGCCCCTCGTGCTGCTCAGTACCTAGTAGGATAATACACATTTTATATCAAATCCCGTTATCAGCTTGACTTTCAAAAGGGAATCATTTGGGATCCAAATCATAAAAGTTACTGTCAGTTTGTGATCTCTTTGTGTGGCTTCTCATTATCTTACACTTTTTTTGCTCTTCCATTCACGCTTTTATTCTGTCTTCTCTCTATTACTCTTTCTTTTACCCCTTTAATCAATATACCTTTCAGTAAAAATGAAGTACAGAAGTTATCACACCTGATTCACATAAAAATAGTGATTCACAACACATCTCTCTGTACCTCTCTCACTCTACCTCTCTCTACCTCTCTCTACCTCTCTACCTCTCTACCGCTCTCTCTCTACCTCTACCTCTCTACCCCACTCGCTCTACCTCTACCTCTCTCTCTCTACTTCTTTACTTCTCTGCCTCTCTACTTCTCTCTCTCTACCTCTCTACCTCTCAACCTCTCTCTCTCTACCTCTACCTCGCTACCTCTCTCTTTACCTCTACCTCTCTCTACCTCTCTATCTCTCGTTACCTCTCTCTACCTCTCTCTACCCTCTCTCTCTACCTCTCTACCTCTTTCTACCTCTCTCTCTACCTCTGTCTACCGCTCTACCTTTCTCTCTATACCTCTAACTCTCTACATCTCTCTACCTCTCCCTCTCTCTCTACCGCTCTACCTCTCTACCTCTCTCTATACCTCTCTCTCTCTACCTCTCTACCTCTCTCTACCTCTCTCTCTACCTCTCTCTACCTCTCTCTCCATCTCTCTACCTCTCTACCTCTCTCTACCTCTCTACCTCTCTCTACCTCTCTCTCCACCTCTCTACCTCGACAACTCTCTCTACCTCTCGCTACCTCTCTACCTCTCTCTACTTCGCTACCCCTCTCTACCTCTCTCTACCTCTCTACCTCCCTCTACCTCTCTCTACCTCTCTCTACCTCTCTCTCTCTACCTCTCTACAACTCTCTACACCTCTCTACCTCTCTCTACCTCTCTACCTCTCTCTACCTCTCTCTACATCTCTACCTCTCTCACTACCCCTCTCTCTCTCTACCTGTCTTTACCTCTCTACCTCTTTACACCTCCCCACCTCTCTCTACCACTCTACCTCTCCACCTCTCCACTCCCCTCTACCTCCCTCTACCTCTCTCTACCTCTCTCTACCTCTCTCTCTCTACCTCTCTACAACTCTCTACACCTCTCTACCTCTCTCTACCTCTCTACCTCTCTCTACCTCTCTCTACATCTCTACCTCTCTCCCTACCCCTCTCTCTCTCTACCTGTCTTTACCTCTCTACCTCTTTACACCTCCCCACC